>NC_138182.1:68778174-70093819 GCF_964194105.1 Spermophilus citellus | reverse complement strand
TAATTTCTCCCAGTAGGTCCAGGAGTTGAACTTAGAGCCGGACACACGTGCCCTGCCTTTTAAAATAACGTGTATTTTAATGAACTAATGTTTTATATAATGTTTCTGATTTAGTGCAACTAGATGCTAGTGTTTGGTGGTTATAGAATCCCAAGTGTATCCCAGGAAATAACAACAAAAACAAGTGAATGCTTTCACACAGCCTGATTAAAAGTCTAAAAGCTTTTTAAACCAAGTCTTTAACATTATGCAAAGCTAGACCCCTGGCTGTGAGAATGACACTGTTCAACAGTGTTGTCACAGTCCCAGATCTGTCATACTGTACTTAAACACTGTTACAATTTGGCATAAAAAAGTGAATTAGAATCAAGAGATTAAATCTGAGCTTTGGCTGGTGTGAAAGCTTTGAACAACCACATAAAAGGAGACAGGCCTGTATTGCCAGCACCTACAACTACAGCATAAAGTGAAGGGGTGGGTAATTAATGATCCTAGGTGGATCAGAACATTGAACAGAATGGTTTATGGTGGAGCTGTGTCTTCTGATGAAGATGGTTGGCGTTAGCGAAAGTTTGTGCTGGAGCTGTGTATTATCTCTAGGAGCACATCAATACTTCTTCCTAATCTGAATTGCTATTTCCAAGGCTATAAAAGAAGAGTCAATTTTGTGTGTGCCTCCTGGAGAAAGAAGAAAAAAAGAGTCCATGTGCAATTGGTATTATATAAATATCACATAGTCTGTGTTTGAGAATGATGGGAAAATAGAGGGCAGAGGAAACCTATTCTTCTATTTCCAGATAAATGGCAGAGCCTGGCAATAAAGTTTCACTGTTCATGAAGTTCGAGTGCTTTGATATAACAGTTCTGAGAGGCAGAGCATGCCACCGATGAATTCTTCAAGCTGCAGATGAATTCTTCAAACCACAGTCAACATCCATGAAAATATATTGGGGGCAGGCGTGGAAGAAAGGCAGGGCGGTTGATGCTGGTCTTGAATTCAAAAGCTGGGTTTGAGGATTAGCACAACCACTCACACAGCAAAAGTTACTTGGCTTCCAAACTTTTTCTTGAGGTTTTCATTTTGCTATCACATTATTTTTAAATTTCAAAGATCTTTTTTTTTCCTCTCACCTTCTTATATTTATAGCTTTCTGTTCTCATTTTATGGATTAGACCTCTCTAAGGGCAGCAAAAATTGTCCATTCAAGGTTTCTTGAATCAAATGATGTTTGTTTCCCTGGAGTTGTTTTTCACTTTTTGTTGTTGTTGTTGTTGTCAATGGACCTTTATTTTATTTATTTATATGTGGTGCTGAGAATTCAACCCAGTGCCTCAGACATGCTAGGCAAACGCTCTGCCACTGAGCTACAACCCCAGCCCTGTGTTTCACTTTTTGGACCTCTTAGATCCCCACTTTCACATTAGAGATTTTCCTTAAATGACTTGGGCTTCTTAGATTCTACTCATTTTTAAGAATGAGACATCAAAATGCTGGTCAGTCACTGCATGTAAATGCAGAAGGTTCATCCATCGATGAACGGCTTGTGACTGTCTCCTTTCTTGTCAGTATGTCTTTTCCCTCAGTTGGTCACTTTCCTGTCTGAAAGGTGTCAGGTTTTATACAGACATTCTGGAGGAAATGAGCAGGAATCTCACCACTTACTCAGTGCCTGTGTTTTCAGTGTAGATGCCAATCCTCAGTTCTGCCTACTGTACTGAGTCAGAATCTCTCTGATTCAGTCTTTTTGGAGAGTAAAGCTGTGTCTTCTGTTGGGGTTCCAAATGCATTTTGTACAGACTTTCAATCGATCTCTTTTGTTTTTATAGTCTATTTGTTCTCCCACTCTCGTATGCCCCTGGTTCCTGAGCTTTTCTCTGGATCAGCCTGGCTACCTGTCACTGCTGGTAGTAAAGTCACCTTTCTCAGGTCCACTTCATCTGTCACTCTTATCCACCAGCTTCCTGCTTTGAAAGCTGTTTTTGGTTATCTTTTTTTTTTTTTTCCTGTTCTCTTTCATCTCAGGTTTATGGCTTTAAAAAAGAATCCCTCTACTATTATCTAATGAGTTTTGGGGAAGGAGCTAATAAACATATGTGTTCAATCTACCACGTGTAACTGGTCTCAGTGTTTTATTCTTTAATGTGGCTTTTGCAAAACCTGGTTGCAAAAGTAATGTTTGTTGTTGTGCAAATTTGTTAATTAAATTATAAATTATAATAAAAATAACCCAGATGCTCACTTTCTGTGGGCAATTAACATTTTTGGTTGTTTTCTTGGAGTCATATTTTTTCCCAGAATTACTTTTTACATAATTAAGATCATATTGTCCTTATAACTTTGTATTCTTTTTCTTTTTTTTTTTTGTTCAATTTTATAAGGATTTTCTATGTTATTAAAACAATTTGTAAACATTATTTTTATAAGCTCATTATATTGATTTCAATATACCACTTTTTATTCAGCTGTGTGTCTATTATTGGGCATTTGGGATGTTTCTCTTTTTACCTTCTTAAAAAACAATCTGGGAATGAAAATCTATATAAAGACATTTCTGTATTTTGAAATATTTTCAAAGATTAAATTCTAGGAAATAAAATTGAGTCAAATACTATGAATATTTAGGTAATTAGTGCATACGAAAGCAGATATTATGTATTTTTAGCATTTATTAGAAATTAACTCTAAATTGGCACACTAGTTACTTAGCTATTCCCAATTATCTGGAATCCCCCTGACTCTTACCATGTCATAGAGAGGCCAGTGGCAGTTCATGCCCTGCCTGGCTTTGTTCCTTCCCTGTGTGCATGGCTGTTGACCTTTCACATTGCAGGGGCTTAGGTTAAAGGATAAACGGAGGTTCCCATATTCAGCTCTGGCCTGAAGTATATATATGTAAATATTCCAGGTTCTTCATCTGAGTGAATCCACACCTCAGAAAGCCTCATATTAAGTGTTTTAGTCAGCTCTTTTGCCACTGTGATCAAAAGATTCCACAAGAACAATTTTAGAGGAGGAAAAGTTTGAGTCTCATGGTTTCAGATGGTCTGAGTCCATAGGTGGCTGACTCCATTGCTTTGGGCCCAAGGTAAGGCAGAACATCATGGCGGAAAGGAGTGAAGAAGGAAATCAGCTCAGAACACAGCACCAGGAAGCAGAGGATAAGTTCTCCACACCATAGACAAAATTTAAAACCCAAAGTCACACGCTCAGTGACTCACCCTCCTACCTAACTTCCTACCTGCCTACAGTTACCATCCAGTTAATCCTTAACAGGGGATTAATACACTGATTATATTAAGGCTCTTGTAACCCAATCATTTCACTTCTAAACTCTCTTGCATTGTCTCACACATGAGATTTTGGAGGCACCTAATATCTAAACCACAACACTAGGCATCTTTCAGGGCTGAGGGCATCCACACTGGCAAAGTTGTCCGCCTCCAGGAGAAAAGTATTGAAGACGGCTTGGCCAGGGAATTTCAGGATTGCAAGCCCTCAGAATATGTAGTCTAGAATTTGAGGGAGAGGGCATGATCTCCAGGTATGTACTTCTTGTCCCATAGAATCTCCCTGTGAGGAGGAACATAGCAGTAGTGAGGGGTCTTCAAAGTGCAAAATCTATGGTGTGTACCTTTGTAGCTTGGGTCTAGGGATGGCATTACTTACAGTGTATGGATAACTCATGCTCTGGAAATAGCATAGCAGAGATAGTCAACCATGCACATGAAGTAGTCTGAAGTCCTTCCTTGTATGCATGGCTATTTACCTTTAACATGTATGGCTCCTCTTAGCATGAGAGGAAGGGAGGTGGCATGGAAAATAATAGGGAATGGATATGGGGGAAGAATTTCCATTTTTTCCCCAAGGAAACAAAGATAGATTGATAATTTAACTTTCACTACATGTTCTCCTGCATGTGAGTGAAAAATAGACTTCACCTAAATATAGTACGGCAGTAGGTTAGATAATAGCCACCCAAAGGTGTTAGGTCCCAATCCCTAGAATTTGTAAATGTTACCTTATGTAGACAAAAGTCTTTGCAGAGGCAATTAAGTTAAGGGCTTTAGGACAATGTGATTACCCTGAAATATCTGGGTGTTTCCTCAATGCTAACATAAGCATCTTCAAAGGAGAAAGGCATTACAGTAGGGTATTACAGACACACAGAGGAGAAGCAGGAGCAGAAGCAGAGCAGAGCAGGGGGAGAGATAGCCAGAAGCTCAGGCATACTGACAGCTGTCAGGAGTTGGAGAAAACCAAAAGAACAGACAATGAATTTGTGGTTAAGGGGTGAGGTGGACACTGGTTTTCTTTCTACACATACAACATAGGGAAGGAGGACAAAAGGAGTACAGTTATCAAAACAGTGGAAAAATAGGATTAATCACCTTATATCATTATTGTACTCTGGAAGTGTTCACATTTACAACAAAGTTTATTTCCCTTTCTGTGGGAGAAAAAACAATTGAAAACTGTGAGGTATAAGCTGCCCCACGGCTTATAGATCTCAAAGAGTTAAGATGTGAACAGTAAAATTCTCATGAAGGGCAGCAGACCATTCCCCAATTATTCAAGCTGGATTGAGGCCAACATTCACTGCCGCTCTTCCTTCTTGACTTTGCAGAAGCACTTTGAGGAATCAGTATTTTCCTATATTTCTTAGGGCCATATGCGCTTTTGAATTGGTGTGGAATTAAAATATTTATCACTAAATGTTTTCAAATTCTCAATTGTAAACTCACCCTGCTTTAAAAAAAAAAAATTTCCTTATTCTGTTTGGAGGATCTATTAGAAGTTGGGGTTGGGCTGCAAAAGATTCATAATGATAACGATGAGTGATAAGAAATGGAGTTTTTGATGTGTGGACCAGATGTATTGTCGCTAGGAGCCGATTTCCTTTAATTCTTGGTTATTCTGTGGTGGGAGAGAATGATAAACAGGAGATTAAGAAAAGGAAGGCATTGAGAAGCTGGAACTTGGTGATCAAGTGGGGAACAATTATAAAAAGCAGAATATCTCTTTTAAAAAAGCAATTATTAGCTGGTGAAATTTTAAAGGAGTTTTGGCTGATGCATGCCGTAGGGGTGGAACAGAGTCAGAGGTGTTCTGATCAATGTTCAGCAGCCAGCACTCTCCACAAAGAAAGACCATGATTTGTTGTATTTGCTGATATTTGTGCAGTAAATACTCCCAGGATGGCTGGTTTTAAGCTACTTATGTGATGTCAAGTGGCTCACAAAATTTCTGAAGATTTAACATTTGGCTCTGGCAAGCTAGTACAAGCTGGAACCGGTAAGCTACTAGCAGGGTAGAAGCCAATATGTGCTTAGGAGGGTTTTTTTTTTTTTTTTTTCATGTTGGAATTCTCCACTACAAATGGAAATGGTTTAGTGGAATAAAAAGTTTATTGGCACAGGGACTTGGAGCTATTTGGATATTGGAAAGTCAGAAAACGGAGTGGCATCTCTTGTCTGTCTTAGACCTCACATACGAATTATTGCAGGTAGTGGCATTCTGAGCACACATTGTTGGAAAAAAGGTCGCTGTGATTTTTGTGAGCCATTAGAACAGCTCCAAGAATGGTAGGAGAGGAGAGCATCATGAGGCTTTTGTCTCTGGAGCCAATGATAAGATATATTATGTTTCTGTAGAATGGGATACCAGCTTCTTTTTTTGTCTGTAGGGATCACAGTAAACACGTATTTATCCTTTTATCAGTGAGCATTTGTTCAATGGTAACATTAGATTACCTCTACTAGTACAGGGGTTGCAGACCGACACTGTTTTCTACATGCAGATTTACTTGGATCTACGTCCCCCTTCCTTATCATGCTACTTTTACTTCTAAGAAAGGACATTTGGATGGTAATTTGTCAAAAAAAAAAAGTGTGATGTTCAGTACTCAATTGTCCCAGGTGGCAGAGATACAACTTAACACATCTCCAAGGGACACCAGGTTCCTTGCCTTGAAGTTTCCAACATTGATCACATGAGTTGGAAACAGTAATTGAAGCTGAGAGCTATTTTCTGGAGAAAAAAATGAAGGGAAGAGAGTGTTAGAGCCGGTGTTCTGCTGGACAGAATGGTCTACACTGCTAGTTTTTGGAGGATGTTGAAGACCAAATGCAAAATATCAAGTCCAAAAAAGATATCATCTTCAGGTATTGATTTTAGGTTGAGGGAGGGAGCTGAATGGGGAGCTATATGGAAACAGAGAACTCAGGGGGTGCATGTGTGGGCCAGTAGAGTAGAGAAACAGGGAGGGCTACGGAATCATTCCATGAAGGGCCATTTGTAGAAATAGTTGGCTTGGTAAGTCACACATTCTCCATCACAAGTTGTGGCACAGCAGCCACAGACAGTTTGCAAATGAATGGGCAAGCTTTGTCAGAATAAAACTTTCATAAAACAGGAGGTGGATTGGAAGTGACCATAGTTTGCCAACTCCTATTATAGAGAATGAGTTTGGACCCATGTGGTAGTCTCTAAGGAGGTTCTTCATTGGTCTGCATGCCCATGCTGGTTTATTTAACCAGATGGAGTGGAATATGCTGGCTAGCATGTTCTGCCCCACTCTCTATTGGCTTTATCTCAGGTTTTAATTCTTTCGATGATGTTAATAAAAACAGAAGATGTCAAGTAATGATGACTGACGGGCAATGTTACGTATAAAATCTTTTCTGTGTTTAAATACTCTTGGTAAAAAAAAAGATATTTAAAAGAACTTCATCAGCTCCAGTTTTAGAAAAAGATCAAAATTTTCTCCCTTTTGAAATTCTCCCATTTAAAAAAAAATGGGGAATAAGCCAGATACCTCTGATTAAATTGAACACATCATTTTAGCCTTTGTTTTTCCTTTTTAAAAATTTGTTCTAATTAGTTATACATGACAGTAGGATGCACTTTGACACATCATACATAAATGGAATCTAATTTCTCATTCTTCTGGTTGTACATGATGTAGAATCACAAGGGTTGTGTAGTCATATATGTACATTGGGTAACGTATGATTCATTCTACTATCCTTCCCACTCTTATAGCCCACCCTGCCCCCATTGTGAATTAGCATCCATACATCAGAGAAAACATTCAGCCTTTGTTTTCTTGGAATTGGCTTATTTCACTTACCATGATATTCTCGAGCTCTATCCATTTTCCTGCGAAAGCCATAATTTCATTTTTCTTTAAGACTGAATAATATTCCATTGTGTATATATACCACATTTTCTTTATCCATTCATTGTTGAAGGACACCAGGTTTGGTTCCATAGTTTAGCTATTGTGAGTTGAGCTGTTATAAACATTGATGTGGCTGTGTCACTGTAGTATGCTGATTTTAATTTTGGGGGGGTATAAACTGAGGAGTGGGATAGCTGGGTCAAATGGTGGTTCTCCAAGTTTTCTGAGGAATCTCCATACCACTTTCCCTAATGGTTGCATCAATTTGCTAGCCTTTGTTTTCTGAGCAGAGTTTTATGAGAGGTAGTTACTAGAAATGTTCTTGACAAGAGATTTGGGCATTGGCTACCTACTTCTATAATTTATAAAGGAAAAAAATCTTCTCATAAAGTCCTCTGAAAGGCAGAAGTGCCATATTTTCAAAGTATGACAACTTCTAAGTGTTTAGGTCAGGATTGGATAATTGACTAAAGTGGTTGTGTTGGTTTTCTAGGGCTTCTTCAAGAAAGTACTGTGAACTGCCCCGCTTAATACATCACATATGTATTTTCCTTCACAGTTTTGGAAGCTGTATGTCCAAAATTAAGTTGTTAACAGGTAGGGTCCTTCCTTGCCTCTTCCAGCTTCTGGTCGCCTCAGGCCTTTCTAGGCTTTTCAAAGCATAAATCCCATCTGTGCCCATGTATTTATACAGCCATTTTCTCTAAGAGTCTGTGTCTAAATGTTCTTCTTCCAACCAGTCATAATGGATTAAGGGCCCCACCTTAATGATTTCATTTTAACTTGATTACATCTGAAAAGACCTCATTTCCAAATAAGGTCACATCCAGGTGTTGGGGGTTAGGATTTCATTGTGTCTTTTTGGAGGACACAATTCAACAAATCGTAAGGAGAGAGAGCACAAAAGAATTAATTGAGCCAAACTTATTCCCTGTCTTGTGGCTCAAAATTGGAATTGAAAGCAAAAAAAGGAATTCATTTTGTGAATGAATGGCATAGACCAGCACTATGGCAACAAAGCGATGTACAAAATGAAATTATAAAGAAGCACAAAAGATATAAAGTGGTGGAGATAGAATGAGAGAAATGACCTGCAGAGAAAAACAAAGATTAAGAGGGAGAGATGGAAAGAGAAAAAATAGTTCTTCAACTGAACATCTTACATTCAACACCCCATTCACCCCGTCACCCCATAATTCATATGGCTTTTTGTTGCTTGAAAACAAAAGAAAACCTAAAAACCTTTCTTGGTCAATAAGACTCAAGTAGGAAGATAGGAAGAAGGAAAAAGCACAAGCAAAGAGCAGAACCTGCTGACTCCTATTTTCCTTTTCCTTCCTCGCTGTTAATCTTTGCTCTCTGCCCTGAGTTCTCATAGACAGCATTTCTTGGTAAAATCACACTGACCTTCAAATCCACCTAGAATGAAGGACAAGAAAAGCTCTTATTGATATTACATCCTTTATTAAGCCATGCATCTCTCATTCTCTTGGGCTTAGCTAGACCAATAGAAAGATAAGTGGAGTAAACATGCACATGCGCGCATGCGCACACGCAAATTCTTCTCAAATTCACTTTACAGTTCAAACTAAAAATTTCCCTTTCTATTCATAGTTCGTATGATATGAATTGTTTACACAAAATGATGGAAATACCAAATATCACACTTTTCCTAAACACCCTAATCTACATACCAATACATTTGATGAGAGAAGCAGTATTTCAGACTTGCTGTTTATCTGTAGGCTCAGAGTATACTCTTCTGTATCACTGGAGACTGGTGTCACTCTCTCTAAAGTATCTGCGTGTGTTAGTTATAAGTAAAATATTAATGTTAATATTTTCAACACTTATGTACAATACTCTATCGAGATAGCAAAATTAATTACATGCAGATGAAGCTTTTCTTTCCAATCAACGGAAAAAATCTTGTGGGTTTCTAGCTTTAAGGAAGGAGGCTTTTAATAGTCTCTCAAAATACAGTTTCCTTTGTCATCTTCTGGAAATTTTTTTTAAATTTTAGAAATAATTTTAGTTCTCTTAATGTATTTGATTTTGAGCATTTCAGAACCAAGTTCCAGGTCAGAAAAATCTTTCTATCTTATAAGTTTTCAGAATGGAAATTTTTGTCCTTGTTTTCTGAAAATAACGTTTTTTATTCTTGTTTCTGATTTTTTATTTTGCAGTAGCAGAACTAAACTTAATCTTAAAGTGTGTTTGCTACTTTGGACTTTGCCAAGCAATTTCTATCCCTATACCTTTATCTCCCGATATATGACAATAGCTATTTTCAGGTGTAAGAGGGTTTTATTTCATTGAACTTTGACATACATTGCTAGCTCAGTTGTAAAATCTTTGCAATCACATTATCTGTCAGGATCTGATAATGATGTATGAATCTTGTCAAGCAGGAAGATGTATCTTGGGGAAAAATTATATTATACCATTGCCTGGCACATTTAAATCAGTAATATTTTAACTCAAAGAAAATGGACCTTTATTTGATAAAGCCAAATTATGTTATCACAATTCCTTATAACACATTGTGAGGAGTGATATTTTTGAAATTTTTGTTTAGACCTTATCATACAAGAAAAATCAGATCTACAGAGTCATCAGAAAGCATATGAATGAAATCAGTAGAAAAATCAGGGTGGCAGGCAGTACTGTCTTAGGTTTAGGATATTTGGTTTATTCATTATAAATATAGATTTCTCATACTTCTCTTTGACAGCATGTTTACTGCAACTTTATCCTTGTGTTAAAAGTGAGGAAAACTATGGTACAGTGAAACCCACATTTTTGCTTTCACTAAATTTCATTTAGGGAAAAGAGATAGAAACACATGAAAAGTAGGTTGTGGTAATTCCCTGTATAGAAACCCTCTTTTGTTGTTTATTTATTTATTTTTGTACTGGTTTGATAGTATCATATTAAGAGGGAAGGAATAATTAAATTTTCTCTCTCTGATGTCACTCTCAATTTGTTTTGTCTTACATTTTAAAAAATTACTAGAAAATATATCTGCTGTTGGTTTTTGAGAAACCAAACCTGGCCAATAAGTCAAGTACTATGCCAAATTTTTCTTTTCTTGCAAAATTCATGAACTCTAAAGTTTTGTTGTTGTTGTTGTTTTCCTTTAGAGAGAAAACTAATAGACCAACAAACCAGAGTCTCTATTTAATGAGTAGGAAAACCTAGATTCTGAAAGTAGACTGCCTGGTTTCACATCTCAACTCTGTCACTTATAGCTTTGTGATCACAAGCAAAGTGCACCATCTGTCTTAGCCTCAGTTCTCATGTACAAAATGAAAACTATAATAATGATAATAATTATGTTATTTTTCTCATAGGGTTAAAAGAATGACTGGCAAAAGTTGATATCATGTTAAGTGCTAGCTCTTAATCTCCTTTACATGATGAATGGTCTCCTGTTCTTTAGGCAAATATTTGATCATGCACATTTAAGTGAAGGACTCATTTGTTATCTGTTCTCCATGGGACCACCATGTAGGGCACTAGGAACACAATGTGAATGAGTTACTGTGTGCTCTGCATAGTGTCCTGCAAGAACCATGTCCTCTGGTGTTGTTCAATTTTGAGGCCTTTGTCCATCTGTTTCCACTTCATACCATCGAAGCAGATCATCAAGGACATGCAGAACTTCCAAGTCACATTAAGAAGAGGAATTTCCTCTCTGTGTTCCAGAAAGGGAGAGAACAAAACTTCTATTGTAGAAGAAACTAAGTGAAACAAATATCATGTCTAAAGAGATGCAGAGAAATTGGACCAAACAGTGGGATCAGTTTGATATTCTATAAATCAAGGACTAACTTGGACTAACCCATGTAATCAGTTTAATACCTGTAGCTCATCTAAAACAGAGAGGTTGATTCAAAGTACACAGCAGAGTAGTGATTGTGCTGTTCAGACTCATTCTCTGCTCTCA
The DNA here is from genome assembly GCF_964194105.1 of Spermophilus citellus. Taxonomy (NCBI): domain Eukaryota; kingdom Metazoa; phylum Chordata; class Mammalia; order Rodentia; family Sciuridae; genus Spermophilus; species Spermophilus citellus. The sequence continues at coordinate 70,082,689 of NC_138182.1, read as the reverse complement.
GAGAATGAATCAAACTCAATGTTTTGGCTCTGTTACCATTGTAATATTTCCATTGGCTGTTCCCCAGATGGATGCTGCTTTCAGAAGTGTATCTTCTATAAGGCAAAGCAGGGTAAGATATTTTGTTTCTCGTGCTGTAATTCAGGACTTTGACTCTGCAATCCCCAATGAAGAAAGTCAAATGGCTGTATTTGCATTTCAGAGCTTGCCCATGGACATTAATGCTCAAGAGACACTGATACTCAGTTGGACTAAATTAAAAAAAAAACACAAAAAAACACTTTGAACTTGAAGGTATCCGAGTCTGTGTTTATTTTTCTCTTTCGAAATGATAACCACCTGCTGCCTTGCCAGAGTTTTGTTTCTTCCAGTCAAAATAATATCGCTCTTAAAAATTCATTTTCTCTACTGAGAAGCAGAACATTAGGAGAAAATGTTCTTTTCGATTTCTTTAGTTTTTGTTTGTTCCCCAAGTGGATCACCAAACCCTAGGGTGAAGGAATTTAATTCAATCATCATAAATATAGCATGAGGCACATTTAGGAATGTTCTAGTTGATTATCCAATCACATCATCCTTTCCTGGCCCAAAAGAGACTGTTGCCAGCAGCACAGAGAAGACATCTGAGGTTTCTTTTTTTATAATTTTACATTGATAACAATCCCTTGCAAAAAATAGTGTATGAAAGATGCAGTGCTTCTCCATATTTCCTCAAAGAACAGTGAAATTGCTGTGTGCAAATGTTTATAAAGGCTTTAATTAGCACTTTAGGATTTCACATAGAGATCTGTAAATAAATGGTAGGTTGAAACTTGAAAAGAAGGTTTTTTTTTTTTTTAAATCTCTTCCTGTGCACAATACTTTTAATTAAGACCTAACACCTCATTCTGACGGCATTATTTCTAGGAACTTCTGTAACCCTGTATCCCAGCTTCTTCTCTTCCTTTCTGCCTACAATCTTCTTCTCTCTGCCAGCTTCCCAGTGGCCTTCTGCTGCATTAGCCTGTCATTTTATCACGGACTATTCCTGATTTTCTCTTCAAGATTTTAATTTTCTCCCTGCCTATCTTTGACCATATCATCATCCATTTCAATAACTCTTTTAAATCCTACTGTCCTTGACCTACCACACTATTTTTCCAATTCATTAATTAATTTTAGTCTACAGTCTCAATTTTATACTCTAGATTTGTTGGAAAAAGTCATGTAGATTAGGTGCTCTAAAAACGTTTGGTGTGTGGGCTGGGGATGTGGCTCAAGCGGTAGAGCGCTAGCCTGGCATGCGTGCGGCCCGGGTTCGATCCTCAGCACCACATACCACCAAAGATGTTGTGTCCGCCAAGAACTAAAAAATAAATATTAAAAAAAATTATCTCTCACTCTCTCTTAAAAAAAAAAAAAACAAAACCTTTGGTGTGGACCCTCAGCAAATTCTGCTGATCGAATGCTATATTTATAGTCAAAATCCTCATAACTGTCATTCCAATTTTTTTTCCCTCTCTCTTTAGACCTGGAAACTAATCAACAACCCCTTTCTTTCATCTTCTCCAGAGTTAGTGACATCTTTTGAAAAAAGTCTAACACTTTTCTCATCCTTCTGTGTATTTGCCACCTTACATTTTCTCTGTTTTTTCACCTCTCATCTTATTCTTTACTCTTATAAATTCTTAATTCTTATAATGAAGAAAGAAGGTCCATTTTCCTTCTGCAGACTAATGATTTATCCTATGCTCACAATCCCATTTCTATTGCAGGACTTTGTCCATTAATTATTTCCTTTATCTCATGTCTTCAAGAGCTCTGTTTCCAATTTCTTTCCTTCTTTCTGCCAATTAACACACTTCTATCTTCCTTTTAAACTGCTACTTTCTATATGTTCCTTTTTTGGTTGTGCTCAATGCTCAATAAACTTTTTAAATTTCCTGCTGATTCTATGACTGCTTATAATTTGATGTCTAGCATTCTAGTGGGAGAAATACTCTCTAGGAAGCCATCATCTTTTATCTATAGTGAATTATTTTAAAAACAAATCTTATATGTTTATGTGTTTATTATCTTTCCCCAAATAATATAAACTCCTTGAGGATAGAGATTATAATTGTTTGGTTTCTTACTGAGTTTTCCCTATAACTTGGTTCATGCAGAATCAGCACTCCACAAACCCCAATAATGATTTTGTTCAGTATTAATATAATTGAGGCTGTAATTCCTTGGGGGCCATCTTTATTATATCATTTATACCCCAAATCCAGCCAGTCCCCAATTTCTTGTTCTATGAACTCCCATATAGATTTTTTCCTACTTCTTTTTCATTTCAGCATTCTTCATGCAAATATTCCTGTAGAATATAAGATCTTCTAGCCTCCTCCATGGCTCTTGTCCAGTCCATTCTACACTGACATACTGGTGTAATCTTTATCTGAAACAAATAAATCCTCTTTTTGTAATCTCCAACCCCAAGTGATTACAGATCTTTCTGCAACAATAATTTTGCCTTTTCCAGAATTTATGTAAATAAAATCATAGCATTTATCATCCTATGTGCTTGACTGGTTTCATTTTACATAATGTTTCTGAGATGTTTTTCGTAGTGTTTCATGTTTTAATTTATTTCAGAAATTAATATACCCTTTTATTGTTGAATATGATATAACGCTGTTTTTCTTAGTAGGTTGATGGACTTCTTGTTTTTTTCCAGTTTTTGGTTATTGCAAACAAAGCTGTTATGAACATTCATGTACAAGTTTTGTTTTGAACTTGTACTTTTTTCTTTTGCACAAATACTTTAGAGTGTAATAGTTAAATCATGTGATAAATGTATGTTTGGCATTTTAAAGAAATCTTAGGAACATTTTAAGAAGTTGTGGAGAAGGATTAGTAGAAGGGTTAGTAGAATATGGTGTCGTGCCACAGATGTGCTTTCTGAAACATCAGAAGTCACAAAGGAGTAGCAGGAGGGTGGAGACAGTAATTTTAGTTAAAACTCACTGTCTCTGCTCTGTTCCTAGACCAGAGCCAATTTTCAGATCTGGAAACCATTGATGGAGAGGTGGCCTCATTCCTAGGAAGAAAGTCATACCAACTCTCTGCAATTGTATATTACAATGATTTCCCAGTCATTTACTAAGAAGACTCTTCCTTAAAGAGAGAAAAGCATACAAACATTTCAAAAACCATTGGACAGCAGTAGGAATTGAATTTGATACTTAGGAAACGAAAACATCATCATGGCTCCCTGCTAGCATGGTGGTTTATAAAACTTACGAAGTTCTTACTAAAATCCAGTTTCCAATGGGACTACTAAGTCCAAGCGTCTGCTCACTGAATCTCTTGAAAGTATAATGAAATGGACATGCTTGGTAGTTGTTACTGGGTCTTTGGATTTGGGAGGAAGAGTTAATATAGTGAAGAAATCCAACAAAAATCTCGTAAATGCTGCCCATGCCTGTGAGTGCACTCTTTCCCAGGAGAGGATGTAGTGAGGCTGTCTACACTTGTTACCAGGCCATCACCTTCCCCATTCCATAGTCAGATTTTCCAATTTAGTTGAAGTCCCCATCACTTATTGAAAAAAAGCTACTTATAATGTCACCATTAACCTCCATCTAAATATGGACCTTTTGAGTCAATCCTAATTGGCTTCTCAGCAGCATTTGATGATATATTCCACCTATTATGGTTTGGATTTTAAATATCCTCCAGTGGCCACATGTTGAGGGCGTGGTCACCAGCTGAGGGCACTGTTGGGAAGTGGTGGGGCCTTAAGGAGATGGGGTCTACTTGGAGGAGTTAGGTCCTGGGAGCATGTCCTTCACAGGGCTATCTGGTCCCTCCCTCTCTTTTTGCCTCTCTGCCACCATAAGGTGAGCAGCTTTGCTCCACATGAGATCCCTAGCCACAGGCTCAAAATCGATGGAGCCACTGACCAGGGACTGAAACCTCTGAAGCTTTGAGCCAAAGTAACCCTTTCCCTCCTTTAGGTTTTTTTGTCTTAAGTATTTTTGTCAGTGATGGAAAGATGACTAACATACCAAATTTTGCAATCCTCTCGAGCTCTGGATTTGTGGAATCAATTGCTTACTTCCTATTTTTACTTGGATGATTCAAAGTCAACTTATTTAGATCAAAAGTCATGCTCTATTTGCCAATTCTAGCCGCTCCTGTCTCAGTAACTCCAGAAACCAAAGGGTCTAAGCTTAACGTTTCCTTCTCTCACTTCCAGTATCTGACCTACCGCCCAGGGCAGCTCTTTTCTGCCCAGTATTTCTGAAATTCGCCCCCATCTTGCTGATGCTGTTTGTTGAAACGACCTTTTCTGTCACCTAGATTATTGCAATAGCTTCTTAAAGGAAGCTATGATTCTCTCTTGTTCTCTCCCATTTTTACTCTTCTAGTCTTTTCTGTACTCTGCAAACAGTGTTCCCCTGGTCCTTAGTCACTCCTTCCATAGAACAATTTAATAAAATAAAACCCAAACATTTAATGTGGCCACACGTGTCCTCACTTTTCTTCATGTTCCACTTTGGCCTGTGATTTTCACAGAGGTAGTGCTTATCTTTCAACCACCTATGACACAGGAAAGGCTTCTCTGACCATCCCAGTCACATCTCTCTGTTAAATGCTTCTAATACCTCATTCTGTTTGTTCATAACACATTTGACTCTTGGTTACCACGTGTCAAATACTACTAGCATCTTTTAAAATGACACAATCCTATGAAATAGATACCTTCAAAATTTCCATTTTACATATCAGCAAACTGAGTACAGAGAAGTTAATTAACTTGCTCAGAGTCGCACAGTTAGTATGCGGTACTTGGGATCAGTCCCGGGTATCTAACTCTAAAGTTAGGTCATAGTTTTAGCTTCCTCACTCGTGCTGTTTCTCTTCTCTCCCTTTGTGACATTTACCACAATCACAGATTATCTTTATTTGTCCAATTATTTATAAGTATCTATTTTCTTACTGCAGGAAAAGCTGTTTTGCTCATTATTGTGGTACACAATGAAAACAATTAAATATCAAACTATTTATGGGCTTGACCTGGTATTTTGGATGTTAACTTCCCTTTATATGTGTACTCTGCCTTGGAATTTTGTATGGTCTGGTTACATTATTTCAGAAAAAAAAATTTAAATGAGAACTAGGCAGAGGAATTTGAAATAGGTAATGAATATTTTCATTGCCTCACAACTTAATAAATTGAGTGTCTGGAGTAGAAAGATCAGCATTTCAGAAATGTTATGGAAAGTATTCATTTTTCATTCATGTTGAAAGTTTCATGAACCAGAAGTCATAATCCCTTTTTCTGATTAATTATGAATCCACATGCCTTGTCAAACCCAAGCCAAGGGATAGTAAGAGAAGGTAACATTTTCCTGATTATAAAATATTACATGTTCATTACCTGGAATCTTAGAAACGTCAAAGATTATTGAGAACAAATTAAGAATCATTAACTGATAAGTCTACCAGGAAAAAAAAACTAGAATTGATATTTTGGTACACAAAAATCTTGTAACATCAGCATAAATATATATAAATAAATATTTTATGTACATATATGCCAAATATAGAACAATGTATATACGTATGAATGTACTTATGTGTACACTTTCAAAATTAGCATATTACTTTAAGTGATTGCTTGTTTCATAAGCCAATATTACTGTTATTAAATTTTTTTCAAAAGTATGATATCTAATACTTATGGATATGCCATCATTTATTTTACCATGTTCTCTTTGTAAATACAGTGTTTTCTTGTAAGTAATAATTTGGTAATCTTGTTTGTATAAAGAATGAACTTGTTAAGTCTCCTGGTTCAGGTTGCTGCATTGTTTTGCAGAAAGGTTATAAGTAATCTAACACTGCTAACAGAATTATATAGGGGACATAGCCTATTATACTTTTACCAGTGCTAAATGTTACTCCTGGAAACAAAATCTTTGTTTGTCAGAAGCTTTGATAGCCCTGTGTTAATGACTGTTGGGGAAACACACATTCTTATATTTTTTTGTTGTATGTATGTAAAAATTACTTCAAACTCCATGCAGTGAAATTTGAGAAGTCTTGCTAAAATTTAAAATCATTTCCCTTTTGATGACAATTTAACTTCTAGGAATGATTCCTCCAGATATATGAATGCTTATTCTCAAAGTTGTGTTACAGAAATATTCATGACCACTTTATTTGTAATAGCAAAACATTGTAAGCAACTCAACCATCTTTAGGAGGCTGGTTGTATAAATAGGGTATAGCTATACCAGAGACTAGTGGACCAATAGAACCCTTTATGTTGAAATTTATAAATTTAATTCAAAGTGGCTTACAATACAAGAAAATACATTGATAGCTTGACCATCCAAAGGTAGAATGGACTTCAGGTGGCCTTAACTACTTGGCTGTCATTGTCCCCATAGACCTAGTTTCTCTCATCTTTCTTCCATAATAGCTGTTACCTCACAGCTATTATCTGGTTCCATTTGCAACTGCAAGATGTCCTGTGCTTCTTTATCTCATGGAGAGAGGGAGCATCTCTGATTTCTCAAAAGACCTGAGCTTCATTTTGATTGAATTAACCAGGGTTGTCTGCACACCCTAAAACAATCATTGTTGATCAGAGACAATGTCCACCCCTGGAGACACATGTCTCACATCAGTGTGGTGACATTAAAGAGGTGGGAAAATGGATGGAGATGGCAGGGAAAGAACAAGTTGAGCTATGATTTCTATGTAGTAATTAAAATTAGTTTGTTTTATATGTAGTGATATAAAATAAACTCCAAGATATAAAGCCAAAACAATAAGAAGGTGCTAATTATGAACACACACACACACACACACACACACACACACACACACACACATATTTGCTTGCATAAAGAATTTTTTTAGAAATGTATCCAGGAGCTTGTAGCTTGGGTTACTTCTAAAGAAGAAAATTCAAGAGAGCAGAACAGATGAAAAGAGACTTTCTACCATAAAAAGTTTTTATTATTGATATTTTTCATTTTGTATTAGCTATTTTAAATAAATGTATGAAAAAAATCTGGTGTCTTATTGTACTTTCTATCTCTGGGAATATAGAAAGATTGAATTTTTTTCAAATAAATTTGACTATTTGTATTTATTCTTATATAAACTATCCACTAATGTCTTTGACCGTCTTTTTCTATTGGTATGTGTGGTTGCCAGTCTTTAACAAGGACCAAGAACTCACTTCTCTGATATTTATGCCCATGTCTAGTTGCCTTCTACATTAAATTGGGATTGGCCTGTGTTACCAATAGAATATGCAGAAGTAAAAGAGTGAGGTTTTCAAGACTAGGTCATAAAACATTATGTGTCGTGTTCTCTTAAATCCCTTGCTCTGGAGAAACCCAACCATCACACCATGAAGACTCATGACTGATATGTGGAGAAGTTCCAAAGGAGAGGAGATGAGACCTCCTACCAACAGCAGCATGGGAAAACCAGCCCTGACACAGACCCTCCAGTCAAGTCGCACCGAGGTGACTGTAATATTTGAGGGAAACCTCATGAAAGACCCCCCCATAGAACTGCCCAGATGAGCCTTCACAAATTTAAGACCTGCCAAATTTGTGAGAGATAAATTATGATTATTTTAAAACACTAAATTTTGAAGTAATTTGTTATCCGTGATATGCAAGATAAGAATTTTTCTTATTGATTTGCTAAAGATCTTTACATTTCAAAGTTTATAGTTTGCCAGACAGGGTCTCACTGAGTTGTTTAGGGCCTTGTTAAGTTGCTGAGCTGGCTTTGAACTCTCAATCCTGGTGTCTCAGCTTTCTGGAGCTGCTGGAATTATAGCCATCATGCATGACAACTTATATTTCTTAGAATAGGTTTTTAAACTTCTTATGAATATGTGTAATTCTTTTAATTAATGGTTTGACATCTAATCACTAATTTTTAAAAATTTTTGCATTTTTTATTTTAATTTGTTAGGTATGACAGCAGAATGCATTACAATTCACATTACACATATAGAGCACAATTTTTTCATATCTGTGGTTGTACAAAAAGTAGAGTCACACCATTCTTGTCTTCATACATGTACTCAGGGTAATGATATCCATCTCATTCTACCCTCTTTCCTACTCACATACCCCCTCCCTTTCCCTCCATCCCCTTGCTCTATCTAGAGTTCCTCTAATCCTCCCATGCTGTACCCCCTAACCCCATTATGGATCAGCATCCTTATATCAGAGAAAACGTTCGGCCTTTAGTTTTTTGGGATTGGCTTACTTCACTTAGCTTGATATTCTCCAACTCCATCCATTTACCTGAAAATGCCATGATTTTATTCTCTTTTAATGCTAAATAGTGTTCCATTGTGTATATATACCATTATTTGAATCCATTCATCAACTGAAGGACATCTAGGTTGGTTTAGCAAGAAGAGTGAAGTAGGGTAGGTAGCATCAGTATACCAGACCTTAAACTATACTACAGAGCAATAGTAACAAAAACAGCATGGTATTGGCACCAAAACAGACTTGTAACCAATGGTACAGAATAGAGGACACAGAGACAAACCCACATAACTATAGTTATACTAGACAAAGGTGCCAAAAGCATACATTAGAGAAAAGATAGAATCTTCAACAAATGGTGCTGGGAAAACTGGAAATCCATATGCAACAAACTAAAATTGAACCCCTATCTCTCACCATGCACAAAACTCAACTTAAAGTGGATCAAAGACCTATGAATTAAACCAAAGACACTGTGCCTAATAGAAGAAAAAGTAGGCCCAAATCTCCATCATGTAGGATTAGGCCCCAACTTCCTTAATAAGACTCCTATAGCATAAGAATTAAAATAAGAATCAATAAATGGGAAGGATTTAAATTAAAAAGCTTCTTCTCAGCAAAAGAAATATCAGTGAGGTGAATAAAGCCTACATTTTGGGAGCAAATTTATACCAATCACTAATTTTTAAAGAAATAATTCTACTAATTCTAAGTTAATTTTATTCTGCTATGTACATTTGAGACCAAAGATATTTTATTTTCATTTCATACTCTATTTCAAACAACTTTAGAGCAATGTCCCACAGTTACGGCTACTGAAAACTTTCTCATAAGGTTCTTTGATTTTGATGAAAATCACTTTAGTATATGTCAACCATGACTTGAGTTACATTCATCATGTTGAAAAGTATTCTTCTATTCTTAGTCTTCTTTTAAAAATTGGTAATATATTAAATATTGTAAAATGTCTATTCTGGAATTTGTTGAAATGGTCATGTTTTAAAATGATCACATATATAATCAAATAAATACTAAATCAACACTGCACTTCTGGAGAAAACAATTCTTATTTATGTAGGTAAATACTTTAATAGAGTCTCAGGTTCTCATGAAACAAGAAGTTAGTGTATTCATTAAGTATGTGGATAGTGTTCAGGTATCACCTATCATTACAGAAATTTTGTTCTTGGCTTTCACTTCAAAGGTAAGAAAAACTCTTGGAGAGAATATAAATTCAAAACTCTGTACATGATGTAAACTTGGAAGGAGAATGATGAAGTAAAAGATGCAGCAATATCTTGGGCTTATCAAAATAGGGAGGGCTGATGGGTTCCTTTCTTCCAGAAGTCCAGCATTATGGTGGAGAGAGCATAGGCCCTGAGATTGGGGACACTTGGCTGAGACCACACTTTACAGCCATTATTAACTATTAATATTTTGAGATTATTACTATCTTATTTAATATTTTTTTCAATTATTTCATTAATAAAAATTTAAAATGTTAAAAATTTTTCTTTCCTTTGTACTTTCAAATTTTTATTATCAAATTTTTATTAGTATATTCTGTTTCTTCACTATTGGAATTCCTACTATTGCACTTTGGAGTCTTACTTTCCTATAAAACTTTGATGATATTCTGAAGTCCTTCAGTATTAGCTTATTCTCTCATTAAACTTTCTTGAGTTAATTTTGTTATTCAATTGTAATTCAGTGTTTATATTAGACCAGTGATATTCAAGTGTAGTTCAATATGGTTTTTAAGGGACTACAAGGTCAAAATAATTTTCATGATCAGACCATTGTGTTAGTTTTATTTATTCTTTCTCATTTTCTTCCAATTGCATGAAATTCTCCCACCCCCCAAGATGAAATGATTTTCATTTTATTAACTATTCAGTTATTTTAAAATATCCTTCTACTTTTATTTTTTCAAAAAATTTATGATAATGGTAAACTTCCCTGATAAATTGAATCATTGTCCCCAATTCTTCCTCCCTCTGCCATGAACTTTGAAGTATCTCTCTGCCACAGTGGTGGGGAGGTTTCTAGCCCTTGTCTTTGGTTTGCAGACTCCTGTCCCATGGCTCCTTTCTTACCCGGATGCAGCCACATGTACCAGTGTTACGTAACATGCACATGCAATAGTCTCATAGCTTTGAAGGTTAATTCTCCTTCTGTGTTCTCTTCATCCTTCAGCTCACTTTCTCAGGGAGGCCGCCCCTGAGACTTAGACATAATTTTACTGCTTAGCAGCCTTTTACCACTGTTCAGTGTCATGAAGAAAATTGCTCAGACAAGATTCCTGTGTTCAACTGTCCTTGGGAAATAATTGATTTGTCAAATATTTATTTAGTTATTTATTTTTGTGCACCTGTTAAGTAATATCCTTAGGGTGCTCTCAGTCCAACGAAAGTGTTCTGTCTACAAAATAAGGCCCTATTGACTGCAGTGGTAGGACCTGCTCAGGCTAACGGGCAAGTGTAGACTAAATCTGCTTTGTTCACGTGTATATGTACTTACACGTATTTGGAGATTTGGAACCCATTCCCACAGTTTCTTCTTTGAGTATGGTGCTGTAGCTCATAGCAATGAGGTCAAAGTTTAATTTAATCACTTCCTCTGTACGCTGCTTTCATTTTAATCTTTTCCTCCATCTTCCCCATTTATACACATACAAAATATATAGCAAATATCTAAATATTTAATATATGGATTAAATATATGTGAAATGCATATATGTATTTGGTCAAGGTTAATTGACTATTTACTCTAGAGTTTGTACATTTAAGACTGCTGGGGCTATGCCTGGGTAGATGTCTTTGACAGGAGACAGGGCTTGTTAGCAACCTGGACAACACAGACCATCTTGAGGCTTCTGACACAAATAAAACAAGATCCTTCCTCTACAATTTGTATAGAATTTTGCCTTCAGAGTATCCATTTGCTGCTGAAAACCCCTCCAGGAACGCTTTGCAGTACAGCAGAACTGACTGATGGGCCCGAGAGCCAGTACTCATTGGAGAAAGCTGAATATGTTGTTCTGCACCTCATTTCCCAGGCTTCCAGGCAGAAGGCGATGGCCTGGATGACAGCTGACACCATGAGATGGCCGTGAGATCTCATTCACTTGTAAAACGAGGCCACAGAATTGCTTGATTTAGCTATGAGAGGCAGTTTGTCTAACTATCCCGTGGAAAAGAAAAGGCCCTTCACACTGTTACAGATTCTTTCAGACTTCACAGTTCTGATTATGTGATTCTGTGACCTTGAGCTCAGCAGTGTGTCAGTTTCTTCAACTGGCACTAAGGATATTGTGTGTCCATCCGTAGCCCAACCTTCTTTCCCATTTTGCTAGAGAAGATAGTCAAAGCATTTTTTTTTTCTTATTCATTGGGGCTTATCTCTTACCCCTTATCTTAAAGTGTTATGAGACTCAATATGCTTATGTGGCTGTTTGATGGCTTATTTTTCTAGGAATCTTCTTTGTGGCATTTAACCAGTAACCTCTTAACCTCGTATCTGCCTTGATTCTGTTGATCATATGCCATAGAGAGTTTGAGAATTTTTATGCCTAAAATTAACAGCCGCCTTCTCCATATGTGCTGCAGGGTATAGTGTTCCTTATAGAAAGTGATTCAACATAGAATCTTCATGAGGACAGGCACTGTCTCTATCGCTCATTGCTGTATCCTTAGCAAGTCATATACTCCTTTGATCATGGCAAATCTCTGATCATGAATGAGTGAATGGTCCCCATGGCAACCCTCTGCAAAGATTTCTCAGTTCTTACTGCTGCTCTCTGCCTACCTTTCTCAATGTTCTAGCTCAAGTGAAGTGAAAATGGAAAGACGAGGTTACTTGCATGTGCTGAGCAAGCCCCTTCATCTCTCTTGAGCTACCCTTTGCCCCGAAAGCCTTCTGACCCTACTTATTTTAACATTGGGAATTCTTCCTTTAATCCTTTTATTGCTCTATGAAATTATATTTTACAAGAAATTTAGGTTTGGGATATAAAAATTATAATTTAAATTTAATTAAACAAAACCATGTGGATTTGTTGACTCATGTAACCAGGGAGCACAGCTGGACTCAGGGACACCTAGAACCAGGAGTCAAATGCTGACAAGATCATCTTTATGTGCTTATGTCTGGCTGGGGGAAGCTTCATCTTCCCTGTTTCTTCTCAGGGAGGTCCATTTTGCATTAAGAAGATAAGGGGTTATCTCTTCTTTTAAGATTTTTTTAAATAAATGCACATATTTATGGGGTAATATATATATATCTTTCATATAATGTTGGAATCAAGGTAAGCATATATATCTCCTAAAATACTTATCATTACTGTTTGGTGAAAACATTCCAAATCTTTTTTTTTCTAGTTTTTTTGAAATATTCATTATTATCATCTATAGTCACCCTACTCTGTGAGGGAATATCAGAATTTAATTCTCAGCATACTTATGCAGGCCAAATTTGTGTTATATGACTCTTTATATCATTTAACACAATTATCATATCTGTTCTTTAAATCCTATCTACTAGGTCTAACATTTAGTTCACATTGGAGTCAGTCTCTGTTGATTATATTTTTTCTTGAGAATGAATCACATTTTCCTAGTCTAGTAATTTTGGACTATATCGTGGGCACAGTGAACTTTAGGTCACAGAGTCTCTGAATTCTGTTGTATCCTTTTGAAGAGCATTGATTTTATTGTTTCAGCAGGCAATTAAATGGATGAACTTAACCTGCAAACTTTGCATCTTGGACAGCAACTCTAAAATTGCTTTAATTCTTTGATCCTTTGTTTGACTGTCTTATGCGCACATGCTTCAGAGATCAGCCAGGGATTTGAACAGTTTATCAACAGAATTTAGTATTCTCCTTGTCTAGCTCTCTCCTTTCCAGGATTTTTTCCCTTAGGTTCTTTAGGTCAGAAAGACTGTGGCTTTTCTATCAGAGTTTTTATATGTGTTTCATCAACTGGGATCCATTGCAGGTTATATTTAAATCAAAGCCCCAATCAGATTAATTGATCATGAAACATTTTGAATGTGTTCCCTTTGCGATTGTAAAAAGAAGCATCTTTTTTCCATAGAGCAGTGAAAAGTAGAGAGATAGCAGCTTGGACCCGAAGCCAACAGTTGGGGTCGACCTTGGGGAAGGCATCTAATCTGTTTGAGTTATGATTTCCTAATTTGGAAAATAACATATCCACCTCCAAGATCTTTCACTCCCATATCTCTGCCAGTTTATAGTTCAGTGATTTTCATGATGGGATGACTTTGAGATAAACTAAGAGCCTCCTCTCCCCATTCTTTTTTAAAAAACAACAACTTGTACTGTGGTATAATTAGCATACACTTAACCTCACAAGTGTGTACTTTGATAGGTTCTGATGTGTGTATATTCCTGTGAAACCATAACCACAACCAAGATGGTGAACATACCCACTGCCTTCCAAATTAACTGGGGTCCCTTAGTGATCCCTCCTACCACCTCCTTCCTTCACCCCCTTGGGCCAGCCAGGTAGGCACCGACATGCTTTCAGTTACTATGTATTACTATGTAGTGGTATATCATCTGGTTTTTGATAGGCATTATCCTAATGTTTAATTATACTGAGTGTATTTTAATGTACTTACTTGCTGTTCTTATATCTTTTTTGGCAAGATGTCTTTCAAATGTTTTGCACTTTTTTTTTTTTTTTTTGGCAGTACAGAGGATTGAACGCAGTGCCTCACACATTGCCAGTCAGTGATCTACCTCTGAGCTACTCCCCAGCCCTTGCACATATTTTATTGGATTATTTGTTTTCTTATTATCTGGTTTTGAGAGGGTTTTTAATACTTTAGATATACATTCTTTATCAGATATATGCTTTGCAAATATTTTCTCCCAGCGTGTATTTTTTTTTTTCTTTTCACACCAGTGTCTTTTGAAAAACAGAAATTATAAGGATCCTGAATTTCTGACCCACAAATTGAGAGCGTTATGGTTTGGATGTGTGGTATTCCCAAAAGCTCATGTATGAGACAATGCAAGAAGGTTCCATGGAGAAATGATTGGGTTGTAAGAGTCTAACCCAATCAGTGTTTTAATCCTGTGATAGGGATTAAAAGTGGTAGGGCAGGAGATGGGAATTGGGGCATGGCTTTGGGATATATATTTGTATCTGGCAAGTGGAGAACTCTCTCTCTGCTTTCTGATCACCGTGATGTGAGCTGGTTCCCTCCGCAATCCTCTTGTGTCATGATGTTCAGCCTCACCTTAAGCCCTGAGGAATGGAGCCGGCCTTCTATGGACTAAGACCTCTGAAACTGTGAGTCTTTAAATAAACTCTTCCTCCTCTATAATCGTGTTGATCAGATCCTATAGTCTCAGCAGCAAAAAAGCTAACTAAAACAGTGAGATACCATAAAATGGTCTGTAAATTTCAGCGTACTTTATAACACAGCTCTAGATTATTGAACATTCATCATGGGGTCTTTAACCAGGTAAGGAATGAAGAAGAGGAGTGGATTTGGGTAGCAGGTACAATGACAAACCTGCTGTTTCCCCCACTCAGTGGCTCTGTTTTCACTCCCTTGGGAAGTTGGGTTGCTCCTTGAATTCTATAGTTTCAGTTCCTACAGAAAGAAAAAGAAGCTCAGCTTGTTCTCTGCATAAATAAGTCTCTCTTTCTTCTGAGTTATGAATTTTGCAAAGAAGATCTTGGTAACCTGGAAGGCAGATTCTTGAATTGCCTCTGAAATTCCTAAGTCTACAGCAGAGAACAGTGGGGTGCCATGTTCACAGGCCAAAAATTTTAGGTGAGTTGGGATTTCCTCTGGGGCTCCTGGAGGTCCAGCCTCTCACAAAATCCTCTACCATTTTTGCCCAGGGCCTTGTTCAATCTCTATCCTTTGATCTGTAAAAACTTATCCTTAAGAAAACATCTGATATCAGGCATTTATCTGTGCAGGTGAGTTTATTTTTTTGCTGTTTCATTATACTTCTTACTCTGTGCTAATTCTCTTTTATAAGATGTATGTTCATCTGATAAAAATCTCATGAAACTCCATTTATTCATTCATGCAGTTAACATTTTTTATTCACTGTTATGGTTTAGATATGAGATGTCCCCCCAAAAGTTCATGTGTGAGACAGTGCAAGAATGTTCAGAGTGGAAAGGATTAGACTTTAAAGAGGATTATTCATTCCACTGATACAGATTAATTGGAAGATAGCTGTAGGCAGTTGTTTTTTAGGGTGTGGCTGAAGGAAGTAGGTCACTGGGGGTGTGTCTTTGGGGTTTATATAGTATCCCTGGCGAGCAGAGCTCTGTGCTTCCTGGTTGCCATATTTTGAGCTCTTTCCTCCTCTGCACCCTTTGGCCATGATATTCTGCCTCACCTCAAGTCAGAGCTATGGAATTGGCCAACCATGGACCGACCCTCTGAAACCGTGAACCAAAAGAAACTTTTAAATTTTTCCTCCTCTAAATTGTTCTTGTCAGGTCTTTTGGTCACAGGAACACAAAGCTGACTAAAACATTCACTTAACCTTATAAGGCTTCTCTCTGCCTAGGGCTGAACGTAATGAGCAACAAGGTGCAATTCCTGTTCTCAGGGAGCTTTCAGGGTCATGTCTTGGCCTCTCTGGTCAGCTTTTGGGGGTATTAGAGTGGATCCCAGAGTTGTTCTTCATGGGATATCTTTTACCCTTGTAAAATATTTTCAATGAACTTATGGGTCTGAGGACTGGAGAGCTGTTGCAGGTTAGCCGCAGCTGCGAAGAAGGGCAACCCTCCTAGGAAATTACACCTTATTCTTCCAGAGGAAGTGGGGGAGGGAAAACAAACAAAACAAAACAAAAAAACCGGCCAGACTGCAGTTGTTAGCAGTTGTTTTTCTCACAGAAATGCCTGCAGCACTTCCAGATAATAGGTTTGGGAATCCCAAAATATCTTCCTCCTTTTCTGACTGTAAAATTTTAAAGTGAATATTTTGATGTGTATTCCTGTGTGACATGGTACCTGAACATTTACAGACACAATGTAATTAGAGTGTCGGTCAGCGCTCAGAGGGTTTGGATTGTCAAGAACTAGCACAAGTCAAAGAAGAAGAACTATCAAACAAAACAAAATTGTTACCAAAAGTCAGTCCTTCCTCCCTCCCTTCCACCTGGGATTGAACTCAGGGGCACTCCACCACTGAGCCACATCCCCAGCCCTATTTTGTATTCTATTTAGAGACAGGATCTCACTGAGTTGCTTAGCACCTTGCTTTTGCTGAGGCTGGCTTTGAACTCTTGATCTTCCTGCCTCAGTCTCCAGAGGCGCTGGGATTGCAGGCATGTGAATTTCTTTGCATGCTACCCCAAAACTGATATTTTGAAGTCTTGGTTTCCTTATAGCAATGTTCAGAGGTGGGGATTTGGGGAAGTGGTTAGATCCTGAGGGCTCTGATCTCATGGGTGGATGAATTCCCTGAAAGCTACTGGGAGGCGGTGGAAACTACAGGCAGGTGGGGCATGATCGGAGGAAGTCTGTTACTGGGGGTGTGGTCTTGAAGACTGTGTCTTATCCCTGGTTTTCCCTCACACACATACCCCTCTCCTCCCTTCCTGGCTGCCAAGAAGTGAGCAGCTTTCCTCCATCACGCCCTTCAGCCAGAATATACCTTCTCAACTTGGGCCCAAAGAAATGTAGTCAGCTGACCACGGACTGAGACCTCTGGAACTGAGCCAAAATAAATCTTTCCTCCTTTAAGTTGTTTGTGTCAGGTATTTTGGTCACAGTGATGAAAAGTTGATTAACTGAGTCTATGAACTTGGGCTTGAATTTGAATAACTACCCTTTCTCCTCTGTACCTCAGTATTTCTCAATCCCAGACCGAACATTAGACGCACATGTGGAGTTTTTATCTACTCAAGCTCCTTGCCCTTTCCCCTCCCCTCAGGCCAGTTACAGGAGACTCTCTGGCCTGTGGGACCTGGGTATGTTGCTGTTGTATTAAAAGTGCCACATACAACTCCAGTGAGCATCCAGTCTGAAGAATCACTGGGCTAATCAGTTTTCACTCTTGAATTATTGCAGGAACCAGGCCTTTTCACACCTTCCCCCCTCCCTGTAGACAAACTTCTTTTCTCTAGCCAGTTCCAGGTTGGATAATACTGAGAAGAATCAAAAAACCAACATGAGTGGATAGTATATGTTTACTACATACCACATGTAAACCTAATTGTGATTAAGCATCACAAAAATGCCTTCTTATTCAATTAGTAATCTCTCCTGTAAGGGACAGTTTAGCTTGTTCTGTGCATGTAATCAATTTCATATATATCTTAGCTCAGCAAATAAGTCATTCCCTTGGCTGCAAGAATGTGAGCCTGGAGGGTCAGCCAGAGGACTAGGATACTGGTATTCAGAAGCAACCTCAGTGCCTGCAAAATCTGTCCTGCGAGGAGCCCCATCTTCCCCTCTGGCAACAGATCCACAATCCTAGGTCTAACTCCTTTGTTTTCTTGCTGACATCCAGGCTATAAAAATCAACAATGACACTGGCCATCTTGACCCATGGCTCCCTCTGTGGTCTGTCTTCCATCTGCAGGTTGGCTGTGATATAGGACTCTCTCTTTCCTCCTCTAGTCTCTCAATACTGGTTGAAAATGTTTGTCTTTTTTCCCCAAGGTTCTGAGCAGGAAAGACTGTCTCCAGACTAAAAAAGGAAGCCTGATCCCCTGGTAACAATCGTCTCCTTTCTCTCTTCTCCAGTTTCCTCTTTGGATTGCTTCCCCATTCTGTATCTAGCACAGTGGTCAAGAGACAAAAGAGTATATTTGAAATGCAGAGCCTTAGCTTAGTATTCAAATAGTGCTAACCCAGCAGAAAAGTTCTTCTGAGCACTTTTAAAATTCATTAACTCTTTTCTATGTCAATACTTTTGGCCCAGCACCCCCTTGCTGCTAGGGAAATGGGAAAGTGGTGTAAAGAAAATGAAATAGTGGCCAAAGACATGCAGATGCTCAGGAAACGTCCGCACCGCACCTCACATCTCTCTGAGCTTTAATATCCTCGTTTGTAAATGCCAGTTCTACCATTGCAAATGAGATGGTAGATGAGGATACAATTTAAAAATCATGAAGTGATCAATGCTTATGCATAATAAAATGCACAGATCTCAAATTCAATACAAGTATGTACACCTGTGTAACCAATACCCAAGAGAGATATAGAAGCTTACTATCACAGTAGGAAGTTCCTTCTTACCCTTTCCAGTTAATACCTACTATACCCCCCCCCCACACACACACAATCACTATTTTGATTTCTGTAACTATTGGTTCATTTTTCCTGTCCTTGAATTTCAAGGGATTATACAGCATGTGTTATTTGTATTTGGCTCCTTTCTTTTGTGGTGGAGATGCCAGACCTGATCAAAAAATGAAATTATAAGAACACTAAGAGGAAGAACCAGTGCCTGGGGAAAGGGTTATCCCCCCCCCCCCCCACACACACCTCCTCCATCAGCTTCTATTCAGGGAACCTAATTAACCTTGGGTCCCTATCCAATGGATTGTAAAGAGCTATCTCTAGGAGCCTGATATGCAAACATCTCTGTGACCAGCTTCCAAGGCCAACAGATACCTGTAACTTTATAACTTAGTAACTTTCTGAACTCTATAGAAATGTAAGCTTCATCACTTAATTGCTAGGCCAATTAACTGCTGTCTAAACTATAACCCTGTGGGTTTAAGTCTTAGAAATGCAGCTCTTACAGAGGTAAACTCAAGTTATCTTTAGTTACTGCTGCCTGTGGTGAAGGCCACACTTGCAAGTGTTTTACTGTGTGTGTTCTGTACCTGTGAACCACTTGTAAGCAAAAATAACCAACATGGTTTTGGTACCATAATGAAAATACAAATAACCATGATGAAGCAGATCTCAAATGGCTCAGTAAGCTTTCCTTTATTGGGCAGAGGAGTTAATCAGTCTAGCATGGGAGGGCTTGTTTTCTGGGTATGGAAATGGCCCCTGGGTTACAGAAGGAGTCTGAGTTTTATAGTTTAAAATGAGGGCAAATTAATCATTGGAAAGTGCAGATTTGCTGATCAGACAGTCAATGGACTATTTGTGCAGGTTAAAAATTTTTTAACTCAGGAAGGCAGTTGTAAAAAGTTTGAAACTCATTATTACTTGGAGAGAGAGGAACTCAGATCCCGAGGGATGAATACTCAAATCCTGCCTAATCCCTTTCTTCTTCCTCCGGGATTTATTATTTCCCAGAGTTTCACTATTTGCTTTTCTCCTTTCAGGACTCATGAGAGATGGGAAAGGGTGAAAGTCCAGGGCCGAGCATTTCAGTATCTGCCTCCTCCCTTCAGGGATCATTGTTCCTGGAAAAGGATGTACTGGGAGACATTTGCTCTTTGGGTAATTTGCCTCTCTCCTCCCAAGCCAAGCTGTCTTTCTGTTTTCCTGGGGACTGTCTTGTAGGAATATTATTTTCCATAATCCTTCACTGCTTATCATAAATACCCTATGCATGGTCTTTGGTCACCTGGCCAAAACTTCAAATCCACCAATGTTGTAATGGTTAACGAACAATGTCAGATTTCCCCTAAAAGCCCCACGTAACCTCAGCTTGAGGCCCAGAACTTCAGAGAACTAGCTCATGTGAGTCCCAAGGCATAAACAAACCTCAATTCTCCAAGCCTCCCGTTACCTGGGTCTCTTGCTGAGCACCATTTCCATAACACTAACAAAATGTTGGACATAAGAATCACAAAACATATCTATGTTTTGTATCAATCCTTTTCATTGCTGAGGAATATTTCATGGTATGAATATATCAGATTTTGTTTATTCATATTCCTGTTAATGAATATTTGAAATATTCATATTCTAGTCTTAGTTATTTTGCATAAAGCTACTATGAACATTCTTATACTTTTTTGTTGTTGTTGTTGCTTAAATATATACTTTTATATATTTGGGGCATACACTCAAAGTAGAACTGCTAGGTTGCAGTAATGTTTAAGATGACCTTTATAAAAAGCTGCTGAACTGCTGTCCAAGGTCATTGCATGAGAACTTCAGTTGCTCCACATCTTTTCCAATCTTCTTAGCCTCTTCAACTTCAGCAGTTCTAGTGGATTTCAGTGCATTGCTAATAACTAATAATACTGGTTATCTTCTCTATATATGCTATTGAGCACAGTGTATATTCTTTGGCAAAGTATCAACTTTTGCTTATTTTAAAAAAAATTAGTTACTGCCAGATTCATAGGAGATCTTCATATGATGTAAAATATAATTCCTTTGTCAGATGTATCCATTGTGAATATTTCTCAGACCATGGCTTGCCTTTTTAATTTCTTGTCATTGTCTTTTGAATAGGAAGCATTTAGATTTTGATGCAGTCTGATTTTTCTTTTATGGTTTGTGATTCTTATGTCTTATATAAGAAATCTTTGCCAAACTCAAAGCCACAAAAAATATTTTCCCAGGTTTTCTGCTTTACTATTGCTCAAAAGTTGATATTGATACATGATGTGCTTTGGTGCAGTTTTCTTCATATTTCCTCTTCTTGAGGTTCAATGAGACTCCTCTATCTGAAAGTTTACACTTTTCATCAAATTTGACATATTTTCAGCTGTGTTTCTTCAGCTACGTTTTCTGTCTTCCCTTCTCTGGGACAATGGCACATATGCTCTTCATTTGTAAAGAATATTCTTTGAGGGATATGTTCTTCCAGAATGAGGTCCCTTTGTATTTTAACAATTCATTTCTTTGTCTTCTTGCTTCTTCAATTTCTGATAGTTAGTTGCCTTTCATACCATTGAGCCTTTCTATAAAATGCAGCTTTTTCCACCCTCTAATTGCTATTTTGATTTCTTCTTTATCTTTTGTTATCAAACATTTCTTAGATTGTGAAATAGGTGTGATTTTCTTTGACTCCATCCTTCTTGGGTTTTGCTAATCTTGTGTCAGTTGGTTGATTATTTTCCCACCATAATTGGGTGAAAAATTAGTGTTTATTTCATCAAATATGTTTTCTATCAGGCTCTAGTTTTGCTCTCCTGAGTCTGTGCTGACCTTTCATACTCTTCCAAAGGTTGACTTTCATTGGGTATGAACCAAAGATTAAATGTGGTTGAATTTTTCTTTAGTTAGCACAACCCATAAATCCCATGTTTCTTGCCAGGAAGATACTGAGGGATCAGGATCTGGTGTCCCAATTATGCCACTGATTAACACATAAAATCCCAAGTTTTCAATTTTGCAATTATTTTGGTGAAATTGATACAGGTATATTAAAATAGGTTGGAAATAGTAATCTATAATTTGTATCTATTATTATATTAATTAACCTTAATTATATCACAACCATTTGGTAATATGATTATGTCTTTGTTATAGGAGTAAATAATTATATATCACATAACTATATATTATATGCTATATTTAAGTTTGTGTTAGGTATTCAACATCCTGGGAAGTGGGACAAAATGGGTTAAAGTGAGGAGGAATTAGTTCAGTACATGAAAGTGTATCCTACCAACTCAATTCTCCATTCCATGTTTCTTGGCAAATTTTGGAGAGCATAGAGGAATTGTCAGGATAAAAAAATATATATTTCTGCATCTGTTTGCTTTTTCACATTCTGATATGCTTTACTGACCCACTGTTTCCTTCTGTGTTTGGGATAGACAGTGCTTTGTTGGTGATCATAGGTACAATGTTGTACAGCAAATGTTTACGTCTTATTTAACAAAAACTTTATGCCTATTGATTAGTTACTCCCCATGTCTCCCTCCACCCCAGCACTGGAGACCACCATTCCACTCTTTGATTCAAGGAGTTTGACTATTTTAGATATCCCACTTAAGCAGAATCATGAAGTATTTGTCTTTCTGCGACTGGCTTATTCCACTTAGCATAATGTCCTCAAGGTGTCATGGCAGATAGCCATACTGTCATTGTAGAGCAGAATGTGCTTTCGTGTGTGTATATCACGTTTTCTTTACCCATCTATCTGTCAATGGACATGTAAGTTGTTTGCTCATCTTGGTTATTGTCAGCAGTGCTGCAGTGAACACAGGAGTGCTACTATCTCTTTGAGACCCTAATTTCAGTTGTTTTGGATGTATATCGAGACACAGGGTTGCTCGTCATATAATTGCTACATTTTTAATTTTTTGAGAAATATATACACTGGCTACATCGTTTTGTATTCCTACAAACCATGTGTAAGAATTCCAATTTTTCTACATCTTTGCTAACAATTATCTTAAAAAAATAACCATTCTGATAGGTGTGAGGTGATATCAGTTTTGATTCTTATTTCCTTCAAGTCTAGTGATGTTTAACATTTATTATATAACTGTTGCCTTCTTTGGAAAAATGCCAATCAAGTCTTTAGTCCATTTTTAAACTGGATATTAGTAGTCTTACTATCAAGTTATAAGAATTTCTCATGTATTTTGGAGATTAACCCCTGATCAAATTTGTGGTTTTCAAAATATTTTCTCCCACTCAGTAATGGGAGAAGAATCAATCACTCTTTGGATTGTTTCCTTTGCTGTGCCAAAGCCTTTTAGTTGGATGTAATTCTACCTGTTAATTTTCATTTTTGCTGCCTTTGTTTTTTTGTGACATATCCAGGAATTCATTGCCAAGACCAATAACATGACGTAGTTTCCCTGTGTTTTCTTTTAAAAGAGCCTTACAATTTTAGATCTTGCATTTAAATTTTTAATTCAGTTTGAATTGATTTCTGTGTGCAGTTTAAGGTAACAATATAATATCTTTCTTTTGCATATCGATGGAGTTTTCTCAGCACCATATACCTTTCCCTACTGTGTAAACCTTTCCCTACTGTGTATTTTTAGTTCCCTATGATATCTCCTGCTTTTCAATTTAGTTTTCATTTATTTTAATTAGTTATACATGACAGTAGAATGCACTTTGATACATCATATATAGTTTGAGTATGATTTCTCAATTCTTTTTGGTTGTACATGATGTAGAACCCCACTGGTAATATAGTTATATATGTACATAGGGTAATAATATCTGACTCATTCCATTATCCTGGAAAGTTGTGGGGAAACAGGCACACTCATACATTGCTGGTGGAAATGCCAACTGGTGCAACCATTATGGAAAGCAGTATAGAGATTCTTCAGAAAACTCAGAATGAAACCACCATTTGACCCAGCTATCCCACTCCTCAGCTTATACCCAAAGGACTTAAAATCAACATATTTCCTGTTTTGTGGCTGTCCCACTTTTGTTAGAAGCACTAACAACCCTTGTGCTTCTTTCCAAATATGGATTCTACTATGATTCTCTGCTCAATTATTTAAGGCTTCTACTCTTTGGAATTTAGTTTATTGTGTCTTCTCTGCATCTCTCTTACTTGATAATCCATAGAGAAGTAGGTTTTGATTCAGTCATTATTCATTCTAGTTTTTACCATGATAGTAAATTCACCACATAATTTTGTGTCAAAATAAAGAAAAATAAGTCTATGAAATACATTTAAATTACTCATGTCCAAGAATCCATCCAACTTTGACTCCCTAGCATTGATAGAATTCAAAAGGGACTGAAAACACAGGAAATTCTGTGTGCCTAATCCTTACTGTAAGAGGATGTCATCTTGTCCCACTTAAGTTTGGACTTTGTTGACTAAGTGAACCAAGAATTTTGATTTCCTAAGCCTTAAACATTTTTTTTCTCAGTTTTAGATTGTTTTCTTAAAACCTAAAGGGAGAAAAACTATTTTTTCCTAATCAAAATTATTTTGTGAGGCACCAAATATGAGTAGCCTCAGGAATACAAAAACGTTTGAAAATCTAGTGAAAACTAATTTTAAATGATACACTATTCATGATTGGTAACATGTAGGATTCTTGGATATGAGTAATTTAAATATACATGTTATTTATAACCTATTCATAATAGGTCAAGGTTTCCATCTATGAATAAATGGATAGAAAAATGTGTACAACTCCTACATTGCAGGTGGAACTGCAAATTGGTGCAACCACTCTGGAAAGCAATATGGAGATTCCTAATAACACTTAGAATGGAACCAACCACCTGTTATCCCACTCTTCAGTATATACTCAAAGGACTTAAAATCAGCATACTATAGTGACACAGCCACATCAATTTTTATAGCAGCTTAATTTATAGTAGCTAAACTATGGAGCTAACTAGGTGCCCTTCAACAAATGAATTTAAAGAATTATATATATATATATATATATATATATATTCTTTAAATTTATATATATATCAATTGTGTGTGTGTGTATACACATACACACACACACACAATGGAATGTTACTCAGTCATAAAGAAGAATGAGATTATGGCATTTGCCAGTAAATGTATGGAACTGGAAACTATCATGCTAAGTGAAATAAACTAATCCTCCCAAACCAAAGGCCAAATGTTCTTTCTGATATGCGGATGCTAACACACAATAAGGCAGTGGGGGGAGGGAAGACTAGAAGTTCATTGGATTAGACAGAGGGTAATGAAGAGAAGGGAAGTAGGATGGGAATAGGAAAGACAGTGTAATGAATCAGACATAACTTTCTATGTTTGTATATGAATACATTAACAGTGTAACTCTGTATCATGTACAACCACAAGAAGGGAAAGTTATACTCCATGTATGTATAGTATGTCAAAATACATTCTACTGTCATGTGTAACTAAAAAGAATAAACAAAAATTTTAAAAAGTTGTGGTACACTTACATAATGAATTATGTTTCAGCCATAAAAAAGAATGATATCCTGTCATCTGTAGCAGTATGGTTGGAACTGTGAGGACATGATGTTATGTGAAAGAAGCGAGGCCCAGAAAGACAAATATTACATGTTCCCACTCATATGTGGGAGGTAAGAAAGTTAGCTTCATAGAAGAGTGATGGTGTAATGGTCCCTAGAGGCAAGGAAGGGAAGGAGGAGTATAACCAGAAAGAAGTTGGATAATAGGTGCCCAAATATAGTTAGATAGGAGGAACTAGCTACGGGTGTTCCACAGCACAGTAGGGTGTCTATATCTAGTGTACTATAATTTTGTATGTATTTCAAAATAACCAGAAGAAAGAGCTAAAGGTTCCCAGTACAGAAATGATAAATATTTGAGGAGATGGAAATGTTAACTGTCTTAATTTGATCATTACACATATTGACATGTATTAGATTATCATACTGTACCCCATAAATATGTATGAATATTATGTGATTGAAAATAAAATTAAATATAAAATTCAAAATCCACTTAAACTCTTAAACATATGGAGATAAAAAATAAAAAATCTATACAAACATTTCATACAAAAGTTATACTCCTGTACTATTTAGTGTTAATTTGCTTTCAAATGAGACTTTATGTTCATTTCTAGGTTTTACTTTCAGCTCACTGTAGCATTTACTGGGCCTTTTTTGTTTTTTAGATTCGCATGTTCTTAAGACCACTAATTCTGATGTTCATAGAAGCAATATATCACAGGTCACATTATTTCCTTTTGTGTATTGTGAGGACAATTTCAATGGTCAAATTGAACTCTATTCAATTGTCTAAGATGCTAAGGCATTCCTCTCCTTTTAAAGCTAATATTCAGAGAGAAGGTGAAAAGTTCTGATGGAAATTGCACAATCAATACAAATGAAAACTGGTTCATACTTAATTCAGTTATTAGGTCCTAGGAAGGAAGATGGTCATTTTGATTTTACTGTCTATTAGTAAAATGGCTTCCTTCATCCATTTGATGAACCCTTAGCCTTTCCTGGCTCCTGCTTCTGTTAAAAGTAGAGAAGTGGTGAAGAACAAGACAGCCTTCAAGGGGTCCACCCTCCACTAGGGCAGAATGACAAGAAGTCGAGTCATTACAGGACAGAATGCCAAACAGCAACAACATCTTTTTTGAAAAGATTGATAAGTAAGACAGCCAAATGTGAGTGACACTCCTGGTAAAGAAGATGGGATCTGTCTAAGGTACATGGAGATTTCATACCAAAGAGAAAAGCAGTTAGCTGCCAAAGAGTCACATGCTTATTGTCTTAACACCCTGAGTGTTGAATGTTTTAACACACTGAACTGTCTCAGCCTGTGACCCATCTGATAATTCTATCAGACTTCATTTGAAATCTCCTATTTGGACAGAAGTTTAGTCTGCCTAAACTTGGTTGTCAAAACCTCATTAGAATCAGGAAAAAAGTGGGGATTTAGATCCTAATTTGGGGGCTTAATAACTTTAGTTCACAATCCTCTTTAGCTTTCACTAAATCTATAACATAGTGTTATTGTGAGAAGTGTCAAGATCATTGTGCTGTCATGTATAACTAATTAAAACAAATTAAAAATTAAAAAAAAGAAAGAAAATACAAGGAAGGGAACACAATGAGTTTCTAAGTGGGGCCATGTCTGTTTCTGTCTGCATAGCACCTGGGCTTGGGAACTAACCCAGTCACTTCACCTAGATTTTTGCAAAACTTCACCAAAATACAAGATAAATTGATGAAAGAAAGACTTGATGCTCTAGAAGTCTCAACAAATAAAATTTTTTGTTGCTTTTTTTTTTTCTTTAGACTGATGAATATTTCCACCCCCTTCTCAGAGTTCGAAATACTTGCAGTTACACTGGGATGTTTCCTCAGAAAACACAATTGGCAACGGAATATTAAATCTAATGGTGAATACTTTTTCAAACCTTAATGTTAATACAAGGGATCTGGCTATTTTTAAAAATATATATTACCATAGTTTGGGGTACGGCCCAGGATTCTGATTTTTAGCAAGATCCTGCAAAGTGTTGATACTGATAGTCCAGTTATCACCTTTAAGTAGCAAAGTAATAAATGCATCTTTAATGGTGGATCCCCAGCAATGCTAAAAAGTGAATTTATATGGGTACATCTAATGTATCCTTGATCCCTGTTCTTATGGATTAATGAGCTGAGAATGCCCAAGGTGAAAGAAGCCTTAAGAAATAAGATTAAAAATTTCATATTCTGGTATATTGAGGTCATTAAGGGACCCAATTCTTCAACCCTCAGGTGGTCAAGCACTTCTTGTGGCCTTCCATCTATAATTCTTTTTCAGCCATGTGATTAGTTTATTTAATGAGATATCATCAGAGAAGATATAGCAGAAGCTTGAAGAGTGCACACTAGGGTTCATGCTCTCTGTTCATCAGCTCAGCCTCCTGAAGGATGAAAAACTCATGAGACTTCATTTCATCACAGGGGTGATGAGGTTGCCCCAGTCAACAGTCAAATGACTACTAACCATATGAGTGAAACTGTCAATGCCAGAACAGTTCAGCCCAAACCCAACCTAACCCAACTGTTGACTTGTGAACACCTATTGTTTTAAACCCTTAGTTTTGGGCAAAGATTCGTTAAAAGAATTACTGGGGCAATAGATAGGAGAATCATTTCTTTTGATGGAGGAAGAAGTTGCCTAAGGTGAAGCCTAATGGTACCAAAGAAAATCCTCATACAATACTAGAGTCCTCATTTCCCTTTCCAGGTACTGCTTTAGTCTGCCTAGACTTCTCAGCCAAAACTTCATTAGATTTGTTGGGGGGCAGTTAGATCCTAGTTTTAGGACTTAATAATTTTAGTTCATTGAACTCTCTGTGACCTCAGTAGTACCACCTATAGCATAGGATTATTGTGAAAAGAGAACTAAAGTGGCTTGGCTAACAAGATAACTCCATCCATAACCAATGTAAAATAAGTGGTAGGCAGTAGGGAAAACTAACCTTAACAGTTTAAAAGGGTAAGTGCTAATTAAACTTCCTTAGTAAATGCTTACTATTTGATAATTTAGAGGACAAAAGCACTGTACTTATTAAATACTATTAGGAAATAGATTTTTCCTAGTTATCAAGGAAGGGAGAAAAGAAAGGATGTTGAATGAGTATAGAATTGAACAGATATATTTTACTTTTCTGAGACTTAAGGCAAAAATAGAGATAGTTATTATCATTCAGCACATTAAGAAAATAATGAGCCATAAACATAGGAACAACAGCTTACAGTAAAATTCATGGCATTTTTTATTTGTTTAATCTGGCTTGGCCCTTGGCATTTCATTGTCTAGCAAAATATCTCAGTTTATCACAGTTTTTGTTAAATTTATTTTATAAAAAGCAATTACATTTATTGTTATAGTGTAGATCTGGACTGTCCCCCAGAGTTTCCTGTGTTGAAGGCTTCTTCTTTTTTTTAATATTTATTTTTTATTTGTAGTTGGACACAATACCTTTATTTTATTTATTTTTTTTATGTTGTGCTGAGGATTGAACCGAGGGCCTCGCAAGTGATAGGCAAGTGCTCTACCACTGAGCCACAACCCCAGCCCTTGAAGGCTCATTAATCCCCAACTGGTGGCACAATTGGGAGATGGTAGACATTTTAGGAGATGAGTTCTTGTTAGAGTAAGTAGGTCACTGGGATGTGTTTTTGTGCCTTTGAAGCCTATATCTTTGCCCTTCCTTCTCCTCCTCCTATTCTGCCTCTTTCTTCTTCTTATCTCTTTTTCTATCTCTCTCTCCCCTCTTGTTGAGGGCCACAGCCGAGTCAGGATGAAGCATGGCATTTTTGCCAGAAGTAGTGGTTGAGATGTGATGCTAGCAAGCCATTAAGATGATGACTTTTGAGTTCTCGTGGAGTTCCCATTGAGTTCTGGTTGAGCTCTCGCAGGGATTCCTGAAGAGTTCGCATTGGTTGGGGAAGTGCTAGAGGAGGGATTTCCGGTTGGTGGTTCCTGGAGGAGCCGTGTGGCGTTCGGGAGAGTTCCTGGGGAGCATGTGTGGAGTGTGCTGGTGGAGTTCAGAAATAAAGTTTGTTCCTGCTTGAGTGGCTCGTGATTTGTGCCCAGCCAGACTGCGGCATTTGGCAGCCCCTACGGGGAATGCCTGAAGCTCAGAGGTAAGTGAAATTGCTCGCCCCTAAGGGAAGGCGAGAGAATGGGTGACCATTTCAAAAAACAACGTGTTCTTGTTTTGATTTGTTTTGTTTTTGTTTCAAGCTGCTTATCCCTAGAACTTTCTCAGGCAAACTGGGAAAAATGGTTGGCTCAAGGTTTGAAGTTGTTCGCCCCTGAGGAAGAGATAGAAATAGACCACAAATGCACATGTCATGAAAATAAGAAAATTGATACAACGATTTTTTGTTCTGTTTTTGTTTCATTCTGTTTAGGTTTTGTTTTGTGTTATCTTGTTGGGTTGTGTTATCTTTATAGTAGATTAGAAATTAGTAACAAACAAACTGAAAGAGTGTTAAGTAAATTGTTAGAGGTTCAGACCATAAAGAAAGACATTTTAGATCAAGCAAAAGAGAAGGTCTCTCGAGCTAGTCAGACAGAGGAAGAAAATTTAAAGGAGGAAGAACCATCAGGGAAAAAGTTACAACAGGAGGCTGTTACTAACACCTTTCTATCACCAGAGGGTGTAAGTGTCCAACCAATTGCTCCACCTATAGAGACAACATATCCTATGGGGCCCCCAACCCCTGAAGTTGATAGATGGGATCCTGAGACAGGACCTCAAAGATTAGCATGCCCTGTAGTTGAGCAGGCAGGAGGGCAGTGAATTCACCATTCATTAGATTTCAAAACAGTGAAGCAGTTAAAGGAGGCTGTAACAACCTATGGTCCCCAAGCACCCTTCACTGTAAGCATGGTTGAATCCTTTACCAACTTGGACATGACACCAGCAGACTGGGCTAGCATGTGTAAAGGTGTGCTAAATGGAGGACAATATTTGTTATGGAAGGTTGCCAATGAGGAATTTTGCACAGAGATGGCTAGGCGAAATGCAGCAGCCGGTTACCCTCAAAGAAATCTAGATACGTTGTTAGGAAAAGGACCTTATGAGGGTCAATGGCAACAAAATGAATATGATCCTGCTATATATTCACAAATTGCTGCAGATGTAGTTAGGGCATGGAAGACTTTACAAGGACATGGAGATTTACAAGGTCAATTATCGAAGGTAATACAAGTAGCTAATGAACCTTACGCTGAATTTGTAGATAGGCTTATTCAAACAGCTACCAGAGTTTTTGGGGACACAGAACAAGCAATGCCATTAATTAAACAGCTAGCCTTTGAGCAAGCAAACAGATGGTGCAAGGAGGCCTTTAGACCATGGAAACATGGAGATTTAAACACATATATTAAATTATGTAGAGACATTAATGAACAAGGGCAAGTCTTGGCAGCTGCAGTACAACAGGCTTTAGATGCCAGGCTGAAAACATGCTACAATTGTGAACAAACAGGACATTTTAAAAGGAGTTGTCCCATAGGAGGAGGGTTTAACAAAGCTAGGTATCAAAGGAGTAGAATACCAGTATTTGCCCACGATGCCATAAAGGGAGACATTGGGCTAATGAATGCTATTCTCAAACCACCATAGAGGGTATTCCATTATCAAAAAATGGACAAGGACCAGGTGTTTACCCACGATATCATGGAGAAAGGCATCGAGCTCCATTGCCAAAAACGGACAGGGGGGCCCAATGCTCCAGGGCCCATGACCACAAATATATAGGGCACTGGAGGAACACAGCAACACCATCAGGGTAGTGCCCAGGACACATTGTCCATTAGATCTCTCATCAGACAAACCAGAGGAAGCGCAGGATTGGACATCTGCGCCTCTGCCAGAGCAGTAATAACTCCAGAGATGGGAGTTCAAATCATTCCCACAGGGGTAAAAGGGCCTCTTCCCCAAGGAACAGTAGGCTTATTATTGGGATGCAGTTCTTCTACTCTAAAAGGACTTATGATAAGTCCTGGGGTAATTGATCCCTATTATGAAGGTGAAATAAAAATTATAGCCAGTTCTCCAAGGGGTATATCAGTAATTTTACCAGGAGAGAGGATAGCACAGTTATTAATAATACCCAGCCTGCATGATAAAATTTCCAGTAGTACTATAGAAAGAGGTTCCAGGGGATTAGGCTCCACAGGTGTAGATTGGGCTATGCTGTCTTTAAATTTAGATTCTCGTCCAATGATAAAACTAAATATTCAAGGATATGAATTTAATGGGCTACTGGACACAGGTGCAGACCTTAGCATCATATCTCCTCAAGAATGGCTGAAACATTGGCAATTACAAGCCACTCAAATGCTTCGAGGTGGTGACTAATCCTCATAGAAGTGCAATGGTATTAGATTGGAAGGATCCTGAAGAATGTGAAGTAACTATACAGCCATATGTATTGGATCATCTTCCTATAAATTTATGGGGACGAGATGTCCTAGATCAATTAGGTTTGACATTAACAAATAACATCAATACAAATGTGCCCACTATTAGGGCTAGACAAGGTTTTAGGAAAGAAAAAAGATTAGGAGAACAAGAACAAGGTATAGCAGCACCAATTCAAATAGATCAAGGAATAAATAGACATGGATTGGGTTTTCAGAAGCGGTCACTGAGACAATAAAAATTACTTGGAAATCATAAAGACCAGTATGGGTTCCTCAGTGGCCCCTGACTAAAGAAAAGATACAAGTAGCCCATGACCTGGTCAAACAACAATTAGCAGAGGGACATATACAACCTTCTGTATCTCCCCATAATACTCCCATTTTTGTCATTAAAAAGAATTCTGGTAAATGGAGATTATTGCAAGATTTAAGATCCATTAATAATGAGATGGTTATTATGGGACCTGCTCAATCAGAGATTCCTCAATTGTCTGCTTTGCCAAAAAACTGGTATGTTTTAGCTATAGATATTAAAGATTGCTTTTTTTCAATTCCAATTGATCCTGAGGATAGTCCACGTTTTGCATTTACTATCCCTGCACTGAATCATGAAGGTCCCGATCAGAGATATGAATGGAAAGTACTCCCTCAATGGATGGCTAACAGCCCAACTATGTGTCAAATTTATGTTAACAAAGCAATCCAGCCACTTAGAAATCAAAATCCTGAACTACAAATATTTCACTATATGGATGATGTATTGTTAGCACACAAAGATAAAAACATATTGCTGGAATGTTATGCCACACTTACAAACTTATTAAAAAATCATAATCTAGAGATAGCAATAGATAAACTACAATTAAATTTTCCAATTAATTATTTAGGAGTTCTATTATCCTCAACCATGGTCCGTCCACCAAAAATTCAAATATGAGTAGATAAACTCAAATCACTTAACAACTTTCAAAAGTTATTAGGAGACATAAATTGGATAAGGCCTTATCTAGGCATGCCAACAGGAGAGTTGGGACCTTTATTTGATATCCTAAAAGGTCCATCAGATCCAAATTCACCCCGCATGTTAACGCCTGAAGCAAGAAAGGCATTAAAAATCATTGAAACATATATGGAAAATATGCATTTGGATAGAATTGATATAAGTTTGCCTTCATTATTTATTGTACTACCAACAAAAAATATTCCTACAGAAGTATTTTGGCAAGAAGGTCCATTATTGTGGATACATTTATCTTTTTCTTCTAACACTATTCTTACTAGATATCTTGAGGCTGTAGGACAATTAATACTCAAAGGAATAAAAGCAGCAAAGGGAGTGTTTGGAATTTCTCCCAATAAAATTATTACTCCCTATACTATGGATCAAATTGATTAGTTAGCTAATAATTAAATACTTGGGCAATAATCATGTGTAAATCTAATGTTTCATTTGATAATCACTTACCATCTAACCCTTTGTTGTCTTTTTGGTCTTCTCATCCTATAGTTTTTCCAAAAATGACAAGAAAAACCCCTATCATGAATGCTCCAAATATATTCACTGATGGGTCAAATAATGGTACAGCAGCAGTAGTTACCCCTGATCAAACGTTTACATTTTTAGTACCCAAACAATCAGATCAAAAGGTAGAGCTTAATGCAGTATTACAAGCTTTTGTGATGTTTAAAGATTCTGTATTTAATTTATTTTCTGATAGTCAGTATATAGTTAATGCTATAGTATCCCTTGAAGATGCTGGTAGGATTTCCCCTTGTCTACTGTTTTCTCTTTGTTTTCCAGTATACAAAGTCTAATCTGGGACAGAAAAGATCCATTCTTTATAGGACATACCAGAGCACATACAGGATTGCCTGGAGCCCTTAGTTTGGGCAATGATTTAGCAGATAAAACTACACATGACATACATATTTTCTCTAAACTAGAAGAAGCTACAAATTTTCATAAAAGGTTCCATGTCAATGCTAATACTTTACAAAAGCATTTTAAAATAACTAAGGAACAAGCTATACAAATAATAAAACAATGTCAAAATTGTGTGACCTTTTTACCACAAGTTAATCTTGGAGTCAATACTAGAGGACTGATACCTAACCATATTTGGCAGATGGATGTCACACACTTGCCAGAATTTGGAAAATTAAAATATTTGCATGTTACAATTGATACTTATTCCAGATTTTTTATGGGCTCCCTTCATGCTGGAGAAAAACTAAAGATATTATAGCTCATTGCTTACAAAATTTTGCCACTGTGGGCATTCCAAAACAGTTAAAAACAGATAATGCCCCTGGTTATACTTCTACCTCTTTTAAACAATTTTGCTCATCATTTGGCATTACTCACATAACAGGAATGCCATACAATCCACAGGGATAAGGCATAGTTGAAAGAGCTCATCAAACTATTAAAATGTACTTATTAAAGCAAAAAGAGGGAATTGGAAAGGAGTATATATCCCCCAAAGATAAACTTAAAATAACCCTTTTTACTCTGAACTTTTAAAATTTGGATTCATCAGGGCTTAGTGCTGCAGAAAGGCATATGTATCCAAAAAATATACATAAGCCTAAGGTACTTTGGAAGGATATTCTAACAGGACAATGGAAAGGTCTGACCCAGTGATTGTCTGGAGTCGGGGTTCTGTTTGTGTGTTTCCACAGGGAGAACAGCAGCCGATTTGAATTCCAGAGAGACTAACCAAAGCGATTTCTACAGACCAAAAAGAAGATGATTTGACTCAAATCCATAACAGCTTATATCCAGAGCTCCAGCTTGGCTATTTTTACATCTGCTACAGTGATTCTCCCACACCTGGAGGCTAATGAATAATGAACACCATTAAGGCCTATTTCAAATGTAAAACACCTTGATGCTTGCTTGTGGGAATACCTTCAGACCCATATGCAAGTTACAGGAAAAAGAATGGGATATCCAAATAAGAGTTAAACTCAGGTGGTAACCAGGATGCTTTTTTCAATATCTATTTTATTATTGCCTTTTCCCACATCATAAAGTTCTATTTTATTTTTTGAGCTCATACAGACCTAGGTTAATGTTTTTCTGATCAGTTCTATTTTTTGACTGTGGAGTTTTTAAACATTGCAATGGAGATTTCACCTATGTAAAGCTACAAGGCCTTTACTATTGTCTTATGTGTTGTATGTTATGTGTGCACACTTCTGTTTTGTGTTGTATGTCTGTATGTGTGTATGTCCATATATCATATATGAGGAGCGCTCATGAAAAAATGGATCCGAATTTTTTATTATTCATGTGATTTAAATGTTTTAATTTAAATTGGGTAAACAGCTGTTGAGGATTGTTTTAATATGTGAACAAATAAGGAGGTTAACAGATCTGTTTGTTTACTTTCACCTTTCCTTTCCATTATATTTAATAATTCTGTTCAGGATAATGTAAATTGTTCAGAAAATTGTTTTCTTAGTACCTGTTGGAATGTTACATAATTTTTTTTTAGCCATCATTGTCAGAATTCCTATCTTCATCCCAGTGCCAGTGAAGACAAAGATAAAACCAAACTACAGCTTCTTTGATAGCTATCACAGTAAACTGTATAAACTGATGCATCAATGAATAATAACTCAACAAGTGATGCTCAATCAAGAAGTCGATTTACTTTGGGAGGAAATGGACATATTGATAGATTCCTCTGCTTTGAACTGCTTGCAGAACTTGCCTGGACTATGTATCACTTGTATGCATTGTGAAATATCTGTTGGTGCAGCGAATTGTGGTAGTGCAGGCGTATCTTTGCTGATGGTGTCACCGGTGGTACAATTTTTCCAAAGGTGCCGTTAATTGGCTTGGTTTCGTGGCATTTCTGTATCCTCCTCCCTTCTGCTCGTGATGGTCTAAAATTTGGGGGCTGACAGAAGTGAGGCAAAGAACCTCACCCCCCCACTGGCACCAAGCCCAAATTTGGGGGCCAACAGAGGTGAGGCAAAGAACCTCACCCCCCCACTGGTGCAAAGGCCCAATTTGGGGGCCAACAGAGGTGAGGCAAAGAACCTCCCCCCCCCCCTACTGGTGCATAGGCCTATCCACAAGTATGGCTGTATGCTGGACTGGTAGTCAGTGACGGGTAAAATCCAATTGCAGTGGTACCAACCTAAGACAGGGGGCTAATGCCTTGAGGTCAGCTCATCTGATGATGGGTAAGGACCATATGTAGTATTGGACAGCCTAACAGGCATGGTCCCTAAGCCACATTGCTTGTTGTTTAATTAAGCAGAAGGGGGAGATTTTGAGGGCCACAGCCGAGTTGGGATGACACATGGCATTTTTGCCAGAAGTAATGGTTGAGAGGTGATGCCAGTGAACCATTAAGATGATGACTTTTGAGTTCTCACGGAGTTCCCATTGAGTTCTGGTTGAGCTCTCGCGGGGATTCCTGAAGAGTTCGCATTGGTTGGGGAAGTGCTGGAGGAGGGATTTCCGGTTGGTGTTTCCTGGAGGAGCCTTGTGGCATTCGGGAGAGTTCCTGGGGAGCGTGTGTGGAGTGTGGTGGTGGAGTTCAGAAATAGTTTGTTCCTGCTTGAGTGGCTCGTGATTTGTGCCCAGCCAGACTGCGGCACCCTCTCTCTCCCTCCCTCCTTCTTGCCCAATATGAAGTGAAAGATTTGCTCTGCCACACATTCCTTGCCATAATGCTCTGCCTCACCACAGGTCCAGAATCAGTGGAAGCAGGTGATCTCGGACTGAAACCATGAGTTAAATTGAACCTTTCCTCCTTTCAGTTGTTTTTTTCAGATGTTTTATCACAGTTACAGAAAGCTGACTTACATAATAATTTTAATCTTTACCTGTTTGTTTTTGTTTGGTCTTTTTTAAAAAAAATTTTGGTACTAGGGATTGAACCCAGGGGCACTTAACCACTGATCCACATCCCCAGCACTTTTTATTATTTTATTTAGAGACAGTGTCTCACTAAGTTGCTTAGGGCCTCGCTAAATTGCTGAGGCTGGCTTTGGACTTGCAATCCTCCTGCCTCAGTCTCTCAAGCTGCTGGGAATACAGGGGTGCACCATTAATGCTGGCCTTTACCTGGATTTTATGTCATGATCATTTTGCTTAATAAACACATGACAGGCATCACTCTTCACGATATAGTTTGAAAAACTTATTTTGTACTGGATTTTATTCCAGGCAGGGTATATGCTATGCTATTCAGATAGTTGTGTAACTTTTTTTTGAGGGGCCAAAATATTTTGGGGTAATAATTTTATTTATAAAATTATACATTTTTATAAAATTATATATTTATAAAATTATTACATATTCTTAAATTCACTAAGCCTGGAGTGATAAATATGTCTTTTAAGAATTTACAATATTTTCCAAAATGTTAATTTTATTGTTAACATCCCACTTTTGACAGATATATCAGTTCTATCATGCTTTTCTTAAATGAAACCATAATTTATTTCAGCTAAAAAAGTATAGCAGCAATTCCCTATTCAAATGCTATTTGGGAGACTGTTCGACTTGGTAAGTAAGACAGACTTGTAGTGCTTTTGGTGAGTAGCTGAGTAAAACAGAATGATTAAAGTGAAACTCACCCTAAGTTACTGGAATCGATTTTCTTGTGTGCCTCTTCTATCCTATGACCTTTATTTCTGTTTCCTTATTTTTCACACTGTTGGAAAATGTACATTTCATGATTTGGAAAAGACAATTACTCCTCTGTGATTCCCTCAATAATAAACAAAAGAACCTTAGAGAGGGATACTTTTAGAAATAGTAAAAGAGAGAAAATGCTCTTTATGGTTAAAATTATGGAGGAAAGCTCTGTGTCTTGAATCTGATTCTGTTGATATATATTGGGAATGTCCAGAACAATAAAGATTAGTATGAGCCAAGAGAGCTGAAAAGCAGTTTGTCTGATGTTTCATTTATTATTTTCTCTCCAGGGCATCTCATTCCGACACCAGGATCCTGGGGAGATCAGAAACAGAAGTTTATGTATAAATTGACATAAATGACATGCACCTAAACATGTCAAGCTTAGAAGTTGGATTCTTAGTTCACTAGTAATACAGAGTGGGTATCATCTTAATTATTCTGCTGGTCGTGCCAGTGTTATCTGCAATATGGAAAATGAGTTTTCTCTTGGGATTTAGGTTTGGGGAGACAAAGGGGAAAAGATAATGAGTTTGGGCTATAGATATTGCTCACAGCAGTACATAAAGAACAAGTTCTGGGAGGGCAAGCAACAATGATAAATAATGGATTATAAAATGCAAATCTGGAGAGAGGAGTTTTCTGCCAGAATTTAATCTTGAAGAGTTCTTAAAGCTTTAAAAAGTATGTAGCTTTGTGTGGTCTTGAGCAGAAATGACAAATAGTCTAATTGTCAGTATACTGTATACAGAGGGAAGATGGGTCATGGGAGATAAATAGATGCAATTCAGTAAGAAATAGATGAAAACAAAACAGAATAAAACCTAGAATACAGAAAGAAGCTGCAAAGTAGAGAAGCCTCTTTTCTTGACTTGAGCTAAAGCTAAATCAAAAAGCTATTAATAATTGATTTTTGTAAAATAGATATAGGCCTTTCATTTGGCTCACATTAAACTAAGGTGCTCTTTATTAGAGAGAGAGCTACAGCACTGGCCATCATTAGAGTTCCTAAAATGAAAGAAAAAGGCATTATCTAGCAAAGTTTTTCTTAACCTTTTCTCTTGGCTTTTTATATTTATTTTTTAAAATACTATGAGAGTACACAAATATTAGAGAAGTATTTCTTCTATGCTTTTTCCAAATATCTAGCCATGCTATTATTATTATTATTATTATTATTATTATTATGCATTTTATTAGGGTTGGCTTGTTGAGTAATCTTTTGGCAAATATTAGAATCCAGATTTTTTAAGAATCAGACTTATGTAGTCTATAGGACAGAAGGCATGAAGAAATAAATCATATAGCCTCTGGCTGTTGCAATTATAAATGCCTCAGCATCCTTGCTGTGCCCCAGGAAAGATTCTTTGCACATAAAACCTAATATAGAATTTATTTTTTATGCTCCAAAAGGCCAAGATTAAAATAAGACAAAAAAAAAAGAAGCAAAAAATACTTTTCATGTCATAGAGTAACCTGCTACATGATGTTGAACAAAGTATTCAGAAACAAAGTTTCAGGCCTGTGGAGAGAGGAAACATTTTTAAAATAAAAATTAATGGCAGTGGCATTTTTGTGAAATACTGGAGGATGCAATCTCCTTCTCAGTAAACTTGCTTTTTGAACTCTGAACTTCTACCAATATCAGAGAGACATGGAATCTCTCTATTTGGTGATAAGAAATGAGAAATATAGACTCAATTATTTTAGTGCAAACTAGATCCTGGACAAGGAAGAGTAAGTCAGACACAGGAAGATCATCAAGTCAGAAAGATATGTGATCTTTAAGAAAAGTTGAATCTCCAAGAGTCTCAAATGACTACATGGTCCAAAATTCAAAATGGAGTCTGGTAACCTTTTATTGACTTGGGATGTCATGCAATACTCTGTGTTTCCAGAAAGACTGTAAGCTAAACTTTACATCCTCTCCCAGGGAGTTTTTTTTTTCCCCAACTGTTAAGATAAACAGTCAATAGAAAGTCTCATTTTGCTGCTCAGACCTAACCAATGAACCTACAGTCATATGTATATGTCAGTCAGTCATCTAGGGGCATGGTTGCATCCATCATTTACATAAAACTGACCAATCAAGATTGAGTATATACAGCCTTGTTTGCATAAGTAGACCAAAGTGGGAATCTGGGCTGAAACTTTCTTCCTATAAGCCAATCCCTCCTTTTATCCCTCCTTAGAGTGCTTTCCTTTTTCATCAAAAGTTGTGTGCTCCTGGTTTGCAGATTGTTTACTTCCTTCTGAATTTTTACTAACAGATGGAAACATGAGAAAACACAGAACATCAAAATATTGCCCTAGCTCTACTGATTCTTTAGAGGGTAAGGGTAGAGAGAAGTAGCGATGGATAGTTTATATTGCTTATAATTCATTGTATTCACCTGGATTTCTGTCAAATGTATACTAAGGTGTCTATAATTTAATTTTCAGAATATAAGTTTTATCATTTCAGAATAAAAGTTTAGTTCTTGTTGTCTTTCTATAGTCATGTACTAAAGAATTTCATGCTTTGTTGTAGATCTATAGCTGAACTGGTTGGGTCCCAGTGGCAAGATTCTGGTAGCTCAGAATAAATAATATCCCTACTACATTTCACATATCAAAACTAACTTCCTTTCTAGAAGTGGTTGTATGTTATACACACATAATGTTTTGACCTCAGAAATGAAAGTTAATGTTATATTGCTGGTAATAAGGTATTTAGCATTATAATATCACAAAAAATGAAAGTAGCTTGCCTGTTTATGAAATGTTGTAAGCTTATAAGTATTTTAATATACAGTCTCTCATTTTATTCTTCCTTTTGTAGTAGGTATAACATTTTACAGGTGAGAAATCAAAAAGGCTGGAAGAAAGCTGCATTTTTGATCCCCATCAAACACATGTACACATACACATGTTGTATGTTTAGTGAAATACATATGCTTACTCTGATCTGAGCATTACAAATGTATGCATATACTGAAATATCACATAGCATCCCACAAAAATATGTGGATTTTATTTGTCAATAGAAAAAAGAAAGAAAAAGCAAACCAAACTGAGGTGACTTAAATAATTAACTCAAGTCATGCTTCTAGTCAAAAGATCTACAACTGGGACTGGGGATGTGGCTCAAGCGATAGCTCTCTCGCCTGGCATGCTCGGGGCGCTGGGTTCTATCCTCAGCACCACATACAAATAAAATAAAGATATTGTGTCCACCAAAAACTAAAAAATAAATATTAAAAAATTCTCTTAAAAAAAAACGACCTATAATTAAGAGTTTCTTTCTTTAACTCCTCTATTCCTCTCACCTTGCCATACTCCAATATAAACTACTAGAGAATAGTAGCTCCTGTTACAATTAAATCCTTCCTACTAAGTCTCATTTTATAGACCATTTACCTGAACTTTTCTTCCTCATTGCAATATTTGTTTAAATGATATGCCTGTCTTACACATTATTTAGTCATCTCTTATTTTTAATAAAATCCCTTTTGCAAACATAATTTATGCTTTCTGTTGTTTAATTAAAAAGCAATAAACAAGTATAATATTCTCTTAGAAAAATGAAACTGTATATTCTATGATGATAAAGAGCAGTTCAAAATTCACAGTTGTTGGCCTCTAATCTGAAAATGGCAAAACAGGGTTATTCATTTTATGATAAAGGGAACGCAAAGCCCTTAATAAAGCAAATGCTGTTTTATAAACAGGAGGCTCTGCAACGACAAGGTGAATGTACTTGAGTAAACTATGGTTTTCTACTGATAAAAATGAAAGGGTTGACACATTTGAGCTCTTTCATTCTTCACAAAGATTCATTAAGTATAATCTAACAAGCTTTCCAAGGTGATTTTTGAATAAGCGCAGAAGGCAATGTTGTTTCAGGGATAAAAGGCAATTGTTTCAGTTTGGTTTTGATTTTTTTCATGAACACTTTTTTGTTTAGTGAATGTTATGGGGAAGTAAAAATTAAGATAAACATAGTTTTTCTTTTCAAATCTACAGTAAGCAACCCCACACTTTCTATCTGCTTGTGTTAAAATAGCTGTTGTAGGTGAAAGGGATCATTGGCCAGTTTGTACGATCATGGAACTGATGAGAAGAGGAAACAATGTATCATCCAATCTATGATTTATTTTATTGATTTTTCCCCCTCACTGTTGACATTCTTTTGAGATCCTAAATCATAACCCAGCACCAATTCCTTTCTTCTAGTCTGACACTTTCAGTTTGCTGGTTACCTAAGAATATTAGACACTTTCTATTTCTGTTGTTTAATTAGAAAACAATAAGAGTTTGACATTCTTTTAAGAAAGTTCTACCATAGGAAATGCCTGTTTGTTTGCCCAAAGATGCACTATCCTGTACAGAAATTGCACAAGTTTCTATTGCTTTAGCTGAGCCTAGTATAGCATTCTTTTCATGACTGTACACTGCAAGTAGGCATAAACCATTTGTTTCATGGATGGGAAAGAGGGAGAAATTCTAGGTTATTTGTGTGGAGACAATGGTCTTTTCAGCCAGATTCCCTTGTCAGAATTACAGCATGATCACAGCATGTGTCAGATTTCCCATCAGAACTGGACAGAAAAGACACATAGCTGTGGAAAGATCAGATAGCAGCCTGACACATCTGCACTCATGAAGTGTCAAGTTAGGATCTCACGGAAAAAAATAAAAATGCTGGTTGTCTCTTCAAAACAACCAAAGGGCAAAGAGGACAAATGAAATGGAAAATATATCCAAATATTCTTCCTCAATCCAATGAGGTTCTCTGGAGCATAGGAAACCAGGCCCAGCCCTAACTGTTCTGCTTTAGGGGTGATCTGAGAAATTCCAGAGCTGGTATCAAATAGCAAACACAGACAATGAAAAGTGTCCTCCCTTCAGTATAAAGGAAGGACCTACTTGAACCAGTTATCTGCAACCATCGCTGAAAATGCGCAATTTGAATATGTCAAAGTTGTGACATGGCTATTTTTCCTTTGCTCTCATGCAATTCTTGATTTTTCTGAGAGCACAGGTCTCTTAATGGCCTTTTCAGAGGTCAATGACCCTAGGTCATGTATACATTATAGAATAACATCTGGCAGAGAAAGCCCAGCAGTGGAAGAGGTATAGCAAATTTCCAGTTGGGAATAATAATGGTCATGAAGCTGTTCTATAACCCCAGTGTGTGTGTGTGTGTGTGTGTGTGTGTGTGTGTGTGTGTGTCTGTCTGTATCTTGCCCAAGAGCTTCAACTAAGTGAGGTCCTCAGTTCCTAACACCTTTGTCCTTATCTCCAAAGACACATGTTGGTTGGAATTATTAACCCAAGAAAGACTGCTGTCCTTTTGTACAGTGGCAAACAGAAGCCCAGAGCTTCCTTTCACCAAACTTTTCCACTCTAAATGCTCTTTATTTCCTCAGGCAATGATAGACAGGTAGGATATTTTACCCCTACAGAGAATGCTCCATCAGAAGCACCAGAAAATAAACACTTTGAGATGAGGGTCTCTCTTATGCTTTATATCTTTAGAATATGGCACATAGTACAGGGTACAGAAGGTATTTTATGGATGACTTAGAGATAGCTTAGTTTTGCTACATTGAATCCTCTTACAAAGTAGCTTTTAGAGCTCACATCTGCAAAGGTTTTTTTTTTTTTTTTGCAAGTTTCAATAAAATAATGACTGCTAAAGTAACTAGAGATTTGTGCCTCCATTGGAGCTGATAAATCAATAAGCTGATGGACAGCAGCAGATCTTGGTTTACCTGACTTTTAAGACAACAAGAAATGAATGCCTTTGCCATTTTTCAGTGTGGGTTTGCTATTCTTTGAGAAAGTGTTTTGATCAGATAAGATTCTTCCTGCTGTTTCATGAGATGAGTCATCCTGTACCTTAAGAGCTAGAAAGAGATACCAGTGATTGTACAGGATACCAGCCCGGTAACTTTCAAAGCAGTTAAAATAGTTTCAGAACTCTACTGTGTATCAGACCCTAAAAAGATGTGAAGTGGGGTCAAAGAAATTTACTATGTGTCTGTGCCCTCAAGTGGCATAAATTTTAGCTGAGGAGCAGAGACATCTATCCATCCGCATGGTTCACTTCTTTCCACACAGGTTCTCCTGACCTTATTGAAGACCCTTTTCTCCAGCACCCTACCTAGAGCACCACACCTTCCCTTACCATCTCTCTCTATTCCTTCACCCCACTTTTTTCCCCTCACAGTACTCATCACTGACATAATTTTTTTTTTGTTTGCTCATTGTGACTTACCTCCCATCAGACTGAAAACTCAGGCATAAGAAAAAGCCTTATTTATTTTCTTCATTGCTCTGTGTCTGGAGCCCTGAGCGGTGGCCTCTTAATAAATATTTTTGAATGAATAATCAATACCAAGTAGCATATAATTTCCTCACTTGCTTGAGAAGACATAATCTCTGAGTCTTTCGGTGCTAAATTTTTATGGTTTTCTGTGGCCAAGGATGAATGTCCAGTCAATATGTAAGATAAGAATTAAAAGCAGTAACCTGTTTTTACCCCTTACAGACAATAAATGTAGGAACCAGTGGATTTCACCTCTTTCAAATATTTATTCAGACTTTTTATTTTCATGAAGACTGTGTGTGTGCATTTAGATCTTTTCTTTTTCCTACCGGAGTTAATTACTGCTACTTGTCTGGCTGAAGTGGACAACGGTAACAGATGGTCCTAGGGTACTTCTGATGGCAATCTGTTGTATACAGAATCTTCTACTTACAGAAATAATCTTTTTATGGATGTTACAGTCTTTTGGGAAATGAAGGCCATAGGAACTTAATTGATTACTTGAGGGGGGAAAAAAAAGAATCAATACATAACTGCTTAATGTCTCCCAGACTCTGAATTACAGGAAATTTTTTTGTTGAAGCACAATGAAGTTATACTGTGGAATTCAATCACAGAATAAATAATTCAGGGTTGTTTTTGTCCTCAAAACTATCAATAATAGCAATAATGTTCAGTTGCAAATGCAGTTTTGAAGACTGATGTGAACTGTCTACTTAAATAGACATAACAACAACCAATTAAATTTTCTCATAATTTCCACTGTTTTTATAGACATAGTATCTTGCATAACACTTGATAATGATAACTAGAGCACAGTAATTCTGCAACCTTAGTTTGAATTTTTCTATGCCTTGGGGAATGAATAAGCATGTAAATTAGACAAGAATCATTGTAGTCACTTGTCAATCCACAAATATGTGAGCAAGTTGGGCTAAAAATGACTGACTGGAGGATTGGAGAATAAATTAAAATATATTGCTTTCTTTAGGCATATTATACTTTTTCATTGGATTAGGTTAGCTTTTTATGATGGGCACATATACCAAACTAAGGAATTGATGAGCAAGAGGTGATGCACAGAGGATACGGCTAAAATTAAGGAAAGATCAGGAGTTCACTTCAGATTGGACTAGATGACCTTTAAGTTACCTTCCAAACAGAAACTTCAGGAATTTTAAGAAAT
The DNA here is from genome assembly GCF_964194105.1 of Spermophilus citellus. Classification (NCBI taxonomy): domain Eukaryota; kingdom Metazoa; phylum Chordata; class Mammalia; order Rodentia; family Sciuridae; genus Spermophilus; species Spermophilus citellus. Next base: position 70,038,005 of record NC_138182.1, on the reverse strand, counting down.
TGTATCCCATCACTCTGTGACCCGATCTGGCAATATCTTGCTAAGTAACAGTAGGAGCTGAAATATTTCTTTTTTGATTCTAGGGATTGAACTCAGTGGCACTTGACCCCTGAGCCACATCCCAAGCCCTATTTTTGTATTTTTATTTAGAGACAGGGTCTCACTGAGTGCTTAATGACTCAATTTTGCTGAGGCTGGCTTTGAACTCTTGATCCTCTTGCCTCAGCCTCCGGAGCCTCTGGGATTACAGGTATGCACATTTCTTTGCATTAACTAAATAAGAAGACCCATCCTGTATATGGCCATTTCTAATTATGGGCATATTTGTCTGATTTAGGGTATTATGAATTTAGACTTTATGTTACCAGGGGACAGAAGTGTGACCATACTCAAATTTGATTTATGTGTTTATAGTGTGTGTGTATATATATATATATATATATATATATATATAGTATATATACATACATATTTTAAAACTTGTATGTCATATACCATATGTTATGCATATGAAATCGTTATTTTATGTAAAATTGCATATGTATTTTTTGAAATTGTTGAAGAAATGTGATTGATATTTTTCTTCCTCATTTGTATTATGATCTAAATTCTCAGAAAGAGAGGACATAACAAAGTTTTAAAACAGTGTACAATTGCCAATGAGATGATTTAGATTATATTCTTAACACTATTCATCATGGAAGAAATGATTAGAGAATAACGGGTCCACCGATATATGAAGAACATTGTTAAAAATAAAAAAAAGTTATATGGCCTCTTGTGTATGAACTAAATGCTATTTAATTATGAATTCAAATAAATGACTTTCTCAGGATAATTTTTGGCACTTTTGTATGTGATTACTTTGGAAACAATATATTTATTTTTGAAAGCTTAGAAATTTCCTCCGTATGAAAGGCAAAAAAAAGTCCAAGTAGTTAGTATGATAAAATCATTAATTAAAATATGTAACTTCCTGCTTATATTCTATAATGGAGTTGTCACCAGGAAAACACGGGATGACTATTTTTTTCCCATAATAAGATTTTGCATTTATAATTCAGCACACTTCTTGAAGGCAAAAATGAAGACATTTGTACTCAGGCAGCTGTGCAGGCACATGGATACATTCTGCCTCACCATTAATTGTTCTCTGGGCTCATGGGTGAAGAAATGAATTGTGAAATATTGGAAGTAATGAGATGGGGGCTTTCTTCCTAGACATTTAACAAGTTAAAAATCACATTAGAATATTTTCAAAACTCATGGGTAAAATTGGGGGGCATTATTATCTTCTGAGCATGTTACATGTGTGAACTCATTGAATTTTTGTAACCTCAGAGAAAACATTATGATTTTCCCAGGGAGAAAGCTGAAGGCCAGAGGAATGTGCTCAAGTATGTGTAGCTCAAGATGAGATTGAGACTAAAAGCGTAGGTTAATATCCAAGTTAAGGCACGGGCACACTGGGCACCTGGTCTCTGTGCTTCAGCTTCCTCACTGGAAAAATTATAATGCTTTCTCTAAAATTACAAAGATTCAATGATTCCACATAGGTAGAGTACTCAGAAGAATATCTAGTGGATAACAATGTCCAATAATAACTATTATTGTCATAGATCCTTCAGTACAAAGTGGTCTCAAGGAATCACCTAGTCCAGGCAGCCCTTTCCATCATCATCAACATCATCATCAACATCATCATCATCATCATCATCATCATCGTCATTGTCATTGATGGTGGAAGTGTTGAAGGTCAAATTCATGACCTTGTCCATCTTAGGCAACTGCTTTAGCACTAAGCAATATCCACCAGCCTTCCCAACTGCATTAATATTTTAGTTCTAAAGATAAGGTGATGTGGCCTAACAAAGAGGAAGGTCTGGAATCTTTTCTTATGTACATTCACTGAAATGCTGACCTGTCTCTTCCCTTTTCAGAAAATTATTTTAAAACATTTTCTGTCACCGGTGCTTAATGAAAGTTGAGTAGAGAAATGATTGTATGAGATTTTTTTAAACAGTTTTGTGGTGACATATTTGACAAATAAAAGTTGTATGTATTTAAGGTATAAAACTTGATTTTTTTTATTGATTGTTCAAAACATTACAAAACTCATGATATATCATCTTTCATACATTTGACTCAAGTGGGTTATGAACTCCCATTTTTACCCCAAATACAAATTGCAGAATCACATCGGTTACACACTCACATTTTTACATAATGGCATATTAGTGACTGTTGTATTCTGTTGCCTTTCCTATCCCCTACTATCCCGCCTCTCCTCCCCTCCCATCTTCCCTCTCTACCTCATCTGCTGTTGTTCAATTCTCTCCCTTGTTTCCCCCCCTTTCCCCTCACATCTTCTTCTATGTAATTTTGTGTAACATTGAGGGTCTCCTACCATTTCCATATGCTTTCCCTTCTCTCTCCCTTTCTCTCCCCGCACTCCTCTTTGTTTAATGTTAATCTTTTCCTCATGCTATTCCTCCCTGTTCTTAGTTGCTCTCTTTATATCAAAGAAGACATTTCACATTTGTTTTTTAAGGATTTGCTAGCTTCGCTTAGCATAATTTGCTCTAATGCCATCCATTTCCCTGCAAATTCTATGATTTTGTCATTTTTTATTGCTGCGTAGTACTCCATTGTGTATAGATGCCACATTTTTTTATCCATTCATCTATTTTTTTTTAATCCGTTCATCTATTGAAGGGCATCTAGGTTGGTTCCACAGTCTAGCTATTGTGAATTGTGCCACTATGATCATTGATGTGGCAGTATCCCTATAGTACGCTCTTTTAAGATCCTCAGGGAATAGTCCGAGGAGGGCAATAGCTGGGGCAAATGGTGGATCCATTCCCAGCTTTCCCAGGTATCTCCATACTGCTTTCCAAATTGGCCTTACCAATTTTCAGTCCCACCAGCAGTGTACAAGTGTACCCTTTTCCCCACATCCTCGACAGCACTTATTGTTGTTTGACTTCATAATGGCTGCCAATCTTACTGGAGTGAGATGGTATCTTTGGGTGGTTTTGATTTGCATTTCTCTGACTGCTAGAGATGGTGAGCATTTTTTCATGTACTTGTTGATTGATTGTATGTCCTCCTCTGAGAAGTGTCTGTTCAGGTCCTTGGCCCATTTGTTGATTGGGTTATTTGTTATCTTATTGTCTAATTTTTTGAGTTCTTTGTATATTCTGGATATTAGGGCTCTATCTGAAGTGTGAGGAGTAAAAATTTGTTCCCAGGATGTAGGCTCTCTATTTACCTCTTTTATTGTTTCTCTTGCTGAGAAAAAACTTTTTAGTTTAAGTAAGTCCCATTTATTTATTCCTGTTATTAACTCTTGGGCTATGGGCGTCCTATTAAGGAATTCGGAGCCCGACCCCACAGTATGTAGATCGTAGCCAACTTTTTCTTCTATCAGGCGCAGAGTCTCTGATTTGATATCAAGCTCCTTGATCCATTTTGAGTAAACTTTTGTGGATGGTGAGAGAAAGGGAGTCAGTTTCATTTTGTTGCATATGGATTTCCAATTTTCCCACCACCATTTGTTGAAGATGCTATCCTTCCTCCATTGCATGCTTTTAGCCCCTTTATCAAATATAAGATAGTTGTAACTTTGTGGGTTAGTCTCTGTGTCCTCTATTCTGTACCATTGGTCCACCTGCCTGTTTTGGTACCAGTACCATGCTGTTTTTGTTACTATTGCTCTGTAATATAGTTTGAAATCTGGTATCACTATACCTCCAGATTCACACTTCCTGCTTAGAATTGCTTTTGCTATTCTGGCTCTTTTGTTTTTCCATATGAATTTCATGATTGCTTTATCTATTTCTACAAGAAATGCTGTTGGGATTTTAATTGGCATCGCATTAAACCTGTAGAGAACTTTGGGTAGTATCGCCATTTTGATGATGTTAGTTCTGCCTATCCATGAACAGGGTACATTTTTCCATCTTCTAAGATCTTCTTCTATCTCTCTCTTTAGGGTTCTGTAGTTTTCATTGTATAAATCTTTCACCTCTTTTGTTAGGTTGATTCCCAAGTACTTTATTTTCTTTGAGGATATTGTGAATGGAGTGTTTTTACTCATTTCCGTTTCAGAAGTTTTGTTGCTGATATACAGGAATGCCTTTGATTTATGCGTGTTGATTTTATATCCTGCCACTTTGCTGAATTCATTTATTAATTCTAGCAGTTTCTTTGTAGACCCTTTTGGGTCTATTAAATATATTATCATGTCATCCACAAATAGCAATAATTTAAGTTCTTCTTTTCCTATTTTTATGCCTTTAATTTCTTTTGTCTAATTGCTCTGGCTAGTATTTCAAGAACTAAATTGAATAGAAGTGGTGAGAGAGGGCATCCCTGTCTTGTTCCAGATTTTAGAGGGAATGCCTTCAGTTTTTCTCCATTTAGGATGATGCTAGCCTGAGGTTTAGCATATATAGCTTTTACAATGTTGAGGTAAGTTCCTGTTATCCCTAGTTTTTCTAGTGTTTTGAATATAAAGGGATGCTGTTCTTTGTCAAATGCTTTTTCTGCATCTATCGAGATGATCATATGGTTCTTTTCTTTAAGTCTATTGATGTGGTGAATAGTATTTATTGATTTCTGTATATTGAACCAGCCTTGCATCCCAGGGATGAATCCTACTTGATCATGGTGCACAATTTTTTTGATATGCTTTGTATTCAATTTGCCAGGATATTATTGAGAATTTTTGCATCCAAGTTCATTAGAGATATTGGTCTGTAGTTTTCTTTCTTTGAAGTGTCTTTGTCTGGTTTCGGGATCAGGGTGATATTGGCCTCATAGAATGAATTTGGAAGAGCTCCTTCTTTTTCTATTTCTTGAAATAGCTTGAAAAGTATTGGTATTAATTCTTCTTTGAAGGTTTTGTAAAACTCTGCTGTATACCCATCCGGTCCAGGGCTTTTCTTGGTTGGTAGTCTTTTGATGGCTTCTTCAATTTCTTCCTTTGTTATTGGTCTGTTTAAATTGTTGGTGTCTTCCTGTATCAATCTGGGCAGATCATATGACTTTAGAAATTTATCGATAGCTTCACTATCTTCTATTTTATTGGAATATAGGGTTCAAAATACTTTCTAATTATCTTCTGTATTTCTGTAGTGTCTCTTGTGATATTGCCTTTTTCATCCCATATGTTAGTAATTTGAATTCTCTCTCTTCTTCTCTTCATTAGCATGGCTAAGGGCCTGTCTATCTTATTTATTTTTTCAAAGAACCAACTTTTAGTTTTTTCAATTTTTTCAATGGTTTTTTTTTGTTTCAATTTCGTTGATTTCTGCTCTAATTTTAATTATTTCTTGTCTTCTACTACATTTGCTGTTGTAAAACTTGATATTTTGATCTCTGTACACAATGTGAAAGGGTCACCACAATCAAGCTAATTAACATACCATCACTTCACATAGGTACTTCCTCCTCCTCCTCCTCCTCCTCTTTCATTTCCCTCTCTTTCCTTCTCCTCCTTCTCTTTCTTCTTAACACTCTTAACAAATTTCATGTGTATAACAGTATTGTTATCTGCAGTCCACATGCTGTATTTTAGGTCTCCAAAATTCTGTTTGTCCTGCATAATTGAAACTTCTTACTCTTGGATCAACATCATACTATTTTCCCCAACCCCAGCCCCTGACAACTGCTGTTCTGCTCCTTGATTCTAGTTTAACTACTGTATATTCTATATATAAATGAAGTCACATAGCACATATCTGTGCTTTATTTTATTTCATTTCATGTTATTCAAGCTCATCCATACTATTGCAAGTGGCAAGATGTCCTTCCTTATTAAGATTGAATAATATTTAATTGTATATATATATTTGAAGCATGAGATGAGATTCATGAAGTGTTCTCATAGAAGGATGTTCTGCCCTCCCCACACTGGCGTCTAGGGTCCTTGAACCCTTTTTCTCCTTGACCAGCTGGAGAAGCTCCCTCTTTAATTTCAGGGCACCCTGTTTCCCTCAGCTTTGGATATCATCAGTGGGCCTAGGGTTTTGGAATGAAAGCCAAGTGGTCAGTGCCTCATAATTTCCTCAATTTCCACAGAGCCTGCTATTCCTACAAAGTATGGAGTTGGAAAGAAGAGTGGACAGGAATCAATTATGTGAATTATTTTTGCAGAATACTCTCCATTCATGCTGACTTATCTTCTCAACTTTCCTACATTTATTTATTTATTGATAAGTAAAAACTGTTTGTATTTATGATGTGCAACATGATGTTTTGAAATACATATACATTATGGAATGGATAAATCAAATTATTTAACACATGAATTACTTCACATACATATTTTTGTGTGTGCTAAGAACACTTAAAATCTGTTCTAGAAATTTTCAAGTATTCAGTATATTGGTGCTAGCTGCAGTCATCACAATGTATACTCAGTGCCTTGAATTTATTCCTCCTGTACAACTGAAATTTTGTCTCCCTTGAACAACATTACCCCAATTCTCTCATCCCTCAGCCTCTGGAAGCCAATTGCTCTATATTCTGTTTCCATGTGTGTGAATTTTTAATATTCCACATATGTGAGATTATTTGTCTTTCTGTGCTTGGCTTATTTCACTTAGCATAATGTTCTCCAGGTTCATCCATTTTGCAAATGACAGAATTTCTTATTTTCTGTTACGGATTTTACCCATTCCTCCCAACTTCCCATGCTGTAAGTTTCTAAAAGTAAGAGCTGCTGTTGTCGTCACCAATGTGTATCTAGCAATTGGTATATTTGTTAGTACAAAAGACATATTCAAAGATATGTTGCCTCTGATCCCAACAGCTCGAGAGCCTGAGGCAGGAGGATCGCAAGTTCAAAGCCAGCCTTAGCAAAAGTGAGGTGCTAAGCAACTCACTGAGACCCTGTCTCTAAATAACAAAATAGGCCTAGGGATGTGTCTCAGTGGCCAAGTGCCCCTGGATTCAATCCCCAGTACCACCCCCCAACAAAAAGATGAGTTGAATATATGAATAAACGTTAACAGGCAGTCAGTAAATACCTATTATATTCCCAGCATTAGGCACATTACTTCACATACAGTAAATGTTTAACAAATATTGAATGAATATACAATTTTAAAATAGTGATAATGAAGTACAGCATTCAAACATTGGGGATCACTTCACACAGTATTGAGTCAACTGAGTTGGCATGATTCACATGGGTATGTTGAATATGTCAAACCAACCTCTTATCTAATCAGAGCACTGAGGCCAAATGAGAAACTATCAAATAAGACTCCTATTTTATGTCCTATTGGGTCAATTAACTTCACTCTTTTAAACATGTTCATTCTGTATCCTCCATTTGATGTCCCTGTTTCTTCAAGTAGACTATGCTAAGTCCATATCAAGACATATCAACACATACACACAAACGAATATTCCTCAGCCACAAAGGAGAATGAAATGATGGCCTTTTACAGTAAATGGAGGAAACTGGAGACCACCATGCTAAGTGAAATAAGCCAGTCCCCCCAAACCAAATGCTGAATATTCTCTCTGATACATGGATGTTAACAAACAATAAGGGTGGGGAGTGGGGAAAATAGAAATTTGTTAGACTGGACAAAGGGGAATGAAAGGAAAGGAGCAGGGATGTGAATAGAAAGACAGAATTAGTTGGACATAACTTTCCTATGTTCATATATCAATACATGATGGGTGAAATATTGTGTATAACCACAAGAACGGGATCCTAATTAGAATAAGTTGTATCCTATGTATGCATAATAAGTCAAAATACACTGTACTATCACGTAAATCTAAAAAGAACAATATAAAGTTAGAAATTTTTAAAAAATTAGCCAAAAACTAATATTAAAAAAAGACATTTGCTTTGTTTTTGTAGTAGTGATTGTGGGCTTATATAAAATTCCCCTGTGAGATGGTGGTTAAGGAAGAAGGATACAAAATGAATATGTTTAAAAGAGTGAAGTTAATTGACCCAATTAATTGAATGCTCCAAGTTATGGTACATACTCAAACAACAAGGGATATCTTATCTATTTTTTAAGGAAGCAATAGAACCATCACATAGGTGAGAGTTCTTTTGCATTAAATATTCAATATTAGAGAGAACTTGCTTTGTTGCTAAACAAATTCATGACCTAAAAATTTCATTCTTTTTATTCATCACTGATTTCAGTAACTGAAAATAAAACTAATTATCTCATGGTTATTTATGAAAATAACAAATAGAAAATCAGTCCCTCTTACTACATGGCCTCCTAGAATATGCTCTATACACACTTTTATTACAATGCACCACATCATTAAGGAATTCTTTATTTATAAATGTGAGATAGGGTTTATTATTAATCAGCATTCTATCCAGAGGGCCAAACATAATGCCCCAACATTTTTGAAATCACATAGTTTTCTTCTGAGCTTAAATAACATGCAGATCTGATTAAAATTAACCCTTCCTATTTACCTTTCCTAGTTCTCCTCATTTGTTCATACAGATCTGTGTGCCCTATAGTCTGGATTCTGGAATGTTTCCCAAAGTCCTATAGAATAAAGCCTTGGATCCCTGCCCATGGCAATATTGGAAGATAGTGGTGACTTTGAGAAGTAGGGCCGAGTGGGATTTTTTCAGGTCATTGGGGATGCCCCTGAAGGAGATAGTGAGACCTCATTTCCTTCCTCTCGTTTTTACTTCCTGGCCATGAGGTGAGCAGTCTCGCTCCACCACATGCCCCACCTGATGTGCTGCCTCCCCAACAGGCCCAAAAGCAATTGGATCATAGATTATGGACCTCCAAAACTGAGAGCCCAAATAAACCTTTTCTCTTTATGAGTTGATCATCTCCCTTACTCATTATAGTAATAGAAGGGTGAGGAGCAAAATATGGCATCATTTCCTTACTTCAACACAGCTTTGCTCCCGCCCTTCCCTTTGTGTTATTTTGAGATACGATTATTCCCATATGTTGTAGACCTAAAAAATATAATCATAGACTGTATTTGATAGTTACTTTAAAATAAAGAGAAGAAAGGATAAGAAATATATAATTATACTGTCTTATAATTGCCTTTACCAGCATCCTTTGTTTTTGAATTTAAATTATGAGTCTGGGCTTGCGAGCATTCTGCTCAAAGAGCTTCCTTTCTTACAAGAGAGGTCTAGTAGCAACAAATTGTCTCTGTTTCTGTTTTTATGAAAATATCTTTATTTCAATTCAGTTTTGAAAGATAATCTTGGTTGTATAAGACCTTTGGCTAACATCAATTTTCTTTCAGCCCTTTGAATATGTTACTTCATGGTTTTCTGGCTTCCAATGTTTCTAATGAGAAGTTACCTTTTTCTTTTATTGGGGTTCTTTTGCTGCTTTCTCTTGCTTTCCATTGACATAGCATTTTTACTGCTTTTAGTGTTATGTTTTGGGGTGTGGATTGCTTTGCATTTCCCTACATGAAGTTTGTCGTGGTCTCAGATATTTTTCATCAAACTTGGGAAGTATTGAGCCATTATTTCATTTTCTACATTTTGTTCTTTATCTTTTTCTCCTCCTTCTGGTACTCACTTTTTAAAATATTAAATTTATTTATTTATTCTAATTTGTTATACACAACAGCAGAATGCATTTCAATTCACAGTACACATATAGAGCACAATTTTTCATGTCTCTGGTTACACACAAAGGAGAGTTACGCCATTCGTTTCTTCATATGTGTACTTAGGGTAATGATGTCTAACTCATTCCACCATCTTTCCTACCCCCATGCAACCTCCCTTCCCTCATTCTCCTTTGCCCTACCTAAAGTTCCTCTAATCCTCCCATGTTCCTCCCCACACCCATTATGGATCACCATCCACATATCAGAGAAAACATTCAGCCTTTGATTTTGGGGGATTGAGTTACTTCACTTAGCATTATATTCTTCATCCATTTACCTGCAAATGCCATGATTTTATTCTCTTTTAATGCTGAGTAATATTTCATTATGTATATATGCCAAAGTTTCCCTATCCATTCATCTACTGAAGGGCATCTAGGTTGGTTCCACAATTTAGCTATTTTGAATTGTGCTGCTATAAACATTGATGTGGCTGTGTTCCTGTAGTATGCTGTTTTGAAGTCTTTGGGGGTATAAACAGAGGAGTGGGATAGCAGGGTCAAATGGTGGTTCCATTCCAAGTTTTCCAAGGAATCTCCATATTGCTTTCCATATTGGCTGCATCAATTTTCAGTCCCTCTAGCAATGTATGAGAGTGCCTTTCCCCCCATATCCTTGCCAACATTCATTATTGTTTGTATTCTTGATAGCTGCCATTCTGACTGAAATGTGATGAAATCTTAGAGAAGTTTTGACTTGCATTTCTCTAATTGTTAGAGATGTTGAACATTTTTTCATATATTTGTTGATTGATTGCACATCATATTCTGAAAAGTGCCTGTTCAGTTCCTTAGCCCATTTATTGATTGAATCATTTGTTTTTTTGGTGTTAAGGTTTTTGAGTACTTTATATATCCTAGAGATTAGTGCTCTATCTGATGTAGAAATCTGTGGTAAAGATTTGTTCCCATTTCTGTAGGCTCTCTCTTAAATTCACTGACTGTTTCTTTTGCTGATAAGAAGCTTTTAGTTTGAATCCATCCCACTTATTGATTCTTGATTTTTATTTCTTGTACTATAGGGGCTTGTTAAAGAAGTTGGGGCCTAATCTGACATGATGAAAATTTGGGCCTACTTTTATTCTATTAGGCACAGGGTCTTTGGTTTAATTCCTAGGTCCTTAATCCATTTTGAGTTGAGTTTTTTGCATGGTGAGAGATACGGGCTTAATTTCATTTTGCTGCACATGTAATTCATCACCTCAAAAGAGTTAAGGAATCATCTGATCATCTCAATAGATGCAGAAAAAACATTCCACAAAATACATATACCTTCATGTTCAAAACACTAGAAAAAGTAGGGATAATAGGAACATACTCAACATTGTAAAAGCTATCTATGCTAAGCCAAAGGCCAACATCATTCTAAATGAAGAAAAATTAAATCATTTCCTCTAAAAACTGGAACAAGACAGGGATGCCCTCTTTCACCACTTCTATTTAACATAGTTTTTGAAACTCTAACCAGAACAATTAGATGAAAGAAATTAAAGGGATATGGATAGAAAAAGAAGAACTCAAACTATTGCTGTTTGCCAATGACATGATTCTATACCTAGAAGATCCAAAATATTCCATGAAAAAACTTCTAGAACTAGTAAATGAATTCAGCAAAGAAGCAGGGTATAAAATCAACACCCACAAATCAAAGGCATTTCTGTAGATCAGTGACAAATCGTCTAAAAGAGAAACTAGGAAAACTACCCCATTTATGATAGCCTCAAAAAAAAAATACTTGGAATCAACAAAAGGGGTGAAAGACCTCTATGATGACAACTACAGAATGCTAAAGAAATAAATTAAAGAAGAACTTAGAAAATGGAAAGATCTCTCTTGTTCTAGGATAGGCAGAATTAATATTGTCAAAATGACCATACTACCAAAAGCACAACACAGATTTAATGCAATTCTAAATCAAAATCCCAATGACATTCTTCACAGAAATAGAAAAGCAATCATGATTTATCTGAAAAAAATAAGAACCCAGAATACCTAAAGCAATTCTTAGCAAGAAGAGTGAAGCAGGTAGCATCACTATACCAGATCTTAAACTATACTACATACAATAGTATGAAAATGGCATGGTATTGACACCAAAATAGACTTGTGGACAGTGGTACAGAATAGAGGACACTGGGACAAACCAACAAAATACAGTTATCTTACACAAAGGCACCAAAAACATATATTGTAGAAAAGATAGCCTCTTCAATAAATGGTGCTGGGAAAACTGGTACTCACTCTCATATATGTTGCTAACCTTAAGGATGTTGTATATTTCTCCTAATGTTTTTATTCTCTCTTGTTCAGATTGCACAATTTCCACCAATTTATCTTATTATTCATAAGCATTTTTTCCCATGCTGGTTCAGATCAACTTTTGATCTTCTCTAGTGAATTCTTCATAATTTTTCTTGCACATAATTTTTCTTTATTTCATTCTTTTTTCATAATTTCTAGTAATATTATTGGTGTTATTTTACATATTATCCATTGTCATCATTTTTTTAATTCATTAAGCATCATTTCCTTCATATTTACATAGAATTGTATGAAGTCTTTACTAAATCTAACATCTGGGACATCTCACAAGGGATTTCTGCTGCCTTCTCTTTTTCATTGTGAATGAGTCACACTTTCTATTCTTTCTTTCTTTCTTTCTTTCTTTCTTTCTTTCTTTCTTTTGTCTTGTAATCTTTTGTTGTGAAACACTAGACATTTTAGACAATATATTTTAGCAACCCTGAATCATAATGTCATCATCCACCTACCCCAAGATGTGTTATTTTTCTTGTTTACATGTTTAATAACTAGGTCTAACTATTTTAATAAAGCCTATTCTTATGGCAGTGTGAAGACTCTTCATGTCATTCTTCATTGGGCACAGACATGGGTATATTAACAGTCACCATGGGATGACAGTGATTTTAGAAGGGCTGTCTTTAATTTTTCTATTTTCTGATCTCTCTGTGAATTGTCTACCTCTACTATCACATTCAGCAATTAAACCTCTAGTAATATGCACTGGTATGAAATTTGGTCTCCTTTGCATGGGTAGGCTTTGAATCTAATGTTTGAGATTTGTTATGATCCCAAGAGGACTCTTATCTGTTTCTTTCCTTGATTTTCTCTATTAAAATGCAATCCATTCCACAGTTAAGCTTGCTGCTTTCATGCAGCTACCAACCTCCTCTTAATTGCTTACTATCAAAATCCCCATGGTTTCTGACAGTACCCATTGGCTTAAATTTCCCCATTCTCTGTTAAAAATAAAATCAGTGCCCTTGAGGAGAGCGATGGAGCGTTCTGGTCTTACAGATGGCCTCTCTCTTTGGAAAATCTTCTATGCCATTGCTCTGTGGCTGGTGGTAGGGACACTGGCCTACTTCTCTTGGGGTGGTGCCATGACATTCACAGTTTATGAGTGGAAAAGGGTGGTACCCTGTACTCTTCTCAGTTTGCCTCTCCCAGTGTGAAAGTCTGATCTAGGATTGAGAAGGAGTGAAGGTGATTCAGTCCAGTATTTTTGGCCCATTATGCCTGGGTGAGCCATCATCCCTTGAAGTGAGGAGATATATCTCAATGGAGTTCCAGACCACTCAACTGGGTTACCTGGTATGGAATGTCTGAAATATGGGTCTGGGGAATGTGAAAATGCTAATGGGCTATCCTTCCCACAAAGAAATTATAACCCTATTTGGGGAGCAAAAGTTGGGGTGGAGGGAGGGAGCCCCCTGTTGATGGCTGCACCTCCCACAAGTTGAGTTTCTATCATGCTGATTAGGAGTGGGGATGGGAATCAGGCCACGGCTACACTGTAAAGACTCTCACTGTTTTTCCTAATTAAGGTAATTAAATAATCGTTTCTCTGTTTTCTGGATGATCTCAGATCAATTTCCAGAGACTTTGCATGTTTAATTAAATAAATATAAGTAAATAAATATATTTTTTTTCAGTTTTTCACAATCATATTTGTTCCCTGGGGAAAGGCCCACAGAGCTCCTAATAAGGCCTTTGTGAAAGTCACTCCTCAATACTTCGTAGTTTTAAAGTTTTATTTTTAATTGAAAAATAATGATTGGATATTTATAGAGTATAGTGTGAGTTTTGACATATGTTTACAGTGTGGAATCATTAAATTAAGCTGATTAACATATCATCATTCACACACTATGTTTTTTGGTGATGAAACTTTTAAAATCCATTTTTTTAGCAATTCTGAAAAATATAATGCACTATTATTTATTTATTTATTTATTTTTGAGAGAGAGAGAGAGAGAGAGAGAGAGAGAGAGAGAGAGAGAGAATTTTTTAATATTTATTTTTCAGTTTTTGGCGGACACAACATCCTTGTTTGTATGTGGTGCTGAGGATCAAACCCGGGCCACACGTATGCCAGACGAGCTCGCTACCGCTTGAATCTCATCCCCATCCCTGCACTATTATTTATTATGGCCAGATGCTAATGGCCACTAAAGTTTATTCCTTTTTATCCTTTGATCAATATTTCTCCTTTCCCAATCTGTCATGAGCTGTCTGTGGGCTATGTGTGGACTATGTTGCACATCATAGCCTAGTGAGGGACAAAGTCTGGCATTGGGAACCTCTCATAGCACCCCCACAGGGATTGACCCCCTGATGCAGGTGAGCTTCCCCCTCAAGCTCTGCCAAAGATCCCACACAGCACCTGAGATGGGTGTGACCTGGGAAGATGCCCATCAACCTGCTGATTCCTAGACATCAGGAGGCAAGACTCTGGCCTTGAAACCTTATCCTTGCCTTTGATGTACCCCCTTAAATAGACCACCAGAGCCATCTTTTCTTTGTCTAGTTCCAGCATGCATGTGGACTAGATCTATCAGGGGCTTTACTTTTGTAAATACATTTCTGGCCATTTGTGTTTTGTGTTTCACTAATTATTTGAGTCTTTAAGTTTTAGGGTGGCTTACATCCTCCTGGGCAGGAAAAAGAACCCCAGATGAGATGCTGACCATTGCCCCCATTACCAATCCATCCTCCATCCCAGCTCCTAGTAATCATCAACCTACTCTCTAATTTTATGAGTTCAAATTTTTTAGATGTTCCATGTAAGTGAGATCAAGCAGCATTTGTCGTTTTTTACCTGGCTTGTTTTTACTTAGTATAATGTCCTTTAGGTTTATCCATGAAGTCACAAATGATCCAATTTCCTCCTTTTTAAGGCTGAGTAGCATCCTATTATGTGTGTATGTCTAATGCATTTTCTTTATCCATTTGTTTGATGTTGTGCACTTATGTTGCTTCCATATCTTAGCTGTTTTAAATGAGTTGCAATAAACAAGAAAGCACGAATATCTTTTAACTAATGATTTTAATTCCTTTGAATATATACCCAGAAGTGAAATTAGTGGATTGTGTGGTAATTCTGAAGAACTGCCATACTATTTTCCGTAAAGGCTGTATTAATTTATGTTCCTATCAATAGAGCCTAGGTTTCCCTTTTCTACACACCACCCTCACCAACACTTGTTATCTTTTGTCTTTTGGATGATAGCCTTTCTAAAAGCCATGAGATGATTGCTCATTGTGGTTTTCATTTGCATTTCCACAATGATAAGTGATGATGAGCATGTTTATTTGCATTTTGAAGAGCTTCCCAAGCTATCAAAATGGGCCACTGTTTACTGGATTAAATATCCCCTTGGTACTCATTAGGAAAAAAAGGAAAAAAAAACACCACTCTGTCCTGACTTTCAGAAAATGTACTGCCACCTGCCAGAAAATTGTCATAATAAATATGTAATCTAGAAAGACAAATAGTGTAAACCATAGCTCTTGATGTTCTTTATGCACTTAATAATCTGTACCTAATGTCCCTGCATAGACCTCTAAGAATGATGTTTTATTAGTAGAACAACCAAATAAGGCAGCAACAGTGCCCTTCTAGTCTTTAAACTCTCCCACTGGACAGACATGTACTCTGTCATTAAGAGGCCGTCTTGTTTATTGTGCACATTTAACATATTGGGGGACCTGGATTTACTAAAGCGATGGCAATAATTCATTGTGCTTGTGACCCCATATTTGCCTCACATATTCCATGAGTGTCATAATTCATTCATTGCTAGTTTTCATAGGTAGATAGAAAACACATCTCACACAAGGGATGTTTACATTAGGCAAAATGAGTAAATAAAAATGTGTTTCTTTTACCAGCAGGAGAGCCACATCTAGTCTTGTCAGTCATACTTTTGCATTTCATTTGTCCTGAATCAAACACCTACATCCACATGTTACTCTGGTTTGTTACATGATAAGCTTGTAGATGGTTTGCTAATGTTCAACATTTAGTAAAGAAATGCAAGACTCTTGAGCTTAACGTGACCATAAAAATGTTTGTGGCTTTATTTGTATGACTTTCAGATGCTTTCTTATGAACTTTTCTCAGTAACTATGATGTCTCTTCCCTTGTGTGGAAATGAACTGACGAATCAGTTCTGAATATATGATAAGAGGAGATACAAAAATACGGCAGAAAAGGCAACACAATCCACAGACATCTTTGCTCTCGCCTTTTATTTTACTTTTGATCATGCCTCATTTCCTTCTTGTCCTCCCTCATCATTAACCAGAACCATTATCTCACAGTCCTGCAGCTTTTTGCCTGCTGTCAGATCGCTGCCTTTTTCTCCTGAGAGAAATTAGCAGTCCGCATGATTGATAATGCTGGAGCATGCCTTGGAGGAGAAAGGAGTTAAGTATGTGCCATTAATTTTCCTCGGGGACAGTTAGTGGGAATCTGGAATACCACCTGGGGAGAGGTAGATCAGTGAGGATGTGAAATCTTGAATCTAAGACTATCTATTTCTTGATTGTCATGTAGATAACTCTTCAGGTAAATTTGGCATGATACATCGCCTTAAAAATGGCTGAGACAATGTCTAGTGTAAATCCTGTGAGTTACTTCTATTTGATTTTAAGCCCAATTTACTGAAGTATAATTTGATTATAGTAAAATTTATCCTTTTTTCTTTAAGTGTACAGTTTATCAAGTTCACAGTGTATACAGTTATGAAATCGCCCTAATAATTATGATATAGTACATTTCTGTCACCTCCAAATGTTTAAAGTGCCCCCTTTTGCTCAATACCCTTTACTTCTCCCCCTGACCTATGATAACCACTTATCTGATTTTATCTCTAGTTTTACATTTTTTCTGAAGTTTTCCATGTAACTGGATTATACACTAGGTAATCTTTTGTGTCTAACTTTTTGCATTTAGCTTATTTCCTTCGAGATTAATTTATCTCATTGCACATTGAAGTAGTCACTATTGCTGAGTAGTGTTCAAGGGTAACATAGACCACAATTTGTTTATATATTCCAAGTTTTGGGAAATTATGGGTAAAGATGATATAAACTTCAATGTACAGGACTTTGTGGATGTATACTTTTATTTATCTTGTACAAATATTTAGGAGAGATATTACTGAGTTGTATGGGAGTGTGTACTTAATGTCATTAGAGCCTGCCACAGTGTTTTTCAAAGTAGCTATGCCATTTTGTATTCCCACCAGTAATCCATGAGAGTTGCAATTGCCAACACCCTTATCAGCATTGGCTGCTTCCAGTTTTTTTCTTTGTGATTTTGCCCTTCTAATAGGTATGCAGTGAGATCTCATGATTTTAGTTTGAATTTCTTTGATGACCAATTATGTTAACCATTTTCTCATATGTTTATTTGCTGTTTTATCTCAACTTTGTTGGAGTGTTTGTTCCAACCTCAGAATTTTTTTCCAAACTTTAAAAAAATAATCATAATTGAAAATCAGTGCTTGCTACTCATCTGACAGACCATTAATATCAAGAATATATAAAGAACTCAAAAAACTTAATACCAATAAACCAAATAAGCCAATTAAGAAATGGGCAAATGAATTAAACACATTCTTCTCAAAAGAAGGACTAAAAATGTCCAATAAATATATGAAAAAAAAGTCCAACATCACTAGCAATTAGGAAAACACAAATCAAAACTATACTAAGATTTCATGTTACACCAGTAAGAATGACAGTCATCAAGAATACAAACAATATTAAATATTGTTTAAATGGATAGGATGTAGAGAAAAAGGACCATTTTTACACTATTGGTGAGATTCTAAGTTAGCACAACCAGTTTGGAAATCATTGTGGAGAATCCTTAAAAGACTAGGCACGAAACTACCATATGACCCAGCTATAACACTTCTAAGTATTTATCTTAAAGAATTGAAGTCTGCATACTATAGTGACACAGGCATACCTGTGTTTATAAAAGCACAATTCATAATCGCCAAACCAATAGAACCAGACTAGGTGTCTATCCACAGATAAATAGATTTTAAAACAATGTAGTATATATACACAATGGAGTTTTATTTAGCCATAAAGAAAAATGAAATTTTGTCTCAGGAAAATATATGGAACTTGAAACCATTGTGTTAAGCGAAATAAGCCAATCTCAGAATGTCAAGTGCGCTGTTTTCTCTCGTTGGTGGAAGCTAGAGAGGAATAAGGAAAAGAAATGAGCATGGGATAGTGGGTGGGGATCTAATAAAAATCAAAGGGAGATGAGTAGAGGAAAGGGATCAGGGAGTGGGAGGATGGAGAGAAGTGTTGAGGAGTCATATGGCCAAAATTATATTGTGTGGGGCTGGGATTGTGGCTCAGTGGTAGAATGCTCGCCTAGCATGGGCGGGACCTGGGTTGAATCCGCAGCACCATGTAAAAATAAAGGCATTGTGCTGTGTCCATCTACACCTAAAAAATAAATTTTAAAAGATTTAAAAAATTATATTGTGTGTGTATGAATATATAACAACAAATCTCATGATTATGTACAACTATAATACGCCAATAAAAATATGGAAAGAAAAAACAAAAAAGTAAGAAAAACAAATGAGCAAACAAATAAAAAAAAAAAAGAAAACATCATAGAAAGATGTGATACCTCATAGTATTCTAATTTTTTTTCAGATAAGAAGTACTTCCCTCAGACTGGAGAAAAATCCTAGCCTGGATTGTTTAATTAAACCCCATTGACAACTTAAGGGCTAAGAAACTAAAATTCCAGGTAGGAGCCACGTCTTTAAATACTTTGGTCACTTCCTCTCAAGTTGCAGATGAAACTGACTCTAGTTTGTGTGATGATTTATGAAACTATTTATTTCAATGGAATGAAATAATTACCTCAAAACCATCATTCACATCTATTAAAGGAATACCTTCAATGTGTTTAATTTAATATAAATACAATACTAGTGAATATCCTGCCTCAGGTTCTTTGTATCTTCTGCTTGTATTCCTCCCCAAGAATTTGTGATGATTATAAAATTTTGTATTCTAATACAGAGTTAAAGTTTTATATTCTAAAACAAAATCATAGTGAAAACCTCTAAGTTGAGAACTATAATTATATTACAATAAAATTTGTAAGTAGAATTATATAACAATAAATATATTTTAAATAGAATTACTATAATGGGTATTTACTAATACTGTTAGATATAATTGAATTAAAAGTGTTATTGAGTTTTAAGAGTATTTTAAAATATGTATATTTTGGATAAAATTTCTTTATCAGCTGTTTTGAAAATATTTCTCTCAGTCTGTGACTTATTCTTTCATTTTCTTATCAGTATTCTTTAAAGATCAGAGATGTTTAATATTAAGTGAAATTTATCAAGTTTTTCTTTAATGATGCTTGTTATTCTAAGAAGTTTTCTTTAACCCAATATCATATTTTTTCTCTTGTGTTTACTTATAAAGGGAATGTAATTTTACATTTAAGTCTATGATTCATTTTGAATTGATTTGTGCTTATGGTGTTTCGTGCAGGTTGGGCATTTTAAGAAATATTTGTATGTGGATGTTTGTATACAAAAAAAAAATTTGTTGAAAACTGTTCTTTTCCCATTAATTTACTGTGACATGTTTGTTGAAAATCAGTTTACCATGTGTATGTATAAAAGCATATCTGGATAAATTTTTGGACTCTATCTCTCATACTTTACATAAATACCACCTTTATCATTACAGCTTTACTGTTTAAAGATATGAATTTCAAGTTTTCTATCCTATTTTTCTTTTCAAAATTGTTTTTACCATATCAATTTAGAGTGAGCTTATCAATTTCTACGAAAAATAAATAAAAAGAAAGATATCTTAGGATTTTAAAAATGTGTCAAATATATCAGTTTAGGGAGAGAATTAATATATTTTCTATAAATGTGTCCAGCACTAGTTGTTTTTATTAATATTAAATGTTGGTAATTGAGATTATTTTTTATTTGTTCTTTTTAGTTACACGACAGTAGAATCAACTTTGACATTTTTGTATAAACATGGAATGTATCTTATTTTAATTAGGATTTCAGTCTTGTGGATGTTCATTATGTTGAGATTCACTGTGATATATTCATATATATACACACAGAGGAAAGTTATGTCAGATTCATTCCACTGTCTTTGTATTCCTATCCCCCTCCCTTCTCTTCACTCCCCTTTGTCTAATCCAATGAACATATATTCTTTACACCACCAGTTGTTGTGTGTTAGAATTCACATGTCAGATCAATCATTGGTTTTAGAGGATTGACTTATTTTGCTTAACATGATAGTCTCCAGTTCCATCCATCTACCAGCAAATGCCATGATTTTACTCTTCTTTGTGGCTGAGTAATATTCCATTGTGTATATGTATCACATTTTCTTTATCCTTTCATCTGTTGAAGGGTACTTACGTTGGTTCCATAGTTTAGCTATTGTGAATTGAAGTGCTATAAATATTGATGTGGCTGTGTCACTGTAGTATGCTGAGAAGTGGTATATCCAGTATAAATGGTGGTTCCATTCCAAGTGTTTTGAGGAATCTCCATACTGCTTTCCAGATTAGTTGCACCAATTTTGCAGTCTCACCAAAATGTATGAGAGTACATTTCTCCCCACATCTTTGCCAACATTTACTGTTACTTGTGTTCTTGATAGTTGTCATTCTTACGGGAGTTAGGTGAAATCTCAGTGTAATTTTAATTTGCTAGATGCTGAACATTTTTTTATGTATTTGTTGACCATTCAATTTACTTTTGAGAAGTATTTGTTTAATTCCTTTGTCAATTCATTGATTCGGTTATTTGTGTTTTTTGTTGTTGTTGTTAAGAAGCTTTTTTTTTTATAATTGATTTTATTTTCTAAATATATGACAACGGAATGCATTACAATTCTTATTACACATATACAGCACAATTTTTCATATCTCTGTTTGTATATAAAGTATGTTCACACAAATTCATGTCTTCATACATGTACTTTGTTGTTTTTTTTGTTTTTGTTTTTTTCTTAATTTTATTTTTTTATTGGTTGTTCACAACATTACAAAGCTCTTGACATACCATATTTCATACATTAGAATCAAGTGGGTTATGAACTCCCATTTTTACTCCAAATACAGATTGCAGAATCACCTCAGTTACACATCACATTTTTACATACTGCCATATTAGTGACTGTTGTATTCTGCTACCCCCCATCCTCTACTATCCCCCCTCCCCTGCCCTCCCATCTTCTCTTTCTACCCCATCTACTGTAATTCATTTCCCTCCATGTTTGTTATCCCATTCCACTCACAACCTCTTATATGTAATTTAGTATAACAATGAGGGTCTCCCTCCATTTCCATGCAATTTCCCTTTTCTCTCCCTTTCCCTCCCACCTCATGTCTCTGTTTAATGTTAATCTTTTCTTCCTGCTCTTCCTCCCTACTCTGTTCTTAGTTGTTCTCATTATATCAAAGAAGACATTTGGTATTTGTTTTTTAGGGATTGGCTAGCTTCACTAAGCATAATCTGCTCTAGTGCAATCCATTTCCCTGCAAATTCCGTGATTTTGCCATTTTTTAGTGCTGCGTAATACTCCATGGTGTACAAATGCCACATTTTTTTTATCCATTCATCTATTCAAGGGCATCTGGGTTGATTCCACAGTCTAGCAATTGTGAATTGTGCTGCTATGAACATCAATGTGGCAGTATCCCTGTAGTGCGCTCTTTTAAGGTCTTCAGGGAATAGTCCGAGAAGGGCAATAGCTGGGTCAAATGGTGGTTCCATTCCCAGCTTTCCCAGGAATCTCCATACTGCTTTCCAAATTGGCCGCACCCATTTGCAGTCCCACTAGCAATGTACAAGAGTACCCTTTTCCCCACATCCTCGCCAGCACTCGTTGTTGTTTGACTTCATCATAGCTGCCAATCTTACTGGGGTGTGGTGGTATCTTAGGGTGGTTTTGATTTGCATTTCTCTGACTGCTAGAGATGGTGAGCATTTTTTCATGTACTTGTTGATTGATTGTATGTCCTCCACTGTGAAGTGTTTGTTCATGTCCTTGGCCCATTTGTTGATTGGGTTATTTGTTTTCTTATTGTCTAATTTTTTGAGTTCTTTGTATACTCTGGATATTAGGGCTCTATCTGAAGTGTGAGGAGTAAAAATTTGTTCCCAGGATGTAGGCCCCTATTTACCTCTCTTATTGTTTCTCTTGCTGAGAAAAAACTTTTCAGTTTAAGAAAGTCCCATTTGTTGATTCTTGTTATTAACTCTTGTGCTATGGGTGTCCTATTAAGGAATTTGGAGCCCGACCCAACAATATGTAGATCGGAGCCAAGTTTTTCTTCTATCAGACTCAGAGTCTCTGATTTGATATCTAGCTCCTTGATCCACTTTGAGTTGACTTTTGTGCATGGCGAGAGAAAGGGATTCAGTTTCATTTTGTTGCATATGGATTTCCAGTTTTCCCAACACCATTTGTTGAAGATGCTATCCTTCCTCAATTGCATGCTTTTAGACCCTTTATCAAATATAAGATAGTTGTAGCTTTGTGGATTAGTCTCTGTGTCCTCTATTTTGTACCATTGGTCCACCCGCCTGTTTTGGTACCAGTACCATGCTGTTTTTATTACTATTGCTCTGTAATATAGTTTGAAATCTGGTATCGCAATACCACCTGATTCACACTTCCTGCTTAGAACTGTTTTTGCTATTCTGGGTCTTTTATTTTTCCATATGAATTTCATGATTGCTTTATCTATTTCTACAAGAAATGCCATTGGGATTTTGATTGGCATTGCATTAAACCTATAGAGAACTTTTGGTAATATCGCCATTTTGATAATGTTAGTTCTGCCTATCCATGAACAGGGTATATTTTTCCATCTTCTAAGATCCTCTTCTATTTCTCTCTTTAGGGTTCTGTAGTTTTCATTGTATAGGTCTTTCACCTCTTTTGTTAGGTTGATTCCCAAGTATTTTATTTTTTTGAGGATATTGTGAATGGAGTGTTTTTCCTCATTTCCGTTTCAGAAGTTTTGTTGCTGATATACAGAAATGCCTTTGATTTATGTGTGTTGATTTTATATCCTGCCACTTTGCTGAATTCATTTATTAGTTCTATTAGTTTTTTTGTAGACCCTTTTGGGTCTTCTAGGTATAGAATCATGTCATCCGCAAATAGTGATAATTTAAGTTCTTCTTTTCCTATTTTTATGCCTTTAATTTCTTTCGTCTGTCTAATTGCTCTGGCCAGAGTTTCGAGAACTATGTTGAATAGAAGTGGTGATAGAGGGCATCCCTGCCTTGTTCCAGATTTTAGAGGGAATGCCTTTAACTTTTGTCCATTCAGAATGATGCTAGCCTGAGGTTTAGCATATATAGCTTTTACAATGTCAAGGTAAGTTCCTGTTATCCCTAGTTTTTCTAATGTTTTGAACATAAAGGGATGCTGTATTTTGTCAAATGCTTTTTCTGCGTCTATCGAGAAGATCATATGGTTCTTATTTTTAAGTCTATTGATGTGGTGAATAACATTTGTTGATTTCCGTATATTGAACCATCCTTGCATCCCAGGGATGAATCCTACTTGATCATGGTGCACAATTTTTTTGATGTGCCTTTGTATCCGATTCGCCAGAATTGTATTGAGGATTTTTGCATCTAGGTTCATCAGATATATTGGTCTGTAGTTTTCTTTCTTTGAGGTGTCTTTGTCTGGTTTCGTTATCAGGGTGATGTTGGCCTCATAGAATGAATTTGGTAGAGCTCCCTCTTTTTCTATTTCCTGAAATAACTTGAAAAGTATTGGTATTAATTCTTCTTTAAAGGTTTTGTAAAATTCCGCTGTGTACCCATCCGGTCCTGGGCTTTTCTTGGTTGGTAGTCTTTTGATTGCTTCTTCTATTTCATCCATTGATATTGGTCTGTTTAAATTGTGTGTATCCTCCTGGCTCAGTCTGGGCAAATCATATGACCTAAGAAATTTATCAATGTCTTCACTAACTTTTATTTTATTGGAATATAGGTTTTCAAAATAATTTCTAATTGTCTTCTGTATTTCTGTATCATCTGTTGTGATATTGCCTTTTTCATCTTGTATGTTAGTAATTTGAGTTCTCTCTCTTCTTCTCTTCCTTAGCATGTCTAAGGGTCTGTCGATCTTATTTATTTTTTCAAAGAACCAACTTTTTGTTTTGTTAATTTTTTTAATAGTTTCTTTTGTTTCAATTTCATTGATTTCTGCTCTGATTTTAATTATTTCTTGCCTTCTGCTACATTTGCTGTTGTTTTGCTCTTCCTTTTCTAGGGCTTTGAGATGAAGTGTGAGCTCATTTATTTGTTGGTTTTTCCTTTTTTTGAGGAATGACCTCCAGGCGATGAATTTCCCTCTTAAAACTGCTTTCATTGTATCCCATAGATTCCGATATGTTGTGTCTGTATTTTCATTTATCTCTAAGAATTTTTTGATTTCCTCCTTTATGTCTTCTGTAACCCATTGATCATTCACTAACGTATTGTTCATTGTCCATGTGATGTAGGATTTTTCCTTCCTTCTTTTATCTTTGATTTCCAGTTTCATTCCATTATGATCAGATAAAATGCATGGTATTATCTCCACCCCTTTATATTTACTGAGGGTTGCCCTATGGCATAATATATGGTCTATTTTTGAGAAGGATCCATGTGCTTCTGAGAAAAAAGTATATCCACTTGATGATGGTTGATATATTCTATATATGTCAGTTAAGTCTAGGTTATTGATTGTGATATTGAGGTCAATAGTTTCTTTATTCAACTTTTGTTTGGAGGATCTGTCCAATGGTGAGAGAGGTGTGTTGAAGTCACCCATGATTATTGTGTTGTGGTCTGTTTGATTCTTGAACTTGAGGAGAGTTTTATGAATGTCGTAGCACCATTATTTGGTGCATAAATATTGATAATTGTTATGTATTGTTGGTGGATGGTTCCTTTTAACAGTATATAATGTCCTTCTTTATCCCTTTTGATTAACTTAGTCTTGAAGTCGATTTTATTCGATATGAGAATGGCCACCCCTGCTTGCTTACGAGGACCGTGTGCGTGGTATATTTTTTCCCAACCTTTTACCTTGAGCCTGTGTATGTCTTTCCAATCAGATGTGTCTCCTGGAGGCAGCATATTGTTGGATTTGTTTTTTTAATCCATGTTACCAGCCTATGTCGCTTTATTGGAGAGTTTAAGCCATTAACGTTTAGAGTTACTATTGATATATGGTTTGTACTTCCTGCCATGTTTGATTATTTATGTCTTTTTTTTTCTAATTTAGTTTGTTTCTCCATGATTAGCTTTCCCCCCATCCTCTGTCTTTACCGTGGCACTTCCCACTGAAGGTTTTGGTTATTGTTTTTCATTTCTTCCTCGTGTAGTGTTTTGCTCAAGACGCTTTGCAGTGCTGGTTTTCTGGCTACAAATTCTTTTAGCTTTTGTTTATCATGAAAGATTTTTATTTCGTTGTCGTACTTGAAGCTTAATTTTGCTGGATACAGAATTCTTGGTTGGCATCCATTGTCTTTCAGTGTTGGAAATACATTGTTTCATGACCTTCTTGCTTTCAGTGTCTGTGATAAAAATCCGTTGTTAACCTTATTGGTTTACCCCTAAATGTAACCTGCCTCCTTTCTCTTTTAGCTTTTAATATTTTCTCTTTGTTCTGTATATTGGATATCTTCATAACAATGTGTCTTGGCGTTGGTCTACTGTGATTTTGTATGCTTGGTGTCCTGTATGTATCTACAATTTGTATATCTATTTCCTTTTTTATTTCTGGAAAGTTTTCTGTAATTATTTCATTCAGCAGGTTACTCATTCCCTTGGTATGAATCTCTGTACCTTCCTCTATCCCGATGACTCGTAAGTTTGGTTTTTTTATGGTATCCCAAATCTCTTGGATGTTTTTCTTGTGATTTTTTACCAGCCTATCTGAGTTGGCTAGACTCTTTTCAAGATGATATATTTTGTCTTCATTATCTGACGTTCTGTCTTCTACTTGCTCCACTCTGTTAGTGATACTCTCAATTGAGTTTTTAATTTGGTTTATCGTTTCCTTCATTTCTAGAATTATTGTTTGATTTTTTTTTATAATCTCTATCTCCTGATAAAGATGCTTAACTTCTTCTTTTATCTGTTTATGTAATTCATTTTCAATGTGATCTTTAAGGTTCCTTTCCGTCTGTCTAAGGTGTTCCTTGAGTTCTTTATATGGCCATTTTTCTGATGACTCTAGGTCCTCCTGAATATTTAGGCTGTCCTTCATTGTTTGTACTCCTTTTCTTCCTTGCTTTTTTATGCTAATGTTACTTCTTGTTCTGTTTGTTGAGTTACTGTTTACTCTTATAAATTTATTTGATGCTTGGGAGGAGAGATATTAGAAGGGGAGGGAAGAAGTCACTAAAGAGAATGAGTGTAGGCAGGTAGAATTCAAGGAAGGGGGAATAAGAAAATTAAAAAGAAATGAGAAGACAAAAGAAAAAAAAAGTGAAAAGAAAGAAAGAAAAAAACAAAAAAATAAAAATTTAAAACCAAAAAAAATTATAATGATAATAAAAAATGGAAATTAAAGTTTAAAAAATAATAGTAATACTAATAAAATAAAAAGAATTTAAAAAATTGAAACCATTAATAAGAAAGTTAAAGAACAACAACAATATCAACAACAAATGTGAAAATAAAATAAAAAAATACTAATAATAATCATTAAAAAAAATAATAAATGCAGTCATAGAGCTTGACTAACTTCTCTTCCAGTAGGTGGAGCTATGCCCACTGGGCCAGGCTTCTCTTCTTGATAGGTGGGAACCAATCACTGTGCCTCAGCTCTTCTTCCCAGACTGTGCGGGTCTCCAATCCTGAGTGCCTAGGGCCTTCTCTTCTGGTTCCTCAAGCCAGGCCCCACTCACCTGTGACACTCACCACAATACTGGCTACACGCCGGGTCTGCTGCTCCTGGGAGCCCTGTTTTCATGGGTGCCTGGGCACACCCTTTCTGTTTGCCTCCCTCAGACCCTAAGTTTGTAGGGCTTGGGGCTGAGGACCCCCAACGAATTTGTTTGCCCTCAGGTAGCAACTCCCCTGGTAGCTGGTGCAAGGGACCACTGTTGTCAGCACTGGTGAGAGCGATAGCTGGGAGTACTGCGCCGCTAGTCCCACGTCACTCCTGATTCCCTCGGTCTGGCTATGGTGCTCAGTTGGCTTTTACCTCTGTGAGTTCAGGTAGGCCGACTAGTTATTTCAGCGGGATCATTAGTGCTGAGTCACAAGAAGCAGGCGAACCGGAGCTAGAATGCAGCCCAATCCAGGCTCGGTGTGTTCTGAGAAGGCTAGACCGTTCGCCCGGGGTCCACTTCAGCTCAACCGTGCCTAGTGGTCCTGAGCGAACAGTATTTTGACAGTTTACTTCTCCCTATGCCCGCGCATCTGAAGGGGTTAGAGACTTGATCTCTCCGCGTCTGCCGCCATGTTGGATCACTTAGATTTTAAATTGTCACTCATCTTATCAGCTGTTCCATTTTACTCGGCAGCTCACTCGCGTGGTGAAGAGCCTGTTCTAAGGTGCTCCGCGGGAAGCGGCGGCGGTGGCGGCCGCGGCGGCGGCCAAGCTGTGGCCTTCGGGACCCCGTGGAGGGGGTGCAGGCTGGGGGAGGGGAGGCAGCGCCGTTAAGAAGCTTTTTGAGTTCTATGTATATTCTGGTAATATCTGAGGTGCAGGTGGCAAAGATTTTCTTTCATTGTATAAGCTCTATCTTTACGTTCTTGATTGTTTCCCTTGCTGTAAAGAGGCTTTTTAGTTTGATAGTATCCCATTTGTTGATTTTTTATTTTATTTCTTGCACTTTAGGATTCTCACTTAGGAAGTTCTAAGCTGACATGTTAGAATGTTGATCCTACCTTTTCTTCTAGTAGGTAAAGGATTTCTGTCCTAATACCTAGGTCTTTGATTCACTTTGAGTTGAGTTTTGAGCAGGGTGAGAGATAGGGGTTCAATTTCACTCTACTACATATGGATTTGCAGTTTTTATAATGTTAAAGTATATTCCTAATATCCCTTATTTTTCTAGTGTTTCAAACATTAATGGATGCTGTATTTTGTCAAGTGTTTCTATGTACATAATATAACTTCCATTTATTTAGGTTTTATTAATTTCTCCCATCAATCTTTATAGTTTTAAGCATATAGAATTTAAAATTATTTTGTTAGATAATATCTATGAATTTTTGGTTTCATTGTCTTATTGTAAAGACATTGTTTTTAAATTTCTAGTTTCACATTGGAAATATATGGAAAATATCTTATTTTTGCATATTGGTATTCATAATGTCTTGTTAAACTCATTCATTAGCTTTTTTTGTAGATTATTTGGAAGTTTGTATTTAGATTATGTTTTCTGTGGCTAAAAAGTTTTATTTTTTTCTTTTCCAATTTTTATGCCTTCTTTTGTTGAATTACTGCAGTGGATTAAGCTCTCTACTATAATGTCAAGTAAAAGTGGAAAAGTAGAGACACTTGGCTCTCTTTCTTTTAAAAATAAATTCATTCAATTAAAAGTAATAAAGCATATTAGAGTGGAATCAGAAACCCATTCCATATCTATTATTAACTAATTGTGCATAATTCAACACACTTTTTTCCTTTTATTTTATTGCTGTGATTATCTTAAAACATGCAGAGCATTTCATACTAAATAAGAATGTCATATTTATAGCATGAAATAGAGTATCAGATTTCACCATAGTGACTTATATTATGTAATGAAATAGAAAAGGCCTAAGACCTGGTTAAGCTTATAACACACACAGACACACACACACACACGTACGTTATATATAATTAATGTATATTATATATACTTTTCTGTTTTATATTTTCTTGCATTTGACCATTTAAAAATATTTTCAACCACAAATATCTATCATCTTAAGAAGATATGGATTATAATACTTAGGAAGGCAGACAAAGTCAATTTCAACCTTTGCCTGCCAAAGTAGGGTTTTTGTAGACTTAGTTCAGCTGCAGTTCTGACAGCAATACTGTGTTAATTTTTTTCCTAAAATTTAAATGCTCTTAAAAAAAAAAGAAAGAAAGAAAAGAAAAGGAGAATGGAAAGATTTTTTTCCTGGTCCCTCAGGAAAGCAGCAGCCATCACTGCCAGATTTCCCTGGATTTTGTTTTAGGTATGAAGAGTGAGAATAAAAGAACTGTAAGTGGGTATTTATGAAACTCGGGAGAATAACACCCAGGAAGTCCCTACTCTATCCTCTGATACAGAGAAGCTGCAGGTGAAGGAAAATGTGTCCTGATAGGTTTAGATGAAAGTGGGTCTGAGATTGTGTTCCTGAGAAAGATCTCAGCTCTCAAGTGGCATGCATGTTCCACAAATTCTCCTTTAGGTTACAGAAGATTAGTGAGAATAGAATTTGGCTAATAGCTGTAGAATGGACCTACAGAGCTAAGTTGAGGCTACATGTCAGGAAAACTGCCTTGCCTTACAGAGAAAGGGAAAATGGGTCTGATACCTTTGGATTTTCCTGCTTTGCCCAGACTGAAGAAGGAATTTGTGACTTTTATCAATCGTGGACATTCAGCATTAGAGTCAATTAACAGGTACCCAGAGGCAAAGAGGACATGACATTCATTTAATGGACAGCATTTAAAGCTCCGATTAGCCAATGCCATGAGAACCTTAGCTTTTCCTTGTACCCAAAGCACTATTTTGGAGAAGGCAGGAATGGGGATACCTTAAGAAGGAAGAGACATCCTGGGAGGAACATTAGATTTTGGCCCTGCTCCATATTTATCCAAGACAAATTTCTTTTGTGCACATGGTCGTGTGGTGGCTAACCCTCTCAGAGATGTCACTAAGCTGAATTCTTGACTTTTTTGCAAATATGAATCCTTTGCCCCACCTCTTACCTCAACCCTGTCAAATTTGATGTCAGAGACCCTGGGAAATATGACCCCAGTGAAAAAATATTTTGTGTTTACCATGAAGAATCACTTACAGTCTGCATTTTTAAATACTAAAACATTTTTCTTAATAAAAAAAGTAATCCATATGTTATTCTAAAAGTAGTCACACAAGGGGATTTGTATGGTTTTAAGTTGTGTAATTAACCTGAGATGGTCTACTTGCCCATGTGGATGTCAGTTAAAAATCAAATACTCTCCCGTTTTGGATAATGTTCTTTAATTAGTGTATTGTGAGTTCAGAATAATGCAGGGTTGTTTTCTCTTGATGGCAAAAGGCTTCTTGCTTCCTCAGATGCTCAAAATCCATGCCATATGAGTGGGTCTGAATTAAGAACTTCTGTACCTGGGGATTGAGAGTTGTCATCTGACTTTCATGATTTCCTTAATTTTAGTTCCAATAATTCACAAGAAATTCATGTGCATGCAGGCAAGAGTAACCCAAATATTTTATTTCTTCTTAGACTCAAGGGTAATACATGAATCAGACAGATTTAGAATTAAGGAAGAATTTTTTGCCTTTTGCCAATCAAACACTTATAGCAATAATTCTCAAACTGTCATTTCTAGACCAGTTTCATCTGGGAATGTGTTATGAGAACTTATTAAAAATATAAATTCTGGAGCCCTACTCTAGACCTACTAAATTAAAAATTCTGGGAGCAGGGCTTCAGTTGAAACTATAATTACTTTATTTTATTTATATCCAAATGTTTAATTATAAATTTCTCAAAATAGTACCCATAGTGGTAGATTCAACGTGGTCATTGTTTTGAATGTAGATATATGTGATTTACAAAGAAATTTAAAAATTAAATATATGTAAAATATGTAGAAGAGTGCTTAGAACCATGCCTGGTGCTAAAATGATGATATAAAAAGAGATGACTCTTAATAAGCATCTATTTTATGTAGGCAATAGGGTATCTACTTTTATAGCTTGTGTAAATATCTTGTGTAACTATCTAATCATTATAACAAATGTAATTTCCCAAATGTCACCTAATTAACAAGGAATGAGTGAGCTGTCAACTTGATGTTCAACTACAGTTATACCTCCATGAATTAGTTTACTTAAGTGACACTGTAGATAGGAGATTCATTAATGATAGTGGTAGGATCTTATTTTGAAATACTGGTCTCTTAGTCAGTGTTCAGATAACAGAATGTGTTTGACTAATATGATGGTACACTTTGGAATGAAGCCATTGAGTAAGTGAACCATCATCAGCAGCATTTATACTTATGAGGTGCTTAAATATATTTTCCATAACCTATCATTGATATTAAATCTTCTTCACAATGCAAGCACTTTAGTGCTATTATTACCTTTTCCATGACTCTATTATACATCATCTACTCAAAGAACTGTCCTCATAACTAGACTAAGAAAGGAGCATTCAGTAAAAATGGCACTTTAGTCAGTAATTTGCTGAATCAAAATTTTATTACATTATTACAAAAAGGTTCTTTCCTTTGAACACTGAAACTCAATACTACATTATTGCTATCTCAAACAGTTTTTAGAAAGAGTAATGACAAAATAAATTTTTAAAAATAACCTTCTCATTCTATGTAATGTTAATTGGTATTTCAGAGCTGCGTAAGTTCAGATTTATCTCCATTTGCCCATAATATTTAAGTGTTATTAGCAATATCTTGAGGGCTGATGTTATAGAAAGACTCCGAAATTTGAGATTCTAGAGTTCAATAAACAGAGACATGCTTTTAGTTCAAGAGACCTCTATTATTTAATCAAACAATCAAGGGGTCATACGAGATTTCTGTCATCGAGATTTCTGTCATGCAAGAATTTTTCTGCCTTCTGAAGCAGTACTAAATATAGAATCATCTTTTTAAAAAAGAGATAAAGATGGATGTTATAGGTTGCATTGTAGGCCTCCAAAAACACATGTTGAAGTCCTAAGCCCCAGTACTTCAGAATGTGACCTTATTTAGAAATAGTTATTACAGGTGTAAATATTTAAGACGAGGTCATACTGGAGTAGGATGAGCCCTTGAGCTAATTTCACTGGTCTCCACACAAGAAGATGGAGACACGGAAGATGGCTTGGGAAGACACAGGCACACAGGGAGAAGGCTGGATGAAGGTAGAGGCAGACGGTGGAGTGCTAGGCCTGGGAGCCAAGGAATAACGGCATCTACAAGAAAATGAAAGAGCAGGAAGGATCCTCCTTGAGAGGTTTTGGAGGGAGCATGACCTGCTAACAACTTGATCTCAGACCTTTAGCTTCTAGACTGTGAGAAGACAAAGTTTAATTTATCTAGAACTCTATATAATAAGGTAACAGGGAATGAAAAAGAAAAAATTATATGTGACGCTAAAACCCTCTAAAAGCATTAACTGATTCAGTAATGTCAAAAAGGTGGCTACCAAGTTCACTTACAAGGTCAGGAAAAAACCTGATTTACATTGCCCAATCCTCCCCAAACTCAGAAAGTGGTAAGACAGAGTACCTCTGGAAGCAGGGAGAGAGAGAATGGGGAATAAAGAATGAATGGGGAGAGACAGAGTATCCAGCAAGAGGCAGTGGTATGGAAACAAGGATAATCAGATCAGCCCTGGGGGTTCCTAAACAGAAAGAGATGAGGACCGTGGGTAACTTTTTTAGTTCTTGGAAGAGAGCAGTAGATATTACTTATATTAAGAACCCAAGAAATCTAAGCCAGGAATGGGAGGGGAATTAATAGTAATGAGCTGGCCTGGACAGATCTCTTGATATTGTGAATGTTTAATGGTATGACTTACAATCTAAAGATGGGGCGAGGTGGAAGGGAGACCAGTTTGTTAACAATGGTGTAACACAGATTATGGCACCGTGGCAAGAGTGTGACTTGACAGGCCTTGAACATCAAGTCATTTTGGAAGAAGCTGATTCCACATGAATTTTATGATTCAGGATAGATTAATAGGGCAAATGACAATCAAGGAACACTGGTTTTTTAGGTATCAGGATAATAGCACTTGACTACAAGCAGAAAATTGACAGTTCATTTTAAGACCTTAGGGAAAGAATCAACACGCTATACTCAAATTGGGGTAAATAAGAAACCTTTGAAAACCAATTTTAAGTATGAAAATCAGCAGTTTATTTACAGATTTGATTTCTCTGGTTTGTCAAAATTTTCTAAATGTCTTGTTATTTCGCTTAAATATATATGATATTTATAAAAATCCACTTTGTCCTGAATTCTTTTCTTATAATATATTTACTTAATGGGGTACTTTGTCATTTTTAAGATATGTAATAACATATTATCTTTCTGATCTGTTTTCCAACTTAGGGTTGAAAACAATAATTTAAACAGTGGCTGTTAAATGAACTCAAATTTCCTTCAGTGTGTTACTGACCAAGTCATAAATTAGATTAAACAATTAAATATAACCCCTAATTTAAAATGCCTCCATTAGAATTCAACATTTTTTGCTTTTATAAAATATATTTCCATTCAATGGAAATTTATGTATTATTGTATAGCAACAATTAGATAGATAGATAGATAGATAGACAGACAGATGATTGATAGATCAATCTTAGACGGCTGGAATGAATAAAGAGTGCCTATATGTTTTGCATTTGATATTACATTTCCCAGAATGAGCGTAATTCCTTAGCCAGTAAATGTGGTATTAAACAAACACTTTAAATTTCAAAGCATTGGTACACATGAAAAAATTACTACTATTTTTTGTGTTTTAATTTTCCTGCAGAAAACAGGTCTAATGCTAATTCTTTTTATTCACAATGTCCCATTTTCAATCTGTGTAGTTTAAAACATGAATTTAGGGCAAGGGCTATTTTGAAAATCAAATAGGGTCACTATTTCCCCCACAGAATTATAACTAGTTGTTCAGTGAACTAGTTTTCATAAATGTTGACTGGATGACATATATTACTTTAATCCAGTATTATAACATTAATGCTTTGTTCAGTTGTGGATTATGAATATCTAAAAAAGAGAATCACTTCACTTCCTAATTTGATTTTTTTTCTAAATTTCCTTTTGACTATAATTTTTGTTCAGAAAAGTCTCATAAAATAGAAATTTGAGCTCAAATTTTCATCACAAACTGTTCAGTTTATTGAAAAACTAAAATCTAAAACATTTTTGTTGCAAAAAAATGCTATATTGAAAGAACCATGATCTACTAGATTGTACAAAGGTGAAATGAATATATAATAATTTGCATATGATCTGTGCAAAAACAATCAATTTTTAGAAAATATCAGCTTTTTTACCATCAGATTTAAAAGTTCCAATTGTTCATAAAAATATTTCCTATTTCAAAAAAATTGTCAAATTATATCTTCTTCAAATATTAATATGTGTTATTTCCCCAAATAATTTAATGCTTTAACCCACCATCACTAAATAGGTTATTTGATTATTTTGGAAGTGGAGATGAATTTACTCTGATCAATTTTCACATTTTTCTTGAGTGTGTCCTTACAATCAATGTTTCCCTGGTGAAATGGTTGGAATTAAGCAGGAGCACACAGGTGCAGACTGAGAAAAGTTGTTCTTTATATCAAGCTTGCCTCTTCTTGTTACAATTAATTCGCACAACAACCCACAATATGGGTACTAATATTATGCCCATTTAGCACATCAAGTTTAGGTAACTTGCCCAAGGTTATGTAGCTATTAAGTGGCAAGTCGCAGTTTAAACCCAGGCTGTCTAGTCCCAAAGACTGTGCCCTACTTCAGAATGTTCCAGTCCAAGATATATAGTAATAGTTTCATGGACAACAGTTATGAAAACTAGTTCACTGCACAATAGTTCATTCACAAATGCATCATTAAAACTACTGATTTTTGCTAAATTGAGATAAGAAGAGAAGAGGGAGGCAGATTTTGCTTTGATATAGCATGCAAATAAGGGAAACTATTAATTCATGATCTTGTATTTGTAGAATTCATTCAATGACCTGTTTGAGGGATCCTAGCCTTCTAGGAATATTGACCATGGTAAAAGAGAAAAACCAGAAGGAACTAGAAAGAGTCTCCCAAGACCCACAGTTCATACCATTGAAGGGAGTAAATGTTTTAAATCAAAAGAGAAGAAAAGAGCCTTTGAGCCCAGTTTGATCTTGGTCACAAGCATTGGAGTAAATCACTGTGTCATATCTGATAGTTTCAGCATTCAAGTGTTTTCAGATCTTTCAAATCAATTAAGAAGAAACATTATGGATAAGGGCTAATCAATAATTATGTCGTCTTGTGGTTGATCATATCCAAGTCTCTGAAAAACTGAAACTGGTGCTGTCCTTTCTGCTTGTGCACACTGCAGGACAGAAATGGCGCTTAGGTTTCATTGGCTGCCAACTTCATCGGCTCACTGGGCAGCCCATGTGCCCGGGAGTTGCTCTGTAGAGGACTCCCAGGCTGCAACCGAAGATCAAAGGAAAGTAGCTGCCATGAGGTAGCAGCTACCAGGGAGTTTGTCAGGGAAATATCTTAATTCCAACTATTATAAAGAGTCGTCCACTTTAATATGTATCACCAGTCTAATTCTCTACTTAATTCAGAGGTGGTAACCATTTATTTATACTACCCTGCCTCTGCATATTGTCAGGACACAATTGGTTCATAATTTATATTCTTTGAAATGAAGGTATTTTGGAGGTATAAAACATTTCATTCACTAGTTCAAGGTAGCATCATTAACTCAGAAGAATAAACAATTGAGGAGATATACCTCAAAAACACCATTGATTTTTAGTTGCTGATCTGAAGACATTTTAGCTCTAGGAAAAATTATTTTATTTCTTCAAAGAGACCAAACATCATAATATGAGTTCTCAAAGTGCGCATACTTGAGAAATAATCACCTGTTTGCAATGAAGGACAGAGTCAATAGTTAGGGATGACAATGTTCACGTAGTTACCTCTGCCGCAACTCTGTATTTAGTGAGACAATAACCATCCTATGAGTAGGTTCTGCTTTACAAACTTCTTCAGAAGTATTGGCATTAGGATGACATTAGTATTGAGTTAACTGTTAAAAATTATACAGCATTTGGGCCTCAGGGGTTGCCAAGAACCTAAGTGTGTTCTTGGTTGTTGGCGGAAGTTCTGCAGCAGTTGAAGCAGGGCTAGGAAGAAGAACTGAAGTCAGTATTAACATCAGATAAGAAACGTGCAAAAATGACTAATGAGATGCGGTTACATGCAGTACCTTTAACTCAGCAAGCACCTCTTACAAGGTGACAACTAAAAACCAAACAAACAAAAATGTGTGGGGAGCCCCAGTAATATTTGAAGTCTGAACTTTAAAGGTGAAACCAGAGACACTTTGTGCTAGAAATTCAGAACTTTCCATGTTCCAATGGATGTGATTTCTTGAATTTATTGGTGTTGCACATTTATTGATTGTCCAGTTTGAATTTTGCTGATCCTCACGGGAAAGCACAACAGGTTGGCTCAAATTGTTAGTTCTTCAACAGACACTATTTTCACTGAAGGTCACTAGTGACTATTTTGATACAAATTGAGAACCATAGCTCCCTAAATGCTCCATGGAGGGGGCTTGGAGTGCTGGTCATTGTAAGGTTCATTCCTGGGCATCATTTTATTAAATGATGACTCTTGAAAATTACCATCTTCATTCTGTCTCCTGGTTTCAACTCACACTCTCAAGTTTCTGTGACACTACATAGGTAAAATTCCCTCAATTAAAAATACCTTTCTTCCTTTTATTTTCAGTTAAAATTCCACTAGTCAATCAAAACTAAAGACAACTGTTTTTTATTAAATTAATTATTTATTCTACTTTGTTATATATGAAGGCAGAATGCAATTCATTTCATAGTACACATATAGTGCATAATTTTTCAAGTCACTGGTTGTACACAATGTATTTTCACACCAATTGTGTCTTTATACATGTACTTAGGGTAATGATGTCTAACTCATTCCACCACTCTTACCCCCATTCCCTCTCCTATCCCCTCCCTTCCCTTTGCACTATCTAAAGTTCCTCTATGCTCCCTCCACCCAACCCCATCATGAATCAGCATCCTTATTTCAGAGAAAACATTCAGTCTTTGGTTTTTGGGATTGGCTTGCTTCACTTAGCATTATATTCTCCAACACCATCCATTTACCTGCAAATGCCATGATCTTATTCTCTTTTAATGCTAAATAATATTCCATTGTATATGTATACAAAAATTTCCCTATCCATTCATCTACTGAAGGGCATCTAGTTTGGCTCCACAGTTTAGCTATTGTGAATTGTGCTGCTATAAACATTGATGTGGCTATGTCCCTGTAGTATGCTGTTTTTAGGTCCCCACTGAGGAGAGGGATAGCTGGGTCAAATGGTGGTTCCATTCCAAATTTTCCAAGGAACCTCCATACTGCTTTCCATATTGGCTGCACCAATTTGCAGTCCCACCAGCAATGTATGAGTGTGCCTTTTCCCTTCACCAACACTTATTGTTGTCTGTCTTCATAATAGCTGCTATTCTGACTGGAGTGAGATGATACCTTAGAGTTGTTTTGATTTGTATTTCTCTAATTGCTAGAGATGTTGAACATTTTTTTATATATTTGTTGATTGATTGTGTATCCTCTCTAAGAAGTGTCTGTTCAGTTCCTTAGCCCATTTATTAATTGGTTATTTGTTTTTTTGGTGTTAAGGTTTTTGAGTACTTCATATATCCTAGAGATTAGTGCTCTATCTGATATAGAAATCTGTGATAAAGATTTGGTCCCATTCTGTAGGCTCTCTCTTCACTATTTCTTTTGCTGAGAAGTTTTTTTTTTTTTTAATTTGAATCCATCCCATTTATTGATTCTTGGTTTTAATTCTTGTGCGATAGAATAAAGACAACTATTTTTAAAGGCCAACTGAAGTGAGACTTTTCTCCTAAGTCTGCCAACTGCCTTAGGCTTCAAGTCCCTTGAGGTGGGACCCTCTCCTATTGATAGTTAACTATATGTATAGTAATTGTATTTCCTTAATGGGGCTCTGGTGCTTAGAAATGGATTTGCTTGAATGAGAAATGCAATAAATAAATAAATTAATTAAATATTTAAAAGCATATTTTCTAGATATAACAAAAACCCACCATTCGCATGAAGTCTTTTCCTCTGCAAACATTGTGATCACTTATGCTTATGTCATTTATCACGAGGTGATCTAAGATGATACCTCAAATTTGAAGTCTATTTTCAAATTTCATTGTTGCATCAGGCAGGAATTCTTCCTTGTTGGCAAAGGAGACAGAGGACATTGCAATATGTTTCTCTGCAGTAAAGCTATAGCTTTTTTTCCTATTAAACCATTTTTAAAATGTAGGTCAAGAATTCTGCTTTACATTGTAAGGCATGGCACACTTTTGTTAAGTATGCCCTTGCCTTGATGTCCTCCCAGCACTATTTAAAAAAAAATTACTTTGACTGCATATTTTCTCCCTCACAGCACCTTTGGGAACACAGCCACATGGAAATAAGAGAGTAATGCCATTCTCTTTCTAGAATTCTTAGGGAATGGTTTTTCAAAGATAGATTTAATTAAAAAAATTAAAAAAAAAACCTTTCAACCTGTACACATGGAACTATTTATTTATTTACTTATTTAGGCTACCCAGGATTTTGGTACCTGGAGTACTTAATCACTGAGCTGCATTCCAAGCCCTTTTTATATTTTGAGATAGGGTCTTGCTAAGTTGCTCAGGGCTTCACTAAGTTGCTGTGGCTGGCTTTGAACTTGTGATTCTCCTGCCTCAGCCTCCCAAGCCGCTAGGATTACAGGCACGCACCACCATGCCTGGCAGAACTATTTCTTTAGTAAGAGTCTAACCAGGGGCTGGGGATGTGGCTCAAGCGGTAGCGCGCTCGCCTGGCATGCGTGCGGCCCAGGTTCGATCCTCAGCACCACATACCAACAAAGATGTTGTGTCCGCCGAGAACTAAAAAATAAATATTAAAATTCTTTCTCTCCTCCCTCTCTCTCTCTCTCTCTTAAAAAAAAAAAGAGTCTAACCATGTGCTGTCATTGGTCTTATTTTCATACCACACGTGACTTTGAGGAGGCTGCAAATACTGTTCTATAAGTAATATCACCCAGTTTTCATCTTCCTGATGGTCCACAGTACACTTCTGGGACTTCTTCATTTTCAGAGTATTAACATCTCAGTGACTTGCTCATAAGTCATATGAGAGTACAGAAAAGCAGCTTTGTCTCCTCCTGGACAAAGCAGTCTTTCCTCTGAATTCTTTTTCTAACCTCTTTTCTTTTTTTAAATACAGAAATATCAGAATAAATAATGTTTGGTCTTTCATATACCATTTTACACTTTGCACGGCATATCCATATTCAGTTCTCATAACATTTGAAATGGGTGTCATTACTAGCACCAATCCTATTGATCATGGATCTCACACTGGTTCTTCCAGTAGCCATGTCTTGCTAAGTCCATCCCTCCTATTGCAGAACCGTTTGCTCGTTCCATTCCTACACAACTATTACAAATGATCTAGTATTATTTCATGACTCTGAAACTCTGGTTTACCAATTGTTAATGGTTGGTCATGTGGATTGGCCCATTCCAAACCCTTCCTTTGCATGGTGGACAGGTTAATAAGTGAATATGAAGTAAGTTTGGAGCTGCCGAGAGCCATGTCCCAACAGTGTGGCACAAGGTTCTTTCAGAGAGTAAAATCTGTATGTAGAGAGAGAGTGAGATCAATGATGGAGAAAGAAAGACCTCACTCACCTGCACTGTGGTTACATCAGCTATTTTGTTACCCTCTGTGTGCTCAAGCCATCAACTGTAACTTAAGCAAGTTGATCTGATGCTGATTCCCAGTTTACACTTGACAACTTGTCCGATTTACATATTGTGGGGTAGGGCTCCAAATTCCTTAATAGGACACCCATAGCACAAGAGTTAATAACAAGAATCAACAAATGGGACTTACTTAAACTAAAAAGTTTTTTTTCTCAGCAAGAGAAACAATAAGAGAGGTAAATAGGGAGCCTACATCCTGGGAACAAATCTTTACTCCTCACACTTCAGATAGAGCCCTAATATCCAGAGTATACAAAGAACTCAAAAAATTAGACAATAAGATAACAAATAACCCAATCAACAAATGGGCCAAGGACCTGAACAGACACTTCTCAGAGGAGGACATACAATCAATCAACAAGTACATGAAAAAATGCTCACCATCTCTAGTAGTCAAGGAAATGCAAATCAAAACCACCCAAAGATACCATCTCACTCCAGTAAGATTGGCAGCCATTATGAAGTCAAACAACAACAAGTGCTGGCGAGGATGTGGAGAAAAGGGTACTCTTGTACATTGCTGGTGGGACTGCAAATTGGTGCAACCAATTTGGAAAGCAGTATGGAGATACCTGGGAAAGCTGGGAATGGAACCACCATTTGACCCAGCTATTGCCCTTCTCAGACTATTCCCTGAAGACCTTAAAAGAGCATACTATAGGGATACTGCTACATCGATGTTCATAGAAGCACAATTCACAATAGCTAGACTGTGGAACCAACCTAGATGCCCTTCAATAGATGAATGGATAAAAAAATGTGGCATTTATACACAATGGAGTATTACTCTGCACTAAAAAATGACAAAATCATGGAATTTGCAGGGAAATGGATGGCACTAGAGCAGATTATGCTAAGTGAAGCCAGCCAATCCCTAAAAAACAAATGCCAAATGTCTGCTTTGATATAAGGAGAGCAACTAAGAACAGAATAGGGAGGAAGAGCATGAGAAAAAGATTAACATTAAACAGGGATGATAGGTGGGAGGGAAAGGGAGAGAGAAGGGAAATTGCATGGTAAAGGAAGGAGACCCTCATTGTTATACAAAATTACATACAAGAGGAAGTGAAGGGAAAGGGGAAAAAACAAGGGGGAGAAATGAATTACAGTAGATGGGGTAGGGAGAGAAGATGGGAGGAGAGGGGAGGGGTGGGGAGGGGGGATAGTAGAAGATAGGAAAGGCAGCAGAATACAACAGACACTAGTATGGCAGTAGGTAAAAATGTGGATGTGTAACCGATGTGAATCTGCAATATGTATATGGGGTAAAAATGGGAGTTCATAATCTGCTTGAATCAAATGTATGAAATATGATATGTCAAGAGCTTTGTAATGTTTTGAACAACTAATAATAAAAAATAATTAATAAATATGCTTTCCAGAAAGAAAAATAAAAGAGAACTTGACATCATGTAAACCTAAGTGGACATTCTGAGATGCTACCAAGTATTCTGCTTTTTGATCATTTTAGAATTGTGTCTATTGAACTGCTCTTTCAGTTGTGCTATTAACACAACTTAGTGAGCTGCAGGAAGTTGTAAGAATATAATTCTCATTATCTTGTCTCAGGGTCTCTCAATCAGCTCTTCGTTGTTATTGTACAGTACTCCCACCTGTAGCCAAGGGAGCATCCTTGGAAGGTGTTTTCTCACACAGAAAGAAAAGAATACTTGCCAATTTAAGGGAAAAACATGAATTCTTCCAAATATGAAGTTTGTTTGTATCTGAAAAACAATATGCTTTTTAAAGCTGATATTATTTTCTTGCTTCTTTTTTTTTTGTTTTTGGTTAGTGATAGAACAAACAGATTTTCAGCTCACCTTTAGCAACTGCACAGTACACATTTTCTACTGTCTATTTCACGTCTAGTTTTATTATCTTCTGTTCATTTATTCTGTTTGTCATCTAGTATTGATTTCACTCCTTTTGTATTACATGCATTTTTATAAAGAAAAATGCAAGTGAATTAATAAAACAAAAGGAAGAAGTGAATAGCTAAATAATTCATATTGCAGCACGCTTGCTTGGTATGTTTTCTTCCAACATTCTGCTAAAGAGTTTTTGAAAGATCATAAGGCAGAAACTACTAATTGCACTTTTGACTAAAGATGAGGAAGACTTCTTAAGAGAAGTCTCTTTCCTTCAATGGGTAATAGTATATCTTTGAGAGACATGCTTTGAGATTCTTTGATAATCCACCATATGTTTTACTTTTTGAATAGGAAAACTCATAAATTGTTGAGAGAAGAAAGGAATTTGGCCCCCTATGGAGTCCTGCTAATTGGTAGAAATGGTCTCTAGAAGAAACACTGATGTGGAAAGCAAATAGCTATCCCATAATTACTCGCTCAGGATTTTTTTTTTCTTTTTTAGCAAGTCAGCACCAAGATAATCTGTGTTTCAGATCTCCACCTCTCTCAACACACAGGACTATCAGGTTTCCAATTTCTTAACCCATTTGGAAACTATAAAAACCAGTAGCTAGAATGACAGAAGCTTGTTACATCTTGCAATGCTTAAGCACCTAAAGAAGAGCTTCATCAGTTCTGTTCATCTTTTTTATGTTTTCCTACTTCAGAGAATATTTTTAATTGACACACAATAATTGTACAGATTACATGTGATAATCCGACATGATGTGTATTGATTCTATTCCTCTTTTTGCATTGGCTTCCACTGATCACTGTCCCACCTAAGTATGAGCAGCTCAGTGATCACAAATGTCTCTGGTCCACTTATTTGCCTTGTATGAGGAAGGATACATGGTACCGAGTTGCACTGGGTGGACAGTAGGACCTGTGAGCAGGTGGCTCACCTCACATCAGAGTGTGAGCATGGCAGACATTCTGAAGATGACCGTCTAGTTCAACACGAAGCTGTGCTTCATTTATTGTCCTTTCTCCTTTAAATTATTAAATCTTTGTGTGTAATATTTTACCATTTTATGAGCTTGTTGATATGCTTTATGCTTCAATATATTCCCATATCTTAAATATTTTGTAATTATCATTTTAATTTCCTCTTTGGCACTAGTTTGTAGAAGATTTTTGAATCTTTAGATACGTGTCAAAATCATACATTTACTGTTAGATTCTGGGTAATATTGGACTTGGGTTAGAACATAGTTTGAAAAAAAAATACTTTTTTTGGAAATCCTTAGGGTTGTTTTAAGATTTAAACAGAGTATTTTTGGATAAATTCTCTGCAATCTTTTATTACCTGAGGGTACTATATTGAACCTGCGTGCCTACATTGAATGTTCATCCATTTCTTCTGTAATTTTTTCACTTTTCATCTTATGTATTTTAATGCAATGCTCTTTGTTGCTTCTAAGTTTGCTCTTCTT
The DNA here is from genome assembly GCF_964194105.1 of Spermophilus citellus. Classification (NCBI taxonomy): domain Eukaryota; kingdom Metazoa; phylum Chordata; class Mammalia; order Rodentia; family Sciuridae; genus Spermophilus; species Spermophilus citellus. Next base: position 69,994,836 of record NC_138182.1, on the reverse strand, counting down.
TTACTGCATAATGCTTTTTTTATGATGCGATTTTTTTCTATTTTTATTTGTTCTTTTGAGATATACATGACAGTAGAATGTATTTTGACATATTTTTCATATGTGAAGTAAAACTTCCCATTTTTGTGGTTGTACATGATGTGGAGTTTCATGGGTCATGTATTTGTATATGAACATAGGAAAGTTATGTCCAATTCATTCTACTGTCTTTCCTATTCCCATCCTCACTCCCTTCCCTTTATTCCCCTTTGTCTAATCCAATGAACTTCTATCCCCCCTTATTGTGTGTTAGCACCCATATATCAGAGGGAACATTCAGCTTTTGGTTGTATGGGATTGGCTTATTTCACCTAGCATAATAGTCTCTAGTTCCATTCATTTACCAGCAAAATGGCATATATTACTTTATAACATGAAATTATTATCTTTGTCCTACTCATGCATTTTGCATCAAATTCTGCTTTATCAGTACTGTTAACTTTTTTTTAACTTATCTTAATTTTTCCTTTTATTTTTACCTTCTGAGAATTTCTAAGTCTTTTTAAAATTGGGTTATGGTTGGAAGATGTAGAAAGTTAATCCTTGTATGATTTTCATAATAAATTTTAAAAACTTATTTTTATAAGTGAAGAAGATGTTAATAATCTTTGTATGTAGTCCTTCACTAATGAGAAAAAAATGATGAAAATAATTACACAAGAAAAAGGTAATATGTTAAAATAACATTAATAAATGTGTGTTACAAAAAAAATTTTTACGAACTCCTAGGATATACAGATGCCACTGGAAACTGTATCCCCAAATAATCCAAACAAAAATATTATAAAGCATTTGGAAAAAGAAAAAAAATATTTAACTAGAAAGCCAGATAAGAGTAAAAAGAATGAGGGACTCACAGTATATAGTTTATGGCAATGAATTTGAAATATAGATGGAATGGATAGATAAAATTTTTTTGAGTAATAAAATGGCAATATTTCTTGAAAGTAAGCTATAATTTTAATATAATTCTTCTTTTATGCAATTGTAAATTATTTTAAAATTACCAATGGTAAAATAAATTAATAAAAATCATCATGAACCTTTTTAAAAATATATTCCTCTTTCCTCATTAATGCATTTCCTGGAGCAATGACAATTTCAACATAAAGTGAGATGCAATAATTATTAGTTACACGAATGTAAGAATAAAAAAGTTACTTTCTTTTTCTGGTCTTATAGCTGTCAAAAGTCACAGTAACTAAAACAATATGGTGTCAATCTTAATGTTGCACCTAAATTGTAGGTACAGATATCCTAACAGAATATGGGATAATTTTATTTGAATAGAATCGGTATTTTAACTGAGGATAACTCTTTATATAACACCATAGAAATAGATCTATAAATTACTGAGAAGTGACAGAGTTGTTGGTGAATATTACAGTATAGTAAGGACTAATAATATTTATACTGTGCTTGCCATATATTTTGCAGTTCTTGAGTGTTTTTATAAGTTGACAATAAAAACCACCTTATGAAATAGATATAATTATTTTCTCAATCATAGTAGGAAAAAAGAAGCTCAGAGAGTTTACATTATGTAGAATGAATAAACTTAGAGATTTAATGGACTGCAGGAGGACTATAGTTAATAATACTGTATTGTAAAATTTACCAAGAGAGTAAATGCATTTCAGATGCTATTACCACACACACACACACACACACACACACACACACACAAAATAGGTAACTATAGAAGGTCAGGGATACATTAATTTGCTTATGTGTAACAATCATTTCGATACATGCATTTGCAAATGTACATCATGTTGTACACCTTAAATATATATATAATTTTTTGAAAAACTTGGTGTGGCGGCATTCACCTGCAGCAACTCAGGAGGCTGAGGCAGGAGGATCCCAAGTTTGAGGCCAACCTCAATAACTCAGCGAGTCTCTAAGTAATGTATTGAGACTTTGTCTCAAAATTTAAAATTAATAAATAAATAAAAAGGGCTGGGGATGTAACCCAGTGGGTTCAGTCCCTGGTACTAAAACAAAACAAAACAAAACAAACAACCACAACAACCAAAGAACATCAGTATCAAGGCCAGGCAATGAGGCATCAGGGATTATGCAAAAGTCAGTTCCAAAGAGCCAGGTGAAATATATCCACCAATAAATCCATAAGGCAGGTGGTTCAGGAATAATCATAGAACATACTGTATCTATAAGTGTGTATAATCAACTCCTTAGTAGATATATTTCTTAATTACATCAAATTTTAAGTCAGCTTACAAGGCTTGATTTTATATTTCTTTTCAGTCAGTCCTGTGTCCCCCGTGTAATGCCATCAATACCATCACCTAGTTAGTGGCAAGAGAACTAGTTTTTTTTTTTCAATTTATCTTAACAGATCCAAAGACTCTTACTTAAAATTAATGTAAGTCAGGGACTCTGTTTGATTAAAATGGACTTTTTCCATTATTTTTTTTCCTTTATTCATTTCCTCATATATTGTCAGCATGAGCTGTCTGTTCATAGATTAGAAAGGAATCTTCACTCAGGCAGAAGGGATGCTTTTCTCCATAGGAGGAGCATCTCTGCACTGCTGGGAAGTGGACCATCTCAGCTCAGCACAATAATTGTGCACTCCACTAGTGGGATAGAAAGTCAGAAAAACATCTGGACATCTATAAATAGCTCTTTATTTTTAAAGTCTGTTCCCTCTAGAAACTCTCCCCCCTATTAATAGATACTTGTTGGCATTTGTATGAAGTTATGAATTGGAGCTTAATAGATGTAGTTACCGTGGATTAGATGAAGGAAAAGCACAGTCCTTATTTTCCTGGGGAAAGAAATAACGGTTGGAATGCAAAGCACCTTGAGAATTGATATATTTTTTTTAACTCACAATGGAAAGCCACTGAAGGATGACTGCTTCAATTCTGAAAAACAGGTAAATCCTAGAGAAGGACTGAAGGGAGCAGCACTTGAGTAGAATTTTCAGAATAACAACTCAAAGACACAATGAAGAGGGCACATCTGGCAGGTCCTTCCATGAATGGAAATCCTACAACCACCAGCATGGTTCAATTTCTGCAAACCAACCAGAACCCTGGTAACCGTGCATTGACTCGACTGTTCTGTATGATTCTTTGAGGGAATGGGTAAGAACATAGGTGCACTTAAAAAATTTAATACATATGTATGTTAATAATATCACTTGCAAACATAAACCTGTTCTATAGGTTGACAGGCACAGTCTAGATAATTAAATTTCATGAGTTCAGAAATCTCCACTAACAATGAAGAACAGTTCACTCCTGGTTGTCTAGTCTGGAAATTGATTTATGAGGGCATAACCCTAATGCTTAAAAATGGAAACTTCTGGGGAGAGGTAACTCATTAGTCTAAGGAATATATGCTTGATACCAACATCTTCTATTACTACAGGATCAAAATGTGAAGGAAAGAAGAACAAATAAATAGTAAGTTCAGGGAAGAAAACTTCATCTTCTTCAAGATTCTGTAAAAACCTGAGCATGCATATTTCTGATTTATTTCAGCCTGTAAGGGAGGATGTTTTTAAGAATGAAGAAACATTTTCTTTACCTTTTGTTTTTCTTCTATTCCTCATTTAAGAATCTAGCAAAGCTATAATTCCTACAGCTAGGGAAAAAAGTACATATGCACATTCATTCAAAATTCGTGGACATTTTCACAAATTCAAACACTCTCTCTGAAATCTATCCAAGATGGCAGGTTAAGAAAACCGATCAAAGGATTTGTTGACATCATTAGAATAATGGAGTGCTTGTTTGAAGTCCTGAATGTGACAAGTGCTTTCAAGTCACTTGAGAGAGAAAGGCACGAGAAAGGGTCTGGAAATAAAATCGCTGAGTGTTATATAGAGCAAGGAGTAGGTTTGTGGGAGTTAAATGTGCAAATGGATAAAACAGAAGACAAAATTAAAAAAAAACAAAACTGTAACTAGTACCCCAAACCAGGGCAATTCATAAGATGCAATTCGCAGAGCAAATTTATTTCCTCCTTTTACTGTTTTTTTTAGGTTGTTCAGTGAACGAGATTTCCTCCTGCCTATACATAAAAGAGGGAAGTTGCAAGACTTTGAAGAATGTAAGCCACAGACTTTAGATCACTTTAAGTCATAAAATAGTCTCATTTCAGTACTTAAAATGTCCAGTCTCATATATAGACATTGTTAAGGTTTGGTGATGAGGTTTCCTACAAAGGTCCTGATGATAAAGGAATATTCAGATTTATGACGATTAGATAATGAGAGCTGTAACTAATCAGTGAATAAATTCATTTGATGGACTAATAATTTGAATGGACTGACTGGATGATAACTATAACAAGTAAGGCATAACTGGAAGAAGTTAGTTCACTGGGGGTGTGCTCCAGAAGGGTTTGTCTTCCTGAGTCCCCTTCACATTTCTCTCTGCTTGCTGGCCATCATAAGCTGAGTGGCTTTCCTCCACTGCAGCCCTTTTACCATGATGCTCTCCCTTACCTCAGGCCCAAAGTGATGGAACCCGCCAACCATGGGCTGAACTTCTGAAACCATTAGACAAAATAAACTTTTGCTCCTCTAAGTTGTTCGTGTCAGCTATTTTAGTCACGGCAATGAACAACGAACACAGAAATTTGTATCAAGAAGTGGGTCTGTCACTGTCACTAAAATGACTGTGTTGTTTCTGAAGTCTTTGGAGCTGGTTTGGGGGAGGAATATAGAAGAATTTGGAGATGCAGGCTGGAGAAGCCTTAGAATGTTATAAACAAAGTTTAATGAAAAGAGTCTGATGGGAGCTCAGAAAACCAGCAGGCTGATAGGAATGTGGACAGTGACGACTGTACTTAGGAGATTTCAGAAGGTAATGAAAACACTATATGGAATTTGAGTAGAGGCCATTCATGTTATATTTTGGCAAAGAACTTGGTTACATTTTCCCCATGTCATGAGACTTTCTATAAGGCCAAATTGAAAGGTGATGGATTAATAAATCTGTCTAAGGAAACTTCAAGGCAGTATAGCATTCAGGCAGTGGCAGCTTTTAGCCCGGTTTACTGGGAAATTGGTAGCAGAAATCAGAGAAGGATTTTCCCAGTGCCTTGGGAGGCTGAGACAGGAACACAGCAAATTCAAGGTGAATCTCAGTAACTTATGAAGATCTGCAGCAACATAGTGAGACCCTGTCTCAAAATAAAGAGGTTTGGAGATATAGCTCAGAGGTAAATCACCTCTGGGTTCAATCCTCAGTACCAGGCTTCAACAACAACAAAAACATGGTAAAAAAAATTCAGGTTGAACAGAAAAATGTGTGTAAAACTGGGGAGAAGGAAATTGTGGCTGTTGAAGAAATCACAGCGACTAAAGTACTTTGTACAGAGACAATAGGAAAGATGCCTTAAGGATATCTTGGAAATTAGCAAAACCACACACATCACAGGCTCAAGCATGTAAAAGTGATGATTCCTATAAGAAGAGATTGGGGAGCTCTCTGTTTACAAAGGAGGGTCTAGGAAGTTGTTTGATCACGTTCGGCCATGGAGGCACTTAGAGGCCACTGCAGCCATGGTCCAAGGGGGTCCAGCTACTGCTCCAGCTGGTGGCAGACACTGATATCATCCATGGAGTGCTGGTTCTGCAAGAATGTAGGATGCTGAAGTTAGGAGATCAAGGAGGCTTCCACCAAGATTTCAAAGGAAGACCTGGGAGGCCAAGCAAAGTACAGCAGAGCTGAAATCTCTGTGGACTTCCCCTGAGAAGGTGATGTGTGAAACTTTGAGGGTGAAGCTGAAGTTGAAATGGAGACCCCAGGAATTAAGGAACACCAGTAATGTGGACTTTCTGCTGAGGAAAACTGCTGGCTTGGAGAGACCAAGGCTAAGAGAGAGGTCATAGTGTTGCAACCAGCATGGTCAAAGGGGTGGGTCTGTCAAAGCCCTTTGGAGATCACGTCTCACCACCATGTTCCCCAGATGCTGGACTTGGAGCTACAGGACTTGTTTTCCCAAGATTTCAATCTTGTTAGAGTTCCATGCCTCTTTCAGTGCCCTTATTCCTCCCTTTTGGAATGGGGCTGTTTATCCTGTGCCATTTTATATTGAATATTGGATATATGTAACTTGCTTTTTTTTTGTGCCAGGGGTTGAACTCATATGTGCTGAGGCTGGCTTTGAAGTCATAATCCTCCTAACTCAACCACCAGAGTTGCTGGGATTACAGGTATGCACCACTGTGCCCAACTGTGTCTTACTTTTGATTGTTGCAGGGATTCACGGCCAAGAGTTAGTTTTCCTTGAGTTTCAGAGGAGACTTTGGATTTGGGATTTGGGGCAAGGCTGGAACTGCTAAGACTATGCAGAGTCTTGGAAACAGACTAAATATATTTTGCATTGTGATTGATACAGACATGAAATTTTGTTGTGGATTGGATATGAGATATCCCCCAAATCTCCTGTTGTTGTGGGAATGTTCAGAGCTGTAATGATTAAATTATGAGAATCATGACCTAATCAGTGAATTGACCATTTGGTGAGTTAATACCTTGAATGACCAACTGGGTGGTGACTGTAGGTAGGTGGGTCTCTAGAAGCATGTCCTGGAAGGATCCATCTTCCTGGCGGCCCCTTCCCCTTTCCCTCTTCCTAGCCCCCATTGATTGAGTGGCTTTCTTCTGCAGCCAAGATGCTCTACCTCACCTCAGGCCCAGAGCGGTGAAACCATCCCAGAGAGGACCAAGCCTCTGAAACCAAGGGTCTAAAATACTGTGTTTCTCTAAGTTGTTCTTGTTGAATGTGTTGGTCGCAGTGATTAGAAGCTAACACAGTAGGGAGGAAAATGTGGGCTCTCTCCTGCTTTGATTTTTTTCTTCCAGTTCACTAACCATGATGTTTGATGGTTCAGAAGTAGGACTGTGGGGAGCAAGGGGATGTAGGGGGATGGGAAGGTTCATGCTATTATAAGCCATTTTCACTCTGGGCCTGGGTCAGGCAAGGTCAAGCCCACTTTTTCACTTATAGATCAATTCCTGCCAGATGTTTTTCTGGCAGTTCTGTTGATACATGTGAGGGGCACTCCTCTGGCTCCTCATTTTCTCTGCTTTTATTGTCCTTGTGAACCTTGAACTTCCCTCTTTAGCTTCTCAGAAAATGAAACCATACATATATAGTTTTGCAGAGGTAAAAACAGAACATTTAAACATGTCTGGACAATTTTAAATAAAGTTACTGTGAATAATATAAGACTTTCCTTTAATCAATTTAACAGACACTATTGTTGCTTTCCTGAGCCCTTCACAAACTCACTTAAAATGCACATAACAAACAATTGTATGATGCAGGCACTGTTAGTGACATCTCCGTTTTCAGATGAGTAAACTGAAACCCAGTGAAGTCAAGCAACTTTTCTGAGGTTACCCGACTGGTGACATAGCTTGAGTTCAACCCTAAGCAGTGTGCCTTTAGTATGTTTGGTCCTAGCCATTATACATACTTCTCAAGTCACAGGAATTCTAAAAGGGGAAAGTACTTTTCTTATCAATCTGTATTACCAAGTCGGTAGTTTCAACCACCCCCTTGCCACTACTCTCAAATTCTTCTCTTCCCAGTAGCCTTATTCTTCTCTCAACTGATAAATCAGATCATGTTCATTTCCTGCTTAAAATCTTTCTGTGTGTTTAAATTGCCTACCCAAGGCACATTTCTCAGTGAAGTATGGAAAGTCTTTCATGTTGTAATTTCTTTTAACTCCCCAGATTTCATTCTGTCATTTTACCACAGACATTCTTCTCTGTCACACAAGCCCATATACCCATACCCTAAACATGAAAGTGCTATTCAGATTCTCAGTACTATGCTAATCGGTTGTAAATCTCTCTCTCATTTATGCACATATAGTCTTCAACCTACATATGGATTGATTTTCTGCAAAGCCATTCTTGACCCTTCCATCCATCCTTCATCCTTCTTCCTTCCATGCCTTCATCACCTGTTCACCAAATGATACAGGCCTCAGTGTTCAAGGTGCTAAAATACAACGGTGACCAAGCACATAAAAGTCTGCATTCTTTCTATGGAATTCTTTTACACATTGCCTTCTTGTCACACTTGTTTGTAACAGCTTGTGTCCCTGTCTCTTCTCCACTATGATCTGAGATCCTCTAGGGTCCCAGGTTTCAAAGAACACTGGCTCCATTTCTTCAGGCTAGTAGAATTCTTCGTACATAGTTGATGGATTTTTTAATCAACTAAAAATGCATATATTAGTGATTTTACTTTTTTTTTGGTGGTGCTGGGGATTGAACCCCCAAGGCCTTGTGTATGCGATGCAAGCACTCTATCAACTGAGCTGTATACTGTGGAACCAACCTAGATGCCCATCAGTTGATGAATGGATAAAGAAAATGTGGTATATATATATCACAATGGAATACTATTCAGCATTTAAAGAGAATAAAATCATGGCATTTTCAGGTAAATGGGTAGAGTTGGAGAATATAATGCTAAGTGAAGTTAGAGCCAATCCCCCCAAAATAAAATGCCGAATGTTTTCTCTGACATAAGGAGGCTGATTCATATTGGGGTTGGCAAGGAGCATGGGAGGAATTGACAGACTCTAGATAGAACAAAGGGGAGAGAGGGGAAGGGGGGGCAAGGGGTATAAAAATGATGGTGGAATGAGACGGACATCATTACCCTAACTAAATGTATGAAGACACGAATGATATGAATATACTTTGTGTACAACCAGAGACATTAAAAATCGTGCTCTATATGTATAACAGAATAAAAAATTTTCAAAAAATGCATACATTAATGAGAGGTGGGTGAATCAATGAATGCATTTAGAAACTAATACTAACAACACTGATAAGCAGGTATTTCTGAAGTATAGATCCAAGGATGTAGAGTCTGGACTAGTTTTCCAACAGTTATGGAAATGAGTGTGGTAGAGTTAGAAAAGACTGCCTTATTTGGGAAAAGATAAATGTGATATTTTCTGAAGGTAAGAAGAGAAAAAGAGTATGGACTTTCAGGGTTTTAAAAATTTTTATTAGTTATTGATGGACCTTTATTTATTTATTTGTTTATATGTGGTGCTGAAAAATCAAACCCCGTGCCTCACTCATGCTAGGCACGCACTCTACCACTGAGCCACAGCCTCAGGCCCTGGGATTTCAGTTTTAAGACTTGCTCTGCCATCCAGAAAACTTGAATTGATCAAAATGGAAGTTTATAGAAAAAATAAAGAAAAACCAGTGAAAAGAAATTTCAAAGGTGTTCAGAAACATGATTTCATTCTTTTTATTTTAAAAGCTAGGTATCCTGCTTCAATTTCAATGAATTTCAATAAAGGGTTCTAATTTCTAGAGGCAAACTAAGTAGAGCAACGTAATCTGCCAAGCTACCCAGTTTCCTTGTGCACAATCAACTGAACTTTCAAATGAATTAAATACAATTGTTTCAGAAGCTCCTGTTCTTAGTTAATGTGGGTCTGTGTTGACATGAGTCAAGTACTTGGATTGACTTTTAATATATTTTCTGAAATCCATCATCTGTATTCCAAGAGAATTATTAACAACTCAAAGAAGAAACACATATTTTTTGTTAGATCCTTTTATGCTTACCTAGTAAATTAAAGAAAATAATGGCTTCTTTGATGTCACTGCTTCAAGGATTAAGTTTCCTCCAAAGGAAACTATTCATATCCCTTCTACAACACGGTGAAAGTGGTGAGTCACCTGCCATTGACCTTCGGATGTTTATGTGTACTTATCTAGACCACACATCTGCTCTTTATTTTCCAATAAAGGAACCATATGCCCCTTGACTCACATATAAGAGCATAATGTTCTAAAATAAACACAGTAAAGTTAATTTAGGAGATAAAATGAACTTTGAAAAGGATTCACATTTAATGCTCAAGCTGTGAAAAGATGGCAATATTTATTTCTAAATATAAGAGTGACATTTCATTTCTTTTTCCCTAATACTTTGGTGAAAAAAAGCAGTTTAATAATATAAAATAACTAACCTCTATTATAGACAGCTTTTAATGAAAAATTATATTAAAATGGTGTAAATTTCTGACTAGCTAAATAGTAAATACCTCAGACTTTAGAACAAATCTTAAAATTTTTTCTCTATAAATGCCACATTTTTTTTATCCATTCATCTATTGAAGTGAATCTGGGTTGATTCCACAGTCTAGCAATTGTGAATTGTGCTGCTATGAACATCGATGTGGCAGTATCCCTGTAGTGCGCTCTATTAAGGTCTTCAGGGAATAGTCCGAGAAGGGCAATAGCTGGGTCAAATGGTGGTTCCATTCCCAGCTTTCCCAGGAATCTCCATACTGCTTTCCAAATTGGCCGCACCCGTTTGCAGTCCCACCAGCAGTGTACAAGAGTACCATTAACTTAAGATTTAATCTTTTTAAGCCAGACAATTGCAGCCTTAGAAAACTGTAAGCCACCAGTCTGAAACTTACTAGTCAACAATAATGAAAAAATATTTCATATTTAGAAAAACTCTACTTTTTGAAAACCTACTTTTATGTGACTTGTTTCATGTGCTTTGTATAATAATCTATTAAGGCAGAATAGATTTTTATTATCTTGGCTCTAAAAATGAGGCAACTAAAACTCAAAAGAATTTTTTAAAATAGTCTAAAATTACCATGACAATAGAGATGACAGAATTTGAACACAGATTCTCGGCCAAATATGGTACTGAATTACTGTGATGGTTTATAACACTGTAATGTAATGATTTAGGTCATGTGAAGATGACTGTTCTCATCAAACATGAGGCATAATCACTGATGTACATATCTATCCATATTATTTATCTACCGCTCTATTATTTTCTTAGAAATTTGGACAGAATTCAACCAAGTCACAGCTGAAGTAAATTTTAATATACAGTTATGAGTCATTTAATAATGAGGACATGTTCCAAGAAGTACAACATAGAAAATGTTGATATTGTGTGAACATCATAGAGCATGCTTATATACACCTGGATGATCATAGACTACTTAGGCATCTGGGCCATGTGGAACATACATGATATCACCTATTGCTATAGGGTCCATGTTGAACAAAGCAACACAAGATTATAGTAAGCACAAGAGAAAATGATGCAATCAAAAACATGTGATCAAGAGATGGGTGAGACTAGTACAGGCATAGTACTGCACACTGTTTTAGAGTAATTGTTATAAGCAGAAGGAGTACACTCTAAAATAATAATAAATACTTGAATGTAGTAAATATGTAACACAGTTAACACAGTCACTTAATATCATTATCAAGTAGTATATACTCTATGTGCCTGTAGTGCAGTAGGATATTTGTTTGTTTATTTTGTACCAGGGTTTGAACCCAGGTCATTTAACCATTGAGCCACATTCCCAGCCCTTTTTATATTTTATTTAGAGACAGGGGTCTCAATGAGTTTCTTAGGGCCTCATTAAGTTGCTGAGGCTGGCTGTGAATTCATGAGCCTTCTGAGCCAGTGGTATTACAGGCATGTGCCACCATGCCTGGTCAGTGCAGTAGGTTTGTTTACACCAGTATCATCACAAACGTGAGCAATGTATGGTGCTATCACATTTTGATGGCTATAACGTCACTAAGTGATGGGAAGTTTTCAGCTCCATTGCAGTCTTACAGGACCACCATCATGTACGTGGTCCATTCCTGAACAAAACAGCACTATGAGGTGAGTAGTTATAGCTTCTTGGATTTTTATGTAAATTGTTTTATTTATATATGACAACAGAATGCATTACAATGTTATTACATATATAGAGCACAATTTTTCATATCTCTGGTTGTATACCAATTCACACCAATTCATGTCTTCATACATGTACTTTGGATAGTAATGATCATCACATTTCACCATCATTAATTATCCCATATCCCCTCCAACCCTTCTGTCCTATTTAGAATTTGTCTATTCCTCCCATGCTCCCCATCCCTATTCCACTATGAATCAGCCTCCTCATATCAAAGAAAACATTTAGCATTTGTTTTTTTGGGATTGACTGACTTCACTTAGCATTATATTCTCTATCTCCATCCATTTACCTGCAAATGCCATGATTTTATTCTATTTTATTGCTGAGTAATATTCCATTCTGTATATATGCCACATTTTTTTTATCCATTCAGTAGATGTACTGAGGGGCATCTAGGTTGGTTTCAACTATTGTGAATTGTGCTGCTATAAACATTGACGTGGCTGTGTCCCTGTAGTATGCCATTTTTAAGTCCTTTGGGTATAGACCAAGGAGAGTGACAGCTGGGTCAAATGGTAGTTCCATTCCCAATTTTTCAAGAAATCACCATACTGCTTTCCATATTGGCTGCACCAATTTGCAGTCCCTCAGCAGTGTATGAGTGTACCTTTTCCCCCACATCCTCTCCAACACTTGTTGTTTGTATAATAGCTTCCATTCTGATGGGAGTGAGATGAAATCTTAGAGTGGTTTTGATTTGTATTTCTCTAATTGCTAGTGATGATGAACATTTTTTCATGTGTTTGTTGATTGATTGTATATCATCTTCTGAGAAATGTTCTTCAGGTCCTTGGCCCATTTATTGATTGGATTATTTGTTTTTTTAGTGTTTAGCTTTTTCAGTTCTTTATATACCCTAGTGATTAGTGCTCTACCAAAACAGACTGTTAGACCGATGGACAGAATAGAGGACACAGAGACTAACCCACAGAACTACAATTATCTTATATTAGACAAAGGTTCCAAGAACATGCATTGGAGGAAAGATAGCCTCTTCAATAAATGGTGCTGGGAAAATTGGAAATCCATATGCAGCAAAATCTATCTCTCACCATGCATAAAACTCAACTCAAAATGGATCAAGGACTTAGGAATACAACCAGAGACCCTGCATCTAATAGAAGAAAAAATAGACCCTGATCTCCATCATGTGGGAGTAGATATCAACTTCCTTAATAAAAGCCTCCTATGGCACAAGAATTAAAATCAAGAATCAATAAATGGGACAGACTCAAACTAAAAAGTTTCTTCTCAGCAAAAGAAACAATCTGTGAGGTGAATAGAGAGCCTACATCTTGGAAGCAAATCTTTACCCCTCACACATCAGCTCCTTAGAATTTAGTTAAGGTATCAAAAATGAAAAAATGGGAGAGTTGGGACAGAGCACTTGCCTAGCATGTGTGAAGCAAGGGGTTTAATCCTTAGCACTGCATAAAAATGAATAAATAAATAAATAATTCTTTAAAGATGAAAAAAATGCAGGAGAATTTTAATATGGATATATGGTACTCCAAAACCACAAAATACATATTATTTTCAATTATTCATGGAAAACATACAAAAGTAAACTATATAGCAAATAAACAGATATGACAACCAGACTAGAAAACTAGATAAATTCTGTAGTAAGAAAATTCAACATAATGTACTTAAGAGTCCTCCAAGCACATCCATTTGAAAAGACAAAATTAATAACAAACCATTCTTTAAAATAATTAATAGGGAAATAAAGTTAAAATGAAAGATGTTTTAAAAATAATGTCCATGAAATGCTACATATAATAACTTATAGAGCTATATCATGTCTATAATCCCAAGGGAAACATTATGATTTAAAATGTTGAATTAGTTAATAGAAAATATATAAAACAATTGAACTAGAAGTTAGATCTATCAATTACAAAAATGACTAAAACATCTGAAAGAAGAAATTAATGAAAAGAAAATTAACACTTAATGAATTAGGTATTAACAACTACCAGAACCTCCACCACCACAACAAAAAATCCATACAGTGCTGCTTTTTTAGAACAAACAAAGATAGACAAATCTTTCGGTTATGAATGACTCAGAGGAGGAAAATATAAATATGCAACAACAATAATGATGAAAGTACTATAAAATATATAATCACAAAACAGATAAGTTTTTACATAACAAAAAGAAAGTTAATAATGTAAGTTAGACACAGCTGGAGGACATGTTCAAATTAAGTTCATCCCTTGTTTAATAAAAATTGAGTTTGCATATTTTGAGGAGTAGGAAGAGTGTTTTGGCATAACATACTTTTTTTAATGAGGAAGAAAATAATCTTCATGGAATAATTTCTTTCTTGCTTCATATGCTCAAAACATATATCTCCCATGGGGAGAAACTCAGTTAAACAAAAGTATTTATTCTAAGAAATGCTTCAAAAGAATGCAGGAAATCAAACAAAGCATTTTTATCATCTAAGACTATATACTTTTATAATTACCATAAAAATATATTAATTTACTCCAAAATGCTTTGCAGTACATTTGTTCTTATATTTATGGTGTTAAAGAGGAACAAGTTATAAAATAACATGAGAAACAAAATCTCATGAAATCTGGGAGCATGCTTACCAAATTGTTATCAGTGGTTGAATCTGAGAAGTGTAGGGTGAAATGACAGGAAGTTACCTTCTACTTTATATAATGGTATAATATTTAAACTTAGGTCATTATAACATCATAGGCGTGAATAATTGTATTCTGCCTAAATATTCAGCAGTATGGACTAGATACCTCAATTATGACACAGTAAGACAATGGGAACTCACTGCCATGCTGTTCCTCTGACTTCCAGGTTTCTTTTCTCCAACTTTCAGAGTCTCCTTATGTTTGTTTTATATATCTATCTTATGCAGGGTTTTTAGCTGTGCTTAGCAGGAGGAATAAGGAAAAAGTATGTGACTCCATGTTTGAGATAGAAGTAGAATGAATTTTTAAAGTTTGCAGGATGCTAGAGGTGATAGATATTGAAAAGGAACAAATATTTAGGGAACTCTGCTAACTCCTCCTCCAAGTAACTTCTAAGGACCATCTTGGAAGACAATGACTGGAAGAAAGTGGCTGTTAAGTTTTACCTCTGTAAAGTTTAAGAGACCCTTGAAGAAATAGGATGAATGAGAAAGTGTCTGTTGTTCTTTTTTCAAAGAAGCAAAATAACTAAATGTGAGAGAACAGACAGAGGGAAAGGCAGATTTATTAAGAAGTGGTGATTATATTGGAGAAGTAATAGGACAAAGATTTATTACTAGTTAGAAATTAAGTTTTGGGATATTTACACAGGTGGATATAGAGGCTACTATTGCTAGAATCCTGAGATGAAAGAAATTTTATCCATGGGAGGACAATGTGAGTTTCAAAGAAGAGCTGCCGAAAAGAACAATAAAACGAATATGAAAGAAATAATAAAAAAGTAAGCCTTATATATGAGATCTTCCAAAATAGTTTTCCTTCTTCTTTTTAACTTTATTCTGCCTGGAGATTTCATCACAGTAATTACATACAACCATTGAAGGAATATCTGTAAACTTTCATATAGAATTTTATGTTTTATTTTGCTCATTAATTTAACAAAAGAGATGATGTGTTCTGGAGGACAGAACTCTGAGAAAAATCATCATGATTAAGGGATCTTCTGGACATCTAACCTGAGAGCGAAATCTATCAAGAATGTGAACAGCAATGGAAGAAAAAAAATGAACCTTAAAAAGACAAGTTGGAGCAATCCCAGTCGTATGCAAATGAAACCACCAACTATTTCTGAGAGCTAAGTCCCCAGTGTAGTCTGATCAATTAAAAGTAAGTTATATACCAACAGGGATGTTGTGTCCACCGAGAACTAAAAAATAAATATTAAAAATTCTCTCTCTCACTCTCTCTCTCTCTCTCCCCTCTCTCATTCTCTCTTTAAAAAAAAAAAGTAAGTTATAGATAGTCAAAAAATTGATGTGCAGATTTTAAAAAGTGCACTAGTTATGACTAATGTTATGATGAAGTCTCTTTGATATACCACCCAGAATAGCCTTAGGAATTATCACTCATTTATTAAGCAAATAAATTATTAAAATTTTCTTCGATGAACTTTTAGTGATAAAAGTATTTTATCATGTTCTTATTCATTCATCCAAGCACATACAGTGAGTGAGCTGTACTATATTCTATGAAACAAAATAAATTGCACACTAGCCCTTTCCACAAGTTGTTGGGTAATAACTTAGGTACCTTGAATTAATTTAAAAATAAATGTGTAATAATTAAATCCACTGAGTTACTCTATATCTAAGTATGACATTTTATATACTGAGCTTTTCTAGCATATAGAAAAATGTATGATGAATTCATCTGTGAGCTGGGCATTTCATTCTAGGAATCAGTGACATGAATATAAAAAAAAATGTCTAGGCAAGGGTCAACACGTAGTAGAGATAACATAATAGCAGATGAAAATACAGGTTCTTTGGTTTTGTGGGATCGGTTAATTTTGCTTTCCATGATATTCTCTAACTCCAGCCATTTACTGGCGAATGCCATAATTTTTCCCTTCTTTGAAGCTGAGTAATATTCCATTGAGAATATATACCACATTTTCTTTATCCATTCACCTATTGAGTGACACCTAGGTTGGTTCCATAGTCTAGCTATTGTGAATTGAGCTGCTATAAACATTGATGTGGCTGAGTCACTATAGTATGCTGATTTTAAATCCTGTGGGTATAAATCAAGGAGTAGGATAGCTGGATCAAATGGTGATTCCATTCCCAATTTTCTGAGGAATCTCCATACTGCTTTCCATAGTGGTTGCACCAATTTGCAGTCCCACCAGCAATGTACGAGTGTATCTTTTTCACCACATCCTCACCAACATTTATTGTTGCCTATATTCTTGATGATTGCCCTTCTGACAGGAGTGAGATGAAATTTTAGAGTAGTTTTGATTTGCAAATCTCACAAAACCAAAGGCGGAATGTTTTCTCTAATATGCAGATGCTAATTCACAATAGGGTGGGGGGCAGTAGAGAAGAATAGCTTTACCTTAGATTAGGTAGAGGTGAGTTCTGGGAGGGAAAAAGAGGGGATGTGGGGATAGGAAAGATAGTAGAATGAAACAGACATTATTACTGTATGTATATAGTGACTACATGACCAATATGATTCTGCAACATGTACACTCAGAAAAATGAGAGATTATATCCCATCTATGTATGATATATCAAAGTGCATAAATGCATTCTACTGTCATGTATAATTTATTAAAATAAATTAAAAAATAAAAAAACAATAAGTGGATACCCTGAATGGCCATATTTCTAATTTTAAAACTTTAATTTGTGATTTAGAACTTTCACAGAAGCAATATTAAACTGAATGTTTAAGGAAGAAATAGTATAAAAAGGAGGGACTACTCCTCCACTTGTTATATGAAGTCAGAATTAATCTAATACCAAAACCAGATAGAGATATTACAATAAAGAAAACTAGAAACAAATATCTCAGATGAATACAAATGAAATAACACTCCACAAAAATATTTGTAAATTGAATCTGATATTATGTGTAAACAGAATCGATGTAAAAAAAAATACAGGCTCAAAGTAATTGACCTTGCACAGGTTAATTCT
Source organism: Spermophilus citellus (assembly GCF_964194105.1). Lineage (NCBI taxonomy): Eukaryota > Metazoa > Chordata > Mammalia > Rodentia > Sciuridae > Spermophilus > Spermophilus citellus. Next base: position 69,977,365 of record NC_138182.1, on the reverse strand, counting down.
TTAAACTTAAGTCACTAGTCAAATTTTGGAATCTTTAATCTTAACTGAATCAGTAATCTTAAAAATTACATGCATTTGAGAACCAAAATCATCTATATCTACATAGCTTAGGAAAATTGTAGTGTTCAACTGTCTGCATTAATATGATTTTTATAATATTATTTTTATAATACTATTTCAGGAAACTCATCTCAGGAAGATAAAAGTTGCACATAACTTTATTTTTGGTTTCAGAAAAAACTTTCTACTGCACACAATAGGACATCTAAATGAATATCAGACATTCAACTTTCCAACATCTAGCATCAAATTACTCTCCTCATTAATCTTGGAAACCTCTAAATCTCCACCTTGTGTTCACCAAATCTAAACTGCAATAGCATAGTCCTTAACAAAAATAGTAATCAAACTCCCACAGTGAAAGATTTACCTTATACCATACTCCCAAACTTCATAAGTAATCCAATTTTACCCTTCACCCTCTAAGATGCTACTAAGATTCTATCAAGATAATACTTTCTCTTACCTTTGAAGGCAAAATATATCTATTTTGTCCTGTTAATAGTTTGGTTTAGTGATATTTTAAGGGATACAGCTTTTTATAAGTTACTAACAACTCATAGGAAAATTATAAACTTCCCAAATAGGAAATGTGAAGGCAAGTTTTAAAAAATTGCTATTATTGAGATAAGGGAAGCAAAAGACCAATTTTATAGTAATTTCACATTTAACGAAACAACTATGTATGGTGACTACTATGGTAGAGAAGAGAAGAAAATGAAATTGTACCGTGCTATGGAGACTAAAGGATTTGCACAAGAAAGTGTAAACTTATGTACTAGGTAAGGGTAGCCACTGCACCCTTTAGCATTATATTGTGCATATTACAGTTAGAGAAGTTAGAGAATGCTCCCTCCAAATTATGATTGATCTGGGATGTAAAGGAAGGGAAGAAGTTATTTGGCCAAGTGGCTGGGAAGATTATTCCAGACAGAGGAATATTATGTTGCAAAATCCCTACCTAGCATTTTATTTTTCTTTTCTCTTTTTAACCTTGGTTGCAATTTAGAACTGGAAAATATTTAATTGAAACTGACCTTAATCATTCCAGATATCTGAAATATTCTTAGTTTTTACGGTTAGATAAGCCTTTCATACTCTTACTATTTAAGGTAGGATTAAGAAAGGTTTGGATATCCCTCAATCACAAGGATGCCTGGGTTATTGCCCCAATAGGAGGCAGGATGAAAGATAGGAGGTGAGTTCTGGACCTGGAGCACTTCTGGCAAAACACTCCTTAGCTTCTTGCAACATGAGTTTATTTTTAAGAGCCCCACTTATCAATCAGTCACTGCTTTCCCTGGTAATGAGACTAATTATAGCTGGAGCCTCCACTAGTACTTACTCAGGAACCTAGAGCTAGCGCCCACCTCCCTAGGAGGAAGTGGTGATACAGGAACTGTGCACCTAGGGACAGTGCCTCTTCCAAATGCCTCTTTGGGGGGTGTAGATCAAAGCCATCTCCCCCTTTTCTCCTACATTGTGCCTTCAATTAAAAGATTCCAAGCCTTCTCATAATGGTTGTTATGTGTTTGGTTTGGGATTAGGTGTGATTGCTAGAGAGGGCAAATTTGGAGGCTAGTCATTTATTAATTTAACAGATTTATTCACTTAACTGAGGGATTATTATTTGCAAGATGCTAGGCTTTTGGTGGTGAGTAAATTGGTGAGCACATAAATACGCTTCCTACCCTCATAAAGCAGAGACTAACAGAGAAAGTGAAAGTCCTTAAAGGATTTGCACAACAAAGTGTAAACTTATGTACCAGATAAGTATAGTCTCTGTGCCCTTAAGCACTATGACTGTGCATATCACAGTCAGAGAAGTTGGAGAATGCTCCCTAATCCCAAATTATGATTGATCTGGAGCCTAAAGGAAGGGAAGAAGTGATTTGGGCAGAGTGGTAGGGAAGATTATTCCAGGCAGAGGAACAACTTGGATGAAGAAAGACAATATCCAAGAAGCATGAGGTAGGCTTATGCAGAGCAAGGTTCTAGATGAGGCTAAAAGGGTAGAAAGCACAGAACCTACAAGATCTTGGAGGCTCCGCTCGGTTTCAGACTTTATCCAGAGAGCAGAGGGAAAAGAATGGGATTATAGTGTGAACAGTGGTTTCTAAAAATTTGGAAGAGTCAGGGAATTCTGGACTTCAAGAATGGAAAAGCAGGGTGCACACTCAGGCCTGGCACCCATTAGCCAATGCACAGATGAAGGCTATTGGCTCTGTCTTCAGATTAATTCTAAATCATCCCTCTTATCACCATCTCTTGCCTACACCATGGCAACGGGCTCCTACATCGTCTTCCTGCTACTACTTTCTTCCATGGATTGTATACACTGGAATCCAAGCAACTCACCTGAAGGCAAAAATCACATGGCATTATTGTTTTCATGCTCTGATTTTCTGGCTTCCAATCTGAGGCAGGCAGAATGCTAAGATGATCCTCCCTATTTCCACCTCTTGAGTACATGCCTTGTATAAACCTTCCCTTGAGTCTGAAAAGACCTTGTGTATATAATAGCCTTTTCAGATGTAATTAAGGTCTCCGATCAATTAAGTTTGAATTAATCAAAAGGGATAATATCTTGGTGACCTCATCAGATGAGCTCTTTAAAAAAGTCAGACATCTGAAGCGAGAGAGATTCTCTGATGAACTAAGAGAGGCAGATTGCCATATTGTCAAGGGTGCCACATGGCAAGGGCTATGAGTGGCCTCTGAGAATCAACAGTGGCCTGCTAAGAAAACAGGGGCACTCATTCATGTATTTGCAAATAACTGTATTCTGCAAACAACTTGAAGGAGCTTAGGATTGATTTTTTCCCCAGACAAGATTCCAGATGAGGGTGCAGATATATGACACTGCTGATTTTAGCTTTGTCAGACTCTAAGCAGAAAAATCTAGTGAAAATAGATAGGACTTCTGACTCATGAGAATTGTGAGATGATAAATTTGTGTTTGCTCAAGCCACTGAATTTGTGATTACTTGTTACACAGAAATAGAAAATGAATGTACAATCAATCACATTTCTAATAAAATAAGAATTGTATTCCCTGAGCTAAGATGTCCTAGAAGATCCTGTCTCTAAGCCCATCTCCAGTCATTGTCCCTGTTGCTCCTGTAAGCTATAGTTAATGAATGGGACTTGGTATCCCTCCAGCAAAGCACCGTTCTCTCTTCCCAGAGGTCTTTTGTGCTGGATTGCTTTAAGTCTCACTTCCTAGATTTATTCACACTTCTACACAAGTATTCTGTTCTTGAAGGATGTTTATCCCATACCTTCACTCTATCTCCTTACCCTGCTTTAATGAGCTTTTATCATTTAACACAGTATATCATTGTACCTTCTTATTATCTGTCTTCTTAATAACAGTAGGTTTTTTTTCCTTTTTTTTTTTTTTTGTTTTATGGGTTTTGGTGGGCATGGTGGCACACATCTGTAATCTCAGCAGTTCTGGAGGCTGAGGCAGGAGGATTGTGAGTTCAAAGCCAGACTCAGCATGCTTAGGCACCACTAGTGCTTAGTGAGGCACTAAGCAACTCACAGAGAGACCCTGTCTCTAAATAAAATCTAACAAAGAGCTGAGGATGTGGCTCAGTAGTTAAGTGTCCCTGCGTTCAATCCCTAATTAAAAAAAAAGTAGGCTTTTTAATTTCCTGATACATATTTTTATCCCTAATATTTAGAGCAGTGCCTCGGATGGATTAAGCAATCGATAAATATTTGTTGGGAGAAGAAGCAGATTGAAGTTGGCAGGACATAGTAGATAGATGAAAACCGTAGCTGTGGTGGCTGGTCACTCAGCATGCTAGACTCGGGGAAAGTGAGTTCTCAAGGTCAGTGTGGAGCACCCTGGCCTAGCAGGATGGCAGGTGGTGGAAGACTAACAGTGAATGCTCACATTGTAAACCCGGATACATGAGAGTGATGTCAGCTTCCCCAGAGACTAAAGATGGGAGATTTTCCTAGTCCACGTTTTCACAGGAGCTCTGGTAGTGCCCAAAGATGGGAGGACACCATGACCAATGTTGGGCTCCTGGCTCACCTTGGCAAGTGGGTTCTTACAGCAGGACTTGATGTGGAGAAATAAACAAACATGATATTCATTGCATCTTAGTGGGAAAATTCGGACTCCATCTGAGACCTAAGAGTCTTTGTATCCAATATCTGATTTTCAATCAAAAGAGAATCCTTGGCAATGTAAAGGAAATGATAAGAGAACAACCATCGGGTGGAGTTTTAATGACTTGAATTTTTGCTTTCTATACTCTGGGTGATGCTATTTAGATTTGACATGGAGATGACAAGCAGCATTCAACTTTACAGGTTAAAAGCTTGTTATTCAGATGGTTTGGCTTGTGCTACTGCCACTTACAAGAGGTGGCATGCTCATCTCCAGGAGGCTCACTGATGCTCTCAAAGCCATAGCACTTAGTGTCCGCCTCCACACAACACAGGCATACATCTCTCTTCTCTGCCTTAGCTTACTTTTATATAAAATGGATGCATGATAGCAACTACTTCAAAAGCTTGCAAAGTGAATTAAATTAGGTAATCTATGAATTCCTTGGTGCATTTGTTGGCTAATAAAGTTGGGTATGGTTATTAATGGCATTGGTTAGTTAACTACTCTCTAGCAAGTCTCTATATATCTACATAGATCTTCTGCAAGATGTTTTAGGGACAAAACCAGCTGTTTCACTTAGCTGGGTTCCAAAATTATAGAATGTCTCTTCTTTGCTTTAATCTTGCTCTATTCAACTGTATTTCAAGACTATCGGGGTGACACATGCAAGCTGTTGATAGGTATGTTTTAATGTACACATAAACACAATCTGAATTTAAAAACACATTCCCTGAGTATATTGGGTTTTAGACTATAGTTACCTCTGTATTGAACAAAATTGTCTCCTTTCTAGGGTGATATCATAAGAGATTGAACCTTTATTCTCATGCCAGATGAATCTACTGTATCTGATATAATAGCAAAGTTTCTGATATGAGATATTTTTATTTGTCTTGTGTTTGAGGGGCTCAAATATGCAATTTCCAGGCTGTACTACCCCCAGAAAGGAGTTGGAAATGAAGAACTGTTTATTTTGCACATGATTTTTTGTTTTTGTAAACTAAATGTATCTCCATCATCTCATTGCCAAAGCTCAACATAATGGAAGTAGTACAACAGATTGAGAATGGACTTGGGTGCAAAAACTATTTTCCATATATTCCTAGGACTACAGAATCATCTTAACAATTTTATATCACCCACACTCTAAAAGGAATGCATCCTAGGTGCTCAGAGACCAGGTAAATCTCAGCCCCGCTCTGAACAATGTGGATCAAGGGATCTAAGAGAGCTGCCCCAAATGGCTTTAGGAGGTCACATACATTTATCCAAGTTTCTTTCAGGGGTCAGGTCTGGTCTGTAAGAGGTCAGTATTCCACAAGATAGTTAGAGGAAAAAATCAGTGTTCACAAGGTGTGGAACTTTCAAAAGAGGAAGGATGTTTTGCCCATCTGCCAGTGGACCACTCATATTTCCATGTGACCATTAAACCAGCATTTCACACCAAGGAGAACATTTTAAACAAACAATTCCCTTTATTGCTGTCTGGTGGAAATGTAATACTTAGATCTTCCAAGACCTACCAATTCCCATCGTATCAGAGAATCCTGCGCAGTGCCTTCCTGCCCCAGAAGGAGTGAGGGGCACTGAATGAGCATTTACTGAATGATCAAATAATTTATAAAAACCCGTGCACTGAAGGGAAGAAGGAAGAAGAGAGGGAGGAGGAGGGAGCACTGTGGCGGAGGAGCAGGAGTAGGAGGGGGATGGAGAGAAGGCTCTCAGGTGGCATGGCGCTCTTGCTCCTCTATGTGCTACCTAGACCCCTGTCAGTCAGGGCTGAACCCCCCCAGGATGAGGAAGCCTGTGTGGGTACCAACAATCAAAGCTACATGTGTGACCCAGGACACTTCTGTGGACAGTTTCAGAGCTGCTACTAGTATTATGAATCTGGTATAAGTCCTTGCCCAAGATGTTCTTGGCATCCGGGGTCCTGGTTACTGCCTCTGCTCATTGGGAAACCATGGGCTGGCCAGCCTTTTCTGATTCTCTTAGGGACAGTGTTGGGTGCTGGCTGGTGTGAACCATAATCATCTTCCTGAGCTGCTGCATCTGCCATCACCTTGGAGCCAAGCACTGCCCTCAGGCCCAGCAGCAGCAACATGAAATCAACCCAATTGTCTACCAGGAAGCTCACAATTTTTCAGCACCGCCATTTTATTTCAGGTTTTTTCCTCCTTATGAGGAAGTGGTGAACTGACCTCCAACTCCTCCCCCACCATGCAGTGTCTTCCAGCCACAGCAGCACAGCAGCTGCCTCCTCAGTGTGGCCTTGCAGGTGGCAGCTCTCTGGGTGCCAGTCCCACCAGGGGCTGCCAGGGGCAAAGAGCAGCCCCTTGTCTGGGCCCAGCAGAAGTAGCACAAGACCCCCTCACCAGCATTGCTGATCCTGAGCCCCCGAAGTGTCAGCTGAGCAAGCAGCTACCAAAGCCCCTGGAATGGAGCCCAGTGGCTCAGTGGCTGGCCTGGGGGAATTAAACCGAGGGGCCTTCCTGGACAAGGATTCAGAATGTAAGGAGGAGCCACTGAAAAATTCCAGCTCTGACCATGGCAGTGTGCATAGCAAAGACAAGAGGCCTGGAAGACAAGGCTGCTTCACAGGTGACTCAGGCATTGAGGTGTGTGTGCAACCAGGGCTACAGTGATGATAACCCCAAAGAGTTCAAACACGCTCATCGATGATGCTCTAGCTGGGCCCCTGGATTTCTGTGACAGCTGTCATGTGAGGCCTCCTGGTGATGAAGAGGAAGGGCTCTGCCAGCGCCTGAGGATGCCCACCAGCCTGGCCGCCCGAGTGCCTGCTGCCATCAACACCATCAATAAGCAGGACTCTCCCAACTCCCAGAGAAGCAGCTAGAGTAGGCCCTCTCTGCACCTGGGAACTTGTCAAAGAACCAGAGTAAAGGAGACCCATGAGAAACCTAGTAAGTGACTTTCAGAGGAAGTGGTGCAGCCATTTTTTTCCTTCTTCTTTCTTGCTTTTTCCTACATCTCCAAGTAGAGTTTGGGGTGCGGATGCCTCTCCCCAACAAAAGCACAGTGTTGTGGAGGCCTGAGAAGTTGGTCCCATGACTCATTCTTCCTCCCCACCCTATCCTCTTCTTCCCCCCTTTTAAGTTATATCTTACCTACCTGCTTTGGTTAAAGAGATGTGTTTTAAAAGCCCCTAAAGAAGAGGACTGAGACTGTGCCCTGAGATGAGTCTTGGTAATATAGTGGATTTATGCTCTGGTTTTAGTTTAAGAGAACTTTGTTGTGTCTAGGAGAGGCAACCCATCTTGGCCCTGGGTGAAGAAGGAAGCCCACAGAGGCCTGGGGATTGCAGCTGTGACTGCCAGTGTCTGAGCAGCCAGGACTGAGCTAATTCTGTGGGAGGATGAGAGCTGATGGACAGGTTGGTAGGAGGCTTGTTGATCTCTCAAATTCCTGGTGACAAGAACAATGTACCACTGTGCTTCCTGGAGGGGCCCCTTCCTTCCCAGCAGGCTCAGGTGTGGAAGTAGACTGCATTCTCTCTTTTTTTTTTTTTCTATTTAAAAACAAACAACAAAAGCCAACTAGAAACCAGAGCCTTACCCGTGGGCTTGCAAGAATTCTCTTCTGGACAAGGGAAATTTGTGCTCTTTCTCAGGTTGGCCTTCTGAGAGTGTGGCTGCAGTTGAGCCACAAGGAAATATTTGTGTGTGGGCTTGGGGTGGGGTAGCTCTGAGCAGTAGGCTCTAAATCTGGGAACAGAGAGAAATGCAGCTTCCTGCATCTCTGCCCTTTGACCTGTGCCCATTCATGACCAGTGTCGTCGTCCATCCCTAGCAGGTCTGCAGGACTTGGTATCTCCTTGTACTCCATGAACAGATGGTCTGAGGAAGCTGTGGGTCTTGGGAAAGGCAGCCCCATAGCCTGGCTCTCACACAGTATTTTCTCTTTGATTCTGATAAGTCTTTTGTTGTTGTTGTGTGTAATTGTTTGTTTTAAACTGACTACTTGGAAGAAATCCCTTGTTTGTCTGAGGTTCTCTATCCTATCCCTAGCCCATTGTGTGTGTGTGGTGGGGGGGGCTCCCTTTTCTGTAACCTATATATAGTCTTAGTGGCCCAGGTGGGAGGGTGGAGGCAGCCTCCAGAAGGACCATAGGATCCTTATTACTATCATCTGGTTTTGGACAACAAGTTGACTTTTGTTAGGAAAAGTCTGAAAGGAGAAAGTAATCAGCTGAAACTAACATCCCCCATCCATCCTTGTTCATATGAAGAGTTTGGTTCTTCTCCCACTTTTGAATGATGATATTCAGACTAGGCATTGATGTTGAAGTAGAAAAAGGAAAACACACACACACACACACACACACACACACACACACATACAGAGAGAGAGAGAGAAATCCAAGCTGTGAGATGAATGAGTGATCTGGATTTCACAAAACCAAAATCCATGTCGAACAAAGTGAAGTCTGTATGCAATGACTTTGAACGACCTGTAGTGTCTGTTGTGTGTGAGCCCGTGCCCTGTGTGAAGATACTTTGAGTGACAGCTATCCTGCTCATTAACCATGCATCTGAAGTAAACATGGCCCTCTCAAGGTAATTTATTTCATGCATTTACTGTTTACCGAACAAATGTCTGACTGTGTACTCCAGTGTGTTTGGCCGCATTGTTGATGGCGGCGCCCTGTGTTGCCTGAGATACTGCGCTCAAGACAGAGGTTCCACTCCGCTCAGCACTGCAATCTGCACATTGCTCTGTAGACACCCAGAGGCCTGTGTTCTGTTCTCTATTAATGGAAGCATGCTCTGAACCTGCTTGTCTCTGTCTGCTACCCCTTGCCTTTGGTCTCAGCCTCCACAGGGTGTCCACAACCACTTGGGAGAGAAGGCAAAAGTGAGATTCCAGACAAAAGCTTGATTGGCTCTCCAGTGACAAGCTTGGATTTGCTATGGCCAGATATCAGCCTATCCTGAATCACCAGGCATTGGCAGATGCCGCAATGCCACCACACTATCCTTCCTTTGCTGAGTTCAGTGGACACACGCAGGCTGGCGTGTTGCCAAAGAGGGCCCAGAGCACAGCAGCCCTCAGATACCTACCGTCCACCTTCCTTTGGAAATCACAAACTACTCACTGAAGTGTCTCTAAGGAGAACAAGTTTTACCAAAACAAATCCTTCATTTAACTGATCAAATGGATGAATCTGACCCTCTCAATTTTCTTTCTCCGATCAGAGAACTGGTCTGAGTATTGACTGTTGGCTTCACTGAAGCATCTTACTCTGAAGGCCTGGGAAGAAGCACAGGGGCCAAGCTGGGCTAAACTAGTGAGCCACAGTCTGGCCACAGCTGCTGGAGGCTTCCTGCTCAGCGAGGGAGATAGGGAATTGAAGGAATAGTCAGGGGGCCAGAGAGACTTGGTTGAGTCTGGTATTCCAGATGAATGAAAAGAAAAGGATGGTGGAGGGTCTGGTTCTACGGTTGGAAGATTTGCAAATGCTAACACATTCCTTGTGAGGCACATCACCATTTGTCAGTTATTGTGAATATGTGTATTTTAAGCAATAAGATTCAGCGGGTCAGATTTTTTCTGGGCAGTCTCAGTGACGCATTTCCTGTGCTGTGATTGTTCTTAAGACAGAGTGGCTCTAATAACTGTGACAGTCCCAAATAAAAATTAATCCAAGAAAACAAATAAACAAACTCAAAATCAAACCAGTGTGCTGATGGGTGAAGGCATGAGTTTGAATTACTGTCACTAATTTTAGGCATCAACTATGCATCAGTCATTGTGTAAACACTTTCACGAATGTGGTCTTCAATGCTTTCATAAAGAGAGCGCTCTTATTTTTATTTTGTACACGGGGTACTAAAGCTCACTGTGTTATCTAAAACGTGATGTTGGCACATATGTTTAGCTAAGATTTGAATTCAAGTCTCTCTTTCAAGACCAGTATTATATAAACCATCTCTTAGGCTGCTATAACAAAATACCATAAGCTAGGTCACCTATAAGCAACAGAAATTTATTTACTACTGTTCTGAAGACTGAGAAGTCCAAAATCATGATACCGGCAGATTCAGCATCTGGTGAAGGTCCACTTTCTCATAGATAGCACAATCTTGCTGGGCCCTCACATGGCAAGGCAGTTGAGACCTCTTTTATAAGGGCACTAATATCACTTTTGTGACTTTGTGACTCCATGCCTGTACTGTCAGGGTTCTCCAGAGGGACAGAACCATCAAGATAACAATCCAGATCAGCCATCACTCCCCTCTTAACCCTAACCCTCCCCCAACTTCCTACTTCCACATATCACTCTGGGGCTTATGATTCAGCATATGAATAGTGAGAACAGGGAGGACACAAATGTTCTGACCACAGCAAATCACTTTGGAAACCACAGCATCCTTGAAAGAACCGATTTTGGGAGGCAGAGAAGAATGTGATATTTTGTTTCAGAAATCTCTGTCCGGGGAAAAGAGTGGAGATCTTCAATGTGAATATTTTTCCCCCTAAAATAATATGCAACTTGTTTTGTGCTCAGTTAAATCCTCTTTGTATTGTATGTTCATCTTTGAGTGTGTTTTTTCCCCTCCGTCAGCATAGACGAATTTTAATTGTTGGAAATAGCTTTTCAAGTTTGGGGCAAAATTTACATAGACTTTCCAAACACAAGGAAAAGACAAAGTGAAATACAATTGAAAAGTTTTTGCCATCAGCCTCAGCCTCAGCCTCTGAGAAGCGTGGGTGGCTGGAGCAGTCAGGCTCTGTGGCAGGGCTGGCTCAGCTGCTGTGCTGAGGTGGCAAAAACCAACGCCACTCTTTCTGACTGGTAATTTCTCCTCTTTGTTTGATTCCTCATCTGCATAGAGTCTCCCTTTCACTGGAGGCTTTTGAATCTGATGAAGAATGACATGAGAAAAGAGGGCATTTCAGGTGACAAAGTTGAATTTTTCTAGTGTGCTGATTTGTGGTGCCATGTAGATTTGATATTGGCTGAAAGTAACCATCAATCAATAGTCACGGTGAATCTTGAGGTCCCTGCTTTCAGGGCCAAGCCAAAGCTATTTTAGACGTGTTTCTGAACGTCTTTTACTTTGGGCTTTTAACTTTAGTCATATAAGAATGTGAAAAGTCTGTGCCAGAAAGTTCACATAGATTAAGGAAGAATTAAATGATCTGTTTGCTTAATTATATTTGGAGAGTAATTTTACCCTAAGGGTTTAAGAACATGGATTAGAGCCAGAGTTCACAGGATTTGTGTTCTGCCTCTACCTCTTTTGAGCTCTGTTAACCTGACACTTAAATGCTCTTTAGTTCAGTTTTTATACTTACAAAATACATATAATGAAACTTAACTTCATGTAGTTAATCAAATATTTAGATTCAGTAAAGGAAAAGTATTAACCATGCCTAATTCACAATACACATTAGTTATTCCTATTTAGTATGTTTGATTATCCTGTAGTGTGGGACTAAAGCATTTGATTTCAAGAACTTAATAACATTATTGACATTTCATATAAAATATAAAAGTCATTTCTTTTCTGTCAAACTTTGGTTTTCTTTTTTAGCACCGTGTTTTGTCAAAAGTTGTAACCAGGGTTGTGGAACACAGACCTGAGCTCTTCCTTTTAATTTGGATACTGAGAGATCTTATATTTCAAAATGTGTCTGCATTTCTGAGTCTTTCATCCATTGCTTTGCCACCTGTGAGTAGGAGTCAGAGAAAATGACTACTAACTGTTTGAAATGTTTTCCATGAAGGACTTTGCTAGGAAGGAAAAGTTGGCCTCATTGAGATGGTACCAGGCTTGAATTATAAGTGACCCTGGCTTACAAAAACACAGAGATGGAGGAATCACAGGAAATCTGAGTTCTTCACTCTCATGAAAAGTGTTTGTTATCAAAAATCCAGATGAAATTAGGGAGTGGTTTAAATATCAGGTAAATTCCACAAGATGCTTTTTTTGTATGGACGAAGGGTATATAAGCATTATCATTCAGATATCATTGGAGATGCCACTTCAAGTTAATCTCTTAAAGATGAAAATTCAAGCAAATGTTTAGCAGATCAATAATAACAACCAAATTGAAAGTTATTGTTGATTTGGTTTAGCTACTGATGAATGCATCCTAGGAAATATTTACATCAGCAGTATGCACAGTAGTACAACTTATTATGTATCCTACAGCTGGAGCCAAGTGCGATTGTATCCAAAAGCTATCACAGACAAGCAAATATTAAAAGACCTAAAGGTAGAGATAGACCACAATAAAATAATAGTTGGGGACATTAACACCCCATTTTCAATAATGGGCAGATCAACCAGACAGAAAATCAACAAAGAAATAGCAGAGTTAAATTACACACTAGATCAAATGGACCTAATAGACCTTCACAGAACATTCTATCCACCAGCTAAGGAAGACACACTCTTCTCATCAGCACATGGAACATTTCCAGCACAGATTATACGACAGGTCACAAAACAAGTCTCAACACATTTTTAAAGATTGTAAGTTTATATGAAGTATCTGTTCTGGCCACAATGCAATAAAACTAGAAATCAAATACAAGAGAAACCTTGGAAACTACACAAAAACAGGAAAATGAAATAACTTGTTTTGGAACCACCAATGTCTCCAGGAAGAAATCAAGAAAGATTTTTTAAAATGTCTTGAAACAAATGAAAATGGAGAAAAAAAATACATACCAAAACCTGTGGAATATAGCAAAAGCAACACCAAGAGAAAATTTTATAGCAGTGAACACCAATATCAAAAAATAAAAAGAGCTTATATAAACAACCTATCACTGCATGTCAAGGAACCAGAAAAAAAAATCAAGCCCAAAAATAGGAGAAGAAAGAAATAATAAAGAGCAAAAAAAAAAAAAAAAAAAAAAAAGTAAATGAAATGGAGACTAACATAAACAAATAGAGACTAACATAAATGAGTAAAATAGATTAATGAAATAAAGAGCTAGATATCTGAAAACAAGCAAAATTGACAAAGCTGGACTAAAAAAGAGAAAAGACTCAAACAAAATCAGATACGAAAAGGCAACATTACAACTGTCAGCTCAGAAATACAAGGGGTTATTAGAGGTTATGGCACATAACCATGAGCCAACAAATTTGATAACCTAGTAGAAATGGACATATTCCTGAACACATTTACCTTACCAAGATAGAACCATGAAGAAATAGAAAACCTAAAGAGATCAATAACAAGTAACAAGATTAAATCAATAATAACATATCTCCCCAGAAAGAAAAGCCAGAGAGCTTCACTGTTGAGTTTTACCAAACATTTGAACGACTAATATTAATTCTCCTATAGTTATCCCCGCTCAAAAAAAAAGAAAAAAAAAAGGAAAGAAGAAGGAATTCTTCCAAGAATATTAATTTTAATATTATTATTCAAGAGCAGCATTACCATGATAAGGACACAGCAAAAGAGAGAAAACTACAGGCCAATATCTTTCATGGACATAGAGAGAAAAGTCTTCAAAAAATGTGATAACAACTAAATCTAATGGCACATTATAAAGATTATTCATCATGTTCCAAATAAATTTTCATCCTGGGAGAGAGGGTCCTGTGGGGAAGAGAAGTAAGGAAGCTAAGAGAAGAAAATATTGCAAGGATGGTTCAATGCATGCAATAGCCCTGGGTGTGGAGTTCCCAGTCCAGGTTCAGGCTGCCTAGTTCCTTTGGGCCTCTGGCAAGGGCAGCGTGTCATGGCAGGTCTTTGTGGTTGAACAAAATTGCTTATCTCATGAACCAGAAAGCAGAAGAGCGATTCAGGAAGGGGTCAAAGTCTTATAACTCCCTTTGAAGGCATGACCCCCAATGACTAAGGAAGTCTTTGCTTCTCAAAGCCCACAGTACCTCCCCAACATCCCACTCTGGGACCCACCCTGAAGAACATGGACCTCAGGAGACATTATCTATATTTGACTACAGGATTTGATTAACATACATATTTGGGACTTTGAAAGAGGGGATAAAGCAAATGTAAGGGAGAGTTAGAGGGTAGAAAGTATTTTAAAGGAGGGAACTGATGTCTGACCTAAACATTTACAACTTTCCAATTCTTATCTTGGTCATGTATTGAAGCCTTCATTGTTTACTTAACAGTTACACCAGTTATACAGCATTTAATTTGTGCAAAGTAGTGTTTCAAGAAGCTTTGAAAAAAATTTATTCCTTTACTTAATTGCTGCTATTACAGCACAGAGCTATGTTCCAAATTCTGGTTCCTAAATGTTGCCATATTCATTAGGCAAAATACTACCCCTTTAGGAAATCTTGTAGTTTGAAAGAATCGAGTAGTTTAAACTATGAGATGACGCTATTATAAATTATAAACCTCTAGAAATATCCGACTTCAAAAAACCCTTGCTTTTTCACTTATTTTTCATTACCTCATTCAGTATTTAATGAGGACCTTCTGTATGTTAGGAGCGGTGTTACCACTGGGCTGTATTGCCAGAACCTCAGATTCCCTATACCTAACGATGACCTTCCTTTCCCTCTTGGAATTTCCCACCATGTGTCTCTCCCCATTTTAGAAAGACCTCTTCACACCTCCCTAAATCGACTTGCAATAAAAACACATTCAATCTATTCTGAATTCCTTACCTTGTGTGCAATACAATCTATTATGTGTATGTGGTCCAGATAGTTCTTTAAGAGTTAAATTCTACCCTTCTTTCACTCATACTCCATCACCAGCCATCTCAAATTCCTGCAGAGCATCTCATCCTATGTCCCCTCTCTTCACTACTCCTGTCTTTGCATCAGTTCTTTCTCTATTTGCATAGTCTTTTCCTTTTGGTATTGCGCTAGAGACTCCACCTCTTCTTTTTTTTTTTCCCCTGAACACATGTACTTCATTCAGTTTCACTATAGACAGATCTGAAACTGTATTTATTCAGTGTTTAAACACTGTATATAGGAGTGGGTTTAAAGAATAGGGCCAACAACTGCTAGCATGTAGATGGGTGGGAGCGATAGGCAGGATCTTCATTATTTATAAAATTGCTCAAAAGTTCTTAACTGAGCCAGTGACCACAAAGATGGCCCAAAGCCAAAGATCAGGACACAGATATTCAGGCACTTGACATTAGTCACATAGGTCCACTCATTCTTAAAGATCAAATGTTGCATTCTAGCAGAAAACTTACTCTGCAGAGTTGGACACTATCTTCTCTTAACTTCCACAGTATTTTCTGCCTATGTTTATTTTCTCAGTGATATCATATTTTTACATGTTTGCAAGTTCCTAATTAGACTCTGAGCTTCTAAAGTTCACAAATGATATCATCTCCATGTTTCTTTTAGCAGTACTGTGGAAAGAATATATCATCAAGAAAACAACAGAGATAAAAATACATAAGAATAAACCCAATGAAAGAGGTTCAGATACTAAGGACATGAAAGTAGGTAGGAAGCTATACCCTTTTCTGGGGTAAGAAAACAGAATTCTTATTGGAAAAATTTCTCCAAATTAAACAATAGAATTATTTACACCTCATTTAAAATGACAACGCATTATGTAAAAATTTTTAAAAATCAGATTAAAAATATGTAAGAATGCCTTGGAATATTCAGATAAAATAAGAAAATAATTAACAGTGACTTGTTTTATGAATTTAAAAACTCATGAAGCTACAATAAAATAATGTGATACTAATGCACAAATAGATTAAGGAAACTGGAAGAAATTAAAAAATAAACTCATAATAAAAATTTGGTAAAGAGCATATATAAAATGATTAAGGAACTGATAGATTATTCAGAGAATTCTGTTGGACCACTTGGCTACTTCTTTTGTAAAAAAAAATAGTAAAACTGGATCCCTATTTGATGCTTTATTTTAAAATAAATAGCATAACTATAAATATTTAAATAAAAATGAATTATTCTAAAAGCACCAAAAAAAACAATTTAAAAATTTTATTTCACTTTTGATTGACAGGAAGAATAAGTTCTGGTGTGCTGTTGCACAGCAGGGTGGTTATAGTCAACAACAATATATTATGTTTTATTTTCAAAAAGCCTTTGTAGTGGAAAAATCTTCTTCTAACTCATAAGCCAAAAGTCATAAATTGGACCATATAAAGAAATATAATTTTTCTTTGCAAAAATTTTTCACAATATTAAAAGAAAGTGACAACTGTGGAAAATACTTGCAAAATATATGCCAGACAAATGTCATATTTCTTTAATACACAAAGAAGTCTCACAAATGAGAAATAAACAAACACTTGAACATTTCACAGAAAAAAAAAATTATAGTAAGAAGCCAGCCAAGTAAGATACTAAAATTCACTAATTAAATATACAAATTTAAATAACAATGAGACATTGTTTCTTCCTAACATATCAGAAACACAAATACATTTTATCGTAGCCAGGGCTGACTAGGAGAAACAAGTAGTTTCAAAATGTGTTGAAAATACAATGATTTCTTGAGAGCCAGAAATTCCACTTTCCACCCTCAGGAATTTATCTAACAGTTTTACTCTCATAGACATCAAGGATATATATACAAAAGGGCTCACCAAGGCCCAAATATAGAAACAACATAAATGTTCATCAATAGGAAAATAGGAAAATAGCATATGTTGTGCTATTTTGTAACTATGATTAGAAGCAGGTAACAGCTAGTTAAATGGAAAGTAGAGCCCAATACATTGGTTAATAAGAAAAGAAAATTGTAAACAAGGATAGTTGTTTATATATATATAATGTTCACACATATTTTTTCTGGGAAATTAGACATGAAACTCTTCCTATAGTTAAACATGGGTAATGAGAGCCAAGGGGGGAAGAGAGATGGCAAGAAGATGACATCATCTAATCCAATTCCGCATTGTTTGAATCATTTTTCATAAACCTAACCAATTATTTTTACTAGATTTTAATCTTTTCCCTTAAAAAGGCAACTCTTCTTTCTAACCTCTGTACTTTATTTTTAGTTGTTATGTTTAGTTATACAGACAGAAGAATCTATTTTGATATATTTATACAAGCATGGGATACATCTTATTCTAATTAGGATTCCAGTCTTATGGATGTACACAATATTGAGTTTCACTGGTGTATTCATATAACCTAGGAAAATTATGCCAGATTCATTCCACTGTCTTTCCTATTCCTATCCCCACTCCCTTCCCTTCATTCCCCTTTGTCTAATCCACTGAACTTCTATTCTTCCCTCTGCCCTTGTTGTTAGTTAGCATCCACATATCAGAAAGAACATTTAGCCTTTGATTCTTTTGAGATTGGTTTATTTCACTTAGCATGATAGTCTCCAAATCCACCATTTACCAGCAAATGTCATAAAGCTATTCTTCTTTATGTCTGAGTATTCCATTGTGTGCATATGCCACATTCATCTATCGAAGGGCACCAAGTTTGTGTGAATTGTGTTGCTACAAATATTGGTGTGGCTACATTACTCTAGTAGGATGATTTTAAGTCCTTTGAGTGTATATTGAGGAGTGGGATAACTGGGTGAAATGGTGATTTCATTTCCTGGGTTTTTGATAATTTCTGTACTTTAGACTGTGACAGTTACCCAGGAATAATTTGTTTGTTCTAATACATCATGTGTCTTCTAATGAATGGTGGATTCAGAAATTGAAATATTCATGCTCACTGATGTGACAAAACCCTTTGGGGGTTCATTTTGAAGTTTATAGCTTGCTCTGCTGGTAATATTGAAATCTGTCTGTGTGTGTTACAATGGGGACTTTGTGCAACCAAGGACTGTGGCTGCTGGAGTGAGGGGTAGAAGCCTCCACCAGGAGTGGCAGCATGCACACAAAGGAGGACCCATTTATTTTGGCTCTGTGTGCATCATACTGTTTTCTTAGCCTTCCTCTAGGTTTAACAGAAAAGTAGACTTCGTAGCATGATCATTCTCTCTGCAGCTCCTGGTTCAATAAGAAGGGGGAAACTTATCATTCTTCGTGGTCTAATTGTTTAACATGGAAGCTTGGCTCTAAGCAGTATAATTACAGGTGCAACTAATTAGGTGACTTGTGATTATTATGTTTAGTTGGAGCTTTGGACAGTGTGAGGCTAACAAACATAAATAAAAATAGGCAAAACAAAACAAAAAACTCAAGGAGGATGTTCTTTCTGTTGCCTTTTGATTTTCAAGAAACAGTTGTTTCCAGGATTTCAGTCAACTTCACTTACATAAAAAAAAAAATAGAGCTCATCATCCAAACTCCTCAGGGAGAAGAATAGGGTAAATACAGATAATTTCCAGCTATGTCTTCTACTTTGAGTTCCACGTCATTAACTAGATAATAATTTTCCCAAGTAGTGGCAATTTTTTAAAATGTGATAATTTCTCAAAGCTGAAGTTAGCAATAACATTGGAACAAACAGCCTTGTGTGATGTGAAAGCTGAAAATATTTTGTTGGCTGCTACACTTTTGCTTATTGATGATAAAACAATAGGGCACAGAGAACATAACATTGCAACTTATAATATCCAATGTTTCCAATCAAATTAGAAAAAAAAGTGTAGTTAAGAGTAAAAATTCAGCTATTTAAAAACAAACAGAAAAATATTTAACTATTTCCCCAAACACCGAACACAGTGATTCATCACAATCCCTGAGTGCTGTAGGAATTCAACTCAATGAATTTAATAGGAAACCTTACTTTTTTCTAGAAAGGTATATATTATCCCCCACCCCCCAAATTGCAGTTTACCAACATTTTAATGGGGAAATACCATGAGTTCATCTTTTTTGTAACTTCAATGTAATACCATTAAAGGGTATCTTAAATATTAAAAACAGAAGGAATTTTAATATAAGAGCAGGAAGAATCTGTTCTCTTTTCAAAATGGAATATAGGTAATTTTGTGGAGATTGAATTTTAATTTTATTTAAAAGTAAATCATAGAACCGGGAGTGTAGTCAGGGGCAAAATGTTTGTCTAGCATGTGTGAGACCCTGGTTTTAATTCCCCAAACTAGGGGAAAAAAAATCATGCTCACTTAAAATAATTCGAAGAATATAAAAAAGTTATAGGGTAAAAGTGAGAATATTGCTTGACTCCCTTCTATCATACTTTCCAGAGTTCAGCTTAGTTACTGTATTCTTAACTATCTTTTCAGAGATCAGTTTTAAGTTTTTCTGTATTTTGCTTGGTTTCAAGAGAATTTACAGTTGTTTGCTAAAGCATTTTTATAAAGACTGGTTTCAGATCCTTGTCAGATAATTCCATTAGCCTATCCATCTTAGTTTTGAAATCAGTTGATTGTCTTTTCTTGGTATGATGGATTACTTTTTTAATTGTATCATGTACATTTTGTTAATTATATTGGGAGACTCTGAGTTATATTTAAATCTATTTTAATAGGCAGTCTCCTTAGCTGAGCATGTTGGGTAATCTCAGTGGCTTGGTAGGCTGAGGCAGGAGGATCCCAAATTCAAAGTCAGCCTCAGGAACTTAGCAAGGCCCTAAGCAAATTAGCAAGAACCCTGTTTCAAACTAAAATAAATAAATAAATAAGTGAAATTTTAAAAGGAGACCGGGGAGATTGTTCAGTGGTTAAGCACCCTGGGTCCAATCCTCAGTACCAAAAAAATAAATAAAAAATAAAAAATAAATTTAAAAAGTAGGCAGTTATCTTCTTAGGTTTAGCACACATCTCTAGGTTCATTTTGGGGCTTATGGTTCTAGTGACAATTCACAACTGGTTCTTGTGAATGTTGCTGCTACAAGTATTTGCATACAAGTTTTTGTTTGAACACCTGTCCTTGATTCTTTGGGCATATATCTAGGAGTGGAATTTCTGGGTCTTGTAATAATTCCATGTTTAATTTTGGAAGAACCACCAAACTGTCTTTCATATAGGTTGCACCATTTTATAACCCTAATAGCAAATGTTGGGAATCCAATCTGGCCAGAACCTCACCAACACTTGTTATTCTCTAATTTTTGTCTGTTTTTAAACAATTTAACCATTCTAGATTTCATGATGCTATTTTTGTCTTTAGCTTATCTGGGGCCATGGGAGATCTCACTGACTCTACTGGTGCTGAGGAAGAAGAAGGAGTCTTTCTAAACTGGGCTACCTGGTGGCTCTAGGTGGGGAAGGACGACCCTCTCTCCCCTATGAAAAACAAGTACTTCAGAAGTACTTTGCCATTACTGCCCACTCACTTGGTGTCTTGTTGAGAAATGAAAGATCTGTAGGGACAAAGAGGCTTCCCGACCCAGCCTGCTTGTCGGTGCCTCCCATTGCTGGTGCAGCCTGACTGGCCAGCATCTTCATGCAGGGAGCAGAGGGTCAGGTGTGTTGCAGAAGATTCTCATCTCCCACGTTGATTATTTTCAGCCTGGGTCACGATGTTTCACCCTTACATGTATTGCCTTGCTGGTCTGGTATTGTCAAACAGGACTCCTCTTCGATTCAGGGGAGGAATAAGCCTACGTGGGCTGCCTTCTATTGCTAGATTGGGAATTTGCCATGCCGGGGCTGGGTGGCCTTTTTCTGCCACTTTATTTTTGCTTTTGTCCCAGAATGACTAGCCAGTTTGCCTTCTTCATTCCACATTTCAGCATTCCTTTCATTTGTCTCTTATATTGTTTCTGTGGTTTATAGTTGTACTCAACAAAGGAGAGCTGGGAGAAGTGAAGCTGTACCCTCTTTCCAAACTGGAAATCAAGTGATCTTAATGTGTACATTTCTTCCACCAAATTCTTGGTGCTGAAGCACAGGCATCACATTTTATTTGGAGTCTGCTGTGGCTAATTCGATTTTGGACACAAAGGAGGCACTTACTAAATAATTGTGGTTTTTTGGTTTGTTTGTTTGTTTTTGTTGTTGTTGTTGTTTTGATACCAGGTATTGAATTCAGGGGCACTCGACCACTAAGCTGCACCACAGCCCTAGTCTGTATTTTATTTAGAGACAGGGTCTCACTGAGTTGCTAAGTGCCCCACCATGGTTGAGGCTGGATTTGAACTCGCAATCCTTATATCTCAACATCCCAAAATGCTGGGATTACAGGCATGTGCCACCACACCCGGCTACTAAATAATTGTTAATGAATCAATGCACAAAATTTGCTGTAAGTATATTTTACTACAGTGAACAGGAGAATTCTGTGCTATGTTACTTAACAGTAAAAATAAAGCCAGATTAGTTCTCTGCTCAATGATGTAAAAATGTTTGACATTTTTCTTTGTTCTGTGATGTTTTCTGCCTTGCATGTAACTAAGAAGTGTCAGGGAAGGATATCAGCAATTCTTCATGCTGCCATGTCATAGGCATCAGAGAACATCTGAATGCAAAAAAATTTTCTCTAGGGATTTTATAAAATGGTCTATATATTCTTATGCTGCTTGAGGTTTCTTTTTAGAAGATCAAACAAGAAATTTTGCTTCTGTCATAATAGGTAAGTCTATGAAACAACAGGCATTCAGGATTTGTTAAAGGTTTATATTCTCTCTCTCTCTCTCTCTCTCTCTCTCTCTCTCTCTCTCTCTCTCTCTCTCTCTCTCACTTATTTATTTCAATGGCTTAATGGAATTTGGAGACAAAAATTAAAAAATCTACCTGAAGGTTGTTTAATAGTAGTGATGTTGCCTCTCTGTTTAAGAGTCTCTCCTTGTGTAAAGACCTGAGCTGGCCACATTAATTTTATGACCAATATACTTTAAAAATCTCTGTTTGTAGATGCAGAAATTGCAAATTAGAGAAATTTCTCCACTTGCAGCTAATGGAGTAAGGATGCCATCTCAGGACTGTCTGACTCCAAAGCCATCACTTGGTTGGTAATAAGCCTTTTGTAAAACAAACAATTTCAAAAGGAAAACATGAAAATGTAAACCTTGACAAAATAGGATTTTATGAAAAAAATTTTCTTCATGTGCCAAAATGTCAGAACAACAGCTTAGTTAATATTATAGGATGCTTTGCTGTGTGATAATAGTAATGCCTTTTAACAAAATAATGCATTGCTATTAGCTCCTTGAACTATAATGAAGAACAGTTTCCAAAGGCAATGCTGTCTTCTACTACAGTGACATCCACCCTGCCCCCTACTGTGTTATTTTCTTTCCTTCAAGCTAACACAAGCATTTCAAAATGAGGAAATAGTGGAGGGCACAGCTGAATCAAATTTTGAAACAAACAGCCAAAGATAAGTGTGTCACATGAGAACAGCTCTTAATTGTTCTGTGATAATTCACTCAAAATATAATGATGTTGTTAGAAAGAATGAACTAGTTTCTTGCGGATTAAGAGAAAATCATTTGTAGAAGATGAAAGGGCATCTAGCATTTGAATAGACAGAGAAAAGCACTGCAAGAACATGAAATTACTTTTTCGCCTGATAAGACATTTATCTGTGTTTCTCTATCCTCATGCTAAATGAGGTCTAGAAGATAGAGTCCTTTGAAAGCATAAATGGTATTAGGTTGGAATTCTGTTCCAGCCACTCAGAAGACAGACATAAATAAGCACTGCAGTGATGCTGATTGCTAATGAAGTGACTTCTTTTGCAAAAATCATCTTAACTAGCTACCCTGCCCCTGAAGATAATAATAAAACTGCCCAGGGCTTCTTACCAAAAGCAAAGGCTGCATTCTACATATACAAGGAAATAAGATGTGCAAGTAGCCTTCATTCACTAAGAGAATTTGGAATACATTAGCTCAAATCATGCTTCTAGTGTTCACACAGATTTCAGAGCAGATGGTCATGGCAATTTGCCTTTGAAGTTGTCTAAAATCTTATCAATTCACTCACTTTTCGGAATAATTCACCCTCCTGTTAGAGGGAGTCTAACACTGTAAAATGCATTCTTCACTGAACTTATCATGCTACTTCCCCAGTCTGTGGCTGGCAGCACCCTTGGGTTATAGTCTTCAGTACATTTCTATGGTGATCCCTCCAGTCCCGTCTTTCTAAGCTGATGTGTTTGATGGGAAGGGGAAGAAACTGAGGTCTTTGCATGAGAAAGCACAAGTGGGCTTCTAAGTATTTTTAAGGTTAATAATTAAAGGTCTTGGAGCTTTTTGTAATAAAAAAGGCTGGGGGGGGGAGTAGATTACCTTTCAATGGGATTTTCCTTAGAAAAACACAGGATAGAAGATTGAAAGCAGAGGAGTTAGACTCTAAGCAGTGTGGCAGATAACTGAATCCAAAGGAACCACGTTTGGACACAAGCAAATCATTCCTAACTAAAATGATAAACACATTCTTGATCTCTTGAGAAAATTAGAAACAAGAACAGTGAAGAGTGAGGGGAACAACATACATAAAAGCTGAAGCTACTTTGGAGTCCATTGGCTGAACCCATGGAATCAGGAAATTAGACATTAAGACCAACATCAGGGAGTGAAGGTAGTTCTGACATTTCTGATATGAACAGGAAACCCTCAAAGGAGACTCAAATAACATTGGGGAGGAATAAGTGTGCATTCTTTTTGAAAGAAAGCATTGTGATTTTATTCATTCAGGAGTCCATGGAATAAGTTTGACTAAATATAAATGGAGTTTAATAATTATGTAAAATTCAAAAACAAAATAATTAGGGCTACAATACTTCAGATATTGGCATCATAAGATTAAAATTATAGAGTAACCATGTCTGAAATGTCTAAGAAGTAATATACACATGCAAATGCTCAAGGAAAATGGGAAAAAAAGGACTATTAAAATAATCTGTAGCTTTGTTTCTGGCAATTCCTAGGTGATTTGGCTTGATTATTGAAAAAGGATCAAAGCAAAGCTGCAGGGGTGTGTGTGTGTGTGTGTGTGTGTGTGTGTGTGTGTTGGAATGTGTGGGGTTTGTGGTGTGACGTGTGTTTTTGTGTATGAGCTTATAGAATGAGTGAAATAAATAAAAAAAAAAAGACCTGGGCCAAGATCAAGATGAAACATGAAGCCACCCAAAGTGGGAACATATATGCCAAGCAAATAGTAATATAATACACAAAAATCTGGTACTGCTCTCAGAAGTCATTAGTAGACAGACGTAAAGGAAAACACTTAGAATGCTAAAAATTCATTTCTCCAAGCCTGGGGTCTAAACATGTCCCAAAATTCATGTGCTGAAACTTAATTCCCATAGTGATGGTGTTGAGAAGAGGGGCCTTTTGGGCAGTGATTAAGTCGTGAGGAGTTCACACTCATGAACAGATTAGTGCCTTATAAAAAGGCTAAAGGGAGCTAGCATGGACCTTTTCCCTTTAGTCTCTTCTGCTATGAGAGACCACAGCATTTGTTTTCTCTGCAGGACGTAGGAAGGGGCTGCCATGTTGGATGCAGAAATGAGGCCTTCACCAGACACCAGACTTGCTGGTTCCTTAATTTTGGACTTTTAGCTTCTAGAACTGTGAGATATAAATTTCTATTTTTCATAAATTACCCAGTGTCAGGAATGGTATTATATCAAATGGACAAAGAAAGCTAGGAAGATATAACAATAAATAATTAGCGTGAACCTAATAATGTGAGCTCAACCAAACATTGATAGAAATGGAATGAGAAATAAGCAAATTTAAAGCGATTTTGGTATATTTTAACACAATTCTTTTTTATTTTATTTTATTTTTATTGATTTTTTTAAAAAAATAAATGACAGTGGAATGCATTACAATTCTTTTTACACATATAGATCACAGTTTTTCATATTTCTAGTTGTATATGAAGTATGGTGACACCAATTCGTGTCTTCATACATGTACTTTGGATAATGATGTCTATCACATTCTACCATCCTTGCTAATCCCCTGCCCCCTTCCATTCCCTCCCACCCCTCTGCTCTATCTAGAGTGCATCTATTCCTCCCATGCTCCCCCTCCCTACCCCACTATGAATCAGACTCCTTATATCAGTGAAAACATTTAGCATTTGTTTTTTGGGGATTGACTAACTTCACTTAGCATTATATTCTCCAATGTCATCCATTTACCTGCAAATGCCATGATTTTATTATCTATTAATGCTGAGTAGTATTCCATTGTGTATATATGTCACATTATTTTATCCATTCATCTACTGAAGGGCATCTAGGTTGGCTCCACAGTTTAGCTATTGTGAATTGTGCTGCTATAAACATTGATGTGGATATGTCCCTGTAGTATGCTGATTTTAAGTCTTTTGGGTATAGACCAAGGAGAGGGATAGCTGGGTCAAATGGTTGTTCCATTTCCAGATTTCCAAGGAATCTCCATACTGCTTTCCATACTGGCTGCACCAATTTGCAGCCCCACCAGCAATATATGAGTGTACCTTTTCCCCATATCCTCGCCAACACTTATTGTTTGTCTTCATAATAGCTGCCATTCTGACTGGAGTGAGGTGAAATCTTAGAGTAGTTTTGATTTGCATTTCTCTAATTGCTAGAGATGATGAACATTTTTTCATATATTTATGATTGATTGTATATCCTCTTCTAAGAAGTGTCTGTTCAGGTCCCTGGCCCATTTATTGATTGGGTTATTTGGTTTTTGGTGGATAGCTTTTTGAGTTCTTTATATACCCTAGAGATTAGTGCTCTATCTGATGTGTGAGGGGTAAAAATTTGCTCCCAGAATATAGGCTGTCTGTTCACCTCACAGATTGTTTCTTTTGCTAAGAAGAAACTTTTTAGTTTGAATCCATCCCATTTATTGATCCTTGGTTTTAATTCTTGTGCTATGGGAGTCTTATTAAGGAAGTTGGAGACTAATCCCACATGATGAAGATTAGGGCCAACTTTTTCTTCTATTAGATGCAGAGTCTCTGGTTTAATTCCTGGTCCTTGATCCACTTTGAGTTGAGTTTTGCTAACACAATTCTTTCAGTAATTAATTAATTAGAGAAAAACTAAATGAAAAATAAAAAATTAAACTACTAATTAACAGACTTGGCCTCTTCCTACATACATACATCCCTCCCACCAAATAACTATAGGACATGTTTTTTAAAGGATAGATGGGACGGTTAAAAAATGTATCATATGCTACCTCACAAATCATATCCCAATAAATATCAAAGAATTAAATTGATTCACTTTGTATTTTCTAATCACAATATAATTTACCAACAAATCTGAAGTCAAAAGAATCTTTCTGGAAAGTTCCATATATTAAAAGCTAAGAAAGATGGTCATATGAAAAAATCATAATGGTAATTACAAAATAGTTTTATTCAATTAGAGATAATACGCCACTTTCCAAAAACTTGCATGTTTCTGTTAAAATATGCTTAGAGAAAAAACACACGTCCTTAAAAACATGTATGTTAGTTTGAAAAAAAAGGCTAAAATCAATCATTCCTCCATTTCAGGAATTTATAAAAAAATGGTAAATCAAACCAAGTGAAAATGAAAGAAAAGAAATATTATAGTGTTATAAATACAGAAATACTAAAAAATTAATAAAACTGGTGAATCTTTGATGAGACCAATTAAGAAAGAAAAAAACCACAAATAATCAATATCAGGACTTAAAAAGGGAAAATTAAACAGGCTATAAAAGCCTAATGAGAAGTTGGGACAATAACAATCCAAGGTATTTAATAAAAGATATATGCCTGAAAGATACAATTTATCACTATTTATACAAGCACATAGAAAATCTTTATAATTCCATACTTTCAAATATTCATAAGATTTATAATTTTTCCCAAAAGAAAATGATTGTCTATTTCAGATGCTTTCACCATGACTCATATTAAACCTTAAAGTATGAAATGACAATTCTGCTTTTCCTAAAAACCAAAGACAGGGGGAACACAACTCCAAATGCCACTCAGATGTGAAACAACTAAATAGATTTTTTTGTAAAGAAATATTAATAATCAAAATAAACATTTAATGTATGGTTTAGGTAATACATAAAACATAATTGAAGAAAGAATTAATAAAATGGAAGATATATGTGAGAAAATTATCTAGGCTGCAATAAAGAAAACTGAAAAGGTAGAAAACATGAAAGGGATAACCAGAGGCACAGAGGATTGAACGGACAGCTTAAGAATCCTATTACTGTCCCATAAAGAAAAATAAAATGAAAAATTACAATGTTTAAAGGAATAATGGCTGATAATTTTCTAAAACAAATGTAAGGTTCAGATTCAAATACAGAGAGTACCACATATTCAAAGCAGGACAGTTAAAAATGAAATCTAGACTTAGTAAATCCATAGAATAGTTGGAGGAAAAAATGCAGCCAGAAGGGAAATACAAACTACCTACAGAGAGCACCACTTTAAAAGTCAGAACTTTTTAAACAGATATTTGTAAGTCAAATGAACAGAATGAAACTTTCAAATAGTTATTTTCTTATAACTGGGTTGAAATAAATGTGGTTTCAGATAAAGAAGACTTGAGATTTACCCCTAATCAAATTCATTAAAGAAACGTCTAAATTTTTTTTCTTCAAGAAGAAGGAAAAAAACCTTACAGGAAAGATGTAACAAAAGTGAAGAAAAAAGAGATTGGTAAATGTATAAATTAGGTAACTAATGCTGAGTATCACATCAACTTAACACTTATAGCTTAAAATGATAATGGCCATTATTTGCCTCTATTAGTTTTTATGAATCAGAAATTTAAAAGCAGTTTGGGTGGGTAGTTCTGGGCTGGAGTCTCCCATGAGGTTGTAGTCATGTGAGAGCTAGGGTTATAGTCATATAAAGGTATGAATATTGGCAAAGGATCTGTTTCCAAGGTGGCACCCTCATATGGCTCTAAGCAGATGCTGGTTGTGACTTCCCTAAGAGTGTCTTCATACCATGGTACCAGATTCTTCCAGAATGAGTGATATGAGATATCAAGGTAGAAATTAAAATGCTGTTATAACTTGTTCTTGGCAGTCATATCCTAGAACTTATGCTACATGTAAATTTCAGGAAAATATAAAACTAACAAATTCTTAAAAATATGTGTAACTTTATTAATATCAAAATACACAGTAGACAAGACAAGTAGTTGTAAATGTAAGAGAAACCTTCCTAGTTTTTTTAAAAATGTTTATTCAATGCAAAAATGTTATTCCCTATTAGAGAAAAATCACAATGGATTTTATTTTGAATCCAGCCAAGCAGATCCTAACATTCATTTGACAAGGCAAAAGCAGAAAAATAATTCAGAATTTTCCTGAAGAAGGAAAAAAAATGAATGATTATACCCTTGTACATTCAAAGACCCATTCTAAACCCACGGTATTGCTGGGAAGGAAGAAAAATGTTATCCAATTAGCTCTAATAGAGAGGTCAGAAGCAACCCATGAATATCTAGAAATAATATATGACACATGGTATTGTAAACCACCAGCGAAGGAACAGACTCCATGATAAATGGAGCCAGGACATTTGTTTATTCCTATGGGAAAAAATAAAATTATATTCCTACTTCCTATTGGATACTAAAATAAAATAAGATAGATTAATGACTCATATATATAAAAGGCAAAGTTTTAAATATTTGAATAAAATACTTCAGTGGATTTTTCTTTCTTTGGAGTAGGGAAGAATTCCAACAGCAAAGGCAAAGGACAGGAAATAATAGAAAGGAGAATACTGATAAATTATATTGTATAAAATATAATACCTGTTCATTAAAACATCACAGAAGCAAAACATGTAGCAAAATTAGGAGAAGATATTTGCACCGTACATAACAGATTGATTGTGTTTCTTCTCAGAGTATATAAAGATCTGGACTGATTGGGAAAAGTAGACATGTGCATGATACCAAGTATTGATGAAGATGCAAATCAAGAGCGCTCCTGACGCTCTGCCAGTTCATCTGAGGTACACTTCTAAAGGAAATATTTCTCCTGGATCCTTGGAGGATAATGTAAAAACATGAAAAATATCCAAAAAATTTTGGGTAGGAGCACAAGAATACATGCTTACTATTATGGACTGATTTGTCTTCTCAGAAATTCTCATTCTGAAGTCCAGACTTCAGAAATGTGACTGTTGGGTAGGTCCAGATAGAGTAAAGTCTTTAAAGAAGAAATTCTTTTAAAATGGGGCCTTTTGGGTGTGTCCAGATTCAATCTGGCTTGTGTTCTTTTAAGAAAAGGAGATTACAACACAGGAGAGACACTGGAGATGCCTATACACGGAGGAAGGCCATGTGAACACACCAGAAGAAGGTGGCAACCTGCAAGTCCAGGAGAGAGGGCTCAGGAGAAATCAAATATATTGACACCTTGATCTCAGATGTCCAGGTCCCTGAACCATGCAAATTTAATTTCTATTGATTAAGCTACCCAGTCTGTAATATTTTGTTAGGGCAATCCTAGCATATTAGTAATTAATACACTTACCCTGTTTAAAATAAATTTAAAAAAAATAAAAATAAAATAAAATTCAACTGTCCAGCTTCAGGAAAATAGATGTTGAAATGTGGCTTGTTAATATAATTCAGTATTACACTGGGGTGATTTTAGATAAATTACAGCTACTCCCACTCATATGGGTGAATTTTTAAAATATAACACTGAGAAAACAAGCAACTTGAAAGTACATTTTAACTAAAAATGCTCTTACTTTTTTTCTCTTCAGCTTGATTAAGCTTTGGAAAGATTTGTTTTCAAATACAGGCCCCTGACCTACCTTTACTTAAAATATTTACTTTAGAAAACTTGCAATTGTAAATTCTTTCTCAAGCAGCTTGACATTTGGATCTTCTCCCAGTCTCTTACCAGTTTTGTAAGACTTTCTTAGGACATTTCATCCTTGTGAACTCTAATCATCAAGAAAGATAAAGTCCTTATCTTTCATTCTGGTGGGGGATAGGAACCTTCCACCCACCCTCAGTTTGTATCAACTTGCAAACAAAGGCCTAATTACATTTACTAATCTCCCTTCTAATAGCCATCACAACTTTTCTATTAGCTCATTCCAATGCTTAAAAACTTACCTGCATTTTGCTTTAACAGAGATCATTCTGTCTTCCAACTTGCAAGAGTCTTGATCTTACTGCAGTAGAATTGCACAAACTCTTGTGTGATTGTTTTAACTTGTCTGATAGCGTAAAGTAGATTCTAAGAAGCTGAAGAAGCTTAAGTCAAAATAAGCACTTAGGGATTCCTATATATCAGGGATTCATATATAACGTGAACTGACATATTCATATATGCCAGATGTTTCATGTTCATAGGTTTCAGAGGTCTCAACAGGATCAGCTTGCTCCGTGGCTTTGGGCCTGAGTTGAGGCAGAACTCGAGGGCTAAAGGGCCTGTCTGGGGAAAGCTCATAGCAGCCAGGAAGCAGAAGGGTGGGAGAGGAAGGGGCCAGGGACAAGATATAGTCCCTAAGGCCAATGACCAATTTTCTCCAGCCACATCCCACCTGCCTGAAGTTTCCACCTAGTAGTCCATTCAAATTGTTAATCCATCAAATGGATTCATCCACTGATGAGGTTAGAGCCCTTATGATCCAACCATTTCCTAAAAGACCCACCAATGAACCTTTATGCATTTCCTTCAACACATGAGAAGGCATTGGGTAACATTCTAGATCCCAACTAGAATAATAGTCAGATAGTTTACACAGTATTGGTAAAATTCTGGTTCTTAAATTATCTCAGAAGTTGCTTCAAAATTTTATAGATGTCTCCATTTTATTTATATATATATATATATATATATATATATACACAAATTTATATGTATATATTGTATATATACATGATATTATATATATCACATATATACATATATTTTATATATATAGTACATGATAAATACAAACAAACTGAAGAAGGGATGAATACTAAGAAGTCATATTAAAAAACAGAGATAAGAGTTAAGCAACAACAACAACAAAAAGCAACCAACCAACCAATTAGTGAGAATTGGCTACATTGTCACATTTTTAACCACCTACCAGATTTGGGGTGTAGTTATAGTTGACATAGTACTTTAGTTCTCTATAGTCAAAATTACAGTCTAATAATAGCCATTCAATTGAGAATCACAGCATGAACCCATCATCATCACATAACCATTCTCACTAACATATATTTAATTCTTATATGTTACCTTTTATTTAGTATCAAGCCTCTGAACTTCATTCTAACTTAACTAAAAGTGGAGAGGTTTACATAGGAACAGAAAGGCAGAATAACCACCAGCAGTAACCCGTAGAGTTCCTCTTTGAGGTACAGTTCTTAATAAAACTGGGCAAGAGAATCTTAGTCCCTGTGTTCTTCTCTTCTAGGTACCTCAAGTCCAGGAGAAAGAATCTGATTTATTAAACAGAAAAATACTAAATGAGGCTGTGGAATGGTGGCATCTCATGGAACACAGACAGTGAACATCAAATTTAGGTCAGCCAGATGAAGCCAAGGGTCAGTCACCCTAAGATCTACTGATGGTAACATTGAGCTCCCATTGCTCTTCCTTGCACAGGTCGTAAATTTCTTTCCCCTCATGGAAGCCAATGGTTCTCTGATGACTATTTTATGTGTTTTTTTTTTCCTGTCCCCTATTATAATTTGCATTTTCTTTACCTGATATTGGTTTAGGTCTTTTGAAATTTCAGAAGTGGGAAGGAAGATGAGAATTAAGATTTTTGCATAGCGTGGTCAAATCTTTAATAATCTGCTGTACTGGAGTTTATTTCAATGTAATTTATGTTCTTATTCCCTGTAATGAATGTGAGCCTCTGGGCAGACAAGAAGGACTTGAATGTTAGATTCAAATACTGTGTCTCACAGGAATCTTGGAGGGTAGATAATATTACAGAATAGCCATCAATTAAAAATGTCTAAGATTTGGTACTGTGGAGTTAGGAAAAATTTGTTGTAGTTATGATTCAAAGAACTAATTTATCCAAGCTATTCTTTCCTATTACCTTAAATACCAAATAAATATTTCAATGTTTACTTTGGATAATGCATAGTATTTAAAGAAGTAAATTTTGAAAATTAACTTTGGTAAAAACAATATATCCAACCCTATTAATCAACATTAACTATGTTACAAATTAAAAAAAAAAAGAGGGGGGAGACAGAAACATTGCTGAACTCTATTTGATTTACTTTGCTACTAGAATTTTGCTTTGTGTATCATTCATAGATAACAAAAATTGTTTTAGCTACAGTTTGACAATAGAAGCAAATATTTGCATGAACAAAATTGTTCCCAGAATTAAACTTGCAAAAGCAAACAAGAGACATCTTTCCCATTTCAACAAAGCTCTAACTTCCTAGAAACAATCTTTAATTTTATGTGTAGAGGAAATTGACTCTGTCTTTATGGTGTGCTGTCTATACTCATTCAACCAATAATTTTTAGTATTGCTTATGTGTCAATAAGTTTTCATGGTGCTTAGGATATGAAAATTAAAGTCTGTGCTACTGAGTTGCTCATTAGATTACTTTGGATGATACCAAAGCAAATGACTGCCGTCTTCTCTTCTAGTCAGGTCAAGTTATACAAAATTTAGTAATTGATACTGGGCTCAGGTTAAATACCAAGTCACAATTCACAGACAATAGGTTTCCCAATTGAGTCTCGAAAATTATTAAGGGCTTATCAGGTAAATGGCAGAACTAGGGATCCTAGTTGGATCAGGAGTGACTATAAGAGGGTAGGGTATTATAGGCAGAAGGACCTATACAGTCATTCACTAAGCAAAGAAAAATTCAGTCTTGAAAATCTGCTACATTGATATTCAGAAACCTACCCCTTGAGAGTGGTCTTTTAAGGAACAATAATTGACATGAAAGTAGGGACACTTTAATTAGATTATCCTTCCACACTTCCAGAAATACAATGATATTCTAAAACACACTATTTGAATTCCAATTTGAGTCATTAGAAATATAGCTTAAATTGAACTCAACTATTTTTATATACATTACACTTCAACCTAGAAATGGAAACTCCCTGGCTTGTGATTATTGAGTTTGTTTAATTAAAAAAAAATTGTTGTATATTATTATTTAAAAATAAAAAAACTTTTCTTTATAAGTATAATTAAAAAAGAATAAGAACAACAGTTGGGCTGGGGATGTGACTCAAGCGGTAGCGCGCTCGCCTGGCATGTGTGCGGCCCGGGTTCGATCCTCAGCACCACATACCAACAAAGATGTTGTGTCCGCCGAGAACTAAAAAATAAATGTTAAAAAAAAATTCTCTCTCTCTCTCTCTCTCTCTCTCAGCACCACATACCAACAAAGATGTTGTGTCCGCCGAGAACTAAAAAATAAATATTAAAAGTTCTCTCTCTCTCTCTCTCTCTCTCTCTCTCTCTCCTCTCTCACTCTCTCTTTAAAAAAAAAAAAAAGAACAACAGTTAATCCATTTGGTGCCTGACGCTTAACTTACACTAACCTCAAACCAGAAACTTAGCTGATTCTCGTCTGCTGTCAGTGTGTCGGTCTTTTTTATTGGCTCCGACTCTAAGTAATTTATTCTTCGTGTCTTGATGTATTGCACAAGTTCTAGACATTTTAATTCTTAATAGTCACAGATCCTAAGGTTTCTAAAAAGTAAGAAAAGCAGTTTTTAAATTCCCTCTAACTTTAGAAGTTTCAAGAGTGGCAATAAAATAAATTGAATTTTCCATCTCCTAGAGACATTCGTGTGTCAAAAGTACCCCCTAGTAGCCCAAGGTTATACATCATAACTCCTCAGATTTCACTACAGTTTATTACAGTGGAAAAAAAAACCCACATGGCCCTGAGTGCATATTCAATTTATGAGCATCAAAGGAAGACAGATTTAGATACATTAAAATGTGGTTTCTGTGTTTATAATGATATGCAGACACATAAAAAATAATGTACAGAACACCTTGTATTTCCAAACAGCTGTGGGGAAGTCTCTGAGTCAAAATTATCCCAGTTTGGGAACATTAGATTAGACATGAACATAAATTTAAGATATTATTAATTCATTTGGAAAAGTTGAACATTTAAGAAGGCTGTTTCTACCAGTGGAAACAAAGATGGGAGACCATCAAATAGTTGAGTTGCTCAGAATTCTGCCTGGCTTCTAGAAATCAAATTGGAAACAGATGTCTTCCCACAAAGTGAAAATGATCTTATTAGTTGACGTTTCTTTAAATGAAACACACAATTACAAGAATGATTTTTTTCAGTGGACTCTGAGCCCAAGGAAAAGAAATATTAGATAAGTTGAAAAATATGTCATAGTCTTCAAATTTCCTAAGTACAGAGTATCGATTTAGAGACAATTTTCTGGGATGCTTGGGGAAAAAAACTCTGTAATTCACTTATAATTCATTTTTTTTTGTGAGCATTTTCCTGAACAAGAAATTTTTGATGAAAAGATTAGACAACCGAAAGAAGACCTAAATTTTATTCATTAGTTCAGTTTCAGATCTTAGTATGTTTAATTTTGGTTTATGAGAGTTACCAAGACTTGTATTAGGGAATTTAGAGAATTAAGTAGTATGTGTTCTGAGAAAAGGAAAAATAATATCATTTAATAAAAAAATCAATTTCCCTTTACCTGCATAGCTTTTGTTTTAAACTTCTGATATTAGAGTAGGTTAGTTTTTGCTTACCATGCATTTCTAATGAAAATTTTAGTGGCAGTTTTATAGTTAGGTATTAAGATGTTTTTTAAGGAGAATTATTTTTTTCTGGAATGGTAAAATGTAAATAAAGGAACACATCATATGACATTGTATCATATCTCCCCACACTATACTTTTGACACAGTTGATTCTCAACAGGTATTTTTTTCATGAGGGCTAAGGTAAGTCTAATAGATACCACCAGGGGGCAGCAGAGGCTGCAGGATCTCAAGATCAGGCAATGACTCTACCAGCTAAGATGGGTAGTTTTGCACTGTCCCTATAGTTCTGAGTGGGTAGTGGTTCAACCAGGAGTAATCATCAGAATGGTGCAGGAAGTTGTTTTGTTGTTGTTTGAGGTACTTATACTAATGTAAAATCATTATTTCCGGGGGGTGTGACCAGATCATGTCTAATTTCTAAAAGCTACTGGTTATACTCATGCATGAGAGCAGGCAAGAAGAGGATGGGAAGGGTTTTCTCTGCAGTAGGCAGAAGAAACTCTTAACCCCTAAAATGGTACCTACTTTTCCATGGGTTGATCCTGGGGGACTGCTTATGGACCATACAGGGTTTTCAGGAGCTGATCTGGAGATAGCTGGTCTCATATTTCCTAGACAAATGATAGGAAGAAAGGCAAAACAGCCTGAGTCTTTTCCTGAGGGGCTCCTAACTGGTAGGGGACACATAGTGAGCTATAACTTTCATTAGACTTACCCTCAGCTCTAAGTTGACCCAATGAGAGTCCTAATTATTTCCTTTTGTTCTGAATCTCTAATTGCACTTGTTCCCATGCCTCTCATTTAAGTCAAAGATTTCAGGGTTCACTCAAATAGAATGATGCTTCCTCCTTCACTAAACTTCTAATATTCACATTGAAAGCACCAATGACAGCTAGGGCACAAGGTCTTAATTCTATCTCAGATGTAAAGTATTTTTTTTTAAGGCAGATCTCTTGTAAGTTACCACCTCCTCATTATAATGGGATCTGTAAACTTTTCCTTTGCATCTTTCAATATCAAGTACAAAACAATAAAAGGTCTCTTCATTTGAATAGAGCTGAATCTAGAAGGGCCAAGCAAGAACTGGATAAAGTTATGGGATAGATAAGGGGAAATAAACATAGAGGCTATTATGGTTTTAGGCAAAATTACTTACAAGATAGATTTCACTTTCTGGGTTAAAAAGCTTCATTTTATCCAAATCAGATTCCTCAAAAGCATAGGATATAAGTTAGTTCCTGAAGAATTAGTTCTTCTTTTAAATTTTTCTAGAGTACTGCAACCCAGTTTCCCAATTAGGTAAAGGAATTTGAGTGGGTTAAGGCTTGGGGAAGCTTTTAACCAGGAAAGGCAGGCTCAATTTATGATTACCAGAAAGGAGCACTCAATGATGGACAGGTGGTAAGAGATAAGAGGAAAAGCAAGAATATCACTTAGAAAGCTAAATGATGATCTCATAGAAAGATGATATCACTTAGAGTAGGAAAATAATGACGAGATGGAGAAGACAAATTTAAAATATGCTTTTGTGTTCACAGATGACTGGGTAGACTTTTGTATGGAAAGGTGTGGAGGCAGGGTTTTGGAAGGTAATTGTTGGAAACTCTATATTCTTTTTCTCTTTCTCTGCCCTTGAATAGGTCATGCTAACATTAAGCTAATAGCACACTGGGTAAAGTAAAAATGAGTTCTTCCTTCTATAGCCTCCCTCACTTAATTTAGGGGGTTTAGAGTGTTTTCTTTTATGCAACTATGTTTTCTGAAGAAGTTACATATTATGAAGAAAAACAAAACAAGTGTATGTGTGGGGACAGGAAGAGTTCACCGGGCAGGACAGATCGTGCTGTGAAGGACAATGGGCAGGTTCTTGCTTGGCATACTCATGGGCTCCCAGGAGCTTGTTCAAACCAGACAGATGATTGCATTTCTTGTCCTGGGACTGGTCTGTATGGACCTTGAGTGTGAGGCTTGGATGTATTTGGTTGGCCTTTGTTCATCACCAAACATACAATTTTTAGTCTTCTATTACTGTTCAGTTTTTTTCATTGATGCTTGTTTTTCTTTTTTCTCCCCCCTCCACCTATGTAAGTCACTTTTAAAAGAATGCAGCACGATAGCCCTGGGACACAATGGGCCTGAGGTTTGGATTTTTTTTTTATTCGAAATCTGGCTTTCTTGCAAAATAAGTGAGCAAGTCGTTTACCTTGCCTGGATAAGTGACTATAAATTAAGGAGAGTGACTTGATCCCCAAATGTCCTCTACTCTAATAATCTGTGCCTCTTATCTTTGAGGTTCATATATCAGAGCAATATCTTGCCATCATCAATGGGTTGCCAGTTCTTTATTTAAATGAGAAGTCCCATGAACTATATCCAGGTCATCAGACTCAGAGAAACACGAATATTTGACTTAACTTTCAAGGCAACAGGGAACAATGGCTATAAGCTGTAAATTTCCATTGGAAACATTTTTATTTATTCTTGGGTTCATAGAATCCTCATTTTGGTGTTCCTTGTCAGCTTTTCATTTCTGTGGCCCAAATGCTTGACATTAACAACTTAGAGGAGTGAAAGTTTGTTTTGAACTCATGGTTTCAGAGGTTCAGTGCATGGTTGCCAACTCCATTGATCTGAGCCCATGTGAGGCAGAACATCATGGCCGGAGGGTATGGGGGAAGAGTGCTGCTCTGCTCATGGTGGCCAGGAAGCAGAGAGAGAAAGGAGAGGGGACTGCAGGGAAGATGAACCCTTCCAGGAAATCTCTTCAATGACCCATCTTCTTTAGCCATGCCTCACCTGCCTACAGTTACCTCTCCACCAGTCCATTCAAACTCACATGAGCTGATTAGATTACAAGTTTCACAATCTAGTCGTTTGATCTCTGAACATCCTGTATCAACACAGGAGTTTTGACAGACATCTTATATCCAAACTATAACACTCGGGATTGCAATATTCTTCTTTTAGCATCTTCTTTGTTAAAAACTGTTTATTTCATTATATGCTACCTATATGTTATATCTTTCCTTTTTTTCTCCTGCAAAATACCTAACATTAATCAGAAATAAGTGTTGCATGCTGCTGAGAGTTGAGCATCCGAGTTCTCTGTGTTGCCTGGTGAGGCATGCATTGCAAAGCCCACTGACAATTTTTCTTTGTCCAGTGTGTTCTACAATAATTTTTTGTGCATGGCACTGAGCTAACAGTAGCTTTCTTCAGATTTCTACTTTCTCTGTGACCTAATAAAATAATTCAATGCCAAATAATTCAATGATCAAGAAGATTGTATAGACAACAGGCTAGCAACAAGAATTTTTTTTTTCTCAATTGGGGTAGAAAAATAAAGGCAAAGTTAGATATAGTGAGTGAGAAACATTGACTTAGAAGGTGACAAGACATGGACGACGTGTAGTTCCTTTGTGGACCCAGAGAGTCAGACAATTTTACTGTCTCTTCTTATTGCCATGCTTTATGGGTCATAAAATGCAACACGAAGCTTAATC
Source organism: Spermophilus citellus (assembly GCF_964194105.1). NCBI lineage: Eukaryota > Metazoa > Chordata > Mammalia > Rodentia > Sciuridae > Spermophilus > Spermophilus citellus. Next base: position 69,939,140 of record NC_138182.1, on the reverse strand, counting down.
TTAGGCACTGTGACAGCTCAGAAGAAGAGCAGTCACTATGTACTTCAGGTCTATAAAGTAGAAGATGTTGGCTGGGTCACCTCTACCAGTGAATTAAAACCCCAAGCCAAATACAAGGATGTGAGCTCCATTCTCTTCCACTTGAATAAACCAGAGAGCTTCTAATATTGTGAACACTGGGATTCTCTAGTGGCCTATCCTGTGGTCAGACAAGACCGCCATTTTTATGTGATTGTCTTACTACTAACTGATGAGATATGTGAACATTTAAATCTCTCCTCTGTCCCTGTTCCTGTTATCCAGTTGGTACCGAAAGTTACTATTGTCACATTATAATCTCTAGTCAGCAGTGGCTAGTTGCTAACTTTTATTGTTTTTGTTTTAGAGGTTGTTTTCCTTCTGACCATTTTGTTGCCAATACAGAGATAATGAGGGTTAAGGAAAGTTTTGTGTGTGAAGGGGTGACCCCATACGGAGCATAGGCCATCAATGGGTATTTAGTGTGAATACGGTGTCTGTACAGACTAGGATAATAGCTGTACCATGTTCCTAAATTATTTTTTAGGCATTTATTTCATTTTCCTTAAAGATCAGAGGCACATACCTTGGAGTAAAACTTAGCCCAAAGTTATTCTCTATGAGAATTGATATTAATTGGTACTCCCACCACTTCTTTTCTCCTAGGACAATCCCAAGCAGTTGAAAAAGGCATGTTTGATAATATGTGCACGGGAAGTGAGCAGAATGGACCTGCACTTTGGAAGATATAAATGAAAGCAGTGAAATAACAGAAAACAGTCCAAAATGACTCTTTCAGTCCTGAGCAACTGCAATGAACTGATGCTTCTTAATTAGTGTGTGTATTCTGATATGAAGAAAAGGTGTTTCCATTATAAGATGTTGAAAAAAGAAGTGTGGCATTTGCCCTGGCTTAGAGCATGGAGGAGACACACTGAAGAAAGCGAAGAAAGATCAGGACAAGGAACCTCCCTCCACAAGGAATTCATTGTCCTCACACAGCAGATGTTAAAGTTAGCAGCAGAATCACACTCACAATTTAAATCAAGGAAGTGGTGTGGGCTAATTCACCTTTGACTAGCCAAAAGTTCTATAAAATCTAGAGTCCCAGAGCACCATTTAAAGTGTTGCTGAAGGAAAGTGGGTAGATTCAACCAATAACTGAAGTCAGATTTTCAGGCCCAGAACGTGTTTCATCCAAACAGAGTGCTGAATAAAGAATTTTAGTGTGCTTGGTGCTTACCAGAGTTAACTTATATATACACAGAAGCCAAGTTTGGACAGACTTTATTTCCATTTTCCTTACGAATATTTGAAGGATTGGAACAATAGTTCTGAGGTCTGAGCAAAGTATTCTATAAGTGTATGATTAAATTTTGACTTTAAATATGCAAACTCCAACTCTAATTAAAGTCAGGAGTGGTTTCAAAAGGGGAAAACCACATGGATTTGGTCAGGAGAGTCTCAGAGGAAATTGTCAAAGACAAGAGTTGTATTTTTAGGACAATAGGGGTAAAGGAGTCATGCAGCACAAGATGAATTTCTAAAGAACTTAACTGCATTTTAACCTGTATTTTATTTCATGATCCATGGTCTGTCTTCCAAGTATGGCTTCAATATGCAAGGACAGAGTAGGAAGAAAATTTGGAGTATGGAATAAAGTTCTGTCACATAAACAATATTTCCTTTGCATGTTTAAAACAAAGGTTCTAGTAGATGTGTCAAATATTTTGTCATATAAAAATATTTAATTCATTAATAATTAACAGAATATTTTTTACTAATCTTTTAAAACATGTCTCACAAAGGTGGGGATTATAATTTTAAAATGGCATGAATAGATATCTGACTAAGCAATTATTTTCTAAAAATAATTGAAACTTAAAATTTAATGTAGCTAGCAAAATCCAGAGAGTTGGGGGAAAAAGATCTTCCAAAATAAATGATTTATTTTTCTCTGTAGAAAGTATTAGGATGTAGAGGGGAGAAATCATAAATTAAAAGAGACTTAAGAGATGCATCAGCCATTTTTAATATTACCTTAATTCAAATAAATCAAATTGTAAACAAAATTGTATAGCACTTACAAGAAAACTTAGAAAATGTGAACATTAACAGAACAGATACTGTTAAGGAATTATCATTTTTATTCAGATGTGTTGATATTTAAGACATAGGATTCTAATTGTTTGGGAACCTGAAATCTACAATTTAACTTAGAATTTTGGTCGTGGAAATTAATCTAAAGGAAAACTGAATTTCAAACAACAGGGTAGCTGGTTTCTTAATCTTTACCTAATTTCATGTATTTAAAGATATTCCTGTTGGGAACAAGCACGCTAGTTTTGCTTGTTTTTAATTATTTTGGTGTTTATGAACTATTATATTTAAAGAAAAGATCCTTACTAATGAATGAAGGAAAGAACCAAACATGCATTTTGTAAAGGAAAAGCCATCATAGTTGCTTAATAATAACAGATCAAAGGGAATTCCAACAGAATACACAGATTCATAGAGAAAACAAAACCTCATAGAGAAAACAAATAACAACAAAAATTAATGAAGAGGCTTGATAGTATTAGATGTACTTGGGACATTGAAGTAGATATAATACAGGCCCAGGCACATAGCTAGTAGCTTAACTTGTACATTTACACTGACAACAAAATAAAACAGCCCTTGGGGAACAAGCAAAGAGATGGAAATGGAAAGGGAAAATCATAAAAAGTAGGGGACTTGATAGAGCTCCCTAAAATACTCTGTTTTGAATTGAAATACAAGTATGAAGGAAGAGGAAGCCAGGACTACAGGGCTGATCACCATCTAAAAATGCTTCATCTTCTTGGCCGTTAGTATAATCTTTGCCCTTGTCCCTAATCTGTACCAGAAAGTGTGCTAGGTCCCTGGGAATCTGGTGGTAGAAGCAGAAGTGGTCACTTCCTTTAGTAAAAATTACTGACTGCTTTCTGAGTGCCATGTACCCGGCACTCTGCTAGGCACAAGGAATACAGCAATGAACTATATAAGCAGATGCTTATAATTCCCTACTTGTAGTTCGGATCCATTGGTTACTTTTGAATTCAAGAATAGATTGAAGCCCTACTGCAGGAATCTGGACTGGAACGCTGGTCATAGCTCTGAAGAATAGATAGGACCAGAGGTGAAGGAAAATACTGTTCTGTTTCATAGTCGAAGGAAGCACCAGAGCGGGTACTTCACACAACGAAAGAGTGACTGTCCTGTTTTTTGTGCATCCAGATATAACTCCTAGGATAATTCTGACTTATGTTACCCTCAACACAAAAAGTGCAAAATAAACTTTTCTAAACTCACAGGGGAAAGTTACAGGGAATGGATGGGACTGCTTTTCTTTTTCTCCTTTCATTTTTTGACTATTCTCCCTTTTTAAATTTTTTTTTTCCTCAAGAAAATAAGCCTAGAGCAGCTTGGGTGATTTCTGGATTACAAAAAAAAAGATGAGGCACAAAATGTAAAATGGAGACCAAATGAGGGCAATTTTATGTGTTTTCAATCAAGCAGGAATCTCCTCTGTGTTTGCTATGTAATGAAGAACGTGACACCTAATTTCCATGAAGGAAGTGGTCATTTTTGTCTCTACCACTGGATTCCCAGGGACCTACTACATTTTCTGGCACACATTAATGACAATGGCAAAGACCACACTGATGGCAAAGAAAACAAAGCCTATGAAGATGGTGATCAGTCTTGTAGACCTGGCTTCCTTCCATCTATTTCCTGTCTAGCTCAGTCTGAGAGTCTGCCTCCGTATAGACTCGTGCCTATTTGTGTTCTCAGTCTTATCAGATATGCTGAACTAGGTAGTTTTTTTTTTATCCAAGATATTATCTGAGACATTATTAGATATGTGTTTATATTATCCATTAAATATTAGTAGTTACTGTTCTATAAATACTTGGGATATTGAATTGAAAAGTTTTCTCTCTCCCCATTAGTAATGATTCAAAAATAAATCCAATAATCATAATGTCAACTCTCATTAATTCATGGTCTGGTTCTCTCTTTGGATTATTATCAAGATTTCGTGATGTTTTCCTTGAGTGGCTAGACAGGCTTCCCTGGGATCAATCTGAATTAAAGAGTTCTTTAGTATGTAGGCATGAAATATACTAGTGTCTGTAATTCTATAAAAGGGTGTAGAATAATACGATAGGGAGACATCAGGTGATTGTTTTGAAGGTTATCCCCTATGTCTCATAGGCCAACAGCATCTCTCCTTAATTTTACATTTGCTTTTTCCTTTCTTCCACTTCTCTGTATATGCCTTGGGAGGTAGTGTTGGGTGGGAGAGTCAAATAACTATGGCAGCACATGAGAACCAGTTTGAAATCAAATTGAATTCCCCTTACCCAGGATCTCACACAAGCCCTGAATAGAGGACTGCTCAAATGAAAGTCCAGTCAGACATACCCAGGGTGCCCAAAGTGTCAGAATCAAAGCTGATGACCAAATGTCCTTCTAGGAAGCATTTGACTTTGAGTGAGTAACTTAACCCAATTATAAGTTCACCTCCAATTGAGGATAATGATGCCAAATTTACATAAAAGTGAGAACTAAATTAGATCATGCATTTAAATAGTACAGCGCCCTGCTGTTTTAGGTAGCAACATATTGTACCCTAAAATAGTAATATTTTCCTTCAATAGAAAAATAATTATTTTGTTATTATGAAATAACTTTATTATGAATACTCTTCAGTTTTCTGATTTTTTTCTAACAATTGAGTTTGCTTTCATTGAAATCTTGCAACATGTAGATGTAATGTTTTCTTATCATTAGCCTGGAAGGTATTCTCTTGAAATAAATGATGATTATAATTGCTTAAAATATTGAATTAAAGAGATTTTATAAATGACCTATTGTTGATTCTGCAGGTAAGATTATGGTGAAGCCATAAGCCTGAGCGTAACTGGTTCAAGTACCAGTTAGTGGCAGTTCTGGCAACTGTTCAAATCCATACTGCTGTGTCCAGTTCACTTTCCAGAGAAACTGCTACTTGGTCAATCAAGTCCTATGGGACTATGAAGTAATCGGTCAACCCAAGTTATACTCGTAAGCTTCTCCTTTCTATCCAAATAGATTTATTTAATGACTCAGAAATTACATAAATCGAGGAAGAGTTAGAACAAAGAGAGACTGTTGGGGGCAGGAGCCGCTTTTGTGCTGCCCAAGCACACAGATTAGCCGAGAAAACCAACCAACACAGAAGAACAAATCTGCTACCTCTCAATAAACTACTCATTTTTGCCTTAGCTAGTTGGGGTGGGTCTCTGCTACTCATGACCAAAGCCTAAATTAATAATCATTCTTGCACAGATCAAATAAGTATTTAACAGAGAATTTATACCTTATTAATAGACATTAATTAATGCAATTTAGATTTGGATTTCACAAATGTGTTGGCATTTTAGATGTACTCTTGTCTTTCATAAAATAGAACCATCTGCTAATAGCTCTGATCAAAGCATAAAGCATTACTCAAACTAACATAAAGGTTTTGAAATGAAAGCATGAAAAGAAAGATTCGTTGATTTTCTAATTGGTCTTCTCTGCTATTGAATTTAGCCAGCATTTTATCTTTAAGGGGAACGTTTATAAAGAGAAACATTTGCCAGCTAATTTAAAGGTTAGCCACTATGGCATGACTAATGTCTATGGGAAAAATAATCGGTAAATTACTACATTGTTATAATGAGTATAATTTGTTTTGCCAGTGAATTCCTGGGATATTTAACTCCTCACTTTCTTCGTGGGTCTGTAAGCCATTTCTGGAGCAAAGGAGGAATTCAACTCATTAAATGTTAGTTTCTTGGTTTTGTTTGCTGAAGTATAATAAAGCTTCACCTTTCATTTAAAGCATTTTGCTTTAAAGAAAGAAGAGTTTTCCCTTAGAGTTTCACATCCCAGTAACTTTCTCACATTGGCAAGTAGGGTGAGAGGAGGAGCCATAAGCACAGAGAACAGTAATAACTTTAGAAGTGCCTTGTCCCCAGCAACTGATGTGTCCCTGGGAGCTGAGTCTGGGAGAACTCTTCACTGCCATTAATCAGTGACCCTCAGCCTAAACCTGGTCTTCACTCAGTTCTTTTTCAAGCTATTTGCATGTATATTGAGGGAATGGGAAGAGTCACATAAAAAAATCAATCTTTTCTTTTGGAAACTTTGAAGATATTAATACTACATTCTGTATAGCTTACGTTTCCTCAAATACGATGACTAACTTTTCAGGCTGAAAAATCGGTTCTCAAAGGCCCAGTCTGATTCGAATGGCTTGTAGCATTTTTACCATGGCCACATAATGCAAGGGCATCTGATGTAGATTCGTCACTTTGCAAGCCAAAGCCCACATCTATGCCCCTAGGATGACGCAGACGCTGGCCTTTTCCAGCCAAGAAGTGTGGTCTGCCACTGGGTGGAATGAAGCCCCTTAAGAAACACTGTCAGGAAAGCTGGCTACACATTCGTCACCAATTAGCAATAATTAGTTTGCTTTTACTAATTGCTTATTGAATTTTGTGCATGCTATTGCTCTTTGAAAAGTCAACTTTACTCTATGAGGAAAGAAAATACTATTAGTTTATTATCCTATTGTGACAATTGTTTCCTGGTACAATATACAGCCATATCTGAAAAGGTTCCCATAACTGGCTCTACCCAGACCACTAAATCAGAATCCTCTGACAATTTATTTACTAAATAAGTTCTCCAGGTGGTTCTTAAGCAGAGTGAAACTTGAGAATTATTGATTTAAAAGACTTCAGCATAAATTCCTCTCCAAATGGAGCTGGTTTATTGAAACTTAGGATTTCCTTGAGAAATGGCTGCCTTGAAGGCCTGTGGTAAGTCTGCCTAGCTTTCAAGTGCAGAATGAAAATGTCCTTTGTGGCCATCCATATCCTCCAACATGACTTCATCTTCATTTCCTTGGCTTCCCGTAGTCAGTACCAACATACCAAGATGTACTGGGCATAGTAATATCATTTACTAGGCAATTCCAATCTCTCAAATACAAATAAAGACTATTCTTTTATCCTAGGAAGAGAAAAGATTATTCCAGCTTATACTGAATCAAGGTCTCTTATGGATATTTTTGTATCTATCTTCTCTTTAACACAGAATTACTGAACATCGGTAATGAGTGAAGTCCTCAGCATAGCATCATGAAGAATCCTAAGATGATGCATCAGACACATTCTCAAAGGTGTTTATAAACTCTTGACTACAATTCACTGAAGTGATTCTAACACGAGCAGAGTGTGGCATTACCAGGTACTCAACCATTGCAGCAGAGGAGGGGTCACACTTGAATCCTTACACTGTCACATGCATTATTAAAGTCTGTTATCTGGAAACAAGAAAGAGAGAGCGGATACTGTGTCTTTTGTAGGGGATTTTGCTACCATTGGAGAGTAGCTCAGCTAATTTACAGCAGTGGGGCTCTTTTCCATTCTACCATCCTGTTTTGCTGCTTGGATGTGAATCTGAGTTAGTGTTTCACCCAAATGAAAGTGAAATGGTAATGGCAACAATGGATAAAGAGCACCAGGCAGGCTTGCCAGTGATGTGGTTGAGTTCAAGTGGACTTAGAAGTCCAAAGCAAGGAGTGATTTCCATGAGCATCCCTTAAGAGTCTGCTCCTCACTCCTATTTTTAGACAGTTCATCCAGACGGAAACTTCTCCATTTTAATCCCAAGATAGAACTGATAGCAAACATTCAATGAGACAGTACCTCTCGGTTATAAATTATTTTTTCAGTTTTATGACAAAGCAATATGTACTTACTGGAAAGCATTAGGAAACATGTCACAGAGGAAGAAAAGCAGAAAAATTGTCTCCATCACTGTTAATTCTTAACCCCTCCTGCAGCCTGTCGTATGCACTATGCAAACACCTTCATACCACTTTTCACAAAAATAGGATCTTGTGCACATACTTTTCATATGTGCATTATTAAATTTACCTCTGTATTCCAAGCATCCTTTCCTGTCATTTAATATCCGTCCTTATCATTGCTTCAATGACTAACCATGACCCATTGCATGTGGATATAAAACAGTTAAACAGTTCTCAATTGCAGGACCATCAGTTATTTTTAGTTTTAGATACAATCACATAGATGAGTGTGGCCACATACATTTTGAAGTGTTAACATTTCCAGTTCAAAGATCAAAATGATCCTTTGAAACAGGCTGTTGTTCAGCTTATGGACCTTAGGTTCTGCCCCAGCAGTAGTTAAAAATCTTACATAACTGGGCAGAGACTTAGAGAAGATAGCCCTAGGATTTTAGCTGATCACAAAACTTGTTCTGCTTTTTTAAGGAGAGGGAATTATTCCAGTCTGCAAAGTGGACTAAGTAATTAGAAGACCAAGCAGATTAATGGTTTGTAGACCAAGAGGTTCAGAGGAGATCTCACTTTACCATGATCGATGGCCTCCAAGCAGAGAATAATAATGTGCCTAGCCAGTGCTTAAAAGTCTTTAAACAATGGCCTTTTACTTTCCTGTGAGAAGAACTTTGTAAGTACACTTATTTTACAATTGTTGTATCAAATCATGTTATTTTTATTTTGGAATCTTGAAAAACTATGAAAAGATACATTTAATAAAAGCTCTTTAGAGAAATTGTAATCAGCATTTCTAACCAAAGAACAATTGTGGGAGGGAGGATTCTTTTCAGAAATACAAAGAATAATGCCAAGTTTCTGATTTTCAAAGGAGTTGCTTAAATAAGGCACAGAAATGAACTGAGAGGAAAAAAAGGAGTTATGAAATTTTCTCACTTCTTTCAAGTCAAGGAAAGTGTATTACAGAGTTCAATAGTGAAAATATTAGACCAGAATCTTTAAAATATGCATGTTGAGATCACATCTTATCTATATTGTGTGCCTCAGTATTTAAAATACTTTATTTAACTATGAGGGGCATGTTCAGTTATTAAAATAGTCTTACTTATGCAAGTCTCATGTCATGGTTGTATCAATATAGGCTCAATATTACAATTTAAGAAATGAAAAATAAAAGACTTTTACTACTTTATGATTTCTGGGAAGTTTGCCTCCCTCTCACTGCATTAAAATTATATAAAAAGTATTGAATCAAATCAAAAGTATTGAATCAAATCATGGTATCTTTATTTTGGGATCTTTTAACAGTGATCAAAAGATACCTTTAATAAAACCTCTTTCAATAAGTCATAATTAATACTTTTAATTATGGAAAAATTTTGCATATGATTGTATATGCTAAGTAGAAAGACTCTTAGATATATTGTGTCTTCTCCAACAAATTGAAAATTGGGGAAATAGTTACTCTATGTGAGCTGTAAGATGAAAAATCAGCTTGACTGTATTTAATCTATAATAATAATAATAATAATAATAATGGTGCACTTAGAAGAACATAAAAGAGGGAGAATTATTAGTATAGGAAGAGTCAAATGGACATTTTTTGAAAGTGCATATGCCTACCTGTCTTCAGAGAGATGCTGAGTCTAGTGTAGGAATAAGCTCATTTCTCAGAGAATATGGAAAAGTGACACACTTCTGGGGGGAGGGGTGTTATTCTTCTGAGCTCATCACTTAGAAATAATGAAGTCTAACTGCTTCATAAATAAGAAATTGCTACAGCTTTCCAGTCATTATTTTCTTCTCTCTCAAACACATCCGTCTTAGTGAATAACTCCTACTATTCCTGTCTTGGAGTACTTTTCAACTTTTTTGGTTGATAGGTAGTCTCTACCTAATTCTCCTTCTAACGTGGTCACAAAGTGATACCTAAGAGATAGAATATCTATTGGAGGTTGGTTCTTAAGGAAAACCCTGAAAATCATAAGGTTCCAAGAGTTCACAGGGACGAGACAGAAGGCGAAAGATGGATGGATGTCAGTTAGAAGCGGATATAGCCTACTTAACTGGGAAAATGTTCCTTGGGTATGAATGGTGATTGCCTTCTTCTGAAAGGGGGCTCCATATATGAGAAGAAATAGTAATACTGTGCTGCTGAGATCTGTCTTAGCCAAAAGGTAGCTTTTTAAGCAGCCAGTATTACTTGTGACTGGTAGGGCTCAAGGTGAGGCCAGTCTATTCTTATTAGATATACATGACAGGAGAGTGTATTTTGACACAATATACATACATGGAGTATAACTTATTCTAATTAGGAAGGCCAGTCTGATTTATATTTTTATCTTTCACATCACTTCAGTATATCCATAGTCCAAGGAATCTAAAAGGTGGGAGGTTAGAAGTGGTACCAGTCTCAGGTAGCAAGTTCGATCAACATTCAGGATGATTTATTTCCTGTTCTCTTCTGCTGTTTCTCTTTGTTGTTTTATCCTATAATGTAGGTTCCTTTACCTTCTCACTCTTCCTTCAAATTTAAAAAAAATTACCTTTTAAATGTAATGTCCCTATGTTTTAAACTATTTTTCAAAAATAATATCATGGCTTTCCTTCACAAATCTAAAATTTTCCTGAGGATAATAATTCTAGATTTTAAGTTTTTTTTTTCTGTTCCATGCATTCTCTCTTACTTTGAGACACTCCACAGGGATGGTGGTATCTTGTGAGTTTGTATTTTCTATTTAGAGCTAGAGATTTTCCTTGAATGTCTTCTGACTTCTGACTCAAAAGTGAGGCAGTAAAGCCGTGTGTCTGATCAACTGTAGTATTGAGGGAACCTCAAATCTTTCCTTGTATTTTTCTCCAGAGGAGATTCTCCAGCCTTTTCTGCATGGAGCCAGTCTGAATGAGTGAAGGGAACTACCTCTTTGGCATGAGTGATGGACTCAACCCCTCTCTCTGTGACTTTCCCTGAGCCAGGACTTCTCTGCTATAATTTCCACAGGAAATAGAGCTGTTATCCATTCCAGGGGTATAGGTAGGGCATCACTTTGGTTGAGCAGAATGGAATGTGAACCACTGGGAGTGCCAGCCTACCCCCATTCAGGCTCTCTTGCCTCACCCGATTTGGGATGACTTCTGCATGCAGCCCTTCACCTTTCCTGAGCCCCCTGGAGTAAGCTGCCATGTTTCTTGCAGACTTTAGGTTTCAGCTTTCTGGGATCTGTTGGGTGAATGACCATTCCCCAAACTGCTTTTCAACTTCAACAATGTATCTTCACTCCTGTCATTGCTGTGTCACTCTTGCTGTCTTCCTTCTTGCTGTCTTCCTTCTTGCTGTCTTCCTTCTTGCACATTTACCATTTTCCTCCCTTCAGTCTCATTCCAAGGTCACCTGTGGATGGTTGAGGCTTCAGCTGTGTTTGTAGATACACCAATGTTTAACTTTTTGTGCAGTGTCTTAAAACAGAAAGTTTAGAAGACACCTGGATTGGGTCTCCTGGGCCTCTTTCCTCCTTGATGAAGCTGTTCTGTCCATCTTATTTCCTAACATGGTGAGTTTTCCTTGATATGGAGGCAGTTCTGAACCCAGTCCCAGAAAAAGAGAAGGATCTCATTTTCCCCCGTATCCTCATTTCCCATCTTGGTATAACTTTCATTCCACACAGGAAGACATGACCTAGCTTTGTGGTTCCAAAGTTATGCAATTGTCTGACTGTTTTCACCACATGTCCCAGATCCTGAGTTATTTGGTATTAAGTTACACCACGTATGAAACATCAGCAGCCTGGATGTATGGCTCCAAGCTCCATTCAATTTCTTTTCAGCCTCTTTTTGGCTGGGGTTTAGCAATCTTGTGGTCCAAGCAAAGCAGAGTCTCCCTTGCCAAAGACCATCGAATGAGACAAAGGTCAGGAGCAAATACCACCATTTTAACTCTGGAGACTGGGAAAATGGTCTACTCTCTTCATTTCTTGCTTGCTTGCTTCTTCCTCTTCCTCCTCCCCTTTTTTCCTTCTCTCCCACCTTCTCTTCATCCTTCTTCTTCCTTTTTAGAAATATTTTCTCTTTTTTTTTGGATGACCATATAGAACAAAGAGTTCTCATCCTTCCCTTGGAAGAATTATGCTGTATTACAATTCTGAGAGCCAAGAAGATCTTCATTATCTCCAACCTAAATTGCCTATGACTTAATTTAATGCTATTTTATTTCATTCAATTTACCATGAAAAGAGAAAAAGTAATGTTTCCACTTCATAGAAACCCTCCATGCACTTGAAGGTAGTGATTACATCACTCCAAGTTTTCCTACTCTACCCTGAAAAAAAATCTTCAAATTATTTTTAGATACATTGGAGAAATGATACCTCTCTCAGTAAAACATGATCCAACTTATGGTTTTAGAATTATATCCTCTTTGATACTTCTCTAGCTTTCTTTCTTTCACCCTCTGTCTCCCTCTCTCTCTCCCTCCCTCTCTCCTTCCCTCCCTCCCTCTCTTCCTTCCATTTTTAACTAGGCATGTATCATAATCATACTTTATAAACTTCACAATGTTTAAGCACTTACATACTCAAAGCAGAGAGAGTAAAAAGAAATACAATTTAACCAGGCTAGGTGGTGCACACCTATAATCCCAGCAGCAACAGATGCTGAAGCAGGAAGATTGTGAGTTCAAAGGTAACCTCAGCAATTTAGCAAGGACCTAAGCAACTTAGTGAGACCCTGTCTCAAAATAAAATATAAAAAAGGGTTGGGGTTAAGTGGTTAAGTGCCTGCAGGTTCAATCTCTAGTACCAAACAGCAAAAAGAAAAACAACTTTACTAGAAATTAACATCACATTGATTCCGATGTTATCACCACCTGACTTTGGTCTTATAAAAACATCAACTTCTGTCCTAGGTGCTGACTCTCCTCTCCCTTGTGTCACAGTGGGGAGGACAGAGTGTGTCTAGAGGAATGTTTTGCACAGATACTACTTAGAAGAAGGCAGTCCTAAGTGTGCCTGTGTATTTAGTTCCAAAAGAACAAAGAAATGGTAAAAGTGTAGCTTAATCAAGTCCAGTCCAGAACATGGTCTTGGGAAGTGTGTCTGGAATAAAAGGAACTTTACTGCCAAGAAACTTTCCTCAAGTTTCTCAAAGTTTTTTTTTTTTTTTTTGAGTAAGAGAATATCATGCCATAAAATGACTAATAGCTGCACATGGTATTCAAAATGATTGATCTTCACATTTAAGATATGTAAGCCTAAGAGAAACTCAATATCATATAAAAGGTATATAGGGATTATTTGGTAGATATTAATTCCTGAAACGAGAAACAAGTATTTAATCATTTTTTAAAATGTGGAAGATGTTCCCTGTAATGGACATTGGCTGTTTTTATTTTTCCAGCATCCCTTCTTTGGTTAATAAAATCATTCTTACCATTCCATGAAATTGAATGGAAAAGCCCCTTCTCCCTCTCCCATGCTCAACCAGCAATAACAGGGTGGACATATAGTACCGGCCTTGCCTCTGAACACTACACGCTGTGGCCTCAGTGACTCTTTCATGGACAGATGTGGCAAAGGAGTGGTACTTTAGGATTTTTTTAGTTAGCCACAGGAAACAAATTTTGATACCAAGCACCTTAAAAATTTTGGTCAGTTTTATTTTAATTTCTATTATAATTAAAAATCCCCATTAACAGTATCTACCAGGAAAACTTCATTTTGCACCCAAGGAAAATGAGACCTTGAAATGTCAAAGTAATTTGCTGAACTCAACCTGCAGCTGCTTAGCTGTGGGCTGTGCTTGGTGTCTAGCTCTCTTGACATTTGTTATTTGACTTCTTATTTCTAGACACCTGCAGGTATCTAACTCTGGGGACATACTGGTAGGCTTTCCTTCATGCAGCTCACAGTCTATTTCTCTTTAAATCTCCCATCAGTCTCAAAAAGTGTTTTGATGATGCTCTGCATTTCTGAACAGTTCTGAAGTTTCTTAGAGAATATTTATAGAAGCAAAAGTTTGTCCTAATAAATTTAATTCCAAGGAAGAGAACGAAAGGTTTTCCAAAGAAGTATAACTATTACATGTGAATCTTAAAACCCCTCATGTTATACCTGAAATAAAACAGGAAGTAGGAAGATAAAGCCACTTTACCAAATTCATACTCCTTTCCTTTGGTTTCTACAAGTTTTTGTGTTTGTTTGTTTCTTAGTTCAATATGAAACATTATACAAGAAATAATACCAAGGCCAAGTACTTTTTATCTACAATCATATGATAGTATGCAAGATTTCTTTAATTAACACATAATTCTTAGACTATTATCTAAGCATCTTTACTTAAATGTTGTTAATGGAATGCTTACTATGAAGATAACTAATTGCTAGCTGTTTGCATTGTGGTCGGTATTTAAGAGCACCAAGGTTCTTCCCTTTCCTTCATCCTGCCTTAAAGTTGCAAGGGTGCATCACCTCATCTAGACATCTCAAATGCCCCAAACATAACCTCTAAAACCTCCCATCACAACAATGGAACTCAAAATGTTCTAAAATGATTAAAATGAAAATGCTATGTCTGAGGTATGTCTAACCTTTATATCTATTAAATTTTAATATTTCATATCAAATGCTAAATTATTAGGCATGGGGGGGTGCAAATGGACAACGTGAAGAAATTTAATTATTGAGATATATCAGTTAATTAATTTTTGAAAACATTTGGAGTTTTCATTTGTTTACTTTAAATACATAGTTTATTGTATATTGATTATAACTAAAGAAAACTCTTTAAAAAACTTTTTAAAGGATGAGATAGATCTATATGAGCCAAGAAAGAATATTCACAGGATACTGAGTGGAGAAAAATACATTAAACAATAGGCCTGGTATCTTTTGTGAAATACACGTCAGTGGAAAATGATAACTTTGTATGAATACCAAGAACTTTCTCTTTAAATGTGATTACTACCATAGTCTTCATTGAGCTCCAAGATGGCCCCCAATAATCCCCTCTTTCTAAGATTCATGCCCTTGTTTTATCCCCTCCCACATTTTATCATGACCACAGAATATGGGAGAAGATGATATGTCACCAAAAGACTGTATCTTAAAAGACATCATGTCTTCCTTTATCTCTTGCTTGGACTGTTTGCTCTAGAGGACACTAGGGCAGCTTTATGGCAAGGTCCCTGTGGAAAGAAATTGAGACCTTTTGCCGACAGTCATACAAGTGAGCCTCTTGGAAGACAAATCCAGACACAAACCAGCCTTCGGATAGTGGCATCCCTGTCTGACATTTGAACCCTGAGAGAGAACCATCTAATTATGCCATGCCAAGATTCCTGATTCTCAGGAACTCAGTGTGGTAATAAACATTTGTTGTTTTAAGGTATGAATTTGTTCAAAGTAATATAGAAAACAACATATTCCTTTTAAAAATATTTATTTATGTATGTATTTTTATGCACATATGCAGTACACATATACATTAGCTATAGTAAGATATAATTTACATTCAATAAAATCTATGATTAAAGTGTAGAATTTGATTAAAAAATATATATATTTAATATATATAAATGGTGTATATATGTATCCAAAAACCATCATTACCATCAAGATAATAAACATACTCACCATTCTCCTCCTCAAGTTCCTCATGACCTTCCCTCTTGACTTTTCATCTCTCTTATCCCCAAACAACTACTGTCAGCTTTCTGTTCTAATAGATTGCTTTGCATTCTCTAGGATTATGCATAGATGGAATCACACAGTATATACTCATTTTCTTTGCATTCATTCACCTAGCATAATTATTTTGACATTCATTCTCATTGGTGCACATAAATAGTTCATTCCATTTTATATACAGAATGAATATACTAACAGTTTGTTTATTCATTCACCTGTTGATAGGCATTTGGGTTGTTTAAGGTTGGAACTACTACAAATAAAGGTTCTATGAATATTTAAGCAGAAATATTTAGTGCATATTTGCTTTCATTTCTCTTAAGTAAATGCCTAACAAGGAAAATGGCTGGGTCATGTGAGATGTGTATGGTTAACACCTATCATATGTTTGGTGTATAAGAAACTGTCAAGCTGTTCTTCAAAGTGTTTGTGTCACTTTACATGCCTAAAGAGTTCCAGGCTTTTCACATCCTTTCCAGTACTTGGTATTTTAAGATTTTTAAATAGAAATTTAAAATTCTATGAGATGTGTAGCTGCATCCTAGGGCATTTAAATTTATATTTTCTTAATAACGAGGTTAAACAACTTTTCATGTGCTTACTTGCTATTTTTTTTTTGATGCGGCATCTGTACAATATTTTGTCCAGTTTTTTATTGTATTAGTTTTGAAAGTTGCTTATATCTTCTTTGTATGTTCTAAGATATATTGTTTGCAAATATTTTTGTGACTCATCTTTTTATTCCTTTCACAGGATCTTCATTTTATATTTGACATTTGATAAAGTTGAGCTTATACATTTGTTGTTTTAATAATCATATTTTTGATATCCTAGCCAAGAAATGTTTGCCCAACTCAGAGATTTTTTTCCCAAAATTGTCTTCTAGGAGTCTTATATTTTTAGATTTAATCTATAAAATTTGCTATACGCTGATTTTTATATATAGTGTAAAGCATTTATCAGGGTTAATTTTTTTGCCCTATATCTACACAATTGTTATAGCATAATCTGTTTGAGTGATGATACTTTCCCACAGAACCCAAATATACCTTTGTTAAAGATTAGTTGTTATAATATGTAAATGTAAAGGAAAGAAATTATTCTTCTGATGAAAACTTCCAAATGAAAACTGTTTTTTTTTCTCTTTTTTTTATTGGAAAACTGTTTTTTTTTAATTTGAAAATTAGTATGTTCAGTAATAAAAGTTATACAGGAAACTGCAGAAACTACACAGATTAAAACTAGACACAATATCATTTTCCAGAAATAACCCATAGTTTTGTCAGTATATGATTTATCCTTTTATGTTTTTAATAAAAATAGAATCAAAATAAGTCCTTTTGAAATCCACTTACCATATAACTATATTACAAATTATTTTTATATTAATATCTCTACAATTTAATATCTATAAACCATGATTGTATCCACACAATTCAGATACATGTAGAATGTTTTCTGGCATGTCAACCAAATTTAGAAAATTGTTATTCAGTGAAATTTAAAACTGGACAATTGATGATTAGATTGGAAGTTTATTTCAAGTAAAATAACATTAACTTGTGACTGTTTCTTCTCATTTTTGTCAGCATTTCTAGGTTTTCTATGCTAGCAATTTGCTTAAATCTATAATTACTCTTTTCTAAATACTGAAGAGGAAAATAACACTGGGATCAAAGCTATTTTTTATTACAGTGAAGATTTTTATATTAATAAATATTTAGAATTCAAGACAAAGTCATTGGAGGCTAGAACTGAAAATTAGAGTGCAGAAATAGGAATGTGCTGCCTAAAGTTTTCCGATCCTGTGTCTTGCTGTCACTCAGAATGATGTAGCTGGAACCTTTCCAAGGTTATACAAACTTCTAGGTTCATTAAAATGGAGACAGATAATATATTTTGAAAACTGCATGAAGTCCGTCTACAAATAACCAAATTAAGCCTTTGAAGATGGAGAGAACTCTCTACAAGATTCAAATCAATTTCATGAATGATTCAATAAAACTGACAGAGTTTCAGTTATCCAAAACCACCTAGCCAGATTGAAAATACATTAATCTTCTTGTATAGAAATGTGACCCAAGAGAAAGGAGGCTGTATTAATTTGGTTTGTTGTTAGGGGAAGTGCTGGCCAAGTTTTATAACTCATTTTCCCACTTTCATAGTAGAAGAAAATGAAAGTTGAGAGGGTATAAGTCCCCTCTGCTGGATTCAGTTATGAAAGGAGTTTTGAAACCATTTTCTAAGAGTGTGATGCTGGCAGGGCTGCCAGACGAGGATGGAGGAACTTGGGATTTTGTAATTAGGCAACTGAGACATTCAGATGAGTTTCAGAAGGGAACTGTTGACCAAATTTAAAATAAGTATGTATATTCTGGGTCAGTCTCCAATGGAAAATGGTAATTTTAGAATTGATATAATGAGAGCAACTAAGAACAGAGCAGGGAGGAAGAGCAGGAGGAAAAGATCAACATTAAACAGAGACATGAGGTGGGAGGGAAAGGGAGAGAAAAGGGAAATTGCATGGAAATGGAAGGAGACCCTCATTGTTATACAAAATTACATATAAGAGGTTGTGATGGGGAAGGGAAAAAAAACAAGGGAAAGAATTAAATTACAACAGATGGAGTAGAGAGAGAAGATGGGAGGGGAGGGGAGGGGGGATAGTAGAGGATAGGAAAGGTAGCAGAATACAACAGTTACTAATATGGCAGTATGTAAAAATGTGGATGTGTAATCGATGTGATTCTGCAATCTGTATTTGGGGTAAAAATGGGAGTTCATAACCCACTTGAATCGAATGTATGAAATATGATATGTCAAGAGTTTTGTAATGTTTTGAATAACCAATTAAAAAAGAGAAAGAAATCATGCTAATGAACAATTGGGAGAGAGATTTTCTGTTGATATGGAGCATTGTCCCTGCCTATAACACTCTCCCTGTATCTCATCATCTGAAATCTGAACACCCTGTTTCCCAGACTCCTTTGCTGTGGATTTGAGCTTATTCCAACAAAATGATCAGCCATGAAACACTTGAATGACAGAGTTGAAGTCACTTTTTTTTGCTCTGGCAGGAAGAAGTACACTAGACATTAGGTTTGCAGCATCCTTGGGGTGAGCTCCTAGTAATTACCTGCTTCATAGCTGTAAGCAACAGACACAACACCTTCCTTAATTTCCACATTTTCTGATTTCTATAAAGCCAGCAGTGGCTTTGTCTGATCCCATAAATATTCCTATAAATAACTTTTTAAATATCCAATTTCCTCTATTAAATACCTTCCCGCTAAAACAGAGTGGTTTTGTTTTCCTGCCATTGTGTAATGGATATAAGATTAAAATGAATAGATCACTCAGTAGATTCTTGGTATCTACATATACTTTTTAAAGTTTCATATATAAATCTTGCATAGCACTATTTTCGATATTGATAACATGAAGCACAAATAGTAGCACAGTTCTAGCTGTTCCATAATGCAATACTTTTGTACTGAAAAAGCATATTTCATGTGAAGATAAAATATTTTGATAAAAATTATCTGGAATAATTGTCTAGGTTATTTGATTGTTTCAGATAATTATCTCAATTATCTGGATCATCTGGATTTTTTCTGGCAGGGGGAAGAGACAAACGTACTGTAGGACTTGCAGTTCCCTCTTTTAGCCCCTGTCAAGATCATTTCAGAGAGATTTCCTATAGCAACAATCCAGAGATCAGAAAAAGGTTCAATAAGTGAAAAAGTCCTGCTACAAAGTGAGGGGACAAATGTCCAGCTTCTGT
This sequence comes from Spermophilus citellus, assembly GCF_964194105.1. NCBI lineage: Eukaryota > Metazoa > Chordata > Mammalia > Rodentia > Sciuridae > Spermophilus > Spermophilus citellus. The sequence continues at coordinate 69,919,774 of NC_138182.1, read as the reverse complement.
TTCCAAATGAACACTTACCCTAAATAATGATAGAGAACATAGATTTTTTTAAAAAAAAACAGGATTAATTCAAAAGAAATGTTTAGGATTTCTAACAATGACAAGTAAACTTTGTTGCAGGGAACTAAGGGGAAAAAATACATATTTTAGGTCATGTATTTTATGCAAAATTTAAATGACTTTATTGAGGGAGAAGAAAAGGTATATTCTCACAATTTGGATTATTTGCATTATTGAAAGAATTATTAGGAATGAGAAAAACTGGTATCACATTCAAGCTATTAAAATGTTAATGATGGAAGTTATGTGAGAAGTAGAAACATGAAGGCAGCTCTTTTGATCTTTTGTCTAGAAATTAGGTTTAGGCTGAATTGTAAAACTTCCCCTGACACATGCTAGCATCCAGTTTTTCTTGCTCATGACTGACATTTCAAATAAAAACTACAAAATGTTATGGGAGACATAACATCAATCAAGCAAATAACCTGAGCATGAATTTATATAAAAGCATGCTGTGCTCCTGGATGGAAAGATTGTACTTTAACTTACTAATTCACTGTCAAATCAGTATCCACCTTTCCTACCATGCCTATTTAGGAGGCACTTTTTTTTCTTTGACCTTTAAAAAATGATTCTAAAATTTGTGTATAGAAACAAAGACAAGATAATCAAATCATTGTGAAAAATATGTGGTCATCACAGAATAATTGCTACCAAAAACTGGAAGAATGTTGCAGGGATTGGCATGATTTGGGACTCACAGCTTAAAAAAAAACCATACTGCATTCACAGAAGGGCAAATTCTGCAGCCACAAGAAGCAAGAGGAATGTAATTCCCAGAAAAAATAATGATGATATATTCTTTTTTTCCTTTAATTTTTATTGTTGGTTGTTAAAAACATTACATAGTTCTTGACATATCATATTTCACACTTTGAGTCAAGTGGGTTATGAACTCCCATTTTTACCCCGTATACACATTGCAGCATCACATCAGTTACACATCCACTGTTTTACATATTGCTATACTAGTGTCTGTTGTATTCTGCTGCCTTTTCATTCCTCTACTATCTCCCATCCCCTCCCCTCCCATCTTCTCTCTCTACCCCATCTACTGTAATTCATTTCTCTCCCTTGTTTTTTTCCCCTTTCCCCTCACTTCCTCTTGTATGTAATTTTGTATAATCATGAGGGTCTCCTTCCATTTCCATGCAATTTCCCTTCTCTTTCCTTTTCCCTCCCACCTCTCACCCCTGTTTAATGTTAATCTTCTTCTCATGCTCTTCCTCCCAACTCTGTTCTTAGTTACTCTCCTTATATCAAAGAAAACATTTGGCATTTGTTTTTTAGGGATTGGCTAGCTTCACTTAGCATAATCTGTTCTAATGCCATCCATTTCCCTGCAAATTCTATGATTTTGTCATTTTTTAATGCAGAGTAGTACTCCATTGTGTATATTTGCTACATTTTTTATCCATTCATCTATTGAAGGGCATCTAGGTTGGTTCCACAGCCTTGCTATTGTGAATTGTGCTGCTATGAACATCGATGTAGCAGTGTCCCTGTAGCATGCTCTTTTTAGGTCTTTAGGGAATAGACCAAGAAGGGGAATAGGTGGGTCAAATGGTGGTTCCATTCCCAGCTTTCCCAGAAATCTCCATACTGCTTTCCAAATTGGCCTTACCAATTTGCAGTCCCACCAGCAATGTATAAGAGTACCCTTTTCCCCACATCCTCGCCAGCACTTGTTGTTGTTTGACTTCATAATGGCTGCCAATCTTACTGGAGTGAGATGGTATCTTAGGGTGGTTTTGATTTGCATTTCTCTGACTGCTAGAGATGGTGAGCATTTTTTCATGTACTTATTGATTGATTGTATGTCCTCCTCTGAGAAGTGTCTGTTCAGGTCCTTGGCCCATTTGTTGATTGGGTTATTTGTTATCTTATTGTCTAATTTTTTGAGTTCTTTGTATACTCTGGATATTAGGGCTCTATCTGAAGTGTGAGGAGTAAAGATTTGTTCCCATGATGTAAGCTCCCTATTTACCACTCTTATTATTTCTTTTGCTGAGAAAAAACTTTGTAGTTTGAGTAAGTCCCATTTGTTGATTCTAGTTATTAACTCTTGTGCTATGAGTGTCCTATTGAGGAATTTGGAGCCCAACCCCACAGTATGTAGATCGGAGCCAACTTTTTCTTCTATCAGACATAGTGTCTCTGATTTGATATCAAGCTCCTTGATCCATTTTGAGTTAACTTTTGCGCACGGCAAGAGAGAGGGATTCAGTTTCATTTTGTTGCATATGGATTTCCAATTTTCCCAGCACCATTTGTTGAAGATGCTATCCTTCCTCCATTACATGCTTTTAGCCCCTTTATCAAATATAAGATAGTTGTAGTTTTGTGGATTGGTTTCTGTGTCTTCTATTCTGTACCATTGGTCCACCTGCCTGTATGGTACCAGTACCATGCTGTTTTTGTTACTATTGCTCTGTAGTATAGTTTGAGGTCTGGTATCGATATACCGCCTAATTCACACTTCCTGCTTAGAGTTGCTTTTGCTATTCTGGGTCTTTTATTTTTCCATATGAATTTTATAATTGCTTTATCTATTTCTACAAGAAATGCCATTGGGATTCTGATTGGCATTGCATTAAACCTACAGAGAACTTTTGGTAATATCGCCATTTTGATGATGTTAGTTCTGCCTATCCATGAACAGGGTATATTTTTCCATCTTCTAAGACCTTCTTCTATTTCTCTCTTTAGGGTTCTGTAGTTTTCATTGTATAAGTCTTTCACCTCTTTTGTTAGGTTGATTCCCAAGTATTTTTTTTTTTTTTTTGAGGATATTGTGAATGGAGTGGTTGTCCTCATTTCCATTTCAGAGGATTTGTCACTGATATACAGGAATGCCTTTGATTTATGCGTGTTGATTTTATATCCTGCCACTTTGCTGAGTTCATTTATTAGCTCTAATAGTTTCTTTGTAGACCCTTTTGGGTCTGCTAGGTATAGAATCATGTCATCTGAAAATAGTGATAATTTAAGTTCTTCTTTTCCTATTTTTATGCCTTTAATTTCTTTCGTCTGTCTAATTGCTCTGGCCAGTGTTTCGAGAACTATGTTGAACAGAAGTGGAGATAGAGGGCATCCCTGTCTTGTTCCAGGTTTTAGAGGGAATGACTTCAATTTTTCTCCATTCAGAATGATGCTAGCCTGAGGCTTAGCATAGATTGCTTTTACAGTATTGAGGTATGTTCCTGTTATCCCTAGTTTTTGTAGAGTTTTGAACATAAAGGGATGCTGTACTTTGTCGAATGCTTTTTCTGCATCTATCGAGATGATCATATGGTTCTTATCTTTAAGTCTATTGTTGTGTTGAATAACATTTATTGATTTCCGTATATTGAACCATCCTTGCATCCCAGGGAGGAATCCTACTTGATCATGGTGCACAATTTTTTTGATATGTTTTTGTATTCAATTCGCCAGAATTTTATTGAGGATTTTTGCATCTAGGTTCATTAGAGATATTGGTCTGTAGTTTTCTTTCTTTGAAGTGTCTCTGTCTGGTTTAGGCATCAGGGTGATATTGGCCTCCTAGAATGTCTTTGGAAGTTCTCCCTCTTTTTCTATTTCCTGAAATAGCTTGAAAAGTATTGGTATTAGTTTCTCTTTAAAGGTTTTGCAAAACTCTGCTGTATACCCATCCGGTCCTGGGCTTTTCTTAGTTGGTAGTCTTTTGATGGTTTCTTCTATTTCCTCAATTGATATTGGTCTGTTTAGGTTGTCTATATCCTCCTGATTCAATCTGGGCAGATCATATGACTTAAGAAATTTATCGATGCATTCACTATCTTCTATTTTATTGGAGTATAAGGATTCAAAATAATTTCTGATTATCTTCTGTATTTCTGAAGTGTCTGTTGTGATATTGCCTTTTTCATCCTGTATGCTAGTAATTTGAGTTCTCTCTCTTCTTCTCTTCGTTAGCATGGTTAAGGGTCTGTGGATCTTATTTATTTTTTCAAAGAACCAACTTTTAGTTTTGTCAATTTTTTCAATTGTTTCTTTTGTTTTGATTTCATTAATTTCAGCTCTGGTTTTAATTATTTCTTGCCTTCTACTTCTTTTGCTGTTGTTTTGCTCTTGTTTTTCTAGGATTTTGAGATGAAGTATGAGATCATTTATTTGTTGGTTTTTTCTTTTTTTAAGGAATGAACTCCAAGAAATGAATTTTCCTCTTAGAACTGCTTTCAATGTGTCCCATAGATTCCGATATGTTGTGTCTGTGTTTTCATTTATCTCTAAGAATTTTTTAATTTCCTCCTTGATGTCTTCTATAACCCATTGATCATTCAGTAACCTATTGTTCATTCTCCAAGTGATGCATGATTTTTCCTTCCTTCTTTTATCATTGATTTTCAGTTTCATTCCAGTATGATCAGATAAGATGCATGGTATTATCTCTACTCCTTTGTACTGTCTAAGAGTTGCCCTGTGACATAATATATGATCTATTTTTGAGAAGGATCCATGTGCTGCTGAGAAAAAAGTGTAACTACTTGATGTTGGGTGGTATATTCTATAAATGTCAATTAAGTCTTGGTTATTAATTGTGTTATTGAGTTTTAAAGTTTCCTTATTCAACTTTTGTTTGGAAGATCTGTCCAGTGGTGAGAGAGGTGTGTTGAAGTCTCCCATGATTATTGTATGGTGGTCTATTAGACTCTTGAACTTGAGAAGAGTTTGTTTGATGAACATAGCTGCACCATTGTTTGGGGCATATATATTTATGATTGTTATGTCTTGTTGGTGTATGGTTCCCTTGAGCAGTATGTAGTGTCCCTCTTTATCCCTTTTGATTAACTTTGGCTTGAAATCTATTTTATTTGATATGAGTATGGACACTCCTGTTTGTTTCCAAAGTCCATATGAGTGATATGATTTTTCCCAACCTTTCACCTTCAGTCTATGTATGTCTTTTCCTATCAAATGCGTCTCCTGTAGGCAGCATATTGTTGGATCTTGTTTTGTGATCCATTCTACTAGCCTGTGTCTCTTAATTGGTGAGTTTAAGCCATTAACATTTAGGGTTATTATTGAGATATGGTTTGTTCTTCCAGCCATATTTGTTTATTTATGTTACTAAACATGGTTTGTTTTCCTCTTTGATTATTTTCCCCCCTTTACTGTACTACCTGCCACTGTTGGTTTTCATTGTTATTTTCCATTTCTCTTCCTGTAATGTTTTCCCAAGGATGTTTTGGGGAGATGGTTTTCTAGCTGCAAATTCTTTTAACTTTTGTTTATCGTGGAAGGTTTTAATTTCATCTTCCATCCTGAAGCTTAATTTTGCTGGATACACAATTCTTGGTTGGAACCCATTTTCTTTCAGTGTTTGAAATATGTTATTCCAGGATCTTCTAGCTTTCAGAGTCTGTGTTGAAAGATCAGTTGTTATCCTGATTGGTTTACCCCTAAATGTAATCTGCTTCCTTTCTCTTGTAGCTTTTAAAATTCTCTCCTTATTCTGTATGTTGAGCATCTTCATTATAATGTGTCTAGGTGTGGATCTCTTATGATTTTGCACATTCAGCGTCCTTTAGGCTTCTAGTATTTGGGATTCTGTCTCATTCTTCAAGTCTGGGAAGTTTTCTCGTGTTATTTCATTGAATAGATTGCTCATTCCTTTGGTTTGGACCTCCATGCCTTCCTGTATCCCAATGACTCTTAAGTTTGGTCTCTTTATGTTATCCCATATTTCTTGGATGTTCTGCTCATGGTTTCTTAACAGTCTTGCTGAGCTGTCTATGTTCTTTTCAAGTTGAAATACTTTGTCTTCATTGTCTGATGTTCTATCTTCTAAGTGTTCTACTCTGCTGGTAGTATTCTCAATTGAGTTTTTAAGTTGGTTTATTGCTTCCTGCATTTCTAGGATTTCTGTTTGTTTTTTATAACCTCTATCTCCCTGTATAGTTGATCTTTTGCTTCTTGGATTTGTTTATGTAATTCATTGTCGAAGTGATCTTTCATTGTCTGATTTTGCTGTCTAATGTCTTCCTTGAGACTCCAGATCATCTGAAGCATGTATCTCCTGAATTCTTTATCTGACATTCCATCTGCTGCAGATATTACCTCTTCTAACGTTGAGTTGACCTGCATTTCTTGTGATCCTTTCTTTCCTTGTCTTTTCATACTGTTCGCGTTTCTTTCTGCTTGGTGAAACTGTTGTGTTATTGAATTTTCCCCCTATATATTTATATTGCTCTTGTATAGTTGCAAAATCTTCCTTGCAGGTGCGGGCGGCGGCTATGCCCCTCCTCCAATTGGGCCAATGTGCCTACCAAGCCGGCAGGCCGCTGGGCCTGTTCTGCTGGTGGGTTGCAGTTCTGCCTATCTTGCAGGCACGCGGCGGCTCTGCCCCTCCCCCAACAGGGGCGATGTGTCTACCACATTGGCAGGCCGCTGGTCCTGTTCTGATGATATATTCTTAATGGAAAAAAAAACTTGCAGACCAATGTTTCACATGATTGCATTTGTGTAAAAACTGCAATGCATTTATATATATATATATATGTATGTGTGTATATATATATATATATATATATATATATATATACACACACAAAAAAAAATTCTGCATTAGCCAAAAAAAAAAAAAACTTGGCAACACACAGAAATGCTAAAATAGTCATATCTGAGGCACAGTAGGGGCTGAGGTCAACATTTGCTTCCTATTTTGTGTATACATCCATGTATATGTGGTTATGCACATATGCATAATATTTAATAATGACCCTGTGGGTAACTTTTAACCTTTTGCATTTTTAATATTATTCAAATTAAAATGCAAAGAAATGGAAACAGAAAGAAAGTTTTATAAAATGCAAAGAAATGTGTCATATACTACGTTCTGTTAATATAAATACATACACACATATTCATTTATTTAAGAAAGAAATTTTAGTATTTATAAACATAAATGCTGTCTTTGGAGAATGGATCCTTTTTATAAAAATGGCTTTTGTACTGAGAAATTTTGCTCTTGTGTGGGCAATGTAGAGAGCAGGAGTCAGAGAAGCCTGAATCACTTTGCATGATAAAGCAATGTCTGCATATGTGGTTTTGAGTTGGTCAGCAGCACGATTTCAAGATTTCAATTTCATCTCTGCCACCCCCACAAAATACTGTTCACTTGGATATGACTGTATCATCTTGGCACAACCCAGAGTCAGAGTATAGTTCAAGGCCATATGCACCACAGTGGAATTTGGAGGCAGGACAGACTATGGAAAATAGGATCCCAAGAATTTTCAGAAATCTACAAGAGATTTCATGGTTTTCCTAGTTGTGGCATTTGGACAGTGTTTCAAGGAGTACACTCAAATAGCTTTAGTTGCTTTATCTGGAGGTTGTGCAACAAGAAAATTAAGTATGAGAATTGTAACCAGTTAGTCTAAAGACTAAATGATTAAAAAGAAGGTCCAAGAAAGCTTCCTGAAGGGATAGTAGGATTCCAATGTGAAAGGCATTCCCTAGTGAGTGGACCATGGAAAACCAGGAATGGTAGAGATTTGCTAAGTAGTCATCAACATACTCTACCTGTATTAAAGTGTCTGCGTGAGAGAGCCTCAGCAACAAAGTAGTTGTGTGAAGAAACCACAACATCCTCTAAGAGACAGAGCTGGTTTTAAACATCCAACAAGGTCCACAAGGCTTATTCAATGCTAGAGTGGAGTAAGGTATTTCTTATGTATGAACTCTCTTCTTTTACTCCATTTCAACCTTGGACATGCCAGAGGCAATCTGTCTAGCCCAGAAGGGAGTAAGAAGAATGCTACTGTGGCTTAGAAAAGAATGTGAATCCAAGTTCCTAAATTCTAAAACAGGCCTAATAGATTTAAAAACATGTTCCCCTTTCCCAACACAGAAACACTTGAAAAAGATAATGCAGAATAAATCAGTACTCAGGATCCAGAAGTTTGAAATACATGTTGATCAACTTAAAACTGATTTTGTTTTATGTGTGTGTGTGTGTCTGTAACCCAGTGACAGGATTGCTAATTTATATAAAAAGACATCAGGTTTCTTTGTGAATTTAACACTTAAACAAATGACAGAAATGACAAAATGAGTCAAGTGACTATTTGGGAGAAGAACCATGTGGTTAGAGGGAACATGGAGGACACAGGGATGAAGTGGAAACAATCTTGTCCTAGTGGAAATGCTAGCAAAGGCCCTAGTAAGCTGATGTACAGTAAGTCCTCACCTGACAAGAAATTGCTTTCAGTTAAAGGAACCCCTGAGAAGCTGGCGTTGCTCTGGGCAGGAGCTGGAGGTGGGACAAGCTCAGAGGGCTGGTCCTTGTCAGGAAGAGGGTCAGCTATGACCATATCTTCTGACTTAAGATCATTTGCCAACATTCACCTGCACCCTGCACCCTGATTGATTACCAATACACATTAACCTGTCACTGAAATGGAGGTCCTGGAGCCCAAGCCTTCACCATGGTAGATTCATTAAAATCAATGTTGCATCCATCTGGAGAGGAATGACAGATCATGAAGAATGTCCTCCCCTGTGACCAGGGTTGAGATGGGGACGAGGGCTGTTTCATACCATTTTTCATTTCTTTCTCTCTTTATATGTGTGCCTCTCTCTCATTTTTTTTCTACTCACTAGAGCCAATGAGTGCTTGGTTCTATCGAACAAAATGAATTAACTGATTTAAAGTGAACTAGGTTGTCTAGAAATTAAATCATTCCTGTACTACTAACCACAACAAACACCTTTCTCATAAAGCTGTTTTATACATGAGGTGTATGAAGCACTTGCTGTAGTGCTGGAACAGAGCATTCTCAGTAGATGATTACTATTAGAAGGTAATATAGTCTGTGATTATTCCAGTTAGTGGGGAGTGAGTAATCAACACAAATGAACAAAGTATCTTCTAGTCATAAGACATGGCTGGACTTTCACCTACTTGTGAGAGTATGTCGCATCACCCATTAATGTTTATACCATCCTGGGCAGGAAGTGCACCAATGTTGATGGCCTTAGGACAACAGGACTCCTACTCTGCCACTTCTTTCCTCCTGTGCCTGAAATAAACAATCCCCAAAGCATATGATTATTTGCATGTGAATGTCTGAACTCAGAGTTCTTAGAAGCAGGAGGGGAAGAATGGCTACTAGACAGGCAACCAACGGTGTCTGTTACAATCCTTAGCTTTCCCACTTCTTTGTCTGCCACTTTCCAGCAAATCCCATAACCATATGGTTCTGAATTTAATACATATGTGATGAAGTGAGCATTAAGTTTCCATATGGAAGTGTTTTCTCTTTTGTATACTCCATGCTTCTTTTGCATTCAGACTTTCATAATGCTGCTATGTTTGCCTATCATTTCTATGCTTCTCATCTTATTCAGTCTTTAGGATTTAGACAAAGTGTCTTTTTATTCATTTATTCATTAAATCTATATCTGACAAATATCTATGTCTATCTAATGTATGTCTACCCTATAGGAATTATAGGAATTACAGATACAACCTATTGTGTAGGAGACAGAGACCCAAATCAACAGTGAAAATATGGTACAGTAAGTGCTAATATGGAGGTGTGCATCTGTATCTCCAAGTCACCACCTCCACCTGGACAGGAGTGTTGGAAGGACAGTGCTTATCAAGAAGAAGGAGATGAAGTTATAAGGGAAGATGGAAGAAGAGTCCTTCCATCATGTGCACAGTTCTGAGACAGCATGTGTCATGGTTAATTTTACATGTTAACTTGACTGGGCTAAAGGATGCCCAGATAGCTGATAAAATATTCTTTCTGGGCATGAATGTGAGAGTATTTCTGGAACTGATTATCATTTAATCAGTGAACTGAGTAAAGAGGATCTGCCATCATCAATCTGTTGAGGATTCAAAAAGAGGACAGGAGAATTCTCTCTCTCAGACATTAGAGCCACTGGTTCTTGGGCCTTTAGACTCCAGGACTTATACCATTGGTTCTCAGGCCTCCAGACTCAGACTCAGGCTCAATTTTATCACCAACTTTCCTAGTTCTCTAACTTTCAGATGGCATGTTGTGAGACTTCTCTGTTTTCCTAATCACAATTCCTGTTGAGTGCAGCTCATTCCCAAACCATCTTTCTAAGTCCCGTTGCCAACACTCAAGTCAGGAGAACCTGCCCCTGGAAATTTGCACTCTGGACTGTGTCTGAACTATGGTGCCTCTGGGGAGTCCTGCAGATCCAGAGGAGTGTCCAGGGATACAGGTTTTTGAGAATGCTGATGGCAGAACTCTCCCTATGAAATTGCTTTAAGTACCGTCTCACCTTGCTTATAGTAAAAGTCAAATTCTATATTCAATTGGAAGAATTTTTTGAACACTGTACATTTTTGACTTTGTGCTTGTATTTTACTTCTTCCACTTGTATTATATCACTCATTTTTCTATTTTAATAGTTATTTTTATATTTGTAGTTTATCAATTTTAGAAGCATGAAAAGTTTTAAATTACAAATTATAAATATTAAATGATGTAAAATTAGCTTAAGTTTTAAATTAACATGAGCCATTTAAAAGAGATTTAGAAGATTCATATGAATTGTCATATAGGGAACTCCAACTGCATGCCATTACCTTACATATTTAGCATGAATAGTTAATTGTTAATTAATAAAATTGTAATTATTTCAGTGGTGAACATAGAGAAATTCAGGAAAACACCATAGTTTGAATTATTCATTTTTCATCCTTGAAAAAGAGACAAAAACACTGTTTTCAAACTTGAAATAGAAGAAGGGGAATTTTAACATATTGATCAAGGTATCATTAGTCATAATTCAAAGTATGAGATATAAATGAGAACTAAATGTTCAGATCTCTTCATGAAAAAATAAATGGCATAACAACATTGTTTTCACGAATATTTATTTTTTTATAAACTGACAAATAAGAAGACAGAGTGTTGTTGTATGCTAAAATCACTACACACAATCAGATATTAAAAAGCACATGCTTTTTATTATTCTTTTCAACTCTCTGAGGGGGTTGGTTGGATGTTAAGAATTGCTTTGGTAAACATTCATCCAGAACAACATATTTTTGTTTTCCTGTATGCTCTCTATATTTTGCTAGATCTCAGTAATGCTTATTGAATGATAATGGACAATGTTGCACCAGTTTACTAAAATCTCAAGAACTAAACCATTAATCTATTGATGGCAATTTAAAACTTGGCCAAGATCAAAGTCTATCTTTTGGTTTCCTTTGCAGGTTTGGGTTTTATCCTTGGTAATAAGAGCTAACTGTGATGTACATCAATGTCCTGCTCCTCAGAGTCATGACATTGTCTTCCAGGCATTTATAGAGTCTTCTCTGAACCAGTGACTTTATGAGGCAGCAGCCTAAGCATTCTAATGAGAGTCATTGTCTCAGCTGCCTTTGGGCTGACTTTCGGTGGCTGTCACCTAATCATGAAACTAAACTCTATAGGAAAATGTGTCCAAAGATGTGTTTCAGAACTTTCACAGGATTTGAAAGCTGTAGTAGAAAACGTTGATTGCATAATGTCAGATCCAAGAGTTCCTCCGATTAGCAAAGAACTCTTTCAGGAGAATGAGGTTAAACGACAGTGGAAACACCATGCAAATAAACCATCAGTTTTCTGTTGGCTCTTCTCCATCTTTACGTCTCTCCTTGGCTAAGGCAGCCAAATGTCCTGAGTGTATTTTCTCATTTGTAATAATAAGAAAGTGGACTATTAATTATTAATAACCCTGGATCCAAACTTTCTATGATTCAGTAAAGCAAAATGAGAATGAATAAAGCACCATGTTTTGTTTCAGCTAATATAGTCTTTAGTCAACGACACTTTTGCATTCATATTTGATATCATGCACATAACATAAAAACATAGGAGGAAAACTTTAGGACCATTCTGAATTAAAGAAAGTTTATGAAGAAGACTTAGAGTAACACAAATATAAAAGCACTTCTACATGAACAATAAAAACATAAACAGGGTACACTGCGGACTGAACTTCAATGGTATTTCCACTGAAAAAAGGGCGTATTCATTCCAGACTTAAGGCTCCAATTGATTTCTCCAAACTAGCACAGGGTGTATCTGGCTTTTCTTGGAGAAATCCCATCTAAATGTAATGGAAAGGCTTTCCCATTTGATCCATAGCAAACTCAGGAAACAGCTAGGAGATATACTCATATTTCTTGAGCTTTAATTCAGTTCCTTTTGCACTTAGTGTTTTCTTTAAAAGGTATCTTAAATCATTTCACATTTTGAAAAATTAGAGAGAAAAAGTAAAAGATATCTAAAAAGTACCAATGGCTGATTGTTTGGAACTCTCAAAATTTGCATGTGATAGTCCTGATAAGTGTAAGTAAAAATAGACTTTGTCTGCTCTTCAGTTTCTGAATGAAAAAAAACATCATGACATAATATTTGCCTTTCATATATATCTCAAACTCTTGAAATTAAAGTCAATTTAGTTGCTCTCTTTGCATAAAAGCTTAATTTTATTCCTTTGGTGAAATGGTTTACACAATTTGAGTGTTTACTGTTAAGATATACTGTTAAGAAATCTTTATGTTGTGAACATTAAAAACATTGAAGAAAGAGAAAATAGTTCTGCAACTTAAACTCAGTAACTCTTTGTGCTAATATGAATCAAGTTAAAATTGTGAATTGAAGTTTTAATGTACTATAACCCAGGGGCATTGTCACATGAGACCTTTTCCCTATTATCTCAACACACACACTCTGTCAAAAATGCCTCTAAGAATAAAATGTTTTCTGTCTTTTTTATTTCATTAGCAAACATTTGTAACATTTTGAATCCTCTATCGTGGACAGCAAGTAATAATTAAAATGCAACGGGTAACCAACCATCACACAGCTGGTTTCCATCCCAGAGAGTCCGTCAAGCAGCCGTTTCATTTACAATATGACATGAATGGTCAAAAGTCAAACTGTTGACAATCAATTCTATTATCACATGCTGTGGGCTTAGATTTGGCATGTCATTGTTAAGATTCTCTCCTGGGAAGATGGATGCAAAATAATTTCTGTTTAGAGTAAGAAAGAAAATTTTGTTGTTTTTTTTTTTTTTGTATTTAACTTAAGAAAGTGTAGTGATTTATGTTCTAAAAAGGGAGATTATAGCAATAGTTTAAGGAATCATTTGAAATACCTATACATGCACATATATAATTTTGAGAAAGTTATTTTCTTCCTCACATATGCATTCTATGTAGCACTATTTATCTCCACTAATAAAAATCCCACTTTACTAGATAGATGACATTTGAAATATGTATGGGAAGATATTTGATAAAACACTTAATACATGTATGCCTTCTTATCTTCATGACAAAATTACCAAAAATTCTCTCTTTTGTTCTTCTTCTTGTATTATAATTATGACATGGGTTGCTCTTTGTAGCAAGTACATACATTCATTCTATCATGCATACCCTATACCAGCAATGTGTCATTGCAAAACTGCAAAATCCTGAAACCTAATGCAACAGTCTTTCAAATTATTTACTTGATTTCATGGAACTATGAAAGTGAGAAAGCAGGTAGGCTGAAACCAGGAAAATATAACCAAATGGAGGAAGAAGGAAATAATAATAATAATTCAGAGACAGGAGCAGAACAAAATGATTTTTTAAGAGATATTCATAATGACTGCACATCATATGGTTCCCTACAATAAGAAAGGCCTTCAGAATCTCTACCTTCTGAACTTTTAGCATTCTCTAAAGTCTAGCTCAAGAGTTCTTTTCTTCCTTATGTGGAAACCCACCTCTTCCAAGTATGATTTATCCCAACACCAAACTGTGAATTGGCAAGAATAATTTTAAAGTTTGAGGTTATTTTATTTTATAGAAATTGTAAAATACATACCAGATTGTAATAATTTCTTAGATTAATGTTGACAGTTATTGAAAATTCAGTTAAGGTGCACTTCTTATAGAAGATGAGAAAATAATTATAAAAAGTTTTTCTGCATTTTTTTTAGAAATATGTTGACTACATTCGTTTGGCTTGACTTTGAACTTACAAAGTTCTGTAAAATGGGCCATAATTAAGTCAGAATAAGAATTTGCTTTAAATTGCAACACATAATGCTTTGCTAAATATAAGAATAGAAATATCCTGTGAGTTTCTGAAACAGCAAAGGAAAGGAGACTGGATAACTAACACTTCTGAAAATATTCAAGAAGTTTCATATCATCATTTAAGGATATAATTTCCATTTTCATAGTATGATGTGGTTTAATGAATATATTTAAAACAGAAAAGATCAGATTGCTTTTTGAAATTCCTTTTGGTATCTGATTTGGTACTAATTAAGTTTTGATTACATGAGTCAGAAAAAAATATTAGTTTTCCTTTCTACAATTCAAAGGTTACTTATTATTTAAATTTCTTCCAAAGTCCCAAACAAGCAAACATAGATATAGCTTCACTTGGCACTCATTCTGAATACCATCCTGATATTTTCTGATATTACCATTTCCATTGGATCTATAATTAGAATTTCTACTCTGGGCAGCTTTCCAAATGCAACTCCAAATTAAGGTTAGTTTATGGCTATTCTGAACAAATGCCAGGCAGTAAACCCAAGTGGAAGGTAGGGTGTCCGCCTCTGCTAATTGGATTATACACATGATTGATGACAAGTTTTCACTTTTTCTTGATGCCAGATTTATTTGTGAGAATAGCAATTATTTTACAATAATATTGATCCAGAGACGGAAAATTAACTTGGATGGTACAACAACTCACTTTAAAGGTAGCCAGTATTGCAATACATTGAGGCTGAAAGATATTTTAGAATAAGCATCTTTTCATCTTTAAATTTTAAGGCAATTTGACAGGCAGGCTAAGAAAATAAATGAAGGGAAAAGAAAGAAGGAAGGGAAGGCTATAGATAGGAAGGACAGAATGAGAAATCTCCTACCATAATACTAATCCTAATGAGTCATTTGGTTCCCAATGGAACTCAAACAGAATTTTAGAGTTTTTCGGTTATAATCTAAGGAGAGAAGGAGAGAATATATCAGTAAAGTGAACAATGCAGGAAGAAAACACATTTTTTTCTAGCTTGTCATAATAATCAAATATTTTATAACAGCTCCTTGACAATGTATTTTACTAAACAGAAGAGACAAAACAAAAATCCTCTACAAACATAAGACTGTGCAGAGGAAAACAGTTGAAAACAACATCCTTTATTGGGCTGTTATGTTTTATTGCATGTATTACCAGATTTCTACAGATGGAATAAAGCTGGCTTTATATTAAAGTCATAAGCCCTTCAACTTTTGATGGTTTCTATCAGCGTATTTCATCAAATGTCCCCTCAGACTTTCATACATGCTTGGCATTTACTTCTTTCCTTTTAAAATCTAGGGCAGGATTGTCATTTAGATCTTATCATACAATGAAAGTTACCAATTGCTTTAAGAGCAAAATATAAAAAGGGAAAATTTCACTGCTCTATTTTCTGTATGTTTAACTGTAGGTATTGGTTTCTTAATACAAAATATGCTCATACATAAATTTATATAAATTATACAAATGTAGTCTATTTTAAAAATGTTTTATAATTAATAAGAGCATACCAAATTTGCTAAAAACAATTAAAAAAAAATCTTTGGTCTTCATTCTTTCCCATGCTCATCTCATCTTCCTTTCACCAAGCTCCAGTTTTCTGGACCATATTAGTCCTCTCTTAAAGCCTACCAAGTGTCCTCCTCTTATCAAATACCAAGACTTATTTTCTGACTTTAGTGCTTTAGGTCCCCTCTCTGCATCTCTACAGTTGGTCTGTCTCACCAACAGAATCTTTCCCCAGACCTTAGTAGTTAGCTACAATATTTTGCAGCCCTTTAAAAACTCAGATGCAAAACTTTCTTTGATTTTGATTCTTTTTCTAGCCCCACTTCATTTTTCTGTTCTCTGCATAACCAAGACTCCCATCACCTGCTTTATCGTGGTACTGTGTCTACTTTCGATCTATATACTTTCTAATGTATCTTTCCTTTTTTAACTCACACCAGTTGTATTCTCTTTTTACTTTTCCTAATAAACCACTCTTACCAAAGCCACAGAAGCCTGGTAAAATACAATGGACCTTTAAACAGTTAGCTGACTTCACCTGCCCATTTTTATCTTCCAGATACCACACTTTTTTAGTGCTGTCTCCAGGTCTCTAAAATGCTGCCCCAAGGTCCCTAACAGGTACTTCCTGTGCTAAGCAATTTCTCCATGTTGGAGGTCTAGCTTCCCCTCCAAGGGCCTTTACTTTTCTTTCTAGAATTTCTCACTGGGTAATTGTATCTATTCCCTTGGTGTTTAATAACATTTATAAGGCAGTGCTCCCAGTGATAGCCATTTGGTATCTAGACTCATTTTAGTCAATGTCTCATTGACATCTCATGGCTATCAAACAGGCAGCTTAAGTGTCTTAACATATCCACAACCAAATTCTCCACCTTCCAGTCAAACTTAACCTCATTCTGGTCCTGCTTTTAAAAATAACTGGTATTGGAGCTGGGGTTGTGGCTCAGCGGTAGAGTACTTGCCTGGCATGTGGGAGGCACTGGGTTCAATTCTCAGCACAGCATACAAATAAATGAACAACACAAAAGCCCATTTAAAAAAACAACTAGAATCAAACTACACAGTCATTATGGTCAGAGAAATGGACACAATCTTTGGGATCTCCCTTTGTCTCTTCATTTTTCATATCAAATCATGTTTGCCGTGTTTCCTCAAAAATGTATCTGGAATGAATAGATAGATAGATAGATAGATAGATAAATAGATAGATAGATAGATAGATCCATACCCCCCCCCCCTCAATTGCCACCACTCCATCTATTCTAAGGCACTTGCTCATCTTGACTTCCTTGCTTCCTTCTTTGTTCTTTACTATCTATTCCTCTTTCAGCAATCAAATAACGTCCTACACTTATTTTCCATACTACTGTGCTACTCATTGTATTTAGGTTAAAAATCTCAGTTTGTAAACATGACCTAACAATATCCTATATTATGTTAATTGATATTTAAGTTTAAGATCATTGAGTTTCAGGGCAATCCATGACCTCTCTTCACCGCTATATATTTAATACTTACCATGGTGATGGGCACAGGATAATTACTGAAAATTATTGGATGATCTGAAGGATTTTTGGTTGCCTTGAAAACCTAATTTTCCTCATCTTCAGTAATAAGGTGATTAATACATTGACAGTTATTGTGGAGGCTGAAGTAAAAGGGGGTGGAAAAACTGTTATCTGAGAAATGCACCAATTTTGTCATCCCCATCCATCTTCCGTCCCTCAGTACTGGAATTAACACTTTCATTCATATCCAGTTACAAATCCTTAAGCAAACCAGCCCTTCTTGATTGCCTTCTTACCAGGCAGTCATGCAAATTCAGATTCTTAAAATCTCAGTTTAGCATATAACCATATCCTGATGTACCAGCAGAAACTTGAGTGGAAATATGCAGTTATTTGAATTAATATAACTACCTTTGTTTGCTAATGGCTTTTGAGTCACTAAAACAAATACTCTTAAAATAACTTTTGCAGATAGAGTTCACCTCAATTTTCAAAAGGCACAGATACTTCATTCGCTGACAGATGAAGACAGAGCTCATCTTCTTTTAGGAAAGGCACATGTGCTTTTAAAACATTTACCCATAAAAACATTTTGGAAAATAGAAATGGATTAAATAAGCTAAAGAAAGTTCACTCAGAAAGGAAGATCAATAGACAATTGAAAAGGAAAACATATATCTAATCCAGATAGAGCCAGAGTGAACCTTAAGAGTTCACAGAAGGGAAATGGCAAAATGCTACAATCTATTTTAAAGCTTATAAATCCTTGGGAAATAAGCTGGTGACTTATAATACTTTATGATGGTGAAAAAGTATGTTGCTTTATTCAATGTTTTCTTTTTTGCAAATTCCGGGTGAATTAATCATATTTAATATGTAATTTATTGTTGTAACCTTCCTAGAATCAATAGGGAAATAAATATAAAGGAGTTTAAATATGTTTGCTGAACTGTATCCTACTAAAATTTATATGTTGAAGTCTTAATTCTTCATACCTCACCATGTTAACTCCTTCAAAAATAGGGTCATTGCAGATATAATTAGTTAAGATGAGGTCGTACTCCAATTGGGTGGAGTTCTATGCTAATGTGACTAATGTCCTTATAAAGGGGATATTTGGGCACAGACACTAATATACTGAGAATATTATGTGACGATAAATGCGGGAATCAGCCCATCAATGCCAGAGATTGGTAGAAAGTCACCAAAAATTAGGAATGAGACATGAAAGAGATTTTTTCTCTCAATGTCTTCAGAAAGAAAATCTGCTGGCACCTTGCTCTCAGACCCCTAGCCTACACAGCTATGAGAAAATATTTCTGTTAAAGTCATACAGTTTGTGATATCTTATTAAGGTAGTCCTAGAAAAATGCATATGTCTAATCATTTTTTCCCAGATATTCTGTTCTAGGAATACACCTGATAAATAATTCCATGCCTATAATTTTGTATAGTTTTAAAAAATCCATGGGAGCATTATTAATAATAAGAAAATAAAAATAATTATACCCACACAGTAAAATAATAGAAATCCACTAATAATATATTTTGAGCAAGGTATAGTGACACAGGCAAAGTTTATGTTATAAAACTTATGAAGAACAAAAGATCTAAAATTGACAATGATATTGACAAAGAAGGGTTTTGGCAAATCATGAACTGCAGCAAAGAAAACAAAGGGGAAATGGTATGAAAACAGTACAATGAATAAGTCATACAGAAGGGAGAACTGAGAGACAGAGGTGCACCTCTGCCAACAGGCCAGGGTGTCAAGGCAGTTTTATCTTTAAACAAATGGTGCTACAGCAATTGTATATCTATGTGTGAAGAAGGAGGTGGGTGAAGAACAGAAGGAAGAAGAAGAGGATAAGGAAAAGTTGTTCATATTTTATATCATATAATAAATTTAACACCAAATGGATCATGGACCAAACATCTAAACTTAAAAAAATTAGAAGAAATTATGAAGAGAAAAAATTGATCTTGGTTTAAGGAAAGATTTTCTTCAGATACCACACAGAAAACACTTTCTTTAAATGAAAATAATTGGTAAATTGGACTTTATCAAAATTAAGAACTTCTGTTCTTTTCAAGATTCTGTTCAATGAATGAAAACACAAGCTACATACTGGGAGAAAGTATTTGTAAATCACATGTCTGTGAAATGCTATATCTAGAATATAAAAAAGAAATTTCAAAACAAAATAGTAAGAAAACAAACAATCCAAATCCAAAATGGGCCAATGATTACATAGACACTTTATCCAGGGAGACATATCAGTGACAAAAAAATCATATGTTCATTAGGTAAGTTCAAATAAAAACCACAGTTAGATAATACCCTGTACTTTTTGGAGTGTCTGTGTAAAAGAAGCCAGAACCATTACTCTCCAAAAAAAAAAAAAAAAAGAGCATGATTCTTTTTATGTGAAACTTTGGAAGAAGCAAAATAAGTTATAAGGACAGAAATGAGAATCCATTGCTGTGGGGTTGGGTGGTAGAGCATAAGAAAAGATGACAAAAGACCTAAAGACTTTTATGGGGATGATGTATTATGTTCATTATTTTGATTGTGGTTACAGTTTGCAATTTTGTCAAAATATTTCAAATTGTACATCTCTGGCATACACCGTTTATTACATTTATTACACCCAAATGAAGCTGTTATAAAAGAAAATACAAAATGTAAGTAGTTTTATTCTAAATATATAAAAATGCAATTCAAAACTAACCAAGAAATTCATTAAAAAGATTAAAGTAAAAATTGCACATGATTACAAGTGAAGTTTTTCATTACTTTATTATTCAAATACTTGAAAAGAACATATTTATCTTTAATTTTCAGGAAAAAAAAGAAATACTTGCACAGGTAAAAATGGTGAAATTATAACTGTGATCTAACTTTTCTTTCAAGTAAAGTACAACTAACTTTTATGTCAAGTTTAAAATATACCTTCTTTTCTTTCTCTTTCTGCCCTTGTTTTAAAATAGAAAGTCAATAGTAATAGAGTTCTCCCAAGGACTGCATTTTGAAAAACCAGACTCTACTTGTAGAGTGCTAAAACTGGATATATGTTCTGTTAGGCATGGGAAACCAAAAACTCTGTGTATGAACAGAGATGACACCACAACACAATTGGCCTCAAATACACCTGAGACTATATAATGGAAGAAAGACATTCTTCTGTTGGTCTTCATGGGCTCTGTAAAATTAAGATTCTCATTGTGAAGGAAGAATGACAAGAAAAAGAATATAAAGAAGTCAGTCTCAGAGGAAACTAATTAATCCAATGGAAAATAGAAGAAAACAGAAAAAAAGCAAAACTTAAACAAAATATAAGAGGAAGTGATAGGGGAGGCAACGGTGCCTATAAAATTAAACAACTGAAGAAAGATGGAAGATGTGGTTGGCTTACTGTCTAGTGAATGTCTCATTCATGCCACACCCAAAATGGGAGCCATTTGGTCTGCAGTAGCAGATTCACGCCCATCTGGGCTCAAACATATATTAGGGAAAGTTGGAGAGGCCTCCATTCAGGATCCTCCTGGCCTTCATCTTTAAAGTATTAGTACTTCTGGTGCATCTGGGGTATGACTGAAAACATACTTCTCCCATAATTCAATGATTAAGTCCTATTGGCATGTTTATTTTTTTTTCCTTTTTTCGCATCTTTGTACATATTTGTTTCTGCTCTGTATTTAGTTTCTCTAAGAAGAGGGATTATGTCTTTTTTTGGGGGTAATGTATGCACATTTGCTCCCAACTTTAATGCATGAATGTCTGTAACAGTGCTTTTCAAGTAGTTGGGGCTAAGTAATAGATGCTCAGAGCACTCCATGTCAAGATACATTTTCTGTGCATTTCGTTTAAAGGACTGCAACTCCTCTGTATCAATGATTTGCTCAGGCTCACTGTGAAGAGGAGGGGCAGACACACTAAACATACTCTTTAGTGTATCTCTGTCTTTCAGGGTCATACAATCAACACAGTCATAAAGTCCCAAGTATATCCCCCCATGTCAGCTTCATAAAGCAGTGAAGAGTATGCTACATTTTTATTTTGTAGTAAAAAAAAAATGTTGAAATTCATCATGTAGAAAATACAATTAAGGGAACCAGTCCGTAGAAGAGGCCACAGCTAGAAACTTAGAAACTGAGGACTGGGATAGAATTGGAAGAAACATGTGGTTCAGATAATACTTAATAACTGAGGTGTTGTACTCTTAAAAAACAGAGATCCAATTGTCATGATTTAATTGGAAGGATGTTCAGTTGATTTCATCCTTCAATGCTAGTGACTGCTAACTGAGGGAAAGCTTACTGTTAGGATTCTTTGTCTTTGAGTTTTGGCTGCAAATTCTGAGAACTCTTTCATTCGTGTGTCAATGACACAGTCTGAGAAAACTGCAGTCTTCTATTTTATCAGTGCAGCCATTTAAAAAGAGGCCGTATGGTTCATGTCTCCACAGTTAAAGCAAAATAGGATGTCTAATTTGGTCACAATTTACATCTTCACAGCACTGATGTCATTTTGATTTAGCAGTGATTGTGTTTTAGGTAAAATATAAGCCACTGTTAATGGCAGATAAATGCCCTTTCTAGTTAGACATTCATGTGGTGAGAAGACATAAAAAAAAGAATGTCTCAGAAAACAAGAGTGTACTCTTTAGAAAGTCATTTTTATCCCAGTTCAATTAACCTTTGAAACATAGAAATACTGGATCATTTCTTGTTCAGAGATTTTTCTTTCAATTACAATGTGAAAATTACCCACAAAGTAGAATGATTCATTTCGATTCTGTGTAATATTGAAGAAATGTGGAAAAAAACATTTTAATTCATTTGTCCAGCTAACACTTGAAGTACAAATGAATTGAGAGTCATTCAGATCATTATTTGCCCAGTCCTACATAATGTGCTTCTCTGTGACACTTAGTCAAGGACTCCTTATGACATTTAGTAGGTTTAAATGCAAGATTAAGTTGCCAAGGGCAACAACATTTGAAACGATTGGAGGATAACTGGAATAAGTAGCTTCATACCATGAGCTGACACAAACTTCTAGTGTTAGAGTAGATATACTGAAGCAGGAAGAGAGAGAAGCAGGAACAAATAGAAGCCATAAATAATAATTAAGTTGCTGTAAAATGGAAAAATATGGACGAGTCAGAGCTGCTGCTGTAATGGTATAATAGAGAGCAGATTTTGCCCAAATAAAAGACTTAAAACCAGAACCAAAAGTTAGCTTAATAAAAGGAAAGACCTTACTTTGGTTGAAATACCCAGAAGTATTCCAAGAACCAAAATATGTCACTTGAGTTATTTTTCCTCAACAATGAGCCACATTGTTACTTGTAGCAATAAACGTTGGTGATATGAATGGAATAGAAAGGCCAATTTTTAGCATAGAAAAAAAACCAGGTTTTTTGTAAGGCATATAATGACATATTGTAAATTTGAATTTTAAAAGGAAGATGTGAGGAAATATACCTTCCTTACTTTTGCCATTCGGTTAAACAGGCAGATTATTACATTGAAATATAGCCTTTATCATAGTCCACATTATAAGGTATATAATTACCTCACTCAGTAAACCATAAGCATTTTTACATAACAAGGGGTGGGTTTTGGTCATCTCTGGGTCCCCCATAGTTTCTTGCATGTATGTAGGGTATTGAATAGTATTTTGACTGAAACACCGCTGCCTAGCTCATAGATTGGCTGAGGAAAGTTTCTCTGAGTATTTGCCCTAAACAATTACAGTGTTGATAGGTAGGGATATACATCAATTCTTAGTATTTATAAACTTATTTTTTATAAAGTTACTATAAACACTGAATTAGTGAATCTTGAACCACTTCCTCAAAGGAAAATACAGATTAAGGTTCTGTAAGCCTTTGATCATATTTGCATCAACTGACTATTATGTAATCCTGTTTTGTATATGTTTGTATTTAATATACTCCTTTAATATATCTTGTTGATTCATTAACATTGTCCAAGGAGTGAAGTTTACCTAACTCATGCATTTTCTCCATGAGATACATTGTAGCCTTCTTGTGCTTAGGAATAGTGGGCAGTACCTCTGCATTCTGCTTAGAGGTCATTTTAAAAAGCAAAATGACTCCCCAAACAAAACCTTCAAAAACATGCAAAATGTAGCATTGGAGAGACTAGAAAAGATAAAAATCGTTGTAATGCACATTTGAAGTTGGTTTCATTTAGTTCATTCCTGAACACGGTATGAATCCTTTACAAGTGAATCTTAAAAGAATCATAGTTGAGGGGATGGAGTTGTGGCTCAGTGGTAGAGCACTTGCCTGGCATGTGTGAGGCCCTGGATTCAAACCTCAGCATTGCATATAAATAAATAAATAAATAAATAAATAAATAAATAAACAAACAAACAAATAAATAAAAGATCCACTTACAATTAAAAAATATTTAAAAAAAAAAAAGAATCATAGTTGAGCTCTGAACAGTGGTACATGCTTATAATCCCAGCGACTTGGGAGGTCAAGGCAAGAGGATTGCATGTCCAAGGCCAGCTTCAGCAATTTAGCAAGACCCTCAGCAGCTTCCTCCCTGTCTCAAAATAAAAAATAAAAAAGCATTTGGAATTTAGCTCAGTACTAGCATGTCCCTGAGCCAGGTGTGATGGCACATACAATCCCAGTGACTCTGAAGCTAAGGCAAGAGGATGACAAATTTAAGCCTCAGCAACTTAGTGAGGCCCTAAGCAATTTATCAAGACCCTGTCTCAAAAAAAAAAAAAAAAAGGGAGAGAAAGAAAGTAAGAAAAAGAAAGAAAGAAAGAAAGAAAAAAGAAAAAGAAAAAAAAAAAACATATAAAGGACTAAGGATGTGACTCAGGGGTAAAGTTCCCCTGCGTTTAATTCCCAGTATCAAAATAAATACTTAAATAATAACAACAGTAATAAAATAAGAATTGCTCCTGAGTTCAATCCCATTATCTAATAATAATTTTTTAAAAATCAGTTGTTAGTTTCCTGGTTGTGCTCTCTAGAGGGCATCTCTTTGCTAGCAAAAGAGAAACACATGGGACTCCTGTTCCAGAGGCTGTGATTCTGCTCATCAGCAGAATCCCTTTTAAATAGGGATTCAAAGGCTATATTCCACGTGCTCTCTATTGAAGTTGTAAATCACTTGTTAATTTGGGAAATAGTCATTTCTAAGACCTTCTTATACAATCCCCAAAGCCTAGATTAGAATACTTTGTTCCTATGATGGGTGTGTGCTCAAGGACTGATAACTCTGTCCAATCCTGTTTCCCCGGATTAGGAAGAGGGAGAGATTAGGGAGGAACAATGAGAAAGGAAGAGAAAGAAACATGTTCATTTTTTTTTCAAATTTGTTTTTTAAAATTTTATTTATTTTTTTATTGGTTGTTCACAACATTACAAAGCTCTTGACATATGAAACATGTTCATTTTAAAAAGAAGTTGCAGTGGCAGAGGAGCAAGGGCTATATTCAAACCACAAAGTGGAACATTGTTATATTTCCTCACTGTCAATTTCTACATTCCATTATTATGGAAAAATGGGCAACAACATCTCCAAGCTGCTTCCAAAGTCCTTGTTCTCTAGCAGGTGGGGTGTGGACAGTTAAGTGTGTTCAGCATCAGAGCAATTCAGAGGTCCACAGAGGCAGAGTGCACATGACTGGACAAGGCATACATAGGGAAGGGATCATGCTACGACAATAATAAACAAGACAACAAGCATTACTTTTTTGTGTGTTTTAGCCAGTCTCTAAAAAC
The DNA here is from genome assembly GCF_964194105.1 of Spermophilus citellus. NCBI lineage: Eukaryota > Metazoa > Chordata > Mammalia > Rodentia > Sciuridae > Spermophilus > Spermophilus citellus. The sequence continues at coordinate 69,894,817 of NC_138182.1, read as the reverse complement.
TATGAGGACAGCGACTCATAATCTTATCAGTGAAAAACAGATTGAGTTTATCAATGTAGGAGGTTAGGAAGATTTGTAGGTCTATGAGATTAGGCTCAAATCAACTCAGGACAAACTTGCAACTCTAGAGTCATTATTAGGTATTCCCACCCAAGAACCCTTCCTTTATAGCCTCCAGCTTTACTTATTTGGGGTGAGCTTCAAAATAAGTAAACACTTATTTTGACACTAACCCAAGGTTCACAATTCATGACTGCAAGTTTTTAGGTGGAAAAGGAATATGTTAAAAGTCTTGGGGCTGGGGATGTGGCTCAAGCGGTAGCGCGCTCGCCTGGCATACATACGGCCCGGGTTCAATCCTCAGCGCCACATACAAACAAAGATGTTGTGTCCGCCAAAAACTGAAAAATAAATATTAAAAAATTCTCTCTCTCTCCTCTCTCTCTCTTAAAAAAAAGTCTAAAGGAGAGAGATGTATATTGTTGTTTGTAAAATTCTAGGCAGATTCTAATTTTGGATATTTCTCTTGATACTGTCTCTCACATGTCATTACAAACATAAATATCTTCGGAGATAAAGAGAATGCCTGGTCACCGTCGTCTGTCTAATGATATCAAATATGCTTGACAGTGCACTTTGGTGTTCTGTTCACAAGGTTAATAATCTTAGTTCCTTTACTCTCCACTTAGGACTTTAAAAAACAAAAACACATATATCCCTTCTTAAAACTTTATCCTGATTCTTTTTTTTTTCATATCTGTGTTTATTTACAATATTTCTATTGGCACTTGCAATTGTAAAAAAAAAATTCCCTTCCCCAGTTTCCTCTCACTATTGTTTTCTTTTGATTTTATTTTTTTCCCTTTAAATTAAAAGGATAGGTGTATGGGGCAAGGAAAAGAGGAAGTTGAATGGGATGTACTGTGTACTGTACAGTGTGCCAATTCCTCGGCCAAGTGACTTCTATTTTTATGTGTAAGTCAATCCTTGCACGACTGTTTCTTAAACATCACTGTGGTCTCTGCTCTAAAGTTACCTCTTCAGATAGGTATTTTGTGATTCCTGTAGCTAAATGTGTTAGATTCTCTCTCTACCAATGTACAACCATGATTCCTCTCTGCCAGAGCGTCCCCTCTGCTCTCCCATCCTCCCCACATATAGCTTCCCCCCCCATTTCATTCTTGGAATTATCCTACTTACTAAACCACTTCAAATGAAATGTTTATTTCTCAGATTAGAAAGTTAGGTTGTCATACAGGATTTGGGTCTGTCTTCCCAACCATGGAATCTCTGGCTTCTAGGCATTGATAGATACAACATTTGTCCAATGATTATTTCTTGAATGCATAAATTACTAAATAAGTGAAAGAACAAGGAATCCTGTATAGATAGAAGCCAGGATCAAAAACCAAAGTCTATGGGAACAAAATTTTGATTAAGAAAAGAAAGACTGGCAAGAAAAAGGAAAGAGAGGTGAAGCCATCTCTTTTCATCTTCCTTCTGGGCAGTGTACAATGGATTGGAGGTCTTTAAGCACACTGTCTATCTTATATTTCCTGTAGGGTGACTTCTGCTATTTTCACTTTTCCACAAATTACGTTTTCATTACTAAACTGATAGTGGGCTTGTTCTGTTCAGACTCACTTTCTGATCAAAGCCCGTCACATGTTAAATGATAATTACGAATATCCCCAGGCGAGGCGAGGTTCATTGCTACCTCATCTACTATGATAAGCATGATTTATCCAACAAACACTTGTCTGCTCAACTCATACTGACTTAGGTTAACTCTTTCACTCCAGGATGTTAGTATCTATGCAGGCATGATGTAGTAATCATCATGACTATTGTTCATCAATATGTTAAATATTCCTTAAGGATCTGCTCATCTATGCATATTTTATTATGGATCCAGAGCTAAATTTTGAGTTTTTCAATATTTCTTTTGTAAAATATATGAGACACGTTCATTATTCAACTGTGCTAGTTTAAACCATAAGAATGCATGCTTTATGAAAGACACTTTCTCAATTTCAATTATTGCTCTATCTGATGTGAGCCACAGCATACGAATGATTATATTTTCAATATCTAAATAATGAATTGGAGGCTGAAAACTGAAAACAACACATCTATTTTGTTTGGTCATCATAATATGGCCCACATCAAACATTTTAAGGCACTTTGAAAATGTAAAGTATCAATGTGATCTTTCATGCATATAGCTCTAACATCAATTATTACTATATTAATTTTTATAAGATGATTTGTGTTAGAAATTTCCTGTCCAATCATATGATGAACTAGAGTATTTAAAGAAAGTATCCTATTGAAAACAATTAGGAATGCTTTATGAAAACATTTTTAAAATATTGAAGAACTGACAGTTGAACACAGAATCATCAAGCCAAAATCTGACTGACTGTGAGAACATAGTCAGGTGAGCAGGATTCTAAGCCTGTTGTGCTAATGTCATGTCACCAAAACTCCTGAGTTTGAACAGAGGTTTTGGTGTCTTGTGGGCATGAATAAAGATTCTTTGGCCTGGAAAAGAACTGACCAGCATGCAGGGTGAAGACATTATCAATGGGAGGTTTAATCACCATATACAGCCCAAATTTCATCTCTTGGTTTGTCAAACAAAACAAAACAAAAAACTTTCAAGCCATGAATATCTAAGGAAGAAAAGTACCTTGCATGAGAAACATCAGAACAACAAAATAGACAGGCATAAGAATGTATCTAAAAGAGATGAAACAAATATTCTCACCACATTAAAATCTAAATACAAATTTAAAAATACTAGCAATAAACATGCATTATATAAGAAAAGGTTATAGAGGATTTATTTTAAAAAATTTCCAAAAATAAAAAAATGTATCTGATATTAACTCCAGAATTTCTTGCTAAGTGTATTAGCCATTTGGAATACCTACAAAAAAAAAAATGCATGTGCTAGAAAGTAACCAGAAGAAATTATCAGAAAGCCATCTATGGAGGTAAAGCAATAGAAGCATTTTTTTAAAATTAAAAGGTATTGGGTTTAATACAAGAATCAGAGCTTCAGAGGGATGAACAATGGCCATCCAAGACTGCAGAAGCCTAATGAATCCTAAAGAAATCTCTGCTGAAGAAATGTTATTTCAGTTGAAAAAGCTGAGATCCAAGAAAGAACAATACACAAAAAGAGCAAGAAATATTGCTTTCATCTAGATGAACGTTAGGTGTATAAAAATTAGCAATGTCTCATGGCATTTAAAAGAGAGAAATAAAATACACAACACCAAATAAACTAGGAAGTGAGAGTGGGTTGTGTTAGTTTGGGCAGGGGAGGTGGGGAGAGCCTTCATACCACAAGGTAGTTCTGACATGAAAAGAGAAGAGGAGGAAGGAGTATTAAGTACCATAGTGTCAGACTGTAGCACATGAAGCATTTGGGATTGTTTGAACTTGACCTCAGGAGAGTTCTCAGGCAAAAGTTGTCCATCGGGGATCCTGTGTTTGGCAAGAGGTCGCTACAGTGGTCCCTGGGATCAGTCTCTCATCTGTTGTCCCCTCCCCTGATAGCAGATCTAAGGAACATGCCTGTCACATGAAGTTAAATCTCTCACATCATTGTATTTTGAAGATGATAATATTGATTACTGTAAAGCACACTAGTAAATTAAGTATGCACGCTGTGATTTTTAGAGTGAAACCACTAACAATTATATGACTAACAAAGCAACAAGGGAGAAACAACGGAATAATAAAAGAGGATTTCAGAGAAAAGAAAGAATAGGGGGAGGGGGAAAACAAAATGAAAGAGACAGGGCAAGTATAAACAATAAAACAACTCAGCAGAGCCAGGCATGGGGATGTGTGCTGTAGTGCCCGTGGTGCTCAGGAGGCTGAGGCAGGAGGATTCCTTGAGCCTGGGAATTCGATACCGTTCTGGGCAATATAGTGAGACTCTGGCTGAAATTAATAATAACATGGAAGGTATAAATAAACCATATACTTTTTCTCTTCACTGTAAAGAACTAAATGCTGCACTTAAAAATCATGATCATCTGACTGCATTTTAAAGCCAACCATACACTCTGTAGGAGACATATTTAATCTCTATACTAAATTTAATTTTTTTTTCAAAATTTCTACTTCTGATTTTTTTTTTTTTTTGGTATTCCCTTGTCCTAAGAGTGAACACAGAAACACCTAAATTCTACAGCAAAAATTCAGATTTGAATTTGAAATGTATTGGAAGACGTAGAACAGCAGTGATTTTTCTTCAGTAAATTTGAGTGGGTGAATTTCCTGACTTTTCATGATGAAATGTAATGAAAGCTGTTATATTGTTTACATTTCTGAAATAAAACCCTGAGCTATCTTACAGCTACAGACATATTTAATTAGACTATTAAAATTAAAAAAGGACTTAAAATTTTTATTTGATAACAATGGATAAGGTAAAGCCAAATCATCATTATGTCTCTATTGGGTTAATAGTAACTTGAACACAACAATAAAGGGAAATGTGAAGGATTGTATAGATTTTTCTCTTTCCTATAAAAGGATCCATAACCTTTCTTTAGGAGTGATAGACTTTGAAAAAGATAACATTGCATGGATAACCAATTCTTATTCAAGGAATATGAATAGTCTAATGCAGTAGGTCACAGTTATTTATTAGAAGATGAAGAAATACTCATAACACATTTTTTTTAATTGGCCAAAGGGCTGTTTAGGATGCAGTTGAGCAAAAGCTAATGTATGTTTTGATCAGCCCAATTATTTTCATGTCACAGAAAAGAAGGCTTAATGAACTCCACAAGCATGTTTTGCTACTCCACAAGCACACCTTCATTTTTAATTATGATCTCTGTTCACAGTTCCCAAATGTTTGAAACGCAGCTTCAAGCCAGGATTTATGGTCTCTGACTTTCCCTGGGATGGCTTTCCCTGCTGCTGTGGACAGCCATTAAAAATCCTGGCAAGCAGCAGCCCACACTGATTTCTGCATTATGAACAGTTCCAGGTGCCGTTCCCTACCCTTCTCATGGATGAGCCTAAGACCCTGAGGAGTTAATAGAGGTCTAAACTCCTCCTATTAGCAAGAAGCAGGTTTTAAAACCTTCCCTTTTGTGCAGCACAAAGTGGATATTATGTTCTATTGAGAACTATGGTGTGTACAAATGTCACAGACAAATCTTTACGATACTTACGATGCAGCATCTTCCAGTATCATTTTATATTTCCTGTTGTTCATGTGTCATGGGGAACTCTGTTGGCCAGGAAGTGCCAGGTGATACTTCCTGTTCCCTGTGCTTTTTCAGTCTCAGGAGGAAGCCAGACAACATTGCTCTTTCTCTTCCTCCTTCCCCCTCCCCAGCCCTTCCTCTTCCACCTCTATCCCTCCTGGTGGTCCTCCTCCTCCTTCTCCTGCTTCAACTCCCCTTTCCCTTCACTCCACATCCTTCCCTGTCTCGTTGTCCTGATATTTCATCTACAGGTCTCAGGAAGGCAAAGAAAGCAAAACATTAAAGAGTCCTGATTTTTTTTTTTTTTTTTTTTTTTTGGTAAAGTGAAAGAAATACTGAATCTTTCATGATTAAAAAATTTCAGAACAAGTAATTTCATTAAATGCTTTGTATCAATGTTATTTCCCAACCTCGGTCTTCTTTACGGGAGAAATGATTTGCAAATGGCATTTGGTGATGTTCTGACAGCTAGTGAAGGAGGTGTCAGCATGATTTTTAAGAGTTTTCCAAGTCACTGGGGCTGTGTAGGATTCTGATTGTGAGTTTATAAGGATTCCTTTTGTTGAAAGGATACAGCCTGCTTTTTTATGATGTAAAAATACATAAGCCATCCAAAGAGATATTTGAGAGTTATCCGATCTGTTCTTCTAGACAAGGCATAAACTCTTTCAGAAAACATTCAGTAGTATGCCATCTGACCAGGAGTCAGACATTCACCATAGGAGAACTTAAAAGAATAGGAGTTATTTAATTAAGTAAAGTTGGGAGGGACAGGACTTATTACTTTAAATAAAATACTTAAATAACACGATTAGTACAGTTTGTCCATGGGGTAGAAAATGTTTATTTTTTAACATTCTATGTTGAAGCTTCATTTGCCTCCCTTGACTGGATGATGAAGGGGCTGTACATCACTTACCTATCTACTTCGTCGTGTATGTTTCTTTAGGTTGGTGACTGATGCTGTTCTGCCACTTTTCCCAACTGGGACCTACAGGACATCTTTTGCTGAGGCTGGCTTTGAACTTGCAATCCTTTTGCCTCAGCCTCCCTTGCTGCTGGGATTACAGGCATGCACCACCGCTCTGGGCTCCTACAGGACATCTTGGAGAATGCCTCAATTAGTCTTCACCCAACCCCTTTGCTTCTTGTGGTGGGGCAAGATCCAAGGATAACATGACCTTTCATGGAATCAAAGAACCATTTATGCCTTTGTGCAAGTCTCTATGATTAACCCCCAGGCACTGTGGAGGTGGCTTTGCCTTTTTGACAAAGTAATATAAAAACTGATCTTGCCTTAGAATTACAAGCATCAACTATGAAAAATAGTTTGAATGTTCAAAAAAGTAAACAATTACAATCATAATGACTGCTTCATATTTCTCATACATAGTTCTTTTAATTAATTTCATGCTGTTTTCATGATCTTTATTAACTTGAAATGGAATTTTAACTGTTTCAATGACTGAAATTAAGCACATGACTTTTTTATAAAAATTTCTTAAATAATTCTGTTTTTATGGTTGTAAAGCATTGTCAATACTTTCCTTCTTGTCTAGGTTGATATTTCAACAATTTAGAGTACTGTACAATTGCCTGCTCTCTGTCTCTGAATCCATGAAGATTCCTGTGGTTGTGTGTATATATAAATTATATATTATGTATCAATATTAATATTAATAATTGATATATATCAGTTTAGTTTCATCCTTTGCCTTTGTAGGTTTTGTCAGAAGATAGTTCAGCTCATGTGGATAACCATATTTGAACTCGGTAATACTTTGTCTTCCTTATGTGATCAATTTCAGCTAAATTATTGCTGCTTTAAGCACAGTCTTATACTTATTTCATATATTCAGTGGTTGTGAAGGAAACATTGAGAACTTTTCAGATTGTCACATATCAACCTGATATTTTATGCCTTTACTCTGGAGCTTCTGTTTTTGTATCAAAAATATTCACAACAAGAAAAAATTGAGAAAGTTCTTAAGTTTTGAGAATCATAATTCTTTCCCTTTCATTTTATCTTTCATTTAATTTTACAACACATATTCCCTACTGATGGGTTAAGTCAAGAAAACTGATAACCCACCTGAGCCTTATTAGTAAATGTGCGTCCTCCAATTTTATACCATCATATGTGCAATGACAACCACTGGTTCATTTTCTGTGTACCTCTGAAAGTCTAGTACAGTATCTCTCAAGTAATTTCAAATAAGTACTTCTTGGTGTCAGGGACTATTGTGTGTATTACAATAAACAAATACAATAGCCAGTTTATAGTATTTACTTGACATGCAATTGCCTCCACAGAATGAGATCTGTGAGGACAAGAATAGGTTATTTCTTTTTTATTTTAATTGGTGTTTTATAAATTATACATAAAATGGGATTCAATGTTGTATATTCATTCATGCACAATGCATAATTTGATCTATTTCATTTCCAGTACCCCTACTTTCCTTGCCCTCCTTCTTCCCCTTAATCCCTTCCTCTAATCTACTGGTATCTCTCCTATTTTTATAAGGTCACTTTTCTTTCCTTTTTACTCTCTAGCTTCTACACATGAGAGAAAACCTACAAACCTTGACTTTCTGCGTCTGGCTAATCTCACTTAGCACAACATTCTCCAAATGCATACATGTTCCTGCAAATGATATAATTTTTCTCTTGTTTATGACTTAGCAAAACTCTATTATGTATGTGTATGACATTTTCTTTGGCCATTAATCTGCTGAGGAACAACTGTGTTGGTTCCACAACTTGACTATTGTGAATTGTGTTGCTCTAAGCAAGGGTATGCATATTACTATTGTATTCTGACTTTAATTCTTTTGGATAAATACTGAGAAGTGGCATAGCTGGATCATATGTTGGTTAAATTCCCAGTATTTTGAGGAACCTTTATTGTTTATTTATTTATTATTATTTTTAATTATTATTTTTATTCTTGATTATTGCTATTCTAACTGGAATAAAATAAAATCTCAGTATAGTTCTGATATGCCTTTCACTGACTGCTAGAAATATTGAAGTTTTTTTCATATACTTGTACATTTATATATATATTTTAAGAAATGTCTTTAATTTTTTTGCCCATTTATTGATTGGCGTGTGTGTGTGTGTGCGCACGTGTGCGTGTGTGCATGTGTGTTTGTGTGTATGTGTATAAATTTCTGGAATTCTTTCTATCATCTGTATATTAAACCCTTGTTGGATGAGTAGCTGGCAAAGATTCCCGCCCCCTCATCCTTTAGACTCTCTATTCACCGCCTAATTGATTCCTTTGCTGTGCAGAAGCTCTTTAATTTGATACCATCTCATTTATCACTTCTTGGTTTTATTTTCTAAACTTTACAGGGCTTATTGAAGAAGTTGATGCCCTCACCTATATACTGGAGTGTTAATCCTATTTTCTAGCAGTTGCAAAGTGTCTGATCTAATTCCTAGGTCTTTGAGTTGACTTTTGAGTTGACATTTTGTGCAGGGTGAGAGACAGGGATCCAGTCTCATTCTTCTACATATGGATGTCTAGTTTTACCTGCACCACTTGTTTAAAAGCTTGCCTTTTTTCCCAGCATGTTTTTGGCACCTTTGTCAAGGATCAGATGCCTGTACCTATGTGGGTTCATCTCTGTGTATTCTATCCTGTTTAATTGGTCTACATATCTTGTTTTTATGCCAGTCCCATGCAATCTTTGTTACTAAATTTCTGTAGTGTAATCTGATGTTGGGAATTGTGATGCTTCCAATGTTGCAGATTCAATGCAATCCCCATCAAAATACCAATGACATTCTTCACAGAACCAGTAAAAAAAATAGTACTAAATTCATATGGAAGAATAAAAGAACTAGAATTGCTAGAGTATTTTTTTAATCATCTGGTACCTGGTCACTTATCAAGCATTCAGGGCGTGCATATTAAATAAGTGAATACTGCGGCTTAGTCTTAGAGTTTTTTGACTTCAAATTCTTGTTACTACTCTCTTGTATTACTATAGGTGCATATCCATGACTGATTTTTGCTGAAAAAAAATATCATTTGGAATAATATCATTTGGAGTATCATTTGGAATACTTGGAACCTTTTAATTTCTGCTGCAAAATAAAGAATGGAAAGAAAGAGGGGGATTCATGATGGTGGATTAAAAGAAGGCTGTTTTCCTAGTTCTGTCATTCAGAATTCAAGTAGCTGGAGTACTGCTTCTCATTGAGGTAGGTGAAAGAGGGATTTCACTAAAATTCAACATTGGACAATCAGACCATCTTAGAGACTCAGAAATTCGGGTACATTGAACAAAGAAGAAAGAGTACACTGGAGCCAAGCTGGTTACAAGCAGCAGCAGCAGCCATGCCACTGGTTCAACAGAGGGGAATGTAAGAGAGAACCCCATTGGACAGATTTGATACAGAAAAACCTAAGATCAGAAAAGCAGCCTGAACTTGGCTGATCCAGAAGCTGCACTATAAACCATGTTTGAAAAGTACTCTGTTTCTTAACTGGCTGCAGAGAGAGGAGGGAGTACCCATCTTGAGGCAGCCATGTTGCAGCTGCTGCTGCAGAGCAGGAGATCATAGCAAATGATCCATGCTATCCTAGGAAGCACTTACCATACAGCCTAGGGTGTACCTAGCAAAACGTGAGTGAAACAGGCACAGAGAAGATCATACCTAGGGGTGATGCAATTCAGAAAAACAAAGGGGAGCCCAACTCACTTTCCTTTTCCTTTGGGCAGTTCTGTGACCAGATGAAGCAAGTTGGGACTTGTCATAGGCAGTTGTGAATAACAAGGACTAAGTCTGGGAAAGCTGTGTTAGTGGGTAGCAGAGTGTAGGGGGGATTTGTTCCCCTGCTGCATGAATAGAATTCTTGGGAGTTTCCTTTGATCCAGACTCTTGACAGAGATCAGCAATTTCCAGGCCCTAGGGGTGAGTTGATGTAATCTGTCTGGAACAGATACCACCCAACAAAACCCTAACACCTGATTAGACCTAAGCCCCAGCCTTTGGAACTCCTCCTATAGAACTCTTAAACAGCCCCATCTGGGGAGTGCATTGATCTGGTCTGTGCAAAGTACTGTCCAACTGGCAGTACTTCACATTCCATCCTACCTCATACTGGAGAAAAGGAAAGTTGAGGCTTATTTCAACCAGATTCAGTCTTAGGCCACTCAATCTGGCAGCTGGTAAACAATACAAAAAGAGGAAAGGGTTAACACCCTGCCCCAGCCCTTGCTTTCTTTCTGCTCACTCTTTCTCTCTCTCTGAAGGACAAGGAGGACAGTTGTCTGTTGGGTTGAGGCAGTGACTATCCATTGTCATTGTCATGACCACCTCAATAGAGATAATGTCTTCATTTTTCTTTAAGTGTTTTGTTTTGGTGTTCTTGCTTTGCTGATTGGTTCATGGACATATAACATAAACATATATCTTTCTCTTTTCTTATTTGAAGAGTAGATAGACAAATGAGAAGTGAAACTAAATGAAACATTATCAATAAATCAAAATGGCAGGAATTAATAAACATCTCTGTGTAATAACATGGAATGTAAATTGTGAAAAGCCGTGATTTGAATCACATCATGGCCTCTGACTCTCTCGTGCCTACATTTGGACTGGGAGCTGCCCGTGCAAAGATGCAGGTCGAGATGCCCTGTTTGATGTGGTGACACCAGCTGAAGAAAACTCTATGCAAAGGCCTTGAGTTCAGACACCAACTCCCAGGCATAGAGGATCCTGAACAAAACAAGATGACCCTAATATGTTGCTAATCCTGCATCCTTTAGATTGCCTGCTTTGCTGAAACTTTCTGACAAATAACCTTTTGATGAAACCTGTATAATAAACATGCTGAGCAAGCTCTGTTGTCAGTCTCCCCCTCAGGATTTGACTGAGTCACCTGACCCCACCTTTTACTCTTTATGTGTATCTATTTGTCTTTTCTTCATCCCCCACAGCCCTTCATCTGGTATCTCCTGAATTAATGGCCCAGGCATGGGTCATTAACAGTAAATGATTTCTACTCTCCAATTAAAAGACATAGGTTGGCAGAATGGATTAAAAACCAAACCCAACTAGATGTTGTTTGCAAGAGTAATACCTTACAGGCTGAGAGTGAAAGAATAGAAATTCATATTCCATGCAAATTGAGCCCCCAAACAAGCAGGAGTATCTACTCTCAGAGCTGACAGAGCAGACTTCAAACAAAGATAATTAGAAGAGACAAAGGAGAATTCACTACAGACATCACATTCATACTGGTAAAGGGAACAATCCAACAAGAAGATACAGCAACAATAAGTATTTATGCCCCAAATGTGGGTGCAACTAATTACATCAAAGTGACACTACTCAAATTGAAACCTCAGATAGACCCCAGTATAATAATTCTGGGTGATTACAACACACCTCTCTCATTGTTGTAGGGACAAACGAGGCAAGGCACCAAAGATAGCAGGAAACAGTTTTATTTGGCTGCAGCTAGGTTCAGAGGGCACAGCTTTTGCTGTAATCAATCAATCCCCCGAACCCCGAATTCAGGGAGTTTCAGAATTTTATGCCTAGCATGTAAGGGGAGGGGCTCAGAAGTTCACAGTCTGCAGAAGTTCACATAAAAGCAGTTTTTCTTTCACATAAACTCAGTAGACTCTGGATCTGAAAAATATACATTCAATAGACTTAATAGACATCTATAGAATAGTTTATGCAAAAATAACGGAGTACACTTCCTATTCAATAGTTCATGAAACCCTCTCCAAAATAGACCATCTCTTTGGCCACAATGCAACTCTTAGCAAATACAAAAATTGATATGATTCCTTGCATCTTGTCACATTACGATGGAAAGAAATTAGAAATCAATGTGATAAAATCCTACAGAAACTACACAAACACATGGTGATTGAAAATATACTTTTGAATAATGAATGGGTGATTGAAGAAACCCAAGGAGAAATTTTAAAATTCTTAGACTAAAATGAGGATAATGATACAGTAGTTTCAATGAGGCAATTTTAAGAGGAAAGTTTATAGCCACAAGTGCCTACATAAGAATATCAGAAATACCTCAAATAAACAACCTAATGATGCATCTAAGGCCCTTGAAAAAGAAGAACAAATCAATTCCAAACTAGTAGAAGGAAGGAACTAATTAAAATCAGAGCCAAAATCAATGAAATTGAGAATAAAAAAGTAACACAAAGGATCAATAAAACAAAGAGCTGGTTCTTTGAAAAACTTAACAAGATTAATAAGCCCTTAGGCAAAGTAACCAAAAGAAAAAAGAAGACTCAAATTAATAAAATTAGAGATGACAAAAGAGAATTCACTACAAACATCACAGAAATTCAGCAAATTAGTTTATTAGGAACTATTTCAAAAAGTTATGCTCCAATAAACTGGAAAACCTAGAAGACACATTTTTAGACATATACATCTGCCAAAATTAAATAAAGATGACAGGAAATCTAAACAGACCAAAAACTTGTAAAGAGATGAAATCAGTAATAAAAATAGAAAATGGGAAAAAGCTGAGAGCATTTTCTTTAAAATCTAGAACAAGATAGGGATGTTCACTCTCATCACTCCTATTTAATAATATTGCTAAATATTCTAGCCAGAGTGATTAGGCAAGAGAAGGAAATAAAGGGAATAAAATGGGAAACAAAGAAGTCAACCAAAGAAGTCAAATGATGACTGTTTGCATGTGAAAAAAATCCTATAATTAGGAGAAAAAAATCTCCAGCAAAACACTACTAGAACTAATGAACAAATTTGGCTAATAAACAAAATCAACCTACAAAAATCAATAGCTTTCCTATATACCAACAAAGAATCTGCTGAGAAAGACATCAGGAAAACAATTTCATTTCATTCACAATATCCTCAAAACGAAAACCCTCCCCAAGAAAAAAATCTAGGAATAAATCTAACCAAGGAAGTGAAAGACCTCTACAATGAAAACTATAGAACACTGAAGAAATAAATTGTAGAATGCCTCAGATGATGTGGGAAAAAAATTAAAAAAAAACATGTTCATGGATAGACAGGATTAATATTGTTAAAATGGCCATACTACCAAAAGTAATATACAGATTCAATGCAATCCAGGTCAAAATACCAATGACATTCTTCCCAGAACTAGAAAACAACAACCCTAGAACTCATTTGTCAGAATAAAAGACCCAGAATAGCCAAAGCAATTTTAAGCCAAAAAAGAAAAAAAAATGCTGGAGGCATCACAATTCCTGACTTCAAGTTATACTACAGAGCTATAGTAACAAAAACTGGCATAGACACAGACATACAAACCAATGGTATAGAATACAAGACACAGAGACAAATCCATGCATCTACAGTCATCTGATCCTTGACAAAGTTGCCAAAAACACATCAGAGAAAAAAAGACAACCTCTTTAACAAGTGGTGCTGGGAAAACTGGTTATCCATATTTAGGAGACTGAAACTACACCCTAATCTCTCATGCTGCACAAAAATCAGCTCAAAATGGATCAAAGACCTAGGAAGTAAATCAGAAACTTTGCAACTCCTAGAAGAAAATGTAGGGTCAGCATTCACTCCAGCATGTAGACACAGGCAAAGACTTTCAATTGAATCCCTAAAACTCAGGAAATAATGCCAAATTAATAAGTGAGATGGCAATAAATTTAAAAGCTTCTGAACAACAAGGGACCAATAGGAATATGAAGAAAGAATCCACAGAATAGAGGTAAATGCTAGACTTCTCTCAGGAATAATACCTAGAACATATAAAGAACTCAAAAAAACCTTACACCAAAAAAATCAAATAATCCAATTAAAAAATGGGCAAATGAATTAAACAGCCACTTCTCAAAAAAATAAAAATAAAAAAGAAATAGAAATGGACAACTAATATGTGAAGAAATGTTCAACATCATTAGTAATTAAGGAAATGCAAATCAAAGCCACAAAGTGAGATTTCATCTCACACCAGTCAGAATGGCAGTAATCAAGAATACAAATGATAAACGATGGAGAGGCTGTGAAGAAAAAGGAACACTTTTACATTCTTGGCAGGATTAAATTAATTAAATTAGCACAACTACTATGGAAATCGGTATGGAGTTTCCTCAGAAGACTAGGAATGAAGCCACCGTATTTCGTAGCTATACCACTTCTCAGTATTTATCCTAAAGAACTAAAGTCATCTTACTACAGTGATACATGCATACCCATGTTTGTAGCAGCACAAGTTACAGTAGCCAAAGTATGCAACCAGTTTAGGTGTCCATTAATAGATGAAAGGATTAAAATATGTGGTATATTACATAATGGGGGTTTTATTCAGTCATAAAGAAAACTGAAATTATGTTCATTTGCAGGAATATAGATGGAACATGAAACCATTGTGTTAAGTGAAATAAGTTAAACTCAGGAGGTCAATGTTTTATATGTGGAAGTTAGAAAGGAAAATGGAAAAGAATGGCAATACAGGGGTCTCATGAAAATCAAAGAGAGATCAATGGAGGAAGGGGACCAGGGGTAGGAATTGGTGAGAGAAGAGGAAGCATTGCAGAGTGATATAGGCCAAAATATATTCTCATATTGTGTGCATGTATGAATATGTCACAACACATTCCCAATATTATGTAATACTAAAATGAACCAGTAAAAGTGTGGAAACAGAAAAAATAAAATGTAGTTGCATCTTTAAAAAGAAAGAAAGAAGGAAACAGATGTTTTAGAAATATTTTGTCTCTATTGCTTCCCTATGTTTAGTAGATTGATAACCTCAACCTCATTTTCTACAAATTGTCCTGTGCATTCAAACTGAACTCCTATTTCACACCAGGTGGCTATGGAGAAGGCAGAGATGTCTGGGCTAGAATTTCCAATGTCCTAAATAAATTCAAACTAAATGGCTGGTTTTTAACCAAAGACAATCCCTGAATATATGCATGAGGGGTTTGTTTCTTCCCTGAAGTATAAGACATATTATTTGGCAATTTGAAGAACACAAAGAGAATTCAAAACTTAGATAAGAAAGGAGTTGATTCATTGAGACTTGCTGCTAACCTCATTTCCAACTTTATAGGATGGATTTGTTGTAAACCAAATGTGTTCATGAAAATTTCAGAAGACTTTGAACTCAAATGGTGTACTGCTGGGAAAGAGTACCACTATGTGTTGAGTGTTTAAGACTCAAATGGTGTACTGCTGGGAAAGAGTACCACTATGTGTTGAGTGTTTAAGAAGTCCCCTTTGCCCTCTTCCTGCCAACACTCATGGCACAACTTAGAGACCCAGAGAAGACTATGGTAGGTAACAAGCTTCCCCATGAAAACACACACAGTTGAGTCAGAGAATACAGGTGAATTTGTTTTTAAACATCACCTGTGGGTATCCAAACAGTGCTCAGACAATTTTAAAGGTGGAGTCTAAATTCCTTAAGACATTTTGGTTAAAAAAGGTAAGTTGACTGAGCAATTTGAAGATATCATCAGTGTGCCTTTTGCTGAATTGATTTTCAAAGTGTTTGATAAAGACAGTCTTATATTTCCAGGAAGAGAGAATGACATGTTATTCATTTATTTACTATTAAAACAGAATATTTAGTACCTCTTCCAATAAGAAACTCTTCTCAGATAATATATTGTAAAACACAGATGCAGATAAAAAAAAAAACAGTGAAACACATTTTTTTTATTTTCCAGATAAAACAGAATATAAGAGAAGACAATAATCAAAATTAACTCCAAAAAAAGGACCAAAAAACAATTAAGCTCAGCAAAGAAAAGACTATTGTTCCAGAGAAAAATTTATCTGGTATCTTAACCATATTACTTATGTATGCTCTGAATAAGTTAGCATGATTCAGAAGGATTAAAGAAATCTCAGGAGTTAAATCACCTAAGTTTTGAAGTTTGGGGGCCTTGGCATATTTATTATGAGAAGCCAGTCACATTTCTAACTGTGGAAAAACAGGAAATCACCTTTGTACTGTTTGCATCAAGGATATTATCAGTAATTTGAAAAAATATTTTCAAATTGGAAAGTATTTAGTACCTATTATATGTATGATATTGTTTTATGGACTGAAGGGATATTTTTTAAAAAACAGACAATACCTTGTCCATCTGAAATTTGCATTTTAACAGGGAGCAGAACTGAACAACAAACAATAAAGCTAAAATAGATGTAAACTGTACATTTACAAGATGATAAATGCTATGAAAAAAGAAAAATGGAAGCAGAATAAGGTAGATCAGGTTTACTATGTGGCCTCATTAAGGTGTTTGAGCAAAGACTTGAAGAGAGTTTGATGCTTAAATCCCCCAAAAAATTAACCCCAAAGATAACTTACAGAATGCTCAAAGCAGTAGATCCTCCTGTTCTAAACTACAGTTCTTATTGTGCTATTGTGGAAATAGCATAGATTAAAAAATAAAGCATCTCCTTTCATCATCTATCCTTTTGAATATTTTATGCAAAAATGACTGTTAGTCAGTACTCAACAGAAAATATTTCCTCTTTTGTTTCTCCTGGAAAAATCATGCTGACCCCAAATGTACCACCAACAAATATAAGCTATTACTAAACTTTTTCATATGGGTCTTTGTCAAGATTGTGGAGTGGGGCAGATTGAAAGCAAAAATAAATGAACACAAAGAGTAATGAAGCTCAATAAAGATATAATGTCCCATCACCAGGAAATTTAAAGGAAACTTAATTCTACCACCAAAGAAAAAAAGAAAGAAAAGAAAAGAAGATTTCAGTGTATCAGGAAAATAAGTGCAAATTATACAAGGATTTCAAGCTAATCTGACTTCCATTTACTTGCCTAATTCCAGAATTCACATTATTGATAGTCATGGTCATTGGAAAGTATTTGTTCCTTTTATAACAAGGCAGTCATATGATAGGAAAACGATTTTGTGTCTGGATTCCTCCAGATGAGGCCAGTTCTTTCTGGCCTCCCATTCTCACTCTCACTATCTGATCTTTAAAGATTCAGTAAAATTTCCTCTGTTTCCTCCACTGTAAGGGAGGAATTAGATTTAGTAGGTTGGATACTTATTGAAAAGTGTTAATCCATCAAAGTTTTCAAGTTTGTTTGCTTAGAGCTATGTATTTATAAATAATTCATATAATATAGTGATTTTTTTTGTTTTGTTTTTTAGTGATGCTGGAGATTGAACCCAAGACCTTGTGCATGCTAGGCAAGTGTTCTGCAGTGATTTTTTTTCCCTTAAGAACTAAATTTAGGTTTATAAATTCTACTATTTCTGTTTCCTAACATATTAGTTTCTCCCCCGCACCCCACCCCACTAGTAGTTCCTGATGTGTGCTTTCTTTTGATTTATCACGTGTTCTTGTCTAAGTTTGGGAGTGCGAATTTAATTTGTTCATTTTTGGATTTATCTGTTTTCAGACATTTTTCTTGAAAAGATCTTGTCAGGTGGTCAAGGCATATCCTCATCCCACTGAGCACTTCATCACGGATAAGTTCCCAGTCCTGCCTGAGTAGAGGTAGTAATATTCAGATGATTCCACAATATGTAGCTGTAAAATTGGAAGTCAAAATGAAGACAACCTGCCATTATATACCGTTATATATACTGATAATTCATGTCCTATATCAGCTGAGAAAGAGATATTGAAAGATGTCTGTTTCCAAAGTCAGTCATAAAAGAGTTACAACTCTGATAGACAGCAGATTTTTTTTTTTTTTTTTAACCAGGGATTGAACTCAGGGGCTGCTGAGGGCCATTGCCAAGTAGATATGACGCATCGAAATTTCCTTGCCAGCGTACCCCATATTAAATGGACTTGCCTTGGAATTTCGCTGTTGACATTGCATGTAAGGTGACCTTGCTCAAGGACCAAGGCGGATCCGGGTTTAGAGCTGATCAGGTTTGAGGAAGTATCCCGGTCCTTGGGTTTAGGGCGTTCCCGGTTTAAGACAATAGGGGGTTTAGGGAAGTTGGAGGTTGAAGATTATTGCTGCCGGGATTAGGGTGTTCCTGCTGCTTGTTCCCGTTGAGTTCTCGTGAGATTCAAATGGGAGATTGGAAAAAAGCCTCGTGGGGTAGGTGAATTGGGTGGAGGAGAACTGGGATTGCCCCAGAGCGTGTGTGGAGGCCGGTGTGAGTTCGGGAATAAAGAATTGCTGTTTGAATCTACAAAGCTGTGTGGTGGCTCGTGATCTTGTGCCAAGCCAAGACATTGGCAAGGGGCACTCAACCACTGAGCCACATCTCCAGCTCTATTTTGTATTTTAGTTAGAGACAGGGTCTCACTGAATTGCTTAGTGCCTCACCATTACTGAGGTTGGCTTTGAACAGGTGATCCTCCTGCCTCAACCTCCCAAACTGCTGGGATTAGAGGAATGTGCCACTGCCCTTGGAAGAATTATTATTTTTTAAATTTTTGAATTTGGTTTAATTAGTTATATATAACAGTAGAACGCTTTTATGCACTTTGATATATCAAACATAGATGAGATAGAATTTCTCATTTTTCTGAGTGTACATGTTGCAGAATCATCTTGGTCATGTAGTCACATATATACATATAGTCATCCTACTATCTTCCTATCCCCACATCCCCTCCACTTCCCTCCCATCACTTCCCTCTACCTAATCTAAGGTAATGCTATTCATCTCTAGTGCTCCCTGCCTTATTTTGAATTAGCATCTGCACAGTAGAGAAACCATTTGGCCTTTGGTTTTGTGGGATTAGCTTATTTCACTTAGCATGATATTTTTCAACTCCAACCATTTACTGGCAAATTCCCTAAGTTTACCCTTTCTTCAAGCTAAGTAATATTCCATTGACTATATAGACCACATTTTCTTTATCCATTTATCTGTTGAGGGACACCTAGGTTGGTTCCATAGTATAGCTATTGTGAATTGAGCTGCTATAAACATTGATTGCTAAGAGCCACAGCCAAGTAATATGATGCATGACATTTTTGGTTGAAAGGTGACGCCAGATAGCCATTGAGATGATTATGATTATGTTAAGATCTGCATTCATATGGATATTGGACTCCTGCTGTTCACCTCAGGCCTGCTACCGGACTCCTGGAGAGTTCCCTTTGGTTGGGGAAGTGCAATAGGAGGGAAGAACTTCCTCAGGGGTTCCCGGAGAACACTGCGTGGTGGATCAGCAATCTTCCGGCGAGTAGGGGGGCATTGGTGGCAGTTTCAAAAATAGTTTGTTTCCTGCTTGAGTGGCTCCTGATTTTGTGCCCAGCCAGACTGCGGCAATTGATGTGGCTGAGTCACTATAGTATGCTTATTTTAAGTCCTTTGAGTACAAACCAAGGCGTGGGATAGCTGGGTCAAATGGTGGTTCCATTCCCAATTTTCTGAAGAATCTCCATACTGCTTTCCATAGTGGTTGTACTAATTTGCAGTCCCGCCAGCAATGTATGAGTGTGTCTTTCTCTCCACATCCTCACCAACATTTATTGTTTCCTGCATTCTTGATGTTTGCGGTTGTTCTGACAAGAGTGAGATGAAATCTTAGTTTTGATTTGCATTTCTCTATTTGCTAGAGATATTGAACACTTTTTCATACATTTGTTGATCAATTGTATTTCTTCTTCTGTGAAGTGTCTGTTCAGTTCCTCAGTGCATTTATTGATTGGGTTATTGTTATTTTGGTGTTAAGTTTTTTGAGTTCTTTATATATCCTAGAGATTAATCCTTTATTGGAGGTGGATGTGGTAAAGATTTTCTCCCAATCTGTAGGCTCTCTCATCATTCTATTAATTGTTTCCTTTGCTGAAAAAAAAATTGTTTCCTTTAATTTTAATCCATCCTATTTACTAATTTTTGATTTTACTTCTTGAGCTTTAAGTGTCTTATTAAGGAAGTCAGGTCCTAGGCCGATGTGGGGAAGATTTGGGTCTATTTTTTCTTCTATTAGGCAAAGGGTCTCTGTTTTAGTGCCTAAATATTTGATCCACTTTGAGTTGATTTTTGTGCCAGGTGAGAGATAGATGTTTAATTTCATTCTGCTACATATGGATTTCCAGTTTTGCCAGCACCATTTATTGAATAGACTATCTTTTCTCCAGTGAATGTTTTTGGCACCTTTGTCTAGTACGACATAACCATATTTATGTGGGTTTGTCTCTGTGTCCTCTCATCTGTACCATTGGTCTACAAATCTATTTTGGTGCCAAATACCTTGCTATTTTTATACTATATCTCTGTAGTATAGAATTATTTTTGAAAGAGGTAAAAATCCATGCTTGGGAGGATTGACCCCTTGCCATCATCCCCACTCCAGCTGTCCTGAGGTCAGATCAGCTCATTGTTTTCTCGGTAGGCAGGGTCTATATTATCAAGACATCACAGTTTTTACTACAGGTCTAATAGTTTCCCAGGATTAAACGGAGTATGTAGCTTAAGCCTTGGTTACCTGATTCTTTCTGAAGAGTTTTCCCCCATATCCAGGACCTTAATTTAGTTTTGGAAGAGACTTTTAAAAACAAACATCTACATCAAACAATCCATCGATCCCTGAGCCATGAGTCCAGTGACATCAAAATATTTTCTGTTTTACTTGCCTGTTTCCAACACTTCAAAGTTTCTAAAAATACCTTAAATGATACAAAATATTTAACAGATTGTTAAATATTAGTGTGTGTGTATGTGTGTGTATGTTTTAACTCAGCTAAAAATCCAAAGTTCAAGAGAACAAAGGACAGAAGATAGCCACATCCAGAAATTCTGAACCCCAAGTACTGTCCCTTGGCCAATACACCAAATGTTAAATATAGAACCTAGCTCAAGTAAGCATTCAATAATGCAAAGCTATCATGTTTGTGATATGAGAGTTCATAATGAAGAAATAAATAAAACATAGAGATGAGAAGTATCTGTTGTAATCTCAGTAGGCCAATGGGTTACCTTTTGAAGGAGTGTGAGTTAATATGTAAAAGGAAGTCAAGTTACTTCACTATAACATACTGTATTAGAACTAGTTATACTTGTCTCATTCTTTTTCTGATGCTGCACAAAAATAACAGGATTCCAGAATTTAATTATTTCTCATTTTAAATCTTATTATGCATAACTTGAAACATATACAAAGCTGAGAAAATTGTGATAAATCTCCAGGTATGCATTACCATGATTCAACAACTACTAACTCACACCCAGTATTGTTTCGTCTGTATCTCCACCTCCTCTTCCAGACATAAATATTTTAAAGTGAATATCAGCATCATATAATTTTATCATAAATATTTCAAGATGTATCTCATGTTGATATAGACTCTCTAAAATCATAAGCAAAATATTATGATAACACCTAAAAATAAACACTTAAAAAAAGTAGTGAATTCCAGTTATGAAAACATTGGCAAGTCTGTTTCTACAAAAAAGAACAAAAAGGTATGAAACTGAACTAAATTGTCAAAAACAACAATTTCAGGCTTTGGAAATCCATCATGTAGACAATAAATTGAGAAATATTATTTATTTAAAAAGTGCTAAAGACTTAGATAAAAGAAGCAGTCTATGTTCTTGCCCGGGGCTTCTCCTGTACTCTTCCCTGGAGGTTGGTCATGAAGAACTGTTGATTTCCAGCCTGGGTCTGGCCATTAAAGGCAGCATGTCTGCTAGGGAGAGAGGAGCCAGATTTGGAGCCCAAGCTTTGTCAGCTAAATGTAGTGAATTTAGGAAGAATAGAATGGGTGAAACCTGCAGCTTGGCTAAGTGAGGTGGTAGCCAAGGAGATCTGGAAAATGAGAGAGGCATGGGAGGACTGACATAAGCTCTTCACATATTCCTGGCAGCCTTGAAACCACACACACATGTGCAGGAGATCCCAGAGAACCAAGGGAAAAGAAAAAGCCAACACCCATCTGGGAATCGGAGGAAAGTTTAATTTACTGCAAGACTCCATGCAAACTGACCTTCAGAGGATGAAAGGCTTAAGTTACAAAATCTACCCAGATCATTGGTTGACTGCTTGACTTTGGAGACAGAAGAGTGCACCACAGGAAGTCAAGCTAAAAATACATGGATAAGAGTTTTGTTTGTTTGTTTTTGTTTGTTTTTTATTGTGCAAAGACATCAAGGTAAATACTCCAAGGGAGATCAATCACAAAGCTGAAGTTTCAGCCAGTGAAGGAAGGGAGGAAGGAAGGGTGGGTGGAAGGAAGATAGGAAGGAAGAAAGGGAGAGGGAGAGAAGGAGGGAGGAAAGAAGAAAGCAGGAAAAAAGAAAATTGAAAGAAAAAGAAGAAGAAGAAAAAGAAATACCTATTTTCATAAAAATAAAAAGAGAATCTAAGATTGCTACAATATATTATCTAAACTGTGCAGTTTAAAACCAAAACAGTGTGAGATGCACAAAGGAACTGAAAGGAAGCAGCACTAAAAATTGAGACTGCCTGGGTCCAGAAGCTGAATTTAATAGAATCTCCAAAGTGACCGTTTGTTATAAATATGTTCAAATAATTAAAGGAAACTATGATGACAATGGCTAAACAAACAGGAAATCTAGATAAAGACAAACTATAAAAATGAATAAAATAGAAATTTTAGAGCTGGAAACCACAATGTCTGAAATTTTCAATAAATGGGCTCAGAAGCAGTTTGGGAATTTCAGGAGAAAAGGATCAGTAAACTGAAACTCCCAGAAGTTTCTCAATTAAAAAAAAAACAGAGATAAAAAAGATTAAGGAAAAAGTCAACAGAGTTTTCTAATCCTGTGGAACATCATCAGACAGAAGGAGAGCGGGAGTCCTAGTAGGAGAAAAAAAAGAGAGTAAGGGGCAGGAAATAATGCCAAAAAACTTCCTTAGTATGATGAAAAAGATTCATATTGATGCCTAAAACTCCAGTTCCAACTAGGATAAGCAGAGATCTACACCTGCACTCATCCTAGCTGATCTGTTTAAAGCCAACAACAGAAGAAAAATCTTAAAAGGGGAAAGGGATAAAATAATTATGTACAAGGGACACTTTATTTACTTTTTTAAAGTGGTTCACTCAAAAGATAAAATAGTTCTGATTAAATTGCGATAGTTTGGATCTGGACTGTCCCCAGCTTGGGGCTATTGGGAGATGGTAGAGACTTTAAGAGATGAGTGGGTCCTAGTGGGAGGTCTTCTGGTCACTGAGGGTTTGCCTTTGAAGGAGTTAGAGGGACCCAGACCTTCTTCTGAGCAGGTTCACCACATGCTCCACCATGAAATACTTACTCACCACAGGGCATAAGGCAACTGGGTCAGCTGATCACAGGCTCTGAAACCATGAGCCAAGATAAACCTTTTATCTTTATAAGTCAATTAACTCAGGTATTATGTTAAAGTAACAGAAAGTTGACAACACAGTTGTTCAGTGAGAAAATGGCTGCTGGAAATGCAGACTGAATCTTGTATAATCCTTCTCGCCACATATTACCAACTCATTTTTTTAACAGTTTTCAAAATAATGAAGTGGTGGTGTCTTACCATTCTTCAATGAGTACTTTTTTTCTCTTTCCTTTTGGTTAACTCCACTTTTGATTCTTTCAAGAGTAATTAATGCAAGTTTTAATTATTTTAAAATTTTTACCTAGTTCTTTTTTTAACTTTCATAAACAGTTATTTGAGGGCTGTCTCCTTTTCTGTTAAGCTTTCTGTAAGTCCTCATAGGTTTTTTTTTTTTTTTCTAAAGTACATATTCTAAATAAATTATATATACTCACATATCTCTGTGTCAGGCTCTGTCTTTAGGAAATCTTTCTAGTCAAGTCTTCTTTCCTCCATTTACCCCATTTCCAGTTATGCTGTTCTTTCATTTATTATATCATCTCCCTCCCTTTGTTCGTTCTTTCTTTCTTTCTTTCTTTCTTTCTTTCTTTCTTTCTTTCTTTCTTTCTTTCCTTCCTCCTGTCCTCCCCTCCCCTTTCCCTCCTTCCTTCCTTCCTTCCCTCCCTCCCTCCTTCCTTCCTTCCTTCCCTCCCTCCCTCCCTCCCTCCCTCCTTCCTTCCTTCCCTCCCTCCCTCCCTCCCTCCCTCCTTCCTTCCTTCCTTCCTTCCTTCCTTCCTTCCTAGACTTTATTTAAGGATTTGTGAAATGTTAAATAGCTGTCTTCATCTACCTAGGGGGTATCATTTCCAAATTGACTAATGGTCTGTGGAATGGATTCTGCTCCTTAGTTTCTCTTTACTCTAAAGTAACTCTGTATAAGATTTAGTGTCAATATTTGACTTTGCCCATGTAAGGGTGAGATCATTGTTTTTGTAATACAATTTTAGGAAGAAAAGTGAGTCAGAATTGTTTTCCTACCTCCATATCTCGTTAGACTCTTCTGATGTGTTTATAAGGTAATAAAAATTCTGACTATAATTTCTGAGCCATGCCAGTGTCTTCCCTCCCCCCTTTACATAAAATTCCTTGATTTCTCCTTCTACTTTTTGTATTTCTTCACAGTATGGATTATACTAGTAGCAGTTTCTATCCATGAAACTCTATCCTGAAAGGGAGCTTTTTTTTCCTTTTTTTAATTTTTAACAGATAACTCCAGTGCTATCCAACCTTCTTCTGGATCTTCATAATCAGTCATGAGTTGGTGAGTAGCAACTTCTAATTTCATTTCCCTTATTCTTCTCTGACTGCCCCAATGGTGTGTAGTTGTTTACAAGGTTTGATGGCTTTTGCAGTGGTTGTAAGCATGTCTCTTCCTGTTCAGTTGCTGATTCTGTGGGGGTTTTGTGCTGTCACTGATTTGTCTCTATCTAATCAAATTTTAGGGTTAGTACTGAAACATTTTTGCCTAATTTTATTGTAGATATCTAGGTTTTTAGATTTGTTGATCCAACTGTTGTACATGCATACCCATATGTATGCAATATAATATGTGTGTGTGTATATATAATACATATGTGTGGGTATAACTCCAGGCATCTGGTAAACTGAATTAACAATTTAGTTGCCAATTTGGATCTCATTGATTAGTTCTGCGGGAATATAATAGATTTTTGCAGTGTTGGGCTTGTAAATTGAAAAGGTCAGGGTTTTTCTATTCTATTTCATAAATTAGTGCTCAACACTCTTAGTTTCATGTAGACTTTTATTTCTAAACTTTATGGCATGCCAAATTGGTGTTTCAGGCATGAAAGAAGACTGGAATTACAGGTGATAGAGGGAAAGGTATATATTCTAATGTAATCTAATTTCTCTACCACCCAAATTTTGGGCTTTACCCGCCTCATTTCTAACCCTGTACATCTGGTAGGTTTCTAAGAAGCCTCCTGAAATTCTGCTGGCGATTGAGCCCCTTTAAAGATAAGAAAGTGGGAGCAAGTGTTAGCCTAGGCAATGTGCATATTCTTATATTGTTAATGTTACAACAATATTGTTTATTGCTACTAGTATTATTATGATCCTCTCATCTTATAAAGGAAGAAATAGGAATCATGCTGTCCTTGGGTTTGGGTACTCAATACTGCCCATTCTAAAGTTCAGATTTGAGTCTCAACAAGAGCTCAAATTATATTTAACTTCAAGTTTTTAGTGAACCTCTTATACTCTACTGAAATAAAACCATCCAAATCAATAAAAATTAAAACCTTTTTTTCTTAGAAGCAAGCCCTGGGTGCTCAGATGCAGTTGGTGGCATTTTATGGAAGTTGTTCCAGATGTTGCCCTAGCCCTTGGTATTGTATTTGCACTTTCTAAATGAGACACTGAGAGCTGGTCCTATCCTTCTGCTATCTTCCCAGTCCACATTTTACTTTAAAACAGGGATTGGCAAGTCTTTATTTTCAGGGCCATGTAACATATGTTGTGGGCCAAAGTTTCCGTGGGAACTATGAAACTCTGCTGTGCTCCGTGAGAAATCAGCCATACATAAAATGAGGGCTGTGTTCCCATGATACTATTTTTAAAAATAGGTAGCAAGTCAGATATGGCTTTCACTGATGAAATGTCTTTTTTGTAAGATTGGAAGCGTGGAAGAAAAAAATTAAGACTATTTGTCCCTGTCCACTTCCTTCTCAACCCATTAAAAAAATGAAAAAAAAAAACTAAAGACAAAAAATTATCTAGATTACTAGGAATTAATTCCAACCTAATAGAACCCCAAAGGCCAAGATTGTTATTTTGAAACATGAGTATTTATTTAAGTGTGGGACACAAAATCATATATCCTCCCAGATCAAAATATTTAGAGAAATTTGTTGCAAGTATCACTCATGATAAGGACCTAAGAAATAATAAGATTTAAGACCATTTTTGGTCATTTTTATATGAAAAGTCTAAGAGATCTTGTGAAGTCATCC
This sequence comes from Spermophilus citellus, assembly GCF_964194105.1. NCBI lineage: Eukaryota > Metazoa > Chordata > Mammalia > Rodentia > Sciuridae > Spermophilus > Spermophilus citellus. The sequence goes on along the minus strand of NC_138182.1, from coordinate 69,868,302 downwards.
ATTCATAGGGGAAAAATAGATGAGGTAAGTAAATTTTGAATCTGTAGCACCCATTTAAGTAAATAGAGATGACTGAAGATCAATTTAAAAGCAACTACAAGATTCTCAAATTGAGACCAAAAAGTCTAGTTATTAAGCTTATAAGCATCTCATTTGCTTGGCCTGTGTCTTCCCATTTCACAATTGAGGATATGTATTGTTATGAATAGGAATGATCCCCCATACATACTTTACTTATGTAAGTCAGATATATAGTGGTTGGAAATCTAGTTAAAAGAACATAAGGAAGCACTCATTAGGTGTATGACATACAGAACTTGAGTATCCCTTGTGATTTTAAAATTCCAGTTAGTGAAACAGAAGCTGAGCACTAATGAAATAATGACTGAGGTTATAGGTATGTAGATAGGGAATGAAATATTTGCCTGGGATTGATTTCTAGTAAGCAAATAGTGTTGTAAACAATGCCATGTTAACCTTTTCCAAATGGATTATTTTGATAATAAAGTAAAATTTTCATAAGATAACATGTTAATTCCAGTATCTCTCCCCAAAAAGCCAGCATTACACAAAACCAAAAGCAGAGTGGAAAGTTTAAAACTTAGAATTAAAGCTGGATGCCTATGTGGGATAATATATCAAATAAATGCACTGAAAATTTTTGTGATTGAGTTTTGTCAAGTATTATATTCTTCCTGTACAAAATGTTGTGAACATCTCCTCTAGGAATAGAGAGAGCCTCTGAGGCTAGATTAATGGTTTACCAATTTTGATTTGGTTATCCTCCATTGTAAAATACCAGAATCCCTCGTCTGTCCTAGTGGTAGGGAATATCAGGTTTCAGTGACAAAAAGTGGAAAATAAGCATTCTTTGCTGATTCAGAGACTGGGCAAAACAACACCCTATGTGGCAGCTCTCAGAAGCAAAGATTTTTGGTCTTGTTTTAGCACACAGCCAAACATTGCATAGCTTTTTTTTTTTTTTTTAACAATCAAAGGTGTGGGATTTTACTTGTATGAAAACTATAAAACTCTTATACACATTATGTCAATGCATAAATTACTTTCATTCCATTTAAAGCATCCTGAAGCCTAAATGTGAGTTGTTTCATGGTCTAATGGTATAGAAAAAAAATGTAAATTTTTCTAGGAATATTTTCTCCCTTTGAAGTTCATTTTTAAAAAAATTTATGGAGGTATGATTGGCACAAAAAACTACATATTTAAATTGATGTACAACTTGATAAGTCTTGAGATAAGTAATATCTATGAAACCATTATCATAATCTATGCCAAAGACATATCCATCATCTACAGAAATTTCCTCCTTTTTATTTGTTGTTATTATTATTGTTATTTATTGTGATAAGAACACAATATAAGATCTTAGTAATTTTTAATTAAATAATTAATTAATTTTAATTAGGTTTATATGACAGCCGAATGCATTTTGATTTATTGTACACAATTACAGCAAAACTTCATTTCTTTGGTTGTACACAATGTAATGTTGCACCATATGTGCAGTCATACATGTACCTAGGGTAATGATGTCCATCTCATTCCACCATCTTTCTTGGCCCCATGCCCTCTCCCCACCCCATCCTCCCTTTTGCCCAAAGTTTCTGCATTTTTCCCATCCCCCTTCCCAATTGTGGATCATCATCCACTTATCAGAGACAACATTTGGCCTTTGGTTTCTTGGGATTGGCTTACTTTGCTTAGCATGATATACTCCAACTCCAACCATTTACCTGCAAATGCCATGATTTTATCCTCTTTTAACATTGAATAATAATCCATTCACTCATCTATTGAAGGGCATCTATGTTGCTTCCACAGTTTGGCTATTGTGAATTGAGCTGCTATAAACATTGAGGTGGATGCATTACTATAGTATGCTGATTTTAAGTCCTTTGGGTATAGACGGAGGAATGGAATAGCTGGGTCAAATGGTGCTTCTATTCCAAATTTTCTAAAGAATCTTCATATTACTTTCCAGATTGGTTGCACCAATTTGCAGACCCACCAGCAATGAATGAGTGTGTCTTTTCCCTTACATCCTCTCCAACATTTATTGTTGTCTGTATTCTTGATAATTGCCATTCTGAATGGTATGAGATGAAACCTTAAAGTAGTTTTGATTTGCATTTCTCAAATTACTAGAGAGGCTGAATATTTTTTTCATATATATGTTGATTGACTGCAGACAAATACAGTTATCTCATACTAGACAAAGATTCCAAAAACATACATTGGTAGCCTCTTTGATAAATGGTGCTAGGAGAAGTAGAAGTCCATATGCAGCAAAATGAAAATAAACCCCTATCTCTCATCAGGCACAAAAACTCAATTCAAAGTGGATCAAGGACCTAAGAATTAGACCAGAGACCCTGCACCTAATAGAGGAAAAAGTAGGCCTAAATCTCTACCATATCAGATTAGGCCCCTACTTCCTTAATAAGTGCCGGCTGATGAATAAGTCTCTTATAGGGTAAGAATTAAAATTAGGAATTAATAAATGGGATGGACTCAAACTATAAAGCTTCTTCTCAGCAAAAGAAATCAATGAGGTGAAGAGAGATTATACAATTTGGGAGCAAATTTTTGCCACACACACAGAGCACTAATCTCCAGGATATAAGAACTCAAAAAACGTAATAGCAAAAAACCAAACAACCCAATCAATAAGTGGGCTAAGGAGCTGAACAGAGACTTCTCAGAAGAAGATATACATTCCAACTTAGTAAATTTTAAAATATATAATACTATATTATTAACGACAGATGTAAAGTTGATCCCTAGGACTTATTCATCTTGCATAACTGAGACTTTGTATCCTTTGGCCAACCTCTTTCTATTTTCACTCCCACATCCCCTGACAACCCCCAGTGGGCTCTTTGTCTGTATGAGGTTGATTATTTTAGATTCCTGATGTAAGCAGCATCACATAGTACTTATGTTTCTGTGTCTACCACATTTCACTTGGCACAATGTACACTATACTTTTGAAACATGTTGTAAACTCCACCTTGTAGCAAATGGAAACATTTCTCCTTTTTAAAATCTAAATAATATTCCATGTATGTATATACCACATTTTCTTTACCAAATTTCAAACTATTTATAAATGGGAATCTTCTAGATGCAATTCCTCTTCTGCCTGACAAGTTGTTTTAAAATATTTACCATTTTCTAAGATGATAAACTGTATGGAATTATTTCCATTTAAAAAAATTAGTTTTATTTTGAAGTTCCTCAGAAAGAATTTTCCTGATATTTGTACTTGTGGTAAAGTTGTTGTTGTTTGTTGTTTTACAGAAATAATAATTCTCAATTTGAAAGCTAAATTTAGCAAACCATTTTATCTATCATTCATCTCTATATAAAATATTCATTTGATATTACTGTCATTATTTTAGTATGATCTGAACTTTGTTGGTCAGAGCTCTCAGAGTCTATGCTAGCATGCAGATATCCTGTGGTTTATGATAACTTCCTCAACATTACATGTTTTTTTTCTTGCTTATGGCTTTAATAAATATTGCCAATCCTTTTGCAGATACTTGAATACTGTTGTATCAATATTCACAATCCTCCATTTTTTGGCAGAACCTCATTCAAACTAACTCTAAATGGTGACCAAGTCAATGTATATATAAATGGTCTTTGCTTTGTCTTCCTATACTTTGGAGAAACTATTAGAATTTTCACCCATATTATCAGAACTATATTTCTGTCTACTTGATTATATTAAAATTAACTGATTTGTTGCTGATAATTATTTTCATTCTTTTCCATTTGGTCTCAGTCATATTTTTAATATAATGAGAATCAGGATAGATCTTTAGGGCTGGGAATGTAGCTCAGTGGCACAGTGCTTGCCTAACAGGTACCAGACACTGAGTTCAAGTCCCAGTACTAAAAAAAAAAAAAAATCTTTAAATAAGATGGTCCTGGGACTGGGGTTGTAGCTCAGTGATAGATCACTTGCCTTGCATGCATGAAGCACTGGGTTCGAATCTCAGCACCACATAAAAAGAAAGAAAGAAAGATATTGTGTCCATCTACAACTAAAAATATATTAAAGAAGGAGGAGGAGGAAGAGGAGGAGGAGGAGGAGAAGGAGGAGAAGATAGTCCTGTACTTTACGAGAACATTTTACAAAACCTCACAGTCAGACTACACTGTTCCCTGGTTATTGGATCAAATTTGTTGAATTAATGGAAACAAGGCTTTCACACCTTCTGCATCATTTCATATGTTATTATGTATGTAAATTTATTTTTCTGCCTACAGAATTGTTCAATCTGTGAACTCATTGATGAGAACATCTCTTTTTATATTTTTTATTTACCACAACTAAATAAAATGCTCTGAATTACAAATGAAACAAGACTCATCATAGCCCTTTAACAGTAAACCACTGTTTCCCAACAAATAAATATCGCTGACTCTGAATTTCAGATTTCTTCCATTTCCTTCAATGTTTGTGTGTGTATGAGAGAGAAGATCATTTATCTGTTCATTTCCGCTTCAAAAGCAATGGTTTATAGTGCATAGGCCTCTAATGTGTGTTCTGATTTTGAGGATTTTTTTTTTCTGTTAGAGGTTTCTAGTTTTGTATCCAAATAATTACTGCTGCCTGGAAAAATACATCACAACTACTAACAAAAGAGACACAATTTCTAAATCTTAAAAGAAGAAAGAAAGCACAAAGTGTTTTTAAGATGTGCAATATTAACACGAATAAACAAGTTTATGTGGATGGGGTGATGCAATTAAAAATATGATTGATAGTTGTGTTATTGTTCATTTTTGTTTCTTTTTTATGATTTATTGTCATTATGATAAAAAATACTTTTTATACAGCCACAGAATAAATATAATCATTGCTGTGTTTCAGTTTATCTGTTAATATATAAACATATTTTTTTCTGTGTAGAAAAACAGCAAAAAATGTTCACCCTGCAGGTGAAAGTATTGTAATTTTAAATGGCATTTCATTGTTTGCTTGATTATGAGACACGGAGCCCACCTATTAAAACCCCTAGAACCTCTGAGATGTGGTAGTTGATGTTAGTCACCTTTATGTCTTCAATCTCTCCCAGGTCCTCATTAATGCTATTTCCCAATAGTCAATAGCCAGACTTGTTTTTATCACACTTGTCAAATCCTCCACACTCCTTCCCCACCATCAATTTGAAATATACAGCACATAAAGCAAACAACTACAATCTTATCAAAATTGGAAGGGAAAATTCTAGTGCTCTCTACTCAGCTTTACAATATTATCCCTGCCATTTCTCTTTTTGTTCCAATGGTTTAAAATAAAACAAAACTCATCAGCAATACATTTCCCTTATTCTTCCAAAGTTTGATTCAAGGACCTTCTAATAGTACATTAGAGACCTTTGCTTTCAATCTACAGGAACAGAGACCAGGATTTATTTACTCACCTGAAGTAAACAAGGTACAAACAGAATAAATGAAACAATGAATTTGAAGATATTGAATATCACTGGAAATGAACAATAAAAATTCCTTAGAGATGAGAAATAAACAAGGTGATCCTACAATCTTGCCAGTTTTCTGCCTGGAGACAGCTCCCAGGCCAACATGTAGGGATGAGAAGTCCAAATAAAATCCAGAGGATACCCTGAGTTAAATCAATAGATCTGGGAGTCCACGATATCAAGGCAGATAGAATTGGCAGGACTGAGTACTTCACAAGAATGGGATACACAGAGGAATTCCTGGAGGTCTGCAGAAGGCCACAATGATTCTCCAGTGCTATCATAATCAGTGAGTGCATACATATAAGTAAAAACTAGAGAAAGAACCACCCAGAAGGGTCAGAAATGGCGCGGTAGCTCACAGGAATACAGCTTGCTCTCCCAAGCCAGGTTGGACGACATCATGACTCAAAGGGCTGAGGTAGAGAACACAGGATGGCCTTGCACTGATAGTTATTCAAAGTTATCAAATTGTAAATGCATTTAAGGGCTCATAATTGAATGCTTATAGCAGCTTTAATTTTAATAGTCTCAATCTGAAAGTAATCTAAACACCCAGGAGAAGGTAAATGGATAATCAAATTTTGGTGCATCCATACAGTGAAATGCTACTCAGCAGTAAAAGTATGGACTGCTGATACATGCTACATCACAGTTATGCTGAGTAAATGAAATCAATCAAACAAAAAATTTAGTACATGCAGTATGCATATAAATGGAAATTTATATGTAATTCCAGAATAGAAAAAAAGTCTTATGAACAGAGAGGAAAAGAAAACACTGATATGTTTATTTGGGTAAACTAGGTGGAGTAAGGAGAAGATGCTGAACAGAAGGGGAAAACTGGGATACAAAGTATATATATATATATGCTGAGAGCCACAGCCCAGTCTGTATGGCCCCTGGCATTTTGCCAACAGTATTGGTTGACAGGCGAGGCATTACCATCCACCTCAGCCGCTACTTTGGAGTTCTCGTGGGGATTCCTTGAGAGTTCCCATTGGTTGGGGAAGTGCAGGAGGAGGGATTTCCGGGAAAGATATTTCCGGCTGCGGGTTCCTGGTCTAGCCTTGTGGCGGTTGGCAGATTTCCCAGGAGCATGTGTGAAGTGTTTGGGTAGAGTTCAAAAATAAAGCTTGTTCCTGCTTCAGTGGCTCGTGATTTGTACCCAGCCAGACTGCAGCATTTGGTGGCCTCCCGTACCGGGAGCCCAGGGACACTCGGGGGTAAGTGACGAAAAAAAGCTGCCCGTCCATAGATAGGACGGGAGCAAATCTGCTTGTCCCTAGGCAGATAGGGCGAGAGGAAAAATGGCCATTTTGAGAAAATGGAGAAGATTGATGCAGTATGTTTGTGTCTTGTTTTGTCTCAGTGTATTGTATTGTCTTTGTGATGAAAATATGGAAGGGGTGAGAAGTAAATTACTAAGGGAAGAAGGCACCCCAGTGGAACCAAGAATAGTTAGGGCATTTGTTGATGGAAGCCTAGGAACTCTAGTCAGAAAGAAGAAAGTTCAGAGGAGTAAGGATTATCAGGAAAAAAGTTGCAGCAAAAGGCTATTACTGAATACTTTTCGTTACCGGAGGGTGCGTGAATTGACAAGGCGGCTGCTGCGTGGGCAAACTGGTCACTGCGCAGCAAGGACTTTTCAAGCAGTGGCAGCCGGCCCTTCCCCGCCCCGCGCTGGGGGATTGGGACGCCACTGCCAGGAGCCCAACTAAATTGTTCAAAAGGTTGTTTTCTTAGCGCCTGCTGGAATACTATAGGATTTTCTTTAGCATTTGCCGGAGTTCCCGTCTTCATCCCAGTGCCGGTGAGGGCAAGGGTGGAAGAATTTCCAGTGTTGCTGAGAACCGCACGAGACTTCGGATCAAGCTAGCTGCCTGCAGAATTTACCTGGACTGTGATTTAAGCTAGCTGCCTTCAGAACTTAACTGGACTGTGATTTAAGCTAGCTGCCTGCAGAACTTACCCGGACTGTGATTTACCTGGACTGTGAGTTAATCTATTGAGACACTGCTTTACCTGGACTGAGACAAACTGTAATCTACAACAAATTGTAACTGGGTATCTTTGCTAATGGTGTCATTGCTGGTATAATTTTTCCAAGGGCTTCCTGCATGGAGCCATCAATTGGCTTGGTATTGTGGCATTTTGTATCCTTCCCTTCTGCTTGTAGCAGATTATTTATGGTGTTTGTGTAAAAACCACTATGGTCGTTATTTAAATTAAACAAAAGGGGGAAATGTTAAGGTCTGTAAACAAGTCAGGATGGCGCCTGGCATTTTGCCTGAGGGAGTGGTTTATGAAGTAACATCATCGAGCCATTAAGTGTGGAGATTCCTTATTGGTTGACTGCTGTATCTATTTTATGTTAATTAAGATAAGCTGTGTGGAATGTATAAATACTGCTCCTGTCCTACAATAAACGGCTCCCACTCCTGCTGTGTCAATGTACACAAGTTGTTCGTCACCCCCCCCCCCCCCGGTTATTTTGCTGCAGCTGGACTGTGGCATATATATTCATTATTTTGCTTAGGGATACATGAATGTTCATTATTCTGACCATGGCTAAAGTTTCACTGGTGTGTACATACGTCAAACTTATTAAACTGTGTATTTTATTTTATTTTTGTTTTGTTTTGTATTTTATTCAAATTAATTGTAAACTGTGTATTTTAAATAAGTACAATTTGGTTCAAGTCTATTATATCTCAATAAAGCTATTAAAGAAAGTGAATAAAAATTTGGAACGGATTCAATGAATCCTACTATAAGGCACTTCATACTGTTCTAAATGTCTCTTGGTCTTTTCCTAGGACACACAATACTATTATCTTACATCTACCTCCAAAGATATAAAAATAATCTAGGCCTTTTTATTCTGAGCCTTTTCAATGTACAAAAGCCCACATTTCTATAAACTTTAGTAGAGGCTGAACAATAGCAAAAACAACAAAATTAGAATGAATTACTACATGCTTACTCTATGTCTAGGACCACTCCTTAATCTAAAAAACATATCAATAAATAGGATTTCCAAAATACATCATCCATAGCTTCACTCTCATGATTTTGAATCTTGACTACATCAGAGTACATGGCAGACTATATTGAAGAGGAGAGATAGCTATCCCTCTCCCAAGGAATGGTAATTTATGATTTGGAATCTTCTTTTAAGGGTTTGAATAGACCTAGACTTGGAATTTGCATTGGATTTGTGAAACCTTCTGGAACTAAGATAAAAGGTGACTTCTAGTAAAATACGTCACCTTGAGCAAACAATCCCAAAAATATGGCCTTTGCATTTGAGCAGCTGTAAGGTTTCCATTATCATTAAGATCCTAGGTGAGAACCTCAGCAGGCACTCTGAGATATTTTGTGGAATAAAGGGTATGAAATATGTTGCAAGATACCCAGTGAGAGATGGCCCACGTGGGAGTAGGGGTTGGCAATATAAAGGTCAGTTCTGGAAAAGTGAGGAAGAAATGAAATTTGCTGAAAAGTAGTAAAGCCACCAGAAGAAGTCAGGGTAAATCAAAAAATGGAGGGAAAAAAATGGAAGACAAAAATGGTGTGGGGGAGGGGCAGATTCTGAGCCAAGAAAAGGTAATGTCAAATACCCATTCAGTCAAGAACAGGTTAATGGGGAAAAGGGGCAGTTAGAAGGCCAAGAGCAGTTTAAATGGCACCATGAGGAAGCAGCAGCTAAATTTAGAATATAAACTGTTAGAGTCTGTAAACAAGTCAAGATGGCGCCTGGCATTTTGCAGAGGGAGTGGTTTGTGAAGTAACGCCAGCAAGCCATTAAGTGTGGGGATTCCTTATTGGTTGACTGCTGTATCTAGTTTATGTTAATTAAGATAAGCTGTGTGTAATGTATATAAACCCCTCTGGTCCTACAATAAACGGCTCCCACTCCTGCTGTATCAATCTACACAAGTTGTTCGTCACCCCCTGGTTATTTTGCTGCAGCCGGACTGCGGCATAAACCATTTTCTGTGACTTAAAAAAATTATAAAAATGTCTCTAATAACCAATGACATGAAATCAAAAAGAAGGAGGACTGTTAGGGATAAAAAAGTTATAAAACATAAATGCAAGGTGTGGACATTGTTTAAATCTCTATTTAAATACATCAACTGAATAAAGATAGTCTTAAGAACAGGAAAATTGGAATAAGAATAAGGAATTATCTTTCTTAGATATGATGAATGGTGGTTATAGAATTTTTTAGAAGTTATGGCATATCCTGAAGTATTAATATGTGAAGTGAAATCATCTTTGGGAATATCTTTAAGGCAGCCAAAATAAAAAGGTAAGGAGTGCCACATGGAAATGATAAGGAAATGACCAAAAATTGCTGACAATGAGTGCCAGGTATGTGTATGTTCATTATATTACTCTACCTGCTTTAGTGTTTGTTTAAAATTTTCCATAATAAAGATTTTTTTTACAAAAAAAAATATTTACTCAATCAATACCCTTTATTTACTAAGGCCAGGCCTCAATAAAGCTTAGACATGAGGTCAGAAGACTTGGTCTTGAGTGCTTATGAATTTAAATAAGCCCTTTAGCCCCTTTTAAACTTGATTTTTCTAATCATAATGTTGAAATCAATAATGTTTATCTACCTCCAAAAATGTAGATTGATAAGGTGTATGCGAATATGGGCTGTAAACTAAGAAAACCTTATGGAGTCACTATTCATTTAGTAATGATTCTGAAAATGTTTCTTAGTACTAGGCACTTTCACATTTGTCATTAAAGTTTCATCCTCACAACTATCTTATGAAGTTACTGCTTGATATGCAGTGTGGTAAGTGGAGAAACTGAAGTTCATTTGGGCAAATAGGATCCTCAGGTCTCTGGGTCCAGCGAGCAGCAGGGCTGAGACTGAGCATATGGCGGCCTTCCACATGCAGGCCTCCTCCACTCACCAGTACATGCCCAGTTAAGTCAGTTTTAGATGAGTGGGGAGGTGTGGGAAATCCATTTCAGGCATTCTAAATAAGCCCCGTGATGAGGAATTTACAATCACAGACTTTCAGAAAATGTCAGAAGTGCGAAAACCACTAAATTGTGTACAATATTCTGTACAAAGATACTCCTAAAAATACATCTACAGGGCAACTGGAGAAAAAACTAACATAAACCAGATAGAAACTATGTCTTGAGACAAACATCATTTTGCTTACACAATAATTGAGAATAAAGTAAAATTAATATTCTTGCCAGCTTTGTGTGAACTTGGTTCCAATGAAGACTCAGCTCTAGGAACAGAAGGACCCAATAATATCTCAAAGCCTTAATATTGCTAATGAGCTTCCCTGTGCATATAAATGATCTCCTTAATGACACCACATTGTGACATGGAACCTAGGGCCAACATAGTTCTAGAAACTAGATTGCCATAAAATGCCTTTCTCTAGAGACCAGCAATTACTCAACTTGTTATTAATTCCCAGTGTAACAAGCTAATGCAAACTATGCTGGAAATTGCATCCAAGTTCTGCTTTAAAAAAACAAAAAACAGGCCATATGTAAATACAGTTAATGGTAAGAAGCAAAGTGCAGAAAATAATGTTGGCATCAGCAGCATCTTTGACTACAGAGAATAACTACTCGACACCAAGCTCAATTTAAGCCTCCACTCCCACATTGGTAGTTCTGCATCATCAATGATCAAAGCCATCAACTTGACAAAGAATCTAATAATGATAGGGATTTGGATGTAAGGGCTATATTTCTTTACTAAATCACTTTTATTACTCAACTCTTGAATAAAGTTTTAGCAAATTGCTAAACTTTAGCCGATGAAGTTTGGAGGACAGGAATGAAGGATTCAGAATTTTTGAGAAGTGCTGAGCTGTTGTGAACTAGAACTTGCCCTCACTTTTTGCACACATCCAAAGACATGTCCCATGCCAACTGGACATCTGGTAAATCTTAGAGTTTCCTTATGGAATAGTCTGCCTGCTGACCTTACCTTGCTAATACCTATTCCTTAAGACCAAGTTTTCTTTTTCTATTTTATTTTAGTTTTTAATGACACATAATAATTGCATCTGAGGGCCATTGCCAAGTAGGAATGACGCATCAAAATTTCCTTGCCAGCGTACCCCATGTTGCTTAGAGGACATTCGCTGTGACATTGAATGTATCCTTTAGTAAGGTGACCTTGCTCAAGGACCAGGGCGGATCCAGGTTTAGGGTGTATCCTGCAGGTTTTAGGAAGTATCCCGGTTTAGGATAATTTGGGTTTAAGGTGTTCCCGGTTTAAGACAATCTTGGGTTTAGGGAAGTTCCAGGTTTAAGGTGTACCCTTGGGGGGGGGGGAGTATCCTGCTGCCTCAGGCACGCCCGATCCTTGAGTTCCCGTTGAGTACTCGTGGAATTAGAAAGTATTTTGGGACGTGAATTGCGCGGCAGAACTGGCAGAACTGGGATTTCCCCAGAACGTGTGTAGAGGCCATTGTGAGTTCGGGAATAAAGAATTGCTGTTTGAATCTACAAGGTGTGTGGTGGCTTGTGATTCTGTGCCCAGCCAAGACTGCGGCAATTGCACATATTTATGAGGTGCAGTTTGATATTTTGATTCATATGTACAATCTAGAATGGTTTCTTTCTTTCCTTGGTAAGAAAATGTAGATTCAAAATATCCTAAAAAAAAAAAATTCCCCTTTAAAGTACCTGTGAAAGGAGCAATAGGTTTTCACCCCTGGATCAGGAACCAGAAGCAGGTTGAAATCCTGTGAGAGTTTAGTTGTGTGATCTGCATATTTGTGTGTATGCAGAGGTATGCATGCTGCTCGGCAGGAAGAGGCAATGGCTATAAAAATCAGAAAATCCAGGATTCAAACTAAGCACTCTTTAACACCTCACATGGCATCCTTCTGATTCAACCTTGTTGTGTCTCTTTTTTTATTATTATTATTTTTATTGGTTGTTCAAAACATTACAAAGCTCATGATATATCATCTTTCATACATTTGACTCGATTGGTTTATGAACTCCCATTTTTACCCCAAATACAAATTGCAGAATCACATCGGTTACACACTCACATTTTTACATAATGGCATATTAGTGACTGTTGTATTCTGCTACCTTTCCTATCATTGTATCTCTTGATAGATAATTTTGCCTTTCTCATTTTGTTGCCCTTTTGTAGTCACTGTAGAGAAGCCACCAGTAGAGTCCAGCAGAGACCACTGTGAAAAGACAATTTAAAATAAGAACTACACTGGGTGTGTGGCGCATGCCTGTAATTCCAGCAGCTCCAGAGGCTGAGGCAGACAGACTGCAAGTTCAAAGCCAGCCTCAACATCATAGCAATGCCCTAAGCAACTCAGGAAGACCCTGTCTCTTAAAGGGAGCGGGGGAAGTTTGAGGATGTAGCTCTGTGGTTAAGTGCCCCTGGGTTTAATCTCCCATACCAAATAAATAAATAAAATGAAAATAAAAACTAGGGGGGGGAGGCACATTTTTGCCTTATGAGTGACCTGGTTGGGTTTAAATACTTAAAATAAAGTTCTGAATTTAATAATTTGTGCATATGCATTCAGACCCTACCATCAGACATATGGACAGAAAGAATTTAAGAACTTAATGAACAAACACCAGCTCTGTGGCTAACAAGCTTTTGTCTTTGTTTAAGGTATTAATCACACTGACCTTTAATTTCCTTACCTGTAAAATGGGTGTTATAATCCCACTATAAGGCAATGCAATGAAAGCTAATTAGCTAATCCACATGAAGCATTAAGAATATCGCCTGTCATATATTAAATATTCCATAAATATTAGCTAGGACCAGTTAGGCTTATAAAACATACAAGTATGTAATTTGCATGTAGAAATATGACATAATAAAACCCATTATTCTGTGTAATTAAAATGCAGTAATAGAAAAATTTCAAAGTCTTATGACTTTGAAATAAGCCATTGCTATTATTGTCCTTCAAGTATGTTCTTGGAGGTTATACATAATATATTACTTTAAACTGTCTTCCTATACATTTCCCTTGTCTGGTAGTGTTCAATTTTTTACACTAACGAATGTAAAGAAAGTATCTAAAATTTGAAACTAATCAATATTTATATTCATGCAATTAATTTAAATAGCTTGATTTGTTAGTTTTAAGTGATTGAAAATTTCTGTCCTTTAAATTCTTAAATTTTCCCCTTCACCTTAGTTGTATTGTCATTTGCTGCCCACACATACACACACACCCCAAATTAAAGCAAGATAGTTTCAATCATTCTGGCACATAATTTGTTATATCTGATCAAAACTATAAAATATTGATTTTTTTTCCCCTGAATCTTCTCACTTTATCTCCCCTGTCTCTTTGTTGTTTATGCAACACTACTAAACATCTAGAATTGAATCTTGGTCAAACTTGCACATCATGCAATATTTCAATAGAGATCTGTTGCAGGTCCCTGAGAGTCGCCTTCATTGTCTACCAAGCAGTCCTATTCTAAATACAGTTTTTTTTTTTTTTTTAACAGCTGCTTTCTGTCTATCCATGTCCTAGCTCAGCTCTTGCCAAACAGGAAGTCACATTAGGCTCCAGACACTGTATTTCTATCCACAGGACTTCTCTATAATTTTGCTGCCTGCGGAACTCAAATGAAACAATGGATGACAGAGAGAACAAATGTTTTGGAGACATGGAAAAAAATGCAACTTTCTGCAGATATTAACCAGATGTGTTATAGCCCTTTATTTATTCTCCCCTTTCCTCTGTTTGCAAAATAGTTTAAATCTAACAGATTCATTATATACAGCAAAGTGTTGTCGTGTGAGCCCTTGAACTTTTTTCTTAAAAGCCAAGAGGTTAGGCAATTGTTTTGAGTTCCATAAGGAAAAACAGATGTTGTTTGAAAGTCTCATGCTAATGGAATTTAGGCTGAAAAAAGGAGCTGGAAGCTTTGCCCTGATCTGATGCTTCTACTCTGTTTTTTTAGTTTTTATTTTATTTTATTTTTCACCAAACGAAAGGACCAAGTCTAGATAATTCAGAGAGGGTAGGTCAAAGCCAATTTCCCATTCTTTCTGTTTAAAAAGATGGCAGCGAATTTACAACAAATTCAAAAGATCAGGTTTTTGTTTATTTGGTAAATTCTATTTTGAGAATGTGAGGTTGGGAAACTGAAAGCCTGTGCCAATAATTATAAGCAATAAACTTTTCATAAAGTTTCTTTGCTTTTATTCAGTATATCAACTAGTTAAATCAATTTATTCAATAAACACTAGAACTAAAACATATCACTATAGAAACTGGAGTGGGTGGCAACAAATGCTATATAATACATCACAATTATCTCATATGACATGTCACCACAATGTTAACTTCAACTAACAGTTCCCAAACATGCCTGAATGCTAGTGATTTTGGATGTTTTGCAGAAACTTCAAATCTCTGGAGCCTCCTCAAATGACTGAAAACAGAATATCTAAAATATCCAGGGACAAGGTCTGGGATTTTGCACTTTCAAAAATTCTCAAGTGTTTCTCATGATCAAACCAAATTGAGGATCACTGGTCAACCAAGATATCTGTCAACTACCCAGTTAATTACATCAAACTGTTAATAGATGATTCATGGCAAAAATCCAAGAGTTGAGTCTGGAGTGCCCAGAATGTTGTCCCTATGAGAACACATTCAACCTAGGTCTAAAGAACTCATAGCACTGGTTGGTGAGATGCAAAGTTAAGAGTTCCAAAATTGCACATAAAACTAGTTTTAAGTATTTTCTACATTAGAATTCTGAAGCCCAGAGAGATGAGAGAGCATTGAAATCACATCTGGCTTTGATTTCAAGGAAACAGCATGAGCTATGTTTGTGGTCTCCAGTGCTTCCTTGCATTGCCAGCTTCATAATTATAGCTTGTGCCATGAAACATCTACCCACATGCATATCAGCTGACCACATGGGCCTCCAGTTTCCTTCAGCCTAACCAGATTTTACAGTAGCTTCTCCTTGCTCCAGGGACTGACCAACCTCCCTTTCCTTAAAAAGCATTGACATTTGAAACTTCTCATTGTAAATAATTTCTCTGTTCCTTTGAGAAGTAAACTCTGTTAAAAGTTCCTTATCAGTCTCACAACCCTGAACTGCCTTCTTCAAGAACCTGGGAGTCATCTCTCTGAGATGCAGTCATCAAAGATGGTAGTACCCCACTTCTGTCTCTTTGGAAAGATAGGAGCCTTGCTACAGAAGCCCCCTTGCTTCAAGCTGTGAAACCACTTCCTGTCATGAAGATCCTAGAGAGTATACTTTTCCTTTGTCTAAAGTTATTCACTAAATACAAGCAGACTGTACTTTCTCCTGCCCCAACTGTTAAAAATGCTCCAATCTTTGCTGAACAGAGCTGAGCGACTGAGTTCTGATCTTTCTCCTCTATTGCAATTGTCTTGAGTGTGGTCTTCCTTTGCTGTTTAACTTTGTCCTATACTATCCGTGCTTTGATGCAGGATAGTGGGCCCTTCTCAGTGAAAGTCACTCAGGCCCCTGTTATATTTTCACCTTTCATCTTCTAATGATAGGCCTCTTGTTGTCCTGGAGTCTCTTTCTGAGGGGGCAGAAGTCTCAACATGTATCATCTATCTAAAAGGAAAATGAGCATCCTAACTATAAATTACAGAGGGGCTGTTGATGGTCCAGGGCTTCAGCTCCTCTTGTCCCAGCTAGACACCATGTCAAGTAACTGTATAGGAGTGACAAAGAAATGAAGAGGGTAGTAAAATGACCGTGACAGCCCCAGCAGTGTGAGCTCTCCAGTCTGGCCAGAAGAGGCATTACCCTGAGGCTTTGTTGAATTGATATTCATATCTGTATCTGGAGAGCTATGACACCAGATTGAAATCCTTGGGAAAATAACTGTGGGGAGACAAGTTATTATTTTTTTTCAGTCTTTTTCCTCTTGAGGCTTAGAAAGTCACAACAGTAGGTCTATTCAACTTGGAAAGAACAGAAAACCATTCATTGATATTTTTTTTAATTTTTTTAAAGAGAGGGGAGAGAGAGAGTGAGAGAGAGAGAGAGAATTTTTAATATTTATTTTTTAGTTCTCGGCGGACACAACATCTTAGTTGGTATGTGGTGCTGAGGATCGAACCTGGGCCGCACGCATGCCAGGCGAGCGCGCTACCGCTTGAGCCACATCCCCAGCCCCTCATTGATATTTTTTGATGCCCAGATTACTGGATATTCTGAACACAAAGCAGAGTAATGATGGTAAAAGACAGCTATGTCTTTGGAGTGGGACAAACATTCAAAGGCAAGGGGCACTTTAGGAAATTTTCACTAAACCACAGTCAAGACAGCGTGTGGTGCCATGTCCCATCGAGAGACACATTTTCTTTCTATACTGATTTTTTTAGGGAGCCTTTGAAAAATACAAAATGGGTTGAATTAAACCAAAGAAATCTATTGTCCCACAGTTCTGGAGTCTAGAAGCCCATGATCAAGGTGTTGACTGGACTGTGTCCTTCTGGTGCTTGTAGAGCAGAATCTGTTCCACACTCTCCCCTAACTTATGGTGATTTGCTAGAAATCTTTGGCCTTCTTTGATTTGTAAAATCATCATTTTTATTTCTTCTTTTATCTTCACATGGTGTTCTTCCTATGTATGTCTATCCAAATTTTACCTTTTATAAGGACACCAGCCAATTTATGTGTTAAACTGTGGTCTATCCTAATGGGCATCAGAAGCTTGTGTTCAAAGAGAGATTCTGGAGTCAAAGAGAACTGGTCTGGGGGCTGGGGTTGTAGCTCAGTGGTAGAGCACTCACCTAGCATGTGTGTGGCACTAGGTTCAATCCTCAGTACCACATAAAAATAAATAAAATAAAGGTATTATGTCCAGCTATAACTAAATTTTTTTAAATATTATAATATCATATAATATTAAAAATATTTTAAAATATATATTTAAAAAAGAGAGAGAGAACTGGTCTGGGATCAGAATGTGACCTTGATCTATCTAAGTTTCAGATTTTTCACCGGAGAATAGGGAATTGTATTTAGTCAACTTCCCATAGCTGTAACAAATACCTGATATAACTCAAAAGGTATAAAGGATTATTTTGGCTTGTGGCTTTGGAGGTTTTAGTCTGAGGTCACACGGCCTGTTGTTGTTGGATCTGTGGTGAGGCAGTACATCATGTTGGAAGCATGTGGTAGCCAGGAAGCAAAGATAAAGAGACAGGAAAGGCTGGGGTCCTGATAATCCATTCAAGGGCATGCTCCCAATGATGTAACTTCTGTCTACTAGGCCATACCTTCTAAAGGCGCCTCCCTATAGCAACACAGGCTGGTGACCAAGCCTTTAATTCATGGGCCTTTGGGGTACACTTCCAAATTATGCCATTTATCACATAGAAATATTGCAATGGATTTAAAAAAAATACATACATATATACTCACCTGGAAATAATGCCTAGTACATACAAATAATTAAATAAATAGTTTTTATTAATTGAAAGTATATAGGTAGGATTCCAAGGACTTTTTATTTTTGAAAATCAGGTAATATGGTGAACTAGTGTACGCTGTACTAATTTGACAAATTTTCCTAGAATTAAAAAAATATATATGACTATTAGATCTTATATGAAATGAGCTTTGGAAAATTGTGGCTTTGGTATAACAATGATATAAGCAGAAGCAGAAGTTGGGTGGTGGTTCAGTAAGAGGAAAATGAACGCTGGAATCCAAAATATATGTGATGGGAAATGACAGAAGTTCAGAAATAGAATTATAGGCAGCCAAAAATTAGAATTTTTAAATGTTTATATTTAAGTCAGTCTCTGGATGTTACAGCTGAGGAAATAGAGATTCAGGGGGTCAGTGGTGGGCAAAGTAGGAATGGGAAGGGCTCCAGCACTTTCTTTACTTTGAGTGCCAGGGATTGAATCCAGGGCCTCTTTGCACATGTTAAGTTTAGGATCTACTGCTGAGCTGTATCACCAGCCCAAGGACTTTCCTCAACCTCTATCCTAAGAACAAGTCCCAAAGTACCAAGCCAGGAAGTCTTCAATCCTCCCTTGCCAACCACACTGTTGATACTCTGCCTCAGTTAGCTAGGATTTCTGGAGACCTTCTATCAACCTCATCCATGTATGGCCAAGGTGATCACTGCAGAGCTGGGACTAGCTATTGAGTATTCTGACTATATGTACCATTTTGTGTTCAAACTATATGTACCTTCTATGCCATTTTATTTCCAGAAAACAAAATAGGTAAAAGGGAAATATAGATGGGCAACACAATGAAAACAGTGTAACATAAACTTTTAATGTCAATAAAAGTGAGTAAATAATATAAAATTTTAGGTTTTGAATCAAGCAACTCTAAAACATTTTTAAAATTATTTTAAAAAATATTTTAAAATATTAAGCATTAAATGCATCCCACCACTTCAGGAACCGTCTTTAACTAGATGTCAGATGACTCTGTAGAAGAAGCACTGAAGTCTTAAGATCTAGAGTTGCTGTCCTTTGGGTTCACAGGGTATCACAGATTGCTGAACTGCACCTTTAATTTTATTTTACTGAGAGAAATCATGCAGGCATAAGAGGCATGCCAAAGAGGCATCTGAAAACTCATCTTAAAAGGAGTATTATTTTTTCTTTATTTTCATATATGAAACCCTACTTGCCTAAATGGCATGGAATCCTACTACTCAAAGGACAATCTTTCTGTCCTCTCAGAGATAATCCGTACCTATTTTAATTGTCATAACTGCAGTGAAAGTTGCAATATGAAGAAAAGCCCTTTGGTTCTAAGCCCAAGCTTTATTTCAATGAATGAATGAATCCAGAGAAAATGAACTATGCTCCCTCATACTTAATATTATAAAATTTGAGTGACTATAATGAAAAACATACAGACTCTCTAAGGAATAAAAGACTAGGAGCCATCTCAGTGTCCCTGGGCTTCCTGCCAACAGCCTAACTTTTGATGGACAGTTCTTGTTAAAAGAAGAAAATCAGCAAGCATATCAACCAGGAAGGCTTTTTACTTCAATTGACACAATGTATATCTACCACCAGCTTAAATAGATAAGGCCTTTTATCCCCTCAAAGTAAGATGTGGCAGCCTAGGTGTGGTGACATTGCTTGAGGATGTCATTCCCAGTACAGGCCCGTCTGTCCTTCTTGCTTCACAACCCTCGGTGGGTGGCTCCCATACTAATGCTTGCAATATGTTTGTGGTCCCTCTAGTCTTTGCATCAGCCTGTCCTGCAAAAGCAAGGACAAAGGAGAAGAATGAAGGAGAAAAAAGTCAAAGAATGTGATGCTGAAGTTATCTGTCCCATTAAAAAATTACTCCAAGTCCCCACCCAGTATCTGCTGTGCATGTCTCATAAAATAAAGTGGTGGCACATGGTCATGCCTAGCTGCAAGAGAGCCTGGATAAAAGATTGTTTGGGACTTCCTAGAAAACATAAAATCATGGATGGCTTGGGAAAAGCCAATTCACTTAGTCTTTTGCAACAAGTGAATCCATTTAATTGAATTGATAAAGTTGTAAATGGTTTCTTTTCTCATGTCATAAACTACTTTATGGTTTTTATTCCCAAATGTCCATATGGGCTACTTTTATCCATGTGTTCTACCCCCACCACACCAGTGTTTATTTTTTTTTTAATTTGTTCTAATTAGTTATACATGACAGTAGAATGCACTTTGATTCATCACACATATATGGAGTAAAATTTCTCATTCTCCTGGTTGTACATGACATAGAATCCCACCATTCGTATAGTTATATATGCATAGGGTAATAATGTCTGATTCATTATATTAACCTTCCTATCCCCTTGTCCCCTTCCCTTCTTCACTCCCCTCTACTTAATCTACAGTAACTCTATTCCAGTATTTCTTGGTATTAATGTACAAATTAAGAACAATGTATGTGATATCTGAGTCATAGTTTACTGAAGATGCTAAGTGTGTCTATGTCTCTGTATGTGCACATGTGTGCAAATTCTGGAAGGTTCGCATAGATCACTGGTATAATATGTATACTTGCTCTTATTGATACAATTTTCATTCCCTTTTAACCCTGTGTTGTACTCCAGATAGTTGAATATATTAGCAGAATTTCCATGCTCTGGGGCCTCCAATTGAGTGAGCCAATGAGGAGTCTCAACTGGAAATCAGAAGGGAGGGCAGAGTGAGGCTGTTATTTGCTTATACCCCAGATTTACTCCCAGTGATTATTTGTACCTTCATCAAAAGTCATTGTTCCTTTCAAGAAACCCTGATCTATAGCAGTTGTAAAAAGCAATGTGTCTATATATCATAACCAGGAATATCCTGACTGGATAATTTATTATAGTCTTATTCTTCTTATTACATATATTATTTTCTCAAAAATGATAGTTTGAATATGTTTTAAAGTATAGCAAACCTTTCAAACTGTTGTCTAGAAATAGGAAAGTGATCCTGTCTCAGCCCCCTAAGCCCCTGGGTCAACAGGCATGCACCATGCCTTGCCCAAGCATGGAATATTTTTGAAGTAATGTTTCTTCTATCTTTCTTCAAAGCTGTCTTGGAATAAAACCTGTTTCCCTACAATTTTGACTCCAAATATTTCTAGAACATTGAGAGCATTTTTTCTAGCCTCTTCTCCCAGGGTGGTACTAGTAATCTGGTAGCAGAATGACAATTCCAGAGGAGCCCTATTTCCTGAGTGTTTACTTCGAGTCAGGAACTGGAATAGAGATTCAATCATTATGTCATTTACCCTGTACCACACATCCATGAGATAGGTTATTATTGGCCCATTTCATGATGAGCAAGTAGAAGCTTAGGGAAGTAAGCAGTTAGTTCAAGGTTATGCAGTTCAAATCTCAAATCTGGTATTTGAACATAGGAAAATATGTGACTGTTTCTCCATCTCACTCACAGCTACATGTAGGGTCTATTATTGCACAGATAAAATTGGGGATCTAGCAATGGAGATTTCAGATATTTGGTAGAAAGATATGTGAATTAATCCAGGAAAACTCATGATCTGCATCCTTTTTCCTCTGTGATGATTAGATGCATGATTATTTCTTCATTCCTTTATTTCTTTCCTCAGTGATATGTACCCGAGTCTTTTCATGTTCTCAGCCCCTGCTTTGAGATACAACAGTGTATAAGACAGAGGAGGCTCCTGCCTAGGTGCAGTTTTATTGTCAGCTCTAACAGGAAGGAGAAAGTTTATAAAGGCAAATAATCACAAATTAAGAGACTTTGAAGGAAATAATTAAGGGAATTGATCCAAAGGGTAGAAAAACTTAGATTGTAATATGAAGTAAGGTAACTTTGGCTTAGCTGATGAGCAAAAGTAGTATGTTCAGAGATTTGGTTCGGTTCGGTTTGGTTTGGTTTGGTAAAGGAGCAGTAGGGAAGATGAAAAATTGCAAGTGGAAGGAATGGGAGGGTTTTGTAACCAAAAAACATTGCTTGAGAGGCTGAGAGCCTTGTTGGTGAAGCTGTGAGAAAAGAGAAGTTGAAAAGAATAAAGTGAGAGATACAGGCAGGGAGCAAATTAGAACCTTGAAGATAAAGAGGTTTGCAATTAGATTGTAACTGTGCAGCTCCCTCAGAAACTGTCTTTAATAGAATTGTTTTCCCCTCCTCTTCCCATTCTTCCTCCTAACCTTTTAAAGACCCATCCCTTTCACATGATTCTCTAAATTCTAAAGAGAGGCCTCTGTGACACCAGCTCCTTTCTTTAGCTCATATAAACTGACTTAACCAAAAAGTAATGTGTCTGAAAGTGCAGATGCTGGCCTCAAAGGTTATGGTCCCTTTAGTTGCTCTGGAGAGAAAAAAACAGAGATCAACCGGGTGTATTTTTGAAGAGGAAGACCCCCCCCCCAGAGTATGGATTTCTTGCCCATTGTCCCACTGTGCCTATGCACCTCTAAGTCCCCTAAGACAGAGATTTGTGGTGCAAAAGTCTTCTCAGTCATCTCCAAAGCTGGCTTTGAATAAAATTGCTTCTTTCCACCAACTTTTCAACTCCCAAGTTTTCACCTGAGTGATGAGCAACAAAGACGTTTGATCTGGGTAACAATTTTGGCCCTCCACATCCAGATCAACAATGCTCTCCTCCAATATTTATTATTGACCAAAGGAAAGGACTCATTGGTAAATTCTGTGGGACTCCCACCTGTGTCCTGAGTCTCTCTCAGGCTGATGCCTCTACTGAGCTCCCACTTCCTGGCGGTGTGTCCCACATCCTTTCTGTCCCTTGACTATGGTAAACTCATCTTGCTTCTCTTGAACCTGCTTACCTTGTCTTCTTGATACTAACGCAAATACCAGCAGCCACCCAAGAAATTTAGATTATTCTCCCACATTTCAGAATATTTTCCAACAACTGCCAAGTTCTACAGATTCTCTATCCCCAGCATCACCTAAATTTTTCTCTTTTTACTTCTACAGCCTCGGTTTAGGTAGTCATCATTTCTTGAAATGATTTCCTGGCAGGTTTATTTTTCTTCTATTCTCACATCCTTCCCTGTTCATCCTCCATTACTATTGCTAACCTGACTTTCTAAGCCTCAATATTACATCATTTTCTGGTAAAATCATATACCATACCCTTTACTCTGAATAAAGTTATAATTCTTGGTATGGCACCAAAGACCTTCTACCCTTGTTCACCTCAAGTCTAACCTTTTACTGCATCATTTGAGGGCCCTTTTGTTCTCCTCATGCAAAACTGCTTGCAGGGCCCTGACAAGCCAGCCTATTTCACACCTCTCTGCTTCGGCTCATTTTGCCCATAATGCAGGAATGACTTTATTGAAAGAGGACTGACTCCCCTTTGAAGATAAAGATTTATCATTATATGCTCTGGAATCCTTCCTTCCCCACCTCAGCACTCTGCACATGGTGCCAAATCTGCACCTCGGACGATTTGGCAACACATTAATTTCTCTCTTTTCCAAAATAAAATTCCAGACCTTTTCATTGTTATCTATTCCAGATTAAAATGAATTAGGATCAGAGCTTTTCCTTGGTAGGAAAAGGATTATTACTGCTACAGAGAATTTGCATTTCTAATGGTTAATAATACTTATTTAAACCATTCCTAACAGTATAAACGTTATATTAAACTAGTAGGCTATGACCATGATGTTAGCAGGATGTATGTTTTACTTAGAGCTGACATCCTTCTAATGGGAAATATGATGCTATGAATTCTCCAATACTGACAGCGCACACGTGTGTGTGTGTGTGTGTAATATGTAGTCAGTATGCATTCACATTTTTATTATTTAGCAATTTGTTCCTTTCATTTCATTACCTGAGTGAAATTTTCTATTTTTCTGGTAAATCATTTAAAGTATTCTTTCTTTATTTCTTTTTTTTTTCCTGAGAGAGTTTTTAATATTTATTTTTCAGTTTTCGGTGGACACAACATCTTTATTTTATTTTTTTTTATTTGGTGCTGAGAATCGAACCCAGCACCCCACGCATGCCAGGCAAGTGCGTTACCTCTTGAGCCACATCCCCAGCCCTCTTTCTTTCTTTCTTTCTTCTTTATCTTACATTACTTTACAGTGGACCTTGGGATCATTCTGTCACAGCAATAAGATTCCAGAATTAAGAAAAAATGACCTAAATGTTTGAAACTACATAAAATAGAGCATAATCATTTTAGTTTTTGTTTGACAGATGTATAAAGTAATTTCATGCTCTACTATCTCCTATTCACCATTAACCAGTAACCTTTTGTATTTATTTCATAATTTTCTTCCAAATGATGAGCATGGAATCAACTAGGAATAGGACAAAATGAGCCTAATTTATCTTATACATCTGGGAGGAAATCATACACACAGAGAAGCCATTTTCTGTTGTTCATTTCTTACATTCCCTTCTTAGAGAACATATTTGAGCATCTCTAAAGGCTTCTTATGTCTCCCTATGGAGGGAGAAAGGAGGAAAGCTTTGGTGGAGGAGGAGGGTGGGAAGGAGAGAATATATTTAGGACATATTGAGACAGTCCTAGTTTATTGAATTTTGTTTTTAAAAAATTGTTGAATCTTCCTGAATATCTTAGCAAATGTAAGAAAATTATTTTTTAAACATTGTTTAGTTGTAAATGGACACAATACCTTTACTTTATTTATTTATTTTTATATGATGCTGAGAATCAAACCCAGCGCCTCACACGTGCTAGGTAAGCACTCTACCACTGAGCCACAACCCCAGCCCCAGGAAATTAATTTTAACCTAACATTATAAACAGGGTAACTATATCAATAAATGTACAAGTAGTAAAATAACCTCATGTTTATTTCACAAACCACATCTGGCCATTGGTATAACTTCCCCTTTCATTTAATCGATGTCTTTCAATAAGTTGCTGTTCTGTTGCCAAATTGTTTTTATTTGAGAGTTTTCTAAGAATTTTCATTGGCGGGGGTATCTTGCTCAGGTTTTAATATCACTTTTATGCTGGTTTCATTAAATGATAACTAGAAAGTTTTTTCTTCTTATATGCTCCAGAACAGTTTAACCAGCATTAAAACAAAACCGTTTAAATAGCATCAGTAACTCCCTGTGGTTGCTATTTTGAGAGGGACGCTCTTTGGCAATCCTCTAGTTCTCACATAGCACTGTTCTTTTAGATTTTTATATCCTCTCTGGCCAGTTTGGAAAGTTATAATTTCCTGGAAAATTATCTATTTCATGTATATTTTTTATTCCTATTTTTGCAGAGTTGAACAAAGACATCTCACAGGAATATTTTAATGTTCTATCCATATGTTGTAACTTCTCCTTTCTCTTTTTTTATGTATTATGTGTATCCTCTAATCCTTTTACTGAGAATTTTCACCAAATCTTTATTCCTTTTATTGTGTTCTAATATCCATCTATTTGAATTGATTTACTAGTTCTACCATTTTTCTGATTGCTAATTTATATTTCTGCTTGTTGCCTTTGTTAATTTTCCTTCTATTTTATTAGTTTTTTTTTAAATACTTGCCTGTGTCTTTTGTTAATTTTCTCAGTTCTATAATTAGTTGATTTTCTTTTTTTCTGGTAAATTAACATGTGTATTTAGGATGGGATTTTCTTTTTCTTCTACCATTTGATTTTGATTAATCTCAAATCTTCTGATATGATACATTTTTGTTATCATTACTTCTTAAATATTCTTTTTGCTCCACATTCAGTTTTGTTAGGATTTTTTTCTGTTTTGTGATCACAGAAAATTAAGATTTAAAAATGGCTACATTTTTGCTGTCTATATAAGATTATTTTTTATAAATGATCTATAGACAGACTTGAGAAGATATTTTTCTGTATTTAAGATAGTTAAATATTTGATTGTCAGAAGATATTGGGTTTTATTTAGGCCTCTTATCCTTTAGTTATATTTATTGACTAGAACTTTTATGGATTGAAAGAGATAAATTAAATTGTACTAACACTTTTACATTGTAATCCTGTAATTGTGGCTGAATTCATTTTTATGTTAATATTGCTTAGAGAAGAAACTTTTATAATTATTTGATTTTCATGATGAACTATTCTCCTTATCATTATAATATGGCTTTGTCTATATTTTCTGATAAATATACTTTTTTCTTTATCTGCATTTACATTTGCCTGTTTTGTTTGTTTCTGTATTTTGTTTTTGTTTTAGGATCCGTGTTTTGTATCTGTAGCTTTCCTGAGCTCCTTTGGATTTGGGGGACCGTAGATATGTTGCAAACAGAAAATATTTTGTTTGGGCTTTGCTTTTCAAAAGAGGGTTTTAGCCCATTTCTATCAATTGACATATTATATTCATTATGATTTAATTGGTTTTCATATATTATGTGAAATTTTCTGTTTTTAATGTTTCCTTTATTTTTTTACTTTTATTACATGGTATGGTTTCCTTATCTGCTATATGTCAACTTATAATTTAGAATGTTTTTAAATTACACTTAGATAGTATTTTTATCTATAATCTTATGTATTTAAACTTACATTTTTATAAACAGTCAGAACATTGATAAGATAAGCACATTTTCATTACTTTCCCCCTTCCTTCCTTTCTTCCACTTTTTAATACCATTTTTAAGTTACATTTTTTGTCATTTTCTTGGTATTATTTAGTTTTTCCTTTTACATATGAGCACATCTCAACTCTTGATTAACAATTTAAAATCCTGGATTTTTTAGCCCTGGTTCTTTACAACGAAAAAGACAACACTTTTGGCATCTTCCACCTCCTTTTCCTATCTTTTCCTAATTTTAGTTATAGGTAGTTTATGCCTTTGCTAGATTTCTCCTGGCTAGAAGGATGGGAAGGAAATACAGTTGAAAATAAAAATCACTGTAGACAGCATTCAACTTATATTAGTGGTAGATGGGGATTTCCTAGCCCACTCAACTCCAAGTTTTAGGAAAACATGAAGAGGAGTCACATGATAAGAAGTTCTGTCATTGCCTTCCCTAGTTGGATATTTGCTCAGGCAGCAGAATTGCACTATTTCTACTAAAATAGGGATACAAGGATTGGAGGAAAATGATAAAGTAAGAGGGGTTTGTGGTAGAGCAGCCCTCTTTCTCTCTACCTGATGCAACATAGCGGCAAAGTACCCATTGTGTCCAGGGCTCTCTGGGGGTGTAACTTGGCTCGAATTGGAGCATAGTCCTCCAATACAGCCATCTTCTTGATGGAGGATCCCAGTTGCAAGTTGGTGTTAAATGTATCATGGAGACTGGGGTAGAAATGAAACCAAATCCAAATTTGAGTATAAAGTAGGCCCTCCTAGACCTTTATGTCTTGGGTGAGTGAGCTAACATGTAGGCTCCTCTGACACTAAAGATATCTCTTGCCTCTCAGTATTGGCCAGAAAAGATTCACAATAAAGAAATTAAGATCTTGTCAGGGAAGAGAGAGAGAAGGAACTATGAGTGGAAGAGTGTCCTTGAACTGCCCATCTTCTTATTTCAGGTCAGATCTATGCTGAGTGGGAGTTTAGAAAAGCTTTAAATAGTGTCTGATTGAAATACTAATGTTTGACTACAGTGTTAATAATTAAAAGTGACTGGGAATTAATGGAACTCCCCAAGGTGTTCTTAAGGAACTGGAATTTGACATAGCATGCCAAAAGGCACTGATTCAAGAAAAATAAAACCTTTTCAGGATTATAAATCTACATGCTCCAAAATGCTGGTTATTTGGTCCTTGCATGGATAATGTTCTGGTTCTTTTCTTAAAAAAAAATATTTTTTCAGCTGTATTAAAGTCTAATTGACACATAGGCATTACAGATATATTTTGGGTATATAACTTGATGCATTGGGCATAATCACCACAATTGGCAGTTCTGTATGCATTCACACTGACATTTTAAAAAGATTCAGGTCAATGCTCTGTAGAATGACCCTTTGTAATAAAAATCCAACTCTACTTTTGAAGATTTGCTGTATTGTTAAATTTCTATTAATTAGAAGAAGCTTTTTAGTTTGAATCTATCCCATCCCTTGATTCTTGATTTTAGTTCTTGCACTATAGGAGTCTTATTAAGGAAGTCGGGGCCTATTCCGATGTGATGAAGATTTGGGCCCACTTTTTCTTCTATTAGGTGCAGCATCTCTGGGTTAATTCCTAGGTCCTTCATGCACTTGGAGTTGAGTTTTGTGCATGATGAGAGATAGGGGCTTGATTTCATTTTGCTGGAAATGGATTTCCAGTTTTCCCAGCACCATTTGTTGAAGAAGCTAGCTTTTCTCCAATATATGTATTTGGCACCTTTGTCTAATATGAGATAACTGTATTTATGTGGGTTTGTCTCTGTGTCTTCTATTCAGTACCATTGGCCTACAAGTTTATTTTGGCACCAATACCATGTCATTTTTGTTACTATTGCTCTGTAGTAAAGCTTCTTCTCAGCAAAAAAAAAAAAAAAAAAAAAAAAAAAATCAGTGAGGTGAATAGAGAGCCTACAGAATAGGAGCAAATTTTTATCCCTCACACTTAAGATAGAGCACTAATTTCTAGGGTATATAAAGAACTCAAAAATCTTAACACCAAAAACAAATAACCCAATCAATAAATGGGCCAAGGAACTAAACAGACACTTCTTAGAAGATGATGTACAATCAATCAACAAATATATAAAAAAGGTTCAATATCTCTAGCAATTAGAGAAATACAAATTAAAACTACTCTAAAATTTCATCCCACTCCAGTCAGAATGGCAGGTATTAAGAATACAAACAACAATACTAATAACAATAAGCATTGGCGAGGATGTGGGGAGAAAGGCACACTCATACATTGCTGGTGGGACTGCAAATTGGTATAGCCAATCTGGAAAGCAGTATGGAGTTTCCTTGGAAAACTTGGAATGGAACCACCATTTGACCCAGCTATCTCACTTCTTAGTTTATACCCAAAGGACTTAAAAACAGCATTCTACAGTGATGCAGCCACATCAATGTTTATAGCAACACAATTCACAGTAGCTAAATTGTGGAACTAACCTAGAAGCCCTTCAGTAGATAAAATGGATAAAGAAATTGTGGTACAATATATAATGGAATTGTATACAATGGGATACTACTCAGCATTTAAAGAGAATAAAATTATGGCATTTGCAGGTAAATGGATGGAATTGGAAAATATTATGCTAAGTGAAGTTAGCCAATCCCAAAAAAAACAAATGCTGAATGTCTTCTCTGATAAGTGGATGCTGATCCATAATGGGGATGGCTGGAAGGAGCATGGGAGGAATGGAAAAACGTTATAAAGGGCAAAGGGGAGGGAGGGTAAGGGAGGGGGCATGGGGGTAAGAAAAATGGTGGAATGAGATGGACATCGTTACCCTAACTACATGTATGAAGACACGAATGGTGTGACTTTACTTTGTGTACAATCAGAGACATGAATAATTGTGCTTTATATGTGTATCATGAGTTGAAATGCATTCTGCTCTCATATATAACAAATTAGAATAAATAAATTTTTTAAAAAATCTACTACTGTAACGAAATGACTGAGTTAACTTTAAAAAAAGAAAGCTTTATTTTGACTCACTGTTTTGGAGCTTTCAGTCCATTTTGGCTGGCTCTCTTGCTTTGGGACCTGAGGTGAGGCAGTATATCATAGCAAGAGTGCTGAGCAGAGGAAGCCAGTTCACCTCATGGCCAGAAACAAAAGAGAGAAAGTAGAAGAGGCAAATGTCACACAGTCCCCTTCAAAGGTACCCTCCTGTGGCTTAAGACCTCCCCATGGGCCCTATCTCTTAAAGGTTTCCACCACCAGAAGCACCAAGAAAAGGACCAAGCCTTTAATACACGGGTCCTGGGAGGACATTTCATATCTAAACTATTGCAATTTCTGATAAGATTTAAGATTCTCTTTGCCTTTTTTCCATTCTTCCCCATATTTAGGAAAGCTAAGAAAGCCCAGGATTCCTTTTTGGGCACATTTGGAGATTCAAACCTCATAAGTTCCTGCCTGTACATGTGGGATCATCTCCAACCACAGTAAAAGCCCCAAGCCATTTCCCATTCTTCTCTTTCAGACTACTTTTGGATATTCCTGGGAACTTTTCTGTTTTACTCAGAGAGTTTCATTTTGTAATAAACCCTTCCATACCCTCTTGATGTGGGTTTGTGATATCAAATTTGTACACATTTTGGGTAGGGGGGGTCCATTAGATTTCTGCTTGATATCCACAACACCCTTGATTTAGAGTGTCTCTGTTCTCATGATTCCTTTCAGGCTGTGCTTCTTTAAGGGAAAGGAATAACTCATGTTGTGTCTTTCTCAGGAGGCCCATGATTTGGCTTTCCCCATCATTGTGAACCATAATGTTGATCACTTAGCTAAATTAACACAACCTGCTTTGAAGAACTGTATTCCATCCCATTGCATGAAATTCTTGCTTTAGTCATACCTTCTCAGCATCTTCCCTGGTCTCTACTTGGACTCCATTATATTTGGGGCAGCCTTTCTATATATAATGCAGTTTCGATGATTACCAGTGTCTCCAATTTTATTGAAATGTGAATTTATGCTTCTGTGGCTTCTTCTTGTTATTTTAGAGAACAGAAATAGGCAGGGACATGAGTCTACCATTTGAAAACAAAATTTCCTAATTTATTTTTTTACAAATAGTCTATGAAATAATTGATATATACCTAAAATTAAATAAGTTGATGTTATTATATTACTACCCCTGGAATCATCAAAGGTGATTTTGTTATTGTAAAGAGACTATGTAAGTTATCATAATTCCTAGGCTCCAAAAAAGAGAGCAAGGGAGAGCGAGAGAGAACATTTCTAAGAAAAGCAATTCAGGTGGTTGAACCTTATTAAAATTCCCAATCTAGAACTTAAAATGGAATGTTTTGATTATCTGGGAGAGGCTGTTATGAGTCACAAAATGAATTTCCTCACCTTGATAAAGATGCCTTGATGAAATGCACGCCATTGGTTTTTGTCACGTGGCAGGGCTGTAGATTGTTGCTTCCCTTGAGATACTTTTTGCTCTCAAAGATGTGTTGCTGATATGCATATTTTTTCTTCAACACATTATAATATGATGGAAATTATTTATTACCAAAGACTCTCACACCCTTAAGCAAAAAGCTGCAAAAACTTTCATTAAAGGCTAATATGCTAATCTTACCAACTCTGTCTTTATACAATGCTATTTCTGTGATTCTTTTTTTTTTTTTTTTTTTTTTAGTTTTCTTTATGTGGACAATGTGGAACAATGCGAACAAAGTCTGAAAGTGGGCTTCCTCAGTCCTGACCAGCCCTTTGCAAGAAAAAGGATCCTTTTAAAGAAAGATGCACAGGTAGTTCAATTCTGAAGTCTCTGTTCTCCAACTTCCCAATCCTTGAAAGAAGCAAGAGATAGATGAGAAAGCCCCGGAGGTATTTTCCTCATGTTTTCTGTTTTTCCAGAGGGCATGACTTAGAGAAGCTGGTGCACTTTTATTGCTAGTCATGACAGGAAACAAATAAGGAAAAAAAAAAAGAAACACTAAACACATATTACCAGACATTTTGTATTTTCATTTTTAAATCTAACAAAAAGCATATAATTAAAAGGAGAATCTCAGTTTGATCATTTTTTAAATGGTCTTGCCAACCATTAAATTAAGATAGCACAGAAGGTGAGAAAGTGTAATGGAAAGCAGGGCACATTATGCCTGTTGCTCCATAGGAATCCAGCAATGATGAAAAGGTCAGGATGTTTTTAACCAAGGTGGCTCTGCTGCCCTCACGGTGGGCCCTGGCCTTTGTTAATAGGAGCAAGCCTAATTTTAGCCACCAGGATGTCCCTCACTATGGTTTTAACCTTTTCAGGGGAGATATATATATATATATATATATATATATATATATATATATATATATATATATATATATATATTTTACATTTAGCCAGAAGTTTTTAAATTTAATCTCTTTATTTTAGCACAAAGTTACACAGATGGTCCGAAACCCAATCATTCAAAGAGTGGACAACTGATGTCATTTTCAAAGTTCATTTTAGAGTCAGCAAAATGAATCAAGTACAGAGGGAAACAGAAATATTTTCCAAAGTCTGCTCAGTGGGCAGTCTGAAATATTCACCACGGTTTTTAGAACCACCTTCCCCCAGTGCCCCTAGCAAAATTTTTGCTTTATTAAGAAAACTGGGCCACCAGAATCATAATAAATCCTAAGTTCTATTTATATGGAAGCTGTCTCAGAAATGAGTTGCAAGCATGAAAAGCACATTATCAATCATTCTCCCAATTTTATGTGCTGTGAAGGGGGTGCAATGTTTCTTTTTTAACAGATGTAAGAGAGGAGAGGTTATAGCATTTGCCAACATCATTTGATGAAATGGCCAAGGGCCTACCTCACCACATTGATAAGTTGCCCCTCTGTCCATTCACTCCTTGACCCAATGATGTGTTCCCCCTTACCTTCTCTCTGGTGCAAGGAAAGCATGTGGTTAGCAGCTGGGGCAAAGCAGGGTTCCACAGTGGGCCTGAATTTCTAAAGGGCATTCCTCATCATCCCATGAGCAGATCCCTTGTCTGTGTTTCACACACTCTCGAAGCCTGACAGCCAGTACTTTCTCAACAGCAGTGATTTTCAGATTTACTAGTGAAATGGAGACCACAGTTGGGACTTGGAGTGGGAACTAGGAGATGAAGGGAAGTATGAGCAAGTGACAGAAATGGATATGGCTCAACTTGCTCGTAGGCAGGCCTTATCTTTCCTTCTACTAGATAGATATACCATGGAGAAAGCACAGTTTTGCTTGTTGTTTCTCAAGCTGTGGCCCCTTTGGGACCGCAAGGATAGACCATTGTTTTCCACTATGATTCTAGAATATTCCACAGAAGTCACCAGAACCCTCCACCATCCCCCATAACCAACATACACACCAACACACATTTTTAAATTTCACTTTGTCACTCCAAAGTTCCTTTCCTTATTGTCTAGAAGTCAGAATCTTTCTGCCACTTTATATCTGTTCCTCTGATTCTTGATGATACCCATCGCTATTATATTTTATGCTTGCTTTCACATGAAGGAAGCCAAACAAAAATTGCCCCTGGGTCTAAAAGAAGGCACAAAAATGATGCATTAGTCTTTGGATTATCTGTATCCTTTAGTCTCTGATCCCTTTCGGGAGGGACTATGATAGTACATGACAGACAAAACTGTCTCTGTTCAGAATGGAATCAAAGTGTGGTGGCTCACACCTGTAACCCCAGCTATGGGACACTCCTATAACCCCAGCTACCCAGGAGGCTGAAGCTGTAGCATCTCCATCTGGAGGCAGCCTTGGCAGCTTAGTGAACTCTGTCACAACAAAAACAGAATAGAGTCAAAAAGTTGTAGTTGAGTGGGAGAAAACTTTGGCTTAAGAAAAACATTCATTTTTTTTCCTCATAAGTTTTCTTTCTTAAAGAATTGCCTTGAAGGATTTTATTAGTTATTAATTATTAATTGATTGTATTAGCAAGTAATTATTAATTGAGACTCTTTGTTGTGGAATTTCTACTGAGAATGACCATTCCCAAAGTTGTGAAAGAATATGTCAACTTCACTTTCTGGTGGAGAGCTTATAGTGAGGTAAATATGGAAACTTTTAAACTTTGAAATAGTTCACAGGGAATTTTGATTTATACTTCACATATTCCCTATTGCTGTTTAACATATTTGCTTCAGTTCAAATGACATATTTGTGTGAGTGGAATATTTTTATGGTAAGGTATAACCAAATTTTTTTAACCATTACCCCCTTTATACATTTTTAAAAAAATATTTAAAAAACATTTAGCAAGATTCTATATATTTACTTTGTAAATGGATTTTATGATCAAAAGTAAAATAAAAAGATATTTGGAGCTTTTAGAATTTAATTTAGAGAACTGTTAAAACATACATTAGCTCGGCATGGAGGCACTTGGGAGGCTGAAGCAGTAGGATCACGAGTACAAAGCCATCCTCAGCAACAGTGAGGTGCTAAGGAACTCAGTGAGACCCTGTCTCTAAATAAAATACAAAAAAAGACTGGGGATGTGGCTCAGTGGTCGAGTGCCCCTAAGATCAATCCCCGTACACCCCCTCCAAAAAAAAGATACATTAAATTTTTTACATATATAATTGGCAAATTTATTAGATCAATTTATCTATTTAGTGTTCCATTTCTTGATGGCAATTTTACTAATTATTTACTTCTGATATAAATGAAAACTTTAGACTTTAGGGTTTGATGGTCCAATATGGAAATAAAAGGAGTAGAAACCTTAATCAATCCCCACTTTATGCTCTATCCCTACATGTGTGCATGCTCACACATACACGCACACATCCTGTGTATGCATACACATACAAGCATACGTACATGTTTTTGCTCTATGAAGTTTGGTCACTTTGGCGGAGACAGCTGTGCTTGATGGGAACTAGAGCTGAGATAAACAGACTATGGCCTTCAGTTCTACCAAGAGTATGAAGATGTGTTCAACATTATTAATGAAGTAGGATTATTATGGAGATAACAGTGAATTTCAGCATAAGAAGAATCAACTCAGATTGTGAGCAGGGATGTTTCTTTCTCAGAGACATTAGAAAAGAGAATAAAGATGAATGAGATATTCATGCCTAGTAATTTCCATTTTGTTTCCCTGGGAAAAGTAAAGCAGTGTGACTGCTAAAAGTGAATAGGGAAAAGGTGGAGTTGGAGGCGTGAAGGGAGCTGTGAAGCTCTGAAAATAGCTATGATGAAGAATGGGAGAAGCTATTTAGCAAAGGCTAAGGCTGAAGATAATAAATTTGTCATTGAATTCAGTCATATTATTCTTGGCTGTTCTTCATCAGCAATCAAGAGATAGGAAAGGAACAAAATAATAAAGTCCAGAAATAGTAGACACCAGTATATTGGTATTAAACCAGAGTAGGGATTCTGTAAATCAGATTTAGGTGATGTAAAGGAAAGTAAGGAATTTAAGGTGGTGAGAACAGTGGTACTTAAAGAATAGAATGTTGGTCTGTGGAGTCTTCCTTTGATGAAGAAGGAAATGAGGTAGGATGGGGTTGAGGATGTGAGGTGAAAGAGAATGCCCTTGAATTGGGAGAAGGC
Organism: Spermophilus citellus; assembly: GCF_964194105.1. Taxonomy (NCBI): domain Eukaryota; kingdom Metazoa; phylum Chordata; class Mammalia; order Rodentia; family Sciuridae; genus Spermophilus; species Spermophilus citellus. The sequence goes on along the minus strand of NC_138182.1, from coordinate 69,833,148 downwards.
TTGGAGAAGAAGGAGAGATAAGAAGATAGGTTTCATGGAGTCAATGACCTAAAATAGTAAAGATAGGGTTGTAATAAAGTTGGAAATGTAGTAAGCACTGGTTCCATATTTGGAAGTAAAGAAGTTCCAAGTAATAACCAGCTCTAGGTTTGGATTATTGAAGGTTAGGCTGTATAAAATTGAAAATATTAAGAGACTTTACTGATTGATCCATATAATTTTTGTTGAAAACCTGAGTCCTCAAGGTTGTAGACAAACAATGGAAAGATGACCATGAACTAAATGTTAAAGGTGTAATACTCCTAAAAGCAAAGAGGGATAGAAAAGAAGGGGAGTAGCTATGAAAATAATAAGGAACCCCCATGCAAAAAAAGAAAGGTAAAATTCATGAAGGAAGCAACCAGAATGCAGAAAACAGACTGAGTTCCAAAAATCTTCTTCTATAAGGATAAACTTAGTCCTGACAAACAATTGTGGGTTAACAGTAGAAAGCTGTCCATTTGGGGTACTTTCTAATGAAGTTTAAATAACTACGTAGGTTTCACTTCCCAATCTTTTTAATCTACCCATGGCTTTCTTTAATTACTTCTGGGGTTCTACAACTGAACTCGATCAAGATATTTTCTTCTCAGTGAACCTGAACCACTAATTTGTAAGTAGCATTTTCAAAATTTTCTTCTGACTTTTCATCACCATCTCTATTTTTTATTCTCCTAATCTCAGATTTCTGGACTTAATTATCAGTTCGATTAATTACTGACTGGACAAAAAAATTACATAACTACTCAAAACTTGTTTCATCACCTGTTAAATAGGTACAATTATAGAATTTACCTCACAGAAGACTGTAAAGATTGAATGTGGTCATACATGTAAGTAAATGTCAAAAACACAGAATCAAACAGGCATGTCTTATCAGTCAATGAGCATCAGCTGTTTTCAATAATTATGGTTAGGCAGCATTTCCTTCAGGAATTGTTTCACCTCATGACTAAATTTTCCTATATATGAATTGGCAGAGAACTAGTGTTTTGGACTGGCAGAGAACTAACATTATGGTGTTGAGTTAAATGTCATAAAAGTACTTCTAACACTTGAGAAGAATTCTATAAGATGAAATCATAACTAAATCAATATGGTGCAAAAATCTTGGGACCTTAAAGACCCATTAAAGGAACATCTCACTTTGGGTACATAGCATAGCAGTATTGAACCTGGAGTCAGAAGGTCTGATTTCCAGTGTCTATTACTCCTTCCCACATTTTAAGTTACTTCCTGTACTCTCAGATTTGTCATGTACAAAGCAGTGGTAATGGTAAAATCTACTCTTGTGGGTTATGAAGAGGATTTAATGACATAGAAATTATTTAGCATAGGACCAAATTCAGAGTTGAGCCTGGAATATATACTACTCCCTGGTATCTTCCTAAATAGCAATAGTTTTGATCATTTGATTTTTCAACTCAAGTTATTTGAAACAGTAAAATAAACTATGGGAGGTTGAGGAGAGAAATTTCACTCATTTCAATAAAAAAAAATGACAATTGGCAAACTGATGTGAAGGAAGAAATAGAAGAAAAATTAAAAACATATTAAAGATAGAAAGAAAATCAAAATAAAATTGGAACATTTAATTTGATAAAAACTTTATGAACTTCAAAAGGGATAATTAATCACTACCTAGTATAATAAATGATGTTTCTAACAGAAATCTCATGCCACTGGATTTTGAGCTACTGAGAACAGGTGCTGCTCTTGAGCTTGATGAAAGTCAATGGAGACCAAAATGAGAAAGAAATCCACCTTGTGCACCTACATTCACACACAATGTCCTAGTTTGTCTTCCAACCGTGCTGTGAGGTTAAATATCTTCATAGATAATGGAAATTATAAATAATTATCTACTATAATAAATAATTAATTATAAATAATTATCTACTATTATAAATAAATATCTACCTCATAGATAACGGAAATTCAGGGGGAAAAAAAAACAAGAGTGATATACCCAACCTCACACATCAAAGATGGTATCTCTCTTTTGCAAAATTTTTTAATTATAAATGATTTTATCAAGGGTTTGATTTTTTGAAGGGTTTGAAGGAGCATTATTGTAATCTGAAAATGAATTAATGTGGGGCTGCTTATTTTTGCAATTACTATAGAAAGGAAAGGATATGGGTCAATTTAGAGGTGAAAAACTTGTTAACAGACTCAAGTTAAATCAAGGAGGGAAAAGAACAAAATTAGATGAGTAACAGCATTTATCAATTTCAGAAAGCAATTGTACATCACCAAGGAAATATTTCACATGTATTAAGATCATCAAAGAAGATCTGAAACCCATTGAGTAGAAAATATCTGTTCTATGCCTTGTTACCTGCTGAGTTTTATCTTCCTGAAGTTTATGTTGCTATCCCAAACCTCTGAATAGCATATTATTATTTAGAAATAAGGTCTTTGAAGAGATGATGAAGTTAAAATGAGACTGGTAGAGTGGGTCGCTAATTAAAGAGAAGTGAGTTCTCATGAGAAAGGAGAAGACAGCAGGGATTAACAAACACACAGAGGAAGGAAATAGAGAGTAGGAAGACATCATACAAACCAAGGAGAGAGGTCTCAGGAGAAACCAAACCTTCCAACTCCATGATCTTGGACTTGCAATTTCCAGATGTGTGAGAAATTTCTCTTGTTTAAAGCCTTCCTGTCTGCTATTTTGTTATGTCACACCCAGTATGTGTGTTATATTATGTAGAGTTGAACAATTCTGTTATAATCATGTGCAAAGTCTTTAAACTACAGTTTTACAAATAATCAACATTAAAATAATGATAAGTGAATTATTCTCCATATTGAATTTTTACAGAAAAAGATCAATGTCTAGCATCATCATACATCTGAGAATTGTACTCTGTGTGATTTATGGATTTTATGACCAACACTAGTATAACATATATTACATTTATTAATTTTCAATATTTGTGTGGTGATACTGTGGCTTCTAAGTGAAATTGTGGCTCATTATTCATCCATATCATATTATATAATAAAGCTCATAATTCTTGCCTTTTCAAATAGAAATTAATACTTCTGCTTTGGTTATAAGCATTCTAATCTAGGCCCTCCATTCCCATACCTGGATTTCTAATGTTGTCAATATAATTCTCTCTCTTTATAGTTTGTACTGATTTATTATTTTTACTGTTAAACAAATTTACTTTTTTAATCAAGCCCACTCTCTTGTTCAAAAGTGAAAAACCAGCTTTCTATGCAGTTCAAAGGTAACTTATAACCCGAGTCTAAGGACTTTTCTCTAATCTGACCCATACCTTCTAGCCACCCACTGTTTTGTCAGCTTTTATGCTTCCAAGACCAAAAGACCCAACAAGAACAATTTTTGAGGAGGAAAATTTATATGGCTCATGGTTTCAGAGGGCTTCGTCCATAAACATTCAACCCCATTGTTCTGGGCCCAAAATGAGGCAGAACATCATGCCAGATGCATATGGAAGAGGAAAGCAGATCATGACATGACCACCAAGAAGCAGAGAGAAAACTCAGCTCACCAGGGACAAATATATACCCCAAAGGTCCTCCCTCAAGTGACCCACTTTCTCCAGCCACACTCTATCTGCCTATAGTTACCACCCAGTTGATCCCTATCAGTAGATTAATGCATCAATTAGGTAAGGCTCTCACAACCCAATCATTTCATCTCTGAACTTTCTTGGATTGTTTCACACATGATCTTTTGGGGGACACCTCTTATTGAAACCATAATACCCATACTACCGCTTGTTTAATCATATTATTTACCAATGCTTAATCATCACCCACCTTTCAAATCTCTCAAACAGAACTTCTTGTCATTCCTTAAATAAGTCATTTTTGTCATTTTGTCTTCATATCATTGCGTAAGCTTTCCCATCACCCTATCTAAAATGCACATTGCTAAAACCATATTTGGCAGATGGACGTCACACACTTGCCAGAATTTGGAAAATTAAAATATTTGCATGTTATAGTTGATACTTCTTCTGGATTTTTGATGGGCTCCCTTCATGCCGGAGAAAAAACTAAAGATGTTATAGCTCATTGCTTACAAAATTTTGCCACTGTGGGTGTTCCAAAACAGTTAAAAACGGACAATGGTCCTGGTTATACTTCTACCTCTTTTAAACAATTTTGCTCATCATTTGGCATTACTCACATAACAGGAATTCCATACAATCCACAAGGACAAGGCATAGTTGAAAGAGCTCATCAAACTATTAAAATGTACTTATTAAAAAAAAAGGAGGGAATTGGAAAGGGGTATATATCCCCCAAAGATAAACTTAAAATAACCCTTTTTACTCTAAACTTTTTAAATTTGGATTCATCAGGGCTTAGTGCTGCAGAAAGACATTTGTACCCAAAAAATGCACATAAGCCTAAGGTACTTTGGAAGGATATTCTAACAGGACAATGGAAAGGTCCAGACCCAGTGATAGTCTGGAGTCGGGGCTCTGTCTGTGTTTTTCCACAGGAGGAACAGCAGCCGATTTGGATTCCAGAGAGATTAACCAAAACAATTTCTACAGAAAAAGAAGATGATTTGACTCAAATCCATAACAGCTGATATCCAGAGCTCCAGCTTGGCTATTCTTACATGTGAGACAGTGATCAACCAGGATGCTTTTTTCAATATCAATTTTATTATTGCTTTTTCCCACATCATAAAGTTCCATTTTATTTTTGAGCTCATACAGACATAAATTAATGTTTTTCTGATCAGTTTTATTTTTTGACTATGGAGTTTTTAAACATTGCAATGGAGATTTCACCTAGGTAAATCTACAAGGCCTTTACTATTGTCTTATATGTTGTATGTTACAGTGTGCACATTTCTGTTTTGTGTTGTATGTCTGTATGTGCGTATGTCCATATATCATATATGAGGAGCGCTCATAAAAATATGGATCCCAAATTTTTTTTATTATTCACGTGATTTTAATGGTTTAATTTAATTTGGGTAAACAGCTGTTGAAGACTGTTTTAATATGTGTACAAATAAGCAGGTTAACAGATCTGTTTGTTTACTTTCACCTTTCCTTTTCATTATATTTAATAATTCTGTTGAAATGTTACATTTTTTTCTTTTCTTAACATCATTGTCAATCCCTATTTTCATCCCAGTGCCGGTGAAGACAAAGATGAAACCAAACTACAACTTCTTCAATAATTATCACAACAAACTGTATAAACTGATGCATCAATGAATAATAACTCAACAGGTAATGCTCACTCACTGAGTCAATTTATTTTGGGAGGAAATGGACATATTGATAGATTCCTCCACTTTGAACTGCTTACAAAACTTGCCTGGACTATGTATCACTTGTATGCATTGTGCTCTATTTGTTGATACAGCGAACTATGGTAGTGCTGGCGTATCTTTGCTGATGTGTCACCAGTGATGCAATTTTTCCTAAAGAGCTGTCTATTGACTTGATGCCGTGGCATTTCTGTATCCTCCTCCCTTCTACTAGTGATGGTCTAATTTGGGGGGCCAACTGAGGTGAGGCAAAAGAACCTCACCCCCCCACTGGCACCAAGGCCAAATTTGGGGGCCAACAGAGGTGAGGCAAAGAACCTCACCCCCCCACCGGTGCATAGGCCTATCCACAGGTATGGCTATATACTGGACCGGTAGTCAGTGATGGGTATGATTCAGTTGCAGTGGTATCAACCTAAGACAGGAGACTGACGCCTAGAGGTCAGTTTTCCGATAACGGGTAAGAACCATATGTTGAATTGGACATACCTAACAGGCACGGTCCCTAGCCACATTGCCTGTTGTTTAATTAAACAGAAGGGGGCAGATGCTAGGAGCCACAACCAAATAATATGATGCATGGCACTTTTGGTTGTAAGGTGACGCCAGCTAGCCATTGAGATGATATGATTATGTTAAGATTTACATTCATATGGAAATTGGACTCCTGCTGTTCATCTTGGCCTGCTACGGGACTCATGTTACGGGACTCCTGGAGAGTTCCCATTGGTTGGGGAAGGATAGTAGGAGGGAATTCCGGGGGAGGTCCTGGGCTCCGGTTCCGGTAGACGGGATTTCGTGGGTGGACCGGCTTGCTTGCCGGACGTGTATGTGGTATTGGCAGCATTTTCAAAAATAAAATTTTGTTCCTGCTTGAGTGGCTCGTGATTCTGTGTCCAGCCAGACTGCGGCACATTCCAAGTCTTAAAAATCATCCAAATTATTATACCCATGTTAATTTTATCCTGTTCACAACAATAAACTCCTTAGGTGTATCATAAATTGGAGTATTATATCCCTAGCCAAGCAGGTACTATTATGTCCCCATCCCATTTCCCAATAGCTCATAGTATGGAGTTGGTTATTTAATGGGACACAAATATCTATTTGCCAATCTGTGTATTCACTATACTCATAACACTTCCAATGTATTATATTTTTTTCCATAATTTTAAAATTCCTTAATTTGTTTTTCTCATCTACACATATCAGTTTATACCTACCTTTTTCCTGGTATTGGGCTACAAAGCTGGACATAGATATTAGACAATAGGCATGAAAGAAATGCAGTCATTTCCCCAAAGAGGCTGATAATCTCTAAGTAGAGACGACAAGATGTACTCAGAAAGATGCTGCGTGAATCCACAGAGGCAGGTGCAATGCTGCTCCTAATTTGTCGGGTTTGCTTTCTGTATGAAATGAGAGAACAGAAGGGAAAGCTGTTGAGTTCAGCCTGGCAGGATGGGCAGGCATTCATCCGGCTGATAAGGAGAAGAGAATCTTAGTGGAAAGCAGTGATTCCTTTCCAAATCACACACAGAGGTATTTGATAGATGCTTGTCTAAGTTCTACACTCACTGACTTCCTTAATAGAAAAAGGGATTTAAATCATGGAAACAAAATCAATTTCAAAAAACAAGGGAAGGAGGACAAGAGAGAAATCAAGTGGGGAAAAAAGGTAAAGGTTCACATGACAAATAGTAGGGGGAAAATGCAGCTATTACATTTGGCCATAATATATAAGCTTGAGTTTCCCAGGAGACATTGGGAAGAGAGAAACATAAAAAGTTACTCAAACCTTGTAGGATAGCAGGAAGGAAATTATGTTTCTCTGTGAAAACAAATTGTCTGTCTCAGACTCTGAGAATGTCTCTCATTGGGAATTACACAAAGAGATCAGGAAGATATAATGGGCAATGTTCTCACAAACATTTTTACGGCTAACAAGAGTGAATGTACAGAAATATTTTCTTTGCTTTTTTTTACATATCCCATGTAAATCTTTATCTATAAAGAAAATACTTTGTATTTCTGTAGAAGAAATGTGTATAAATCCCTCATTAGAAAGATCAGAAACATAAAAGACTTTCAGAATAGCTATTTCAGTAGGTGAGATTGTTTCCAGCTAGGTCTTTAGCACCAAGAATTCTTTCCTAAATTCTCAAGTGCCTGACATTACACTCCAGCCCAGAAGACAAGAAATTTTCTGGTGCAAATAAAATCATAATTTTATTTTCTTTTCACAAACATGAACACTATTCCCCTCCTTTTTACTTTTTAAATAAGTTAGTTGCTTAAGATAATTATGACAAAGTCATAAATTATATTTTCAAATGATATTCATAGAGTGATTCAGCAGTAAGCCAACCAAGATATTCATAAATGTGCATTTATTTATTCAGAGAGTAATTTTGTAGTTCTCTTCCTGCTATGGAAATTTTTCTCTGAAACTTAGGCAGAAAGATGTACCTTTGTGCGCTGTACACTGTCACACCCATAGGTCTACCCTTGCTTTCTTCGTAAACCCACAGCACTTGTTATGTATGAGTCATATTTTATGTAAGTAGCACAGAACAAAAGGACCAGCCCGGCATTGTGGTTTGGCCTGGTATAGAGCTAACCCCTGGGGTCTCTGAATGTCAGCCCCTCATCTCTTATTTTTACTTAACAGATTATCTCTACTGTCTTCCTTAACTGCCACAATCTAAATAATTGAATAAAAAAATAGGGTTCAAGGAAGTTTTCAGGATGGCAGAATAAAGCAGGTCACTTTCCTGGCTGCTCCACGGGATGAAACCAAGAAAGCAGACAGGCAGCTTCTCAGCAATGCAGGTGAACAAGAAAAAGGATGGAGTACTTTACTGGAATTTAATACTGGACACTCAAAGCAGATCAGGGACTCAGGAGGTTGGATATAATAATAAAGGAAGGAAGAAATCTTCAGCTCCACAGCTGCTGCCACAGCAGAGGCACCAGTCAGGGCTATCCCTCCAAGAGGATAGAGGAGGGATAAGGGGATTAAAGCAACCACATTTTTTAGGAGAACTGAGGCATGTCTGGATACAGAGTTTAGAGATCAAAGACACTATCCAACTGAACTGAAAGGTACGCCACAGCAGCCATGTACCAGAAAGAAACTACATCTCTCCCGGCAGCATGTAGAGGACAGAAAAAGGAACCATTTTGCAGCCAAGGTGCTGGGGACCAGCATTTGAAGGATCTGAGTCCTGGCAAACCTGAGACTGGCCCAAGATACAGGCCTGGCAAACACAAATTACATGACAGGGTGTGCCTAAGTGACCCAAAGAAATTCAAACATGGAGACAGGTTTATGCAGGGGACAACCAGTCATGGAAATCCACCTGGCTCTCCCCTTCAATCTGGCTGCTAGCAGGACCAGCTGGGAGAGATGTGCCTAGGCAGGAATTTAAAAGGGTGGGAGCAGGAGAAACTGAGTTTGGAGACTAAGCCTGAGACCAGGAAACATGGGGTCTGCAAGTGATGTGGTAGACTAATAATTGGCTCCTCTACCACACAACCCAAGGGAGATTATGGAGGGCAGTCTTCCAGCATGGACCAGAAATCACTGTGCCCTGGAGGCACATGATTTAGAATCTCCAGACCAGTTTGTATCCATGGAAAAACATGGAGCCTACCTAAACCTATACCTCCCCCAGGAGTTTCATCTATGGGATTACCTCTCTCACCCTAGCAACCCCACCCTGAGGGTGGAGCAAGTGTCATACTTCAGACAACTTCATCTAACTACTGAGAAAAGATGCTGGGAGTCTTTTGAACTCCAAAGAAGCAATTCTTTCAATTTTCATTGAGATATTTTTCTTTTTTCTTTTTCTGCTTAATTGTGACCTTAATGGTTTAAGGACATGTATACATATTCATATGTTTTTTTTTTCTCATTTCTAGCAGTTTTGACACCAGCTATGCTTCATGGATCATTTCTTTGGGGAATAGGATGTTTGATTAGTATATTTTGGTTTTGTTTTGTATTCTTTTATTTTTTCATATTTAAAATTTTTACTTTATATATTTTTCTCTCACTTATCTGTTTTCCTTAAATGACTTTCTCTCCTTTCTTCTACTAACATCCAATCTCTATTGTTCTCTCCTTCACTCTTCCTTTGATTTTTTTACTTGTATTGTCTCTCTTCCTCCATCATAATCATCACATCCTACATCAAATTTGTTCTCTCCCTGTCCACCATTCAAAATTGTAAACCATTTTGCAAAATTACTGTTTTTATTGCAGGCAATAACTGATCATATTACTTCTGTTTATTGTGACAATATTGTAGATGTCATAGAAGAAATTATTTGGTTTAATGATGTATATTGTTTGCATTGGTTGCTGTTATTAGCTGTCTTCTGATAAATGGTGAAAACCTTCAGGGACACTATAAGCTACAGGGTACAAACTCTACTGCCTCACATCCACACTCTTAGATGGATAGACACACAAACAACATGAAAAAGCAAGGAAATAAATCACCACAAACAAACCAAGATACTTATAACAGAATCCATCACCACCCCCAATGGAAAAAAATTCAGAAAAGGAGTTTAGAATTTATATAGTTAAACTAATCTGTGAGGTAAATGATGATATAAGAAATGATATCAGAGAGAAAATACAAGAAGTGAGAGATCACTTCAATAAAGAGATACACATTCTGAAAAAAAATCAAGCAGAGACATTTAAAATGGAGTAATCAATAAAACAAATTAAAAGTTCAATGGAAAGCATCACCAACAAACTAGATAACTTAGAAGAGAGTAGACAGTTTTTCTGGCCATGAAGACAAAATAAATAATCTTGAAAATAAAGTTGACCATGGAAAAAAGATGTTAAGAGAATATGAATAGAATTTCCAAGAAATATGGGATAACCTGAAAAGACCAAATTTAAGATTTATTGGGATGCATAATTGGAGATATAAACCAAAGGAATGTACAATCTTTTCAATGAAATAATATCAGAAAAAAATCCCAAACCTGCAGAATAAAATTGAAAATCAGATACAGGAGGATTATAGAACCCCAAATATACAAGATTACAACACACCCACACTGACTCAGATTACTTTGAAAATGCCTAACATACAAAAAAAAAGATAGAATTTTAAAGGCTACCAGAGAAAAATGACAAGTCACATTTAGAGGGAAACCAATCCAAATCTCAGCTGATTTCTCAACCTAGACCTTGGAAGCTAGGAGGTCTTGGAATAATATATATCAAGCTCTGAAGGAAAATGGATGCCAGTCAAGAAGACTATACCCAGCAAAATTAAGCTTCAGAATTGACAATTAAAGAAAAACCTTCCATGACAAACACACACATTCAATAACATATTTCATGAAGAAAAAATAAAATAAAAGTGAAAGCCAGCCAAGGGGGGTAACTATACTAAATGAATAGTCAATCAAGAGAAACTAAATCAAATTAAAATCAGACATAAATCAAAATGACAGGGAATAAAAATTGTATCTCAATAATAACATTGAATGTGAATGGCCTAAACTCATCAATCAAAAGATATAAACTGACAAATTGGATTAAAAAACAAGACCCAACAATATGCTGTCTCCAAGAGACTTACCTCATAGTCAAAACATCTGCTTATTAAAGGTAAAAGGGTGGAAAAAAACATATAATCTGCATGGATCTCATATACAAGCAGGGTTTCTATCCTCATATCAGATAAAGTGGACTTTAAGCCAAAGTTAATCAGAAGTGACAAAGAAGAATATTTCATTCTGCTTACGGGAATTATATATCTACAAGACATAACAATCATAAATATTTATTCCCCAAACAATGGACCATCTACATATACATCAAACAAACCCTTCTCAACTTCAAGAATCAAATAGATCACAACACAATAATACTGGGTGACTTTAACACTCGTCTCTCACTACTGGATAGATTTTCCAAACAAAAACTAAATAAAAAATCTATAGAACTAAAAAAATACAAATAATAATTTAGACTTAACAACAGAAATATATAGAATATTTTATCCATAAAAGACTGAATACACTTTCCTCTCAGCAGCACACGAGTCCTCTAAAACAGACCATATCTTAGACCACAAAACAACTCTTAGCAAATACAGAAAATAAAAATAAATAAAGATAATACCTTGCATTCAATCAGATCATAATGGAATGAAATTAGAATTAAACAATAAAATAAAAAATAGAAGCTACTCCAACACCTGGAGAATAACATGCTATTGAATGACCAATGGATAGCAGAAGAAATCAGGGATAAAATTTAAAAATACTTAGAGGTAAATGAGAATAGTGTACAACATATCAACATCTCTGGGACACTATGAAGGCAATTCTAAGACAAAGTTCTTTGCATCAAAATCATTCATTAAGAGAATGGGGTTGACTGAAGTGAGATGCTTGCTCCACCTTCCAGTTTGGTTGCTAGTGTGAGAGAGGTTATCCCATAGTTGGAACTCCTGGGAGAGGGGTAGGTTTAGGTAGGCTTCAGGTGCTTCACTGGATGCCAATTGGTCTGGAGATTCTAAATCATGTGCCTCCAGGTCCCAGTGATTTCTGCTCCATGCTGGAAGACTGTGCCCCACATAAATAACCTAACATTACATTCAAAGCTGTAGAAAGAGAAGAACTAATCAATATAAAAAGCTTTAAAATACAGGAAATAATTAAAATTAGAGTCAAAATAAATGAAATTGAAACAATAAAAAATTGACAAAGCAAAAAATTGGTTCTCTGAAAAAAATCAATAAAATTTGTAAACCCCTCACCAAGCTATTGAAGAGAAAGAGAAAACTCAAATCACTAAAATTCATGGTGAAAAAGGAAATATCATGTCAGACACCACTGAAATAGAGACTATAATCAGAAATTATTTTGAAAATTTATACTCCAATAAAACAGAAAATGTTGAAGACATTAACAAGTTTCTAGAGACATATGACCTACCCAAATTAAATCAGGGGGACATAGGAAATTTAAACAGATCAAGAAATGAAATTGAAGATGCCATCAAAAGCCTACCAACCAAGAAAAGCCCAGGACCAAATGAATTCTAACCTGAATTCTACCAGACCTTCGAAGAAGAACACTAATATTTCTCAAATTATTCCATGAAATAGAAAAGGTGGGAACACTTCCAAACTCATTCCATGAAGCTAGTATCACCCTGATGCCCAAACCAGACAAAGACATATCAAGGAAAGAAAACTTCAGCCCATACAGCCCTGATGAACACATGCAAAAATTCTCAATAAAATCCTGGCAAATTTCATACAAAAACATATTTAAAAGATAGTGCACCATGATCAAGTGGGATTCATTCCAGGGTCACAAGGTTGGTTAAAAATACAAAAAACAATAAATGTAATTCATCACATCAGTAGACTTAAAGAGAAGAATCACATGATTATTTCATTAAATTCAGAAAAAGCTTTTGATAAAATACAGCACCCCTGCATGTTTAAAACAGTAGAAAAACTAGGGAAAGTAGGAACATACCTTAACATTATAAAAGGTATATATGCTAAACCCAAGGCCAACTTCATTCTAAATTGAGAAAAGTTGAAAGATTCCCTCCAAAAACTAGAACAAGACAAGGATGCCCTCTTTCACCACTTCTATTCAATATCATCCTGAAAACTCTGGCCAGAGTAGTTAGACAGAAGAAGGAAATTAAAGGGATATGAATAGGAAAAGAAAAACTTAAACTATTCCTATTTGCTGAGACATGATTCTATATTTAGAAGACCCAAAAAAACTTCACCAAAAAATTTCTAGAACTAATATGTGAATTCAGCAAAGTAGCAGAATATAAAATTAATACCCATGAATAAGTTGATTCAGTAATTAATCAACTGAAAGAGGAATTAAGAAATCTATCCCATTCACAATAACCTCATAAGAAATAAAATATTTGGGAATCAATCTAACAAAAGAGGTGAAAGACCTCTACAATGAAGATTACAAAAGTCTAAAGAAAAAAAACTGAAAATCTAAGAAGATGGAAGATCTCCCATGATCTCGGATAGGGATCCAAGATATATATTCATCAGGGCTATATGGGATGAAGTTTTCTTTCCTTTGTTTGGATACCACCAAAAGCATTATATAGACTTAGTGCAATTCCTATTAAATTTCCAATGACATTCTTCATAGAAATAGAAAAAGCAGTACTGAAATGCATTTGAAAAATAAGAGGTCTAGAATAGCCAAAGCAATCCTCAGCAAGAAATGTGAAACAGAAGGCATCAAGACATCAGACCTTAAATTATACTACAGCGTTATGGTAACAAAAGTGGCATGGTATCAGCACCAAAACAGACTTGAAAACCAATGGTACTGAATAGAAGACATAGAGACAAACCATAGAAATATGGTTATCTCCTACAAGAAAAACACACCATAGACATACAATGAAGAAAATATAGCCTTTCCAGCAAATGGTGTTGGAAAAACTGGAAATCCATATGTAACAAAATGAAATTAGACCCCTATCTTGCACCCTACAGAAAACTCAACTCAATGTGGATCAAGTACCTAGGCATTAGAACAGAAACACTGCACCTACTATAAGAAAAAGTAGGCCCAACTCTCCATTATGTGGAACTGAATTCATCAACAAGACTTCAAGAGCACAAAAAGTAAAATCAAGAATCAATAAATGGGATGGTAACAAACTAAAAAGCTTTTTCAAAGCAAAGGAAATAATCAAGAATATGAAGAGAGAGCCTATGGAATGGGAGAAAATCTTTGCCACCTGCATCTCAGATACAGTAATCTCCAGGATATATAAAGAACTCAAAAAACTTAACACCAAATAAATAAACAACACAATCAATAAATGTTCAAAGGAACTGATCACTTTACAGAAGAAGAAATACAAATGGTCAAAAAATATATGGAAAAATGTTCACTATCACTAGCAATTAGAGAAATGCAAATAAAACTACAATGAGATTTCATCTCCAGTCAGAATGGCAATTATCAAGAATATAAGTAACAATAAATGTTGGTAAGTATGCAGGAAAAAATATTCATTCATATGTTACTGGTGGGACTGCAAATTGGTGCAACCATTCTGGAAACAGTATGGAGATTCTTCAGAAAACTTGGAGTAGAACCACCATTTGCCCCAGTTATCCTACTCCTCAGTTCTACACTCAAAGGAGTTAAAAATCAGCATACTATAGTGATGCAGCCACATCATTGTTTATAGCAGCTCAATTGACAATAACTAAGCTATGAAACCAACCTAGGTGTCCTTCAACAGATGAATGGATAAAGAAAATATGGTACATATACATGATGAAATATTACTCAGCCATAAAGAAGAAGGAAATTATGGCATTTGCCAGTAAATGGTTAGAACTGGAGAATATCATGCTAAGTATAATAAGCCAATCCCAAAAAGCTAAAAAGGCTGAATATTCTCTCCGATATGTCGATGTTAACTTACAATATGAGGAGAGGGGAGGTTCACTGGATTGGATGGGGCAAAGTTGAGGGAGAATGATGGGGGTAGAAATGGGAAAGAGAGTAGAATAAATTATTTAATGTTCATATATGAATACATGACCAGTATAACTCCATATCATGTACAATCATAAAAACGGAAAGTTATACTCCATGTATGTATGATATGTCAAAATACATTTTACTGCCATGTATAAACAAAAAGAACAAAGAAAAAATATAGAAACAAAATTTGGGCTTCTTTTACAAGGTACCAAGATAAGAAATTCTCTTTTTGTTTGTTGTTAGATAGAAGAAGGAAATTAAGGGATACGAATAGGAAATTTTTAAGAAAGAAAATATTAAGTTATTTTTCTATATCTTTTAGTCCCTTTTCTATGCAAATTAGCTGTGTTATTTTGTTTCTTTCTTTAATCATGAGATATAGCATACTTCAGAACCAAGGAATAAGAAACTGAGTGTGAGGCTGATGATCGGGAGAAGCTTGCTTGGAACTCTGGTGTGCAGACCAGATATTAGGCAGTACATCATTAAAACAGAAAGAATAAATGTTTTCAAATGATGGATGCCAAGCATCACTTGTGTGAGACCTGTGGACTCTCTGAGGCCAAACTATTGCAAGGTACTTTTCTTTTTTTAATCTATTTTTTAGTTGTAGTTGGACACAATACCTTTATTTTATTTATTTATTTTTATGTGGCGCTAAGCCTCAAACCCAGCGCCTTGCATGTACTAAGTGAGCACTCTACCACTGAGCCACAATCCCAGCCCGAAAAGTACATTTAACATAGAATTTCCATGGTTATAGATAGAGATGAAGGAGGCTTACATTTTGACTTGTAAATGATGAAAGAGAAACTTGTTTGTTAACTACAAAGATTACTGTGGTCATTACAAAACTAAGTTCATAATGTAAAAGACTTTTACTGTGACTTGTCTTATTTTAATTAGTCACAATTATCTCACAACTGTAGAACATAAGTCAGCAAACTTTTTCTATACATGGCCAGTGATTAAGTATTTTTGGCTTTGTAGACTAACAAGTCTTTCTTACAACTAATCAGCTTTGCTATTGTAGGGCATCAATAGCTATAGACAGCATAGAAAAGAAGGCAACTGGGGTCCAACAAAACTTTATTTACAAAAATAGGTGGAGGGCAGCAGTTTAACCCCCAGGCTGCAATATTCTCATCCCTGTTCTGATTATAAAGGATAGTGTGTGCTTGATTCAGTGATGCCTGTTGCAAACTCAAAAAGGGAGATTCAAAGTTATTTAACATAGAAAAGAAAGCAGCAAATTATATCTGTCAAGAAATGGTTACAGCATCTTTGCCGTGTGTTGGGCAGAGCGCTAAATATTAGAGAATCAATGAGTAAAAGAACATGCTACATCCCATGCATCCCTCCCTGCTGCCTCAAGAAGCTTACAGAAAGAAATGAGATGAACACAAACCAAGTTATAGCATAGAATGTGGTAAATTCTAAGATGTTGTTGAGTATGAAGTGTTACAGAAGGGCATCAGAGGAAAAGCCATAACAGCCCTATATGAAATGACTGCCTAGGGCTGGGGTTGTGGCTCAGTGCTAGAGTGCTTACCCAGCACATGTGAGGTACTGGGTTTCATCCTCAACACCACATAATAAAAGTAAACAAATAAAAACCACTTCCTGCCAAAACTTTTCAGCAGGTCATCATCATTTTATAAAATCCTTTCTAACTTATATAATTAAATTGTTATTCCCATATTTCCTTTATTTTTATTCTCACTCTTTTTATTTCTTTTCTCATTTAGCAATAATTATCAGTCCACGTTTGTACAATTTGTAGGAGACGATTTCCCCTTAAAGTTATATAACAAAAGCATGAACAGAGGTCCTTACAAATCATCTCATGGGGTTCTCCACACATTTCAGTTGACAAACAATGAGAATTAAAAAGTTGGAATGGTGTGGTCAAGGTCCCAGGAAGAACTAAAATTAGAATGTGAATTTTGGCCATGGGCCAGTTCTAACTCCTGTATAATATCTTAAATTCAGAACAACCTTATAACCTACTAAGAGGGAAACAGAAATGTAATCTCCAAATGAAGGAAGTATGGCAATGATGTAAGGACTTCCTCAAAATAATTTTCCTCAAAATAATTTTTTCTCTTTTATAAGCTGCAAAAACTCTCTAAATTTAGATTTTCTCCAAGTTTTTTTTTTCTGAGGCAGGTATTCTTGTATTGCTTTTCTAATTATAATTGTGTGGGATGTGATCGTTTTCCCTCCAAATCCTAATCTATATTTAGGTAAAATGATTTCTAAGTAAAAGCACTCAACACACCATGAAGACAATTATAAACCCAAATATGTCATTATAAAACTTCTAGAGCAAGTGAAATGTATATTTCTTGAAACTTTTGATTTTGGTTTGGATAGTTCTATTGTTTGGACCTACTAAGTGATCTTTCAGGGACTGAGAAGAGTAACCCCTGCTAGATGATCTAGAGTTTGTATTTCAAGGAAAGAAAGGAAAAAAAAAAGAAACATACTAAAAACTTAAGATTGTGACTTTCTTTTTCATCACCAGTTCTCAATGTGTGGTGTTAGGCCGTTTGAAGGCGTTACTGGGATACCTTTTCAATGGCTCCATGAGTCCTATCTATTTCCATAATGAGACTACAATACTGACTTTGTGGGGTGTAGACATGTGTGCTCATTGAGCAAAGCAATGTGGAGAAATGTCTGTACCTTCACACAGCTCAAGGCAGTGCCTGACTCTGCTGCCCATTGCTGCATGCTTCCCTGATCATCCATTCACAGTAAGAGAAAAGAAGGGAGAGAAAGCTGATTTCACTTAAGAATGTCCCATAATTCATAACTATGGGCCAATGATGTATTTTATAAATAGCCTCCAGAGAGGAGCTTAGAGGCTCCAAAATGAACAATGACAGTGAGACAGGCATACAAATGACCTTGATTTGATCAATACCCTCTGCATGCATGTGCTGAAGTATCACTTGTCTCCCGTAAATGTGTGCAAATATTATGTGTTAACCAAAAATTTAAAGAAAGAATGTCCTTGAAGCAGTAAACAGTATAAATTTAATTAGATCTTGTTGCTTACATATGCACATTTTTAATAATTCATATGATGAAATGAAAGCTATATAGAAAGTGGCTCTGCTGTAAACTCAACCATGAGGGTTGAGTTTGGGGACAACCACTCATGTGTTTTCGTTTTAAGTCAAACTACATTTTTTATAACAATCATTTTTGTTTTAAACAGAAACTGAAAAGCTAGTTATTGACTTCAATATCTGGTATATATTCTTCCAAACTGAAAAAAGAAACACACACACACACACACACACCACACACACACACACACCACACACACACACACACACACACACACACTGCTTGAAGAAACACCTCGCATAATTTGATGCCAATAATAAAATCTGATGTTTCAGGGAAAAAAAATTTGGAAAATTTTCATCTTGCTACCATGAACTTGAAAGCTTCCTAATATATATGACTTTTTGATGAGATTGGTAGTGTTATTAATGGATGTTATTATTTGATATTGTAAAGTGAGAACTGTGAACAAACCTTTTGAAATTACCAATGAATAACATCACAAAATCATGGAAGAATAAAAGATTAATTCAAAGTGCAAGACTGACCAATTAAATGAATGTAGCAGAGTATGTAAAGTTCACTGAAATTATTTCAGATCCCACAATGCAATTAACCTTTAAGATACTGCCATTTGTCGAGTTTTGTTGTGGAATTAAGGAGATATATCTTAATTATTTGAAAAAGCTCTAAAAATATTCCTCCTTTTTCTATCTACATGTCTGAGTGAAGCTCTGCTTTCTTTAAATACTCCTATACAACACACTGCAAGAAACTGATATGGAGGAATATATAAGAAGCAATGTTATTCTATTGAGATGGGAACCAAGAGATTTTTATTAATTGCAACACAATGACCCCCTTCTTACTAAATTTTATTTTTTGAGCAATATAGTTATTTTTCATAAAAAATGTACTTGTGTTGGTATTATTCTATTTTTAAATAGATTCATAAATAAATATTAAAGTTTTTTCAGCCTTAATTTCCAATATGTTAAGTAGCAATACTATAACACACATAAATAGAGCTCCTTGGAATTCTCAATAATTTTAAGAATATAAAGGACTTCTGATATAAAATGTGTAAAAAGAACTAATTGTTATACATTTTTCACTTGTACCAAAGAGTTTTTCAAATAACAAATACACAAACTTTTATATGCTCTTTCAGTTTACTTTCCCTTGATTAAATTCGCAGAGCATCTAGTCTAGAATCCCATTATTATGTCCTATGGTCATTATCCGTTTTTCTGATTTCAAATCCATATACTTGCTAAATGATAATAATTTGTGTTTTTGCTCAACAAGATCATACTTTTTCCCTTCTATGAACTTCTTGAATTGTGGTTTGATGAAGTCCATGGGTACGAGTCTGACGTTCAAGTATTTCATATGATTTTTTTTTCCTGTGCCACAGTAAATTTGAAGTGGTGAATAAAGGAGCTTAAACACTCCATTCTGTTTCAATTTATTCTATAATGATATTTTCCTCTTGCAATTTTGTCTATTTTTCTTATTCATACCTTAGGAGGGGGTGAGAATGGGAAAGAGGATGAACCATGTAAATAACATATTTTCAACTATTGGCAAGTTTCTACTCAAAAATAGTGGGTGGGGAACTAGGACTAGTTATCTGCTTCTCCTGCTATTCTATTTGCTTTGGTTGGCTTGTTGCTGAGGTAATGTGAATTATCGCTCAGCAAACATTCACACTCTTTTCCTATCATTGTCGGTCTTTTGAAGTTAGGCTTGGCTTTGTTGAATGGGTATCCACGGATGTTATGCAATCCATGGCCTAAAATTGATCACATGGTAAAGCTTAGACCTTGCATGTTGATGAAGTGCTTTGAGAAAAGTTGGCCAAAACTGGAACAAGCTACAGTCTATAGGCAAGTCTAGTCAAATAGAGAGACATAAGTGAGGCCAGCTGTGACAGAACCACAGTTTATGGATCATAGACCTGTGAATGAGAAC
Organism: Spermophilus citellus; assembly: GCF_964194105.1. Classification (NCBI taxonomy): domain Eukaryota; kingdom Metazoa; phylum Chordata; class Mammalia; order Rodentia; family Sciuridae; genus Spermophilus; species Spermophilus citellus. Next base: position 69,813,230 of record NC_138182.1, on the reverse strand, counting down.
TGACCAAAAGGCCTTCTTACCCATCAGCTTGCCTAAACCTGATAGGTTTCTCTGAGCCCCTTACTTCCCTTTTCTTGGTATATTTACTTTAGAAAACTCATTATTGTAAATTTTTTCTTTGACCCTTTGAGATGTACATCTTTTTTGAAAAGCCTTTTGCTAGTTTCACAGATCTTTGTCAAGAGTCTGGGATCCATCTCTCTCTCTTTAATTTTTTTTTTTTTTTTGGTACAGGGGATTGAACTCAGGAGCACTTGACCACTGAGCCACATCCCCAGTCCTATTTTGTATTTTATTTAAAGATGGGATCTCGCTGAGTTGCTTAGCACCTCACCGTTGCTGAGGCAGACTTTGAACTTACGATCCTCCAGTCTCAGCCTCTGGAGCCACTGGGATTACAGGCGTGCACCACGGAGCACAGCTCCAGGATCCAGGATCTTTTAAATGCAGTCATAGAGCAATCTAGCAACCTGTCTTACAGATTCTGTGGGAGAGCAGAAAGTAACTTCAGCAGATACCATGCTGCAAGTTGTAAAACTGTCTTCTGTCTTGAAGAAAGTTTGGATAGGTCATTCTGCCAATTCTCACAGCCTACTATACACCCTTCTGTATTATCCTCCCCTCTACCCATGGCTTCAAAAACTCCCCAGCCCTTTGCTTCAGGGAGATAATTCAGCATAAGTACTCATCACTTTCCACTATTGCAATAATATGAACAGTCTTACTTGCCTGCTTTACTTTACCAAGTGCAAGTTTTGCTTTGATTGTTGTTAAGACCTTAAATTTGGGAAAGGTTTGTGTTACATCTTTATTGTAATAGGTGACTCCAAATTTCATTGATTAGTTAATTCATTCATACCTAAGTACTTCCTATATTATTTGAGATAATTTTAGAATAAAAGAATATCAGGAAAGAATGATATGGAGAGAATAATAAGGCCTGGGGATAAAAACTTCATGCAAATAATCCAAGAAAAATTACTATAAGTGAGTATCAAATTTAGGTCAGAATTATTGGCACTGATGACTTCAAAAAATTAAGTCCTATAGCAATTGTTACTTATAATTGAAATAATACTGGTATGATAGAAGAGAGATTTATTTTCTAGTATTCAACACCAATAGGTAAACCTTTGGGTCAAGAAACCATAGGGCTCAATGATATTTGCGGCAATTCAGTGAAAAATCAAGAGCATTATGTTACATGATGTTTCTATGAAGGCATTTTTGTAGAGATAGAAGACAAAGTTTACGTACCTAACATTCTGCTGCTTCTAATTAATACAAAATTAATAGGAAGAAATCCAGAAGCTACTCTTTCCCCTAGAGCAGTGGTTTCCCTTGTCTTCCATCATAACAGGTACTCATTCTGTATGTGCCTGTCACTATTAGGGTGTAACACTGCTGCTCACTCCAGAAACTCTCTTTCATGGAATTGCTTTCCCCTAATCTTTTAGAGACTCATCCTTTCCATATGATTTCTAAATTCTGAAGAGAAGCCTCTTTCTTTAGTTTGTATGAACTGATTTACAAAAAAATAAAAAATAAAAATAAATAAATAAAAGAGTAATGTGTCTGAAAAGAAAAGCAGGTGCTAGCCTCAGGGGGTTCAGGTTCCTTTCCTTGTTCATGGAAGAAGATGAGCCAGAAGGATGGAGGCACCTATGGAGAGGAAGACCCCTTCCCAGCATGAGGATCTCCTGCCTGCTGTCCCACTGTAACTTCTTTTCCTTCTATAAAAGCCCTTTATGCCCCCATCCTCCCTAAAATAGAAATTTGACACAGAAAAGACTACTCATTTTTCTTCAAAGCTTACTTTGAGTAAAACTATTTTCTTCCGCCAGCTTCTGTCTCCCTTAGGTTTTGGTTGAGCAGTGAGCAGCACAGATATTCCATCCTGGTAACAATAGCATTTATTATGCATCATCTCCACTCCACTTGCAAGATAATTATTATAATCCCCACTTTGGCTACAAGGAATCTTAGAAGAATTAAGTTACTTGGTCAAGGTTTATCTGACCCCGAAGGCCATCCATGTTCACAAAATTAAACTGCTTTTTGGAGATTCATCATTTCTAACAAAATTATAAATCATAAAAATTGCAATAATCTCATTAGAAGTTATTATACGAGTACACCAGAGTTCCAGCATTGCTAAAATGTATTGCATGTGGTCTCTGGTTCCATGTACAGGCTTCACAAAACTTATTATGGGCTTATTAAAAATATATAGCTTAGCTTAAGAGGATGACCCTCAAAGCTTGAAGGGCTAGGAATTTGTATTTTCAACAACTCCACTAGCTTTATCTAAAATAGGGTCAGGTTTAAGAACTACTGCATTGGACTCTGCCTTTTGAATAAAATTTGTTTCATCTGGGATTTTAATCAGAGTAGAATAGTAAATATTTTGCATACACATTGATAGTAAGTGCCTGAGGTTTATGTACTTTGTTTAACGCATTGAAAGGAGAACTTGCATCTCATAAACCAGGTGAATTGATGTCAAAGTTCACAATTTATTATTTATATGAATAGTGTCTTGTGAGAAGATTGTGGTAGTTTATTAAAAATATCAACCAGCAGAAAAGCCAGAGCATTCTTCAGCAAACAAATTTAGATCCTCTCAAAAGTTTGAATTATCATTTAGTTACAGTTCTGAAATTTAATACTTCAGAGAAAGGAAGAAATGTATGATTGGAGTTTTTGGGTCTCCTTTTCATGGAGAGAGAACCTAATCTAAGGCAGGCTGGCACTGGAGGAAAACTGGATGCCTCTTAATGGGCCATGTGTCCCTAGATTGACTTACTGACCAAAGTTGACGATTAAGTTTTGTTCATCCAGATAATGAAGAGCACCAGAAAATGACCATGGCAATCATCATGAAGATGAGAAGGGCTTCTTTATGTTATTATTTGCTCAACAGATTGAGCTGCTTCTGAAAGAACTATAGCAATGAGATAGTAAGATCATTTGTGCATGTGTGTGTGGGTGTGTGTGTGTGTGTGCACATGTATGTGTTCATGCATGCATTAGCATCATTACCGTAAAGTAGAAACAAAAATATGTAGCATACAAAGGGGTGTAGAGTACATAGATATAGTGTTCCCAAGGTAGAAGTGTTATGGGGCACAGACCATGACAGTCCTTTCTCACTCCAGTTCTTGTAATCAGACCAGAAAGATTCCAGACATGTCACTTTGAGTAGCAGGCATCAATTTACTAGAAGGAATAAAAAAAGGGAAAAAGGAACGCTCTCAAGAAAGAGTGGGTCCTGTCAGAGAGGAGAAGGATGACCCAGCCCTCCTACCCTCCAGTTTTATGGGGTTCCTAAGAAAGTTTCCAGAGAGCCCCACCCAGCTCCATCTCTTGACCTTTAAATAACAACATAGGAACTACGTGTACTGCCTCCAAGAGAGGATGATGCCTGCTCCCAGAACTGGAGATTTTAAGGAAATTGAGACCCTCTGTTTATTACCTCCATTTCCTGCCCCTTTCAATGGGTTTATTACCCTTTGAATAATAAACCCTTTGAATAATCTCAGCAAGATTTCTGAGGCTCTTGATGATTTGTTTGCCAGGGTGATTGGGTGTTATGACATGGTTTTGAAGATAAGGGAGGGTCTGGCCACATGATGTGGTGTGACATGATCTTAAAACAGTTTTTCTTATGGGACTGTAATTATGGCTGGGGAGGATTTGACATACCAGGTCCCCATCTTCTGGGTGCTTGTCTGTCAGATAAGTCTCCCTGTGGCTTTCAGGCTCCCCTCATTGTCCCTTTGCTGGTCACCCACCCATGGCTAACTAGCTACCTAACAGAAGTAAACCAAAACTGTGCTGGGCAAGCTTCCCTCCCGCTCAGGGGATGAGCCTGATGCTGCTTTAGAAAAACAGCAGAAAGAAGAAAGACCTCAATCAAGGACTGTACATTAGTACTTTGTGAATATATATTGTCCGTGACATCAACAAGCTACCCTAAAACTTTTTTACTCCTTCTAAAAAATTATGTATATAGATAGATAGATAGATAGATAGATGTTGAGCAGAAATTACTGTCGTAACAACAACAAAAAAATCAGATTATAGGCTATCATATTTACCAGTCCAAAAATAATTGAAGCTAAGAATTAGAATTCTAATTATGACACAAAAGAGAAAGTATGTTTTAAAAATTATAATTCTGTTAGCTTACTAGGTTCATCATAACAAAGTACTATGAACTGTCTGGCTTAAACAACAGAAATTCACTGTCACACGCCTTTGGGCATTAGAATTTGAAATTGAGGTTTGCCAGGGGCTTTCTTTCTGAGGGCTGTGAGGAAGGGATTTGTTCCAGGCCATTGTCCCTGGCTTATAGAGGGACAGCCTCTGCGGTGTCACTTCCCATCCTTTATACAATGTCTCTCTCTGTGACCAAATTTCCCCTTCTTGTAAAGATACTGGTTATACTTGATTGTTGCCCTACCCCCAATGACCTCATGTTAATGTAATTATCTCTATAAAGACCCTATTTCAAAATAAGTCACATTCTGAGGTTTGGGGGGATTCTAACATCCTCTGGAGGAGCTTATAGAGGAAACAAAAATCAACCCATGACAATAACTATTAAAACTAATAATTTATCTTTAAATTTTGCCCCCAAATTAAAGATGTAGCACTGAGCAGTTACCGCTACACTCTTTCAGGATGTACCACACTCACAGTGCAAACTAAAAGTTAGAAAATAACAGTAATTAAAGGCCTTCTATGTTTTACATAGAAAAGATGCAATGTATTTTATAATAGCAATGTATTTTTAATAGCTAAAATAATAATAATAATAATAATAATAATAATAATAATAATAACCATGACAACTTTCTCCAAAATAACTAAAGAAGATTTGTTATAGAGCTAAACTCAAGTGAGAATGTATTTTTTCATGATATAATCTATATGTCACCTTATTTGAAATGCTAAAATACTTCTCAGAGATTGATATTCTCCCTTACATCTTGCCTCAGAGCAAATGCAGAGGGGAAATGAAAAGAAAAGCAAACAAAAAAAAATCTCTAAAAAGCATGTGTGGTGAAGAAAAAGGCCTAGGTGGGTTCCATCTATGCCTCGACTCTGTGGGTCCAAGGCCTTACACACCAGGACACAAAGTAACTGATTGGCAGCACCCCAGTAGGCTTCATTAGCCCTCCTTTTCTGCCCACCTATCTATTTCTTGCTCCTTCTAGTTCCTGTCTCTCCTGGGCACCTAGCATCAGCAATACTGAAATTCCATTATTTCCATTAATCAGAGGCTATCAAGGTCCACCCCAGCTAAATAATTTTATCATTAAAAATAGCATAACACAGAGTGAATCTTATTATAAACCATGGATGTTAGTGAATACTAATATACACCAAACTAACTTATTGACGGTAACAAACGTACCACACAAAGTGTTAATAATTCAAAATGTTTTTTTTAAGTATTTATTTTTTAGTTGTAGTTGGACAAAATACCTTTATTTCACTTATTTATTTGGATAATAGAGGACTGTATATAATAAAAAGTTTAGTGATTTAAAAAATTTGAAAAATTATGCTTAGATTCAAAATTACATAAATTTTTAAAAGAATTCTGAAAATGGCCTTTTGCTACTCCCACTATAGGGTTACAGATGAAAGCAAGAAAGAATTAGGGTAGTTCTTGGAGTTTGTCTACAGATTCAGTTTTTTATATAAGTATCTGTCCACAGTATCACTCTAATAGTGAAATAATTCATTATTGAAAGGAAAGGAGAATAGTTAAAGATATTTCTTGAAGTAGTTGTTAAAACATTTGTGAAATAATTAGAAACACGTTTAAAGTAATTATTTTAAATAACTGGAACTAAGCCAGACAAGCATTGAGATTTTTATTGTTTCTTTTCTTCAATCTTATAACCATACAAAAATGTGCAATATGACTCTGGGTCTTATGACAGACCTTGAAAACTGAACTCTTTCTCTCTCCTTTTTGTTGCTCAGCACCTTCTCCTGCACAAACTAATGTTTAAAGAAGGCTTTCTGAAGAAGTTCCCAGATATGGATTTCACACATCATTTTATGTTGGCTCAGATCCAGAAAATGCAATGATTTAACGCAAAGTTATGGTTATGGTACCTCATAGAGAAATAGAATTCAAAATGCTGTAAATTTTCTGTGTTATTCAGTTTTGTGCTTTTCATTGCTCCTGAAAAGACCAAACTTAAATATCCATTCAATTACCACTCATAATAACACCAACATCAACAACAAAAACAAGAACATTTTTTTGCAGGGTGACAGGTAGAGGTTTAATTTCATTTTGTTATATATGGATTTCCAGTTTTGCCAGCACCATTTGTTGAATAGGCCATCTTTTCTCCAGTGAATGTTTTTGGCACCTTTGTCTAGTATGACATAACCGTATTTATGTGGGTTTGTCTCTGTGTCCTCTATTCTGTACCATTGGTCTACAAATCTATTTTGGTGCCAATGCCATGACATTTTTGTCACTCTAGCTCTGTAGTATAATTTAAGGTATGGCGTTGTGATGCCTCCTGCTTCACTTATCTTGTTAACCATTGCTTTAGCTATTTTGGGCCTCTTATTTTTCCAAATAAATATGATGATTCTTTTTCTATTTTTATGAAGAATGTCATTGGGATTTTAATAGGAATTGCATTAAATATGTATAACACTTTTGGCAGTATGGCCATTTTGACAATATTAATTCTGCCTGTCCAGGAGCATGGGAGATCTTTCTATCTTCTGAGGTTTTCTTCAATTTCTTTCTTTAGTGTTCTGTAGTTTTCATTGTAGAGGTCTTTTACCTCTTTTCTTAGACTGATTCCCAGGCACTTTATTGTTTTTTGAGGCTATTGTGAATAGAGTAGTTTTCCTAATTTCTAATTTCAGTGGATTCATCGCTAATGTATAGGAATGCTTTTGATTTATGGGTGTTAATTTTATATCCTGATACTTTGCTGAATTCACATATTAGTTCTGTAAATTTTCAGGTGAAATTTTTGGGATCTTCTAGATATAGAATCATGTCACCAGCAAATAGTGATAGTTTGAGTTCTTCTTTACTTATTTATTTTTATTTATATATGACAGTGGAATATATTACAAATCTTATTGCATATATAGAGCACAATTTTTCATATCTCTGGTTGTATACAAAGTATATTCAAACCATTTCATGTCTTTATACATGTGCTTTGAATAATAATGATCATCACATTTCACTATCATTTATAACCCCATTCCCCTTTCTTCCCCTCCAACCCCTCTGCCCCATCTAGAGTTCGTCTATTCCTCCCATGCTCCCTCTCCCTATCCCACTATGAATCAGCCTCCTTATATCAAAGAAAACATTCAGCATTTGGTTTTTAGGGACTGGCTAACTTCACTTAGCATTATCTTCTCTAACTCCATCCATTTACCTGCAAATGCCATGATTTTATTCTCTTTTATTGCAGAGTAATATTCCATTGTGTATATATGCCACTTTTTTAATCTATTCATCTATTGAAGGGCATCTAGGTTGGCTCTACTGTCTAACTATTGTGAATTGTGATTCTATAAACATTGATGTGACTGTATACCTATAGTATGCTGTTTTTAAGTTCTTTGGGTGTAGACCAAGAAGAGAGATGAGTCAAATAGTGGTTCCATTCCCAATTTTCCAAGGAATCTCCATACTCCTTTCCATATTGGCTGCACCAATTTGCAGTCCCACCAGCAATGTATGAATGTACCTTTCCCCTACATCCTTGACAACACTTATTGTTGTTTGTCTGCATAATAGTTGCCATTATGACTGGAGTGAGATGAAATCTTAAAGTGGTTTTCATTTGCATTTCTCTGATTGCTGGTGATGATGAACATTCTTTCATATATTTGTTGCTTGATAGTATATCATCTTCTGTCTGTTCAGGTCCTTGGCCCATTTATTGATTTGTGTATTTATTTATTTTTTTTTTGGTGGTTAGCTTTTTGAGTTCTTTATATACCCTAGAGATTTGTGCTCTATTTGATGTGTGAGGGGTAAAGATTTGCTCCCAAGATGTAGGCTCTCTATTCACCTCACAGATTGTTTCTTTTGCTGAGAAGAAACTTTTTAGTGTGAACCTATCCCATATATTGATTCTTGATTTTAATTCTTGTGCCATAGGTGTTTTACTAAGGAAGTCGGGACCTAATCCCATATGATGGAGATTAGGGCCTATTTTTTCTTCTATAAGATGCAGGGTCTATGGTTTTATTCCTAAATCCTTGATCCATTTTGGGATGAGTCTTGTGCATGGTGAGAGATGAGTTGAATTTCATTTTGTTGCATATGGCTTTCCAGTTTTACCAGCACCAGTTGTTGAAGGGGCTGTCTTTTCTCCATTGCATGTTCTTGGCTCCTTTTTTAATATAAGATAATTGCAATTTTGTGGGTTAGTCTGTGTCCTCTATTCTGTACCATTCATTGGTCTACCAGTCTCTTTTGGTGCCAATACCATGCAGTTTTTGTTAATATTGCTTTGTAGTATATTTTAAGGTCTGGTATAGTGATGCCACCTGCTTTACTCTTCCAGCTAAGAATTGATTTAGCTATTCTGGATCTCTTATTTTTCCAGATGAATTTCATGATTACTTTTTCTATTTCTATAAGGAATGTCATTGGAATTTTGATTGGAATTGCATTAAATATGCATAGGGTTTTTGGAAGTATGGTCATTTTAATAATATTAATTCTGCCTATCCAAAAGCAAGGTAGATCTTTCCATCTTCTAAGGTTTTCATTTTCTTCTTTCTTTAGGGTTCTGTAATTTTAATTATATAGATCTTTCACCTCTTTTGTTAAATTGATTCCCACATATTTTTTGGAGGATATTGTAAATGGGGTAGTTTTCCTCATTTACCTTTCTGAATATTTGTCACTGGTATACAGAAATGCCTTTGATTTATGGGTATTGATTTTATACCCTGCTACTTTGCTGAATTCATTTACTAGTTCTAGGAGTTTTCTGGTGGAACTTTTAGGATCTTCTAAGTATAGAGTCATATCATAAGCAAATAGTGCCAATTTGTGTTCTTCTTTTCCTATGTGTATCCCTTTGATTTCTTTCATCTGTCTAATTGCTCTGGCCAGTGTGTCACCATTTAGAATGATGTTGGCCTGGGGCTTAGCATAGATAGCCTTTATGATGTTGAGATATGTTCCTGTTATCCCTAGTTTTTCTAGTGTTTTGAACATAAAGGGGTGCTGTATTTTGTCAAATGCTTTTTCTGCATCTATCGAGATGATCATATGATTCTTATCTTTGAGTCTATTGATGTGATGAATTACATTTACTAATTTCCATATGTTGAAACAACCTTGGATCCCTGAGATGAATCCCACTTGATGGTGGTGCACTATCTCTCTCTCTCTTTTATTTTTTTGCAATAACTTTATTTTATTTATTTATTTTTATGTGGTGCTGAGGATTGAACCTAGAGCCTTGCACGTGCGAGGTGAATGCTCTAATGCTGAGCCATAACCCCAGCCCCCTGCCCCCCCCACACACACAATCTTTTTGATACATTTTTGTATTCAATTTTTAAGAATTTTATTGAGAATTTTTGCATCTATGTTCATTAGAGATACAGGTATAAACTTCTCTCTCTCTCTCTCTCTCTCTCTCTCTCTCTCTCTCTCTCTCTCTTTTTGATGTGTCTTTGCTTGATTTTGGAATAAGAGTGATATTGGCCTCATAGAATGAATTTGGAAGTGCTGCCTCTTTTTCTATTTCCTGAAATAAATTGAAGAGTATTGGTATACATTCTTCTTTAAAGGTCTTGTAGAATTCGGCTGTGTATCTGTCCAGTCCTGGGCTTTTCTTTGTTGGTAGACTTTTGATGGTATCTGCTATTTTGTCACTTGAAATTAATTGATCTGTTTAAATTGTGTATATCATCCTGATTCAATTTGAGCAAATTATATTATTCTAGAAATTTGTCAATGCCTTTGATATTTTCTATTTTATTGGAGTATAGGTTTTCAAAATAATTTTTAATTATCTTCTATATTTCTGTAGTGTCTGTTGTGATATTTCTTTTTTCATCATGTTTGTTAGTGATTTGTGCTGAGAGCCACAGCCGAGTCGGAATGGCCCCTGGCATTTTGCCAATAGTGTTGGTTGAGAGGCAATCCATTAAGATGATGCTGGAATGATTCAATTGTATATTAGACCTTTACTGTCAGCCTTGGCCCGCTACTTTGGAGTTCTCACACTACTTTGGAGTTCTCGCGGGGATTCCTGGAGAGTTCAAATTGGTTGGGGAAGTGCCGGAGGAGGGATTTCCGGTTGGTGTGTGGTGTGTCCTGGGAGAAGGCCGCGTGGGTGGCGTTGGTGGAAAAGCAAAGCATGCGTGCAGTGCCAGTAAGAGTTGAAATAAATAAGTTGCTGTTTGAACCTACAAGGCTTTGTGGCAGCTTGGTTATTTGTGCCCAGCCAGACTGCGGCAGATTTTTCTCTCTCCTTCTCTTGGTTAGCCTGGCTAAGGATCTGTCAATTTTATTTATTTTTTCAAAAAACCAACTTTTCTCTCAATTTTTTCAATTGTTCTTTTGTGTCAATTTCATTGATTTCAGCTCTTATTTTAATTATTTCCTGTCTTCTGCTGCTTTTGGTGTTGATTTGTTCTTCTTTTTCTAGGGCTTTGAGATGTAATGTTAAGTAATTTATTTGTTGACTTTTTCTTCTTTTAAGGAATGAATTCCATGCAATGAATTTTCCTCTTAGAACTGCCTTCATAGTGTCCCAGAGATTTCGATATGTTGTATCTGTGTTGTTATTCACCTCTAAAAAATTTTTAATCTCCTCCTTGATGTTTTCTGTAACCCATTGTTCATTCAGTAGCATATTATTTAGTCTCCAGGAGTTGGAGTGGATTTTATTTCTTATTATATCATTGATGTCTAATTTCATTCCATTATGATCTGATAGAATGCAGGGTATCTCTACTTTTTTATAATTACTAAGAGTTGCTTTGTGGCATATTGTCTATTTTAGAGAAGGATCCATGTGCTGCTGAGAAGAAAGTGTATTCGCTCATTGAAGGATCAAATATTATATATATGTCAGTTAAGTCTAAGTTATTGATTGTATTATTGAGTTCTATAGTTTCTTTGTTCACCTTTTGTTTGAAAGATCTGTCTAGTGATGAAAAAAAGGATTGTTAAAGTCACCCAAAATTATTGTGTTGTGTCTATTTGACACTTGAACTTGAAAAGAGTTTATTTGATAAATGTAGATGCTTCATTGCTTAGGGCATATTTATTTATAGTTGTTAAGTCTTGTTGGTGTATGGTTCCCTTGAGCAGTATGTAGTGTCCTTCTTTATCCTTTTTGATTGACTTTATTTTGATATCTACTTTATATGATATGAGGATGGAAACCCCTGCTTGCTTCCACAGTCCATGTGAGTGGTATGATTTTTCCCTACCCTTCACCTTCAGTCTGTGAATGTCTTTTTCTATAAAATGAGTCTCTTGGAGGCATCATATTGTTGGGTTTTTTAAATCCAATCTGCTAGTCTATGTCTTTTGATTGGTGAGTTTAGGCCATTAACATTCAGGGTTATTATTGAGACATGATTTGTATTCCCAGCCAATTTTGTTTATTTTTGGTATTTAACATGACTTGGTTTCTCCTCTGATTAGATTTTACTTTAGTGTAATCCCTCCCTCTGCTAGTTTTCATCATTGTTTTTTATTTCCTCTTTTTGGAATATTTTGCTGAGGATGTTCTGTAGTGCAGGCTTTCTAGTTGTAAATTCTTTACTTTTGTTTGAAGGTTTTTATTTCATCATCAAATCTAAAGCTTAGTTTTGCAGAATATAAGATTTTTGGTTGGCATCCATTTCCTTTCAGAGGTTGGTATATGATGTTCCACGATCTCCTGGCTTTGAGGGTCTGGGTTCTAAAATCTGCTGAGATATGAATTGGTCCCCCCCCTATATGTGATCTGATTCCCCTCTCTTGCAGCTTTTAAGATTCTCTCCTTATTCTGTATGCTAGGCATTTTCATTATAATGTGCCTTGGTGTAGATCTGTTGTAATTTTGTACATTTGGTGTCCTGTAAGCCTCTTGTATGGGTTTTCCAATTTGTTCTTCATGCTTGGGAAATTTTCTGATATTATCTCATTGAAGAGATTGTGCATTCCTTTGGTTTAACATTCTGTGCCTTCCTCTATCCCAATAACTCTTATATTTGGTATTTTGATGCTGTCCCTTAATTCTTGGATGTTCTATTCATGGTTTCTAACTTTCTTCACTGTGTGATCAACTTTATTTTCCAGATTGTATACTTTGTCTTAATTATCTGATGTTCTTTTTTCCAAGTGATCTAGTTTGTTGGTTATGCTTTCTATTGGTTTTTTTATTTGATTTATTGTATCCTTCATTTCAAGGATTTCAGACTGGTTTTCTTTCAGAGTCTCTATCAATCTCTTGAAGTAATCTTTTGCTACCTGTATTTGCTCTCTTATTTCATTGTTGGAGTGATCAATGTTTGCCTGTATTTGCTCATTTGGTTCATTCTTTAATTCACAGATCATTTTATTTATGAACCTTCTGAACTCCTTCTCTGACATTTCATCAACTTTGCTATCCATGGATTCTGTTATTATAGTGTCCTGGTTTATTTGGGGCACTTTCCTCCCTTGTTTTTTCATGATGTGTATGTGTCTTCCTTTCTTGCAGTGTGGATCTGAGATATTACAGTTTCTACCCTATATTCTTGTAGTAACCGTGCAGATTGTTTGTACCTCACCTTGATGTTGGGCTTCCAGACCCTGCTGGTGTCCCTCAATTAATGCTACTGCATCCTGGATCTGGGTCCTGCATAAGTTGAGTGGATCTGGGCCACTGGGCTTGACCTCCCTGGGTAGTCTCCTGGTTGGAAGGGGCGGTCCTGCACCAGAGGCTAGGCTCTGGTGGGTGTCTGCCCCACTGGGGAAGGGGTAAGCCAGGCTTGCTGTGCATCTGAGACCCACACAGGCTGGTGTGGATGGATCTGGGCTGTCTGGCTTCTCTTTACCTATTTGTATCACTTTAATTTCTTTTTTGTGTGTGTGTCTAATTGCTCTGTCTAGAGTTTCAAGGATGATGTTGAATAAAAGTGGTGAAAGAGGACATCTTGTCTTGTTCCAGTTTTTAGAAGGAATGCTTTCAATCTTTCTCCATTTAGAATGATGCTGGCCTTGGTTTTAGCATATAGTTTTTACAATGTTGAGGTATGTTTCTACTCTCCCTAGTTTTTCTAGTGTTTTGAACATGAATATGTGTTGTATTTTGTCAAATGCTTTTTCTGCATCTATTGAGATGATCATATGATTCTTGTTTTTAAGTTTATTAACATGATGAATTACATTTGTTGATTTCCATGTGTTGAACCAAACCTGCATCCCTGGGATGAACCCTGCTTGATTCAACTCAAAGTGGATCAAAGACTTAGGCACTAGAACCAAGACCCTGCACCTAATAGAAGAAAAAATAGACACAAATCTTCACCATGTTGGCCTAGGATCTGACTTCCTTAACAAGACTCCTAAAGCACAAGAAGTAAAATCAAGAATCAATAAATGGGATTAATTCAAATTAAAAAGCTTCCTCTCAGCAAAGGAAACAATCAATAACATATGGAGAGAGCCTACAGACTGGGAGAAAATCTTTACAACACCCACCTTCAATAAAGCATTAATCTCTAGGATATATAAAGAACTGAAAAAACTTAACAAAAAAAAAAAAAAAAAAAAACCAAATAACCTAATCAGTAAATGGGCCAAGGAACTGAACAGACACTTCACAGAAGAAGAAATACAATTGATCAACAAATATATGAAAAAGTGTTCAACATCTCTAGCAATTAGATAAATGCAAATTAAAACTACTCTAAGATTTCATCTCACTCCTGTAAGAATGACAGGGAGGAGAGGGGATGTGGGGATAGGAAAGATTGTAGAATGACACAGACATAATTACTTTATGTATATAGTGACTACATGACCAATATAATTCTGCAACATGTACACTCAGAAAAATGAGAAATTCTATCCCATCTATGTATGAAACATCAAAGTGCATAAATGCATTCTACTGTCATGTATAACTAATTAAAACAAATTAAAAAATAATTTTAAAAAACCAAGAACATTTGTGTAATGCAAGCTCTCATCTGGACTCATTTCATAAGACTTTGTCCATCCTTCACCTTTTTCATTTATCATTACTTGACACTAGAAAGATTTCATGACAGATGATTCTGGAGTGCTTGACACAGTAATTTCTCACTTCCTTTTCATTTCACACCAATCTGGGTATCTGAATGATAAAATTACAAATTATTTCTTTACTTATAAATTTTAATGAGGAGATTTTATTTGAAAAGGTAAGAACTTTGGAGATATATTGCTTTAGTCAGCTTTTCCACCACTGCAAATAAAGGACCCAACCAGAACCAGTAGAGGAGGAAAAGTTTATTTGAGGGCTCATGGTTTCAGAGGTCTTAGTCCATAGAAGGCCAGCTTCATTCCTCAGGGCTCCAGGTGAGGCAAGACATCAGGTGGAAGAGTGTGGCATAGGGAAGCAGCTCACATGATGATCAGGAAGCAGAGACACTTCACTCTACAGATACAAAATAGATAACCCATAACCATGCTCTGAATGAACCCCTTCCTCCATCCACACCCACCTTCCTTCAGTCGACATTCAGTTTATCCCATCAGGGGGGGGGGTTAATTTACTGATTAGGTTAAGACTCTTACAATCCAATCATTTCTTTCTAAACCTTCTTGCATTATTTCACACATGAGATTTTGGGAGACACCTCACATCCAAAGCATAACACACATGAAGCTTTGAACATGAAACTTGTTTTCCAAGTAAACAGATCAGAATTAATTTTGAAAACTGCCTTGAATCTAGGTAGTATCCTAACCATGTATGTGAGCACATGCACACCCATACACTCCTGCCTAAGACGACAAGAGGATCCTATGTAAATCATTTCACCACTCATTTGTAAATTTGTTTACATCTCTATAGTCAGAGTCTACAAGGAAGATCACCAAATTTCAAAGGGAGTCACTGGGGCATTTGATGGAATATTCAATGTTGAATATCATCAGAACTTAGGTTTTCATTACATTGTTTTGGTCCAGCTCCTAAACACAGAAATAATTCAATCTTTATACAGGCATGAAATATTAATTTGTAAATTTTCCTAATCTTCTCTGAAAATGACACACGAAGACTCTGGAAGTGACTTCAGGATCCACAACCTTGCAAACTTGTGGAGGGCATGAAGGCAACTGCTCTTAGGGGACAGCACTCTCAATGCAGGATGACAACTTTACGGAGGAAAATTGCTAAAAAAGGAAGTCTCACAGACTGTGAGAATTTTCCCACAGACTATGATTACTATGCCTGGAGAATCATTTATAAAACTCATAGGTACAGAGTGTATGGGTGATTTATGAATCTGGGGCCATTGCGTTGCACCCAGAGATTCATCATTCCTGGATTTGTGTTAACAAGAATGAATTCCAGTCAATGTTCAAAGTCAGAACGCAGCATCCTCCAAGTGGCATGAGAGGCCTCTGGCCCTCTGGCTGCCATCATCTCTTCACTTTTTATCATAGTCTGATCATACATTCTTTTTTTTCCTTCCCTTTATACTGAAAAAAAAGTACTCTATAGAATAATATATCTTAGCCTCCAGGTTATGCATCCCTACTTTTGTTCCTTCTCATATTTTCATTCCTGTTTCACATCCTCCTTATTTTTATGTCTAAAATTTCCTTTTCTAATCATTAGAGTCCTCATCACATAATGATAAGGATATAAACTGAGATAGGATACTCTCTGAGAAATGTGTCATTTGGTGACTTTGTCTTTGTGCAACTATCATAGAGGGTACTTGGGTGGAGCTAGGTGCCATAGCCTATTATATGCCTGGGCCACATGATGTAGTCTATTGCTCTCAGGCTACAAACCTGTACAGCAACATGTCACTATATTGAATATTGTAGCCAGTTATAATACAATGGTATTTGTATATCCAGACACAGAAGAGGTAAAGTAAAAATAACATAAAAAGCTTGGGGCTGGAGTTGTGGCTCAGTGGTAAAAGTGCTTGTCTAGTTCTTGTGTGGCACTTGGTTCAATCTTCAGCACCACATAAAAAATAAATAAATAGGAAAAAGTCATTGTGTCCATATACAACCAAAAATTAAAATAAAAAGCCATGAATCTACAAATAGAGTTTCACTGACTGGAACATGCAGGACTGGAAGTTGCTCTGGGAGAGTCTGTGAGGGAGTTCTGAGTGAAGGTGAAGGTCTAGGACTTTCCTACACACTACTATAGACTTTGTAATCAATGGACCCTTAGGCTACACTAAACTTCAAAAAAATATATATTCTTTCCTCACTAGTCAGGTATAGTGATGTATATCTATAATCCCAGAAGGATCATAAGTTTGAGGCCAGCCTTGGCAACTTAGTGAGACCCTATCTCAAAATAAAAAAATAAAAGAGCTGAGGATGCATCTTAGTGGTAGAATACTCCTAAGGTTCAATCCCTAGTTACCGCCCCCCCCCACCCAATCTTCTTTTCCCAATAATAAATTAGACTTAGCTTACTTTACCTTTTGACTTCATAAACATACATTTTAAAATTGTGTCATTTTTTAATAATACACAACTTAAAACCTAAACACACTGCACAGCTGTGTGAAATATTTTCTTTCTTTGTATCTTTATTTTGTAAAATTTTTTTCTCCATATTTCACAGTTTTATTTTTACAAATCATCAATAATGCGATATTACTTTCAGTAAAATGTGTCCTGATATAGCTCACTCTTGATTTAGAATTAATTCTTATAAAGTTGTGTTGGGAGGGTTTTCTTTATATATATATATATATATATATATATATATATATATATATATATATATGTGTGTGTGTGTGTGTGTGTGTGTGTGTGTATATATATATATTTGTGATTTTTTTTTCCTTTAAAAATACCTTTAACTAGTTTAAGAGATTTTTTTGTTAATTTTCATTTCATTCCACACAGGGCTGTAACTGATTTCTTTTCTGCTCTTTACAAACTGATATTCAGGTGAAGCTGCATCAGTTCCCTGGTTATCTGCAACAGAAAAGGGCAGCAGGTTACACGGTCACTGGCGTGGCGCAGACTGCCCACAGCTCGGACTTGGCCCAGCTCTGCTTCCCTGAGAAGTCGCTGCTCCTGTTGGGGTGAGTAGCCTCCCCGCGCCCTTGGAACATGTTTCTCATCTGGCAGTTTTCCTGGTCCTGCAGCTGTGCCCGAGCTTTGCCTTTGGCCTGGAATGTTGATGGAAACCCCCTACTTTGAAAAAATTTTTAAATTTTGTTCTACTTTTTAAAAAATTTGTTAAATCTAAAACACAGAACACCCCAACCACCTTAGACCCACACAGGGTCAGGACCATCAACACCACCATCTACCACCTCAATGTCTTTTCCACTGGAAGGAGGTCGACAGGGGCAGGAACACACATGTGGCTCTCATCTATGATGATAATGCCTTTTTCTGGAACACAGAAGAAGGACCTGTCTGAGCCTGGTTTAGAGTTAAGCTATTTTTATTTTTAGAGGACAATGAGTGCACTCCAAAATGATAAAGAGAACTGCATAGTCAACATGTGAGCCAGCAACACTCATTTAGTATCATTACCAAGTATTATGAACTCTACATAATAGTATGCATTATAGTTGGTGTGGCTGGTGGAGCAGCAGACTTGCTTACACTCACATCACCACAGCTGTGAGGGTAGTGCATTGCACTGTGATGTCATGATGGCTACTACACCACTGAGTGATGGGAAATTTTCAGCTTCAGTAGAATCTTGTTGGACAGCTATCATAAGTGCTGTCATATAGTCCATCACTGATCAAGATGTTGCTGGGTGGTACATGACCATATTTACTCCCTTAGTTTTCTCTGTCTCCCTCTGTCCAGAATCTTATCCCCATTCCCTAAAAATTCTGAGTTTTCCCATTTTAAGTATTCTCGTGTTCACCTTCCAAAGATGTATCTTTCTTTTATTTCCACCATTCTCCCATTTTTAAAATTTATATTTCTTCAAATATTAGCTCTTTGTCTTTTCCTCTGTTCTATCCTTCTCTCTGTTTAATACTTCCAAAGACAATTCCAGTCTTTATAGCAATGAACTGTGATCCTGGAAAAGACTTTGAAAAGAATTCAGAATGTTATTAAATAATTCCTTCTGTTAGATATACTAAATGTGATACTCAGTCTTTTAGTTCAGGAGATTGGAATGTATACTTTCCCAAATGAATTTACATTTTAAATGTAAGAAGTCTCAGTAAATTCATAATAATAAAAATAAATATGAACTATACAAATTCTGGGAAAACCATTATGCAACATCTAACTATTCAGCAAAAATGAGAATGGGCTCAAACATGAAGAAGATTGTACCAGAATTCTAAATATTCACCCGATTCAGGAAAACAAACATGTTTTAAGTGAGGATAACATAAAAAAAAAACTATTCTCTATCTCCTCCTTTTCACTAGTGAATTAGCAATAGTGTGTGTGTGTGTGTGTGTGTGTGTGTGTGTGTGTATAGATATTCAGGGATAGGATAGGGCACATGAGATGCCTGATTCTCCTAGGACTATTTCTTAAGACAAAATTGCCTTGAAATTGAACTCAGCATTTTAGCCCACAATTATGCACAAAAGAGCAGAACAAGTCTGAGTTCAGTCTTTGTATCTGCTGAGTATTTATTTAAAGCATTTACTGAGAGGAGAAGTGGATGCTCCCTGTAAAATTGAGGGAGGTTATATGCAAGAATTCTCTGGAAATGCTCAACTACTCCTCTATTCACAATACTTTACCTCTGGCAACAAATGTACTTAGCTCATTCAAAATTCAAAAGCCTTTCTCCTTGGAAGAAAGGTTAGCCACCATGCAATCCACTGCTGAGTCACATCGCCTGTGTGTTCCCAAACATATTTGGTTTTCTAACTCTTCTTTCTAGCCACAGCCAGGAGTGCTGAGGGTTTCAGTAAATAACATTTTTTTTTCTGCGACAGGCAGCAAAATGGCCCTCCTGAGATATCCATCTAATTTCTATAACATGTGAATATATTATGTTAAAAGGTAACAAAGAGGGACTGAGACTACTGATGGGATTAAGACAGATAATCAGCTGATCTTAAAATAGGGAAATTATCCTGCATTATGGATTATCTGTGTGAGTCCACTGTAATCACAGGGTCCTTTGAAGTGAAAGAGAAAGTCAGGAGGAGATAAGGATGATGTAATGAAATATGATGTAATGCACTTGAGAGGCATTGCTGACTACTGTAGATCGTGTCCCTCAAAAGGATGTATTGGCGTCCTAATGCACAGAACCTCAAAATATGACTTTATTTGGGCATAGGGTTTTTTAAGAAGGGTAAAGAATAAAATGAGGTCATTGGGGTAGAGCCTAATCCAATATTACTGGTGTCCTTATAAAAAGAAGAAACTGTGGCACAGAGAGACATTCACGGAGGGTTATTGTGTGAGGAGACTCGGGGAGAACTCCTGTGCATACGGAGGGTTGGAGCCAGGCATGATATAAGCTAAGGAAGACCAAAGATTGCTGACAACCATCAGAAGCTGGGAGAGAGGTACAAGCAGATTCTCCCTCAGCACTCTCAGGAGGGACCAACCTTGTTGATACCTTGATTTGAAGCTTGGGGCCTCCAGGGCTGTAAAATCATTTTCTGTAATTTTAAGCTACCCACTTTGTGGCACTTTGTTACAGCAGCCTTAGGTCTGCAGAAAGAAACCAAGTACTGCCAACACTTGATTTAAACCTAGTGTTATAGTCTGAATGTTTGTGTGCCCCAAACCCACAAATTCATACGTTAAAGTCCTAACTCCTAACATGAACATAATTGCAGTTAGGGTTAGTACCAGGTAAGAAGAGGAAGAGATACCAGAGAATTCTCTCATATATTCTCATTCTTATATTCTCTCTCTCTCTCTCTCTCTCTCTCTCTCTCTCTCTCTCTCTCATTCTCTTTTTCCCTTCTTCCCTCCTGCTCTCTCTCCTTGGCCTTTCAATCATGTGAGGACACAGAACATGTCCATCTTCAAAACAGGAAGAGAGCCCTCACCAATAACCAAATTGGCCAGAACCTTGATTTTGGCCTTTCTACCCTCCAGAATTGTGATAAAATAAATTCCTATCATCCAAACCACACAGTCTATCATATTTTATTATGATAGACACCCGAGTAGACTAAGATACCTACTGAGACATATTGGGCTTTTGAACTCCAGACCTATAAGGTAATGTATTTCTATTGTTTGGCATTAAATTTGTAGCAGTTTGTCACGATACAAATGAGAAGCTAATGCATTCCTTATCATTAAATTTCCAATATTTTAGCTACCGGATAGATTGGCATCAATTCGTTAGTTCATCTTTTAATTTATCTTAGTTTCTTCAAATATACTCAAGTTAGAGTATCTGTATAGACTTCAGAAATGTACCAATGCAAGTGCTAGATGGCCAGTAACTACAAATATGCAGTTAAAGTCTTGGTGAGACACAACCATTACTGCCCCCATTTCATAGATTTGGGTTTTACTCATTTTGTAAAAAAAAAAAAAAAAAAAAAAAAAAAAAAAAACACTCGTAAGAGACAGAAATAATTTTCCTTACTAGAAGAATCTTTTGATATGGCAACTCTAGAATTCTATGTAAATGATGTTAAAGGGGGAAAAATATGTCAAACAATATGGTGAATTATTGCTATTTGTGGAATATTTCACACCTATAATTTTATCTGAAGTCTATAAATTTTTTCCTGCTGTCCATGAAACATGCATAAAGCACAGAATTAGCATTTGGAAAATCAAGGTAGAAAATATACCTTGACACAAACTTGGAAAAATTTAACACAAATATCCAAAGGCCTAAAATAATTTTAATGAAGTCACCATTTTAACATTAACCAATAGATGAATATTTAGTAAAACCAAAGCTATACAGTCCTGGAATCAAACAATCTGTAGACTTTAGAAGTTTATAATTTCTATGTCCTCAGGCTTCTTTAAGTTCTATGAGGGAACAGCTAAATAGCTCCGAGAAAACCTCTTTTTAAAAAAATATTAATGTCTTTAAACTTTCTATATCAAATAACTTCACTCTTCATCTTAATATTTTAACACCCTTTATGATTTTTAGTTTACCTGTGCAAAACATTTTACACTGAGCTAATGTAAAATGAGCTCTTTGTTTCTTGTCTACTGTTATTATATTCCCAGTAAATTGTATTATTTAGTTTTTGCTATATTATAAGCACTCCAAAATATATTGGCTTAAAATGATTTTGTTTAGGATTTTGGCCTGCTACATGGTTCTTTTTAGCCATGCCAACTCAGCTGATTCTGCCAGGCTTGTACGTGCTGTCAGCAGGAAGTTTGATGGGGCCGCGTGACCTGCAATTCTTTTATTCTCCTTTCTGACAGGCTCTGGGCCAGGACAATGGAGATGATTGGACCAGTAGATCATCGCCCAGGATGCTGGTGGGGTTTCATAATATGATAGTCAGTTGCAAGGTTCCCAGGAGTAATAAGAAAGCCTGTCTTGTTGTCCATGTGATTTTGAAATTTCTGCTGTCATCATGCTTCATAATGTCCACTGGCCAAATCAATGCCAGCCTGGTCAGTGTGGGTGGGAACTGCTGAAAGGCATCTGTAATTTGTGGACATTTTTGCAATTAGTTACACAGAACTTTCCTCCAGTTTGAGCTCCACATACACATACTGTATTATATCACCATGGATATGTCTCACATGAACCTTTACTTGATGCATAATATTTAAGGTTGAGCATGCTCTTCTCTAGATTTTTATAATGTGATCAGTAAAACTATTTTCCCTAGAGTTGCTCATGCCAGATACAAGAAGTCATCTCTGACTTCCCATCTCTTTCCATCTCTAATATCCAAGTAGTTACCCATTCATTTTAATTGTATCTTGTACATATCTGTTTAATTCCTCCATACTCTCTATCCCCACATCTTTTTTTTAATCTAAACCCTTCATATTATTTGTTTATTTACTTTTTACACAAATAGAGCACAACGTTTTGTTTCTCTGGTTATACATGATGTAGAGTCACACCATTCAGTGCAATAATAACCTGTACATAGGGTAATAATGTCCATCTCATTCCACCACCTTCCCCCCACCACACCCCATCCTCTTCCTTCCCTCCCCTCTACACAATCCCAAGTTCCTTCATTCTTTCCCTGCCCTCCTCTTTATGAATCACCATCCATTTATCATAGAAAACATTTGGCCTTTGGTTTTTTGGGGATTGGCCTATTTTGCTTAGCATGATATTCTCCTACTCCATCCATTTATTTACTGGCATATGCTATAATTTCATTCTTCTTTAAGGCTGAGTAATATTCCATTGTGTATATATACCACAGTTACTTTATCCATTCATCTACTGAAGGACATGTAAGTTGGTTTAACAGCTTAGCTATTGTGAATTGAGCTGCTCTAAACATTGAGGTGGCTGCATCACTGCCATACGCTGATTTTAAGTCCTTTGGGTATAGACCAAGGAGTGAGATAGCTGGGTCAAATTGTGATTCCATTCCAAGTTTTCTGAGGAATCTTTATACTGCTTTTCCAGAGTGGTTGCACCATTTTGCAGTCCCTCCAGCAATGAATTCATGTAACTTTCCCCCCACATCCTCACCAGCACTTGTTATTGCTTGAATTATTGATAATTGCCATTCTGACTGGAGTGAGACGAAATCTTAGAATAGTTTTGATTTGCATTTTACTAGAGATGTTGAACATTTTTTCACCCATGTCCATGTCACTATCATCTCCTGCCTAGAGACAGAACTTGCTGACAGCGGTACTTGCTTAAGATGACTTTATGCTTCCTTTCTTCTGTTCAGTCTGCTCCTCACAGTGCAGCTATCTATTTTATAAAATATGAATCTGATTATATCACACAACTGCTGAAAAACTTCTACTGGACTAAGGGGTTTTAAAAGGTGGAAAGGTTATGTGGAGGAAACAGAAAAAATACAAATTTTCAACGAAGTGGATAGTCATAAAACTGGGGAAGTGGTGTGTGTGTGTGCGTAAGTTATTTTTAAATGATAAAATATGAGTGTCTTTGTGAGTAGAGATCCTCAGAAATTAGAGGCAAAGAGAACCAAAGGAACAAGGTCTAAGAGGAGACAGACAAAATGGAATCTGAAGCATAGGCAGGGAGTCTAGGGTCAGATGACAGAGGCTGATCAGTTTTTTGGATTTTATTTAGTAGACAGTTAATACACAGTGCCTCATATATAGTATGCAATTAAACATTTGTTGAATAAGTGAAGGAATAAGCTGACAAAGTTTCTGGTAAGAAAAATGGCATAATTCTCACTGTTTTTTTTTTTAAAACTAGCTTAAGGAAGAAGATATTGGGAAAGTGATGGCATTGGGTCAGAAAACTATTTGGCAATAAGTGCACTGATTTACATGAGCAGTAACAAGGGCCTGGACTAGGCTAGAGAAGGGGAAAGACGTTCAGCGGTGGGGAATAATCACAGAGAGTCATGCTCCAATAATCGCCCTTCCTAGGAAAGCAAGCACTCTGGTCTGTCCTAGGCAGTGGGGAGCCACCACCACTAGCTCCCAGCTCAGAAAGCACCTTTTTCCCTATAGTCAAAATCCCTTCATCCATCCAAAGGGACACAACAGCCTGGATTTGTTAAGATCCTTCCAACCCCTCATGTAGCATCAGCAGGAAAAAGTAGGAGTTCTAATGGCACGAGATAAACCAAACAGTCCAACCTAGCACCACATATTTCTGAAAATTATACTATAATTAGAATCAAAAAAGCAGTCCAGGAGCTGTGTGCCAAACCTAAACAGTATGAATTCTTGATAAAATAGTATAATTTAAGTGGAACTTAGAGTTTCTAATATAATAGCCAAAATTATAGGTTACAGCCAGAAGAAGAAAAAAATCACCATCATAGCAAGAACCAGGAAAATCACAACTTGAATGAGAAAATTCAACTGACACTAACACTGAGATGTATAAAGTGCAGGATTTATCTCTCAAGGTATTTAAAGCCATCACCATAGAAATGTTTCAACAAATAATTATGAATTCTCTTGAAATGAGAGAGAAACAGTGATTCTCAAGAAACAGAA
Organism: Spermophilus citellus; assembly: GCF_964194105.1. Lineage (NCBI taxonomy): Eukaryota > Metazoa > Chordata > Mammalia > Rodentia > Sciuridae > Spermophilus > Spermophilus citellus. The sequence continues at coordinate 69,788,938 of NC_138182.1, read as the reverse complement.
GTTATTAAAAAATTGGAAATTATGGAGCTGAAATAAACAATAAGCAGAACTTTGAAAACTCAATGGGTATACTCAATAGTAAAAATGAAAATTATAAACTTAAATTTTGAGGACAAAACAGTAGAATTCCTTGAATCTGAACAATAGAAAATATAGGCTGAAAGAAAGTAAACAGATCCTTAGGCACCTAGGAGACAAGAACAAAAGAGCAAATATTCTTTAAGTCCCTAAAAAGGATAAAGACAGAGGGGATGAACATGCATTTGAAAAAAAATAAAAATTGAAATTTCTCAAGTTTTGCAAAAGGCCCAAACTGAGAGATTCATGCAGTTGTGGAAATCCACACATTAAGCTACACAAAGAAAAGATCTTGAAAGGAGTCAAAGAGAAATTACATATCATGGAAACCATAAGAGAATAAAGTATTTTTCAAGTGCTAGAAGAAAAGTACTGTCAACTGCAAATTCTATATCCAGCAAAACTATCCTCCAGAGGGTAAGAGCAATAAAGACATTCTCCAACTCAAGGAAAACTGAAGGAATTTGTCACTAACTGACTCACTTTAATGATTGGTGAACAGAATCAGTGCTGATACAAAATACAGTTTGTATCGGTTTCTATAAAGCAACTTGCTTTCTATAATTTCAAATTCCATAGATGGAGACTGAATTTAGATATTTTCAGGAAAATAGAGAGAAACAAAATAATAGAGTCATTCACAGGATGCAACTGGGTTCACAGAGTGGATAGCCTTGGGCCCAGGTATCAATACTTGGAGGAGATGGTTTCCAACTGAATTAGAACCAACTCCAGATTGAAGTTTGAAGGAAGCTATAAGAAAGGAATGAGCTGCAAAGTGGGGAGTTAGAAATAAGCAAGAACAAATAAAAGAAGAGAGATTCTTGGGAAGGCGGGGCCAGGACAGAGCACAGGTGTGTATGGGTGTCTGGGTGCTTAGGGAAGAAGTGTAGGAGAACCATCTAACATAGGAAGTCATAAAGGAAGGATTTCATTGTAGATCCTCTTTGAAACAACCAGAATCTGGACAGAACACTTAGTGGAAATGCAAACTGTAGGGACTGATTGATCTGAGTGAAAAGAAACAACCAGTTTGTGAAGCTGTCATACATACCTAGAAACGAAATAGTTAAAAACCAAACAGTAGCTTCTAGGTACCCAGTAATTTTCTGCAATGACACGATTCTTAATTTCTTTCTAACACAGACACATGGCCCTTCTTTTCTTTTTAAGATTCAAATGAAACTTAAAGCATGCTATGATTGAAATATGAGGTGTCCTACAAAAGCTCATGTGTGAGATAATGTAAGAAAGGTCACAGATGAAATGGTTGGGTTATGAGAGTCTTAACCTAATCAGAGCATTAATCCACAGTTAGGAATTAACTGGTCAGTAACTGTAGGAATGTGGGGTATGGCTAAGGAAATAGGTCCCTATATATTTTGTCCCTGGTGAACAGAATGCTCTCTCTGCTTCCTTATTGCCAGGTTCTGAACAGCTTTCCTCTCCCATATTCTTCTGCCATGATGTTCTGCTCCACCTTGTACCCAGAGCTATAAAGTCAGCCATCTATGGACTGAGATCTGAAACCATGAGCACCAAATAAACTTTTCCTCCTCCAACAGTGTTCTTGTCAGGTCTTTTGGTCATAGTAACAAAAAAGCTGACTAAAACAAAGAAAATAAATAATTTGAATGAGTAGTTTATAATAAAGTAGTTTTTCATGAGTGCAAATAGAAGATTTGTATTCTTTTTCTTTTATTTGAAAAGAAAAAAAACACAAACAGTAATATTTTATAGCAAAACTTTTTGCAATTTAACTAGCAGAGGAATTTTATATTTTATACTAAAAATGCAACACAGTTTATAAACTTATCTTTTTATGCAGAGACAAGGGAATATGTATCTACTGTGGCATATACAATAAAATATAATGAGAAATATAAGAGTTTATGAAATTGCTGGTATATAACTTGTGGCACTGGAATAGGCAACAATACTCACCAAGTGCTTTTTGAATCACAATAAAATAAAATGTTTCCCACGTAAGCCCTAAGTAAGCAGAACTATTTCATTTTTTTTCTTGAGGTCATGTATGTTTCCTTTGGGACAAAAAAAAATGTTTTTTTAACTCTTCTTTAGAAACATCTTTCATCTTTATCCCTTATCCATAGTTATTATAAAAATTGCCTTCCATTCTCTAACAATCTTTTGCTAATCATCTAATAAGCACATTTAGATCAAATTTATCTCTTTTTAAAAAATTTTATTTGTTCTTTTGGCTATACATGACAGTAGAATATATTTTGACATATCATACCTACAAGGAGTATAACTTCCCATTATTGTGGTTGTACATGATGTGGAGTTACACTGGTCATGTATTCATATATGAACTTAGGAAAGTCCTGTTCGATTCAATTTGTCTTTCCCATTCCCATCCCCACCTCCCTTCCCCTGTTCCTACTGGTTCAATCCTGTGAACCTCTAATTCTCCCTTCCCATAGCTTATTGTGAGTCAACATCTGCATATCAGAGAGAACATTCAGCTTTGGCTTTTGGGGATTAGCTTATTTCACTTAGCATCATAACATCCAATTCCAACCATTTCTTGGCAAATGCCATAATTTCATTCTACTTTATGGCTGAGTAATATTCCATTCTGTATATGTACATTTTCTTTATCCATTCATCTGTTAAATAGAACCGAGTTTGGTTCCATAGCTTAGCTCTTGTGAATTGAGCTGCTATAAACATTGTTGTGGCTGCATCACTATAGTATGAAGATTTTAAGTATTTGGGGCAGATAACAAGGAGTGGGATAACTGGGTCTGACTGTGGTTCCATTCCAAATTTTCTGAGGAATTTCCACACTTCTTTCCAGAGTAGTTGCACTAATTTGCAGTCCCACCAGCAATATATGACTGAACTTATTCCTTCATATCTTTGACAACATTTATTGTTCTAGTATTCTTGATAATTGCCATTCTGACTGGAGTGATATGAAATTTCAGTGTAGTTTTAATTTGCATTTCTCTAGTTGCTAGTGATGTTGCATATTTTTCCATATATTTGATGACCGATTTTATTTCTTCTGTGACGTGTCTGTTCAATTCCTTTGTTCATTTATTGATTAGGTCATTTGTTTATTTGGTGTTTTTTGAGTTCGTTATATATCCTGGAGATTAATACTCTATGTGTGGTAAGGCGGCAAAGATTTTCCCCCATTCTGTAGGCTCTCTATTTGTGTTCTTTATTGATACCAGACCTTAAATTGTACTAAGAGCTACAGTAACAAAAGCAGCCTATAGTATTGGCACCAAAAGAGACATGAAGACGAATGGTACAGAATAGAGGACACAGAGACAAACCCACATAAATACAGTTATCTCATACTAGACAAAGGTGCCAACAACATGCATAAAAGACAGCCTCTTCAACAAATGGTGCTGGGAAAACTGGAAATCCATATGTAGCAAAATGAAATTTGACCCCTTTCTCTCACCCTGCAGAAATCTCAACTAGAAGTGGATCAGGAAACTATGCATTAGAGCAGAAATCCTGCACCTATTAGAAAAAAAAGTAGGCCCAAATCTCCATCATGTCAATTTAGGAACCAAAATCTCCAACAAGACTCCTAAAGCACAAAAAGTAAAGTCAAAAATCAATAAATGGGGTGGTATCAAACTAAGAAGCTTCTTCAACTTTATCTCTTGAATCTATTTATCTTACTCTATATCACTCTAGTTAAATGACCATTATTTCTTCAACTATCAAAGAATATCCCTAAATGATCCCTAGATTTCTAGTTTCATCCTTTAAACAATCCTTCAGAGCAGTGAAAATGTAAGAGAATTCTTTCTAAAATATTCATCTCATTATGTGTTCCCTCTGCCTGAAAGCCCTCAGTGGTTCACACTTGTTTTAAAATGTCCAGATTCCAAGGCATGGAACCAAATGCTTTGAGCATCTTTCTAAGATTTTTCTCCTTCTGGTACTTCCCTCAAATCCCATGTTCTGCCACACTGAACTACTTGCAGTTACATTACTGGGCTCTGCTCTTTCATCGACTCTGTCTTAATGCAGGATCTCTTTTGCCTTGAAGGCCTCCCCTGTGTCTCTCCTTTGTAGAACAGATGAATTCTTACTTGTTTTTAAGCACTTATTCACTTGCTTTGGCTTCCATAACAACGTGCACAAACTGAGTGACTTAAACAACAAAAATTTTTTCTCTCATCTTCTGAAGAGTCTGAGGTCACAGTGTTGGCGGGTTGGCTCCTTCTGAAAGCTGGGAGGAAGAGTCTCCTCAGTGCTGCTTTCAATAGCAGAGGAAATAATATCAATTCAATAATTAGCAAAGGACTTGAATAGACATTTCTCAAAACTTGACATAAAAAAATGACCAGCAAGTATGAAAACTGGTGCACAGCATTACTAATCATTAAGGAAATGCAAATCAAACCCATGAATAGACATCACCTCACCTGCGTGCATATTAGTAAGGAGGTAAGTGTCAATGAGAGCATGGAAGAAAGGAAAACTTTGGACACTGTGAGGGAATAAAGATTGGTGCAGCCAATGAGAATAATACAGAGGATTCCAATAAAATTAAAAATAGGACTACCATTTGGCCCAGATTTTCCTCTTATGAGTATATACCCAAAGGAAATTAAATCCGTACCTCATAGAAATTTGTGTGTTACTTGTTCATTGAAGAAGTCTTTATAACAGCCAAGACATGGAAATGAACAAATTGTTCACAAATGGATAAAGAAACTGGAATATTCAGTCTTAAAGAAGGATATCCTGCCACTTGAGGCTATATGGATGAAGCTAGAGGACAGTGAAATAAATCAGGAACAGAAAGAAAAATGCTGCACTATTTCACCTACACATGGAATCCAAAAAACTCCTGGAGTTCATAGAAACAGAGATTAGAATGGTGGTTATTCACCAGGCATGAGGGGTGCTGAGGGAAATGGAGAAATGAAGATCAAAGAGTTTCTGATGATTTTATCAGAGACTGGAGTTTAGGAGCTTTTACCATGAAGAAGGCAACTATGTGAGATGTTAATTTGTGACTGTGATGATCATTTTACTATGTACATGTATATCAAAACATCAATTGTACACCTTAATATATATAATTTTTAAAGGGGAAAATGACATCTTCATTTTTTGGTTTTATCCCCAGAAGTTATCATAGTGTCTATGTATATATTACTTGCTCAATAAATGTTTTTTTTTAGAGAAATTCATTAATAAATAAATAAATTGGCAGATTGCAATCTACTGAAGTTTAGAGACAAATCTTAATTTCTAAAAAGAAAAAGTTTAAAATAAGTTTGTATTAAATAAAATTTATCTCCAAAAGCAAGTAGATTATGAAAATGTATTTATGAAATTAATGGACATTTGTAAATATTTTTGATTACACATAATTGTACATATTACAAGGTCCAATGTGATATTTTGATTCAGGTATACATTGAGTAATGACCACATCAGAGGACTTAGCATATCTATCACCTTCAACTTTTATCATTTCTTTATGATGAGTTCATTTTAAATCTTTTCTTTTTCCTATTTTTGAGGTATTCAATGCATTATTGTTAACTATATTTACCTCACAGTGCTAAAGAATGTCAGAAATTTTTCTTCCTCTCTAACTGTAACATCATACCCATTGACCAACTTCTCCCTATATATACTATCACCTATTCTCCCCAGACTCTGGTAACCACTATTCTACTTCTAACCCAAATGAGATCAACTTTTCTAGATTCTAAAAAAAAAAAATGCAGTATTATTCTTTCTGTTTTCTGTTTTAACTTAGCATACATGTCTTCCTGGTTCAATAATATCATTGCATACAACAGAATTTCATCTTTTTTTGTGATATATATATATATATAAACTTTCTTTATCCAGTTGTCTACTGACAGATATTTAGGTTGATCCTATATCCTGGATATTGTAAGTAGTGCTATAATATATATGAAAGTACATGTGTCTCTGTAGCATAGTGATTTCATTTCCTTTGGGTATACACCCAATAGTGACATTGCTAGATTATAAGGTAGTTCTAGTTTTACTTTTACCACTTTTATTCAACATCGTACTAGAAGTCCTATCCAGAGAAATTAGTCAAGAGGAAGAAATAAAGGGCAGCCAAATTGGAAAAGATAAAGTCAAACATCTCTGTTTTCAGACAACATGATCTTATAATAGAGAAAAATCTTAAAACTTCATCAAAAAAATGTTGAAAGTAATACAGAATTCAGTCAAGTTGCAGGATACAAAATTAACATAAAAAATTAATAACACTTTAATGTCAGGTATAGTGGCACATGCCTGTAATCCCAGAGGCTTGGGAGACAAAGGCAGAAGGATTTTGAGTTTAAAGCCAGGCTCAGCAACTTATGAGGCCCTATGTAATTTAGTGAGACCCTGTCTTTTAAAATTAAAAAACATAAATAAATAAAAAAGGACTGGGGATGTGGCTCAGTGGTTAAACACCCTTGGATTCAATCCCTGGTAACAAAAAAAAAATTAATAACATTTCTAAATAATAATAACAAACTCTATGAAGAGAAATCAAGAAAACAATCTCATTTACAGTAGCCACAAAAATACATAGAAATAAATTTAACCAAAAGATGAAAGGTATCTGCAATGAAAACTACAAAACATTGATGTAAGTAATTGAAAATAAAACAAATAAATGGAAAGATATCCCATGTTCAGTGATTGGAAGAGTTAATATTGTTAAATTGTCCATTCTATCCAAAGCCATCTGCAGATTCAATGTGATACCTATCAAAATATTGATGTATCATTCTTCACAGAAATAGAAAAATCAACTCTGGAATTTGTATAGAACCACAAAGATCCCAAACAGCCAAATAAATGTTGAACAAAAAAACAAAGCTGGAGACATCAACTGTGATGTCTTCAAAATATACTACAAAGCTAAAGCAACTAAAACACATAATAATGTCATAAACACAGTCAAGCAGACCAATGTTACAGAATAGAGAGCCCCAAAATTATACGACACATTTGTAATCAACTGATTTTTGATAAACAATCCAATACTGGGAAATTGAAAATTATGTGTAGAAGAAGGAAAATAAATCCCCATCTCTCACCAGGCACAAATGCCAGCTCAAAATGAATAAATCCCCATCTCTCACCAGGCACAAATGCCAGCTCAAAATGGATTAGAAACTTAAATGTAAGATGTGAAACTATGACAGTACTAGAAAAAAACAAAAACAAAAACAGAGTATTTGGCCCAAAGTTTTTCAGGTAAGACCCCAAAAGCATAGGAAGGAAAAGCAAAAATCAACTAACAGAATTACATCAAACTAAAAGGATTCTGCCCAACAAAGTAAATAATCAACAGAGTAAAGAGACACAGACAGAATGGAAGAAAATATTTTCAAATTATACATCTGACAAGTAGTTAATATCCAGAGTACATAAGGAACTCAAATAACTCAATAGAAAAACAAACAAAATAATCCAGTTAATAAACAGTCTAAAGATCTGAAAAGACACTTTTCCAAAGAAGACATACAAATGGCTAACAGATACAAAAGAAAAAAAAAAAAAAGCGCAACATCACTAAATCATAAGGGAACTGCAAATCCATACCACAATAAGATGTGAGTGCACACCAGTAAGGATGGCTATTATCAAAAAGACAAAAATAATGCTGGTGAGGATGTGGAAGAAAAGGGAATTCATTTTACACTGTTAAGACTGTAAATTATAGGAATCCAAGATGGTGAAGTAGAGGAGAAGCAGCCGTTTCTGGCTGCTCTGTGCATGAATTCCAGAAATCTATCAGGCACCTTCTCCATGGGGACTAACCTCGAAGGAATACAACATCTCAGAGTGTGTGACAGGACTTCATACAGTGATTCTCACAAAATCCACCAGAGCTACAAGCACCAGCAGAACTCAGAGCCTTTGTGTTCGGTAAGATTCCAGACGCAGGTCCCCAAGCCCACAGTTTGAGCACACGCACAACTCTCAAGTGGCCGAGCATAAACAACAAATCGGGACCTTGGAAGAGCGGCAGAACTCCAGACTATGTTCAGCTCCCTCACAGGTCACCAGATTACATTCTAGTCACCCCACGAGGACATCTCAGCTCCCCCAACATCACCAGAGACCCCTACAGGGAAACAGATGGACTCCATGTTGGAAAACATTTCTGGCCATTTTGGTGGGTGTGGCTATCAGTGCGGATCTGCAACTGAACAGGTACCTGGTTTTCAACTCCCCCACCCCCAACTGTGATAAGGAGTCACAAAATCAGCCCTCAGTGGAACAGGAGGAAAGTGCCACCAGGGCGTTGCCCACCTGATGGGATCTGAGGGCGGAGGTCGAGAAGGGAGGGGAGGGGTCTAAAAACCAGGAGCAACTCACAGTGACCAAGATTAGGGAAGCCCAGACAAGAGAGGGAGAGCTCTAGTCTTCTCACATTGGTTACCTACACCACCCTGAGGGAGAGACTCAAGCTTGGAATGGACAACTCCAACTACTGGAAGAGAAAATAAGAAAATGGGACTCTTAAGAGTTTTTTGTTGTTGTTGTTGTTGTTTGTTTTTGTGTATTTGTTTTTCTTTAATATTTATTTTTTAGTTTTTGGTGGCCACAACATCTTTATTTTTATTTTTATGTGGTGCTGAGGATCGAACCCAGCGCCCCGCGCATTCCAGGCGAGTGCACTACCGCTTGAGCCACATCCCCAGCCTTTTTTGTGTATTTGTATGTGGTTTTTTTTGGTTGTTGTTTGTTTTTTTTGTTTTCTTCTCTTCCATTTTATCTTCTTCCCTTCTCTTCTACCCTTCCTCCTCTGATTCTCACAACCCCAACATATGTGAAATCAAGAACTTAGCATAAAATAGAACTTTAAGAACTGAGTCACCAGAATAATATAGAGGAATTTCATAAGCCCCCCCCCCATTTTTTTCTTTCTTTCTCTCTCTCTCTTTCTCTTTCTTTTGTTTTTATTTTTATTCCTTCCTCTCTTCCTCTTTCAACCTCCTAATTTTTACTATTTTTACTTCTTGTAATTTTCTAAATACATTACATGTGTTTGTTTTATGCATTCTACTGTCCTCCCACATACTTGTCTACACTAAATTACCTCCTGTCTATTCCCCTGCTACTAACCCTCTTCATTAGAGTTCTCCTACAAATTTCCTAAGTTATATTAACCCCATACACTCACATCTTTCCCCCTTAACATAACATCATACACCTAACCCCCAATTCTCTGTCCACCACTAGAAATGGTACACCTTTTATGAAATTACTGATTATATTTTAAATAATAATTGAATCCAACATTTCTAGACATTGAGACTAACTATAAATGTCTTAATAACAATAATTTACCCATAGGTTATGTATTATTGATATTGGGAACTATCAAGATTGCCCTTTCCCATAAAGGAGGAATCTTGGAACTATACAAGAGCACTACAAATCTATGGGGTAAAAACAATAACACACCAGTTCCATAGAGTGGGAAAGAAACTCGAGCATCATGAAAACAAGGGAAGAAAGTATCACAAACAGTTCAAGACAACACATCATTAGAAGACTTAACAGAAACAGCAGAAAAAAATGAGAGAAAGATTTCAGGATTTACATGAATCAGATGTTTTCGAATCTCAAACAAGACATTGGACAAAAAATACACACAGTGAAAGATCACTTTGACAATGAGCTACATAAACAAATCCAAGAAGCAAAAGATCACCTCTACAGGAAGATAGAGGTTATAAAAAAAGAAAAACAGAAATTCTTGAAATGAAAGAAATAATAAACCAAATTAAAAACACAATGAGAGCATCACCAGCAGAGTAGACAACTTAGAAGATAGGACATCAGACAATGAAGACAAAGTATCTCATCTTGAAAAGAATGTACACAGCACAGCAAAAATGATAAGAAACCATGAGCAAAATATCCAAGAAATATGGGATAGCATAAAAAGACCAAATTTAAGAGTTATTGGGATAGACAAAGGAATGAACAATCTGTTCAATGAAATAATATCAGAAAAATGAAATGGAAATCCAAATCCAAGAAGCCTACAGGACGCCAAATGTCAAATATCAGAAGAGACCCACACAAGACACATTATAATGAAAATGTCCAACATACAGTATAAGGAGAGAATTTTAAAAGCCATAAGAGAAAGGAATCAGATTACATATAGGGTAAACCAATTAGGATAACAGCAGATTTTTCAACACAGACCATGAAAGCTAGAAGATCCTGGAACAACATATTTCAAACTCTGAAAAATAATGGGTTTCAGCCAAGAATCTTGTATCCAGCAAAACTAAGCTTCATATATGAAGATGAAATAAAAACCTTTCACGATAAACAAAAGTTAAATGAATTTGCAGCTAGAAAACCAGCACTACAAAACATCCCTGGAAAAATATTTCATGAAGAGAAAATGAAAAACAACAATGATAACCAGCAGAGGGAGGTAGTACACTAATCAAAGAGGAAAACCAAGTCAAGTTAAATAACAAAAATAAACAAATATGGCTGGAAATACAAACCATGTCTCAATAGTAACCCTAAATGTTAATGGCTTAAACTCACCAATCAAAAGACATAGATTAGCAGATTGAATTTAAAAAAAAAGATCCAACAATATTCTGCCTACAGGAGACTCATTTGATGGGAAAAGACATACACAGACTGACAGTGAAAGGTTGGGAAAAATCATACCACTCACGTGGACTGCGGAAGCAAGCAAGGGTCTCCATACTCATATCAAATAAAGTAGACTTCAAACCAAACTTAATCAAAAAGGAAAGGTGGACATTACATACTGCTCAAGGGACCCATACACCAACAAAACATAACTATCTTAAATATATATGCCCCAAACAATGATGCAGCTATGTTCATCAAACAAACTCTTCTCAAGATCAAGAGCCAAATTTACCACAAAACAATAATTTTGGGTGACTTTAACACACCTCTCTCACCACTGGACAGATCTTTAAAACAAAAGTTGAATAAAAAACTACAGAGCTCAATAACACAATTAATAATTTAGACTTAACTGACATATATAGAATATATAAGCCAGCAACAAGCACATACACTTTTTTTCTCAGCATCACATGGATCCTTCTCAAAAATAGGCCATATAATATGCCACAGGGCAACTCTTAGCAAATACAAAGGAGTAGAGTTACTACCATGCATTTTATCATATCATAATGGAATGAAATTGGAAATCAATGACAAAATAAAGAATAAAAGATTCTGCATCACATGGAGACTGAACAATATGCTACTAAATGAACAATGGCTTACAGAATACATCAAGGAGGAGATTAAAAAATTCTTAGAGGTAAATGAGAACATAGACACAACATATCAAAATCTCTGGGACACTATGAAAGCATTACTAAGAGGAAAATTCATTGCATGGAGTTCATTCCTTCAAAGAAGTCAACAAATAAATGGCCTCACACTACATCTCAAAGCCCTAGAAAAAGAAGAACAAACCAGCAGCAAAAGCAGTAGAAGGCAAGAAATAACTAAAATCAGAGCTGAAATCAATGAAATCAAAACAAAATAAACCATTGAAAAAATAGACAAAACTAAAAGTTGGTTCTTTGAAAAAAATAAATAAAATTGACAGACCCTTAGCCATGCTAACAAAGAGAAGAAGAGAGAGAACTCGAATTACTAGCATATGGGATGAAAAAGGCAATATCACAACAGATGCTACAGAAATACCGAAGATAATTAGAAATTATTTTGAAAACTTATACTGTAATAAAATAGAAGATAGGGAAGGCATCAATAAATTCCTTAAGTCATATGATCTGCCCAGATTGAGTCAGGAAGTTATACACAACTTAAACAGACCAATATCAAGTGAGGAAATAAAAGAAGCCATCAAAAGACTACCAACCAAGAAAAACCCAGGACCAGATGGATACACAGTTGAATTCTACAAGACTTTTAAAGAAGAATCAATACCAATACTCTTCAATTTATTTAAGGAAATAGAAAAAGAGGGAGCACTTCCAAACTCATTCTATGAGGCCAATATCACCCTGATTCCAAAACCAGACAAAGACACTTCAAAGAAAGAAAACTTCAGACCAATATCTCTAATGAACATAGATGCAAAAATCCTCAATAAAATCCTGGCAAATCAAATACAAAAATATATCAAAAAGATAGTGCACCATGATCAAATGGGATTCATCCCAGGGATGCAAGGTTGGTTCAATATATGGAAATCAATAAGTGTAAATCATCACATCAATAGGCTTAAAGATAAGAATCATATGATCATCTTGATAGATGCAGAAAAATCATTTGACTAAATACAACATCCCTTTATGTTCAAAACACTAGAAAAACAAGGGATAACAGGAACATATCTCAACATCATAAAGGCTATCTATGCTAAGCCTCAGGCCAACATCATTCTAAATTGAGAACAATTGAAGGCATTCCCTCAAAAATCTGGAACAAGACAGGAATGCCCTCTCTAACCACTTCTATTTAACATAGTTCTTGAAACACTGGCCAGAGAAATTAGACAGACAAAAGAAATTAAAGGAATAAGTATAGGAAAAGAAGAACTTAAACTAACACTATTTGTTGACGGTATGATTCTATACCTAGAAGACCCAAAAAACTCCACCAGAAAACTCCTAGAACTGGTAAATGAATTCAGCAAAGTACAAGGATATAAAATCAATACCCATAAATCAAAGGCATTTCTGTATATCAGTAACAAATCCTCTGAGAAGGAAATGAAGAAAACTACCCCATTCACAATATCATCAAAAAAAAAAAAAGATAATTGGGAATCAACTTAACAAAAGAAGTGAAAGATCTATACAATGAAAACTACAGAACCCTGAAGAGAGAAAGCAAAGAAGACTTTAGAAGATGGAAAGATCCACCTTGCTCATGGATAGACATAATTAATATTATCAAAATGACCATACTACCCAAAGCACTATACAGGTTTATTGCAATTCTGATCAAAATCCCAATGGCATTCCTCATAGAAATTGAAAAAGCAATCATGAAATTCATGTGGAAAAATAAGAGACCCAGAATAGCTAAAGCAATCCTTAGCAGGAAAAGTGAAGCAGGTGGCATCACTATACCAGACCTTAAACTATACTACAGAGCAATACTGACAAAAACTTCATGGTATTGGCACCAAAACAGGCCAGTAGATCAATGGTACAGAATAGAGGACACAGAGACTAACCCACAAAATGACAATTATCTTGTATTATACAAAGGCACCAAAAACATACACTGGAAAAAAGATAGCATCTTCAACAAATGGTGTTGGGAAAACAGGAAATCCATATGCAACAAAATGAAATTGGACCCTTATCTATCACCATGCACAAAACTTAACTCAAAATGGACCAAGGGCCTAGGAATTAAACCAGAGACTCTGCAACTAGTAGAAGAAAAAGTAGGCCCTAATCTTCATCATGTGGGATTAGGCCCCAACTTCCTTAATAAGACTCCTATAGCACAGGAATTTAAAACAAGAATTAATAAATGGGATGGATTCAAACTTAAAAGTTTTTTTCTCAGCAAAAGAAACAATCTGTGAAGTGAATAGAGAGTCTACATCCTGGAAGCAAATTTTTACCCTTCACACATCAGATAGGGCACTAATCTTTAAGGGTATATAAAGAACTTAAGAAGCTAAACACCAAAAAAACAAATAATCCAATCAATAAATGGCCCAGGGACCTGAACAGATACTTCTCAGAAGAGGATATAAAATCAATCAACAAATATAAGAAAAAAATGCTCATCATCTCTAGCAATCACAGAAATGCAAATCAAAACTACTCTAGGATATCACCTCACTCCAGTCAGAATGGCAGCTATTATGAATACAACCAACAAGTGTTGGTGAGGATGTGGGGAAAAGGTATACTCATACATTGCTGGTGGGACTGCAAATTGGTCCAGCCAATTTGGAAAGCAGTATGGAAATTCCTCTTCTTGAACTATACTCAAAGGACTTAAAAACAGCATACTACAGGGACATAGCCACATCAATGTTTATAGCAGCACAATTCACAATAGCTAAACTGTGGAGCCAACCTATATGTCCTTCAGTGGATGAATGGATTAAAAAAATGTGGCGTTTATACACAATGGAATATCACTCACCATTAAAAAAGAACAAAATCATGGCATTTGCAGGCAAATGGATGGTGTTGGAGAAGATAATGCTCAGTGAAGTCAGCCAATCCCCAAAAAACAAATGCCAAATGTTTTCTCTGATATAAGAGGGGCGACTCATAGTGGAGTAGGGAGGGAGAGCATGAGAGGATTAGATTAATTCTAGATAGGGAAGAGGGATGGGAGGGAAAAGGAGAGGAAAGGGGATTAGCAAGGATGGTGGAAAGTGATGGACATCATTATACAAAGTATAGGTATGAAGACTTGAATTGGGTGTCAACACACCTTATATATAGAGATATGAAAAATTGTGGCATATATGTGTATTAAGAATTGTAATGCAAAAAAGTACATGTATAAAAGCATAAATTGATGTGAACATACTTTATATACAGAGATATGAAAAATTGTGCTCTATATGTGTAATAATGATTTAATGCATTCCACTGTTGTCATGTATTTAAAAAAATAATAAAATCAATTTTTAAAAAGACTGTAAATTAGTATAGCTGTTATGGAAAATAGTATGGAGTTGCTTTTTTAAAAGTATATGATGCAAAATTTATGACAATGATGTTTCAATTTTAATTAATAAAAATCTTCAGCTTACATGATGGTTTTAAATCCTTTATTAAACTTGGACAGCCAGGCATGACCTGTCACATGGTGTTTTATACTTTGCAATGTACTATTCTTCTGAGAGATAGTATATATGATTCTTAGGTCTTGTCTTATTGATACTATTATCCCCATTGTAAAGATAAGGACATTGTTATTTTGAGATTTTTTTTTAATCTTTTCTAAGTATATGAACTAAAGGCCCTGTCATGGTTTGGATCTGGAATGTCCCTCAAAGCCTATAGCACTTAGTCCCTAAGTGCTATAGTATTCAGAGGCAGAGCCTTTTGAAAAGTGATTGGACCATGGGATCTGACATCACCAGTGGATTAATGCATTGATGGGTTCGTAGCTGATGGCATTATAGGCAGGTGGTTGGGACTGTAGGAGGCCTAGTTGGACAAAGTAGATGATTAGAGGTATGCTCTGGAAGGATGGATCTTGCTCTTGGCCCTGCATTGCACTCGCTCCCATTCCCCCACCTCCCCACCCCTCACTTTCTTTCTTTCTCTCTCTCTCTCTCTCTCTCTCTCTCTCCCTCTCTCTCCCCTTCCCAATCACCCTGAAGTGAGCAGCTTTTCTCTGGCACCTCCTCTCCACCTTGACTAACTGCCTCACCAAGAGCAAGAAATAATGAAGCCAGCCAACCCCTGAAACCCTGGATTGAAACCTCTGAAACCATAAGTCAAAATAAATCTTTTCTCTTATAAGTTGATTTTCTCAGGTATTTTGTCATAGTGACAAAAAGCTGACTAACATAGTTCATATATATTTTTAATATCTTCTCTTCATATAAAAAATTACAAGTGTAAAAATATATACCAATAATAGGTTTTCTATCAATATTGAACTGTATCTTTTAACAACTTCTAAAATAAAATGCATGTCAAGTAAAGAAAAGGATACATAATCAACTATATTCACAAATTATCTAATATTCCACAAGCTAAGGAACTAAAAACTTACTTGCTTTCTCTCTGAAAACTATTTGCTTGACAGAACTTTGACCTTTTTATTCTTTGGAACATTGCTCTAACAATAGAACAATAAACCAAATGATAACTCAGTGGTGTTTTCATAAAGGGTGAGTGAAAGTGCTTTCAATAACAACCTGGTCTGCATCAGAAAGACTGACAGAAATAAGAAGAGAACCAGAGACAACTTTAGATGAGATTAGAATGATTTGACCAAAAATAATCTATTCATTTCTTTTTTTTTTTCATGAGCAGAATCTTCCATTACAGGAAGAAAAAAATAAAAGAGAAATTAAAACATTGGGAATCTCTGTTATCTGTAAACCTTTAAGGTCCTGTTACCTAATTGGATTATAATGAAACATAAACAATGTGGGTCTGGCCATGACATTGGGCAGAGGCAGTAATCAGCTGAGATCCAACTGCTGGGAAAATCTCCAGCAGAAACTTCCCAGGTTCACTCACAAGATGATAATTCTCTCCCTGGGGCAATCAACACTTCTAAACAGCCAATCAAGAAAAGATGAATTGTATTTCAAGGCTAACTCAGCACAGTTCTCAGATTTAAAACAGAGAAACATGATCTATATTTGGAGGGCTGGTCTGGATCTACCTTATTACTTTCAGCGCTCCCCTAATTTTATTTGCAATTAAGCACCTGTTTAAATCACAAACCATTATGTCCATAAATTTCTTCAATTTATCCTATGATGCCTACCCCAGGGTCAAGCACCCAGGAAGTGTTTGATGAATGCATAATACACAAAGGGATGGATATCTGTTTTAGTGTTTTTTGGATTTCACCATTTCATGGATATGATAAAATGATCATAGTCTCCCCCAAAGCACTTTCAAATAATGTATCACACTTAAGCCTTGTAGCACTGTAGTAAAGTAGGTATTATTAATGAATCTTAAAAAAAAAAAACATAATATGTATGGTTCAATAGCCATCCCTTCCAAAAAAATGGCCATCACTATTAAGGAGGTAAGGTTGTGCTTCTCAACATGACCAGAGGGGGTCATGATGTTTGTATTTTATACACATTGTTTTAGGTGTTTTTTTGTTTTTTCCCTTTGTCAAAGAACTGACAGGAAAACATAGAGGAGGGAAAGTTTATTTTAGCTCCTGATTTCAGAGGTTCAGCGTGTCATCAGCTGACTCCACAGCTCTGAGCCTGAGGTGAGGCAGAACATCACAGGGAAGGACATGGCCGAGAAAAGCTGTGTAGAACATGACAAGCAATAAGTAAGAGACAGAGCTCCGCCCACCAGGAACACAATATAAATCCCCAAGGCACACCCCCAGTGATCTCCTTCTTCAGGCCACAAACTATCTGCCTACACATATTGCCCAGTTAATCCCAGTTAATCAGTTGATGCACTGATTCTGTTTAGGCTCTCATAATCTAATCATTCCAGCTCTGAACTTTCTTGTATTGTCTCGTACTCAAGCCTTTGGGGGACACCTCCTATCTAAACCATAATATGTAGCAAGTATGACTACCTATCGGGAGTGTCAGTTAATTTCATGGGGAGTCACTGGAGAAAAATGTGCTAATCCAGTTCTTTCTATTCCAGTTTCTATAGTATTAACCTGTTTTATGAATTTATGTATTAGCCATCTCCTTTCATTCATACCAATGTGCTTTATATCATGATTCTAAGAGTGATTTTAAAATGCAGATTTTTATCATTGCCCTGGTTTTGGAGTTAAAAGATTTCCATTGCTCTTAGAATAAAGATCACAATTCTTGATGCAATGCCCTGCAGGTTTAAGCCCCACCACACTTCCTACCCATCACTACGCCCCACTTCCTCCAAGCTCTCTACACTAACCCACTGTGGACTTTGATAAATTTTGAGACCCTGCTAAGTTTTCTCCTGCCTCCTGCTCACCCACATTCTAGAGTGTTTTCCTGGGCCCTGTGTTCTGACGCTGTCAATCTGGCTGGTCTCATCTCCATGTGGCTTCCTCTAATCTTCCTGATTCTCCCACCGTGGTGAAAGCTGCCAGATTAGCTGGAGGCTCTCTGGTAATGCTCAGAACATCCAGACCGATGTGTTTCACATTTTTCATCTGTATCCCTTAGCCTAATTCCTTCTCTAGTTCCTCAATAAATTTCTAGTACCAATCTTGTGCATGGTACTCACTAGATGAGTAATAAACATACATGACTTCATCGAGAACTTTCTCATGGAAGCTGAAGTAATCATTGTAGAAAAGTCTTCCATTCGTGTGACTCTGCTGCTCTTTGATGACTTCTCCACACACCTCCAGATAAAGCCCCAGTCCCTACACCTGGTGTAGTCCACCTTGCTGTTTCCCATGCCAGTGTCCACTCCTTATTTTTTCTCTCACCCACAGTTTTTTCATTGTATATTTCAGCTCCACTGAACCAGCATCAATAACTTTTCTCCTTTGCCTCAGACATTTGCATATTCTGGACCTTTTTCTACTGATCCCTTCCCCACACCTGACTATATTTATTCCTTACTTGGGATTTCACAAAGACTCAATTTGAAAGAAGGCCATTCCTGACACTTGATTTTTGACAAAAATAACTGAGATATACTGTTGATTCGTCATACCACTTATATATGATCATAATACATAATGGTGAAAATTATCTAAAATGAAAATATATTTGAAGCATTAAACAACAATTTTCACAAAAGGATACTGTCAACATTAAGTTGATATAATGCACTCCCTCAAAACTTTCAAAAAAGAGTAAGTGCAATTTGTAAAATCTTTTTTTTTTTTTTTTTTGTGGGGTAGGGGTTTCTAGGAATTGAACTCTAGGGCACTCAACCACTGAACAACATCCCCAGCCCGTTTTTGTGTTTTATTAGAGATAGGGTCTCACTGAGTTGTTTAGTGGCTCCTTTTTGCTGAGGCTGGCTTTGAACCTGCAATCCTCCTGCCTCAGCCTCCCAAGCCACTGGGATTAGAGGCGTGCACTACCGTGCTGGCTGCAATTTGTACAATCTTGAGGGTATTCAATAAATAAACAATAGTTTGCTCTTGAGATGATAGTGTATAGGAAACAGCATTAGATATCTGTGAATCTTTCTAGCAAAGAACTGATAGTCCAATAATAATGTCTCACAAACTTTTTGTGATCTCTTGAGTACGTATATTTCTAACATCTTGTTCTATTAGGCTCATGTGCATTTAAGATTCTGCTTCCTTTAATCACATTCTCTACTAGTTGTACACTCTTCTTGAAAGCATAAATGAGGCCAACATTTTCACTGAGTGATTCTGTGTAAATGGTTTATATTTTGTAGTAGTTTGATTTTACAAATTGATGGTAATGTAAAGCATTTAGTGGAAGCATTTGGAAAGCTTAAATGTGGGTTTAGTACAGGGAAGAAATATTTGAGAAATAGCAATAATTATTATTATATCAGTAAGAATGATTGTACTGTGAATGGTGGAACTGATGGAAAATCATTTGATATTAAAAATTGAAGTGTTTTCCAGATTGAAGAAATTACACATGCTTATTGTACAGAAAAGTCAAATGAAGAATTAAAATCTCTAATATCATCTTATAAAGGTAATTGTATAGAACATTAGTAGTTTTCTGTGTCTTGTCATTTTCATATGCATATTACATTACATACACATGTAATGTTTTAGATTCATAATTTTTGAAACCTAAAACCCTTTTCTTTGTTAGTATCATTTTCTAGGTAATTTTTCTTTTTATCTTCTGTAAATACACACAAAAAACATTTTTTTTCTTTGAAAACAAGCAAGATTTCAATGGTTCCTTAGTATTACAAATATAATTAATTTATTGATTAATTCTCTAATCACTGAATACTAAAAAGATTTCTTATGTTCTAACATTATGAAAGCATCATTGTTGAAAAGTAGTTGTGTACATGCTTGATTATTTTATTCATATTTTTTCCTAGAATGTAGTTATTCGATCACAAGTTAGGCACATTGTTAATGCTTTTGAGACTACTACCAAATTGCTTTCCCTTAATGGTAAGAGAACACTCTTCAATAATTTATTTGTGAGAATGACATTTTTCAACTTATGTTCACCAATACTGGATACTATTTCAAAATATGCCAGCTTCATAGTTTGAAAAGGTAAATCTTAGATTTAAAATACAACAACAAAACAAGGGAGTACATGCCATTCATACATATTTGAAAAGGTTAGCTGATAATAACGATTGCACTGTTTCTTCACACACACAATTTCCTTTTAAAAATATCCTTTCAGGAAATTCACTCTATGCTGAACCAAATACAAACTACCTCTACCTACAGATACATTCTATTCCTGCACATTCTATTTCTGCTGCAGTTGTGTGAATTCAAATATATTGAGATCATCAACTATCACAGAAGCCAAAATAATCTTTTCGCACCCTAGCTTTCCTCTCTAAGAACTGGTTACCACTTATTTGAGTAAGACTACCTTATCACCAGAGCAAATCAGAAAATATGGAATTTTTAGTTTGTATGTGCCCACAAAGGATAAAAATAAGTGAAGACATTCGTGAACCATTTTACCTGCTCTGCTACCTGATTGATAAAATAATAGAAGTTTTTCCTCTCCAAATATATCATTGAGGATAAAATTGAAAGCATTATAATCTTTTGTTCTGGTTATTCTAATGATGGCAAATGATGAAACATTATCATTAGCAAGTATTTTTACCTGAATAGAGGGCAACTAAAGCCCTTCCTTTAGTGATTTTGGTAGGAAGTAGAATAATAAATACTAATGCTTCAGGATACATAAGGCCAGTGAGGAAAGAAAGAAAGAAAGAGAGAGAGAGAGAGAGAGAGAGAGAGAGAGAGAGAGAGAGAGAGAGAGAGAGAGGAGAAAGAAAGAAAGAAAGAAAGAAAGAAAGAAAGAAAGAAAGAAAGAAAGAAAGAAAGAAAGAAAGAAAGAAAGAAAGAAAGAAAGAGGGAGGGAGGGAGGGAGGAAGAAGGGTTAGGTAGCTGTGTGGTTCCTGGCTGTTGCTCCTATAGATAGCACTAGAGTGGGGTGCGACCGGAAACTCCACCTGATCCTGGACTCTGGGAGCCATCCAGAAGTTATGAGGGATATTTTTGGTGAATTCAGGTAAAGACAGGTAGTAGCCTCAAGGTGTGGACATAGCCTTAACATCAGGTCTACAATCTAAAATTCTTATTAAAATTTTCCTTTTGATATAATTGATGATAAAAATCATTTCCTTTAAGTTAGCCAAGAATTTTTGAGAGGTTTTATAATATAAAATAAAATAATAAGGTGATAAAGGAAAAAAATCAGGATGAAGAAAGTGGAGTAGGGAGGGTGGAACTGTAAGAACCTCAGCCTATGGACTCAGAAAAGAGTTGTCAAGCTCATTCTCTGAGCAGCCTTTGTGTTTGGGTTGAGTCAGACGTTATTCCCACAGAGGAGATGGCTCAAGGATCAGCAGCTCTTTTCTCCTCTGTAGTTGAAGGCCTCTCAACTTACACTGATATGGGATTGATAATATGCTTAATAGCCAACGCATATCAGTATAAAAGAAAGCAGCTTCCTCTTCTTAAGGAACTAGTTGTATGGATTTTTGTTTATAGTAGGGAAAATGCCTTTATTATGTAAACTTTGTACTTAAAATCCAAAGAGAACAGACATTCTATAAGATCTAAATATCCATGATGCCAGCCAGGTGCAGTGACACATGCCCGAAATCTCAGCTACCTAAGAGGCTGAAGCAGGAAGATCATGAGTTCAAGGCCAACCTGGGCCATTTAGTGAGACACAGACTTAAATAAAAAGTAAAAAGGGCTGGGGATGTAGCTCAGTAGTAAAGCATTACTGGGTTTGATCCCTGATATCGGAAAAAAAAATCCATGAAATCATCAGAGCACCTTAAATCCTACAATATAATAGTATGCTTGTATTTAGAAAAAGGAATTGAGGGGATGGGGAGATAGCTCAGTGGTAAACCACTTGCCTAGCATGTGTGGTTCCTGGCACTCAGTTAAATCCTTAGCACCACATTAAAAAATAAATAAATAAACAAAAATATGTGTGGATTTGACTTTAAAAATGGAATTGAGATACAATGAATTAATTTATTTTACTTAGAGTAAAATAATAACTAATAATCTTGAGTATTTGCTATGTGCCACAAACACTGCTAAGATTTTTAATACACTATGTTTCATAATTCTCAAAAGTCATTTTTATGTTTATATTACAGCCTTAAAAATCTGGAACTTAGTTCAGTATTTAAGTTATGATAACTTACAGCCATCGCTCCAATTTGAATTAAAGTTTCATGAAATTTCTCTATGACTACGTTTGTTTAATTTTAATCAAACAAAATTTACCTTAGGGTCTGGGAAAGTTATAGATAGTACCTAGTTTTCTCTGCAACTCTCTTTGCCTATTTTTGATGCTCTAATATACATTTCTGTTTCTGGCTTATTATAAGAATCTGTAACAGCTTTCATACCAGGCCTTTGGAGACTTCTAGCAATTACTTCCTCTCCTGTTTAGAAATGTTTTCCTTAAAATCTTTATTTTTTATTCATTTCAAAAGATCTATAACATATTTCTCACCTTTTGTATGAACTGTGTTTTACGATGATTCAGCTAGAAAAATAAAACCGATCAAAAGTCATTGAGTTGTGGTATACTTTCTTCCAATCAATAATGACATAATTTGATCAATTAACAACTCTTAGTAACTTGTCTTTTAAATGTCAATACTGTTAGATATTGAAGTCTACTCTGTTCATCATCATCATCAGAATCTCACATAATAAACCCCCTTTCATAAAAGTCAAATAAATAGTTTTGAGACTAATTACAAATAAAATCTTCATAAATGAACTTATTTGTATATTATTTAACATATACCTAACATACAATTGTCGCCTATTACTGTTATTATTATTATTAGCCAATATATTACAACATATCTTGGAATGTTTTTCAGCCTAATGGAGAAGATGGAATAAATCCAGTAACACAAGGTTGTTCATATACTTTCTCTTTTTCCCTTGGATTTATAGAGGTATGATTGACAAAAAAAAAAATTATATATATTTAAGGTGTACAATGTGATGGTTTGTCCTACATAGACATTGTGAAATGATTACCAAGCTAATCACCATTTCCATTACCTCATGGTATTACCATTGTGTGTGTTGAGAAAATTTAAGATCAACTTGCTTAGCAAATTTCAAGTATGCAACAAAATATTTAAACTAATAGTCACTACACTATACATTCAGTCTGCAGACTTCACCTTGCATAATTGAAACTTTGTGCCCTTTAACTAATATTTTCCTATTGCACCCCCTTCAGTCTCTGGCACTTGCATTCTACTATGTGCTTCTGTGATTTTGACATTTTTAGATTCCACATAAAAGTGAAATAATGCTGTATTTGCCATTCTGTATCTGATTTATTTCACTTTTCATAACACCCTTTAGCTTTATCAGTGTTATTGAAGAAAGATAAGAATTTCCTTCATTTTTAAGGCTGAATATTTTCTTCTCCGTGTGTGTGTGTGTGTGTGTGTGTGTGTGTGTGTGTGTATACATCAAATGCTTCTTAAATAATTCAGGTATTAAAATTTCATTTGTATGACTGTATGTGCTTTCATCCATTTCCTATAAAGCTGTAAGATGTTTCAAGATGTTATTATTGTTTGCTTATGTTTTGTTGGATTAAAGAAAAGATTCCAAATGTGTAGAATACATTTATAAATCTATACAATCATGAAATATAAAGAATTATTTTAGTCAACTAAGTCCACTTTAACTTTTTTTGTTTGTTTGTTTTTCAGAAGAATTTTTTTTATTGGTTGTTCACAACATTACAAAGCTTTTGACATATCATATTTCATACATTAGATTGAAGTGGATTATGAACTCCCAATTTTACCCAAAATGCAGATTGCAGAATCACGTCGGTTACACATCCACAATTTTACATAATGCCCTATTAGTAACTGTTGTATTCTGCTACATTTCCTATCCTCTACTATCCCCCCTCCCCTTCCCTCACATCTTCTCTCTCTACCCCATCTACTGTAATTCATTTCTCTCCTTGTTTATTTTCCCATTCCCCTCACAACCTCTTATATGTAATTTTGTATAGCAATGAGGGTCTCCCTTCATTTCCATGCAATTTCCCTTTTCTCTCTTTCCCTCCCATCTCATGTCTCTGTTTAAATTAATCTTTTCTTCCTGCTCTTCCTCCCTGCTCTGTTCATAGTTGCTCTCATTATATCAAAGAAGACATTTGGTATTTGTTTTTTAGGGATTGGCTAGCTTCACTAAGCATAATCTGCTCTAGTGCCATCCATTTCCCTGCAAATTCCATGATTTTGTCATTTTTTAGTGCTGCGTAATATTCCATGGTGTATAAATGCCACATTTTTTTATCCATTCATCAATTGAAGGGCATCTGGGTTGGTTCCACAGTCTAGCTATTGTGAATTGTGCTGCTATGAACATCGATGTGGCAGTATCCCTGTAGCATGCTCTTTTAAGGTCTTCAGGGAATAGTCCGAGAAGGGCAATAGCAGGGTCAAATGGTGGTTCCATTTCCACCTTTCCCAGGAATCTCCAAACTGCTTTCCAAATTGGCCTCACCAATTTGCAGTCCCTTTTCTCCACATCCTCACCAGCACTTGTTGTTGTTTGACTTCATAGTGGCTGCCAATCTTACTGGAGTGAGATGGTATCTTAGGGTGGTTTTGATTTGCATTTCCCTGACTGCTAGAGCATTTTTTCATGTACTTGTTGATTCATTGTGTGTCCTCCTCTGAGAAGTGTTTGTTCAGGTCCTTGGCCCATTTGTTGATTGGGTTATTTGTTATCTTATTGTCTAATTTTTTGAGTTCTTTGTATACTCTGGATATTAGGGCTCTATCTGAAGTGTGAGGAGTAAAGATTTGTTCCCAGGATGTAGGCTCTCTATTTACCTCTCTTATTGTTTCTCTTGCTGAGAAAAAAACTTTTCAGTTTAAGAAAGTCCCATTTGTTGATTCTTGTTATTAACTCTTGTGCTATGGGTGTCGTATTAAGGAATTTGGAGCCCGACCCCACAATATGTAGATTGGAGCCAACTTTTTCTTCTATCAGATGCAGAGTCTCTGATTTGATATCAAGCTCCTTGATCCATTTTGAGTTGACTTTTGTGCATGGCGAGAGGAGGGGATTCAGTTTCATTTTGTTGCATATGGATTTCCAGTTTTTCCAACACCATTTGTTGAAGATGCTATCCTTCCTCCATTGCATGCTTTTAGCTCCTTTATCAAATATAAGATAGTTGTAGCTTTGTGGATTAGTCTCTGTGTCCTCTATTCTGTACCATTGGTCCACCCGCCTGTTTTGGTACCAGTACCATGCTGTTTTTGTTACTATTGCTCTGTAATATAGTTTGAAATCTGGTATCGCTATACCGCCTGATTCACACTTCCTGCTTAGAATTGCTTTTGGTATTCTGGGTCTTTTATTTTTCCATATGAATTTCATGATTGCTTTATCTATTTCTACAAGAAATGCCGATGGGATTTTGATTGGCATTGCATTAAACCTATAGAGAACTTTTGGTAATATTGCCATTTTGATGAAGTTAGTTCTGCCTATCCATGAACAGGGTATATTTTTCCATCTTCTAAGATCTTCTTCTACTTCTCTCTTTAGGGTTCTGAAGTTTTCATTGTATAAATCTTTCACCTCTTTTGTTAGGTTGATTCCCAAGTATTTTTTTTTTTTGAGGATATTGTGAATGGAGTGTTTTTCCTCATTTCCATTTCAGAAGTTTTGTTGCTGATATACAGAAATGCCTTTGATTTATGCATGTTGATTTTATATCCTGCCACTTTGCTGAATTCATTTATTAGTTCTAGTAGTTTCTTTGTAGATCCTTTTGGGTCTTCTAGGTATAGAATCATGTCGTCCGCAAATAGTGATAATTTAAGTTCTTCTTTTCCTATTTTTATGCCTTTAATTTCTTTTGTCTGTCTAATTCCTCTGGCTAGTATTTCAAGGACTAAATTAAATAGAAGTGGTGAGAGAGGGCATCCCTGTCTTGTTTGAGATTTTAGAGGGAATGCCTTTAACTTTTCTCCCTTTAGAATGATGCTAGCCTGAGGCGTAGCATAGATAGCTTTTAAATGTCAAGGTAAGTTCCTGTTATCCCTAGTTTTTCTAATGTTTTGAACATAAAGGGATGCTGTACTTTGTCGAATGATTTCTCTGCGTCTATCGAGATGATCATATGGTTCTTATCTTTAAGTCTATTGATGTGGTGAGTAACATTTATTGATTTCCGTATATTCAACCATCCTTGCATCCCAGGGATGAATCCTACTTGATCATGGTGCACAATTTTTTTGATGTGTTTTTGTATTTGATTCCCCAGAATTTTATTGAGGATTTTTGCATCTAGGTTCATTAGAGATATTGGTCTGTAGTTTTCTTTCTTTGAGGTGTCTTTGTCTGGTTTCGGAATCAGGGTGATGTTGGCCTCATAGAATGAATTTGGAAGAGCTCCCTCTTTTTATATTTCCTGAAATAACTTGAAAAGTATTGGTATTAATTCTTCTTTAAAGGTTTTGTAAAACTCCGCTGTATACCCATCCGGTCCTGGGCTTTTCTTGGTTGGTAGTCTTTTTATGGCTTCTTCTATTTCATCCATTGATATTGGTCTGTTCAAATTCTGTGTATCCTCCTGACTCAGTCTGGGCAAATCAAATGACTTAAGAAATTTATCGATGTCTTCACTATCTTCTATTTTATTGGAATATAGGTTTTCAAAATAATTTCTAATTGTCTTCTGTATTTCTGTAGCATCGGTTGTGATATTGCCTTTTTCATCCTGTATGTTAGTAATTTGAGTTCTCTCTCTTCTTCTCTTCATTAGCATGGCTAAAGGTCTGTTGATCTTATTTATTTTTTTGAAGAACCAACTTTTAGTTTTGTTAATTTTTTCAATAGTTTTTTTTTGTTTCAATTTCATTGATTTCCGCTCTGATTTTAATTATTTCTTGCCTTCTGCTACGTTTGCTGTTGGTTTGCTCTTCCTTTTCTAGGGCTTTGAGATGAAGTGTGAGCTCATTTATTTGTTGGTTTTTTCTTTTTTTGAGGAATGGTCATTGAGGCGATGAATTTCCCTCTTAAAATTGCTTTCATTGTGTCCCATAGATTCCAATATGTTGTGTCTGTATTTTCATTTATCTCTAAGAACTTTTTTATTTCCTCCTTTATGTCTTCTGTAACCCATTGATCATTCAGTAACATATTGTTCATTTTCCATGTGATGTAGGATTTTTCCTTCCTTCTTTTATCATTGATTTCCAGTTTCATTCCATTATGATCAGATAAAATGCATGGTATTATCTTCACCCCTTTATATTTACTGAGGGTTGCCCTATGGCATAATATATGGTCTATTTTTGAGAAGGATCCATGTGCTGCTGAGAAAAAAGTATATCCATTTGATGATGGTTGATATATTCTATATATGTCAGTTAAGTCTAGGTTATTCATTGTGGTATTGAGTTCTATAGTTTCTTTATTCATCTTTTGTTTGGAGGATCTGTCCAATGGTGAGAGAGGTGTGTTGAAGTCACCCATAATTATTGTGTTGTGGTCTATTTGATTCTTGAACTTGAGGAGAATTTGTTTTATGAATGTCACAGCACCATTATTTGGTGCATAAATATTGATAATTGTTATGTCTTGTTGGTGAATGGTTCCTTTTAACAGTATATAATGTCCTTCCTTATCCCTTTTGATTAACTTAGTCTTGAAGTCGATTTTATTCGATATGAGGATGGCCAACCCTCCTTGCTTACGAGGACCGTGTGCATGGTATATTTTTTCCCATCCTTTCACCTTCAGCCTGTGTATGTCTTTTCCAATCAGATGTGTCTCCTGGAGGCAGCATATTGTTGGATTTGTTTTTTTAATCCATGATACCAGCCTATGTCACTTTATTGGAGAGTTTAAGCCATTAACATTCAGAGTTCCTATTGATATATGGTTTGTATTTCCAGCCATTTTTGATTATTTATCCTTTTTTAAAAAAATTTAGTTTGTTTCTCCATGATTATCTTTCCCCTCACCCTCTGTCTTTACTGAGGCACTTC
The DNA here is from genome assembly GCF_964194105.1 of Spermophilus citellus. Lineage (NCBI taxonomy): Eukaryota > Metazoa > Chordata > Mammalia > Rodentia > Sciuridae > Spermophilus > Spermophilus citellus. The sequence goes on along the minus strand of NC_138182.1, from coordinate 69,760,958 downwards.
CCACTGATGGTTTTGGTTATTGTTTTTCATTTCTTCTTCTTGTAGTGTTTTGCTCAAAATGCTTTGCAATGCTGGTTTTCTGGCTGCAAATTCTTTTAACTTTTGTTTATCATGAAAGATTTTTATTTAGTTGTCATACCTGAAGCTTAATTTTGCTGGATACAGAATTCTTGGTTGGCATCCATTGTCTTTCAGTGCAAAAATATGGAAGGCTTCACGAATTTGCGTGTCATCCTTGCGCAGGGGCCATGCTAATCTTCTCTGTATCGTTCCAATTTTAGTATATGTGCTGCCGAAGCGAGCACCCACTTTAACTATTATTAGTAGTGTTTCTCAGTGTTTGTGAGGCCCTCTGACCATTCATCAGCATAATCTGAGGCATTTTTAAGGGGTAGTTTTCAAGAACGATTTTTAACCAAGGCTTCCAGTTTTAAATTATTTAGCATTTAAAAAATTATTCTCTTAAAAAATAGGTTCTACTTGCCATTTCTTGTTTTACAGAAAATATTAGGTTTATTTGGACTTTCATCTAGCAGTCATCTTTGTTCAAATGACTTCAGTGTAGATATTGGTGTGACCATATTAACAGACCATGGGTAGTGATGGTCCAAATTTTCATGTTTAAAATTTAGCAACAATTTTCATAGAAAAGAGGTTCATCTCAGCCACATCGGAATAACCTGCGTATTTTCAGTAAAACAGGATTCCAGGCCCTTTGTCCAGCCAAATGCATCAGCAAATCTGAGGCTGTGTTCCAGGAATTTCTATTTTAGATAAGTTAGGGATACTTACCCACCCTAAAATCTGAAAGAAAGGCTTATTTTGTCACTCTTAAACTGATTGGTAATGAGCAGGAGTCACACCATCACATGGGGAGACAGTACCAGCCAGCACTAGTCCCTCTGCAGGGCGATGTCTTTGCTAAGGTGATGCCATCCTATCTAAGGGATAAAGTTTTGAAGCTGGGGCTGGGTGGGTGCACAAGGAGCCCAAGCTCCCTTCCACCCCATGTCCCTGCAGGCCATGACCTAGAATAGAATGAATCAGGAGGGATCGCTATAGGACTTCATTAAAATGATACCCCGAGAACAAATAACTCCTTTACTTAAGTCCTGCTCTGGTGTCTCTCTAAATTACAAAGATGTTTCTGGAATGACTAGGAAACAAACAAAATTCTAACTGAATTAATTAACTAACTCAAGCTGAGACAGAAACCTTTCCATAGCTCTATTTTTGTCAGTAACAGAGAAACTGGAAATCTTGCCTGACTCCATTGGTGTCATTAAACTGATTGCCATTTAGTAGCTGCAGGAACAAGATGATCACACTGCCCAGGTAGCCCTGGATGGTTCTGACAGAAGTCTGGTCTTCCGGTTTACAGGATTAGTGATTGGCTCTAAACTGAATCACTAGTGGCACTTTCACCCACTCTCAGTAGTTCTGGTTTTTTGTAGTGTCATGTAGTCTCAAGATTCATCTGTACAGAAGATTGAGCAGAGTGGGCCACATGCTTCCATGTCTGTGTAAAACCCAATGGGTGCTTTCTTTGTTTCATGAAAGCCAAATTGTTGGGAGAATATTTTAATAGTTACCTAAGGTTTCTGGTCATTTGAATTCAACTCTTTAAAATCTTCTTATGCCTTTTGTTTTAGATTTACAGAGGGAAGGTGAATCAGAAGCACCAAATGACTTAAGCCTTCCAAATACTGACCTATAAAAGTGGGGTCCCATTAGCAATTCAGACTAAAATAGTTTTGATTGTAGTTAAAAGTCTTTCAGAAAGAATTGAATTGAGAAGTAGATGGCTTAAGAATTCTGAAAGCCAATGATAAGGTACATTTTAACAATAAAAGGCAGATAAAAAGACAAGTAAAATGATTATTTTTTATACCAAGAAAGATGTGGAACTATTTAAAAGGCTCTTTGTGACCATTAATTAGTTAATTCAAACAACCTCCTGGTAGAATACATCAGCACTATTATCACTTGCTGCAGCAAAACTTAAAATACCGTAAGATTAAGGGGATTTAGCAGGAATTGAAAGCTAATGGATGGCACAGTAAGAATTAGAACTGAGTTTCTGTTGAGCAATTCTATTTGGAGTCCACCAGATCCAAGTCTCTATAGTGTAGCCAACGTTCTGCTCTATGATTACTGAAGAGTGCACAAGGAATGTAGAGTCTGATAAGAAAAGATCATCTCAAAGTTCCTTGGAAAAATAATGGAATTTTAAGTCCATGAAAGCATAGGCGATAGATGGTATCTATGTCTCAGAGTTTCATGGAGGGAAAGACACGGTTCAGTTTCTCTGGAAAGGAGATTCATACTAAAGAAAATAAGCAATTGTAAGGGTCTCTAAGCAATCAACCTTAGTAAGTGTACTAAATTCTATCAATTTACAGCAGAGTGATAGAGAGAGCCCAAAGAAACAAATCTTTTTGTGTTTTGAACTGCGATTTTTTTTCAGAATAATTACAGCTATTCTTGGAAACAAATAATTCACTGGGGTCATCTGAAGAAGAAAAAATATCACTACAATTTCCTGAAGGTCAGATAAAATCTGAGAAGGAAGTGGTTAACTTAAAGAAAGTTCAGGTATAGTAATTAGTGAACTATTTGGTCTTCTACTTCATATTAACCAGTAAATTCCCAGTTAATTCACCAAAAAAAGAAAAACACAATGACAAAAATGCAGCTAAAGAGGTTTCAGGAAGGGCTGGGACCAGGGCTCAGTGGTGGAGTGCTTGCCTAGCACATGTGAGGCCCTGGGTTTGAACCTCAGCATAGCACCACATAAAAATAAATAAATAAAATAAAGATGTTGTGTACATCTACAACTAATATATATATATATATATATATATATATTTTTTTTTTTTTAAACGAGGTTGTAGGAAACAAGATTAGGTACAATCTTTCTAAAGTTTTCAAATAGCCTTAATATTTAGTAGTTCTCCCCCTGACAGCTAACAAATTTTCCTACTTTATATTGTTTTGGCTTGGTAGTTCTTTAGAATATAAAATGAACCTACCTAACTTATAATTATATCAAAACAAATGCCAGATATATTATAAATGTAACTGGTAAGAAGAAAATACATGATTCTACATAATTTTGAGATAGAAAACATTTGTTTAAATACATCACACAAATGAATGAATGGGAAAAACTATTGACAGGTTTTCTATGTAAATATGAATAATGTAATAAAAAACAATGTATAAAACAATGTAAATAAAATTACAACAGAACCATTTGGAGAATGTACAGCATAACATCAATATCATTAAGAGAGTGATATTGTTAATCCAAAAGGAGCTCTTCAAAATCAATAAGAAAGGTATAAATTCAATAGAAATATAAAATAAAAATAACAAAAGAGTAAATACAATTAGCTTTGAAAGAATTTTAAATGCCTAATTTCACTAGCAACCCAAGAGAGTTAAACTTTAAAATACATAACATAAAGATATATATTGTAAAACTTAGGTTGACAAAGAGGAAAACTATTGATATCCAGTGCTTGCATAGATGTAAATAAAAGTTACCCCTTAAAAATTGAGCTCTTAATTAGTAACAGGTATCTTAGGAGAAATATAGCAGTATGTTACTAAATGCTTTAATAATGTACATGCCTTTTGGCACAGATACATTATTCAAAGAAATTTAACTTGAAGGAAAAAATTATCAAAGGAAGATGTAAGGACAAAGATGCTAAACAGAGCAACACACATAGCATCTCAGATAATGGAAAAAGCAAATTATTACACATGGTACAGAATGAGGAAGTACTAGGTAACTATTAAAGAAGAAAAACAGGAGAAGAGCAACAGAACACTGATTATACTGTTCTACATGGTGGACTAAGCCAATTCCCATGAAGCCATATTGCTTGGTGGACTTCCTGGGGACATAACAAAATTTTATCTTCTACACTTAGAGAAATAACTGGGATTATGTCAAGGCAAGATACCTTGGGCAGAATTCCCTACTACTTTTTGTGACATCTCATCCTTGCTTCTTTGACTGTGCTAAGGGCCAATGCAGGATAATCCAGAGAATGTTCATCTAAAAAGTATGGTTGAGCTAATTTATCTTTAGGTAATGAGAATGTTCCTTATTGTAAGTACAATATGTGAAAATTGTACCCCACAGATGCCAACAGATGTGTTTGAACTCTTACAAAGTAAAAATTAGAGTCTTCTTCTAAAATAGTAAATTTTGCAGGCATAATTTCATTCTGTATTTTATATACACTTAAATCCTAAGCCTATTTTTTTCAGGCCAAGAAAAAGGCAAAAATTCTACTAAAATATTATTTACTAAGAGAGACATTAAGTGTGACACTAATTTACGAATGCCATCTCATTGTGACTTTCTGAGATACCTAATCCCAGTTTCAGGCTTTCTTATTACTTCCTCTATCATTATTTTCAATTCTTAAGATTAAAAATACTTTCATTATTAAACTGTATTATCATTAGTATTACCTCTACTATTACTTCCAGTGTTACTTCCATTATTAAACTATATACTTCTGTTATTCAACTAAATAGAAAGTTCTGGAGCACAAGGTGGATGGGGCAGATGGGCAGAGTTTTTATTTATAAACTACTGTGTGGATAGAGACTCAGAGAAGACACAATATTTGCATAAGCAGTAACCCAGAAAGAAGGGAATTGAAGTCCTTGGAGACCCCTGAAGGTACTTCCAGTATAGATTTCTGTAGCCATCACTTTCTTTTCACTTTACTTCTGGAACCAATCATTCAAATACTATTGTAAGCAGTCAGTTTCATATTTGAAGCTTAGGAAGCTTCCAGAATTTCTATGTCTTTAACAGTATTATGACAACAGTTACAGACTACCTCCTAAAGTACTGAGTTAGGCTAATAAAATCTCAACCATTTCAAAGATTAGGATTCTATAATGGCTCAAATTAACAATAATAACAACAACAAAATGTTATGAAATGGAAGAAGCAGGACTTAAGTACTGAGAAAAAAAATGCACAAGGGAAGGATTAGGCTTCTGTGTTACTGTAGGAATGATCAAGTGGCTCATGTTTCTCAGTAATGGACAAGAGTGTGTAGGTTTTCTTTTTCTTCAGTTAAATCAATTATGTGCATGTGACCCCATGTGTGTGTCAGTGTGTGTGTGTGTGTGTGTGTGTGTGTGTGTAACTGGCCACAGCACTCAGAACACAATTTTAATCTCTAAACTATCATAATCATTATAGCTTTCTGTTTGGATATGACTTTTTCTGAGCACTAATGATTATTATCACTTTTTTCTTTTTGTGACCACTGATATTAAATCACTAGCCTTAGATTTTTTATTAATTTATTTGTAACACTTCCCAGTAAATTTCTCATTTGCATAACAACGAACCCTCGGCTCAGTAGACATTTCCTAACAGCAGCTACTTGGTGACACATTTTTCCTTTACCCCTAAGACCAGACATGTCATTGTTTCACATGTCTGCAATGCAGGCTTTCTTGTTCTGTTTCAGGGGTCATTTCTCGCATCATTCATTAGGCCTCGAAGTCTAATGTTGGAGGAAGCACTTTTCCTCCTCCTGATTTTCTAATGGGAGGATTTTGACACCCATCTTGACTTTCTGTGACCCTTTTTTCTCTCTGCTGCTGTTTAGTTGCTCAGAGCAGTATTTCTATTTAGAAACATCTGGCCCCGTTCCATTCTGTGATGTCCCTATCCCTCTAGGGAGCACAGTGCTTACGGTAAGAGGTTTCTTCACTGCTACTCCAGGAAGAAGTGGCTCTTCTCAAGGGAGCTTAACCAGTGTGTTGCTGCCTTGACTAAGTGGGTATGTCTATTCCAATAAATCCTAAATTTGGTCTTTTCAAGTTATCTCATATTTCTTCAAAGTTCTTTTCATGGTTTCTTACCATTTTCTTTGTATGGCTGGCTTTATTTTCTAGAGAATATATTTTGTCTTCATTGCCTGAAGTTCTGACTTCCAAGTGGTCTAGTCTGTTGGTGACACTTTCTATTAAATTTTTAATTTGGTTTATTGTTTCCTTCATTTCCAGGATTTCTGCTTGATTCCTTTTTATAATCTCTGCTTCTTTATTGAAGTGGTCTTTAACTTCCTGTATTTTCTCTCTGATACACCATCTTTTATTTCAAAGATCAATCTAACTACTATGTACCTTCTAAACTTCTTCTCTGACATTTCTTCTACTCTGTTGTCTACAGATTCTATTGTTGGAGCATCTTGGTTCCTTTGAGGTGCTTTGTTCCCTTTTTTTATGTTGTTTGTGTGTCTTCCCTTCTAGTGGTATGGAGCTGAAGCAGTATAGTTTCTACTCTGTACTCTTATAGTGTCCCTGAAGGCTTACAGTAGCTCATCTTTAAGGGGAAAATCAATATTAACAGCACCCAGTGCACACAATATACAACCCTAAACCAATTAGCTCCTATTAAGGCACCTACAGTTTTGTCACAATACATAAAGCTGATGTGCTCAATTATTATCTACAATATAAACAGTGAATTTGCTAAAAGGGTTTACCATTTCAAATGATGAACAAGTATTATAGGAAGTGATGTTTACAAGGAAGAAGGAGAGAAAATAGACGTAAAAATTTATAGTAAGAGTGAAGGGGGACTTAATAGAGGTTGGCTATTAGCATGAGAGAGGTGAGAATGAGAATCCAAGGAGACAGATAAGTGAGAGAAAAAAATACATACAGATTTAAAACAAAACAAAACAAAACAAAAGTAAAAATAAGAATGCACACCCAAACTATAATACACTATTTGGACATCCTAATCTTTAATAAATTGATGCATGAAAAATATTTGGATCCAAAGACGGTAGAGATGTGAGGGGTGGGGGAGAAAGGAAAGTCTCTGGAAAATTGACAGTTTCTGTTGGCTTTCAAATGTTTTCTTATCTTCTCTTCTCTGCTGATAGGTGGAGTTGTCTGAAGTTTAATGGTAGTTTCAGTCTGGTGGGTCCTGGACCGGCTGACTGGGCAAACTTATAGCAAGGTGCTCCAGTCTTCCCACCCATTGTAGCTGGCCTTTTCCGTCCCACACACTTAAGGACTCACAGAGATGGAGAGAGTCCTGTTTTCTCCAGTTTCTCCAACCTGTGCTCCCCCCAGGAACTGCTCCCAGTCTCCCACTTCCCACAGGCTCATTCATTAAAAGAATAAAAAGTCAACAAATAAATGATGTAATATTACATCTCAAAGCCCTAGAAAAAAGAAGAGCAAATGAACACCAAAAGCAGTAGAAAACAAGAAATAATTAAAATCAGGCTAAAATCAATGAAATTGAAACAAAAGAAACAATTCAAAAAATTAACAAAATAAAAAGTTAGTTCTTTAAAGAAATAAATAAAATTGATAAATCCTTAGCTACTCTAATGAAGAGAAAGAGAAAACCCAAATTACTAAAATTTGTGATGAAGGAAATATCATGATGGACACTACTGAAATACAGAAGATAATTAGAAAGTATTTTGAAAATCTATAGTCCAATAAAATAAAAAATTTCAAAGACATCAACAAATTTTCAGAGTCATATAAACTATCCAAACTGAATCAAGAGGACATACACAATTTAAACAGATCAATTTCAAGTGATGAAATAGAAGATGCCATCAAAAGCCTACCAACCAAGAAAAGCTCAGGACCAGACTTTCAGCTGAGTTCTACAAGACCTTCAAAGAAGAATTAACATCAATACTCCTTAAATTTTCCATGAAATAGAAAAGTAGGGAACCTTTCAAACTCATTCTATGAGGCTAGTATTACCCTGATATCAAAATGAAAGATATCAAAGAGAGAAAATTTCAAACCAATATCCCTGATGAACATAGACACAAAAATTCTCAATAAAATTCTGGCAAATTGCATATAAAAACATATTAAAAAGATAGTGCACCACTGTCAAGTGAGGATCATCCCAGGAATGCAAGGTTGGTTTAATATATGGAAATCAATAAACATAATTCATCACATCAATCAGTGTAAAGACAGGAATCATATGATCATCTCAATATATGTAGAAAGAGCATTTGACAAAATACAACACTGCTTCATGTTCAAAACACTAGAAAAAGTAGGTATAGTAGGAACATACCTCAACATTGTAAAAGCTATATATGCGAAGCCCAAGACCAACATCACACTAAATGGAGGAAAATTGAAAGGATTCCCCCTAAAAACTGGAACAAGAAAGGAATGCTCTCTTTTACCATTTCTATCCAATATAGTCCTTGAAAGTTTACCCAGAGCAATTATACAAACAAAAGAAATTAAAGGGATATGAAATGGAAAAGAACAATTCAAACTATCACTATTCCCAATGACATGATTCTATATTTAGAAGATCTAAAAAACTCCACCAGGAAACTTCTATAACTAATAAACAAACTCAGCAAAGTAGCAGAATATAAAATCTATACCCATAAATCAAATGTATTCCTGTACGTTAGAGATGAATCCATTGAAAGAGAAATTAGAAAACCTACTCCATTCACAATAGCCTTAAAAAAATTGTGAATCAGTCTGACAAAGAGGTGAATGACCTCAACAATGAATACCACATAACACTAAAGAAATAAATTGAAGAAGACCTTAGAAGATGGAAAGATCTCCCATGCTCTTGGTTAGTCAGAATTAACATTGTCAAAATGGCCATACTAACAAAAAATCATTTTATAGATTTAATGCAATTCCTATTAATGTAGACCAATGGTACAAAATTTATGTGATTTTCACAGAGACAAAATCACATAAATACAGTTATCTCATACTAGACAAAGGCAACAAAACATACATTGGAGAAAAGACAGCCTATTCAACAAATGGTGCTGGGAAAACTGGAACTCCATATGTAGCAAAATGAAATTAAACCTGTATCTCTCACTCTACACAAAAATCAAATCAAAGTGAATCAAACACTTAGGCACTAGAACAGACAACCTGCACCTAATAGAAGAAATGGTAGGACCAAATCGCCACCATCTCTGTTTAGGAACTAACTTCTTTAACCAGACTCCTAAAGCACAAGAAGTAAAATCAAGAATCAATAAATGGGAGCTGGGGTTGTGGCTCAGTGGTAGGATGCTTTCCTTGCACAAGTGAGACACTGGGTTCAATACTCAGCACCACATAAAAATAAATAAAGTTTTATCCATCTACAGCTAAATAAATAAATAAATATATGGGATGGACTCAAACTAAAAATCTTCTCAGCAAAGGAAACAACCAATAATGTGAAGAGAGAGCCTACAGAATGGGAAAAAAAATCTTTACCACATGCACCTCAGATAAGAGTACTAATCTCCAGGATATATAAAGAACACAAAAAACTCAACACCAAAAATACAAATAACCCAATCAATAAATGGGCTAAGGAACTTAAAAGGCAATTCACAGAAGAAGCTATATGATCAATCAACAAATATGAAAAATGTTCATCATCTCTAGCAATTAGAGAAATGCAAATCAAAACTACTATAAGATTTTATCTCACTCAAGTCAGAATGGCAATTATCAAGAATACAAGCAACATTACATGTTGTTGAGGATGTGGAGAAAAGGCACACTCATACATTGCTGGTGGGACTGAAAATTGGTGCAACCTCTCTGGAAAGCAATATGGTGATTCTTCATAAAACGTGGAATGGAACCACCATTTGACCCAGCTATCCCACTCCTTGGTTTATACCCAAAAGACTTAAAATCAGTGTACTACAGTGATGCAACCACATCAATATTTATAGCAGCTCAACTCACAATAGCTAAACTATGGAATCAACCTAGATTCCCTTCAATAGATAAATGGATAAAGAAAATGTGGTACATATACACCATGGAATATTACTCAGGCTTAAAGAAGAATGAAATCATGGCATATGCTGGTAAATGGATGGAGCTAGAGAATATTATGTTAAGCAAAATAGCCAAACCCAAAAAACTAAAGGCCAAATGTTTTCTCTAGTAAGTGGATGCTACTGTGGGAAGCCATTCTAACACGTGATTGGGTGACTCCCGTTAAGGGCCTGAGGCGCTTTGGCTCTGTTGAAGCTTTCCCGACCCTTTCCTGATGAGAGAGCCCATCCATGTGGGGGTGTGCCTGACCACTGACCCCGGGGACCCAATCACTGACCCTGACCTTGGAGTGCAGTCCCCCCTCAACCTTCATTGGATGGAATTCTCCCCTGAATCTCTTGTTCCCCAATAAAGGGCTACTCCCAGGCGTGTTCGCTCTCTCTCTCTCCTGCCAGCCCTGAGTAATCCTCGCTGCCCTGCTGGGCGGCTACAGGTGGGAACCAGAGAGGTGAGCCATCTCGGACCTAGCAATAGAAATAAGGTAACTGTATGTTTTATTTCGATCTCTTCTAACTAACTTTATGCCTAGAACCTCATTAATGAAACCACTGCACAGGCCGCGTGGTAGATGCTACCATAATGAGGTGGGGGGGGGGGCTAGGAATGAAGGAACTTTGGATTGTTCAGAGGGGAGTGGGGGGAGGGATGGGGTGTGGGGATGGAAGGGACAGTAGAATGAGACAGACATTACTACCATATATACATGTGTGATTACACTACGGTGACTCTGCATCATGTTCATCGAGAGGAAGAAGAATTTGTGCTCCATCTGTGTACAATGTGTCAAAATGCATTCTTCTGTCATGTGTAACTAATTAGAATGAATTAAAAAATAAAATTTTAAAAATCATACATATATATATATCTGGAAAAAAGATAATTAATTGGATTGCTATATATCTTATAAACAAATGCCAGGTAGATTAAACCATTATAACAATAACACTAAATAATATATGTAGACATAAATAAATACAAATAATAAAGTATAGGAATTCTAGAAAAAATAAGACATTTATGATTTTGAATTAGAAAAATATTCTAATTAATATAAAGGAAAATATTTTGTAAATTTATTTACAAAAAATAATTTAATTATGCCTAGCAAAAGGTCTTAAATGATAACAATTGGTTAGTATTTTTCAGAATGTCAAATTCAGATCCTCTCCATAACCCCAGCAATTCTAGTGCTAGGATATTTTTCTTTTTTTTTTTTAAAGAGAGAGTGGGAGAGGAGAGGGAGAGGGAGAGAGAGAGAGAGAGAATTTTTAATATTTATTTTTTTAGTTCTCGGCAGACACAACATCTTTGTTGGTATGTGGTGCTGAGGATCGAACCCGGGCCGCACGCATGCCAGGCGAGCGAGCTACCGCTTGAGCCACATCCCCAGCCCATCTAGGATATTTTTCACAGATAAATGGACATATGTGAAAAATCAATATGAAATATTAGAGAGTATAACTGTCCTTCAATGAAGACTCAGTCATTTGGGGTATATAACTGGAGACAAAGAAAAATTGCCTTTAAAAAGGCAACTCATGTTATTATCAGACCTATTCACAAGACAGCTTTTGAGTAATTTGTTAGGTGAAGTGCAGAACTAATTAGGTAAAGTGCAGAGTAGTAAGGGGTCCCTCTATCCTCTTATCTCTACCTTCTAAAGAGATCCAGATCTTACCTGCCTTGACATCCCACCAGTGCCCTTTAGCCTGACCACCATCTACCTCAGCTGGACACAGCAGTGGCCTCCTGAGGATTCTCCCTCCTTCCCTCAGGTCCACCTTCACTCCCTGCTCTTCACAGAACCCAGAGGGTGTGAGTCACCATAATGTACACGTGCGTCAAGGCATCTCGTAGTACCACATAAATTGTATGATTTTTATGTTTTCATATATTAGTTAAAAATAAATTTCAATTTTTAAAAACGTAAGTTAGATTGTCTTACTGCTCCACCCAACCCCTCGAGGGGCTCTCATATCATTCAGAACATAACACCCAGAGACTTGGTCATGATCTATGAGCTCATATGACCAAGCTCCTTGGAATGTTATTTGCTTTTCCTCATCTCCATCTCACAGTCACCTCCACAGCCACTCTGGCTCTTTTGCTGTCTGTTGAACAAACCAAGCAGGCTCCCATCTGAGGAACTTCACACTTGATGTTTTCTCCCTATAACTTACTCCCCCAACTTCCTTCAGATTTCTGGTCAAATGCTGCCTCTCAGAGGGGCTTTTCCTACTCCTACCCTCTAAAGGCTCTTACATCATTTTTGATCATAATTATTTATCACTTAACAGATGATAAATTTATTTATTTTTTTCTCGTCTGTCTCTCTTCAATGTAATCTCAATCATTTTTATTCACTGCTGTATTCCCATCAACTAGAACCATGTGTGGCTCAAAGTGAAAATTCAGTGTTTTAATTAATAAATGTATGTATGATAATTTAAGCTAATACACATTCAGTGAATATTAGAGTATCATTTGCTCTCTTATTGAAATATACTGCTAGAAAAAGTCTCAGATAGTCATCATGGGTAACATAGGTGGATTGAACATATGAAAATTAATGATAGCGCTTGATTTCTAGGTATTCAATACATAATTATGAGTAGTTACTAGATATTAGCCATGGTCTTCACAAAGCTTTTCACTCTACCCTCTTCTCCTCACAACTGTACCAACAGGTATGATTGATACAACTCTTTAGAGATGAGGACATATTGCCAGAGCATTAATGTTACTGAGTCTTGCTCAAACAGAAATCATGAGGCAGGATAACAGAACATGAGATTTGTTTTATGCTTTCAAGATGTGCCCAAGTCTGCCTGAGTTCTTTTTGGCAATCAAGTCAAATTAGTCCCACAAGAATCATCTGAGGAAAACTACATCTTCATGTTGTGGATGGAAATCAAGAGTTAGGTGAAGTTGCAGAATTATCTAAATTATGATTCAAACATGGAATCTGTGTACTTGTCACTTGTGACTCTGCTGCTGCCCTGGGCCTGGGGGCCCTCTGCTCTGCTCTGCCACCAGGCAGCCTCTTCTACAGATGCCTCCTGGTAGACTAAGCCATGCTCTGTTGGAGATACTCACAGGTACACTTGAGTTGCATATGGAGATACTCATCTCAGCATGTTAGGGAAAAGAAACCAAAATACTGCATTTTCAGAAGTTCCCAAGTGAAGTATTAAAAATATTGTCATTCAAGTTTTAACATTAATGCCCACACATAGATTTTTTTGGATATGTACAGAGCTCAAGGCTCCATGGAAACCATTATGTATTCAAATATTTGATGTGGCAGAATTATTGTTGCTGTGAATACATTTGAACAAATCTCTTACCTTTAGCTCTCGTCATATTTTTTTTCTTTTATTATTACAGTTGGGAACTCAGCACTGGGAAATTTAGTCTTATTCTGCATGGATGCATAACATATTGAACAATTAATGTGGATCTATAAGCTGAAGTATTCCCAAATCATGCCATAATAAATAATACATCATTGTAGTCAGATCATATCAATACCATCATTTGGGGGGGCATGCATTCATTCTTTTGCAGTGTTGAAAATAAGGGTGGGAGAATTGGATTTTCTGTGCTATATTAATGAAATTTTCTCTACCATAATTAGTCCCTTGCAGAGTTTTATTTTATTTTATTTGTAAAGATGATAAATTGCTAAACATATGCTCTGTGACTAATTTTGTGAAGAGAATGTGATTGATGAGCCTAGGTGGACCCTTCCAATGAAGCAGAAGTCCAAAATAGTTCAAATTTTAATTAGGTCTGTTAATAGGATACATGCATCAAAGAGGTAGATGTGAGATCCTTCTCCAAATATTTATTCATTCACCAATGTGTGCCTATGTGTGCTGGTCCATGTATTATAAATCAGGGACTCAAACATGAACAAAATAGTTCTGGGCTTCAAAGAACTTTTACTCTACTGCACTCAGGGCTTTCTAAATATTAATGACATTTTCATAAGTTCTACATCATTTTCTGACTGTTATGACATTAACCAATTACCAAGACCATAGACAAAGATTAGAGTAAGTAAATACAAAGAGATCCTGATTTCCTAAAGAAACACTGTTCTCAAAACACAGGAAATCTGTTGTGGAGAGAGTATGATTAAACTACAATCATGTTATTTTTTATAAAATAGAAATTTGTTTATTTCCCTGATTCTTAAAAACTGTCTTTCAGTGAGTACAATTTGGTGTTAATTCTGAAGTCCTACATGGAAGTCTCATGAAAATGAACACTCATTTCAAGGAAATTATAACCCCATAAAGTGAATGTATGGAGTCTTATATCATGTGTGGAGTCTTAAAACAGAAGGTTTAAATTCATAATCCTACCTACTGTTAAAATACATGCATTTATTTGCCTCCACAGATATACTTTCCAAATCCAATCCCTTTATATTGAAGAAAAATCCAGAGAAGAAAAGAGAAAAATAGCTAACAAGAATTAAATGAGAATTAGGCATCAGATTATACTAAATGCCTTTTAAGTAAGCATTATCTTAAGTCATTTTAGTATCCCCATTTTTCAAATGGTGAAATGAGCACTGAAAGAAATAAAGGAACTTTCCCAGGGTCACAGAGCTAACAAGTGAGAGAAGGAAAGTAAATCCAGGTGAGGGTGGCTCCAGTCCTCAGCCTGTACTGTGTCTCCTACCCTGTTCTGGATTCCATGCCATCCTGCCTACAGAAATCTGGAAGCAGGATTATCTCTGTGGTTTCTGAAAACTCAGTCTTTCAGTCTCCACGAGTTTCTTCCCATTCACTTGCAAACATGTGCTTTAGGCAAAAGAGGAGGGAGGAATGAAAGTATGAGATGAAAATGGTGTGTATGTGACAAATACACACATCAGTTTTGCTTGTGACATGTCTCATTTAATTATCTTTACAGAGAGTGATCCCAAATTATGATGCTCTTTCTTATGAAACTGAAAATATTTTGCCAAGTTAGAATACAGTATGTGGTAGTGTCAGGATTCCAACCCAGAACTGTCTCATTCCAAGGCAAGCACTTCTTATACGTGAGACATTTACCTGAAATTTGTGATACTGGAAAATGTTAACTGAGATGTTGGGGATAATTATGAGAAAATTCTACACATACATAGATTCCTGAGCATAGTGGGATTGAAAGGAAAGTATTTTTATTATCTTCCAGGATATTCCCAATGAAAGTTGTTACTATTTTTCCCATTTACTTTTATTGATTATTATTTTAATTATACAAACTTATGGAGAACGGTGTGATAATTTGATACATGTACATAGTATATAATGATCAAATCAGGGCAGTTAAGATTTTCATAGCCTTACCTTTTTTATTAACATGTAATAATTATGCATATTAGTGGAGTATGGTGTGATATTTCCAGACAAATGGTAACAAATGTTGGCAAGTATGTAGGGAAAATGAAACTCACATACACTGTAGGTAGATAGTACAGCCACTATGGAGAAAACTTCGGAGGTTGCTCAAGGAACTACAAATAGATCTACCATATCATCCAGCTATACTACTTTTGAGTATACATCCTAAGGAATTGGCATGACAAGGAGATCCTTGCACACCATGTTTGTGGCAGCACGATTCCCATAAATAAAATATGGAATCAACTTAGTTACCCCAAAATGGATGAATAGACAAGAATATATATATATATATGAATATTATTCAATCATAAAAAGAATCCAACTGATGCAGCAAAATGGATGGATCTAGAGAACATTTTGTTAAGTTCTTTTTTTTATTCCCCTCGGTGGTCAGCAGCATCTGTCTCTTCTACTCTGTGTGTTCCCTGAAGGACCAAAATGAGCAATGCCATTATTTCCTAGGCTTTAGAGACTTCAACATTCTAATGCTTGTTCATGAATATTATATATATTTTTGTGGAGTTTGGGTGCTTTGGGAACTTAATTTTCATCTAAAGTTCTGCCAATGTGTATGATATCTTTAAAATAAATAACTTACTATCTATTTTACTCTCAATCAATAAAGAATAATTAATGTAGCTGATTAGCAATGGGCAATTTTCTCTTCCTAAATTTGCAATATGTGAAATTCCATTCAAAAACAAAATGGTAGACCCTTTTGCCACTATGGTGATTGTGTTATGTGATACAAGAAGCTGGGCTTGGAATTTGGGGGCTGCAAATGCTAAATACTAGTTTTTAAAACTACTAGTTTTAAAACTAAATTTTTAGTCTTAATGGGAACAAAAACATTCCTTGTAATCTGCTTCTGACAAAAGAAAGTGAAATAACTCCTCCCTTAGTCTGAAGAAAATGGTTTGATTTCCCCCAAAGCTTTGGATCTGCTAAAAGCAAATTTAGACCTATCACTTGTTTATAAATGTCTAAAAATTTCAAACTGAATGATAGATACCATGATATTAAACAGCAGACAAGGAGCCTTTAGATGTTCCCATTAAACTTGTATATGAGACCTTAACGTGCATTCCAAAGGAAACTGTACAACTTTTTCCCAAACACACATACTAATAAATGTTTATTATATGACTACTAAATCATAGTTACCAGATATTGCACATACTTGCAGTGTAACTCAGAAACTATTACGTACAAAATGGATCAATTCCCTAGAGTTTTAATCAATTTTAGCATTTGCCTCCATCAGACATCTGGGGGTGGGGTGGGATGGGGGTTACGATAGCAACACCAGATTATGTTTTTCAACTGACAGTTTAGGTATCAAAAAAGAAAGCAAGAGAATTTCTTCTCACTGATATTGGAAACACTTAAAATTTAATATATTTTGAATGTCATCATTCAGTTAGAAACATCCAGAGGACAGAAACAGGTCAGTGATACAATGGTGATATTTATATTCACTCAGAGATTTAAAAAATATCACCAGTTGATTAAAGAGGGGGATGAAGAAGAAGAGAGCAAAAAGCAATGACATACTATTCTAAATAACCAGGTTAAGTATTATTTCTATATCTCTTTTGCCCCACTTTGCCTTTCACCTCTCTGGATCTCTTAGCAACCATCATTTTCATGCTTCGAAACAAAGGTAGAATAGTCTGAAATGAAGTATTTGGGCAGCGGTGAGTCCGTCTTTCTTTATAAATCCAGATTTGCTCTGGTTAGAATAATGGGGGGAAACAAGGTTATACAGTCTCCCTCCTGAGATGGTAATGAAAACAATCTTCAAACATAATTGGAAACATGCCGGGGAAAGCATAATCTTCCAGATACAGAAGGAACGCAGGGCTCCTGAGCCTCCCTAGACCTAATTACTGCCAAATTGGCCAAAGTAGCTGGAATTGCCTTGGATAGTGATTTTGATGTGCTGCGGATCAATGTAATTTTATTAGTTCTGGGTGTTTAGAGCTACATACATCCCAGGTTGCATCTCAGAATCATAAATAATATAATTTCAAAACCTGCATTTATTAAAAAAGGAAATAAAATAGAAAGAAATAGTGCTAAAGAAAAAGCAGGTGGCCGCTAAGTGGCCTCTGAGGTCAGACAAACCAGGCTCCTAACATTGGTTCTGACACTGACCAGCTACGTATCTTTGGGTAAGTTCTTTAGTGTCTGTCTTTTCTTTATAAATGGGCAAAGGGGATCGAGGGGGTATGGGGGCAGGAAAGATGGTGGCATGAGATGGACATCATTACACTAGCTAGGTACAGAGAAATGAAAGGTTGTGTTGCAATTGTGAACAATGAATCAAAATGCATTCTGCTGTCCTATATACCTAATTAAAATAAATAAATAAATACATTTTTACAAAAATGTGAGTAGTGGTAGGCAACTGTGTTTTCTGCAGCCACTGCTATTGTAACCGCCCCCAAACTCCCACCCTTCCCTGAGCAGTAGGGACAGTCAGATCCCTGTCCAATCACCTTAATTATTTCCCATAGTTTTTGCCTGTCCTCCATGAATGAGGTATCCCCATGTGTTACAAGTTCCAAATCAAATCCATGGCATTTCCTCTTCAACTTGTTCTTCCTTCCCTACTCCTCTCCAATCCCATTAGGTGTCTACGCCATGCTCGCCAGCCGCTGGCCTCTTCTAGCTTCCTTTGCTGTCCCCAATTCTTCATAGTCACCCCATCACCCAGGGTGCTTTCTTCATCTTTGCTGTCTGTCCTCGCTCTTGCTTTCCATGTTTTACAGATTGTCGCCTATGATGATGATGATGATTGAAATGTCAAATATCAGCCTGGTTTTGAAGACTGTGGCATTTTCTCTCCTAGATATTCCAGAGATGCCAGATCACTGTCCAAAATCTGCCCACGTCTCCCCACTGCCTGTTTAACGGATCAGATACAGCACACAAGCTTAGTGTATCACACAGCATGAGCCCTATTTTCTTTTCTGGTTTATCGTCCTCTCCTTTCCCACAGAATACTTAAAATATGGGTGATTGAAGTTAACATATTCTATTAGAAATGGAGTCTGAATATATGTCTTTAATGTATAGCCTTCATGTTTTGACCTAGGATCTTCTTCTACCTACAATGCCCTTCTTCCCAACTCTACTCATCAAAAATAATTATATGTCTCATTATCATCCCTTTCATGCATGAATCCTCTGTTCTAAAATTTATAGTTTTTGTTTGTTTTCAACTACCATAATACATATATGTTTATTATGACACTGTCAATAAGGGCATTTACATCAGAACAGTTCTCTGATGCTAATAAGTTTGCCTTGCATACTAATGTATGATAAAATGATACACAATCTGTTCTCTAGTTGCACATTTGCACAATAATCGACATTCCTCTTACCACAGTTCAAATCTGGAATGTCCTTCCTTCAGGGGCCATGTGTTAAAGATTTGCACCCCAGTTTAGCACAGTTGGGAGGTGGTAGAACCTTTAGAAGGTGGAGCCTAATGGGAGGGCCTAGATCACTATGTGTGCCATGAAAGGGATTTTGGCACTCTGGTTTCTTCCTCTTTCTTTTGGCTTCCTGCCCAGGTGATGAGTTGGTGCCGTCATGCACTCCCCACTATTGCCATCTGGCACATCTACCAGAGGCCTAAAAGCAACAAATCTACCTAATCTTGGACTGGAACCTCTAAAATTGTGAGCAAAAATAAATAAATAAAGAGAAACTTTTGTAAATCAATTATCTCATGTATTTTGTTATAGCAAAGGACAACTGACTAACATAATACATCTAGTGTTATTTCTTTTGCCTTAAAAAGCATAATTTTCTCTTTTTTTCATTATTAAGATTTTTTTCCTTTATTTTTAAGGGAAAAAAGTGCCTGTTGTACCCACTATTCAGACAATTATCGATAAGGGAAAACCACAAAAGTAAAGGACAGAGATTCTCATTATTCATTTATATTCTATGACCTAATCTGTGCTAGATGCTAGTGGATGAAAATGGTGAGAAAGAAATTGTTCTCCAGTAATAATTTATTTTAACTGCCAATTATGCAAATCATGAGACTGAATATAATGGAGAAGCCATAACAACAGCAGCAATGGAAGTGCAATTAGAAGGGCTAGAAATTGTTTTAGAAGAGAGAGAAGACAGTTAGGTTTTGAATTGAACAGAGAAAGTTTCAAATAGACATATTTACGAATAAAATGTTGCAAAAATAAAGGCAGAGCCAGGAGCAGTGGTGCATGCCTGTAATCCCAGCAGCTCAGGAGGCTGAGGCAGGAGGATCACCGGTTTAATGCCAGCCTCAGCAATTTAGTGACACCTGAGCAACTCAGCAAGACCCTGTCTCAAAATAAAAAATAAGAAAAGGACTGGAGATGTGATTCAGTGGTTAAGTGCCCCTGGTTTCAATCTCTGGCCCTCCCCAATATTTAAAAAAATTAAGGTGGATATGTGATGTGAAACAAACAATAAGAGTTAAGAAAAATTCCAAGATTTCATGTTCTTTGACAAATGCATAAGTTAAACAAAATGTGGCATAAACATACAATAAGATACTATTCTTCCTAAAGAATAAGGAAATCCTATCCACAAGCTACAGCACAAATGTGTTGTAAGTGAATGAAACCAGTCACAAAGAGACATATACAGTATGACTTCACTTCTGTGGATATAAAACTAGTCAAATGCATGAAACAGATAGTGGAATGGTGGTTCTCAAGGCTGAGCAAGAAGGGATCTAGGGACTTGTTTCATGGATATAGAGTTCAAATTTTGCAAGATGAAAAAATCCTTGAGTTCTATTCCACACCAATAAGAATATACTGGACACTTTTGAGCTGTGCACTTGAAAATAGTTAAGATGATATTTTATTTCATATGTCTTATTAACACAGAGAGAGAGAGAGAGAGAGACAGAGAGAGAGAGAGAGAGAGAGAGAGAAAACAATTTCTTCCTTTTTTTCCACAAAGCCCAGTGCCACCAACTACCAGTGTAATATCCTCTCTTGCATTTTGCCCTTGCACATACCATAATAGCCTCTCTGGTGCCTTTACTGTTTTTGTAATGCTCCTAGCATACTCCTTCCTCAGGACCTTTGCACTGGATGCTCTGCCCTTCCCAATTTATTTGTATTAACCATTTCTGCTTCATGTCCTAGTTAAACATGACCTCATCAGAAAGTCCTTTCCTGATCACCTCACATGAAAATCAAATAATTTACTATCTGCTTTCCTTGGCTTGTATATCTTTGTAGCATTTACTAGCAACCAGCAAATAAATATATTTGATTAATTTTTTCCCACTGTAATGTAAATGACATTTCAGTAAGGACCTTGTCTTCTTGACTCTTCATTATTTTACACCCAAATTCTATAACAGTGCCTGGATATGTCCACAAAGAATCCTACTCTTCTCTGCCTCCCACCCTCTACTGCCTTTCCAACATCTTATTAAAATAAATGTAACAAATTCTTTAATTCTAAAATAGATTTGCCTTTGGGAAAGATATGAACTATAACTTATATTAACAAGGAGGGGAATTATAGAAAGGCATATTTGAAGACAGATTTTGAAGGAGGCATTAGACTTGAACTGAACATTCTGTATATAAATAAGAGAGGTTACTTGGAGGGTTGCTTGTTTATTTCACAAAGTCTAATAATATGTCTAATTCAGAAACTTACCCTGAAATCCTAACTTTGTTCTTAATATTTAAAAGTTGACATTGGGGTTGGTTATAGCTCAGTGGTGGAGCTCCTGCCTGCTATGTATGAGGCCGTGGGTTCAAGCCCCATCACCACAAAACAAAATAAAACAGCTAACATTAGCATATGCATTGTAATAATCTTTTGAATCCAAGAATATATGTAATTTGAAATTGAATGATTTTGAACACATTTTACAAGAATAAGTGCATGCATTTGCTTTTAGACTCGAGTAGGTTAGATTCACTTTGCAAACCCCTCTCATTTTTCCAGTTCTTAGCTCTAGACATAATACCCTCACAGATGGTGGATGTCATTTGATCCTGGCCCTTTCTAGCAAATTCACATATGTCAGCAGATGAGCCTAAAACAACTCCAGGTTTCAGATGCAAAACATTTGTAAATTGCACTGATTCATAATCAGGACAACATAATAAACTACAATCTAGTCATTCTCAGTGGGCCTTATTCAGCAGAAAAGAAGCCATAGAATAGAAGCCAAGAGAGGATATTGAGCTTGGCTCTTCCACTACCAGGCTTTTGGATATTCAATTTTCGCTTGTGGAAAGTACTGGATGACAGCCTTGGAGAATAAAATCACTCATTATTTTAGAACACAGAATAAAAGGCCAGACTTGCCTATTACCACAAAAGTCTACCAAGAAACATCTCCAGGAACCTCCATCTCCCAGCTTAGAGCACTCCCCTTTACAGTCACCAAGTTCTAACCTCTTCAGTCCCCTACCCACCCCCAGCACCTCAGCTGTTTTGGTTATTCATTTAGTATCAATTATTATTCATATAGTGTGCCATTCAAATTGAATCCTTATGGTGTAGAAGGGTTTATCTAAAGGCAGAATAGTTTTATCGTTATTGTTATGTTTAAGCACATGAGATTTTCTTTTTCACATCCCAAGAGACGTGAAGGGACAAAGCCATGTGATCCAGAACCAGGCATTTTAAAGAAGAGAACATGATTTGGGTCTAGCAGCAGGACGAAGCCTGAAAAGAAAAAGAGAAACAATAATGTAGTTATTACCTATGTGGGTATCTGTCTAGCTTTTCTGTTTTTTCCTCTTCTCTACCCACGAGGGATTACACACTGTTTATTCACATTTAATGAGCAGGAAGCTCCCAAGCAGAAGGTTTTTCTTCATTTTGTCCACTTTCTACTTATTCCTTTATTATTAGTAGTTATAAGAACAACTTTGCTCTCTCCTGGTGAAAGTTGTCCGTGATTTACTCTGGCAATTATGGCTGAGAACCAGTTTTCACAATTTAAACATGTGTGTTTTCTTGCATCCAAAAATAGTCTCAGTCATATAAGGTCAGAATAATGGTTATAAAGCATCTTGCCAAAACAAGGGGATCCAACTTTTCAGTTTATAGAGAAAGAGAAGTTACATGTGAAAACAAAATGTTTCATTTTTAAGCAAATACTTTTTATTGTGTATGAGTTAACAAAAGTGTGGGCAGTTTATCTATCTGCACCTGTGACTAGCAAAATGGGAGGTACAGAATGTTAAAGTTGAAAGCTAATTCAACAGCTTTAAATAAAAGTGGGAAGTAAGCAAAAAAAAAACATATATAAATATAAATGAAGTTCCTAAAAAAGCTGTTTCTAAATTAAGCTAGTCTGGAATACATACAAGTCCTAGATAGAGAGGGTGTGGTTGGGGATAATGGGTTAGCTCTCAGAGCTTCCAAAGTGACACATAAAAGGCAATTTCCTCAGTTAAGATTATGTTTGTCTGTAGCAGACACAAATATTGTGGCTGAGAGGAAATAGATCACTATTTTTCTCTCATTCAAAGGACGGTAGAAGTAAGCAGTTAGGGCTGATATGGCAACTCCATGTTGTCATGGGGAACTCTGATTCCGATCAGTCTGTATCATTATACCAATATACAGTGTCTGCTTTACACTCCAAGATGTTCTCATGTTTCAAAGTGACTGCTGAAGTTCCAGCCATCACTTTGGCATTGCAGACCAGATGAAGAACAGAAGATACAGCAAAAAAAAAAAAAAAATATCTGCCTACAAAAGAATTCAAATCCATAATTAGCTTTCCTAGAATTTCACAAATTCCAGTGTTTTTACTGTGGTTGCTACATGGAAATCTGGGAAATATCACTTTTGTTTGTTGATTTGCCCCCTTTAAAAAAAAAAAAAACTCCACATGGCAATGAGCCCAGATGCAATTCAAACTTTTGTGATTGTAGTAGAAGGGAAGCATTCTTGGTTCTAGGTAACAAGAAGATTCTATCCTACAGTAACATGGAGGTGAGATCACCAAAAAGAAAGTGTGTGGGTGCAGTCTTTCAGTTACACATGGACAAAGAAGTACAGGCTGAACAGTGCTATTCCTTAAAAATCTTGACAAACCAAGGAACAAACTTCATTTCCCCTCACCCATCCTAATGACACCAGAAAATGCAAGCAGTATTGTGCTGAGTTAATGGGGACAGTGGTGGCATAACTCTATGCCAGGTTCTTTGTTAATGGATAAAATTGCCTCTTTAACGGGTCACATGAAACATGGTAAAAGGAAGTAAACTTCCAAGAACACAGAATTAGAGTGGTGCAAACATACTTTGCACCCACTTAAACATCAGAGCCTCTTTCTTCACCACCATATTGTATTATGTTCATATTTTGGTGAGAGGCGGGAATCGGGGATTGAACCCAGGGGCATTTTACCACTGAGCCACATCCCCAGTCCTTTTTATGTTTTACTTTGTGACAGGGTCTCCCTCAGTTGCTGGGAGGGTCTTGCTTAGGTTCCTGAGGCTGATCTCCAATTTGAATCCTCCTCCTCAGCATTATAATGAAAATGAGGGAGGCTGGGTGAGGCTTATATTCTGGGCACAGAATTTAAGGTGGCTCCAAAAATTCAATGATCAAGATGGACAACATTTTTATGAAATATTTTTAAAACAAATATGAATACAAAAACCTACTACGAAAAAAATCAAAATTATAAATGAAGATATAGAGGCAGGAAAATAAACACCTGATGACTTTTTGATTTTATGGTATCTGACAAGAAAAAGGTCAATCCCATTTTATATATATATATATATATATATTTGGGCATAACCTAGAACAGGGTTTCTCAGTAACACCACTGTTGACATTTTGAGCTGGACAGTTTTTGCCTGGGGAGGAGTAGCCTTGCCCTGTGTGCTGTAAGGTGTTTAACAGCATCCCCAGATTCTATTGATCAGATGCCTACAGCACCCCTGACAGTCCTGAGAAGTGACCTATGATGGACCCAGTCTCTCTGGTCAACATCATCTGACTTAAATGCATAAGCTTTATTTTGTTTTTCTGTTTTGGATTATTAAAGATACGTTCAAACTGCACAATTTTTTCATCACACACTTCATCCAGTGGTAAATGATTTTATTATGGTAGGCTTATTTGTACAAGCACACCAAGCCTGGGTAATGAATTCATCCTTTAATCATTGTAACTTAAATAGTCCCCTGTAACTTGATTACTTGCTATTTGAGAAGAGAGGAGCTCAGGTGAGTTGAAATGAAATTTCTCATAGCTTTATTATTCCCACATTAGACAGCAATTAACTTACATCTTTCTTACTTTGCTGAAGGTAGGAAAAAATCCTTGTTAGTCATAGCGAATATCTCAACCCTTATTAAATAAACCAACAAATCAGATATACAAAAACAAAGACAGGGAGGGAGAGAGTAGAGAAGAGAAAGAAGAAGGTGGGCTCAGGGCATGAAGAACCCCAGATGGCCACAGGTACTTTTTCCTGCTGGCATAGAAGGAAGAAGCTGCAGGTGCTTTGGAGCCCAGCTGACCTTGCTTTGAATTCTGACTTTTCCTTTTTCTTAACTATGATGTGGGCTAAGTTAATAATTTCTTTGCAAATTGTGCTCAATAATTCAAGCTTCCCATGAGTTCTAAGGAGATTAATATGGAGATTAATTGAGATTAAAGTATCTGAAACTTCCAGTTACAGATGGGCAGCACGTGTTAGATTCCATGATGTTTTCCTGGTTATGTTCAGATAGTTTCTTTCCCCCATTGGATACACAGCACATTTTTATATGCTCCAGAAGCTTAGGAATATAATTAGGACAACATGCTTTCTACGTCAAATTTCATTACAGCAAAGTAATGTACATAGTTCAAGATGTTGGTTTTGTTTGTGTTTAGCCTAATAAACTAATAATTCATTGCTCTATAACTCATTCAAATTCTAACTAATTATAGTTGTCCTATTCCCTTGATCACTGAGATTAGAAGATTTGATACTAAAAGGTCAAATCAGATGTCCAGAAGTGGGGGTGAGTTTGGGGGGAAATAGCCTCAATGTTAGGGCTCACACTTGTTCACAAATGATTCCATTCCTGGTTTAGATAACCAATACTCAGTTAAGATTTTTTCATTATACAAAAACTAAAATGTTAAATAAATGTTACTTGCAAAAATGTTTGCCCAATGTTTTCATTATGAATGCATTAATGTTCCATTTTTACCTTTTCTCATGTTGAGATAGCATAGGGAAATCTATCTAGTCTGAAGAATTCTTCAGAGATTTTCCATGAGAAAATATTCCTTCTATTTAGAGTCCATCCTTCCATGGGTCTTGTTTGCACACTGTTCATTTAATGTTGTTTATTGCAAGCTAAATTTATTCAGCAGCATCTATCACTATACGTCCTTTTATCTCTTGATCTCAATTCTTTTTAGACTAAAAATAGTAAAATGGCAATGTTGTGCATTTAATGATGTGCTTTTCTTAAGAAGATAAAATATAGTATACTTTAAAAATCATGTTGTTTCCATGAGTCAAGAGACTTCATAGCATGTCTAAAGTGTAATTGAAATAACACCATCTCCTAACATTCAATGTCCATTTAAATAACCTGTCCAACTCCTTTTGGTGAACTCAAAATTATTTGCAGACATTGAACTTTTAAAAACACATTTCTCCAAGGAAACCATAAATAACAAGCTCAATTTCCTTGAATAGACACTGCATTTAATGAATCTGCAAAGTGTAGACAAGCTATTTTATTTGGGCACGAGAGGAACAGACCATAAAATGCAACATCGGAAAAATCCTCCGCTAGGATGATCAGAGGAATTTCATGACTGGAAATCAGAAAGAACATTGTCCTAGAACCTTAGAGGAGTAACACATGACCCAATAAACAAGGAGAGGTATTATGATAATTTCTTGCAGGTTAGACAATCAGCCAAGGAGACTCTAAAATGGAGATCAGCATGGAGACAGTTGTTAGGAAGTGTCTGACCATCCACGTCTTAGGAAGGAAAGGGAAAAATGGGGGAAAATGTTGGGTTATGACGGGTTATGATTTATAACAATGAAGGTATTAACCACATGGGAGCTTTATATCAAAGATGATCCTTAACAGCTTTTAAAAATTGGATGATGAGGCTGAGTCTTTACATCCTCATGTCAAGGGAGCACAACCTGGAGCAAGGTGGCTCTCCTCAGCACAGGATTCTGCAGAGTGCTGAGCCAAGGTCTGGAAGCTGTGGCACACCCAACAACTAACTGGTCCTTTATTCCTGGAGGAGAATCTGGGTAGCACATCAAAACATCCACTACTACCATGCTGCTCTTCTTTCATATTTTTCTCAAAGCAACTTTTAACAAATTCCATTAAATAAATCCTTTAAAACCATCATTAATGCCTCCAAGAAAGAATTAAAATAAGAAAGAATTGAAATAAGCTGATTAAAAAATAAAAGCACAAACATAGGTTATATATATCTTAAAGACATGAATGATGGCTGCTGTTGTCCAGCCTAAACATTTATAGGTGGAGACATTCAAGTATCAGGAGGTAAAGTGCTTTGTCCTGGGTCACTGTGGGGATTAGTATAGATTCAGATCTCTCTTTGCTCCCATTCTTTACCTTATAGAGCTTCCCTTCCACTATGTAATAAATCTATTTATTTCCTTAAAGTCCTAGACAAAAATGATCTATAAAAATATAGGGGAGGGTCAGAATCCCTGCAAACAACCCTTGACAAAGCAAGGCTAAGAGTACGAGAATGAAGTCAAAGCTCCAATGGACACCCCAGAAAGTTAGAGACACCGGGGACATGGAACACCTGCAGAGAGAAGCTACAGGCAGCGTGCAACATCTGACCAAGAGCGATCATATGGGCTGCAACCAGCAAGCTATAAGGACCCGTCCTGATACACAAGTCCTTGCAGCCCACTCTCTTCACACTGTGTCCCAAATACCAGATATGGAGCTGTAGGATTCAATGTTTGTCCTGTTTCTTTTCAGTCTTTGCTTTGGTCCAATCCTTCCTTTCTATTTTTCTGATTCTCCCTTTTGGAATGGGAATGTTTACTGTGTGCCTATTTTGCCATTGTATCTAGGAAATACGTAACTTGTTGTTTTTTGGTTTTTTGTTTTGTTTTGGTTTTTTATTTTTTACAGGGTCTCTTTTTTTGCCTTGAGTCTCAGGGGAGACATTGAACCTTTGAGCAATGCTGAATTAGTTAAGATTTGGGGGACTCTTGGTGATAGACTGAATGCATTTTGCTTTACGAGATGGACCTGAGCCTTTGGAATCCACAGAATGAAAAATTCTGTAGTTTGGATCTGGAATATCCTTCAAAGCTCCTTGTGCCTTGTTATCCAACTTGTCACTTTTGGAAGTAGTGATAATTTTGACAGGTAGGGCTTACTGGGAGATTTTAGGTCATTGGAGCATGCCCTTGAAGAGGACTGTGGGGACCTAGCCCCTTCTTTTTCACTTCTCAGCCAGGAGGCAAAGGCTTTGCTCTGCAACCTACTCCCACCATGATGTGCTGCCCACCACAGACCCAAAAGCAATGGAGTCAATTAATTATGGACTGGAATCTCTGAAACTGTGAGCCAAAATGAACCACTTCTCTTTATAAATTGATTATCCTGGGTATTTTTCAACAGTAACAGAAAGCTAACTGACAAAGGAAATAACCTCACCTTGTCTGTGCTGAGGTGTGAGCATTAGGGAAACGGCTAATAGCACATCTATAACCCTTGGTTATTGCCCAACCCTGGAAGACCCACTAACTAGCCATCTGTATCATCTGGATTGTTAGAGCTGGAAAAGAATAATAAAGTTGATCACATCCTTCTATTACTTGTGTATTTAAGTAACTTATAAGTATATTCCAGGAGACATTTCCTGGCATTGCATGAATGCATTACCTGAGACTCTGAAGGATTTCTAGCAAAAGTACATTATGTGACCTTTTATCCCAGACTAATAAATCTAGTCCCCCCACCACTTTACATTTGGACTCAGTCTCTAAAGTCAAAACACTCAACAAAAAAAGAGGGAGACATAGTAATTATGGCTATTCTAAGCTCCTCACAAAGAGAAATAAAAAATTGGAAATGATTGCTGATCTTTCCTAAAGTATGAGATGCTAGCAATCTTATATTCATCAATGGCTTCTGTAAAAGTTTCCGGATGGATCAGTGGAGATAGTAGAATGTTCATGGACTTGCTTTTGTGTGTGTGTGTGTGTGGTGGGGTGCTAGGGATCAAACCCAGGGCCTGGGCTTACCTTTTTGATTCCTGGATTGTGTATTATCAGCCACATTGAACACTGGTGAATCAAGTAGCAATGAATTATGATAAACAGTAGGTTAGCAATGTTTATCATTGATCAATGCAGTAGCCACTATGGTCTTCCACAAGTATGTAAGCTGTTGGGGATGTTTAGCCTGATGGTGGCCGCTACAAATGACACTGTCTCTCAAGGAGGAGGAGCCAGGTACCATTCACACCAGAGAGCCGGAGCACTTACAGTCTGAGCTGTTAAAGGTAAATGAAGGATGTGTCTACAATTTGTCTTTTACCCTTAGACACTTGAGTGTCACATGCCTGTGGCAATGTGTAGCATTTTGAAAATTTGGTCAAGCATGTATTCTGAATGCTTCCCCCCATCACCACCACCACCAAAAAAAAAAAAAAAAATTAAAATTAAATGTGCTATGGAAAATAAATGAGTTAAAAGTGCTATCCCAGTCAAAACTCATTTAGAAGGGATATCCATGGTTAATTCTAAAGCAGGAGTCATCCTACTTAAACGGATAGGTCAATCGCATTTTAAAAATTGAATGACGAGGTAATTTTTATGCTTTCATTCTAGGTTGAAGACCAGTAGGCAAGATGCCCAAGCTGAGAGCTGAGTTTGGCAGACTGATCACATAGAAATTGCTTAAATCTTAGCTCCACAAATTCAGTCACTTCTGCTAATTTAATTATAAGCTCTTCAGTGGCAGGTGATCGTTTTATCCAGTCACTGCTATTCAGTATATTTTATGAATTTTCTTTCTTTTTAGTGAGACTTGTTTCTGGAGGTAAGAGAGAAATTCAGGTAAAATACGTCTGTTTCTATCACAGCTTACACCAGAGATTCTATCCAGACTCAAGTGGGCCCAAACTCTTGAGTTTCATCACATCATTTCAGCAGATAATATTGGCTAATCAAATTTTAAAATGAGGGTATGGATGGCAAGTCTCAAAACAGATCCTTAATATCCCCTAGTTATCTCACTAGCAGCAACATTAAGAGAAAACTTGTCAATTTACACTTTCACTGTCCTTAAATTCCACTGTTTGAAATAACTAAAGCATGATGGGTGGAACATGAGCATTTTAAAACTGATATCTTGATTTCTTCAAAGCCTAAGATTCACTCTAAGCCCTAACATTTCCCTCTCTGATTTTATGCAGCCTATCACTGTGAATACACTACCAGAATACTAAATCTGCCTTCTCTGCTATCCTATATCATGTCTACTTCAGTGCTTCATAACACCAACTTATAAATATTACAATGCTTTTAGAATTATAAAAGAAGAACATGTCCTAGACTCTAGACTTGGCTTCCAATTCTGTCTCCAAGACTTTGCAGAGATGGAAAACTCAGTTTTTATCTGTAAATTGAGGGGGCAGGATTGAGATCTACCAGTCAACAAATCTATAATATACCTACAAACATAACAGATTATCTCTGTCTCATCAGTTGAGAACTCTGCTTTGTTGAAATAGACATTGATTGCAATAAACTTCTCAGTTGCTACTTTTGCTCTATCCCATAAGTTTTGGTATGTGGTATTTTCATTTTTATTTGCTTCAAGAAATTTTTAATTTCCTTCTTGATTCTTCCTTTATTTGAGAATAAATTATCTTATTTCCATGTATTTGTATAGTTTCTTAAGTTTTTCTTGTTATTTATTTCTAATATTATTCCATTGTGATCAAAAAAGATAATCAGAAATTCAATTTTTTAAAAAAAATTTGTTGAAGCTTATTTTGTGACCTATCAAATGAAATACCCTGGAAAATGTTCCACATGCAGTTGGGAAGAACACATATTCTGCAGTTTTTGAATGGAATGTTATAGAGACATCTATTAAGTGTGTCTGGTCTAAGGTTTAATTTAATTCTGCTGTTTCTATGTTTATTTTCTGTCTTTTGCATAAAGTGTGGTGCCACAGTCCCCTACTATTATTGTATTATAGTCTATTTCTCCTTTGGGGTCTATTAATATGTTTTATGTATTTGGGTGCTCTGGTTTGGGGTATGTGTATATTTAGAATTGTTATTTCCTTTCAGTTAATTAACCACTCTATATACTTACCTTTCTTGTCCCTTTTTAATGTTTTAAAGTCTATTTTAACTAATGTAAGTATGGCTATTACTGCTTTCATTTTATTCCATTTTTATGGAATATCTTACTCCATTCTTTCACTTTCAGTCTATACTTGGCCTTAGAGGTTATGTGAGTTTCTTGTAAGCAACATGTAGTGGGGTATTTTTTGTTTGTTTGTTTGTTTTATCTATTTAGTCACTCTGTGTCTTTTAATTGAAAAATTTAGTCCGTTTACATTTAAGGTAATTATCCATATATAAGTTAGTAATTTGGCCATTTTGAAGCTTGTTTTCTAATTTTATTATAGTTCCTTTCTTTCTTCCTCACTTACAGTCTTCTTTGGGGCTTAAGGGACTTACTCTAGAAGTGTGTTTGGATTCCTTACTTATTTTTTTCCTATAGTATAAATTTTTGTCTATTGAAAGAAAAGTGGCACAGGACTGATCAAACACACACCTGAGATAAGAAGTGGGTTTATTGTCAGGAGCCTGACAAGGCAGCTCTGTGCAGAGAGAGGGAGAGCAGCAGCAAAAAGGAAGAGCAGCAGCAATTCCCCCTTGAACATTACCTTTTATGGGTTAGAATCATGGTCACGCTAGGGGCGGGTTTAGTCTTGCCTGACATCGTAAGCATCTCCTGATCTTGTGGAAGGCAAGTTTGTTTCTTCTGAACAGAGATAGGCAGTTTTCCTGTCTCTCAGAAGAAGAACAGGAAAATTGGCATGGCCCTTTATCTTCTCAAGAAGAGAACAGAGAAACCAGTATGTCCCCATCCCAGGGGCTGGTAACTTGCCTCCTATCTCTCAATGAGAGAACAGGGAGAGACCAGCATATCTCAGGCCAGTAAGTTTTATCTTGGGCTAGTTTCTATCTGGGAGGAATAAGAACAATATCCATAAAGTGGGGATGGGGAAAAGGAAGATGGCTATAATTATGCTAATACCTATGATAACCTTGAAACTTATAAAACAAAACACTTTTTGATTATAACAAGCTACTTTGAAATGATATCAACTTCATATGATTCTAAAGATTAAAAAACAAAAAGATAAAAATATACACTAATTAAAATACCTCCACACTTGCACTCTATTCCTCCCGACATTTCAAATTTTCAAAGCTTCATTTTACATCTTTCTATGTTGCTAATTTTTAACATATTCATGTAGTTATTGTTTTAATGGTTTTGTTTAGACCTTCTACCATTTTCTTCTTACTTATTAATATCCCCATCTTTCCAACCAGTTTTAAGAAGCTGTTTTAAATATGCTTTAGCATTTCATGTAGGAAGGTCTCGTGGCAGTGTATTCATTAAACTTTTGTTTAGGAATGGCTTCTTTTTTTAAATTTCTTATGGATAGCTTTTCTGGATACAGTAATCTTGGTTGACAGGTTTTTCTTTCATGGCTGTGAAAATCTCATGTGCTCTCTCTTGGTCTCAATGATTTTGTCTGAGAAGTCGGCTGTCAGATGAATCATGAGATGAATCATGAACATTTAGGTTGTTTCTTTTCTGTTGCTTATGTAAGAATCTTTCCTTTATCTTTGAACTTTGAGAGCTTAATTATAGTATATCCTGAGGTAGACTTGGTTGAATTAAGTTTGACTGGTAACCTTTGGCCTTTTTGTACTCCATATTTGTGTCCCTAATTAGGATTGGGAAGTTTTTGTTATCTCTTTGAACAAGACTTTGTCATTCTCAAGTTCTTTTTCAACCTGATAATCTGAACATTTGGACTTTTAATGCTAATCCAAAAGTTCCTTTCATCTCTTTTTATTTCATTTTATTTTTTCTCCTTCTCCCTGTATTTTCAAATAAACAGTACTTGAGCTCACTAAATTTTTCCTGGTTTGATCTATCCTGCTATTGATTCCTTCTATTGTATTTTTAATTTTGCTTAGTGTATTTTTCATCTCATGGATTTCTGTTTGATTTTTTAGAATTGATTATATATCTCTGTGAAGTGTCTCTGTTAATGTCATTGAATTGTTTATCTATTTTCTTGAAGCTTCTTGACTTTCCTTAAAACAGCAGCTTTAAATTCTCCAGAGTTTCCCCACATTATTTACTATTTAGTCAGTTTCTGGCAACTTTGATTATTAGATAAGGCCATGGTTCCCTTTCAGTTCTTAATGCTTGTTTGTGTGTGATATCATTTTGACATTGAAGGATTGGGTATTTATTCCATTATTTATAATTTGGTTTGTGGGTTTTTTTCCCCTCATCTTTCCAAAAATTTTAAGCAGTCTGCTTATTTTCTCTGTACCTGTAGTCATTTCAACTATTTCAGCTCTAGATAGTGCTCTGGGTAGAAACATAATAAATGGAATGACCCCATGTTCCTTTGCCATTACTTGGTGCCCATCTCCCTTTTCTTCTCCCAAGCAGTTACTTTCTCCATGTGGTACTACCTGGATTGGGAGAGGAATTGAGTAGAAAGTCTTGTGGTCACCATTGCTGAAATGTTGTACTGTACCCTGAGCTCACAGTCCGTCCAGACCTGTGCAGTACAGAGGTAGGACACAGCCCCATGCTTCTATGGCCTGCCAATTGCTGAGATGGACTCATGAACTAACACCACTTTGTACAGCAACAGATGATGCTGGTCAGAAGAGATTCTGATAGACTAGGGCCATGTGTTTTTACCTGGCATTAGGGATATTTCAGAGACTCCATCTGCAGGACCTCACCTGGGTATAGGGGTCATTAGAATCTTCTCAATGTTAGGTTTTACTATCTGGCAGTAAATTATAAAACCATTTTCTATGCTTACTACCCTGTCTTATGCCCAGTGAATGGTCTTGCTCCATGCGATGATGCCCAAAGTTGGGACAGTGAAGGCAGTCCCTTTGGCCACTAAGGCTTATGCCAATTTGGGTTGCACTAAACCTTACAGATACAAAGGCCTGTACAGTGTAGGGCGTGTGCCCCCAGCCCTTCTGATGACAGCAGTGATACAGGTCAAAACACAAGTCTGATCCACTGGGACAAAGATCTCCATCTGATGCTGTGACAGGTCTAAGGCTCTATGATTTCTGGTCTTCGTATAGGATCCTTTGTTTTCTGCCTGATGCTGCTCTCACTGCACCACGCCTTCTACTGAGCTCCAAGGCAGAGTCCTGTGCTAACTTTTCTGCCTTGCTCACCAGCACATGTATCTTGCTCCCTCTTCATTGCCCAAGGTTAGGGCAAGGGTGGTAGAGGCCATCCCTTGGCCCCTGCTAAAAATACATGTTTTGCAAAGAGGAATTATGTAATTGCTTTTGGTGATTCACACATTAAAAACAGGTAAATGATACTTGAGTGAAGCTTGGAAGTTATTGAATAACAAGTCATTCAAGCGTGATTAGCAGCCTGTCTTCCCACAATATGTGTGTACTGGGGTAGAAATGAAAGCTCCAGAATAATCTGACTTCCTTTTTAGTCAGTCCAAAATAAATACCTTAAAAATTCGTCATAAATTTCTGTAATTTGACCACTAATCTTGCTTCATCGAAAAACAGGGGTGGTAATGGCTCATTATTATTTTTCCCCCAAACATTAAATTAATCATACAGCTATTAGAGGTATAATAGAGCCATAAAAAATAGAGACTTTAGACATAATCTAATGAGAATCCCAGAGGACATAAGAGTCATTTTATATTTTTTCCTCCCCTTTTTACTTACTTTGCCCTTCAAAGCAACATGTGTGGATGGGCAATGTCAAGGTGTGATAATGCAGGTTATTAGCTGATAGGGAGCCACACAGGAAAAAAGAATATGGAAACAATGTGTGATTACTATGTTCACTTTTTAAAAAGGAACTGAATGGTAGTGAGCATTAGATGATTAAAGATAGTTACAAAGTTTTAAGCAAAAAACTGCAAAAAAATGGAAAAATAAGGACTTTATGGTATTCTGGCTAGAAGCCCAGTAGAATGCTCAAGGCTGGGAAAGAAACAACAGCTAATACTATTTTTTAAGGTAAAATTGTACTGTTTTGCTAAGAGATCCAAGTCTCTCTGGAAGAAAGATATCCCATGAATTAGATATTAAGGAAAAGTACCTTTAATAATAAAATAATGTTCTCTTGTTATAATTTAGATAATTGTTGATATGCAAATCATTGACTCCCTGATTTACAAGGGATGGCTACACTATATATCGAGACAAAAACATGACGGTGGGTTTAGCTTTTGTATTTTTTTTTCTTATTGATTGAAATACTATTGATTTAATAATGTTTTTGTTCTGTTCCTGGTCACATTACTTAGAATATAATATATTTTAAAATATCAATATAACTCGTATTATCTTGACACAAATTAAATGCCAATGCTATTGTTGTAATTTATTCCACTCTTACATGTTTGATAAAGAAAATAAAATGGATACTAATGGATCTGTAGATATGTGTTCTACTCAAAACCAAATATCTACTTATTGGATAAAATTTGACCTCTGGGGGCTAGGGTTGTGGCTCAGTGGTAGAGCACTTTCCTAGGATGTGGGAGGCACTGGGTTTGATTCTCAGCATTGCATATAAATAAACGAATAAAATTAAGATCCACCAACATCTAAAAAAGAGAAAAAAAATAACCTCTGAATTTAAAACAGTATTTTGGTTTCAGATATTTTACAAGATATTTTTAAGAATTGCCAGATTATATTTCAAGACAGAAAAGTATGATGGCAAAGAGTTTGCATTTTATAGAGTTGATAAATCTTGGATTGACTCCTGATTCATTGTCTACTCTGCTTGAAATCCAGAAGTGTACTCCAAGACGATGTGCATTGTGTCTTATCTGTTCTTTTAAGGCTTAAATGTAATACAGAATACAAAGTATCCATCATGATAGCTGAAGCATGTAAATTCTTTTTTTTTTTAAAGAGAGAGTGAAAGAGGAGAGAGGGAGAGAGAGGGAGAGAGAGAGAGAGAGAGAGAGAGAGAATTTTTAATATTTATTTTTTAGTTCTCGGCTGACACAACATCTTTGTTGGTATGTGGTGCTGAGGATCGAACCCGGGCCGCACGCATGCCAGGCGAGCGCGCTACCGCTTGAGCCACATCCCCAGCCCCGCATGTAAATTCTTAATAAGTGGTGGGAGCTGCTGGTGTTGGTATCCTTAAGTAACCATCATTGTCATCAATAGCATCACAAAAATCAAAGCTTGGGACAGATAAAGGTCAACACTGAGGATTCATATTATTGTTAGGTCCAGACAAAAAGTTGGCTCCAGCAATCACTGGATTATGCACATATGATCTGTTATACAAAATTAAATGTTTGATGACTTCTAAAAAGATAAACAAATTATAGTTGTAAAGAGTAAAGTATCCAGCAGCTACCTTAAAAATAAAAACCCAATCATGTTTACTGTACTCAGGTTTACAGTCCTCCCATGACTTCTCATTGAACTTATAAATTTGAGATTCTAAAACACCCTCCAAAGCTCTGCTTGATGTAGATCCTTCCTCCCCTTAAACCTCCCTGTCTTCCTTTTCCTCTTCTCCCCTCACTCACTCTGTTTTCCAGGCACATACTTCTGTTGTTTGTGTCTTTGTTCTAGAACATGCCCACTGTCACTTCAATCATGTCACCATTTCTTTCCTGGTACCTATGTCTATCAAACACTGTCTGGTGTGTGTGTGTGTGTGTGTGTGTGTGCATGTGTTTGCTTGTTTACTGTTAGTTTTCCATCACCTTATAAAATGGGACATTCATAAGACAAAGACAATTGACCTAGTTCATAAATTTTTGGAACTTCAGTCCTGAGAACATTGACTGGCACATGGTTGAACTCAATAAATATTTAATGAAGTAATAAATAAATGCATAAGTAAATTAAATATACCAAAGTCTGGTTCCATTCACTTGGACAGTAATTTGGATACTATCCTCAAAAGATACTTCCTCTTTTATTTTTATGCACTAAAAACTAAAACCATTGTTTACACGTAGTATTCATTTTTATTTTCTCTAATATTTTCTACTTAGAACTTTATTTTATAATATGCAAATGAATTATAAGATCACTGTAGAGTAAGTCTTGTTTTGTACACATTTCTACATGCTTTTAAACTAGAATACCAAGTATCTGAAAAGTTAATCATGATGCTTTTGTAAGGTCAAAATTGTTATGCATGGAGACCTGGGGACAGGTTCTATCAGAATTTTTCATAAAACTAATCTCACAATAGTTTGAGAATTCAAGGCTCAGAGCCCATTTGTATTTTTCTCTTTAAAATGCTAGAGATTTTGTACTGGATAGAGTTTAGAGCAAAGCAGCAGAGCATGCATTTCCATAAATTGGTCTACTTGAAGGTATTTTAGTGCTTGCTTTTCTACCTTTCCTATATTGCTGGTTTCAGAGGGTCAAAAGATTCAGGGTTCAAAACAGTGATCAGCTGAGACTATGGATTTGTCACCATGGCAACAAGCAAAGTAAATTCTTAAGCAAGGACAAGAGAAAAGATTATCTCTTATTGTTTCACAATAAAAAAGGTATCAACAAAACAGAACTCTTTCAAGATGGGCACATATTTCTGTTGTAAAGGTGATGAATACTACTTCTGATCCCCCTAATTTCTAGCATGTTATTCCCATGAACTAAAAATGCAATGCTTTAGGAGGCACTATGTCAATTTCGAGAAAAACCACTATTTTGCTTACTCTAAATTCCAATGCCATTTATTATATTAACTTCTAACTTTGATGTTCAAATTATTCAAGGTCAGAGTAGATATAATTGAAACTTAATTACTCTTCATTTATGTGGATTGACACATGAGGAGTGGAAAAGACCTTTAAGTTAGCAAAGGGGGAAATATCAGAAATCAGAAGAGCATCTCATAAAACCTTTTGTATTTCAGAAGTCAGTGAAGGAGGCTCAGAAATGCAGTTACCTATATAGAGAATATTCACTTTCTTACTTACCTGAAGCAAAACAAACTAGATGGAAGTTGGGAATTCTGCCTTAGGAATTCAGCATTAGGAAGCCCTTGCTGGTTGATGTCCACTCTGAGCTGCCTCACAGGCACACAGAGAATTGGAACTCATCTACGCAGTTGAGAGATGTAACATGTATGAGATTAGAGTGGCAGCTGGCATCAAGCTCTGAGGACAGTACTAATCACATGATACTATTAGGACTATTAACTTTCTGTCATCCCAATCTAGACTGTGAGATCCATGTGGGAGGGGATTGAGTATGATCATCTTTTTAAGATTAAATCCCTAACCACAGTGCCTGGTATTTTAAAAGTTGCTAAATAAATGTGCATTATGGAATGAATGAATGAATGAAATGACTGAATAAATAAATTCTAAACGGGATTCAGCATTCTATCCATTTGTTTCCACTCTTCTGTCTTTGATAATGACTCCTAGGCACAGTAATTTCAATACTTAGGATATTGAAGCAAGAGGACAGCAAGTTCAAGGCAACTAGAAAAGACCTTGTCCCAAAATTTTAATGATAATAATAAGGGCTGGGGATGTAGTTTAGTGGTAGAGGTCCCTTGGGTTCAATCCTTAATACTTCCAAAAACAGTACAATGAAATTTATTGTATGTTCCGTAAACATATAGTCTCTTGAATTTTTATAGAATAAGATGTGTCTTTACAATATTATTTTTATTTTTTATTGTTCTTTTTTAAATAATTTCATCTTCCTTCCAAACACAAAAACTGGATCATTGTAATTGCTTTTAACTATCACTTCTTCAACTATGGTTTATGCTTTTATTTTCTTCTGTCTTCCTTTCTTGTTTATGAGGAGAAGAACAAAAATGACATTCAAAATCATAGGTATGGCTGCAGCAAAATTTTAATGTCTGGGTTTGAGTGAATTGTTGTTCATCAATTAACACTCTATTGAGGAAGAGAACATTCAGGGCACTGTCTATGGTAAGTATGAATAGAGAGAGGCTCTGATACTCACTTCTCAGGACCTTTTGGTTTGACAGAGGACATGAAAAATACTCTATAGTAGCTATGTGGGACGCACAGTGAGAGAGGCCCAAAAGCACTATGGACTTTGGCCAAGGGGTAGGATCACTCCCTTATAAGAGGACCTCATGGGGCAGATGGCATTTGAATTAGACCTGAAAAATCAATACGTTTATAATAAAAGACCCTTCAGATGCACAAATTTTAGGAGCGGAGGTGTAGAATAAGAAAGGTGAAGAACATTTTTTTTTATTTGCTGAGTATGTAAGCAGAAAAGTAAATTCATTTAACCCATTAGTTATGTTTCTTCAGCTATTAAAAGTTATGATATTACATCACTAAAAGTGTCTTCCCTTAGCGTACTGGACACAAAAACAGTCCTGAGAATGATTTGAAACCTGTCTTTACTTTTCTATTCAACATCACAGTTGAGCCCACTTCAGATGGACCCTGAATTTCTGTTTTCTTCTCTATTCTAAGTAACTCCTGAATCTTGGCATTTGACTGATTTCTTCTGCCTGGTTGATGCTTCATTTTTCTCTCAACATCTTGTCGGGGTGGTGCTGGTTCAACCCAGGTTTATCTTCAGTGGAATAAGGGTCTGGGGATAGGAAATGGAGTTGGTAGGGGGGAAGAGTCATTTTACAGCATGTGGGCCGGAAACTGGGCTGAAGAAAAGAAGCATTGTATGATCCCATCCTCAAAATGAAAAATTTACAGCATAGAACACTTCCTGCTTCTAAGATTGGCTATATCTTCAATTATAACTTATTTAACTTTATGGCATTACTGTAAAGTATTTGGGTAAGAATTCCTTAAAGGGTGATCATATGCTCCACTTCAAGATGAGGGTGTGTATATATATGTGTGTGTGTGTGTGTGTGTGTGTGTGTGTGTGTATATATATATATATATATATATAGATAGATAGATAGATAGATAGATAGATAGCAGGATTGATAGAAGGGGGGAAATATTCCATGCAGAATTAGCGCAGCATCCAACCAAGAAAGCAGGTTAAGGCCAGCTGGTGGAAATCTTTTGCAAATCATATTTTTACAAAATGACCACAATAATGCACATTCTCCATTCTTCCAGAACATTCTCATTTCCCATAAAGACATGGATTCTATTTCCTCTAGAACATGGATGGTTTCCAGACTTCTCTAGCCAATGAAGTTTTGTACCAAAGATGTCATGTCATGTCATTTCTAAGGTTAGGTTATCAAGAGGCTGGAGATTCTGCTTGGCATTTCTTTGCTTGGAACTTTTGCCCTTGGATGTCAATCACCAAGGAGTGAAGAAGCCCAATCTAGGCCACACAGAGAGAATACATTAAAAGACTCAAATAAGGAGGATGAGGTAGCATCAATTGCTAGACATGTGAGTGATTGAGTCTTCAGATGAATCCAGCTCCCAGCTTCCCAGTCTTCCAAAGGAGGTTCACAGCATCCTAGAATGAGAAAAGTCATCCCACTATGTTTCTTCCAAATTCCCAACCCAGGAATTTCTGAGCATGATAAATACTTGTTTAATGACACTAAGTTTGGGAGTAGTTTGTTATGTACTGAAACTAGAACTATGAATGACAGAGTTGGAAATTTTTTTAACTATTAAAAGTTTTCATAAAGGAAATACATAATGTGCTTTGCATTTAAAAATGCCCAATCTTATCTCAGAGGCTTGAGAGGCTGAGGCAGGAGGATTGCAAGTTCAAAGCCAGCCTCAGCAAAAGTGAGGTGCTAAGCAACTCAGTGAGACCCTGTCTGTAAATAAAATACAAAATAGGGCTGAGGATGTGGTTCAGTGGTTGAGTGCCCTTGATTTCAATCCTAGGTACCAAAACAAGGCAATGATGGCATTCAAAAAAATATATGTCCATCCTTATGAGAAGGCAACAGATTTATCACAAAGGAAGGGAATGGAAAAAATGATGCTAAGAAGGTTTCCAAGAAATACATCTATTTTTTTATTGTAATTTTGTCATGTGGGAACATCATGGAATATAATTACACAAACTAGTATATGATTTTAGGTGATGTAATCCTAGGGACTACTATTGTATATACAATTTATCATTAACCAAGATGTTATTCAGCTCTACATAATTGTATAAGCATATATATGTATAGTTATTGTGACATGGACCAAAGCAGGAAAATAGAGATTTTCAGAAGCATAACTTCATTAAATTTTACTTTTTCAATCAACCTGTTTAAATAAAATTTTAGAGGCCTGCCTATGCCACTATATTTATCTACTAGATAAATAAACCAAAAGGTTATTGCAGTAGAGACTACACAGGATTTTCCTGTCCTCTCAAGATACCTATAAATGGAAACTGTTTAAATAGTATATTGATAAGAAGCTTATGATAAAAAAAAAACCTAAGAATGAAAAAATCCCAGGAAGCTAGAGTTTACACCACACATACCATCTGAAGTTATTATCCCTTTAGTAATTGTGTACATAAAGATACAGATTGAATTTCAAAAGTTCACAGGAAGTATTCAGGAAGCCAAGAACAATTCTCTTGTTGTAATTTCTGATTTACACAAGTGCACTTCAGAACAGCAGACAAGAGCACTTGTATTTCCCACTCATTTAAAGACCACTGTGTGAGCCCAAATCCACATGGTTCAGTGCTCCCGGTTATAAACATTGTGTTCTGTCATTTGCCCATATTTGTTAAACAGTTTTTAATTGCTATTTTCCTTTTCTACTTAAACAGTAGTCTTTGTAAATGAAAAGAAAATTTGGCATAACATTTCTTCTTTTGCATTGCAAATTTAAAATGAAAACTGTGATCATCTTCTGAACAACCACTCAGATTACTTTTCCTTCATCATGGGAAAATAGATTTTTGAAAAGTGTCAGCTACCACTTGACTCCAGCAAATCATTGTTACCGTACCTGTTGCCTTGGAGTGGGTGGTTGAATATGTTATTTGTTTCCTACAGAAATAGTTTTAAAATATGGAGAGCTTGATTTTGACATTATCCAAAGTTGAATTTAGTTGTATCTACGGAGATTTTTAAAAATTGTAATTGTAGAAATAAGCAAAACAAAATACAACAAGTATTGGTAAGGATGTGGAGAAATTGGATCCCTATTGGTGGGAATGCAAAATAGTGAAACTGTTATGGAAAATAGTATAGAGGCTTCTCAAAAATTTTAAGTAATACTACCCTATGATCTAACATATTTCTGGATACATATATCCAAAAGGATTTAAATAAGGATTTCAAAATGATATTTGCACTTTTATGTTCATTGTAGCACTATTCATAATAGCCAGGTTGTAGAAACAACATATGTGTCAAATCACAGATAAATGGATAAAGAAAATGTGTATAATGAAATCCTATTCTGCCTTTAAAAAGAAAGAAATTCTGCAAGACATGAAAACATGGATGATATTGAGGATGTTATTCAACAAGAAATAAGCTAGCCTCATAAAGACAAATACCACACAATTCCACATATACGAAGAATCTAAAATAGACCAAGTCATAAACTCAAGAATGGAGTGGTTGTTGCTAGGAACTGGGTAGAGAGAAAAATGGGGAGTTACTAACCAGTGGGCATTTAGTTTCAGTTCAGCAAGATGAATAAACTGTAGAAATCGTTGTACAACAGTGTGCCTATAGTCTGAAATAACTGTTTTGCACAGTTAAAACTTTGTGAAGAGGGAAAATCTTATGCTACATGTTCTTATAATAAAATGAAACTATACAAAAGGAAGTCAATGAAATATTTCACTCCCACTCTCGTTTTAATGTTTCATGTATAGGTCCCAAAAGGGATTCATTTCAGTGTTCCAATTTCCTAATTCTTCATAGTAAACTTTGCTTTTTTAGAGGCAATTAGATAGAATTGAATTTTTTCCTTGTAACTTGTCATTTTACTTTAAAGAGTAAGATTTGTTTGGATAAATCTAGTAGAATCCTAATACTTATGACTCTAATTTTAAAAATCAACTCAGAAATATTGAATATCTGCTTTCTGCTAAGCACAGAGAATAAAGTTTTGAACCCAAAAGGTACATTTTCCACATTCATGTAGTTCTCCCTATAAAAGAGAAGGCTTTATTTTTTGAAAGAAGTGTTTACATTTGCTTAAATGTTAACTTGTTTACAATCATCCTACTTTTTAAGTCACACAGCACCACTGTATACTGTCTTTCACAATACATGCAACGATTTTAACCCCTCTCTTGGTCCTTGATTTCTTCAAAGGGATTTTCCAGGTCAATACATATATTATTATCTCTAAAAAGCACTGACAGAAAGCCAAAAACTAGGGGTCACATGCATGAACACCTGGTTCCCTCCCTTTGGGTTCATCCCTGAAAATCTGAATGTTTAATACATGTTTTTTGCTTTTTTTTTTTTTTGTATATATATATATATATATATATATATATATATATATATATATATATATAAAATGAGGACAATAGTAAAGATGCTTAGTATCTGATCCATCAACTCAGAACCATGCTTTTTACATAACAGCACTGTGATCTAGTTCACTAAGTTTTATTCCAGCAAAGCATCCCTTTCTGAGTGCTTAGGTCTTCCCTGGTGCCTGCCACCTCATTAGCTCAGGGTTTGAGGTAAGTTGCTTAGTGGCAGCTGTCAGCTGATGAGGCCTACAGGGTCACATTGAAGAGCTAGATACTCAAGACCTGTCAGCACAAAGGTCAGCGATTCTCAATGCAGGCTGCACTTTTTTTTTTTTTAAAAAGAGAGAGGGAGAGGGAGAGAGGGAGAGAGAGAGAGAGAGAGAGAGAGAGAGAGAGAGAGAGAGAATTTTTTTTAATATTTATTTTTTAGTTCTCGGTGGACACAACATCTTTGTTTGTATGTGGTGCTGAGGATCCAACCCGGGCCACACGCATGCCAGGCGAGCGTGCTACCGCTTGAGCCATATCCCCAGCCTGCACTTTTAACCAACACTGACATTTGGTTTGGAAGCTCACATTAATTCAAACAGAATCTGGGGCAGAGGGAGCCTGGACACAGGTGTTTAAAAACTTCCCAGGGGATGTTCTTCATTAGGACAGGGTTGAGAAACAAGGGAGTGAGTCATTTTTTAGGCAGAAAAGGAATCAGGTCCCTGGTTCCCCTGCTCCATGGGCAGGTTTTAGGCACAGGGACTTTAACTTGATAATGTTTCTTTTCGTTAGATCTCAGTTCTCACCATAGTCAGAATACCAACAGCACCAGCATCTGGCCACTTGTTAGATGTAAACATCTGGATCCTCCACTCAGCCTACTGACACAAACTATTTCTAGGATGTCGCCCA
Source organism: Spermophilus citellus (assembly GCF_964194105.1). Classification (NCBI taxonomy): domain Eukaryota; kingdom Metazoa; phylum Chordata; class Mammalia; order Rodentia; family Sciuridae; genus Spermophilus; species Spermophilus citellus. The sequence continues at coordinate 69,717,054 of NC_138182.1, read as the reverse complement.
GAATTCTGAGTATTAAAAAGCTTTCCAGATGATTCATGTACATTAAAGTTCAAGAATCATTAAGATCAAGGCTTGAGCATTTCAGATAAAGCCTTGGCTGACAGATATTTGGAGTCTGACAGTTATAGCTCTGCTAATCACCACGTGGGCAGAGCGTAAGTAAAAGTTATCTGATCAAATCCAGACCTACATGTTCTCCGGGCTTCTATTCCTTCCTTTCCAGAATGAAGTAGCTGACTTAGGTAATATTTTGTTTTTCTAAGAGCCTTTCAAGAATAGTGGGGGACTCACCATAAATGTCTATATCCCACAGTTAATGCTCTTCCAAATCATGTTTTGCAAGCATTCCTATTCCTTCAGTTCCTATAATTTCTGAGGCAAAATGGCTTCTCTCAAAGTCCTGAGTAGATTCACTTAACTGCTTCTTCTCCATTAATTAAAATTAGATTCAGAGCAATCGATTCCCAGGCTGTTTCCTTCCTATCCAAAGATAGGAAATACACTACTTAATAATACAATTAGTATTAAGACAAGAAAACATATTTTATATTGCCAATGTAAAAATAATGATTCTGTTTAAAGGAAATAAGAAAAATAGTTTATTCTGAGGCAAATATGAGTGATCTTGGCCTGGGGACATGGATTCAAGTTACCCTGGATGACATGTTCCGCCCTGGAAAAGGTTACATGAACTATCACAAAGTGAGATAAAGTCATAAATCAATGAATTTACTAATGACATTGGTGGGAGCATTAGGTAGGTGGCCACAGCATGGCAGGAAAATCTTCTGTAAGATTCAGATATTACAGCAGTCTTAGCGCTAGGGCTGGTGGGGATATCTGCCATCCATTCTGGGAAGCTTCTCCTTTCATTATGAGAACTGAGGTCAGATAACAGCAGTTAAGGTCACGACTATTAAAGGGCCCGAGATAGCCCAAGGTGATTCTGGCTCTCCATTTACAACATTTCAACTCTCCACAGACATGACATTCCAGTTAGCCAAGGTCAAACAGTCAATAGGATCTTCAGTATAGATGCAGCTTCTTTACAGAACTTAAGTCCACAAATTCAGCTACAAATTGAGTAAGACTTCTGGAGCAGGGCAGATAGGTAGACTTTGTATCACTCTCCTACCTTCATTCTTCACTCTTTCCCAGGATTTTATCTTTTCAAGGAAATCATTCATTTTCTCTCTGGTCTGAAACTTTTTAATATTTGTTCACGGTTACCCTCACATCTGGATTTCTTTGGTGAAATGCAAATTTTTTCCACCAAATTTCTACTCTCAATTCTCTGAATTTCTATACAACTGTAAAACTGCTTCCTTTTTCTATTAAATCTGTTTTATTTTGCAGTTTGACAAGCTATGTCTTTTTGTTCTTGCACATCATGAACCCCATCCCATCAAGTTTTAGTAATATCTCTCTGTTGGAGTATGCTTCCTTGGATTAAAATCAGGATAGAAATTTTAGCCTGGAATTTTGAATATTTGGAGATAGTTATCTGGAGCTAAGCATGGAGGAATTAAATACTAAAGAGTTAAAATTCTCTGTTCACGAAAACAGAGAAATAGAAGAATGGAAGGGACTTCAGCTTTTGGGTAATTCTGAAAACTACCTATTTTGTGGGTTTCCTTTTCATGTGTAATAAGCATTATTTGACCTAATCATTACTGAAAATTTTTGAACTAGCTATTTTTTGTCCTTTGTACTACAGTTTAATTACCTTTCCTTGAACCGCCAATTATCCCACCAGAAGCATATTGTCGGTAATGTAATCCAGAATGGAAACATCTGAATTATGTTTATCAGAATTAACAACATAGGTCTCTAAGTCTACTATTATTTTCCACAATCTTAACCTCCCAGTGGAATCATACCATAACCATGTTTCCTTCCTTTCTAAGTCTTGCCTTTGGGAGAAATTTTGTTTCCTTAGGAATCAAAGTTCTCTAACTTCACCTGCAAGTGAACACTGACTTTCTGATAGAGTAGTTCTGCTCAAGAAACTGCAATTCCAACAAACTTCCAGATGACAGTGCTGGTACTGTGATCATATTTTGAGAATCTCCATTAAGGTATCTTGCTTTGATGAGATGAAAAATAAATGATCTTAATATGTAAAAATTGCTCTATAACTGTTCACCATATTCATTTCTAATGTCTTGTTTTTTCCCCATAATAGACAATGATCATCTTAATATATTGAGCCATATATAATTTTTGAGCTTGAGCCTAATTGTTCCTTTGGCTAAAACCCTTCAGAGTCTTTCCATTACTTTTGAGGTAAAAACCCACTAACTTCCCATCATCATGGATCACAAGGCTCAGCATAATCAATCTACTTGCTGATTTACCAGCCTCATCCCAAGGCCCTCTCTCATCTCTGGTCTTTTTCACTGACTCTTTCCTCTCTTGGGCCTTATATCGTTGCTCATTCCCAGAAACGCCCATCTAATGATTCTGGGGTTGCCCAACTCCAGCTTTTCAGGGCCAAGTGTAGAAGACACCTCTAAGAGGCTTTCTTTGACCTACACCTGTATCAAGGCTCCCAAATAGACTTCTAGGTAATTTTCCTTGTTTGCCTAAGATTCAGAGATTTCTTGGAAAATAAAACTTTTAGTGCTAAAATCAGGACTGCCATGGCCAAATCAGGAAGATTGATCATGTTATCTACCCTCCTGATGCAAATTTTACATTTTCTTTATACCACCTGCATAATTTATAATTGTATATTGTGTGATTTTTTTAAAAGTGCCTGTTGTCTATATTAGACTATATGTCCACCAGGTAAGATGTAGTATATAGTTTTATCAACTCTACCACGCGGCCTGCGCAATGGTTTCATTAATGAGGTTCTAGGCATAAAGTTAGTTAGAAGAGATCGAAATAAAACACACAGACAGTTACCTTATTTCTATTGCTAGGTCCCAGACGGCTCCCCTCTCTGGTTCCCTCCTCTAACCGCCCAGCAGGGCAGCGAGGATTACTCAGGGCTGGCAGGAGAGAGAGAGAGTGAACACGCCGGGGAGTAGCCTTTTATTGGGGAACAAGAGATTCAGGGGAGAATTCCATCCAATGAAGGTTGAGGGGGGGCTGCACTCCAAGGTCAGGGTCAGTGATTGGGTCTCCGGGGTCAGTGGTCAGGCACACCCCCACACGGATGGGCTCTCTCATCAGGAAAGGGTCGGGAAAGCTTCGACAGAGCCAAAGCGCCTCAGGCCCTTAACGGGAGTCACCCAATCACGTGTCAGAATGGCTTCCCACAATCAACCCTCTTATCCCCACAGGTACTTAACACAAAGCACCTGCTCAATAATTGCCACTTTTGCTAGAATCTCCTGTATTACTGGCTACCTCTGCTGCAATGGGAAGTGGAGAATGATGTCACACGTTACAAAATAATCAGTATGTTTTTTTCTCACCTTTAAAAACATATTTCATCTTATCAGAACATTTCAGAAATAGCATCTCTCTTCCTGTGGTCCCTAGACATTGTTAATGGTTTTAATTATCTAGCAGTTAGCTAAAATCTACCAACTCAACTTTATCCAGTTACAGAGTTTTGATTTTCTTGGCTAAGAAAATATTCATTAAAAGCAACACACACATTTATATACCTGATCTAGTGAATTGATGCCCCAAATCCTTTATTATTAATAAAAGTTAGTTATAGCTAATTATGTACACATGTATACTTGTTAGTAAATATGCCAAACTCTGGGCTAAGCACAAAGTATGTATTTCTTTTTTTAAAAAAATACGCCTTATAATATGTATACTTTTATTTTTCACATTTCACAAATAAAGGTGACTTATAAAAATAAGCATTATACCCAAAGTCACACATATATTAAGTGGGTGAGCCAGGTTTATAACTTGGATCCATCCATCTCAACTAAGTCCAGGCTTTTTTCTATCTCTTTGACAGAAAATGGTAGGATTGACTCCTATCAATAAGGATTTACTTGCCTGGATTAGGGTAATGATCATCTGGCCCAGATAAACTGCTTTTTTGGAAATTAACTGTACTGTACTATAGAGGCGTAATCTCATTTAATCATCACAATTCATGGGTAGATAGTGAAATTTCCCACTCTTTATAGGTGACAGGACAGGGGCACAAAAAAAACATAAGAAGAAAATTTTCCCTAAGGTCACACAGCTGATAAGTGATAGAGCTGGAATTGAAATAAAAAAAAAAAACACTTGGTTGATAAGATATATTTGTTAATGGTTTTCCTTCTCAAATTCTCAAACTGACCGTGGATTAAAAGTTTTCAGCAATATTTTTCAGGTATCTTTTCCTTATTTCCATAATACTCAGCACAGTTGGGTACCAGAATGTATGGAATGGTTTCTGTCTAGGGACTTGGATACCTCGGAGTGCACTTAGTAAGTGAGGCCACCTCTGGGTACTCATTTGTACACTTCTGCTCCCCTTAGTAGGGTGTCAGGGAGCCGGTAAAGTTTTCCTTCCTCTGGAGAAAAACCCATCCTTTTCTCTCTCAAATATCTGACAGTCATAAAAGTGACTGGACTCTAGAAAGGAGGTCAGCACTTCTTCAACTTCCATTTGATACGAGAACCTTGAGGATAATGACCTCATCTTTCATGCATTTTATATCCCAAATGTGCACAGTGTTGGCTAGTTAACTCTAATGGGTAGTGTGAAACACACAATCACCTCAGTTCCTGTCGTGACCTGAGACCAGACGTTGATTGTTCCCTGTCCTTCCTGGTCACTAGTTTGTGACATTCCTCAATATGCATTTGTTTGTGGTCATGAATTGGGAATTAGGAAATTTATAAAGACTTGGAAAAATATTTTTCCCCTGAAAAAGTAGAAAAATGATTTTAGCATGAGTCATGTTTTTTTCCATTATTTCTTACACCTTTATTATATCAAGAACAGAAATGGAATTTTTTTAAACAATGAGGTAATGAAACAGTCCATCTTGAAAATGAAATTATAGGTTTGGCCTAATAATCCATTTCATTTTAAGCTACCCCCTTTTCAGTATTTCCTTCATTCACATTTTTTTTCCTTAGAAGAGTTTCCCTTTCCTATAGTCAAGTTAACATCTCGAGAAAGTGATCTGAAGCAAAAGAACGTTCCAGTGTTTATAGAGGCAATCAAAACCTCAGAAAGAAACAGAGCTCCTTTTTAACACATGGAAAGAGTGATTAAATATATGTGAGCAGTAGAGATAAGAAAATAGACAACATCCACGGAAAATGAAAAAAGAAAAACAGGACTCAGGTGCATTTTCACTGAAGCCAGGGTTTCTTGCAAAGAGAGTGCCCTGCAATCTCAAATTAGGAGGAAAAAAATCTCCCTGGCCATCAGTTGCTTCCAGCGGTTGGCAAGAGATTGAAGAAAGTTCTTCCTAATAGTGTCGAATGTCCTTGGTTTCACTCAACTGACACACAGGAGCCACATAACAATAATTGGCTCTGGTTGGCTCAACAAAGATGCTCTTGTGTTTGAATTAAGATGGAAATAAATTTCTTCTTCCATATTCTGGGAAAGGGAGACGGGGAGGCACATAGGCCTTCATCTTCACATCCTATTCTCCCTGTAAAGCATTTATAAAGAAGAACTAGTTTTCCCATCTTCTGAGCTGAAACACTTTGGCCATATTCTTGCTTATTACCCTCAGGGGAAAATCAATGACTAAACTTTTATAGTGAAATTGCATTTTGCCCAAAATAGAGTAGATGTTTAAGGAATAAATGAAAGCATTTCTTCTGGTAGGAATTCCAAAAGGCTATCAGTCAGTCAGTAAAACTACTTCTAGTTTTGACAGTAGTCACCATTAGTGGCTTTCCAGATGGGTTTAACGGGAAATAACTAACAAGGAAAGGGACAAGCCACAGATTTAAAAAAGGAAGGATTTTCTTCTCTTTCAGCCACAAATCCTTTCTCTCCTCAGAAAACTCAGAAGAAGGATATCAAAGTCATTGCCATCTGAATTGGGTAGTGACATTCTTGCTGCACATAGTTCTATTTCAAGAGGGTGATTGGCTCATCTCAGCTACAAACCAAACCAAAGAATTAAGTCAAAATAATTTGCATCTAGAAATTGAAGACAAAAATACAGAGTTGGGTGAGCAGTCTTACTACAAATGTCACTGTAGGAAACAGAAAGGTATTTGCTCAAATATTTTATCTGAGAGAATAAAAGTCATTGCTTCTGGTTGGAATCTATTGATATTTGAAAATTTTACTCCACATTTATTTCCTTTTGTTTTTCTTTTACTATAGAAATGGCAATCTAAATTACATATGGGTATATGTATTGGTTTCTTAGGACTCTGAAGTAAAATGCTCAAAACTGGGTAGTTTAAATAACAGAAATTTATTGTCTCACAGTTCTGGAGGCTAAAAGTCCAAACTTAAGGTTATCAGTAGAATTGGTTTCTCCTGGAGGAAAATCTGGTCCTGCCTCTCACCTAGCTTCTGTTGGTCTGCTGGCAAGCCTTGGTGGGTATATACACCACTGCAACAACACCCTCATCTTCACATCCTATTCTCCCTGTATTTCTGTCTCTTTGCTTCATTTTCCCCCATACATGTCTGTCTCTGTGTTCAAATCCCCTGCCTCTTTAAAGGACATCAGTCATATTGGATTCATCCTAATGTTCTCATTGTAACTTGATCATTTCTGCAATTATCCTATTTCCAGATAAGGTCATAGTCTGACGTACTGGGCTTAGGACTTCAACTTATCTTGAAATGATGCAAGTTCGCTGCCTGATGGAAGCTTTCAAACTATAGGCCCATGACACCTGAAAATCAGCAGAAGTAACTGTAGGTACTGAGATACTGTTCACTTTGTAGACAGTGAAACAGTGACTTTTTGTAAAGAGAACCCACTGAAATGCCAGCTTCTACTTCTAGAAACCTTAGATGCTTTATCTAAAAGAAAGAAGCTGTAGAAACTCCATGCATAACAAAAGTTAACTCAAAATGGATCAAGGAGCTTGATATTAAATCAGAGACACGGCGTCTGATAGAAGAAAAAGTTGGCTATGATCTACATACTGTGGGGTCGGGCTCCAAATTCCTCAATAGGACACTCATAGCACAAGAGTTAACAACTAGAATCAACAAATGGGACTTACTCAAACTAAAAAGTTTTTTCTCAGCAAAAGAAACAATAAGAGAGGTAAACAGGGAGCCTACATCCTGGGAACAAATCTTTACTCCACACACTTCAGATAGAGCCCTAATATCCAGAGTATACAAAGAACTCAAAAAATTAGACAATAAGATAACAAATAACCCAATCAACAAATGGGCCAAGGACCTGAACAGACACTTCTCAGAGGAGGACATACAATCAATCAATAAGTACATGAAAAAATGCTCACCATCGCTAGCAGTCAGAGAAATGCAAATCAAAACCACCTTAAGATACCATCTCACTCCAGTAAGATTGGCAGCCATTATGAAGTCCAACAACAACAAGTGCTGGAGAAGATGTGGGGAAAAGGGTACACTTGTTCATTGTTGGTGGGTCTGCAAATTGGTGCAGCCAATTTGGAAAGCAGTATGGAGATTTCTTGGAAGGCTGGGAATGGAACCACCATTTGACCCAGCTATTTCCCCTTCTCGGTCTATTCCCTAAAGACCTAATAAGAGCATGCTACAGGGACACTGCTACATCGATGTTCATAGCAGCACAATTCACGATAGCAAGATTGTGGAATCAACCCAGATGCCCTTCAATAGATGAATGGATAAAAAAAATGTGGCATTTATACACAATGGAGTATTATTCTGCGTTAAAAAATGACAAAATCATAGAATTTGGAGGGAAATGGATGGCATTAGAGCAGATTATGCTAAGTGAAGCTAGCCAATCCTTAAAAAACAAATGCCAAATGACTTCTTTGATATAAGGGGAGTAACCAAGGACAGGGTAGGGACGAAGAGCTTGAGAAGAAGATCAACATTAAACAGGGATGAGAGGTGGGAGGGAAAGGGAGAGAGAAGGGAAATTGCATGGAAATGGAAGGTGATCCTCAGGGTTATACAAAATTACATATAAGAGGAAATGAGGGGTAAGAGAAGAATAATACAAGTGGAAGAAATGATTTACAGTAGAGGGGGTAGAGAGAGAGGAGGGGAGGGGGATAGTAGAGAATAGGATAGACAGCAGAATACATCAGACACTAGAATGGCAATATGTAAATCAATGGAAGTGTAACTGATGTGATTCAGCAATCTGTATACGGGGTAAAAATGGGAGTTCATAACCCACTTGAATCAAACTGTGAAATATAATATATTAAGAACTATGTAATGTTTTGAACGACCAACAACAAAAAAAATAAAATAAAAATAAAAAAAAGAAACTCCATGCATAGAGAAGACAAAGTGGGCTGCTGCTCTTTGTCTTCTTAGTCCAACTTCAAAGGCAGCAGGTAAAAGACTCCTTGCTCCGCAGTGCTGCTCCCTGGTTCACATTATTTTAGCAGCATTATTTAAAAAAGATTCTTTTTTGAAATGCATACTCAAACTATTCTTTCAATAGTTTGTTATTCCCCATTCCCATGTACTATAATGACAAGTACCACTAACTCATGCTATCCCTTTCTATTACTTTCCTGTTCTGGGTATTATAACCAATTTGGCTAGAATTCTTTTATCTATGCACAGTTCAATTATTCTACTCTTTATGTATTACACACACACATATAGGTTTCCAGCTGTATATGTGTGTGTACGCATATGTGTGTGTTTGTATAATATATATTGCTGTCGATAGTCTGAAATTTTCCTGTATGTATGTATTTCAAATTTATAATCACCTACTTAGAAAATAACTTAAGGCAAATAAATTTTTACTAAAGGTCTTTGTTTCTGTCATTATTAATATTCATTTGCATCACAAAATTATCACTTTATACTTAGTAAGTTTGAGCTTAACCTCTTGTGCCAATTTCATCAAAACAGGGACTTATCTATCTGAATTTATTACAAGAGTAAACTTCCACAATTATTGGAGCTACCTAAGCAATGCAAGTCCATGTCTACAGGGCAGGTGGTCAGGGAGGAAAGGTATCAAGCAGGCTGGAACTCCAGGGGCTCAAGACTCCACAGGAAGGAGTCTCTTAACCCTGGGAAGGTCTAAGCTGTCTTTTAAAGACCTTCTCAATAAGTCTGACCCACCCAGATTACCCAGGATAATATCTTTAGATTATAGTCAACTATTAGGAAATTTAATCACATTTGCAAAATCTAATCACAGCAACACCAAGATTAATATTTGCTTGACTAACTGGGAGAGAATGTCTCTTGCAGCTAATACTCTAAGCAGGAGCTCTGGGGACTGTTATACAGCTTAACAAGTAGACATGCCAAAGGCCATCACAGGCAGGTGAGGTCATAGGCCCCATGACGGCCCATTTTGCCATCATTTGGTGCCTGGTGATGTTATTTGTAGGCCAATCCATTAAAAAATCTGGCAGGTAAGACAAAAGCATTAATTAAAAGTGACAAATCAAAAGTATAAAAGAGATTATAGTTATTAAATCAACATTTGCCATATTTGTTATGAGGAAAATAAGTAGATACAACTAAGTAATGAAAAATGATAAGATATTTTATACTATAATGCAAACAACACTATTTACCTTGCTTAAGCCTTAGGCCTTTTATTTATTTTCCCCCACATTTTTTATTGGTGCATTATAGTATTATGTAATGGTGGGATTTGTTGTTAAATGTTTGTACATGCACCCAATACAACTATATAATTTGGCTAATATCTTCAGCACTTCCCCTCACTCCCTGCCTCCTACTCCCTGGTCCCTTTCCTCTACTGATCCCCTTCTGATTTTCATGAGATTCCCCAAATTTCTTTTCCTTTATTCCTCTCAAGCTTCCGCATATAAGAGAAAACATACAAACCTTGACCTCCTGAGTTTGACTTCTCTTAATATAATGGTCTCTAGTTTCATCCCATTTATCTGCAAATGATATTATTTCATTTTTTCTTTGAGTGAATAAAACTCCATTATGTAATATACCACATTTTTAATCCTTTCATCTATTGATGGACACCTAAACTGGCTCCATACTTTGGCTCTTGCAAATTGTGCTGCTATAAATGGCTATGCACTTATCACTGTAGTAAGATGACTTTAATTCTTTCGGGTGGATACTGAGAAGTGGAATAGCTGGGTCATATGGTGGTTCCATTTCTAGTTTTTTGAGGGAAATGTCCTACTGATTTCCATAGTGATTGTACTAATTTACAATCCCACCAACAATGTAAAAGTGTTCCTTTCTCTCCACATCCTCTCCAGCATTTATAATTATTTGTATTCTTGATAACTGCCATTCTGACTAGTGTGAGATAAAACTTCAATGTAAAAACTTCAAATGCAATGCCTTGATTTGCATTTCCCTAACTGTTAATGATGTTGAACATTCCTTCAGATATTTGTTGACCATTTGTATTTCTTCTTTTGAGAAGTGAATCTGTTAATCGCTTTTGGTAGTATTGAAACCTCACACCTTTTAAATAGAAGATATAGGGCCATGCTGTTTCTGCTGTAAATATTAAATTCATGTTAACTAAAAATAAAATTTCAATTAATCTGTATGCTTTCCAAGGCATTAAGATTTAATTGATAAAATTTAGGGTGGCAGATTATAAATGTGATTTTAGAAGGAGAAAATAAGATAAAGTGTACTAAGTCAATTTTAATAAATACCATTCATTGCATGTCCATGAAAAGGAAGCTTATATTCATTCCTATTAACCTTCATACAACCTGAAGGGCCGCTCAGCTGGAAAGTAGTTGATTTAGAATTTAGCTCAGATTAAACCCATTCTGCACTCTGCATGCTTTGGACTATGCTATGATGCCTCTAAGAGTTATTTTGGGACTTCCACTTTGCTTACTTACTGGTGAAGTCCATTTTTTTCCTTAATACTCACAGGATGAATGTAATTCCACCTTATCAGATGGTTGGCATTATATGCTTTGTTACTAAGGAACATAAAGTCTTCTTTTTCCTGGTCCATTCCTCTTGGTCATCAGCTAATGAACAGGCATATAGGACCTATTTGGAGGGCAAAGGTTTCCTTCCATACTCCCATGAATCCATTCTACATGAGCATCTATCTATTGTGTCCACCCCTAAGTCACCTCCATTTTTTGCTGAGGGACTGGGTTTTGATATCAAAGTAATTTGTGCACTTGTTCTCCTACACTACTCATAATATACCTCAAAATTCTGAACTGGCTGAAGATTTATAAAAATGCTAACTCCAAGCCAAATGATAATAGTGTTCTCACCCATAAATATCACTGCAAAGAGTTTAAAAATCCAACTGCAGTGGTCCTTCCTGATCTGCAAGGGATATATTCCAAGACCCCCTGGGTTGCCTGAAATTTTGGGCAATATCAAACACTGTATATACTATGATTTTTTCTATACCTACATGTCTCTAATAAAACCTGACTTAAAAATTAGGCACAGGAAAATATTAAAAAATAATAACTAACAAATAAAACAATTATAATAACATGTAATAAAAGTTATATGAATATTCTGTGTTTCTCTTTCTCAAACACAGCCAATCTCACACTCAGCATCTCTCTCACTGTGCTCTCCCTTCTTAGGATGATGTGTGATGATACTTAAAAGAAGCACCTGGATATCACACTTTCCAAGACCAAATTTCTTTCTCTTCTTTGTCACCCACTCCAGTATATTCTCACCCATTTACTTTCCTGACATTCCTTGGTTTTATCATTCGCACGTATAGGGACATTACACTTGTCACTCACCTTTCAGATCTTTGGGAAGATAAATGGGATAATATGCTAAAGCCTACTGGAATCTTTGGAAACATGGTGTTATATATGCACAGGATCTCATCCTAATTTTTCTCCAGTTTGAAGGAAAATGAAATAAAATGAGCACAGCTGGGGCTTGAGTTAGGTAGAAATTAAGGGCTGAAGCGATCATTTGGGGAAAGACTCCCTCTCACTTTGAGCTCAGACTTTCTTCTCAAGTATCTTAAAGATGAAATCCTGAATGTTTTCCTTCCCTAATTGATTCACTGTATGTGATGATTTTCCCTGAAGCTCATTATAACTTCAGAGTTTCCTTTTATCATGTTAAAATTATACTTTTCTTAGCCATTTATAGAAATGTCCTTATAGAAAATGGAAGATTCTTAAAAATAAAAAATGCCAAGGTAAAGTAGGCAAGATCGCTTTTATGAGAAGCAATGGGAAAAGAAGTAGCTCCCACCAATCTGTTCTTTCAAGGAAAAATGTCCAGATATTAAAGTCAACATTCTTGAAATGATAGATGGACCTACCAATACAAAAATCATTCCATTCCTCAGAGTAGAGACTAGGAGACAGTCCTACATACACTATTGGTGTAAGGAGAGGTAGAATCACAAGGAAGTCACTTGAACTTGGCCCCTTGGGCCCAAGTGCAGGGGAGCCTGCAGCCACCTTCAGAGCTAACATTTTATGTAATGCTTACTGTGCTTCTTACACTTACATATATTGTCTTATTTGACCTTCACATTAGTTTATTCCTCTCCAAAATTAGGTTAAATATTTTTCCTGAGTTTACACAGTTGAGAAGTAGAACTGCCTAGATTGAAAGTCATCTAGCACAAGTCTGTGCCTATCATTGTTTTATTACACTGTGTCTGAAAAAGAAGAAGGAATTCAGAAGCCAATCTTACACTCAGCATATCCCCCGCCCCTTCTCTTTCATCTATCTGGTTAGTGTGAACATGTGACTAAGTCCTCCACCAGGCTGCAAGCTTTTTTGAATGGAGCTTATACATCTATACATCTTTGTGGGAAACTCAGGCTCAAACTTAATTTGTGTGCATAGGAAGGATGTCTTTAATAAATGTCCGAAAAGGAAATACTGTTATCTCCTAGGTGTAGATTAGGAATTGAGGTTTAAAGTGCAAAGTAAAGTGCCTACAGTCCTGAAGCTGGTAAGGAGCAAAGCTAAGATTTAGGCCAGGACTTCTGACTCCAGTCTGTGGTTCTTCCTGGGATTCTGTAACCTACCCTGTGCTTTCCCTCTCTGTTCCCCAGGTTTCCAATGTTACAAAATTCTTGATCATACATTAATGTCTTTAGAGGGAAGATGTTAAGCACATTGAACCAACAGACATCTCTCAACTTCAAAAGTCAGAGCAGTAAGTAGAGAGTTATGGAGTTCCTACAAGATACCAGGCATATTGCATTGCTAACCTCATCCAATCTAACCGTTGTAGCTATTCCATGTTGTAATGACTATGGCTCCATTTTATGGATGAGCAAACTTAAGTCCAAGAGTGGTAAGTTATTCATCCAAGGTCATACACCATGAAAACCCAGGTCAACCTACTACTCTAAAATTCAAGTTTATTCAACTACATTAAAAAGGGTGACATAGTACAATGTCTCTCAAAGATTTATTTTAATTTAGTTGTGTAGTGAATGACCAAGACTATTTCTATTTTCCTTATATTAAAAAAATCAGATTTTATTGGATCCTTTTATAGTTGTAAACTCTATTGTCAAAATAGTATTTTCATTGATATATTTGAATGTCATCACTACTCATTCATGAAATGAACTGGAAAATAACAGAAGCTTGTATAAGAAAGAATGGGCCTTCTGAGAGAGCTAGAATTCTTGTTCTGTACTCTTTTACCTTCGACAGGCTTTTGTAAGCATCCATTCATGGAGGGCACACCAGCTGTCAAAAGCACCATTCTCAGGTAATAAGTGGTTTCACGTGTTCGCCCAACTGGCCCTCCTATTGCAAATCACTGACATTTTTTCTTTCAGCAAGAGCCGCCAGTAGCTTCAGTCCCATTCTGTCCTCTGTTTCAGTTCCCTTATATATATATATATATATATATATATATATATATATATATATATATATATAGAGAGAGAGAGAGAGAGAGAGAGAGAGAGAGAGAGAGAGACTTAATGGCCACACTTACAGAGATGCCTGCTGTCAGGATGTGAGCAGATGCCACCTCAGCTACTGGCCAGAAGCCTAGGCCAGCGACAGGTGGGCCAGAACAAGACACCAGGCACACCTGAGAGAGGAGCATGTGAGAGCACATGGATGAGGATGACAAATTAAAACTGCTGCTGAAGCAGAGTGGGACAGCAGCTGGTCTGTGGAAGACGCCATTAACGTTCTAAAGAGGATCTGCAGGTAGGCTTTATAATGTAATCCATCAAGTGAAACTTACAATGTGAGAATTCATGTTTTATGGTTGTCTTCCTTCAGCATAAAGAGATGAGACACTGCATATCCTCCAGATGGTGAAAAACTTCCGAAGTACTCAACAGTTTTTCCTGGGTTTTGGAATGTAGACCGTAGTATATCACATAGATGTGTCTATCTGGGGAGTCAAATTTGAGGAAAATAAAGAATCACTCTCAATTCCTAAAATGAAAGCTCAAAACTTCATGTGCCAGGCTCCAGAATCTTCCCACAAACTCTCCAGAGTCAGGTTGGGGATGAGAAAATAGTTCTAGTTTCTAGTTCCTGTGTCCTCTAACTCAGCACTCAGAATATCTCCCATAAGACTGGAAAAGGCCATCGTTGTCCCCCAGAGCCTGAGACTGCCCAGGAACAGGCTGGCCAGTTTGTGGGGTCTCCCGATTGGCTATCTAGAGCACCTCAGAAAGTTTGGTGGGTCTTTTCTACTTGCTTACACTGGCTTCTCAGTGGGAAAAAGGAAAACTGACTTCTCCAGTATTGTATTTGGGCAAGTATCTGCCAAAACTGATCTGGGGTCTCTTATGTGGCTAGTCATGGAAAGTCGTTTTTCTATTTAAAATGAAGGTGTGTCTAGTGAAATCAAGGGGCATTATCTTTCCAGTCATAGAACTGTACTGAGTCACCTCTCCTTGCCTCAAACTTATATATTATGGCAGATTTTTCTTTGTCTTAGCTGTTCTGTGGAAGATAATTCTATTCTCTGGTGTTTCACTTGATCAAAAAATGCCATGCTAGTTTTTCCAGGCTGACACAAGTCCACAATTAGTCTAATTCCTAGCAATGGCAACCTTTCTACAGAGAACCAGTTTGTTGGCAGGAAGACTGTACCAAGACTGAACTGGTGCTGGTATCTAATTGTCTCCTAAACCCAGACATTTGGTATGAAGTTACGAGAGCAGTCACTACCTTTGAAGTGGCTGGTTTTGAATATGAACTGCCACTCACTACCTTTGTGATCATGATCTAGTTATTTAACTCCCTCTGCCCAGTCACTCCAGTTTGAAAATGGAGATAATTCCTATCTCAAAGACCATGATGGTGGGGGATGCTAGGCACTGGTGAGTTCCACAGGTATGTAATATTCTGATCACAAAACCCTGACAACCTGGCAAGCAGGCATTGTCTGAACAGCTGTTAAATTTTGCCATCAGCAGAATTATCACATTGAGCTGGGAAGACAAGAGAAAATGAGGCCAGCATACATATTAAACAGGGGGACTTAGCAGGGGCCCATATAAAATACCAGCCATCTCAGCTCAACCAACCCAACATCCCAGCCATTTCTGGAAAATTGGGGAAGCATTTTAGTTGCAGGGAGAATGTAGTGCAGATGAAGTCAAAGAAACTGTATTGTGACCATTATTAATGTTAGTTATTATGCTTTAGACACCCAGGGCTGTTGTGCTCTATCAAACCCCTGCTACATATTTATACAGCTCAGTCTATCCTCGCTCATTTTATATACAGGCTTCATTTTGGCCATAGAGCTCATTTAAGATGGAAAG
This sequence comes from Spermophilus citellus, assembly GCF_964194105.1. Lineage (NCBI taxonomy): Eukaryota > Metazoa > Chordata > Mammalia > Rodentia > Sciuridae > Spermophilus > Spermophilus citellus. The sequence goes on along the minus strand of NC_138182.1, from coordinate 69,701,253 downwards.
ATGGGATTGTTATGCCAGACCATATTATTTTCAGGAATCAACAATAAATAAGCTTTTTAATTTGGCATTTCTCTCTCTCTTTCTCTCTCTCTTTCTCTCTCTCTCTCTCTCTCTCTCTCTCTCTCTCTCTCTCTCTCTCTCTCTCTCTCTCTGTAACATTTTTACTTCCACAACCATGATCATTTTATCCTGGAATTTAAGTAGAATGGAAAACAGTAAAACTCAAATAGAAAAATAAATCCAGATCATCCAAATTCAAATTGTGTTTGGGGTCATGTGTGAAATGTCTGGCCTCTCTTTTTTGTTTCTCCCACTATGGAACATGAGCAAATTACAATCAATTCTATAATTTTAAGGAATGTGAAGGACTCTAAAATACTTTTACTATTAAATTCCTGTTCACTTTGATTTCCAGCATTTAGCACAATGTTGGCACAAAATCGGCAGTTAAATGGCCTGTTTCATAAGTAAGATAACATTATATGTGGCATTTAGTTCTTTGCTTAACTGAGTTCTGCTGTGGAGCACAAAGAATATTTCACGGGGAGTCAGGAAACCTGCATTCTAGCCCCAGAATGACCTTGTGCTAACTGGATGACTTCCTTTCTTGGAGCTTCATGTTCTTTTATTTGCCAGTTGAAGAAGCTGGCACTCTCTCCAGTCCCCGCTTCCATTGCTAATGCTTTAATGATGTTATTTAATCAATGGCATTGCAGGATTATAATATCAATAGTTCTCCCCTGTGATCTAGTGGAAGTCCAGGGGTTCAGGAGGCAGAAGAGAAGGGAAAAAGAGGGGAAGGGAAAGGACGATGTAGAAGAGGAAAAGATGAACATGAAGAGGGAGAAAGAAAAGGAAGCTTCCTTCAGATGCATGGAGCACTGCCAGCCCAGGGTGAACTCCAGGTAAGGAGTTTGTCTCTGGACTGCTCACATTCTTCATTCTTTCCATTACCAGCCCCCCTATTTCTCTCCCCAGATGTCCAGATGAACAGTCCCTGAACTGCCACCTAACTGAAAGGGATTAAATCATTAACCTTTCTCCACATATTCAGTTAAAAAATAAAATAATTAAAACAAAAAAGAGTGCCTGCCACTTGCATATAAGCTGGAACACAATGTGAAGGGCAAAATCCATGAGGATGGGAGGAGTTCCACAGCATGGCAGCTATCCAGGTGCCCTGGGTTTCTGCTCCCTGCAGCCATTCCTCAGAACTCCCTCTGATTCCTGAGCCTCTTCCTGTCCTTTGCATCTAAATGCATGGAAACTAGGAAGCCAGAATCTTATCACACAGCTCCCCTGGGGCTCCACGAATTCTTCGTGAACTAAATCAGGATATAAATAAGCAAACATAACCAAACAAAAATGAATAAATAATCAACAGCTTCCATGGTGATGACATTAAGGGGCTGTACCTCTGAGAGTGAAAGGAGCAGTGTGTAGCTTCTCCATAAACCGAATACCTGGATACTCAACAGAGCACACCAAGGGAAAGGGGGCAAAGTTGACCTGAGGTGAAGACTAACAAGAGTGATTTCCTAGGCTCTGCTTTTTAACTCAGATTTTCTAGGCTCTCTGCTTTTAATCTCAAAGCCTAAATATTATAGCAAAGAGTTAAACTGCAGAGTGAGACACAGGAACCAGCATTTGTATGCTTCATAATACAGTCTTCCCCACATCTTCCCAATTCATCTCTGTAGATGTGACTTAAGTCAGAAGTTCTGTCATGACTGCAACCACAAAATGTGACCCCAGCTCCCTGACTACATCAGTAGAAAGAGCAGCCCTTCCTTACTTCTCCCAAACAAGGAAGCTTGAGTAGCATAGTAGGGCAGAAGACCAAGGATTTTCTAGGACACTTGGGTATGACCATAGGCTTAGCCCCAAACCTTGAGTATGACCAGGGAAAGTGTTGGTCTTTCCCTAATCTTAAAGCTGACAGCCTACAACTAGAGGGCTGTACTCCTCCTCCAGGGCCTGTATGCTGCTCCTGAGTGCAATGATGTCCTCATCTCCATGGGTGTTCCCAAGAATGTTCCAGAAGCCTGGGTACCTGTTCTGCCTGGTCATTTCCCTTGATTCCACCACAGGATATAAAACAAATAGTTCAACATCTGGATTGCTACTTCAGAAAATTTTTTTCAGTTCTTGAAATAAATGTCCATATACAGTCCTGAAAAATCTTACAGGTAATTCCCAGAGGTTCCTGGGTGGATGGACAATGTGTTCAATGGATTCTTGATTAAGAACACTAACAGAGTGAGCCATTCTTGTCTGGGACAGAGAAGAGTGGAGATATCTGATTTTGCTGACATGTAAAGTTGGAGCAGACACAACCTAAAGGGTTTACAAATACATAAGCATTCCATGCTTGCTTTCTCTTTCCAGATTCCCTCCCTAAAATAGCACCTCTCCCTTTCCCTGTGATTCTTGGACCTTACGCTATATGTACTTCTTCAAAATAAATGGTCTACAAAAAGTGGGAAAATATGGGTTAGGTTCATTCTTATAGGCATGTTAGTCCTATTTTCAAATAATATACCTATTATGTTTTTATTCCATTCTAAACACCTTTTCAGGTGATATTCCTCTAAGTTTAAATAAATGGGTTTATTTGGTCATCTAAAAAAGTACAACAAAGTATCTTTTTTCTGTTCTAGGCTTTTGGGGCAGTCTGCAGGATATTTACTATGCCCCTAAATAATCCTGAAAACATCTCAGCAAGAGGAGGGGATTAAAAAACACATTAATATGAACACATTTATTTCGGTTCATCAGTAACATTAATTATTACTTCCATAGTTATGATTGGAATACATAATCTCAAGTCCCAGTAAGTCTCACTCTTCTAGTCCCAGCAGGCTCTCATATCAACTAATTAACACAAAGGTCATTGTTCTCATTTTTAGAATACCAACAGATTGTAAAAACACAACACTGATTATGCTACCAGGTTTGGAAAGACACAGCAGGAGCGGAATATTCTGCTCCTTTGTGAGAGAGGAGGAATGGGCTCTTTCTAATCATGTCTCTGCATGACTAGAATTTAACAAAGATAAGGAATTACATTTCAATTAAAATATCTCTGGGTAAAGAACATTGCTGGTGAGCACATATCCAGTGCCTATGGAATCCCCAAGACTCTCTTAAAGATAGTGGCCTAGCATCTCAGCTAAGAGCTGACTCAGCAGACAAATAACTTCTCACATATCTTATTGTTAACAATGTTCAGGTGGATTTCACATTGAGCAGAAAAGAACTACTCTTTCAGAGGTTAACTGTAAAAGCGGAGACCACATCATGATGCACGGTAGAAGGTGATTACATGCCAAGAAAAGGTACAGTTTCTGTTGCATGACAGAAAAGGGGAAGTTGAAGGAAAGCTTACTTCTAGCTGGGGAGGAATCAAGGAAGCCTTGCTATTATGCCTAGCAGTATAATAAAAACCCCAGAGAGTGACTTGCATGAAATGAATGACAAAATCCCTGGGTGCAAGACAAGACTTTCAGGCCAAGGCTAGAGAATGAAAAGGATTTGAATATGCAGTGATGTAAGAAAATGTATTCTAATACCTGAGCAAAAGTATATCACAGATGATCCCCAGAGCTGCAGAACACAATGTTTGCTCATCCACCCATACGGCGCTTGTCATTTCTACTGTCCTACCTCTGCGTCAGTCACCTCTCTCCTAGATTGGCCCCAGCTTGGCAATGGCAGCAGAGACCCAGGGGAATTCTCATTAATGCAGCATGATGCTTCTAACTACTTTGCTGACAAATGTTAGCAAAAATAGATTGATGAAGGCTCTACACTCTCCCAGAAGCATAGCTGAGAATACAAATTAATGTAACATCCAGTTTTGGAGGAAACCTTTGAAACTCTGCAGCCAAGTAGGGACATTGACCACAACTAAGGCTGTTCTGTCTTTCAGATGCAGGAAGAAAGCAAATAAAGGTTGAGTCCATTAGTCCATGAGAAGCATGACAGCTCCTCAGCAGAGCTGCTCAGTGATAATTGAATAAAAGCCACATCTCTTCAATTTGGAGCCGAAGTGCAAAAGAGATTTCACAGGGACAGCTCATACATGAAAGAAAATTGACATGTTCTGGGGCCTCAGTTGCTAGAGATTCTACTTTGAACACAAGAAGAAACACAACTGGTCTCTGATGGGGTAATAAATTGAAAGAGAATCAGATTTTTGCTTTCTCTTGATCTTGTTTGAAATTCAATATAACTTCTTATTAAATTCACATGTGCTTTTATCCTATTTTAAACTTCTATAAATATGTCTCAAGTACACATGCATGTAAAAATTCATATGCATTTATAAATATAATTACTACACATGTGTTTTTTAAGTAGTCTCATTTTTCTGTTGCACCACTCTCCCATCTTCCTTTTACCCACATAGCCCTGGACTCCAAGTAATCCTTGTGAATACTTATTGTATATTGTTGCATATATTCTGCAAGCTCATGTAATACATTCTATATGTACAAGTATACACACATGGGACAATTTGTGTTTGTTTCTTATACACAAACAGATTTGATGCTAGTTATACTTTTCTATCTTGTATTTCTACTCACCATTTCTTTGTGGAAATCACTCCAAGCCAAATGGTTTTTGTTTTTTAAGGAAGGCATTTTGTTTTATGGTGTGAATATAAAATTCTAAGTTGTTATACTTTATCTTATTCTTTTTAGGAAGGTTTTTAAATGACACCAAAACAATTACATTGCCAATGCCAATAAGATAGGCTTCTAAAAGCAGGTCTTTGCATCAGCCATAAACACTGAGACCCTAGTTAGACTGATGGACATCATGAGAAAACACCGGAGAGGTCCACAGCTCAGAGCCTCTCTCCTCAATAGAGGTAAGTGGGGCCTTCAGCTTCACTACCTGGACAAGGGAACAGAGAGATAAAGACCCACATTTAAATTAGCTTTCCAAAAGAAACTTGTTGGCTGTTTTCCATTTACTACTCATTCATTCACTAAATTCTGCAATTGACACTTACTCTTTTGTAGGAATACACTTGCATCCAGACTATGTCTCCACACCCTGTTTCCCTCAGCCCCACACCATGTTACCCAAAGTATAAAGCTCTTGCCCTCTCCTCTCATCACCTCCTATTTCAGTCAGTTGGGGCTGCTAGAACAAGTCACTAAAGAGTGGGTGACATAAACAACAGACACTTATTTTTCACAGTTCTAGTGTCAACAGATCCAGATTCTGGTGAAGGTCTGATTCCTGGTTTGCAGAGGACTTTCTGTTTTATTCTCATACAGCAGAGAACAGAAAGCCAAAGCAAGCTCCCTTGCCTCTTCCTTTAAGGACACTACCCCCATCATTACAGGCTCCACTCTTCTACCCAATAACCTTCCAAAGGCTCCACTTCAAGTACCATCACACTAGTGATTAGGTTTCAACATATGAATGCAAGCTGGGGTGGGGGGCATGTCAGCCCAGAGCACCTTCTGCACTCCCATATTTTTCTGGGTCAAACATCCCATCACTGAACTAATCCCTTCTCTGTACCACACTTTCCCTTTGTTTCTATTTGCTCACTTTAGTATCTCTGGTTCCCACTCCTTACCACACGCTCCATCATAACGATCACCACACTCCTGATTTTTAAGCAGTTAAATTTGGATTATAGGGATTGCAATTTACTGAGTTTCCTTTTCCCCTAGTTTACCAAATCCCTATCTCTATTATCTTAGTCATCTTTGTGACCCAGAACTCCACACAATTGATGGGCCTTCTGTATGGGAAGGGCTTGGAAGAAATTTGTTGGGGTGATTGGGTTGAGTTTCCAAGATTTGCATGATGACTTTGGCTCACACAGTCAATCCTCTCTGACCTGATGGCTCCACACTTCAGTCATTAGCTACCCATGAGACCATGCTCAGATTGATTGATTGATTGATTTCCTTCCTTCTTTCCTTTTCTTTCTCTCTGTCCCAACATTTCAGGTCAGCTCCTCCTTACTTCCCTCCTAGACTATTGTACAAAGCTTCTCTCAGTGGTCATCCTGCTTCCTGATTCTCCTTTTTAATACATATTAAGTAGAAACTTCTCAAGTGCTAGCTCTAATTTGCCACTCCCCTGGCCAAAAATTTCCAGTATTTTGGGACAACTTGATTGAACCAAACCTTCTAGTGTGGTTTTCAAATGTCCCCTATTCACAGTTACCTAGCTGTGCAGGCTTATTTCCCTACACTGCTCCTTCATGCCATAGTAATTCTGAACTGCATTTCACTTTCTGTATTTGGAAATTTTAGCCTTTAATATGTGCTCAATTTTCTTTTACATTTTAAATATGGCCAAATTTCATCTATTGATAACCCACACGTAATGGAAGATCTTAAAGATCAATAGTAGATCCCACAGCCTCTGTGAGACCTGCTCTGGTTTCTTTCAACCAGTCACATACTCCACCAGCTCTGTTTTTGTTCATGCAACTCTTTTTTTCGGGGGGAGTTGGGGTTTGAACCCAGGGGTGCTTAACCACTGAGCAACATCCCCAGCCCTTTTTATCTTTTATTTAGAGACAGAGTCTCACTGAATTGCTTAGTGCCTCGCTAAGTTGCTGAAGCTGGCTTTGAAATTGCAATCCTTCTGCCTCAGCCTCCCAAAATGCTGGGATTACAGGTGTGTGCCTTGAGTTGATGTCACCCTTGTGGTTCCTTTTGTTACATGTCTTTATGACTCTTTATGATATCCATTGCAGAGAACCTATTAAAAAGGAACCTGTATATTTAAGTACAATATTTAATTGTTTAATTACAAGCATATATATATATATATATATATATATATATATATATACACCCACAGATATGTCAGATATATACATGTATGTGTCATTCTTTTTATTACATACATGTGATTACTAAACTGTAAGAGTCTTTTAGTCTATACACCATGACTTTTTTATCATTGTGTTTTGCATTATGAGTTTCTTAAATTTAAACTTTTGAAGAACAATTTTCTTCTTACAAAATCCCCAGTAAATTTGGACAAATTTTGCAAAATTTGGTTGTATAAACCTAAAGCCATATCTAAACATGAAGTACATAAAATGTTTGCTGTGAAGTTTTCTAAATTTAAACAAATCACCTATATATTTCAAGTAATAGTCATGGATATGGAATATTATTTCAATTATCTATCTCCTACTATCTAATATTACGGCAAATAGTTTCAGAATATTTTTGGCATATTCAATCTTTTCTAAGATATACTACTCCATATGGCACCTTCATTGTTGAAAGATGGTATTTACAAAGCACATAAATGTCAGGACTGAGCATTTCTCTCTAGTATTTTTTTTTACCTGTTCCTTTTCAAGTTTTCATTAAAAACTAGCTGCACTATAACCTAAATGAAAACATGTGCTGCCTGTGTCTTTATTGGGTGCAATTATCACTTCTTAAAGGTAGTTTTTCAAGAGAAACGTTTCACTTAATAAATGAAATTTTTCACTCTCACCAGACCTATTTGCGTTGTAAGCAAGGATTTTACATACCAAAGTGAATCAAAGGACAGAAAGGTTTCCCAAAAGTTCAAATTTGAGAAAGACTTTTAGACAACAGGTAGGTAAATAGGCAGGTAGGCAAATAGGATAAATGGAGATAACAGACTATATACCCTTCTAGACATATCCAATCCATATTTAACTAAAATTTATTGTGGAAAATTGTACTAACAAGTACCATTTTGATTTTGGTATTTTAATGATGGTGTTCATTTTAGGTCATATCTTTGAACAACCAAATAAAACCAGTAAAATCAAAGAACCCTAGCTGTTGATCTAATATTGCTCCCCTAAATACTGGATGTGTCAGGGAAAAGGTCTTAAGAAAATCCAATATCTCTTCCTACTGCAGTATCTATGGGACTCTTAGTTACTTGCCAGAATTTCCCTTGTAAGAATTAGAGTAAAAGTACTGGGACTTCAGAAAAGCTCATCATGTTCATTGTCTCAGCATATTCTCTGTGAAATGATACTTTTCTTGGCTTCCGTCCAGTCCCAGACACATCAGCAGTGATGTATTGTGCCAAATATAGAATTATTAATCTGGGTTTTGCTTTGTTTAAATTCAACTTTTGCTGCATTTTTTGTTTAGAGGCTTATAAGTAGTGAGAGTCTTATTTACCTACTGCTGACCAATTGAATAGTCTCTCACATTAATAGAAGTGTGACTGCTAAAATACCAAGCTGGGTCTCATGCAACAGGCAGGCTCATGTACTCTTTTTCTCGGGTCCTTAAGGAAAAATTTTAAAACAGTTTATACAGAAGCTAATTTTCTTGAGACAATTCACAAATTAGGTTCAGCTCCAAATTTGATACCATGAAGACATTTTAATAAACAAAAACAGACAACACCTCCATACAGATTATGTTTTCTCTTATTGACAAAACATAATCGCCTCCTTCTGTGACCAGTATTTACTTATTTTTTTCCATCTGACCTTGGGCTGCTCCTCAGGCCATTTTACTGTTTCCAATCCTCTCTCTCAATTTCATTTTATCCTTAGGTGCTAATTAAAATGGCAGGTGTTAAATTGATCATTAGCACATTTCAGCTACAGAGCTGCACACACAACTCCCTCAAGTGATTCTTGTTTCCCCTCAGCCTAATCCCTCTTTCTCGGGCATTTCCTCTACTTCTTTTCCCTGGTAGTTCTAACTGCTTCTTAAAGAGAAAGCAGATGACCTGGCAAGTCAGTCCCAGCTGTCCCTCATTTATTTCTCAAGCTCATTCCCTCCAAGTAAATGATACAATCAGATTTTTTTTCATGTAGTAGCAAAATAATAACAGACCTTTGTTAGGAGCATTTCATACCTACCTCATTCAAACTTTACAATACCCAAGTAGAAAGCACACACATAAATTATGTCTACTTTTAAAAAATTAACTTTTCTTTAATTATACTTTATTGTATTAAGAACACTTGAAATCTACTCCCTTATCAGATTTTTAAATGCATATTGCAGGATTATTAAGTACAGGCACAGTGTTGTACAGCAGATGTGTAGAAGTTACTTTAACAAGACTGAAACCTCAAGCCAATCAAGCAATACCTTCTCTCATCTCTCTCTCTCTCCAGCCCTGGCAACCACACTCTCCTCTGTTTATATCAGTTTGATACTCATACAAGTGAGAGTATATAGTTTGCGTCCTGTGTCTGGTTTATTTCACTTGATGTCCTCCAAGTTAATCCCTATTGTCTTGAAGTGCAAAATGTCCTTTTTCTACAGCTGAATAATATTCTACTGTATGTATATATCCCATTGTCTTTTCCTACTCATCAGCTGCCAGCTGATGATTGGCTCACAGAGGCCCCAGCAACTTCTAGCTGCCAACTGATTGGCTCCTCTGTGGTGATGCTCATTGGGCTGTTTCCCTGCCCTTTCAGACGACGGAGATGCTCATTGGGGGACTTTTTTGGCTCTGCCCACACGACCCAGCCAATCAGCCTCAAGAGCAGGAGGAGTGGGGGAGGTGGAGAGGCTTGTGGGAAGCTGGTGGTGGCAGTTGGGCTCTGAAGGTTTTCCTGAGGAGCTGTTTTGTTTGGTGCATGTGGTTCTAAAAATAAAGTTTGTTTCTTTTGACAAGTGGCTCCTGAATTGTGCCCAGCCAGACTGCGGCATTTGGTGGGTCGCATGGGGAATGACTGAGGGTAAGTGATAAGGTAAACTGCTCGCCCCTGAGGGCAGGGCGAGAGGATGGGTAGCCATTTTAAGATTCTTCTTTTGTTTTGCTTCACTTTTGTTTTAAGTTGCCTGTCCCTGGAGATGTGTAAGATGGAAGAAAAACTGCTCACATCTGAGGAACAGATAGGGAGAAAGGACAGATGGACATTTCAGGAGGATAGAAAGGCTATAATGATTTTCTGTTGTTGCAATTTTGTTTCACTCTGTTTCAGTTTTGTTTGGCGTTATCTTCTTGGGTTGTATTATAGTTATAGTAGAAATATTCAAGTAAAAGAGAAGGTCTCTCAAGCTAGTCAGACAGAGGAAAACATTCAAGTAAAAGAGAAGGCCTCTCGAACTAGTCAGAGGAAAAAATTCAAGTAAAAGAGAAGGCCTCTCAAGCTAGTCAGACAGAGAAAGAAAGTGTAAAGCAGAAAAAGCCATCAGGGGGAAAGTTACAACAGGAGACTGCTACTAACACCTTTCTATCACCATTCCCAAGGCAGCATGAACAAAAGAGTGCATGAGTTGCTGGGGATGAAAGATCTCCCCTTACGGGCCACCAAATGCTGCAGTCTGGCTGGGCACAATTGAGGAGCCACTTGTCAAAAGAAATGAACTTTATTTTTAGAACCACACATGCCAAACAAAACAGCTCCTCAGGAAAAACCCTCAGAGCCCAACTGCCACCAACAGCTTCCCACAAGCCTCTCCACCTCCCCCACTCCTCCTGCTCTTGAGGCCGATTGGCTGGATCGTGTGGGCAGAGCCAAAAAAGTCCCCCAATGAGCATCTCCGTGGTCTGAAAGGGCAGGGAAACAGCCCAATGAGCATCACCACAGAGGAGCCAATCAGTTGGCAGCTAGAAGTTGCTGGGGCCGCTGTGAGCCAATCATCAACTGGCAGCTGGAAGTTTGCTGGGGCCCCTTCGGCTGTCGCTCTCAACACTCATCTGTGGCTGGGCTTCAGGTTATTTTCACATCTTGGCTATTGTGAATAAGGCTACCAGGAACATGGGAGTGCTCAAGTGCTAATATCTCCTGCAGATCACTAATACAGCACCCAAGACAGAAACCTGGGGCAGCAACAGAAATCGCAACCCCCCTCCAGTAGTTTCATTTCACTCATCAAATTTATTCATTAAACAAGCACAAATATGAATCCTGGGCATTAAATAGTCTCATGGGCTATTTTCATAGTGAAAGCATGCTAAATATGTTACTGAAAGGTGGATTTTTTGGGTTTTATCATAGCCAGATCTGGAATAAGCAAGACACCTAGGCAATCCTTTTACAGGGAAAAGGCTTTCTCTTTGTATCAAATCAGTTGGATTTGGGTAGCAATTTCATGTTGATTAATGTATCCACTTCATTAACAAATGTTAATTGAGCATGACTTTGTGAAAAGATACTAAGATAGAAATCCTGTCCTAGAAGCATTTACCACCTCGCAGATTGAGTAAATAATGTGGAGGAGACTACAAATGCTATGAAAGAAGATATGACATGGATTGCAAGAGTAGGAGTCACATTTAATGACAGTAATTAACACATGTGGAATGCTTACTATTACCTCACAAAGCCAACATTGTTTTTATACCCATATTTCAGAGAAGAGAAAATTGAAGTAGAGAAAGCATGGAGAACTTAATGAAGGCCACACAATTTACAAGAGCTGTGAATAAATCCAGGTAGTTTGGTAAAGTGGAGTTTATACCATAAAGCTCTCAAGCTTGATGATGTGTATGTGTGCAAGACTTCATGATGACACATCCTTTTCCTCTGGAGGTGTAAAAAATAGGTAACAAGTGCAATCCAGCGAGAGAAAGCCACATGAGAAAGACACAAGAGAGTTAGGAAATCTTTTTGGGCTTCAGACTGCAAGCAGTTGCATATCAATTAAGCAGCGAGTTCCAGATGGGTGGGAAGGCACAGCAAGAAAATGCAGCCAGAGGCCAATTCGTGAAGGTACATCATATATCATGGTACTCAAATTGGGTTCTATAAGACTAAGAATAAAATAAGCTATAAGAAATGCAGATACCTTGTATGACAGAGTTTACTCCATTTTGTGTCTCAGAAAAGCTCAAGGATAAACTGCAGGGAATTTAAAATGGCATCAGAGGAATCAATTAGCAGAATCTTGAAGTAAGCCACATCGGTGAGAAGAAGATCTCAATCAAGGTAGAAATAATAGAGAGAAGGGTGAGGGTTGATGGAATGTTAAAAAGAGAATTTATGACTCAGATGGTTAGTGACAAATCAGATATGGAAGCTGGTGAAAGAGAAGAGTCTAGGATTATTGGCTGGATGCATGATATATACCCATGCATACTTCCAGTTATGTAATATGTATTTTTTAAGTGCTTCAATGGGATGGGAACTGGGTAGAGTGTTAGGAGATGATGCTGAGCAGCTTCAGCAGTCTCTGCTTTATAAGCTCACATCCCAGTGATGGGAAACAGCATACAATGTAGTAAATAAAATACTCAAGGAGACAATTACAGTGACAAGTGAAATTAAAGAAAAACCAATCTTATAAGAAAATAAAGTCTATATTATTTTAGTTGCAGAGGCAGGGGTAAGAAAAACTATTTGGGAAGGGGATACTGGAGATAAAAATTGAGTAGTGAGGACTTGGCTCTCTGGAGAAGTGTTGGAAGAGGAGTGGAGACGGAGAAAACAGCAAAGAGAAAAGCTCTGAGCAAGGACAGATGCACTGTCCATAAATTCTTTATTTGAGAATGTTTAAAGTATCAAAGGAGAAGAGAAAATATAATATGATGAAGGCAGAATATGATGAACCTCCAGATTAGTCCTTTTAACCCCTTAAAAGTGAGGAGTTCGGTTTCTTTGTTGTTGTTGTTGTTTTGTTTTTTTGTGTGTTTTTTTTTGTGTTTTTTTTTTTTTTTTTTTGCTCCAAGGACAATGTAAAAATTTTGGAGACTTTTAAGCTGGGTATGACATGATCTGATTTAACAGAGGAAGAGAATTCAGTTTTAGAAGGAAAATGAAATGCTAGCTTAGTCATGTTAGGTTTGATTATCCCATAAAACATTCAGGAAGGGCTGTGCTTAACATGCACTAGAAATTTGCACCTGGACAAGGGAGAGTGGTCTGGGTTATGGCATCAAATTTGGATTTGGTTGACATGGATGCCATACAATTGTGGATGGAATTGAATTATTGAGATATATATGTGTGTATGTGCATATGTGTGTGGGGGTTGAATGTGTATACACACATACACACACATACACACACACATACACACACACACACACATATAAAACCACATCCTGGATGAACCGTAAAATAATTTATAATATTTATAATGAGTTTAAGAGATAGACAAAATAGATTACATATTATATCATTCCAATAATAGGAAATGCAAACTAATCTGTCATTGTAGAAAGCAGGTCAGTCATGGTCTAGGCTTGAAGAAGAAAGGATAAGGGGAAAAAATAGAAGAGGAAGGCTAAAAAGGGACTTGAAAAAATCTTGGGGAGGTAATGGATATTGTTTTTATATGGTTAAGATTTCACAGTTACACTTATATGTCAAAGCATATAAAATTATATACATTTTGCAGTTTTATATTAGCTCTATCTCTGTAAACCTATTTTTAGAGCATATAGAAAAAAAAGATGGAGCCAAAAGAGATAATAATTAGATATGTAATTAATGTTTTAATAAAGAAACAGAGAAAATGAATCAAATATATTTGAAAATGGATTCAAATAAATTTTAGAAAAAAAATTCTGAGTCACAAAGCATGCAAATGTTTTTAAACAAAAATATTTCACAATTAATTCTTTATAAAAACAAATGATACTGAAAGAAATATTAGATATAATATACAAAAAGTTGACTATAAGAAAATACATGGATAATTTTGTTAGGGCTGGTTGGTTAGCATTTATGAGTTTTTCCTTCTACTAATTAGTATACATAGTTAATATTATGTATGCTATTACCTTTTATATTTTTTATATTTATAGATTTGTGCTTGATTCTGTCTACCTAAACAATAAATAATAAGCCAAGTGAATGATGAGAAAACCACGTATTCTAGAAAATGCAGGTACCGAAACCTGGCAGGATTATCCCACACAAGAGGGTGCCCACAATACCTGGGTTAGAAGAGAGTTGTTCATAAGGAAATGATAAATGCTTAGTGATGAATATGCTAATCACCTCATTTGATCATTACATAATGTATACATGTATTGAAATATATTGTGACCCATAAATATGTATAAATATGTGTCAATCAAAAGCAAAAATAAAACAAGATTTAAAGAGTCCTAAAAAGCAGTTAACCATGCATTTTCCATTTATCATTGATTAGCATACAAATTCCTAGATGGTCCTAATTATAATATACTAATAATAAATGCTGTGTTTTAATATTAACAGAGTAAACCATAAGTCCTTATAACAACTCAATGAGTCATATTTAGCTATCCAAAGTGAGGTGAAAGTTATGTGGAATTGAAGAGGAGATACAAGAGTGTAAAACATCACCTAAAGATCAGCAATCATATACCTCAACCAAGAATCAATTGCTTAATTAACCTGTAATAATACTCAGGCATTATGCAAAAGATTTTTTTCCCTTGCAAGGTCTATTAAGTTCTGCAAACCTAGGGATGGTGTCAAAATAACACTGTTGGAAATCAACCCTAAGAAGAATAAATAAAAATAGGATGGTATTTCAGAAATATGATGGTATTTCAGAAATATAGAAGTAATAAAGAGAAAAAGCGTAATGTTCACATATGTATACACACATACATATATGCATATTTATTATTTTTATTGTATACACACAAACATATATGTCAGTCTCTTATCAACTTAAGGAAAACTACTTTAATTTTTCCTTGAAATGAAGTACATTTACATAACCATGATAATTATCTGAAACAACTATAAATCTATTAAAAATGGTTTTACTGAAAAATGAGAAAAGAAGATACAGAGTTTGTACAACCATTTTTATTATAAAACAAGAAATTGAATTTTTACTGACCAAATTGGGAGAAATGAGAATTTTGTGGTGTCATACAATGTCAAGATGCATATAACCCTAGGTGAGAACACAGAGACCAAGAGAAAAAAGAAGCTCAAGAGGACTCTAACAACATTCTTAAAAAGGTGGGATGAGAACAGGGACAAAAGGAACACAAGATTGTCTTTAGAGAACAGGACATTAGAGTTGAGGATTATAACAGTGGAGTGATTCTCAGGAACAAAGTTTTACAGAGAATGATTATGAGAATGGGTTGCCAAAAAAAAAAAAAGAAAGAAAGAAAACGCTAACACTTGTATTAAGATTGTTCAAAGTGCTATTCTAATTAATTAATTTAACATTAATTTAATTAATCTTGCTTTCTTTAATTAATTTAACCCTTCCAACCATAAAAGATATGTACTATAATTTTCTTTCTCTTATCAGTTAAAAAACAAAGTGATTAAAAAGCTTTTTTGAAGATCACGTATTTAATAAGTAGTAACCCTGGGATATCAGCCCAGGTAGTCTGGCTCCAAAATCTAACTCTTAATCACTGTACTACACACCTCTCTTAAAATTGGTAAGGAAAACATTGGAACTCAGGATCATACTAATATAATTTGTGTTAACATAAAATGACAAAGAGAGGCTCTCCAAAAAAATGAGTTTCTTTGGTAATATGCATGGGATTACAATCTGGGATATGTATGCTACGATGGATCACAAGTCTATCCACAGAGGCAAAAGAAAACAGGTCTCTTAAAGATGGAATGATTTATACTAACTATGAGTTATACTAAATACCTAAGTTTTTTTGAAACAATATTCCTTGGGAACAGGGATCAATAACAAGGGTGGCTTTAGTCCAGGGTCCAGCAGTTGCTTTTTAAGTGTCCAGGTAGAAGTCCAGGTAGAAAATCTTTGTTGTGCAAGGTTGTGGTTTTGCCAGTCTCTTGTGATAATTCTTGTTGTCAGGCACATAGGCATGAAAACCCCTCTGATGGCCTCTTGAGTCCATATTTTAGGGTTTTGATGGAAGTGCGTCCATTTTGATTCTGACAACTTTTATAGCTATCAATTACTAAACCCCTATGATATATCCATGACAGCTTTTACGCATACGTTTATGTGATCTTTACATATCCTGCTGAAACTCAAAAAATGCAAAAGAACAGTAATGAAAAACCAACATGTAGAAATAGCAAAGCTGGCACTGAGAATCTATCCTGTTTGTTTTCTTATGTCCTCATAAGAATGCACCAATGTCTGGTCTTTGATAATACAAAGTCTTCCACAAAGAATTACAGCCACTCAAGGTTAGTCTATATGTCTTTAATCAAGGTACAACAGTTTTTAACTGAAGTAAGGAACACTATTGACAATTTGGAATAGAAAAATAGGAGTGGGTTGAATAGGAGGATGTTTAATAGCCAGATGAAACATGAGCATATATGGATAAATAGGAAAAGAAAGAAAAAAATAATTCAGAAAAGGTAGTGGTAAGGCAAAGAGGATAGAATTATACTTGGCTATTTTTCAAAAACTTTTAAAATTCAATTTTATGTTGATGATATTCTACCTGAGGATATCAGGAGAGTTTGGAAGGATAGAAACCCCAACTTTCTCCAAATCAGTCTAATCCCCATTTAGTCAAACTTATTCAGTCCATAAAATCTTACCACTACCATTTCTACCCAATATTGTGGTAAGAAGTTATAAAGAAAAAAATACTAAAATGAAAAGTGAGCTTATTCTACTTCATTTGTTCTTTCACTGTGGTGTGTTTGTGGGCACAGATATTTATGCCCTCCTTGAAAGCTGGTGTTTACTGTACTAAACAAGCACTTTTACAGCCATTTTGGACAGAGTATCATGAGAAATTTAAAGGCTTCGTCCTTGAAGCAGTTACAAACTATGCTGGGGAAACAGGATGAGTGCATTAAACCTCCAGGGGAAAATTTATAGTCAAATAAAGCAATGCATGGCTTTGATCATGCAATTCCCTGACCAACTTTTCAAATTATAAAATGCATTTCCATACACTAAGTAGAGTTTTTTGTGAATACATTTTTTGGAATGCAAGAAAAAGCAATCTTTCAAAATCTCTATCTAGCTAACCTTAAAATTTTTGCACTTAAGTAGAGATCTCTTATTGTACCTTTACCAACAAAACTTGCAATATTTCAGAATAAATGATCTCTCTGACTTCAATCTACCTTCTTTCTAGGTTTCATTTTACTGCTGAAGAAATGAAACCTGATTTGCTATTTTGTACTAGAAATCCCCAGCCTCTGTGTCTTGAACATCTTTCAGCCTCACCTCTATCAAAATCTTCCCCATCCTTTATTGCTCAAGTGCCTCATCCTCCATTCACCCTAACCCACTTAACCATCTGCAGTGACCACTTATCTAAACATCATTTAATTATTTGTTTATTCAAACAACATTTATTACATTTTGACACACAGATTATAATAGAAAAAAAGAACAAATTACTAAGTGAACTCCAAGCATTATTCCTCTTAGGGCTTGATGTAAGATAAAGCGGAAAGTAAATGAAGACAAGAAAGGTAAAAATAAAAAATGACATGAAGAGTCTTGTGTTCTTCACTAAGAATTTAGATTTTTTATACTGTATGATATTGTTATTATATTTTATATTTTCAAAGAAACTCTACAATCTTATATTAAAATTAGTAGAATGCATGCTATATTTCATTTCTTGAATATAAGTTTCTTTATTCACTCTACATTACTTTCAAAGTGGATTATAGGTCGTGTATTTTGTTAAATAGAGCAGTATATCATATGGTGAAATCCATAGGGACAACAAAACTCTCCCTTGGAAATCTCATCGGAGCTCTGGAGTGTTAAAGGGGTCCATTAGGTAAGTAAACAATCAACATTCATAAATCCAAATGAATTCACATTATTTCTCTGTGAATTTTGCCTGATGTCAGACCAAGCAAGTCGGATGAGCATGACTGGTAATGAGTTTCCTTAGCAATGGGAACTCGCCCACACCACACATGTACAGGGTGCTCAAAACTAATTAGTGTACTAAAAAGAGCCTTTAATAAGAATCTATTCAGTCCAATGTTGCTATGAGAATTTACTTGCCTTTTAAATTTTCATAAATGTAATTTTATTGCTGAAACATTTACAGAAAGTCCAAGGATTATTTTTCATAACCCCTCTTGCATATGGGGGAGGGTATTTCTGATTGTCATGCAAAAGAGAACATCACTTAGTCTCACAGTAGCAATATCTAGAAAAGGAATAAGAAGATTGATGTTTCTTTTGTATTTGGAAAGTAAGGGCTAAAGAAGAGGGTACTATAAGAAAGTGAACATGACTATCCCATCTATGCCTGGTGTCTGGGGTCTAAGCCTGAAAGAGTGAGGACTGGTGATCACCAGTCCAGATGGAGAGAACACCAGAGAGGATAATGACTTGCAAAGACCTGAGCTCCTATCTGCACAGGGCAGGACCCGTAGGCTGGGCTAAACATTCACTGAGCCTTTTGAATGTCAGCTACTAAACTGGCTCATAATTATAGATGAGTCCTCTAACTAAACACCACTGCTTAGGAGGGTGTGGAACATGAACTATGGCCATGACCTGAGGACCCAATCCTGCCTTTAAACATTTTAGTCTATGATTTCCTTGAGATGCAGGAGTTTAGCTTCAGAATGCTTCTGCTGGGTGTATCTGCATTCTTCAAAATTAACTATTCTTTAAAAGGGTATTTTAAAAATAAATAAAAGAAGTCATGAGGATAATAATTCCACACTTTTTTAAAATAACCAGTTACTGTGTTATCAATACAGATAAGTTTGAGTTTAAAATAAATAGTGCACCTGAAGCCAATTAGAAACATCATTATTTTCTTACTCTTTGAATGCAATTTTTAAAACCAGAAAGAATATATTTAGATGGCAATAAAATGTATTGTGAAGCCTTTTTTTCCTGACTAAAAATCAACCTATTATGTTGGAAGTTAGACTAGCAAAACAATTAAGATGCTAACAAGAGTAGAAGACAAAATAAGGGCTTGCTTAGAACAGAATATCTAAGTCAATATTATGATTTAATCCAATTAATTTGTTCTTTGATAATGCCAGGTAGGATTTATTAGTACAAAAGCACAATAATTCTATCAGTCAAATTTGTTAGTAAGGTTAAATTAAGGGCAGGTGAGCTCTGATAATTATATGTAATTATAAGAATAGTTATGCGAATTTTCTAAGTCTTCAAAAAGCCAATAACATGATCACATTGAATATTTTTTAAAACAATGCCAGTGTGATAAGATACAAAAGCAATATTGTCTTTGAACATTGATTAGCAAACATAGATTTTTGTTTTTGTTGGGATTTTTTCTTAGTGTTAATATAAATTAGGATGAGTTCATTTTTAGGCACCTAAGTGGAATAACGCTGCCTAACCTTGGGACTGAACCATAATTGCTTACCTGAAGATTATAAGACAACCTTCAAACCTGGTCAGAGAATCTGCACAGGGCCAGATTCAGTCCCTGAAGAGCCACAACTAAACAAAATCAGTCTGAGGGTCTCAGACAATGGAAGAGAAGCCAAGGAAAGCGAATAGGAGTTTGCAGAATGCCAACCAAGTGAGCTTAAGCTGGAAGGAGCAGTTTATTGGTCTAAAAACTCTAGAACTTTAGAGAGCCCTTGGACTATGTCTGGTAGTAACCATGGCCCATTTGTTTAAAATATAATGTTAATGTGGATGATTACTGTTCTAATTAGTAGTTTTCTTTGTTGTTTTCCTTTTTAAATATATCAAACAGTACTTATCATATAATGGGAAAATTGTCCTAGTTTGAGTGCTATCACTAAGAGCTTTGCTTACCTGGTTAGAACACCAGGAGGAGGACTCAATGTCTGGATTGGGCCCATCTAGTTAGTAGGATTCTCTTTAGTCCTCATTCTTTTTTCCTTTCTTTTTTTTTTTTTTTTTTTTATATTGTGGCCTAAATCCAGGGCTAGGTGAACACTCTACGAGTGATATACACCCCAGCCCAACTCTCTTTAATTCTCAAGGGATTTCTTTTCAACTTAGATTTTATAAAAACACAAATAAAAGAATTTGGTCAAGGGAACCCAATATACTTTAGGCAGTATTTATTTGTTTATATTTACATACAATAAGTCCCAAGAGCCTTGAACTTTTTCCAGCTAAATTAAAACAATATCCAGAGTTAATGACAGAGATGTCCCCAGTAGACGACAGAAAGACTCCAAGTTTCAAGAGAGACTAGGGTATTTCCCATTCACATTTCCTATTTTCAAATTCAGGACTTCAATATTCAAAGAGATGTGTCATTTCATCTACTTCCAAGATCACCACTCTTTCCGTTTCTTATGACACTTACACACATAATCATAATACTGAAAACAGAGTGAGACTCAGCTGCAAGACTTCTTTGAGAATGGGTCTTTCTCTGAAAATAATGAGATTCATTTTCAAAGTATGATGCTTGTAAATTTGGGGATATTGACATGAGAATTTACCGAGAAGAAAAAAAGTCTATTCTGTGTCCCAATAAAGCCCAGAGGTACCTAACTCTTCCTATTACAAATGCCCTTTCCTGTAAGGTCACCAAGCTACTTCTTTGGAGAGGCTGATTATCTTTTTTGTGTGGGCCAAGTTTGGATATTTAGCACTTTAATTCCCACTCTATGCCATCCACACCTCCGCTCACTAAGAGTATGCCCGTTAGCTGTGCTTGGAAAGATTAATGAGATGTTGGTCAATATAATTAATTAACAAACATAAAAACTTAATTGCATTTTAACTAGTTAATCAATGACAATGATCACTTGATATATATGTATATATTTCTTGCTCTGGATGTGACTATGAATATCTAGATGACATAGATAGATGCTCATAATGAAATATTTTCATCAAAATATTTGCAAAAAAATGTCTTCAAGCTATAACTAATGCCATTTGATTTATTGAAATTACTATTAGATAACAGGACCTGATAGATAACAAGGTTTTTCTCAAGAAATATACTGTGAAATCTCACAAGATGCACAAGCATTGGATCCAGATTAACATCAGCAAATGGCAAATTTGCTATGGCTAAATTAGAGGCTTTTGAAAATGGAGCACAGTATTTCCAAACCTTGTCTTGTTCTAATATATTCTTTCCTTTATCACATTTAACTCTCCTTTTTTTTTCCTTCAACTTGTCTTGTTCTTCAATACTTTCTTGGCTCAGGGTGGCCCTAGGTATAAATGTGACTTGGACATTCTTATCCAGCCCTCCCCACTTCATTTTTAACTTTAAATATCATCATGTCTGGCCATCTCTAGTTACCAGGCTGCCTTCATGCCCAAATCCACTCAAGCTTTATATCTGGAGCACTGGCCAATGTCCAAGACATTCGATGATCTCTTAGAAGTCACCCACCTACATCCTATTCCCTTAGGGTCCCAATTCCTAGCAATCTGTGGACTTATGTAACCCCTTAACAAGAGTCTTCTGAAGAGCATGCTCTCAATAAAACTAGGAAATCAAATGGTGAGAAGTAAATGTAGGCAGAAATTTATGTATGACATAAACGTACATAAACAGCTACATTTTTTTCAAAAGAGTAGCTCCCAGATGCCTTTCCTTTTCATCCAAAGATTGTTCTTCCTCTGGAATGAATATGTATCAAAAAATAAACAAATGTGAGATTTTTAACAAATAATAAACACCAAAATTTTCATCTATGTCTAACTCTATATTTCACAAACACCCCTGGACCTCAGTCCCAACCACGCTCTGGAGAGGAATAAAAGAGCTAATTATAGGAACTGTATGTGGTCAAGGAGAAACAATCCACAGAACTTGGCACTTTGTAAATTTTCTGACTATTGTACAGAGCATATGAACACAGTTGCTATTGAAGTGCCACATATTCATGAATTTTGATGTGCTTTTTAACCAGGAAAATGAAAACCAAGTATATGATATGACATCATGACCTCTGTGAGCCCCAGACTTAACAATACTGGGTTGTCCTTGGATATTGTTGATCAGCTTCACATTACTACAACTTATGAAATAAAGAGAGGTTTATTTGGGCTCCATTCTAGAGGTTCATATCCAAGATTGGCAACCCCACTTAGTCTGGGCCTCTACTCTGGATGGCATATCATGACAGAAGTGCACATCAGAGCAAGTATGCATATCGAGAACCAGGAAGAAGAGTAAGAGTGGAGCCGCTGGGTTCCCACAATTACCTATGTGGGCGTGACCCCCCCATAAGGCCCCATCTCTCAAATGTTTCCTCACCTCCCAAAAGTACCCCTCTAGAAACCAAGCCTTTAACACATGGGCCTTTAGAAGACACACAATATCCCAAATCCAGCAGGCATGCTTTCCATGACTTCACATTCCTACCAATAATACCACCATTTAATAATCTAATTGGTAGTTATAGTTCTTAAAAGAAATTTCTAGGATCTATCAAAACTACTTCAAATTAATTATTATGGTACATTCATGTTTCATCCTAAACATCATAGTAGCTGAAATTGATACAGCAATAAAATATGCAGTGGAATTTCCAATGAATTATTATGTTAAAACAGTGATATTTCCTTAAACTAAAAAATTAATTTGCTTTAGTAATATTTTAGAACTGTCACTGATCCGTGGTGGCAGAATATTTTAATCACAGTTCCAGAAATTTTATTACACTTAATTTAGAAACTAGAATGTAGCTTCCTCCCCTTGTCTATGGATTATATCACTTGCTTATGTTTTGAGAGCACAATCACTAGCTGAAAAGAAAAAAAAAATTAAAACGTGGAAACATTAGGAATGGTGCAAAACCAATGCACAGAATGTTTCTTCAACCTACTGGTACACAAGAAGCAATAATCTAGGAAATAGAATCAGGCTTCTTTTTGACAGTTAAATTGCTAAGATCCATTCTCTG
Source organism: Spermophilus citellus (assembly GCF_964194105.1). Lineage (NCBI taxonomy): Eukaryota > Metazoa > Chordata > Mammalia > Rodentia > Sciuridae > Spermophilus > Spermophilus citellus. Next base: position 69,678,560 of record NC_138182.1, on the reverse strand, counting down.
GGATGTGATTAGCCATCTCCAGGAACAGACCAAAGGCTATTTATAATACATGACCAAAGAAATTGGGAACTCAAACTTTTCAATCAAGATGATAAGGGAAAGCAATCTTTGGGAGAATTGTGACTTCAATTTGCTAAGTAGAAAACTAGTCAATACCATTACAAAATTTGGAAGAAGACTATGTGATCAGAAATGGGGTGACTGTGTTAGTCAGCTTTTCATCTCTGTGACCAAAATACGTGACAAGAACAATTTAGAGGGAAAAAGGCTTATTTGGGCTCAAAATTGCAGTCCCTGGTCAGGTAACTTCATTGCAGAAACATCATGGTGAGAGGATATAGCAGAGAAAAATTACTCCGTATATGACAGCTAGTAAATAGGTAGAGTGAGAAATGAGGGGAGGTGGCGCTGGGGAGAAGATAAACCCTCCAGGGCACACCTCCAGGGACCACCTTTCTCCAGCTAGGTTCCACCTTCCAGTAGTCCATTCATCTCTCAAATGGATTGATTCATGGATGTGGTTAAAACCCCCATGAGGCAACAATTACCTAAAAGCCACTCTCTGAACCTTGTTGCACTGAGGACTGTGCTTTCCACACAAGAGCTTTTGTGGGGAACATTCCAGATCCAATTGTGACAGTGACCAATATAGATGAGAAAACAGGAATCTAGTCAAAACTACACCCACTCTCAACTCATCCACTCTTAGGGTAGTTGGAACCTTTTTATGAAGTAAATCATTCAGTCTACATTATAGCCATTAAATGTTCAAATAAATAAACTCTTCCTCCCATTCTACTTATAATTTTACTTTTCATATAGCTTGGAAATGCTCCAAACCACCCAGACAATATTTTTTTATTCATTTATTCATCCATTTAGGCATTCATGAAACCAATATTTATTGCAAACCTTTCCATTATCTTTTTCTGGATTGCAGGGGGAATCTTTGCCTCCAATGACCAAATTCTCTTTCCCAAGATTTTGGTTTAAGGTTTGTCAATAAGACAGATTGTCATGAGATTTGGAAGGTGGCAGAAAAGAAAAATCATTATTCTCTAGCAGCAGTTGCTGAGAGCCTTGTGAGTACAGGGCACAAGTTCAGTTCACAGAAGCTTCTAGGTGAGCAGGTGTCAGCCACATCGGTGGGAACACTGGTAACAGTGGCTTCTCTGATCAATGTTCCCTCAGCTCTTCCAACAGTTTACAGATTTCTGCAACAGTTTACAGATTTCTGCAACAAGAAACTTTTTCATTAGAGTTCTTACATAAGCTTCTGTTTTCTCTACCAAATCCTGACCAATGTGTGTATGGTTTGAATGTTTTGTTTTGGTTTTTGCATTTAAATGTATGTAGAAAAAAAATTTATTAGTCTGGGTGAAAAAAATGCATATAATCAAGGTGGGATTTTCCCTTAAAATATTCCCACTCTTAATAATTGCCATATAAACAAAGTTACCTGTCAAAGAGAAGCAGATGGAAGTCTTTTTATTTATTTTCTTGCCTCTTCTGATTGTGACTTTGACAAACACCATTTGAATCAAGTCATTCCTGATGCTTAGAGGTTATGGCAGATAAGGATATAATGAATTTCAAACAGTGTTTGTTTTACTTTGACCCATGTACTTTTTCTGCTCCAAAAGAAGTGAGAAGATTCCCCCGAGGATGTTACAGAGAAAGTCCCTAGTTCAATGCATTCTCAAAACAATCAAGAATTCTCTATCAGTTACAAATTTGTCTTTATAATTTCAAGCTGGTTAGTTAATTTCTTCCCCACCAAGTTCTACGATTTATCTACCCAACTTGGAAGGTTGGGGGGTGTTTGTGGGGGAGTTTAAAATTTGAATATCTTTTTTTTTCCCCCAGGGAAAAAGGCAACACAATCAGACATCATTATTACTTCAGACTCATTTCCCACATATAGAGATACCATAGATGGGATTAATGATGATCATTTAGGAAAAAAGGTTGAAGTAGACAAGATCTGATGAGATGTGGTAATCAGAGTGTGCAGATGGGCAGAAATTCTACGGGAGAAAACACCCCATTAGCTGCTTAGCAATTAAAGTCATTTCTCTTAAGAGCAGATGTGCAATGTTCTGCATTGCATATAGGGTATATTTGAAAGGACATGTAGGGAAAAGCAGTTGGGGAAAGGTATTATTTTTTTAAGTCCATATGACAATGAAATAAATAATCATGGAAATAGGCTTTAGGTTTTTCTTCTTGCTCAGAGAGGGACTTAACCTCCATTGTCTTCCCACAGAACTCTTGTAATTATTTCTTTGCTCTTTCACCAAGATTAAAATAACTTCTGCATTCCAAGTCCTTTCCCCATCTGACCATAAAACAACGTTAGGAGCATGACCTTGCCAAAGTGGTTGACCCAATTTTAACGAAGGGGATCACAGGTCAGGAAAAGTCTTGCTTATCATCAAAAAATCTCTTCAACATTTTAGTTCCAAACTTTTTAAAAATGCTAGACTCATAGGATTTCCAAAATATGTTGTCCTCGGGTGAACCAACAACTCTCCCTGCTGTCTGTCATGTGTATACTCCCAACCGTCATTGTCCTATGTGTTACCTACCATTTGTCATGGATCTCCATTATCACTGCTCTCCAGATGACTAAACACAGTGCCATCACTCATGGCTCCCACATTTAGTTGGTCTCTATTCCAATTTAATGCTACTGTTGGTCTGGATTTTAAACAGCCTTATTTGTAATTTCCAAAACCGATCAGTCTAAGGAGGAAAACTGTGACTGATGTGCAAATTGTGTCCTGCATTATGCTTTGCATTATTCATTTTCATTATTCACACCATGGTGCATTTCCTGGCAGAGGGCAGAGAATTTAGAAAATGTACATTCCCAGTGGTGTTGCTGCCATTTAATACATACAATAATTTTCCAAGTTTGATTTCATTAGGGATTTTCTCATTTTTGTCAGGTTTGGGGTTTGACCAGGATAGATTTTGAATAGTAAGTCTAAGGGAAACAAAAAGCTTTTCCTAGTGTCTTTGTCCATTTTTTTTCCTGCTATAACAGAATACCATAAACTGGGTAATTTATCAACAATAAGAGTTTATTTGCCTCATGATTCTGGAAGTTGGGAAGTCCAACAGCATTATGAAGCACCTGATGATGGCCTCCATGTTTTGTCAGACATGGTGGAAGGGCAAGCAAAGAAAGTGAGGATGGAGGCCCACCTAATCCTTTTATCAAGAGACTGCCTCCAGGATAACTCACTCACTCCTGAGATAATTGCATTAATTTATTCAGAGGGTAGAGCCTGGCTGGCCTAATCAACTCTTAAAGTCCTACTCCTTAATATTACTACAATGGCAAGTAAATTTTGACCTACATTTTAGAGGGGAAACTGAAACAATGGATCTTAGTGAATTTCATAAAATAAGGAACTGACCTAGAAACCACAGTGTGCAGAAGGCAGATCCTCTGCTTTGAAATCTGTTCCTTTCATTAATGAAAATAATATTGTTTCCCCTTCTCCACACACTATCCCGTCAACGCATGAACTTGGAGCTTTTGTTCACTTAGAGAATGGCCCATGTGGAAGGTCCCAGGTAGGTGACTGCTCCATTAGGACTATCTTTACTTCTTTGTGAAATGTGGGATAGTTCTTGGGCCAACCAATTTCTGATATACAAACGTTCAAGCGTTTTGTTTTGTTTTGCATTTTATAGCATTAATCCTCAATTCTACATTTTGTAAAAATATTTTAGGTAAATTCTGTTACAGAAATGCTGCAGATATCTTACCTGTATCAGTCCTGCTAACTCTAATTAAAGTTCAGAAGAATCAATGCTGCCCTTTTTTTTTTCCTCTGTAGCAGAATTTCTGTCTTGATGATTATTTCAGGATTGCCATGGTTTTGAATCATCTAGCTTTTTGTACTTTCCTTTGATTTTTTTTTACCTTCAGTACAGAAAAGATCAATTTCCCTTCTTTGAGGGCCCATGTTTCCCTTGACATTGCCTTAAAACACCTTGGGTTTTCTCTTTACTCCTACTGTATTTGCCTGTTATTGGATTGCTTTTGCCCTTTTTCTGTGAATTTATCATCTCTCAAATTATTGCAGAAATTCTGCCTAGCTTGACATGTTTCCTATTTGCAAATAAATATATATATATACACATACACATACACTTAATGGAAGGTACTGCACATTAGCATGCTACCCACAGAAATTCAGGTGTAAGATAACAAGAGTAAATAAGCATTTCATCGGGAACAACCAGCCCAGTATAACTACCTCATGGGAAGAATTTTTTCATCCATTTAATAAAAACATTTTTGATATATAATATGAGCCTGCCATTGTGTTAGGTCCTGAGAAGCAAAGATGACTAAGGCACTATTTTTACAACCAAGAGTTTTTGGTGAATGGACAAAGGCACCCAACTGGAGCCACCAAGCAGTGTAATAGTTCTTCAGTAAGGGTCTGAGGATCAAGCCTCCTGAGAATGAAAGAGGCTGCTCTTTCTAACATATGATGGGTGGTGACAGTTTGTGACTCTCATGCTACAAGTAAGTAGGGCATAAATGAATCTTATGTCCAAGGTCACATAAGATACAATAATATTACTCAGTTGAAGGAATTGATGACCTGTGTAGAGTTTCTTTGTCAGAGACACGGATTCCTGGTTTTTAAAATAATATTTTGCTTATAAAGATAATATGCTCAAATTAACATTCTCATACCTAAAGACCAATTGATAAGTAACATCAATTGCATGTACCTTTGAAGATCCAACTGAGACAGGCTATGAGAAATGTGGAAGACAGAACAAAGTGAAGGAATAAAAGGGGTATTTTAGAGTTTATCCTGTAGTATATTGACATATTTTCTTCTTGTTCTTTTAAACAACAGTGTCTGTATTAGATCCTTTTCTGACAATAGGTGTTAGGGTCTGTAAACAAGTCAAGATGGCGCCTGGTATTTTGCCAGAGGGAGTGGTTTGTGAGGTGGCATCAGCGAGCCATTAAGTGTAGAGATTCCTTATTGGTTGACTGCTGTATCTAGTTTATGTTAATTAAGATAAGCTGTGTGTAATGTATATATACCCCTCCTGTCCTACAATAAACGGCTCCCACTCCTGCTGTATCAATGTACACAAGTTGCTCGTCACCCCCCGGTTATTTTGCTGCAGCCGGACTATGGCAAATAGGCTTATGTAGGGCCATTGAGGGAAAAAAGAGAGAGAGAAAGAGAAAGTAAAATATTAAATGGAACTTTTCCTACTTCATAATTTTACCTAGGGCCAACCCTGTTTCATAAACATAAAAAAACTTGATCCCTACCCGTTGTGAGTTAAAAATGGTTTCCATGTATAACTCGATTTCACTTAAACAAAACTATGCAAATAGTTTAAGTGTATAAAATTTCCCTTTTATATCCCTTCCTTAGGCTATAAAAAATAAATACCATATAAATAAATTCATAAAGTGATGCCAAGAGGATAATTCTGCAAAATACAACACTGATTATTTTGTGTGTTGGAATTGTGGAGCATTTTGCTTTATTTATTAAATGGTTTTATTTTCCTGGAATTAAAAAAAAATCCAAAAAATTCAACATCATACACCAAACATTGTGCTTTTCTCTGAACACATAAAATAAAGCAAAAGCAGATGTAATTTTTCCCTCACAGGAAAAAGTTTTTTAACAACTGAGAATAACATTATAGTTAGACAGATAGATGGGAAGATAGAGCAATAATCATTTTTTTATTCAAAAAAATTCATTATAATCCAAGAACACTCTGAAAAGAAATAGTTGAGAGGCGTAAATCTGCCAGATGTGTGAGAACATGCTTATATTGCATGGAGCCTTAACTGTGAAGAAATTAACATCATAAGTTCCTTCTCCAAGAATATTTTACCTATTTGCTTACATCGGGAATTTCTTCTAAATGATGTTTCCATCTGCTTGCAAGCAAATTTTTGTTTATTTTTAGTTTTTACGTTTTAGTTAGAAATGGCAGGTGGGTGGCCTTGATAAATAGACATGAGCTAGAGGAAATTTGCAGAGATGACACATTTATGAAGCCATTTGTAAGGTTAATTTAAGTGATGTAAAAACACAGGAGGGAGCTTGATTTGCTTTGTTACAACAGGGAAGATAATGGAAAGATTAAATTAAAATACAGTGCACACACAAAAAAAATGTCTAAAATGAATTGTGAATTAGAATTTTTCCCCAGGGAAGATATGTAGTTCTCAGGGCTAAGACTATGTGCAGAATAGATGCTTTCTTTAGGAAACAAACACTTTGAGAAACACTTGAAAACAGAATGTTTATAGTTAAATTGGCTAGTAAAACTGTGTGTGTGTGTGTGTGTGTGTGTGTGTGTGTATGCATGCACACATACATATGAGCCCTCTTCAGATATACTACTCTTGAAGTTTATATGCTTCTTGTAGTATGTTTATAAGCTTCTGGAATATCACTTGCATCATCCATAGAATTTACATGTATGTTATCTTTATTAATAAGTCAAATAATATAATTCTTTTAAAAATAACAATTTGATTAAAAATTAAGTTCCTTAGAAGACCAGGGCATTCTCTAACCAAAATCTTAGTCCTCCTGTTCCTCAATTAAATGATGGCATTAGGTGATTGCATGGTACCCACTATAGGAAATACTTCAGACACATGGTATTCAGTCAGAGGCATTTGTTAAAATAACCACTTTTCTAAACACTGAGCACAAATCCTTGCTTACCTTCCTCTTTTTCTCATTTGCACATTGTTATCATTTAATGAAATAAATGTGACCCCAAAATATTTGAGGTAAACAAAGTTTGTAAATTCAGAACTTCAAAAAATTCTCCTTGATTTTTAACGTATGACTTTATGATGCATGTTTTGATGCTTTGAGATGATTTTTTATCTGTATAGATGATGAGGGGAAAGTCCCCTTCACCCTTCCCAATGGAGGTGAGCCATGAAGACGAAACCTCTTACAACTTTCTCAAAATTAAATTTCTCCTTAAAATGACCATTTTATTGTGCTTCTCTGCTTTCACCTTTAATGTGACCGAAGTGGCCATGATCAGAAAATTCTGATTTTGAATTCTTTCTTTTAAATGTCATATTAAGGTGACGGGGGTTGTTGACAGCTATTATCCCAAGGCCTCACTTATAAACAGAATCAGAAAATTCCATATTTTGACCTTCTGTTATAAATATATTTGTACATGTTGTTATGTTATGGATATGTATGTCTACATGTTCTGTGTCTGTTTGCATATATGTGTATATGCTTCTTGTTTCTTTCATACAGACACACACACACACACACAATTTGTGTTAGTATTATCTTATTATACAGATATTTATAGAGCTGCTCCTCAGTGTAACCCTTGTTAGACATGAAGGAGTAAAACTTCTCATCTTTAAAAGAGATCTTAGTCTAGCCATGAGAGAAGCAGATAAATACATTGTAAAGTGAGAAAAGCTGCTTATGTAAAGCTCTTCATCCACATAACAAAAAGTATCATTTTATGATGGAGGATATGACCAAACAAGCATCATCAAATTAATGACACTTCAAGGGTAAGGAACTTAATGGTCAGTAATTACAACTTCACCCTACAAGCAGCATGGTACTAAAGAAAATGCATGTGGAATTAATTTTGTGTCCCTTGCTTTGATTCAGCACTTAGGGTTTCCTTCTTCTTGAATATTCTTTTCCTCACTATAAGTGTGCAACAGGCTCTGAAAATGTCTCTCTTGTCATATCTTACCACAGAGGAGGCTGAGTTTAAGAAACCAGCCTCATCAGACAGCTGTATATATTCATCAAGAATACAGACAATTTTTAGTAAAACTGTATTGTAGAGAAAGCTCAGTTCAAGTCTCCATATAAAATGTTTTGTTTTTTCATCAAAATTCTGTAAAAAGAGAATCTTGAATTGAGTGTCTTATGACTGTACAGATGAAAATTTGCAGACTCCAAGAAATGTACTCTTGAGAAATCAGTTCAATTGTAAGGAAAATCCTTCCACATTGACAATCTACTTTGAAACTGAGAAAAATTCAGGGTCAAATAATTATCTTGAGTAAATAAAACAGTGCTTAAAACAGAAAATTTTGTTCAGCTTTTATGTGTCAGTAAAAGTGAGTTCGGTTATTTTCTTGGACATTTGAAAAAATGTTTTCCAAGTACAAGTAGAAATATTTTCCATGGGCCCTACTTCTATAAACAACACTAAAATTATTACTTATAAATGTCACTGGCTCCTTAAATTGCTTTTACCTATGCATATATTGACTCATATTAACATTTCAGTGTTTGGTATCATTTGTCATAAAGGGTATTATCTCAGGGGATACTTTTTAACTCGTAGGCTATAATCAATGGTTTAGATGACAAAGGCATACAAATTTCCAGGATATCTTTTCATATTTACTTTAAACTTAAGAATAAATTTAGTATGATTATTGTCCTAACTTGAACTAGTATGGTGGTTATCTGGGGACTTACTGAAGAAATCACAAGATTTTTTCCAGATATTTTAGGGTTGACTACAAATTAAAACCATATCTGTTTATGTACTCTGAAAGCACCTCTTAACAGGAGTTTTAAGAGAACAGTTTAGTAAATCTGAAATATGTGAAAGATAAAAAAAAAATATGAAATCTGAGAAAGATGGGGCTTCCAATTCCTGAGAAAACTGGTTTGAGTCACTTTCCCTCTAATAGTATCTATAACTTTCTTTACAATGTCATACATCCATGTTTAACCTCAGTACACACAACCTGAAATTGAAGTTCATCATGTTTAATCCACAAATGATTACCTATTAAACCATATTAAATCATTTAATCCATTACAGCATGGGAAATTTATTTTCTTTGGAAAGAAAGAAAGGAAGGAAGGAAGGAAGGAAGGAAGGAAGGAAGGAAGGAAGGAAGGAAAGGGAGAGTCATTTGTGAAGATTCTTAAGGTAACCCACACTAAAGTGCTGTCCTCTGGCACAGATGATGGTTTCTCTATTTGCCAAAGTGATCTGGTCTGACACCTGTCTCTTCTGAACCTCAGTGCTATTTATCCTGCTGCCTACAAGACATTTCCACTTGGAGCTTCACAAGTGCCTCATCAGAAAAAAAAAATATTAAGATGAAAAGAACATTTTATCCTTTATACTTGTCTCCACTGTGTATTGCCATTTTTCTTCAACCTGTTAACTTCTAAATATTCAATTTTGTGAACATAATATTCAGATATTATTCCAAAGTTACCTTAGGTGGTATATTGCTCAGTTTAAGTTTTTACAGGTATTTCACATCTGGGAACAAAAAGGGTTAAAAGAGAACAAACCTTCCACTAGTCTGGACACCACCATCCCTGGGATTAAGGAGGATTCTCACTAAAGCTTGAATGCTTATCCTAATTTCCCCTTTTTCCCAATATTTGTATCCTCATTGCTAAGCTTTGTTTTGGGGATTTTTGACATCCATGCTAATAATTTCTCCAAAACATTGGCTTCCAGATCCTATTCCATTTCCTCCAAAGACCTTGTTCTCCATTCTGAGACATCCATGCCTATGTCAGCCTAGACCTGACCAGTCTTTATTGAATACCTGCAACTTTCTAGCTTTCTTTGTCATCTGATTTTGAATTCTTTCTTTTAAATGTCATATTAAGGTGACCTAGTACGGGGGTTGTTGACAGCTACTATCCCAAGTCCTCACTTATAAACAGAATCAGAAAATTCCATATTTTGACTTTCTGCCAGTCATTACTATCACATCTCACATACCCCCGACTTTTTCTGTCCTCTCTCATGCTATGTATTGACAAATGCAACCTACTCAACTAAAACATAGCCTTTCATCTGCTCTACAGCTGAACCAGAGAAGGTGTCCATAACCAGAGAACAATTACACCACCTTGCTGACAGTTTTGAATCCATGACAACTGATCTCATGTGGGCACCCTGTGTCACCTACACCTGCCCCTCCATTTCCCCTTGGTAGTCACCCTCCCACTCTGATAGATCATGCTGCTTCTCTTTTCTTCTCTCTCCAACTTCCACCACATTCTCCTGTGATTCTTAGCTGATAACTTTGCCTCTTATTTCACAGAGAAAATAGACATGATGTTCTACTTTCTCTTTTAAGCAAGTCTAAAAAATTACCTGTGTTTACAACCAAATACTCAATTTTTCTTGGTTGTTTCCCACCTCACTCCTCACTGAATTTTCTTCCTCTTTCTAATTCTGCATGTTGTTGCATCTCAATACCACATCTCACTGCCCTAGTAAAACCACCTATCTTTAAAAGCCTATTTATCTATAGGCTGATAAATCACTAATATATATTGCCAGCCTTTCTCCTTGATTCTTGACTCAGTATCTGTCAGCCCACTTAGCATTTCCACTGAGATCTTATGGAAGTTGTTAAGAGATTTTTCATTCTCTTCTACCTTTGATGCGTGGTAGAATTGCATTTCTCTACCCCATATAGTTGTTCATTTGAATATTTTTTCAATAAAATATGAGCAGGAAGTGTTTTATGTCATTTACATGAGAACTCTTAAAGATCCAGAGCATAGTAGCCATATTCCTTCTCCTGTCTACTATCAGGGTAAGTCTACGTCTAGAGACGGCCTCCGACAGATTAGTTCTATGAGTGGGCAAAGCCCATTCTGAACTTTGTTGGACTTGAAGCAAGATAAATATATAAATCTATTTTGTTAAGTCAAAGATATTTTGGCATTGCTGTTCTCTTCTCATAACCTTGCCTATCTTGACTGATAATATTTCCATTATGTATCTCAAATGAACATACTGAAACAAGCTCTCGTCTTTCCAAATCTTACCTGCTTTTAGTTTTCCCTTTATCAGAAAATGGTATCACCGGTCTTTCAGTCTCTGTGGTCAAAAACATTCTCTCTCATAATTCACATTCAGACCATCAACAAATTCTGTTGACTCTTCTTTCAAAACATAGATTTAAACCACTTATACCTGCACCTACAGCAGGACCATTCTTATGCAAGCTTGTTTGGCAACAGATTTCCAATTTGTCTCCTTGATTCTCAAACTGAACCATTATGATCAATTTTGCACACAGTAACAAGTTATCACCTTAAGTATACAATAGGATGAGGGATATAGCTCAGTGTTAGAGCACTTGTCTAGCATGTTCAGGGTCCTGGATTCAATCCCCAGCACCACAATAAGAAAAAGAAACGCGCACGCACACACACGATTATTAGAACATTCCTCTGCCTCAAATTTTGCAATGACTTCTTAATACATAACACAACATTTAAAGTAGTCACATAGTTTACATAAGAGCTGTATCACCTGAACCGCTTCTAATGATCTGATCTCATTTCTACTTATCTCTAACCTTTCAACCCACTGCTTAAGCCACTCACGTCTTTCTGTCACTTGAACACCAAGTTTGCTGCAACATCAGGGGCTTTTCACTTGCTGTTATACTTATTTACATACTAATTACCATTCATTTAAGTTAAATCGTTATTATTGTGAATCATGTCAGAATAGAGTTGCTGTCAAAGTGTGATTACTAAGAAAAACAGAGTGTTCTATGTTATTCAGAGATGTGTGTTAATCATTCTGTCGTCTGTTGAACTGTGATCTTCAGAGCATAAATTAAAAATTCTAAAAACTATGCTTGTTAGAATGATTCTTTTATAAAGAAGTGTTTGTTCAGTTGATGTCTGTGAACCAATTGTGGTGGACTTAAAATACATCCACACAATCATAAATGCACCTTCTTTCAATGTACAGAAGCAAATTATCCTCCCTTGAGTGGGAGCTGTGCTGAGGGATTTTATCTAATGAATAAAATGTGGTAGCAGTGACAGTGTGGCTCTCAGGACTCAATCATGAAAGCTTCTGTGCCGTTTTCATTTCTCTCTCTCTCTCTCTCTCTCTCTCTCTCTCTCTCTCTCTCTTACTCTGGGGAAAATGAGACACCATGTCTTGTGGACACTCAAGTAGTCCATGGAGAAGTTCATGTGGTAACTGAGATTTCTACCAACTAGCAGCAAAGAACCAAGACCTCCCACCTGCCCCAGTGACTCACTGTCACTCTGGGGACAGCGAAGAGCATTCTGGGGTATTAGCAGTCCCAGCAAGCAGATCCTCCAGTTCTAGTCAAGCCTTGAGACTGGTGCTGGCCATCTTGACTGAGGATTCCTGTGCTCTCCTACGCCAGCAACATTTGTCTAACTTCCTCACTCTCAGAAACCATGGGAGAGGATAAATATGTGTTGCTTTGAGCTGGTAAATTTTGAAGTGACTCATTATGCAAAAAGTAGGTAAATAATAACCATATTATTTTTGTCATAGAGGCTTAAGAATAACAAAATATGCATAATTAAAGTGAAAATTTATCTCCTTACTAAAATCTTTGTAACCTTGTCAAAATAAAGTGAAACAATAAAAGGACTGCAAACATTACCTTAAATTTAAGAACATCTAATTTTTTTTTCTTTGTAAGTAAAACAGATTACCAGGAAATTAATTATAAAATACCCAATCTCTCCTGTAGGTGTGAAAATAAGAGGGTAAATCAGTAAGTTAAAATGAGCAATGTCAACAGGGTAAGACAGATACCAGCCTCTCCAGGGAAGAAGGTAAGACATGGAGAAAAACATCAAATAACTTATCTCTAGCTATCAGTTACCCTCAGAAATTTATTAAAAACCACCGACAAATTTATCTCTCAGTTTACCTTAGATCACCTCTTAGTTCAATGAGGTTCAAACTGTTCGTTTACTATGTGCCAGGAACCAGGCTAAAAATTCACAGATAAGCAAGCATTTGTCCAGTTCCCAGAAAAGTTCAGCGACAGAGTCAGTGCATATGGAAATAACCAATAAGTATCAGCTATGTGGTCCAATGGAGGCACTTGAGGGTACCTGCAGGCTCTTTGGGGGCCATTACAATAAGGTGTGCCCCAAGTGTTAGGTTATCTAAAATAGCAACCAGAAAGTAGATCAAACATCCTCCTTTAAATCCATATGAAATGCTTCCTATAGTTTTCAAGGTTAACATGAGGTTCCCCAGTGCCCTTAACATTGAGAGTAGCTTTCCCTTTCAACTCTTGGTGTTCCGTTCCCATGCATGTGAATAGATAAGAACATCATAGGTGAGAACAACTGTCTTGTTGGCGAAGGAAATAGTCTCAGTGTGGTAACAGAAGAGCTGTCAGATCAGGCTTATAAGCAGCACTGATACTCGCTGGCCATGCTGTTGTGGCCCTACCTGAGACCCTTCAAAGGAAGGAGCCAGGGGACTGTTGCCTAGCAACACCTAGCAATAACATATATCTACTTTCTTTGCCTATTATTTGACTTCATGATATCAGAAGAGAAGTGGGAAGAGAAGGAAAAAAACAGCATTGAAACAAAGGAGAGGAAAGAAGTAGTAAAGGAAGAATGGAGAGAACATTGTAGATGCTTGAGCTGGAATAAATAGGGTGCTTGGGGAAACATTTGAAAGCTATTTTCTTAGGTCAATAACTTTTGCTCTTTCAACCTCAACCAAGTATCTGCTGAAACTCTTCCTTTCCCCAAGATAATTTTGTCCCCAGTGGGGTCCTTATGGGGTTCAGGCACCTGTGCCCCAGGCATCTATCAACCCTGCCAACTGCTTTCTTCAAAGACTTAAGATGGTAATTCCATGTCCTCCTGTTTCCACCACGGAAGTCTCTCTTCTAAATAGCCAGTTTTCTTTCCTCTTTGAAACTGATCATGATGCAGACAATGGGAAGCTAATGCTCCCTGTATTCCCCATGCATGGCACTGTCCCTCTCTGAGGTCTCTAACTTGGCATATCTGTGCCTAAGCACTAGATATTAGGCTCCACAACATTAATCAGAGGACTATGCAGGTGCTTTGTGGCAGGTCCTGCCTTCTACTGTGCACTGCTGCATAGATGGGATCTGGATTGGTCATTTCCTCTGCACACTGTTCAGTATGATAGTTGGACCCATCTGCTACCCTAGGCATACTGTTCTCAGGCTGGAACATATATTAGAATGACCATCAAAGTGTTGCATTTCTTACTTCAAGAATCGCTGGTCTAAGCCATAGCAATGAGCTTGCCATTTTTTATGCTTCTACTTAATGACACTTCTGTTTTATTCTATTTTATTTTCTCCAGAGCGTGAGGGATTCAATAAAGATACCTATATTTTTCCCAGATATTTTGAGTATGATATTAATGATGATTGTGACAATAATGTTGATAATTATAAAACTATTATTTGTTCACTGTGTACTTACTTATTAATATGTGCCAGGCACTGAGCTAAAAGCTTTATACATATACTGTTACTTAATTCTTGTAGAAAATCTAAAATATAGGTACTATAAATATCCATGTTATGGATGTGGAAACTGAGACTTAGGATAGAAACTTACTATTGTCAAAAATAAATTAAGAAGTAGAGCAAGAGTTTGAAGGCAGGCCTACCATCAAAACTATTTACAACTATTGTAAAACATGTTTTTTTTCCTTGTCTCTCTGAGCAGTTAGGAGATTTTCATTTCTATTTCTCTGTCCAGCCAATTGGTCATCAAATATATTCTAACCACCAAATTTGCTTCAGGAACTCCTATAGTGCTGACAATCTAGTGGCTGGAGACACTGCACATGAACGTAAATTGAATGAATGCAATGTTAGGTATGATACATATTATGTAGAAAACAGAGCAATAGGGTCATAAGTGACAAAGGGACTATATCAGGCTGGTCAGAAAGAGTCATCCTGAAGAAGTAATATTTGCAGCAGGCACTGAAATTGATGCAAGGCAACAATGAGAAATTCTGAAAAAGCCAAAAGGAGACTATAAAGCGTTAGCCAGTATGCTCTAGTAGAAAGTCATGGAACATATATTAGAATGACCGGCAAAGTTTCTTAAAACAGGCTCCTGGACCCCACCCTCAGACTATCTGATTCAGTATGTCAGGCAGGCTCCGGAATCTGCATTTCTAACTAGTTTGGGCTGAGAAAAACTTATTACTGCTTAGACTTATCACAGATCAAGTAAAATGCATTTTATAATTATAATGTGGTTATAATGTAATATTATAATGTGATTTCTTCCCTGTTCAGATCATCAGTCCATGCTTCCATTATACTTTTTGATGTATTTTTATTTGATGCTCTAAACAAGACCTGAAATTTAGTACTTGGCCATCACGTTGATGGCACTTTCTACTAGAGCATACTGGTGAGGGCTTTATAGTCTTTTGTACTTTGGGACATAGGATCAGATCCTGTACTTTGAGACATAGGATCAGATCCTTGCTTTGTCCAACTGGAAGCTATAGTAGAAAGTGCCATCAACGTGATGGCCAAGTACTAAATTTCAGTTCTTGTTTAGAGCATCAAATAAAAATACATCAAAAAGAATAATGGAAGCATGGACTGATGATCTGAACAGGGAAGAAATCACATTATAATGCATTTTACTTGATCTGTGATAAGTCTAAGCAGTAATAAGGCTTATGTCATTTAAATCTTAAAAGATTTATCTTAAGAATTTGATAAACACCAAATCCATGATTGCACTTATCTTAAAATAACTCACTCAATTAGTTTTCAGTGTGTGTAGAGGGGCAGGGTATAGAAGCAGGATCACTCTGTATGAATGATGCATAGCTTTTGGCACGCTAACAAGGGCTATAAAACAGGAATGGAGGGTGTCAGCATGCACACACACCACCACACAGCAGCTGCTTGCAAATCAGAAAGAAAAATAATCCCAGGCAAGCATTAACAAAGCTAAACCAGAATTTTAGCATTGCCAAAAACCTAAAGAATCATCAGAAAGAATAGGAAGAAAAAAATAAACCAAAAACTAAATATTTGCAAAAGAATGAATGCCTTAAATAATCTATTTAAAATACCTAAAGATGAGAAATAAAATATCTATGTAAAATACTGAGTTTGATCCTGGAAATTGTCTGTTTGCCTCAGACAAAATCCAGAGTCTAGACATGTTCCTTTATCACATGGTTCCTTCTAGCCAAAAATGTTCATCAAAAGCAGAACAAAAAAAAAGATTTCTTTAGCAATCATATTTTATTATCTAATGTATTCATAGTCTTCCCAAAGGTGAGGTCAGGGAAGAGGGAAATTTTCTGGCATTGTGCATTTATTCCAAGCAGAGTTTCTGGGTTCAATTCCCTACTCCCCCATGAAAGTTGTGTAAACTTGGACAAGATATTTAACCAAGCATCAGTTTCCACATGTGAAAGGAGGTAATAATAATACTCACCTTGATGGCTTTTTATGAGGATGAAGAAACATAACTCAAGTTATATGCTTCATACTATGAGTGGCATATAGTGACCACTCAACAAATAATGACTATTATAAATTGTCCAGATCCTGCCATTGAGAATATATGATCAAATAAGAAGATGATGTATCCACACCCAGTGTAAAGCAGAATAAGGTAATAGTGTAGTAAAGGAACTCAGAAGAAGTTGCAGTCTCATCTATGCTGGCACAAGGCACAGGATTTTTTGGAGATGGTGCAAAGAAAATGGAGGAGAGAGCAAGAACAGAGAGGGAAAGAATGAGGTCATTCCTACTTGCCCTGCCCATTGTACTTGGCCAAGGGTAGGGATTCAGTTCAACCATTCAGTGCAATCACTTCTAGAAGGTGACTCCTGTCTTCTGGCATACAAAACCCTGCACAGCACTGGAATGGAGAAATGCAATCTACCTGAATTTGATCTAAGAAGTCTTTGGGGGGTTTGATGGTTGGCATAATGTCAGAGTTTCATAAAATTATGTACTTGTTTCTTATTCAAGGAAGTGTAGGATTTTATAAAAGTTTTCCCTTTTACAACACCAACTCCAATGATAATTTCTGGGATTTCTCCTTTGGAAATTCTTCACCTATTTTTGAATGATCCCAATTGACATCATATGTTCAATCTTTGAGTAAACTGTTTTTGTCTTATCAGAAATTCACCTGAACCAAATATTGATTATATCAGTCACTGTATGATTTTTGGTTAAAAACTATTTGTTTTTGCTCATGAAATGTGGCTTTTTTCTTTTTCTTTACTCCCTTTGTTTTTTTTTTTATCAATATGTGCATTATTCCCAAACCATTATATCTACATGGGCCATGCATGTTTGGGTATGCTAATTAACCCATCTATTGTTTTTACTTTATACCTTCATTTTTTAAATTCATCTGCAATGAGAAGTGTCTAGACATGATGCAATCATAGAATGAATGTACCTAAAATGATGCAAGTCATAATCACCACACAGGACGTCCTCATGACTCAAGAAGTTTTTGCCATAACTGTAAAAGACCTCCTACTGGCTGCATAGAGCTCATAGACAAAATTTTATCACCATCAATTTGATCTACCAACCACATTTTTTCAGGCATCTTCTCATTTTCCTTGTTTTTTTCATCCTCAGCTAGCTGGCTCCTTAAAGACTGTACCCCTGACTGTTCCCTTATCACACAAACACTTTTGCCTTTGAACCAGTCTTGACATATTGATGCAACACTGCATGTGACATATTGGATTTAGAATTAAAGTGTTCAATACAAGGAAAGATGTATCACCACAATCACATTAAATTCCTTCAACAACCAACAAATCCATTACCACATTTTAAAGCCACAGAAGGTTAAAATTAAAGCAAATTGAGCAAATCCAAAGACAAGCAACAATACTTTCATCCAGCTCAAATTGACAAATGTTTTCTTCACATCTTTTAATCTAGCTTAGTGGGTCTCAGACTTCTAGTATATAAAAGCCACTGTGTATCACCGGTGATTTAAAGGATTTCCCAGGGTAATATGGAGATGTGATTTTGGCCTCATCTCTGACTTCAGAGCCAATGCACCCTTCCCCTCCCACTCCACGCTCCACCCCCACGCAAGGTGAACCTCCACCTTGATTCCAGGCCTTTACAATGACAGTCCATCCATTCCCCCAAAGCTCTCTACCGCTCACTATGCCTGTGGAATTTGTACCTTCTCACACCAGTGCAGCCTTCCCCTGCCTCCTTTCATTTCCTTTCCATGACAGTTCTAAGTTTTGGCCCAGGCCTGAGACCTGCCCAGATTTTCCTTTGTCAGTCTTGTCCTCAAAACTAAATCACTGGCCTCACTCACCTTCTCATCTGAGTGCTGACAAGGGAATACCATCTCAGCCCACTGCCACAGTCCATGTCTACAGTAGTTTTCTGAATCAACACTGGATTGTCTACCCTTTCATTAGATGGCCAATAGATAGACCACTGAAGTCAGTTCTGTTTGCTAAGGTTTGTTAGCCTGACTGCCTATGTCTTACCGAAAGTCCAATTTCCTACCTCCTTCTCACCTTTTTGAGTTTTGAGGGGGAAAAATTGTATTGCGTAATCCATGGATTAAATATAACTAAATTATGAATAATGAAAGCCTCTTTGAGCAGTGTAATAAAAAAAAAGTTAACATTTCAAATCCTGACTTCAGATTCTGACTTCATCACTGAATAGATCAGTGATCGTAACAAGTGACCTAATTTCTCTCCACCTCCATGTCCCGTTTGTCAAAAGGTTGCTGTGATGATTAAGTATAATCCCGCTGGAAGGTGCCTAGCAGGGGTGAGAGTCCCATGTCTTTATTTTCCAGTGTCATTAAATCTTAGCTCCCCTTGCCTCATTTCAGGATGTGAAAAAAGGGGGGACCATAATGGTTTCCCGTTTTTTCTTCAGAAATCCCCTTATTAAGTATAGATTCTCAATTTGGAATACAATATAAAGTTTTTTAAGACTCTAGTTTGATTCCAATTGGGAAAACTCAAGCTTCTCTTTTAACAGCTACAAAATTAGCCATTTACTTCAGACTAGAAGTATTTTTTCCAGTGGTATATTCATTCAACCTCTTGTGAAACAAGAGAATAGAATTGTAGTAACTACAAAAAAGAAAAAGCAGGCTTAGGCAGACATAATTAATATAATAGGAAAGACAATGAGTTTAGCTGAAATAAAAGATATGGAGTTTGATTTTCAGTTAATTATTATTTTAATACAAAAAGAGGTGAGAATAATTCACAATTAATTTAAAACAATGTAAAACTGAAGTCACAAGCTGGGAATATAGCTTAGTGTTAGAGCATTTGCCTAGCAAACTTGAGGACCCAGATTTGATCCTCAGTACCATTAAAAAAAAAGTTGAAAACAATCTCTCTCTCTCTCTCTCTCACACACACACACACACACACACACACACACACACACCTTGAAGTCAGGTTTTTAAGACACATCAGTAACAGTAGCATTTTTATTCACTTTTTTCTTTCTTTTAGGAGATTCTGATATTTTTTGATCCAACATTCAGCAACTTGAGTCCTGATGTGTCACAAATTAAGCATGAAATAGACAATATAGATGAAATATTAAATAATATTCCCTATGTATGGGAAAAGGTTAAAAACCTATTATGCTCTAAGACATTGCAAAAAGACATTATAAAATTGCAGATTCAATTATCAGTTTATCCTTATTCTTATGAAGTCAGTAACAAATATGAGGAAGGTACATAAATAGACATCAGCAAGTTGCCATTAGTCACACAGAGAAGCACAGCAGAGCTGGAACCAAAACATGGATTTCTTAACGAAGGGAACTAGGCAATTGCCTACATGGTGTAATTTGATGATGAGATTTTTCTCCCTAAATCTCTCTCCTGAAATTTTATCACTTCTTTTGGTTTACAAGCTAGTCTGAAAAAAATGTAAATATTCTAGAAGGGTTTTGACAGCAAGAAGCTAGCAGGCCTGAGTGACAGTGAAATCACAGAAATATCGTGCGAGAGGTGGGAGGGTCTGGCATAGCACTTGGTGAGTTCCTGTCCCAATTCCCTCAGCCCCTCTTTGTTATCCCAGACAGGTGGTCTTCCAGGAAGAGTGCTCCGGTGAGTCCCTCCTCCCCAGAGAGCATTTTGCTCCAATGGCTCTTAGGTGGGAAGACCCTTCTGAGAAACAGTGATGAAGTACAAAATTCTGGGGCTTTGGAATTGGAGAGTCACCGTTATTCTTCTAGGTCCCATGCCATTCTGGATGTGTAAACTTGAAGAGATATGACTGACTTTGAGGGATTCAAATTGCACACCTATAGGAAGAATGCTTGTCTCAGAAAGCTGTGGGAACTGACTAAAATTGTGTACATAACTCACAAGTGCAATGTCTGGTGGAGACCAAACTTGAATGCTGTTTTCTTCCCTGTTTATCCAAAGTAACAGTCATAGTAACTTCTACTAATTAGTCTATCTTCTTTTATTTTTTAAGAATCCACAAACAGTTTCAGTTCCTCCCTCCATTTCTCCATCCTTTCCTCTTCTTCTTTCTTTCCTTGGTGTCATTTTTTCCCTGTATTTCCTGCACTAACAAAGGATATTCTAATCTCTTTCTCTGGTCCACCATTGTGATAACTGTTTGAAAACTAACGTTATTTTGATAGAACAATTTTTTTTAAAACTGATAACAATGCCCCTAATAACCAATATATTCCTAATACCTATAATCCCTCTGGATTCAAAATTCAAATTACTTCAGAATTTTACCTCATGTTGAAATGAGTTTTTTTTAATTCCCTTTCTGTTTTTAAAATGCTACTTGCTCGTATTCTTACATTTAGATCATGAATCCATTTGCAGCAATTACTTAAATATTACCAATAGATAAAATGTGAAATGTCCTTGGCTTATGGATATTAATTCATCTAAAACATGGTATGGCTCTGTTCTCCACTCTGTGTGGTTTATTGCTCTCAATTTGAAGATTTTTTTTCTCATGGGTAGAGAAAAGTGGAATTGCTTTATTTCCTTCTCTTTATCATCCATTAGCATTGGACTACTTATTCAAAAAACACTGATGTACCCCTTTTCATTATTTTTGTCCAAAATCTATCTGAAATATAGATTTTTTAGCTGTCTACCATTCAAGTCTTAGTGTATTCTGGGTTTTGACATCCCTCCTCGTAAGCTCATGGTATCATAATAGTCCTGTCATTTCATCCTTCTGCAGACTTCTCTCTTCCTGCTTTGTGCACCATCTTTAAAATCCAGTCGAGTTAGCAAACATCCCCTGTGCTACTCTGGCTTTCTCAGACACCATGTCTCTCTTCATTCACATAAAGCCATCCAATTTTAATATTTAAAAAATATATTTGAATTCTCTCTTTAGCATTATAGCATCTCCCTTGGATTTGAATATGAGATCTTTCCTTTTTCTCATATGCACTAAAACATATAAAGTCCTCAGCATGTTATAGATCTTTATTGTCATTTTGTTTATATCTGTTTCTCATACTGGTTTGTAACTCTTTTTTTAATTAATTAATTTGTTTATTTGTTCTAATTTGTTATACATGACAACAGAATGCATTCTGATTCATAATATACAAATAGAGCACAATTTTTCATTTCTCTGGTCATACACAAAGTAGAGTCACACCATTCATGTCTTCATACATGTACCTACGGTAATGATGTCCATCTCATTCCACCAATTTCCTATCCCCCTGTGCCACAGTCTGGCAGGGGGTGACAAGCAACTTATGAAGACTGATACAGCGGGAGCCGCTTTATTATGGGAGAGAGAAGTATATATACCCAACTAATTACACACAGTTTAACTTAATTGACATAAACTAGATACAGCAGTCAACCAATAAGGAATCCTCATCATCTTGATGATTACACACAGCTTAACTTAATTGACATAATCTAGACACAGCAGTCAGTCATTAAGGAATCTCCATCATCTTAATGGCTCCATGACATTTCTCAGAAACCACTCCCTCCTAGCATACTGCCAGGTGCCATCTTAACTTGGTTGTGGCCCTCATCACCCCTGTTCCTTCCCTTCCTCTCCCTCCTCTTTGCCTTAGCCAAAGTTCCTCCATTCCTTCCATACTCCCACCACCACCACCCTCATCATAGATCAGCATCCACTTATCAGAGAAAACATTTGGTTTTAGGGGGACTGGCTTACTTCACTTAGCATGATATTTTTCAACGCCATCCCTTTACCTGCAAATGACATGATTTTGTTCCCTTTTAATGCTGAGTAATATTCCATTGTGTGTGTGTGTGTGTGTGTGTGTATAATTACAAAACAGTTTCTTTATCCATTCATCTATTGAAGGGCGTCTAGGTTGGTTCCACAATTTAGCTGTTGTAAATTGTACTGCTATAAACATTGATGTTTATAGTAGAAAAAACTTAACACCCCCAAATAAATAAATAAATAACCCAATCAAATAAATGGGCTAAGGAATAGAACAGACATTTCTCAAAACAACATATACAATTGATCAACAAATATATGAAAAAAATGTTTAACAACAACAAAACAATACATAAATATTTTAATTAATATTTACAGGGACATGTGGCTGTGTCCCTGTAGTATGCTGTTTTCAAGCCCTTGGGGTATAAACCAAGAAGTGGGATAGTTGGGCCAAATGGTGATCCCATTTCAAGTTTTCTAAGGAATCTCCACACCACTTTCCAGGTTGGTTGCACCAATTTGTAGTCAGTCCCATCTCCCTGTGCCTAATAGAAGAAAAAGTAGGCTCAAATCTTTATCATGTCAGATTAGGCCCTGACTTCCTTAACAAGACTCCTAAAGTGCAAGAAATAAAATCAAGAATCAATAAATGGGATGGATTCAAACTGAAAAGCTTCTTCTTAGCAAAGGAAACAATCAGTGAGGTGAGTAAAGAGCCTACAGAATGGGAGCAAATTTTGGAAACATGCACCTCAGATAGAGCACTAACCTCCAGGATATATAAAGAAACAACCTAACACCCCAAAATAAATAAATAAATAACCCAATCAAATAAATGGGCTAAGGAATTAACAGACATTTCTCAAAACAACATAGACAATTGATCAACAAATATATGAAAAAATGTTTAACATCTCTAGCAATTAGAGAAATGCAAATCAAGACTACTCCAAGATTTCGTCTCACTCCAGTCAGAATGGCAGCTATTAAGAATATAAGCAACAGTAAGTGTTGGCAAGGATGTGGGGGAAAGGCACAGTCTTGATTGCTGGATTGTAACTCTTGAGAGCAGAGAGCATGCTTCTTTTTCTTACCATTGTCATCTCAGCAATTGCACAGAGCCTATAATAATGAAGATATTCCATGAGAATTCATCAAATACAATCATTGAGAAAATATTAATAGCTTTGAGAATTCACTTGCCTTCATCCTTGCACACACCTCAGGTGTTTGAGTCTTCTGAACACTGACAAAGGTCTGAGAGCACAACACAGTAGATGGTTTTCCTGGCTGTCAATCTATTTGTAGGTAATTGTAGCTGATCTATTACTTTCTTAAGTATGGATTTCTTTCTTTCAGGTGGATGATTTGACAGAATACTCAACTAGGCACCAGAAGACCCAGATTTTACCAACAGGTTCCTTCACTTATGTTGGCAGTAAGTGGTTGGGAAAATCAAGATGGATGGTGACAGCACTCTCCCGCTCCAGAAGCAGCCATTGCTGTTCCTGGGGAGGCTGGTTGTGGCACCTAAGTCCTTGTCATATTCTTTCAGAGCAGTAGGTTCTCACTGATCAGAGTCAGCATGCAAGCTGTGACTTCTCAGTCATCCTGGAAGGGCCACTAACCCCTTCTTCCTTTATCATTCACTAGTTTGCCATCGAAGAACACAAAGAAAAAAGTCCTTGTCCCTCTGGATCCC
Organism: Spermophilus citellus; assembly: GCF_964194105.1. Classification (NCBI taxonomy): domain Eukaryota; kingdom Metazoa; phylum Chordata; class Mammalia; order Rodentia; family Sciuridae; genus Spermophilus; species Spermophilus citellus. The sequence continues at coordinate 69,654,805 of NC_138182.1, read as the reverse complement.
ACAAGCTTATACTCACAACTTCTCACTGGAGGCCCCTAAATAATTGTTTAGCTCCTCCCTCCCTCCCTCCCTCTCTCTCTCTCTCTCTCTCTCTCTCTCTCTCTCAAGCTGCCTATGTAGAATTTTTTAGTCAGTTTGCTGTAGGACTCAGAGTAAAGGCCACATCTGTCTTCACTTCTGGTATATTATTCCCCTGAGGAAAACAAAGTGTTCTCTCTGTTTTTATAGATCCAGAAGCATATCAGCTCCGTCAGGGGCCATAGCGAGGCCAAAACAGTTCCCTTATGGGGGGGAAAAATGGTCTTGTTCTATCTTTTTATAAAGTGATTTCTTTCATCAAACCTATGATGACTAAGAGGCTGATGTTTATGAAGGATTTGTTCTCTATAGAGGAAAAAAGGACAATTCGCCAAACCCATTTTTTTAAATAAACTTATGCAAATTACCCTAACACTGAGGTTCTGGAAAGCCTGTGAAAACTGACCATTCAGAGTTTTTTTTCCCTATATTCAAAAATAGGGTAGAGTAAGTTTTCACTCTAGTTCCTATTTATAATTTTAAGTTTGTATTTTCTTACATGATTTCTTACTGTTTAGTGAGAGTGGGGGGATGGTGAAAGAAAGTGGGTGTTTTGAGAAGCATGGAAGACCAGGAATCACTAGCTACTACCTACAACAAGAAACAAAACAATACACAAATATTTTAATTAATTTTTTTCCATCACAGAATTTTTTTTACCCATTGGTCCCAAAAAATACAGTGAGGAAATCTCTTCTTGATAAAATTTTGGGTGTAGCCTTATAGAAATCTCTCATTTAGTCATAAGCTGTTCTGAATTCAATGAATCCTCACTCTCCCTTAAATTAAGTTTAGTGGGCACATCTGTTACATAATGTATTGTGATTACACATGACTGCTAAAATTGTTTACAGAAATCTTTCTGCATCTCTTGGAATGGCTTCCTCCCAGAGAAACTATGGGAATTAGTTACAGTTGGTAAATGCTATAGTGGCACTAACTGGTTAGAGCAATCATCATGACTCTAGAGTTTACACTTGATATTCTGATGGGCAAAGTTCCCAGATAGAATTCTGGCCAAGAGGGAACCATATTTAAGCTTTTTTTTCCCTGTCCTGTACTGCTTAATTCAATTGAGTCACTTGTGATTTCCTGGGTTCCTCTTCTACCATATGCCTCCTTCCCAATGTAAATAAACATAACATATATTATGCATAATAATTACATCATATTCTTAAGTATATGTATCTTAAGTAGATCTAGATATTACTGAAGTAATCTTTTGATAAAAGAAAAGTTGATAAACTATATTTAACTTGTGGCTCAGGAGTAGAGTACCTGCCTTACACGTGAGGCACTGGGTTCAATCTTCAGCACCACATAAAAATAAATTTAAAAAAATATCGTGTCCATCTATAACTAAATTTTTTTTATTTAAAAAACTACTTAATTATGAAAAGAAAAAAGTAACAAGTTATGTATATATGAATGAGCACTTTTTTTTTTTTTTTAGAGAGAGTGAGAGAGGAGGGAGAGAGAGAGGGAGAGAGAGAGAGAGAGAGAGAGAATTTTTTAATATTTATTTTTTAGTTCTCGGCAGACACAACATCTTTGTTGGTATGTGGTGCTGAGGATCGAACCCGGGCCGCACGCATGCCAGGCGAGCGCGCTACCGCTTGAGCCACATCCCCAGCCCCATGAATGAGCACTTTTTAAAAAAAATATTGTAGTTGTAGATGGACAGCATGCCTTTATTTTATTTGTTCATTTTTACGTGGTGCTGAGGATAAAACCCAGGGAGTCACAGGTGGCAGGCAAATGCTCTGCCACTGAGCTACAATCCCAGACCCTGAATGTGCACTTTTTCACATGTCATTACTGTTGTAACATCAGAGTTGTGAGGAAGGAATGATGTCATGGCATTGTTTCCTGCCAGACACTCAGAAATCTCTTAACAGATACTAGCAACTACTTTTGCATCTTATTACATAACTATTACTGTCAATTTTGGGAAATGTTTCACCTAACCTGAAAGAAAGTGTATTCTCTGTTCATATGGAATTATGGTCAATTTATACCAGTTAGATAAGCCTTACTCTATTCTTCAGATCTTCTCTATACTTATTTAGTGAATCATTTTTTGTCTAGAACAGGAATTGGCAAACTATAAACCGTAGGCAAACCCACCCACCTAAGTCTATTTTTTATAAATAAAGTTTTATTGGTACATGGACACATGGGTTTATTCATATAGTGTCTCTGACAGATTTGCACATGTATCCCAGAAACTGTATAACCTTCAAAACCTAAAATATTTACTTTGTCCCTTTCAGAAAAAGTTTGCTGACCTTACAACAGAAGAAGAGAAAATCCAAGCTTCTTGCTGCTATTTTGTTTCAGTCAACTCCTTATACTTAACAGCAAATTTTAGTATTTGTATTTTAGAGCCATATTACCTACACTTTTTAAAAAAATATTTACTTTTTAGTTATAGATGAACACAATGTCTTTATTTTTTACTTTATGTGATGCTGAGGATTGAACCCAATGCCTCACCCATGCTAGGTGAGGTCTCTACCTCTGAGCCACAACCCCAGCCCCTTCCCTGATACTTAAAGATTCACTTGATATTCTATTTGTATCATTTTGAAATGGTACTGTTTGTCTAATCTATTTATGTTTTGCGGTGAAATTTAACCTTGAGATCTGTGTTATTAAATCCTGATTTCTCTTTGTTTCCATCTCTCAGATATGTCATTCCTATCTTTTTACAGCCAGCTTGTTATGGTTGCATCTCTTTCTAAATATTCATTCAAAATGTAATGTGATGCAAGTTGAATTTACCCCATTTTTCTATATTTTATCATTACTGTACTTAATTGAATCCCATCATTTTCTATTTTTCTTCATAACTATCTTTTCTTCAAGGGGATGTCTATATGTGAGGAGAGAGAAAGGGAGAGGGCACTAGGGTCCAACGGACGACACTCTAGAAAGTTTAAGTAGAAGAGGGTTTACTACCAGGTAGTTTGATGGCTTGTGGAATTGGGAGAAGGGCGGGTTTTTTTGTTCCTAGGACTGCACAGTCTCAGGCATGCTTGTGGTTGAGAAACCCAGGTGATGTCTACAGAATGTACAGAAAGAGGTGACTATGACATTTACTTTTTCACACTCAGGAAAGCTTCTCTTCCCGTTGTGGCTTGGTATTCTTTCCAGGGACACTGGTTTTCACTATAATCTCCACCAGGAAACAAATGCTTTGCACTCCATCTTTTTCTTACTCACTTGCATGCTCAAATATCTGTGAATGTTTCTGTCTAGTAGATTCTAAAACACATCTGGAACCCCAGCACATGAAAGTCTGGGAAATGTAAATTTTAGCTATCTGTTCCCTGCATTCTGGGGGGATATTTAAAAATATACAAATGTCAAACAAGCCAGCCTACTATATCCATCACTTTGTGCTCATCCCTACTTCAAATAATATGCATAGTTTCAAAAACACAGCTCACTTTAAATAGTACACATAAGTTTCTATTTCTTCACAATATTAATCGAAGTCTGTTGCCTCTCAATAAGAAATATGAAGTATCCAGATCAATCTAATATCTCTGAAATAGGAAATAGAAAAGAAAAAAACAAGTTCATTTCCACTCCATGTTTTCTCCCCATCTTTCTAATAACTTATATTAGTCACATTGCTGTTTTTAAAGAGTCAAAGGTTACAGCACCTACATTCCGTCTTATAACTATTAATCACTAATGCAATTGGCATTAGCTCTACATTTTTGTGGTTTTAGTTATGCTGACAATCTTTTCACACTATGACTATTTCATTTTCTGACTTCTTTATTTCATACTTCTTGTGTTTGCCTATATTATTGAACAAATATGTCTACCTTATAAAGTTTGTAAAAATTTAAAATAATGTATATAAAATACCTGGTTCATTAAGCAGGTATTTTATATACATTATTTTAAATTTAGATAATCAGTAAAATTCTGTTTTATTGCTATTGTTATTTTTATTAAGAAAGTAAAAGAAGTTGAAAGGACAAAATTAAGAACATAAGATAATCATAGAACGCAATTATGGCACATGGTATATCATGAATAAAATGTGAGGCTCAATTTTTTAATATATTTATTTTTAATTTATATATAACTACATAATGCATTACAATTCTTATTACATATGTAAAGCACAATTTTTCATATATCTGGTTGTATACATGGTATATTCACATCAATTTGTGTCTTCAAGGCTCAATTTTTTCTGACTATGAAGAATGCTAGATTTCACAATTTTACATTCTATTAAACTATATTCTGACACTCAATTAAATAACTTGTCATTCTATGACCTGAGACAAGTTGTCCAATTTAAGAGGCCTCAGTTCAGCCATCAATAAATGGAAACAGTGTTCATAATCCCTTCAGCCTCTTACAATTCTATATTGTATTTCATGACTCTAGGTGGATAACCTGTAACTATTTTTAGAATCTAAGTTTGCCTTCCTCCAGGTGTTCTGAACATTCCTTGACATATTTTCTGTACTGTCAGTTAATGTGTATGACAGGGAATGTCAACTAATTCTGATATTAATCTAAAAAGGCTATCATTAAAAAAGAAGTTTGTGTCATGCTTGTAAATATCAAGGAACAGTGATCTTTTTTCTAAAATTGTAGGCTGACCATGTCATTGTAGTTCTTTTGCAAAATGTAAAACAAAAATCTGACTTTGCTTGTATTCAAATCCAAAGTAGTATTTTGGGAAACTCTGGAGCTATTTTAGCTACTTATTTGAAGAAGAAAAAGTCAAATTTAATTTGACCCAGTTAATATATATGTAACCATTGGAGTACATTTTTTTCCTCATGGCTTTCAATATGTTCAAAGGTTCATTAAAATAAGGAAGATTATTGAAACTAAAATAAAATGAGAAAAACCACTTGCATGTAACTATGGGTTATTTTTAAATGATTCTATAGTGGTTAGGGGCTTCTAATGCCCTACTTTGGAACATTAAATTGCAAACTCATAATTGGATATTTTGGTACTAGTTTTCTGAAATGTGAACCAAGAAATTTTAAAATACTTATGAACCACACAGCAATAATTTTCCAAAACACAGAAAATATCACTGAAATTGGAGATGATGGGAATATAGCAAAGCAAAGTATTAAAATTTGGAGGGAAGACATTTTTTTGAATCTGCAACATGGAATACAAATTTGACTGAGATTAACTTTGCAGTGGCCAATCTTACAATGAAGATTATTGTAGAAAAGTTATTATAATTATGTGTGTGTATTCTAAGTCCATGTATAATGTTTGGGACTTGTGTTAGTTCCAGTAACTAGCAAAAAAAAAAAAAAAAAAAAAAAAAAAACTGAAACAACAATAACAAAACTAGCTCCTTCCCAGGAAATTCTGACTTTGGAAACAACAACAATAACAACAAAAAACTGTTATCGGGAATCCATTTGCAAAAGTTGAAAACAAATCTCCTACTTTCTCCTACTTCTTACAGAACAGGGGTTTTGTGAGTTGGTTTATCTGAAAGACACCACCATTAACAATGATAATAACCAACTGAGAAAAGTCATACCCTTAGAAAACAGATAAGCCTCACAAACTACTGGATTCTTTTTTTTTTTTTTAAGTGTCTAGGCATCTGTATGGTATTGAACTTAGAAACTAAATTATTTGCATGTATGTTAATATGGCACAAGCTTCCCAACTAGGAGCTATTTGACTTTAGGAAATCATTTCATCTCCCTAAGCTACCTATGAAGGTTGTTTCAAATTTTATTTTTTTTTAATTCATTATACAGGTACAGTAGTGAACACCTGTAATCCAGCTACTGAGGAAGCATAAGCAGGAGTATCACAAGTTCAAGGCCAACCTGGAAATTTAGCAGGACCCCATCTCAAAATAGAAAAAAATAAAATTAAAAAAAGAACATTCATGCAAAATTACAAGGCTGCATACAGATGTAACATTATTGCATTTTGAAAGGAATGTCATCAAGAAATATTTAAGCACATACACTTCCATTAGTTAGAGAAGAGTTAAATGTTTTGAAGCAACATTTAAATTCACTGCAATGCCTTAATATATAAGTATTAACAATTCTTATCACTGTTTCCTTAACCATAGTTAACTTTTAATTATCAGCAGTGGATTGCCTGCACAGCAATTTATCAACAGTGAAACTTCATACCCACAACAGAAGCATTGTACTAGGATATGCTTTGATTACTTTATCAGTGGAATTTTAATTAAAATGCAATGCGAAATGCTAAAGGCAAAATTGTTTAGGGTTTTTTTTTCAAGAAACCCAGAAAAGAATCTTTAAACATATTTCATTTTCTACTGCTATCTTAACATCCTAGAAATTATAGGGGAAAAGTACAGCAATACTTGGAAGATTATTTAATAATCCTATCTTGAATATCTACTGTTTGCAATTTCCATGATTTTAAGAAAACACTTATCTGTCTCTCTACATACATGTAATTTCTAGGATTTTTTTTTCAAAATAACCGAGTAGAGAAAAGCAAAATTATATGTATGGGGACATACATTATATGACACAAGCTCTGTATTTTCTTATTATGGAAACTGAGGAAGACATTCACTTTAGAATTCTCTCCACTTTTAAAATTTTATGCTGAAATTGTAATAATGAAAGAAAAAATAATTAGGTAATTTGATAACCTATAGATACAAATAGAAGAGAAGAAATCCTAAGAGTTAATATGACATCAATAGGTTTTAAATGTATCGTGTCACATTGTAACCCGCAAATATATGCCCTTACTATGTGTTGATCAAAAATAAATTGATACTTTTTAGAAAAGCAAAAGATCTTCAAAACATACAAATTGGATGTTTATTTAGACAGTAACATGGTTGTGTTATGATGCCAACAACTTTTCTTCTCTATTTATAGAACAGTTGGTTTGTGTTCAATATTAACTTTTCTGTCACTATAACATTATTTTATGTCAATAAAACACTAAAGTTTTAAATACAAGTTATCAAGTATAAAAATAAAATTCAAAAATGAAGCTTGTTATTTAAATGTTTCACAAATTGACAAAATACATAAAAATATATTTTTACTCCTACCAAACCATGCCATTAATTATTTGATAAAAGGATGAAATACAGATTTCCAGGGTAAATGACTATAGACTGCTTGCTGCACCTGCAAAGACAAGTGAAGAATTAACTAACTTGAGAAACTGTGCTTTTTATAGAATTATCTAGATTGGATCTTTATGCTAACTCAAGTCCCTGGATAAAAAAACTAGCTCTCCATTTTCACTTACCTTTGTAAACACTATCTTTTTTTTTTTTTTTAATTTTATGTCATAGAGATAAAGTGAGCTTTTCCTAGCACTGAACTTCAGCTTAAAATAAGCACTAATTTCAAGTGAAAACGTGGAGTGATTTGGGAACGTTTCTTCTGCTGCTTTAAATGTATGCGGACTGATTGCATAATGACAAAAGCAGTCAGGTTGCTTAATTGGAAAAAGAGTGCTGGCTGGGTCAAAATCGGAGTCTGTTCGTGTCTGGAAGACATTTTTACATTTACAGTATGCTCACATCCTCCTGAAGTGAATTGCTGGTGAAATTTTGCAGACTGTATTAGTTCTAATGTCTGTCCTACATGTTAGTATTGTCTGGACCAAACATACATAGCACACCATTTTTGTTCCTCCAAATTCAGGAAATGTGGAAAACTAAAGAGACATCACAAGGGTCTCTGCTCATCTGACTTCATTTTTTTTATATTTCAAGACAAACATTTTCACACCTTAGGGACTCTGTATTTGCAATTCTCAGACACGTGTTTGATTCCTCATTATCACGTCTAAAGTCAATACTGTCCTCTCAGGTTTTTCTGACCATTCAATGTAAAGTAGATTCACCCAGTTAATCCAATGCATTGTCCTCTGTCATTCTCCTCTTTGCATTTTTCAAGAGTTAAAATTGTCATTTAATTATTTCTATGTTTATTTTCTGTATCTGAAGGGACAGAATATAAACTCTGTGAGGATGCAGACAGACCTTGGCTCCCTTCTACAGTATCTGGAACACCACCTGACAGGTGAGTCATGTTCAGAAAGATGTTTTTGAGTGAATAAATGACTAACTAAAGTGAATGAAAAAATTCAGATAGAGATTTTTTTTAAATATTATCAGGGATTTGTCATCAATTAAAAATAGCAATAGCAACACTTTCATTAGGATGGATGACTAAGTAAGCACTGAGATCAAATCGATTCATGAAAACAAGGGCAAATTTATCACATACAGCTGAACTCTTTACTACAACAGCCAGTTTCTGCCCAAATCTTCACATGGGAGACTTATCTGGGTCTCTCTACCTTACATTGATCTTCAAGACCATCCTAATCCAGAGTGATCTTACCTTCATTTAATTTTTAATCACATCTGCAAAACTTATTTCAAATAAGGTCACATTCTGAAGGTCAGGTGGACCATTGTTCAACCCACTATAATGGTCAAACTGCTACAGAATGATGGTCCCTGTCCCATGTTCTACCATCTTTAGAGTTGTGAGGTGGAGTGGGCATGTTCTCCCCCAGTTCCCCCTTCCTTCAAGCCATTATTTCTTAATCTTGTATTAAAATGCTCTCCTTGATACGTATGTCAATTGGCTAAACTATGTTCTTTCTTTCTGGTTCATTCTTAATTGATCCCTTTCATTCATCAAAACCTAAATAGGTTTCAACCTGCATGTGAATGAACCTATAATAAGAACTCAGTTATTTGATACTCTCTGTTCCATCTTTACTCCAACTCTTCAGCTTTCTACTCCATGATCCATGGGAATTATAAAACTAGCAATATCAAAAATGGCCAAAATATAAAAAATGTCATTTACTTTAGTATAATATAATTTGTCTCCAATTCTCTGCTTCATTATTCTCCTGTCATACTCCCTCAAAAATCATCTCAATCCTGGGTCAAACTTATTGTGCTTTTTCTGTCACACTTGTTGTCTGGAGGAATCTACACCAAGGCAGGAGATCACCAGTTGACAGTCTTAGTTTTCATGAATTGTTGTGTTAATGCTGCCTGTAGGAGCTCTTAGTCATCCTTTTCCTTGTTCTTCATGGTGATGATTTCAAAACCTTCTCCCTTCCAGGGCAGGTTCCTGCCTCCCACACCACCCATCACATTCATCATGCTACCTGTCCTCCCACGCTAGAAAGGAAACAAAAGCCAACAGATGGAAAGTTTCATTTCCTGACACACCATTTGAAAGTCTGTGCTGCATGTACATCTTCTTGTTTCCATCCTTTTACATTCACGTGAAGTACCCTCACTTCTTATTTAAGAAGTTTTGTACACTATCACTTAATCTTCAAGGGTATCTGTTCCTCTACTGATTATTTCCCATGCACTACTTGCTTATAGTGCCTATTTCAAGCAGAATTCAAACATAAATTAACTTATCAAATACTTAGTAAGCACTCACTATATTCCAGGTATCATGTGAAACATTGTAAATTTATTTTTTTAAATTTTTATTTATATATAACAGCATAATGCATTATAATTCTTACTACACATATAGAGCACAATTTTTCATATCTATGGTTGTATACATAGAATATTCACACCAATTAATGTCTTCATACATGTACTTTGGATAATAATGATCATCAGATTCCACCGTCATTTCTAACCCCATGTTTCCTCCCTTCTCCAACCCCTCTGCCCTATCTAGAGTTCATCTAGGGGCTGGGGATGTGGCTCAAGCGGTAGCGCGCTCGCCTGGCATGAGTGCGGCCCGGGTTCGATCCTCAGCGCCACATACCAACAAAGATGTTGTGTCCACCGAGAACTAAAAAATAAATTTTAAAAAATTCTCTCTCTCGGGCTGGGGATGTGGCTCAAGCGGTAGCGCGCTCGCCTGGCATGCGTGCGGCCCAGGTTCGATCCTCAGCACCACATACCAACAAAGATGTTGTGTCCGCCGAGAACTAAAAAATAAATATTAAAAATTCTCTCTCTCTCCTCTCACTCTCTCTAAAAAAAAAATGCAAAAAAAAAATTCTCTCTCTCTCTCTCTCTCCTCTCTCACTCTCTCTTTAAAAAAAATAGAGTTCATCTATTCCTCCCAAGCTCCCTCTCCCTATCCCACTATGAATCAGCCTCCTTATATCAAAGAAAACATTCGGCATTTGATTTTTGGAGATTGGCTAACTTCACTTAGCATTATCTTCTCTAACTCTATCCATTTACCTGCAAATAACATTATGAATCTAATGAACAAGATATTCACTGCCACTGCCTTCATGAAGCTTATAACCTATAAAACAAGAAAATAATTGAACAGACTGTGTCCTCTACTCATCAAACGTTTTCTCACTTATTTCATTTGTGTTTTCATTCTGCTTATGATTTTGTCATACAAAAATCTTTTTTTCTTACTTTTAATTTTTTTCCACTTTTACAAAGTCAAAGTTTTTACTCTTTAATTGATATAGATTTTGATACATAGAAAGTCATTCTTAACATGCAAATTATAGAGGAATTCACTACATTTTCTTCTAGTGATTCCATGGTTTCTTGTTTCATGGTCATATTTTCAGTAATTTTGAATTTATTCCCATGTATGGTCAAAGTAGAGACCTATTTTTTTTCTTTTGCTGAATGACCATCTAGTTGACACTGCACCATTTATTAAAAGGTCTATCTTTGCACCTAGAATTTTTTATATCATGTTTATTAGACACAAAATTAATCTATTGCTTGAATTTCTATACTATTCCATTGGTCAATGTGTATGTTTGGACACCAGTTCCATACTAGTTAATTAGAGAGGCTCTATAGCTTGCTTTAATATATAAAGCTATGTCTACCCTAGCATAATTTTTTAATGCTTTCTTAGTTATTTCTGCATGCCTCCTTTTTTAAAAATCAACTTCTATTTTAAAAAAGAAAAAAAAACTAACATGGATTGTGGGTAGAGCATGTACTTAACATGCATGCTGCCCTGAGTTCAAACACTAGAACCAAAAATAAATAAACAAAACCTGATGACATTTTTATTGGGGTCACAGTAAATTATGAATTAACTGAGGGAGACCTCACACCTTTATAATGTTGAGTCATTCAAGTCATTCAAGAATAAGGAGTGTCATGAAGACAAACAACAATAAGTGTTGGTGAAGATGTGGGAAAAAAGGTACACTCATACCTGCAAATTGTGCAGCCAATATGGAAAGCAGTATGTCCTTGGAAAACTGGGAATGGAACCACCATTTGTCCCAGCTATTCCTCTCCTTGGTCTATACTCAAAGGACTTAAAAACAGCATACTACAGGGACCCAGCCACATCAATGTTTGTAGCTGCACAATTCACAATAGCTGAACTGTGGAACCAACCGAGATGCCCTTCAGTAGATGAGTGGATTAAAAATGTGGCATGTATACACACTGGAATTTTACTCAGCAATAAAAGTGAATAAAATCATGGCATTTGCAGGTAAATGGATGGTGTTGGAGAAGATAATGCTAAGTGAAGATAGCCAATCCCCAAAAAACAAATGCCAAATGTTTTTTCTGCTATAAGGAGGTTGATTCATAGTGGGGTAGGAAGGGGGAGCATGGGAGGAATAGACAAACTCTAGTTAGGGCAGAGGGGTAGGAGGGAAGGGAGGAGGCAGGGGGTTAGCAATGATGGTGGAATGTGATGGACATCATTATCCAAAGTGCATGTATGAAGACAAGAATTGGTATGAAAATACTTTATATATAACCAGAGATATGAAAAATTGTGTTCTATATGTGTAATAAGAATTATAATGCATTCCACTGTCATTTATTTTTTAAAAATCAATTAAAAATTGTAAAAAAAATAGAATAAGGAATGTCTTCTCATTTTTAAAGCTACTTTTGTGTTCTCCAATAGGCCCTCAAAAACCCTATTTATGTAATTTTATAATTTCTTTCTAGATTCATCTCTAAGTAAATATTTTATGTTGCTGTTACTAATAGAATTTTTTCTTCCACTAGTATCTAGTGATTGTTTGTATACATAGAGTACTGATTTTTGTCTTATTAGTTTTCTATCCTACTTCCTTACTAAATTCTCTCTGCTTCTATAGGTTTTCCAGGTGCACTCTCATATTATCTGAAAATGGAATTTTGCTTTCTTGTTTTCAACTGTCATTTCTGTAATTTTTTTTTCTTTTTTCTTTTTGGTACCAGGGACTTGACCATGGGGCACTTAACCACTGAGCCTCATCCCCAGCCCTTTTTATTTTTTATTTTTAGACAGCATCTCACTAAGTTGCTTAGGGCCTCGATAAATACCTAGGCTGGCTTTGAATTTGCAATCATCCTACCTCAGCCTCCTGAACCACTGGGATTGTAGGCATGTGCCACCATGCCCAGCTCTAATTGGTTTTCACTCCTCAATTATATTGGTTAAGACATTGGTATAACATTATGTAATAGTCGACAGATACAGGGGTCATTCCTGACCACAGTAGGCAAGCTTCTTTCAAGAAGGCACTGGTATGTGTTTTTTATAACATTAAGGAATCATCATCAGTCATAATATCCTGAGAATTTTTTATCATCATCATCATGTTGAATTTTGTTACTGAACTTCAGTGGTGCTAGAGATGAAACTCAGGCCCCACACGTGCTGGGCACATGTCCCACCTCTGAGCTGACCCTCCAACTATTATTAAATTTCCTGAGAGCCACACTTGTATGCCTGGCATAAATTCCATCTGGACATAATATAAGCAGTTCAGGTTAGTTTCACAAAATGCCACATATTAGATGACTTAAACAACAAAAATGTATTCCACACATCCCCAGAGACTATAAGATCTGGGGCCAAGGGGTGACAAGGTAGACAGAGCTTTGATCTGTGGTCTCTGCTCTGGGCACAGAGGTGGCCACCATCTCATTTGCTGTGATATGGCCTCTTTCTTGCGCATGTGCAGGGAGAGAGCTCTCTGTGTCTCTTCTTTTTTCTTTTTAAGAATGTTAAAAACACATTTTTTTATTATCAGTCATATATTTCTGCCAGAAAATACTCAGTTTCTTCTTTTGAGTATGACATAGGGATGTGCTTTGTTTTCTCTGTGGGATTTCTGGTCTTTTTTTCAGATTGACAGAAAGCAGAGATGCCATTTATTAATTCAGATGCCTTGGCAGGTGTTTTCTTTCCTATTTTCTTTTTTTAAAATTTTTTTTTATTGGTTGTTCAAAACATTACACAGCTCTTGACATATCATATTTCATACATTAGATTCAAGTGGGTTATGAACTCCCATTTTTACCCCAAATACAGATTGCAGAATCACATCGGTTACACATCCACATTTTTACATAATCCAATATTAATAACTGTTGTATTCTGCTACCTTTCCTATCCTCTACTATCCTCCCTCCCCTCCCCTCCCATCTTCTCTCTCTACCCCATCTACTGTAATTTATTTCCCTCCTTGTTTATTATCCCATTCCCCTCACAACCCCTTATATGTAATTTTGTATAACAATGAGGGTCTCCCTCCATTTCCATGCAATTTCCCTTTTCTCTCCCTTTCCCTCCTACCTCATGTCTCTGTTTAATGTTAATCTTTTCTTCCTGCTCTTCCTCCCTGCTCTGTTCATAGTTGCTCTCATTATATCAAAGAAGACATTTGGTATTTGTTTTTTAGGGATTGGCTAGCTTCACTAAGCATAATCTGCTCTAGTGCCATCCATTTCCCTGCAAATTCCATGATTTTGTCATTTTTTAGTGCTGCATAATACTCCATGGTGTATAAATGCCACATTTTTTTATCCATTCATCTATTGAAGGGCATCTGGGTTGGTTCCACAGTCTAGCTATTGTGAATTGTGCTGCTATGAACATCGATGTGGCAGTATCCCTGTAGTACGCTCTTTTAAGGTCTTCAGGGAGTAGTCCGAGAAGGGCAATAGCAGGGTCAAATGGTGGTTCCATTCCCACCTTTCCAGGAATCTCCATACTGCTTTCCAAATTGGCCGCACCAGTTTGCAGTCCCACCAGCAATGTACAAGAGTACCCTTTTCCCCACATCCTCGCCAGCACTTGTTGTTGTTTGACTTCATAATGGCTGCCAATCTTACTGGAGTGAGATGGTATCTTAGGGTGGTTTTGATTTGCATTTCCCTGACTGCTAGAGCATTTTTTCATGTACTTGTTGATTGATTGTATGTCCTCCTCTGAGAAGTGTTTGTTCAGGTCCTTGGCCCATTTGTTGATTGGGTTATTTGTTATCTTATTGTCTAATTTTTTGAGTTCTTTGTATACTCTGGATATTAGGGCTCTATCTGAAGTGTGAGGAGTAAAGATTTGTTCCCAGGATGTAGGCTCCCTATTTACCTCTCTTATTGTTTCTCTTGCTGAGAAAAAAACTTTTCAGTTTAAGAAAGTCCCATTTGTTGATTCTTGTTATTAACTCTTGTGCTATGGGTGTCCTATTAAGGAATTTGGAGCCCGACCCCACAATATGTAGATTGGAGCCAACTTTTTCTTCTATCAGACGCAGAGTCTCTTATTTGATATCTAGCTCCTTGATCCACTTTGAGTTAACTTTTGTGCATGGCGAGAGGAGGGGATTCAGTTTCATTTTGTTGCATACGGATTTCCAGTTTTTCCAACACCATTTGTTGAAGATGCTATCCTTCCTCCATTGCATGCTTTTAGCCCCTTTATCAAATATAAGATAGTTGTAGCTTTGTGGATTAGTCTCTGTGTCCTCTATTCTATACCATTGGTCCACCCGCCTGTTTTGGTACCAGTACCATGCTGTTTTTGTCACTATTGCTCTGTAATATAGTTTGAAATCTGGTATCGCTATACCGCCTGATTCACACTTCCTGCTTAGAATTGCTTTTGCTATTCTGGGTCTTTTATTTTTCCATATGAATTTCATGATTGCTTTCTCTATTTCTACAAGAAATGCCATTGGGATTTTGATTGGCATTGCATTAAACCTGTAGAGAACTTTGGGTAGTATCGCCATTTTGATGATGTTAGTTCTGCCTATCCATGAACAGGGTACATTTTTCCATCTTCTAAGATCTTCTTCTATTTCTCTCTTTAGGGTTCTGTAGTTTTCATTGTATAAGTCTTTCACCTCTTTTGTTAGGTTGATTCCCAAGTATTTTTTTTTTTTTGAGGATATTGTGAATGGAGTGTTTTTCCTCATTTCCATTTCAGAAGTTTTTTCGCTGACATACAGAAATGCCTTTGATTTATGTGTGTTGATTTTATATCCTGCCACTTTGCTGAATTCATTTATTAGTTCTAGTAGTGATTTGCCCAGACTGAGTCAGGAGGATACACACAATTTAAACAGACCAATATCAATGGATGAAATAGAAGAAGCAATCAAAAGACTACCAACCAAGAAAAGCCCAGGACCGGATGGGTTTACAGCGGAGTTTTACAAAACCTTTAAAGAAGAATTAATACGAGTCAGCAGGGAATTAAGTGGCTGCGACACGGTGGTATCCCACCAGCTAAGCCCAAGCCCGCACTGACCCCCGGGCTGAGTTCGGGATTGTTGACGGGGACGGAAGCGGTACAGCCCCACCCCCCACAAGGGACACTCCACTAAGGTACCAGCGGCCACCATCTTGGACAGCTGAAGTAACCACCGCCACTCTCCGACAGATTGCAACAACAAACAGGTGTGTGTCACCCAGCTCAGCCCCCATACATAGGGGGATTTCGCTTAAAATCTCTCCTAGACTTTCAGGGGGAGGGACTATCAGAGTGAGCCTGCATAAAGACTAAAGGAGAGCTAGAGGCACCTGACCCCCAACCCCCCCCTCCCATCAGCGGCCAAAACAAAACCTGTCTAGCCAGCGCTGGGGGAGGGGCAAGCAGAAAAAATCAAAACCATAGAGTGCCGGGGATCCCAAAAGCCAACGGTGTGACCCCGGAGATCCAGGCTGTCTGATTCTCGCGGCCTGCCCCGAGGCTACAGAAGGCGTGGCGCCCCAGAGAAGGGGTTAACTAGTCAGCAGGGAATTAAGTGGCTGCGACACGGTGGTATCCCACCAGCCAAGCCCAAGCCCGCACTGACCCCCGGGCTGAGTTCGGGATTGTTGACGGGGACGGAAGCGGTACAGCCCCACCCCCCACAAGGGACACTCCACTAAGGTAACCAGCGGCCACCATCTTGGACAGCTGAAGTATCCAATGCCACTGTCCGACAGATTGCAATAACAAAACAGGCACAGAGTACAGTTTGAACTGCCGAGAATCATCACTGAGGGGAAATCTGGTCTAGCAGGAGAAACCAAGGCTAGCAGGAGAAACCAGGAGCCTAGAGGCAAGGCCCTCGCGACTGGGCAGCTGTAAACTGCAGGCCCACCGGCGACAGTTCACCCACTGCCCGCGTAACTGGGCGGTAGGAGAACGCCCTCCCGTTGGTGACGGATCACCTGCCCGCGGCCTGTGATACTGGGCGGCTGGAGTCTACCCGCCTGCCACGACCGGGAGCTGAAACCACACAGAGACAGTCCAGTCACACCCCCCCATTAGGGCACCCCGGCAAGGAGACTGGGGCCCGTCATAGCAGAGTAGTGTCGTCACTGGAGCTCGAACGTCGGAATTCCTTCCCAGCGGAATCCACGTTAGCAGTCATACTTCAACAACACAAAGGAGAGACATCAGAGTAATACAGAAACAAAACAAATCTATAGAGGAGAGCAGAAACACGACAATCAAAAAGAGCTGGAAAGTAACGTGGACAACATGAGAAAACAAGGGAAAAAAGGATTACAAACAATGCAAGACTACTCAATTCTACAGGAGGACATAGAAACTTCAGAAACAGGTATAGGGAAAGAACTCAAGGCATACCTAACTCGAATGGAAAGGAATATTAGAGAAGACATGAGACAGCAAGTCCAAGAAATAAAAATATATTTTGAAAATGAATTAAACAAACAAATTCAAATGGCAAAGAACGAGCTCTACCAGGAGATAGAGATATTAAAAAAAAATCAAACAATAATCCTAGAATTACAGGAAACTATAAACCAAATTAAAAACTCAAACGAGAATATTACAAATAGACTTGATCAAGTAGAAGTCAGAACATCAGATAATGAAGACAAGGTTTATCAACTTGAAAAGAATATAGTCAACACAGAAAAGATGCTTAATTCCCACGAGCAATCTATTCAAGAGATATGGGATGTCATAAAAAAACCAAATCTGAGAGTCATAGGGATAGAAGAAGGCACAGAGATTCAAACCAAAGGAATGGACACCATATTAAATGAAATAATTCTAGAAAACTTCCCAGAGATGAAAGATGGAATGGATTGCCAAATCCTGGAAGCCTACAGGACCCCAAACATTCAAAACCATAATAGACCAACCCCAAGACATATAATTATGAAGATAGCCAACGTACAGAACAAGGAGAGAATATTAAAAGCTACGAGAGAAAAGAGGCAGATTACTTTCAGGGGTAAACCAATTAGGTTAACGACAGATTTCTCATCACAAACTTTGAAAGCGAGAAGATCCTGGAATAACGTATTTCAAATGCTGAAAAATAATGGATTCCAACCAAGAATACTATATCCAGCAAAATTGAGCTTCAAATTTGACAATGAAATTAAAATCTTTCACGATAAACAAAAGCTAAAAGAATTTGCAGCAAGAAAACCAGCACTGCAAAGCATTTTGAACAAAACACTACAAGAAGAGGATGTGAAAAATAGTGCCCAAAACTAACAGCAGGAAGTATCTCAGTAAAGGGGGAGGAAAATAACCAAAAAGCAAAACTAACCAAACTAAAATAAATAAATAAAGAAGCATGACTGGAAATACAAATCATATCTCAATTGTAACCTTAAATGTTAATGGCCTAAACTCACCAATCAAGAGACATAGGCTAGTAAACTGGATCAAAAAAACAAATCCAACAATATGCTGCCTTCAAGAGACTCATATGATAGGAAAAGACATACACAGGCTGAAGGTAAAAGGTTGGGAAAAATCATACCACTCACATGGCCCTCGGAAGCAAGCAGGAGTGGCCATACTCATATCGAATAAAATCAACTTCAAACCTAAGTTAATCAAGAAGGACAAAGAAGGTCACTATATACTGTTAAAAGGAACCATCCACCAACAAGACATAACAATCATCAATTTGTATGCACCCAACAATGGAGCTGCAACGTTCATAAAACAAACTCTCCTCAAGTTCAAGAGTCAAATAGACCACAACACAATAATTATGGGTGACTTCAACACACCGCTCTCGCCATTAGACAGATCCTCTAGACAAAAACTGAATAAAGAAACTATAAAACTCAACAGCACAATCAATAATCTAGACTTAACCGACATATATAGAATATATCAACCATCATCAAGTGGATACACGTTCTTCTCAGCAGCACATGGATCCTACTCAAAGATAGACCATATATTATGCCATAAGACAACTCTTAGTAAATATAAAGGCGTGGAGATAATACCATGCACCATATCTGACCATAATGGAATGAAATTGGAAATCAATGATAAAAGAAGGAAGGAAAAATCCTACATCACATGGAAAATGAACAATATGTTATTGAATGATCAATGGGTTATAGAAGACATAAAGGAGGAGATGAAAAAATTCTTAGAGTCAAATGATAACACAGACACAACATACCGGAATTTATGGGACACAATGAAAGCAGTTTTAAGAGGGAAATTCATTTCTTGGAGTTCTTACCTCAAAAAAAGAAAAAACCAACAAATAAATGAACTCACACAACACCTCAAAAATCTAGAAAAGGAAGAGCAAAACAACAGCAAATGTAGTAGAAGACAAGAAATAATTAAAATTAGAGCAGAAATCAATGAAATTGAAAAAAGAAACCATTGAAAAAATAGATAAAACTAAAAGTTGGTTCTTTGAAAAAATAAATAAGATAGACAAGCCCTTAGCCACGCTAACGAAAAGAAGAAGAGAGAGAACTCAAACTACTAACATACGGGATGAAAAAGGCAATATCACAACAGACACTACAGAAATACAGAAGATAATTAGAAAGTATTTTGAAACCCTATATTCTAATAAAATAGAAGATAACGAAGATATCGATAAATTTCTTAAGGCATATGAATTGCCCAGATTGAGACAGGAAGACACACACAATTTAAACAGACCAATAACAAAAGAAGAAATAGAAGAAGCCATCAAAAGACTACCAACTAAGAAAAGCCCTGGACCAGATGGGTATACAGCGGAGTTCTACAAAACCTTCAAAGAAGAATTAATACCAATACTTTTCAAGCTATTTCAAGAAATAGAAAAAGACGGAGCTCTTCCAAATTCATTCTATGAGGCCAACATCACTTTGATCCCAAAACCAGACAAAGATACTTCAAAGAAAGAAAACTACAGACCAATATCTCTAATGAACTTGGATGCAAAAATTCTCAATAAAATTCTGGCGAATCGAATACAAAAACATATCAGAAAACTTGTGTACCATGATCAAGTAGGATTCATTCCTGGGATGCAAGGATGGTTCAATATACGGAAATCAATAAATGCTATCCACCACTTCTATTCAATTTAGTTCTCAAAGTACTAGCCAGAGCAATTAGACAGACAAAAGAAATTAAAGGCATAAAAATAGGAAAAGAAGAAATTAAACTATTGCTATTTGCGGATGACATGATAATATACTTAACAGACCCAAAAGAGTCTACAAAGAAGCTGCTAGAGTTAATAAATGAATTCAGCAAAGTGGCAGGTTATAAAATCAACACGCATAAATCAAAGGCATTCCTATATATCAGCAACAAAACTTCTGAAATGGAAATAAGGAAAACCACTCCATTCACAATATCCTCAAAGAAAATAAGATACTTGGGTATCAACCTAACAAAAGAGGTGAAAGATTTATACAATGAAAACTACAGAACCCTAAAGAGAGAGATAGAAGAAGATCTCAGAAGATGGAAAAATGTACCCTGTTCATGGATAGGCAGAACTAACATCATCAAAATGGCGATATTACCCAAAGTTCTCTATAGGTTTAATGCGATGCCAATCAAAATACCAACGGCATTTCTTGTAGAAATAGACAAAGCAATCATGAAATTCATATGGAAAAACAAAAGACCCAGAATAGCAAAAGCAATTCTAAGCAGGAAGTGTGAATCTGGAGGTATAGCGATACCAGAGGTCAAACTGTACTACAAAGCAATAGTAACAAAAACAGCATGGTACTGGTACCAAAACAGGCGGGTGGACCAATGGTACAGAATAGAAGACACAGAGACTAATCCACAAAGTTACAACTATCTTATATTTGATAAAGGGGCTAAAAGCATGCAATGGAGGAAGGATAGCATCTTCAACAAATGGTGCTGGGAAAATTGGAAATCCATATGCAACAAAATGAAATTGAATCCCTTTCTCTCGCCATCCACAAAAATTAACTCAAAATGGATCAGGGAGCTAGATATCAAATCAGAGACACTGTGTCTGATAGAAGAAAAAGTTGGCTACGATCTACAAATTGTGGGGTCGGGCTCCAAATTCCTTAATAGGACACCCATAGCCCAAGAGTTAACAACCAGAATAAACAAATGGGACTTACTTAAACTAAAAAGTTTTTTCTCAGCAAGAGAAACAATAAAAGAGGTAAATAGAGAGCCTACATCCTGGGAACAAATCTTTACCCCCCACACCTCCGATAGAGCCCTAATATCCAGAATGTACAAAGAACTCAAAAAATTAAACAATAAGATAACAAATAACCCAATTAACAAATGGGCCAAGGACCTCAACAGACACTTCTCAGAGGAGGACATACAATCAATCAACAAGTTCATGAAAAAATGCTCACCATCTCTAGCAATCAGAGAAATGCAAATCAAAACCACCCTAAGATACCATCTCACTCCAGTAAGATTGGCAGCCATTATGAAGTCAAACAACAACAAGTGTTGGCGGGGATGTGGGGAAAAAGGTACACTTGTACACTGCTGGTGGGGCTGCAAAATGGTGAGGCCAATTTGGAAAGCAGTATGGAGATTCCTGGGAAAGCTGGGAATGGAACCACCATTTGACCCAGCTATTGCACTTCTCGGACTATTCCCTGAGGACCTTAAAAGAGCGCACTATAGGGATACGGCTGCATCAATGATTATAGCGGCACAATTCACAATAGCTAGACTGTGGAACCAACCTAGATGCCCTTCAATAGATGAATGGATAAAAAAAATGTGGCATCTATACACAATGGAATATTATGCAGCACTAAGAAATGACAAAATCATAGAATTTGCAGGGAAATGGATGGCATTAGAGCAGATTATGCTAAGTGAAGCTAGCCAAGCCCTAAAAAACAAATGCCAAATGTCTGCTTTGATATAAAGAGAACAACTAAGAACAGAACAGGAAGGAAGAGCATGTGGAAAAGACTACAGTAAACAAAGACGAATGGGGGGAGAGAAACGGAGAGAGAAGGGAAAGCATATGGAAATGGTAGGAGACCTTCAAGGATACATAAAATTATAAGAGGCTATGAGGGGCAAGGGGGAGGGAAAAAAAAGGGAGAGAATTGAACAACAGCAGGGGAGATAGAGAGGGAAGATGGGAGGGGAGGGGAGGGGAGGGGGGATAGTAGGGGTTAGGAAAGGTAGCAGAATACAACAGTCACTAATGTGGCATTATGTAAAAATGTGAATATGTAACAGATGTGATTCTGCAATCTATATTTGGGGTGAAAATGGGAGTTCAAAACACAATTTGAGTCTAATGTATGAAAGATGATATATCATGAGCTATGTAATGCTTTAAATAATCAATAAAAAATTAAAAAAAAAAACAAATTACTTTTCTGATCTTGGATTACATATGGTTTGTGTTAAATCTGTCTGTATTTCCTAAGTTCAAATTTCTTGCATAGCACCCACCATGTTGGCAGTTAAACTGGGTTACTTTATATGATTTTATGTATTATTTTCATAAAGATGATGATAGATTTGAGGTTACTTTAAAATACTAGATAATGAATACAAGGTGGTTCTCAACCAATTAGATTCATGAGCCTTATTATCATTTACTTTATTACATGTGGATTAAAAATGTAACTATTATAATATATTTTTATAGCCCAATCTTTGCAGTGAATGATTCCCTCTGTGGTATTCATCAAATCTGGTTTCTTGTATGCAGAGTAAAGAAAAAAATTAGATCAAACATCTGGGTTTTATTTGAAACATTTATTTATCTGCATGTATCACCTCCTCACCTCATTTGGTTCAGGATGCTTCTATGTTTGGGCTTTGCTAGTTGTTGTAATTTTTTTTTTTTTTAAACTTAGGTATGGGTGGAATGGATGATCAGTTTTTTTGCTATTTGTAAACGTGGTATTTTATATTCATTTTCCTGCTAGTATCCTGCTGAAATGTATATATATTGATGAAATGTGCTTCTTACCCTTACTGCTAACATGGAACATACAAAGTGAGATGTTATTTTCTACTTGGTACTCTAGGAACCTTAAAATCTTGTTGCACTGTATAAAAAATTATGTTATTGAGATACATTAAATATACATCAAGTATATCATTTCACAGTTTCTACTTATTAGTTACATTTTGGAATTACATTTTATTGAATGAACCTGTTGAGAAGTTAATGCAAAATCAGGGACTATAATCCAAGGATGAGGTCGACTTGTACTGTGAGATTTAATTAAAAATTGGTACAAGTCCATCTGTTGTTAAAGGGAAACTCAATACCTCCTTAAAATATTTGTGTATTTGGGGGACTTTCTTCTCATAGGTACTTTTAGCTTTGAGCTTCTACCCTCATCAAATGGTCCCTTTCATTTTCCATACATATGAAGTTCTAGTTAATTATGCAAAGAGGCTTGTTATATGTATTATCTTTCAGGAGCTCATCATCTGAAATGTTAAAAATAAGTTCATTTTTGTGACCATAAAGTAATAACTATTCTTTGTAAATAACTTGGAAAATATAAAATATGAAGATAAAAAACTCTCTGATAATTCTTTTTATAATAAGGCATAATTCTTTCTAAAAAGTGCTTGAATTTATTTGTTTATTTTTAAACCTTTAATACACAGTATATGCATTTAATAATGTGGCCCAAGTTCTCTCATGTCCCCACCTCCAGAATAATCACTGTTCTGACCTCTATCACTGTTGATTAGTTTTACCTATCTTCATTCTCATACAGATCATACAAATGAATTGTTCAGAATATACAATTTTGAGCCTGGCTTTTTTTTTGCTCAACATAATAGCAATTCTTTCTTTCTTTTTTAAAAATCAGTGTATAGGGGCTGGGGATGTAGCTCAAGCGATAGCACACTTGCCTAGAATATGTGAGGCACTGGGTTCGATTCTCAGCACCACATAAAAATAAAATAAAGATATTGTGTCCACCTAAAACTAAAAAATAAATATTAAAAAAATCAATGTACAGTATTCCCATTGTGTAAATATTCTCCCCTATCCATTCTTCTATTGTTAGACACGTGGATCGTTTTTATTTTGGAGATGGGCAAAATTGCTTTGAAAATTTCATACATGTGTTTTTCTCATTCCTTTTGGATATATAACAAGGAGTAGAAATTTGATGTCATAGGTATGTGTTTAACTTTTAATAAATACTACCAAATTTTCCTGAAAAAAAAAAAGAAGAAGAATTAATACCAATACTTTTCAAGTTATTTCAGGAAATAGAAAAAGAGGGAGCTCTGCCAAATTCATTCTATGAGGCCAACATCACCCTGATTCCAAAGCCAGACAAAGACACCTCAAAGAAACAAAACTACAGACCAATATCTCTGATGAACCTAGATGCAAAAATCCTCAATAAAATTCTGGCGAATCAGATACAAAGGCACATCAAAAAAATTGTGCACCATGATCAAGTAGGATTCATCCCTGGGATGCAAGGATGGTTCAATATACGGAAATCAATAAATGTTATTCACCACATCAATAGACTTAAAGATAAGAACCATATGATCATCTTGATAGATGCAGAAAAAGCATTCAACAAAGTACAGCATCCCTTTATGTTCAAAACATTAGAAAAACTAGGGATAACAGGAACTTACCTCGACATTGTAAAAGCTATCTATGCTAAGCCTCAGGCTAGCATCATTCTGAATGGAGAAAAATTGAAGGCATTCCCTTTAAAATCTGGAACAAGACAGGGATGCCCTCTATCACCACTTCTATTCAATATAGTTCTCGAAACACTGGCCAGAGCAATTAGACAGACGAAAGAAATTAAAGGCATAAGAATAGGAAAAGAAGAACTTAAATTATCACTATTTGCGGATGACATGATTCTATACCTAGAAGACCCAAAAGGGTCTACAAAGAAACTATTAGAACTAATAAATGAATTCTGTGTCTCTTCTTATAAGGATTCCTATCCTATGGGGTCAGGCATGTCAATAAAGACCCTGTCTCCAAATACAGTCACATTGCGGATTAGGGTTTCAGTCTATTAATGTTGGGGGGACACAAACATATGGCCTGTAACATTCTGCCCCTGGCCTTTCAAAATTCACCTTCTCATTGAAAGGCAAAATGCACTCATTCCATCCCACCAGTCCCAAAATTCTTCACTCATTCTAGCAACAACTTTAAAGTCTAGAATCTAAAGACTCATCTAAATATCATCTAAATCACATAACAGTAAGACTCATGGTACAACTCATCCAGAGGCAAAGATCCTTTGGGTGAACCCATGAAATCAGACAAATATGTGCTTCCAAAATAAAATGGTGGGATGGGCAGAGGCCAGATATTTCTGTTCCCAAAGGAGAAATTGGTTAAGAAGGAAACTGGGATGGGTCCCAAGTAAGTCAAGAACTTAGCAAGGCAAATTCCATGAGGTCTTAAGGCTTAGGGGAGCCATTTTAGGTTCAATAGTCTGTCCTCCAGGCCCAAGGGGTGCCAGATTCATGTTCATGGGGTAGCCTTAGTCCTTTAGCAAAGGGGAGCCTCCCTAACCATGCGGCTCTCTCTATGCCCTGACCTCCATGTCCTACGAGGAGAGAGTTCTGTTCTCTATGATGTAAGTGGCAGGCCTGATGATATCTGAACCACCTTTAGAGTAATTCTTCTCTTTATGTAAAGACTAATACACATTTGTAGCCAAAGAGCTCTGTGGTCCAATCTTGTATAATCCAAGAAGTCTGAGAGCCTTCATTCATTCATTCCTGACTTTTCCTTCCCCTAGAGTTCAAACTGGCAGGGTTTCTGCTCTGCTGACATAATCCTATCTCTATTCCTGGCTCCCTCTGAGATGTCTGATTAAGTCCATGACTTTTACCCATGATCTCTTCACCAAATTATTATTCAGTTACACTCCTAGCATTCTCTCCAGAACAAGTTGCTTCTCTTTTTTTTACCCATATGAATAGACTAAGATTTTCCAAATATTCAATTTGTGTTTCCTTGTCCATGTTTTTCTGCTTATCACTGCCATTTCCAGTTCATCTTTCACCTCTCACATTTTACTATGAGCAGTCAAGAGGAACCAAGCTGATCCTTCAACACTTTTCTTAGAAATCTCCTCAGCTGAATATTGAATGTTGTTGCTTGCAGGTTCTATATTTCACAAAACACTAGAACACAGCTCAGCCAAGTTCTTTGCCACTTCATCCCAGGTTTACCTTTCTTCCATTTTCCCATCATCAGTTCTTCATTCCTCAGTAAGACCTCACCAGAACAATCTGTATTGTTCACATTTCTACTAACATCTCCTTCATGGACTGCATTCTTTCCAGTTCTACCTGAACATCCATATTTCTACCAACAATCTCTTTATAGCAGTCCAAGCTTTCTCTATATGCAACCCAAAATTCCCCTAGCCACTATCTGTTACCCATTTCAAAAGCTGCTTCCACATTTTTAGGTATTTGTTATAGCATATCCCACTCCTCTGTATCAAAATCTATGTTAGTCAGGTTGCAAAATACCATAAACTGAGTGGCTTCCACAACAGAAATTAAATAACTCAGATTAACTTTCAAAAAAAAAACCCAGAAATTTATTTCTCCTGGTTCTGGAAGCTGGGCAGTCCAAGATCTGGGTGCTATCAGACTTACTTTGGGGTCAGGGCTCTCTTCCTGACTTGAAGATGACCATCTTACCTCTGTGCTCACATTGTGGAGAGAGAGCAAGAGCAAACTGACTGGTGTGGCTTTCTATAAGGTCACTAACCTACTAGACCAGGGCCTTGTCTTCCTGGACTCCTCCCACACTAATTACCTCCCAAGGTTCCTTCTTGAAATACCATCACTGTAGGCATCAGGACTTCAACATATGAATTTTAGGGGTACAAAAACATTCTGTTTATAGCAGGCAGTGTATCATTAGTGGCATTGCCCTCACTAACATTTTTCAAATATTTCTAATATTTACAAGGAATTAGTCTGTAATTCCCTTTGTTCACTATGTGTAGCAGGTTATATGTCAATTTATTCCTGTTTCATAAATGAATTTGAATGTTTTCCTTCAGTTTTTAGGATCTTCTATTTGGTACCAGGGATTGAACCTAGATGCACTCTGCCCCTGAGCACATTCCTTTTTATTCTTTATTTTCAGACAGGATCTCACTAAATTGCTGGAGTTGGACTTGAATTTGTGAGCCTCCTGCCTCGGGCTCATGGGCTGCTGGGATTACAGTCTACACCACCAGGTCCAGCGCTTTTAAAGTTCTATCTAAATATTTGGTAGAATTATTCAGTGAAACCATTTGTCACTGTCACTGGTTACTGTTTTTCTTTTATAATTCCTTCACAATTTTATATTTTATTTGAAAATTTATCTTTTCAGTCTTTGCAGCCTCACTGGAGTTAATTCTGGTAAACTGAATTTCCATTTAAAATAATTTATTTATTCATATAGAGATCTGTCTGAACTTCTCCCAGTGACTGAGGACTAATCTAGATTTACTTTTGTTTAGAAAGAAAAAGACTAAATTTACAAAAATAAAGATTTTTTTTTGTACTTAGGTATCAGGACATATACATATTATAATTTTTTAACTGCAATAACCATTGCTTCTGTTTATCTGCATTTTATTTATCAGTTTAATTTTACTAAGACTATGCCTTTACTCTTAGCCAATAGGAAAATTGATGACAGACTCCTCAAGGTCAGCAACTTGTCTTCTCCATACACCTTAAACTGCTATAATATGTAACACAGCACAATTCTCACAGTAGGTGTTCAACAAATATATAGTATTATGAAAAGCAATATGGAACTCTAATAGATACTTGACATTTCATAATGATTTTCTATCAGCATGTTATCCTGAAGTACCCCATGCTAGGAACAAAAATTGACTTAAGGAACCACATCTTTATATAAAACTTTTAACAGAATAGTAGCTATGCAATTTTACTATACTCTGCAAATAACTCTAAATAATGTATTTAGAGTAGCAATTGTCAAGAAGCATGAATAAAAAAAATGATAATTTGACATTTAAAAGAGTGAAAGTTATACACCATTAACCACAAACAGAGAAATATGTGAAAATTTTTAAAAAATTGGACCTGCCAAAGAAAATATTTATGAACTATTCGGAGTTCAAGGACATGTACATTTATGTCTAAAATAAGTTGGCTGTTTTTTGGATGCCCTTGTCAAAGATTGACTTTCACCTACTTTCCACTCAATGAATGAGTGGCAGTTTGGCTGTTTACAGGGAAGGAATCCGGGGACCCATTAAACCTTTCAAAATCTCATTAATGACATAATCATACATTTTATGGGAGGCAATCATTTCTTCAGATGAGTCTTGTAGTTCACTTTCACCCTCTGAATCAGCTTCATTACTGAACATGAAAACAAGGTTCAGGCATCCCCACTAGAGTCCCAGGTGAACTCCAGAACAGCACTTTCATGAGTCACTGATCCGCCCTCATCAGTGAGCTGTCCATCAGAGGAGAGTGACTTTGAGATAAACTTCACTTTATATGTACGTTTCACTCATGGTAAGCTCCTGACAATAGGAGATATAAAACATAGATCCTTTCATTGAAAATCATCATATATAACATCACATGGTATCAGTTCAGAGTGAAAAATCTCATCTGAGTGTAGTGATCGAAGCAATTATTCTAATAAAAAGAAAAAATTAATCATACTTCATTAATCTAAGTTTGATTTGTTCTATTTAATAGTAACCAGATAGTTGAAATGAATATGCCATTAAATTTTCAATTTTTAGATATGAAAGTACAAGAAGATGAAATTTACAAACACATTCAGATTAACCAAGCCTGAGTGTATCAAAAGCAACAGATTATATTGGGCAAGCTTTCAAAAATATCTATTCCTTATTAGATCCCTTCCACTGACTAATTCCACTGAAGGGATCTAATAAGTGTATCCTGTGGACCAAGAAAAGGAAAGTTCTCTGCACAGAATGACCTGTCATACACAGGTGTAGGCATTTGCATAACAGTAGAGATGATGCATATGCATGTGTTATAGTCTAAACATACTGAAATAAGTGTCTTAATAATCTACATTTCACATGGGAAGCATAAATATGAGAATAATCAATGATCTACATAGTTTATCAATAAATTCAATTGGTATTTCAAGGTGTTCATGGCTTTTATTATGGGAGACATTTGAATGATTTTGTCTCTATTTTGTCTGAAATATTTTATAATTCTGGTAATATGTTTAAGTTTTCTTTTAGATTTTTAAAACTATTTGCAATTCTTGACTTCATGTTTTACACTTATGGGCTGAGTCCAAGTCCAATCATGATGCCTAAGAATTACAACTCTCTTAACTACTTGGTGTCAGATACATAAATATCTCTGTATACATGCAGAAACTCATTCTTTCTGTACTCTTAGACACCTAGGGATGCAAATTGCAAATCTGACAATCACTCTACCTGCATTTTCCTATTTTCTCTTTCAAAACCAGTCACCAACGCCAGTGAAAGATATTTTCTGCCATTCGTTCTTGCTCTTTTCTGGTATCCTTTATCCACCTATCAACCTATCTACCTTCCCATTCACCTGCCTATATTTGTACCTAAATAAATTCTTTTTATTCTTTCATTTCATCATGTCTCATTGACTCTTCACAAAATGACAAATCTTAAACCTGACTCACCAGTATGGCAGTTATTAACTATACATGACACCATGGTAGGTCTTTTAAGAGTATACTGAAAATTTTCCATGCCCAGTTTGAACCAAACCTCATCACCACTACCTGGAACATTCCTCATAATCTTCCCTCTCCCCTGATCCATACTACTTAACATAAATGTTAAGAGCCCACTCTATGCCAGACTCAGGGCTAGAAATACAGCAGTGTGTAAGATCTGTGTGCTATCTGACTGTCAACCATCTTATATCACAGTTGAGCAACCAGAAATAGGTAGGTTAGTAAATAATTAAATTATAGTAGATTTTTATGAATTCCATAAACAAAACAGTTCTAGTTCTAAACTATAATGGGAATGACCATTTGAGGCAGGGTAACCAGAAAAACTGATGAGGGCTCACTTAAGGTGAAAGGCTTAGAAAGGGAAGGAGCCTGTCACAGGAAGTTTAGAGGCAGAGCATCCCAGCAGAGATATCTGTATGTCCAAAATCCACGATGTGAGGATCAGAAAGGGCCTGAGTAACCAGATCAAAATGAAATAAGGGGAGTCGGGGAAAATGGCAGAGAAGTAGGTAAGGGGTTGTATTCATTTTCAGTTTCTGCATAACCGGTCCCCACAAACTTAGTGGCTTAAAAGAGCATGCATGTGTTATCTAATCCAGCTTCTGTGAGTCAGGGGTCTGGACATAGATTAATGAGGTTCTTGACTCAGGATCTTAGTTTCACAAGTCTGAAATCCTAGTGTCAGCCAATGTATTTCTGTCTAGAGCTCAGATCACATGATTTTTTTCTTCTACTTATAGGACTGAGGAGGGCTTAATTTTCTTGCAAGTTGACAGTCAAAGTTCACTTTGGGCTATGGCAGGTCATCTAATTTCTTTTCCACATGACCCTTTCACATGCCCCTTTATAGCATGCCACCTGACATCTTCGAGGCCAATAGTCTGTTACAATGCAATCTTATGTAATATAATTAGAATTATTGTCCTATCGACTTATATTCTATTGCTTAGTAATGCCTAGTTCCCACTACACCCAAAGGGAGAGCATTGTACAAGGACCCCTTTAGTATTATTAGTTGTAGTATTGTTAGTAGTATTAGTTTCTGCCACCATGCTCAATTATATTAGCTATGGTAAGGAATTTAAATTTATTCTAAATGAAATATGATTTTGTGGAGTTAAGTTTTTGTTCCTATCATGGAATAAAGAAGAAAGGGAAATAGTTAAGAAGGCTCAAATCATGTCACAGAGAATTGTTAACAAGGAGTTGTTAATTCTGCTTAGTGCCTCAGATATTTCTTGGGGAAGTTAGGCTCTAGGATAATGGGACTGATGCATGAAAATAGAAAGAGATGACACCAGAGGAAGATAACATCTGTGCAAAGACTGCAGGGAGACAAAAGCAGGGTGGTTCTGGTTGCACCATTTCAAAAATAGGTAGATACCAAATGGATTTGAGTACACCAGGTTATTTTAGATGAGCTTTAAAGGGATCTATATTATCATATATACTATTGTAGAAGATAAACCTGGTACTAACAATAGAGAGAATGTATTGGAGGAAGGAATCATTCATCTGGTTAAGATGATCAGCATTTCCAGAGAAATTATTTTTTAAATTTCAATACATTTTGAAATCTTTGAACTGTACAACAAACAAACATCAGAATTGTTTTCTTTTAAAGGAGCTGTATCCTAGGTGGTAAATGAAATACACTTCTTCAGTTTTCTCACAAGGACTCCTCTGAAAGGTAGCAGTTAACAGAGTCTCAAAAGAACTAGTTCCCCTCCCTTTAAATGGTAAGTTCCAGTTTGAAGCAAAATGAATTAGAGGTAAGGAAGCAGGCCTTGTCATTTATGTAATGTCAAGTAGAAGATTACGACTTCTACTGGGACTACAAGCCTGGCTGTTCTGTTTACCTTTATATTCAGTCCCAAATACATATTAGATACTTCAAAATTATTTTTAAATGGACAAACAAACAGATAAATAACCACACTATACAAGTAATGTTCCTATTCCAGACCACCATCTCTTTCTTTCCTGTTCTCTTTCTCTGTCTTTCTTTTCCTTCCTAATGTCCAAATTTCTTATTGAGATTCAAGACATATTATAATCTGAAGATCCTGGTGAGTTAATTTTTATCTTATTTTGTGTTAGATTGAAGTTATGCAGATTGCCTGACTCACAGACTGTGTAATGCGTGAGATTATTGACAATATGCACAGCAAACTCAGGTCTATTGCTTGAGTACTGGTGATGATTATACAGGAGCTTGTGCTGCCTTTGAAACTAAATTTAGATGATTGTTTATTTTAAGTCTTCTATTTAATGCTAAACTGATCATTAAATTGTGAGCTATGGAAGAACATCCCCTAGGGTGTTAGTTCTGAGAAAATAAGCAACAATTATGAGATAAAGAAGGGGAGATGAATTTTTATTAGTGCATGATTAAAGGTATGTTTGATATTTTCTTTAAACACAAATATTTAAATATCCTTTCTGAAATTTCTTCAACAAATAGTATATTAGAGTTGAGAATTATTTAGAATATTTCAGTGTATTTTTTCACTTATTTTCCTTAAATTAAGGAATGATGCCATTTTATTTCACTTTAGAGAATTCTGGAAAATAAGATGTTCCTCTTTCCTTAGCACTGTGCCTAATAACTAGAAATCACTAATAAATATTTGTTAAGTAATGTTAAACTCAAAAGCTCCAAGTTATATTTATCATTCACTGGGGATTGAGTAAATTGCTCAGAAGAAATAATATGTACTTTATGTCAACTACTTTATTCTAGGTAATTTTAATATTTAATAAATATTGTAAATAATAGATGAATATGTAATGTTAACTATCTGCTTCAATAAATTATTTCCTTTGTGAAAAATAAGGTTAAGATTACATGAGGGAAAGATTATTTAAATAGAGTCTAGTTAAAATATGGCATATGGGAGATTTTAAAACCCTTGGTATTTTTCAATGTGGTTTAGAGTAATAAGAGGTTTGACATTTTAAATAATGCTTGCAGATCAGGTAAACCACAGAGAAGCAGAAGCAAATTCCAATACCATTCATGACAAAGGTAGAGCTTCAGTCATTTCTGAATATCTACTACATGTTTGAAATTCAAGTCCCTTTACTGAAAATTACCTACTGTGCTTAAACTTGTGTGGAAAAAAAAATACTTGGAAAAAAGAAAAATTCATCGACAGCCGCACCACCTAGGAATAAACACTCAGAATTCTGCTACCTTTATTTTTACCATTGCTTCTTAGCTATATTAATATGTGCATCATTTCAGAGTAACTTAGGGGAAAGCTACAAATTTTGAAGCACACAGGCAAAAGAAAGACAAAAATACACAGAGTCCCATGAACAAATATAATGTGTTTTTTCAGGTTTTTTTTGTGTGTGTGTTAACATTGTCTTTTATGTTCTGTTTGTGAAGGACAGTTATCAGAGGAGTATTTTTCATGGAGGAAGGTATTTATTAGGGCTTCTTGAGAGAGGATATTTCTATGATTGGGTGATTTATTAATTTTTCTCAAGGGAAAATCAAAGAATCAACTTATTCAGCATAAATTTTAAAATATGAACAATAATTTCTCAAGTTTCTTGTAAGGGAAAGGATCATGATTTTATATACATAATTCTGATTTTTTGAAGAAAAATTTCCTTAGTGTCTCAACAATTTTAATGGAAGCAATTTCACACAGAGTTTAAGATCAAATCTAGACTCTGCCCCTTGGAGCCAAGTTACCTTGGCAAGTAATTTTACCTCTGCTTTGTGTTCTTCTCTATAAAAGTGGGTGGATGCTTCGCAAAGTGTCCATTACTTGGAAAATGTCATATACAGATTAACTATGAGCAGTGGCTTCTGGAAAAGAATAGTCTCTCCTTTAATGTTTAAAGGAGCGTGTATTTCAATAGACACCCCATGAATTTCACAGCAAAGGAAAACCCTTTGCTAGGGACTGGCAAATGAGCAAGTATAGGAAAAAAACAGTTGAACCAAGCTTTGCCTCTTGACCACCATTAATACATCTAAACTTGATGTATTTCAAGGCTAGTAAAGAAAGTACTTAGTACAAAGATTAAAATTTTGAGCTTAAATTCAAGCACGATATTAGCTGTTAACAATCTTGGAGAAAATATTTAATGTCTCCAAGCCTCAGTGTACTTTCTGTAAATGAGGAAAAGGATATAGTGGTTTTCAAGTTAAAAAGTAATTGTGAAGATAATTCACATCAAGTTGCAGACACTAAATGAGCACCCAATAAATGTTAACTGCTATGACTCTTAATAATATTAATAAATCTAAAACCTTCTGTATCCTTGTTTTTTGAAATTCATCTCATCGTCTGGTTATCTGGGGAAAGTCTTACACCTTTGCTTGACTTCAAAGAAAGCTTCATGATGCTGTTGTTCCTTGAGCACTTGTGTACCTAAGAAGTCATTTCTGATGCTTTCATGAGTGGAGGATGATTTGAATAAGCAACCATTGATCCCATTCCAACTCATTTTCGAAAAGGATTGCAGTTACATTTCTATTCCCCCTTCATGATACAAATCTGAGACTTGGTTTTTGTTAGGAACCTATTTGTCGCCTGGAGCCACTGGTATATCTCTCACATATATCTCTTGTCCTGGTAAAGCTATCATCTCTTTTCTCTTATTTTACCTGGAACATTATGGTCCAGTTTTCCATCTCCGTAGACTGTCCCATGTTATGTCACTCTCTTAGACCATGCGTTTTAATATTTCCTCTATTCTAAATGTTCATGTTTCCCCATACTTCTCAACTCTCCCCAGAAGTATGACTGTTTTCATTGTTTTCCTTTGTCCTTTTCATTTACTTTTAGTAAATATTGGATAGCTTTTCAAGTGGCTTTGCTTCTGCTTATGTACTTTGTGCTCCTTGGTGGCACTGAAAATTTAAATTTAATACCATGTTATTAGTTTCTCTCTTGATTCTTCTTTATGGTATGATTCTTTGAAATCTCCTATTTTCATGTCAGCTTGTTATCTTCATATAACGTTCTATTCATTTGCCATCAGAGACATCATGTCTTCCTGTTTTCTAATGTAGACATCAAATTCTCTAGAGTCTGTTTCTCCTAAATAATGTAGTTACACTGATTCTGATTCTAAAAGATGGGTTTCCTTTTCCTTTCTTTACTGCAGGAAATTTACTTATGGACATAATTTCATTCTCTCTCTCATATCCCTCCCCCACCACCACCATGCTTAAATAGGAAGTTTTCTATCCAGATTTAGCATTGCCAGTGGACAGAAACCATATATTATTTTGGATTTGGTTACGTCAAGCTATAAGATAAATTGACATGCCTGGCTCCTAGCCAGTTAAATTGTGCAACCGTTTTATTTGAGGGTAAGTTTGTGTGTGTGTATTTTTCCCCAGTGGAAATTTCCTAGACCTGCAGGAGAGTTTTTTTTTTCTGTCCTCGTGGTCTAATTATCTGTCACTGTGAACATATGGTGCACATTAAAAAGCTTGATGTAAACTCTTGCTTTTTTGCCTCTGATTATACATATAGCACTTAACTTCATAGAGGTATATCTGTCAGGATTCATTATTTGGTTGATAATAAATTGAGAAGTTCTTATGGGAGATACGGATGAGAGGGGCCCAAAATGCTAGAATTTCAAAAGCAGCATAAAGAGTAGTACCACAGCTGGTCAGTGTATTGATCATCTCCTCGAAGATAAACCAATTTGAATAGCTATGCACATATCATACTAGTTTCACAAGACTTCAGGAACAGGTGTAAGTTCATAGTGCCTTGTTTTAGGATAGGAAAAAGAAAAGACACATTGAAGAAGGCAGAAAGGGAAGTTGCCTGTGTCATCCTTGACTCAACTTCAAGCAACTGCAGCTTGGAGCGAGGAAGACTCCCCACCCCCTTGGGGGAAGGATAAGGAATTAAGTCCAGGGCTTAGACTTGAAACCTAGTGCCAGGCCCACCACAGTGTAACCCAGAGTCGGCAGAGCCTCATGACCCCTAACACCAAGCCAGTATCTGCAGATGAACCTTGGGAATAGTGTTAAGCAGATGGCTAAGGGACAACTTGCACCTCCCCTACCCCAACTTCAGTCTACAAAGAGGGAAGTAAGACTCTCCCCGAAGCTAACCCAGGACTTGGCCTTGGAGCCCAATGCCAGGTCTACCCTGATGAAATACAGTAACAGAAAGAAACCAAGGGCCCCTGTGTCCAGGCTACAAATCACAGATGGACCCTCTAGACTTACTCTGCCTTCAGGCAGAGAGACATGAGCCCTGGTGGGACAGAGTGGTTTGGGGGCTGGCCTTGTAGTGGATCTGGGGCATACATCCCCCCACCAACTCCATAGACTACACAGCTTCCTGAAACTGTAAGACCGGATGCAATCCTGTTTGGCATCAGCTTTGGTGGCCAAGAGCTGCCTCATCCTCAAGCAGCACAGTTATACCTAGGTCAGTGCTCACAAACAGAGCCTCAGATCTTTCCCAACACCAAGTGGACACTTAGACTGTGGAGGGATGGACTTGTGGTTTGGCTTCCAGCTGCATCTGTACCAGCCATGTCACAGACCTGCGTGCACCCCTGAGACTTCACAGCATAGCATAACATGAAGACAGGCTCCATGTGCTGGGAGTAAGATAGGGCAGTAATCATAGGACATTGTCTTGCAAATTAGTGCTAAGAGAGTGAAACTGAACACTAGGAAGATCCTAATAGCCCCTGTCCCCAGGATAGTGCAGGTGCCCCAGCACCAGGTAGACACATGCACCCCAATCTATCAGGATGCTATTCCAGCCAGCCTCGCCTGTGGTTGGATACAGCAGTCTTGAGTTGTGAATCCATCTCAGCTTTAGGCAGCCCACAGCAGAGTTGGCCGTGGGTCCTACCAGTGCTCTTACTGGTTCTAGAAGGCCATGGGTTCAGAGTATAACACAGAGTTTGCATCACGAATGGCCATGGGACTTCCCACCCCACTTCTCCCCTGAAAGGGGCGAGCACAATATGGAAAGAGTAACTATCTCCTTGGGGAAAGGAAAGGTGGTGGGCAACAAGTCATGGCATAAGAGCCTGGGGCTGGTCCTTCCAAGGCCATCTTTGGAATAATGACCCAGTGTTTAACCACAAACCAGTGCCTATGGATGAGGCTTCCAGGCCTACCTGACCACAGGGAGAGTCCTGTGGAAGCCGGCTCCCCCTTTTTAGGTACAGCTCTGGTTTATGGG
Source organism: Spermophilus citellus (assembly GCF_964194105.1). Lineage (NCBI taxonomy): Eukaryota > Metazoa > Chordata > Mammalia > Rodentia > Sciuridae > Spermophilus > Spermophilus citellus. Next base: position 69,618,305 of record NC_138182.1, on the reverse strand, counting down.
GAACAATGCACCAACTGTAGACTTGAGACAAACCTGGGATTATGCTGCCCTCTAGTGCTGAAATAGCAACAGCACACTAACAGCCAACTCACAACAAACCTGGATTTAGCGCGCCATCTAGTGTTGATATAGTGGAAATAACTACAAACTCTGAAGAGCTTGCTTAGAATTTCTGGAAAGACAGACTCAGAAAAAAAAGGTAGGTAAGGAAGACTAGAACAAATGCCTGAACCTTCAATGCCCAGATGTTATTAAATACTAACAAGCATCAAGGACATTTATTTCAAGGAATCATGACCTCACCTGTCAAAATAAGATACCAGGAACTGATTTTATAGTAACCAATATGGGCAAACTTTCAGATGGAGAATTTGAAACAGCTGTTTTTAAGAAAAAATCAGGAGATTCAATAAAATACAGATAAAAGATTTAATAGTCTAACATATTAAGAAAACTGGGGAGATGGAAGCCATTTTTAAAGATCAAACAGAAATATTTAAGCTGAAAAATACACTATGCAAAATTTAAAACATAATATAGGACATCAGTAGCAGAACAGATCAAATAGAGGAAGGAATCTGTGAGCACAAAGACAGAGTATTTCAAAATACACAGAAGTAAAAAAGACGGGCATCTGCATTCCCATGTTTATTGCAGCACCCTTCACAGTAGACAAGAAATGTAGACAATTTAAGTGTCCATAATCAGACACGTGGGTAAGGAAAATGTACATATAAACAATGGAATGCTATTCACCCATAAGAGAGAATGAAACCCTGTCATTTGCAATACTACAGATGAACTGGAAATAATTATTTTAAGCAAAATAAGCCTGGCTCAGAAAAATAAGTAGCACATGATCTCACTCATTTGTGGAACTTTAAGAAGTTGATTTTTTTGAAGAAGAAAATAGGATGCTTATTATTACCAGAGGTGGAAAGTTAGGGGGAGGGAAGGATAAGGAAAAGCTGATCAATAGGTACTAAGTCATAATTAGCAGTATGAAGCTCTGGTGTGCTACTGCACAGTGGGAGGACTATAGATAATGATAATGTACTGTATAGTTAGCTCTAAAAATAAATGAACCATCAAGACACGAAAAGACAGGGAAGAGACTTACATGCATATTACTAAGTGAAAGAAGATACTCTGAAAAAGTTACTTATGATATGATTCTGACTAATGGCATTCTGAAAAAGGCAAAACTGTGAAGGTCATAAAAACACCCATGATTCCTGGGGGAAGGAGGGATGAATAGGAAGAGCAGAAGATTTTTTTCTGCACTGAAACTCTTCTAGATACTACTACAATAGTGGATAAATGTTATTTTGCATGTGTCCAAACCCATAAAATGTACGTGACCAAAAGTGAAACCTAATGCAAAATATGGAGTTTGGGTGATTATGATGTTTCCATGTAAGTTCATGGATTGTTTAAAAAAAAATACATACCACTGTGGTTTTGGGTATCAGTAATAGGTGAGCTGTGGAGGAGACAGTATTACTGGAAACTCTCTCTGCATTTTCAACTCAATTTTGTTGTGAACCTAAAGCCACTCTTAAAAAAATAAACTGTATTAATTTTTTAAAGGAAATCTGGACTTCCCATAGCCTGGTTTTTCTCTCAGGCATGTTGTTTCTTCCCCAACCACCCAGTCTCCCCAAGACATTCTTCAATCTGGACTTCAGTTACAGCCTCTAGAGGTCAATTATCAAGCATCCCATTCCAAAATTACTGGAGTCAGAGAAGCAGATAGGACCATGACCCCAGGAAAGTCAAAGTAATGAAGTATCTAGAGCCTTATATGCACGGGCTTTTGTAAGGCAATGTGGAATGATGGGAAATCACATCCTGTATGGGCTTTTGTGAAGGGTAAAAAGGTTCCATGTCTCTCAATCCCCCTTTAAATACAGAACCCAAAGCAGTATTTTTTCCTGACAAGATCTGGTTGTAAACTTCTCTGGGTTACAGTCCGTAATCATTTTGTATTCAAAGCAAATTTGATTGTACTTGGTGTCTGGCTATCTCCTCTGATTGTCTTTGAACTTCTGTTGCTGAGAGCTATTTAATATCTGACAGCATTTCAGGTTTCTGCCCATCTTCCTTTATGGTTCATTTTGTAAATGGAGTGGTGACACAGTCAGATTTAAAAAAAAAAAAAATGCCTATCTTTACCGTCAGATTCATTTGTTTCATGTCTTGGCCTAACCTACAAATACTCTGTTAGCTTTAAAGCAGATTGTCAGTCTCAGTCCTAATGATACATGGGACCAGATGATTCTGTGTTGTGGGCAGCTGTTCTTTCTTTATAAGATGCTTAGTGGCATTTGTAGCCTCTACCTACTAGATACCAAAAATGGCCCCCTCAGTGTGACAACCAAAATTGTCTTCAGATATTGCCTAATGTCTGAAAGCAAAACTGTCCATAATTTACATTAGGTTCACAAAGATTTCAATACTATCTTATGGATTCACTCTACAGATGATTAACCAAAACAAGGGAAATGTGGAGCGCTACAAAATTCCTTTTTTTTTTTTTTTTTTTTTTTTTTTTTTTTGGTACTGGGGATTGAACTGAGGGGCACTTGACTACTGAGCCACATCCCCAACTCTATGTTGTATTTTATTTAGAGACAGAGTCTCACTGAGTTGCTTAGCACACAGGCTGGCTTTGAATTTGCAATCCTCCTGCCTCAGCCTCCAAAGCCACTAGGATTACAGGCAAACATCACTGAGCCCTGCCAAATTCCTTGTTTCATCCTACCAATCACTATCCAATGAAATGCCATGCTCATATATGAATTACATAGGTTTGCACATATGTATAAAATCATTCGTTATTCATCATTACACTTTTTGAGAGTACTATATAATCAAGAATTCTGAAAAATTTTCCATTTAAAAATGGATGTGCTTCATGGACGAGCCATACTTCGCACTTAGAGCAGCTTTCCAAAGCATAGTTTTTATGAATTTTCAGTAAGAATGTCAAAGATTTGTAACTCATATTGATTTTACAGGGCCCATGTTAATGTTTTATTGGAAATAACTGATTTGTGATAGATTACACATGTGGTAATCAAATGCAAATAAAGGTACTATTTTCACCTTAGTTTTCTTTTAAAATAAACTTTTGTAAAGTCTTATTTTCATGTGGTTAGTTTGCTGTAACAAAAATCAAATTTGCTTAGTTAAGTAAATGCAACACAAAGGATGATATCAGCTTGATTCCAATCCACTTCATTATAGCTGACTTCATTCAGTCCATAAAACAAGAAGTATGTTAAACCATGATGGCCCACCACTTTTCCTTAACTAACTAAACAAAAATGAGGCCTGTAAAAAATATCCTCATGCCAGGTGCAGTGGTGTACACCTGTAATCTCAGCACTTTGGGAAGCTAAGGCAGGAAGATTGCAAGTTCAAAGCCAGCCTCAGCAATTTAGTGAGGCTCTAAACAATTCAGGGAGACCCTGTTTCTAAATAAAATATAAGAAAGGACTTGGGATGTGGCTTAGTGGTTAAGACCCCTGGGTTTATCCCTGGTACCAAAAACTAAAAAAAAAATAAATAGAATTTTCATAAAATATCTTCATTAGAATGGGATTGAGCAGTAGCCACCATTTGGCCTCCAGTTCTATGTTTGATGTCAAACCAACAGACTACTTAGCAATGTGGGTGGAGAACATACTGAAATCATAACGCATTTCCTTATGAGAGCCTTCTGAAAGCAAGGTAAAGTAAAAGAAAATGTGTAAAACTGCTCAGGCATCTAGGCCAGTAGTTTATGCTACATATCTTTGCATAAGTCCTCTCATGCTCTGCTTAGACTCTGTACTCTGTGGAACAATTTTGCATGATAAAGTGTTATCTGAATGTTTCACCTTTCTGTAAAACAGATTATACCACTGCCTTCATGGTATTATTTTAGAAGACAAAACGGACTGTTCCAGATCCTGATTTACCTATTGGTTTTAATTTCATTTGTTTATGGGTTTTATTCCACTTAAAATCAGAGGACACTAGGTTTATGAGCTATGTGGAAGCAAATTTCCTTCTAGCAGAGAGATTTCAAGGGGCTAGAAAAGGTATGAAGATTCCATTAAGAATAATTATCAGAGGCCGGGAAGAACCAGAGAGCAGAAGAAGCAATTGGCCCATTTCACAGTCCCTCCAGGGTTCAGCCAGGTGTGTCCAATTTAAATATCAAGGACAGGAACACATTTGGTGTTAGACTTTTATATGAGTTAACTGAGTCCAAATAATTTTATGCCACATTTAAATTGACCAACAACTTTCAACTCATTTTTATTAGCAGGAATTTGCAACAAATGCCAAGGGTATTTAACATCATATGTGCACCTAAATATTGAAGAACTGAGATAAACAAATTCTAGTGTCCTTCCAAGTATATTGTAAAAGTCCAAGTTAATGAACTATTACTAAAATCATCAAGGGGATGTTTATATTTAGTTATTCTTGCCTTAACCATCTCTCTTGTTGTCTATGAACTCGTGGTTGGGCAGGTAGAATAGATGAAAGAAATCATCTATTACATTCTCTGTATTCTCTTTAACCTCCTTAAGCTTTATCTTGAAACACCATATAAGTTCAGGAGATCTAGCTTATAACATGGGACCACATTTAATAACAATATACTGTATTCTTGAGAAATGCTAAGAGTGGATCTTGGTTCCTGTCACAAAATATGGTAACTATAAGAAGTAATGCACATGTCAACTTGTGGGTTTAGCCATTCCCACACTTCACAACTTATTGTATAAGAAATGCATACAGTTTTATATATCAATTTAAAAATAAATCACAAGTTTTCTTCTCATATCCTTTAATTACAACTTCTGTATCAGTATATCCTACATAATAAGTACCACATTTTCTTTAAAAAAAAAAAGGGATATAGCTGGGAGTATAGCTGAGTGGCGGATTGCTTGCCTAGCACACATGACACTCACTCTCATATCAACCATTTTATAGTAAAGAAGGCAAGGATATATTATCTAATAGAAAGTAATGTCATGCTTTCCACCTCCTCTGATGTGAAAGTTTAGAAACTAGAGAGCCATACCACAGTGCAACTGCTTTGATGAGTTCCTACATACCAGAAGTTTTTCTCTGATTACACTGACATCATGGTTTCTAAATCTCAAGTGATTTGATTTTACAAATCAGAAAGGTGTTGTGCATTAAGTTATTATGATGCTCCATGGTTCCTAAGTGAATTCATCAGGGAAAACATCTGCAAAATTCACATATTCTATAACCCTGGGTTTTAATTTCAGCAATCTCAGGGAGGGCAGGGTGGGGGAATGTTCTAAGAAGACCTAGTCAACAATCATCCAACCCGATAGGTAAACATTATAGAGTTAACCTACTTAACGGTGTTTTGGTTCTGACTCTCCCTTTCCCTTGAGCAGTTACCTGTTCACCTATTATTGTTATTACATTAATAAACAGAAAATTGGCCCTATAGACAAATCAGAATAAAGAGTTAATACTTGGCAATTTTTAAAATAAGAATAGAAAATCAGACTATCACATATTATTTTAAACCCAGAATCCTATATATACCCTTAAAACCACATGGAACTAGTTTATAAATATAGCAAGATCAAGCATTTTTTAACATAGGATTATACTTCCTTCTTTTAAGCAAGTTATCCATTACTTTATAGAATGTATAATGAGTTTAAAAGATAGATATTTTAAGCTTTGGAAAAATGAAGATATTTTTCTCTGTTAGTCAGCTTTCTATCACTGACCAAAATGCCTGACAAAAACAACTTATAGGAGTAAAAGCTTATTTGGGCTCAGAGTTTCAGAAGTTCAGTCTATAATAGCTGACTCCATTATTCTGGGCCTGAGTTAAGGCAAAACATCATGACAGATGTACATAATGGAGGAATGCTTCCCACCTCATAACAGTGAGAAGTTGGGGGCAGTGAGCTGGGGGAGAGAGAGAGAGGAGCCAGAGCCAAAATATAGCTTGCAAGAGAATTCCCTCAGTGATCTACTTCATTCAACCATGTCCCACCTGCCTACAGATACCACCAAGTAATCCACTCAAATTTTAAATTCATCAAATGGATTAATCCACTGATTAGGTTACAGCTATCATCATCTATTTCACCTCTGTACATATCTGTATTGTATAACATGAGCTTTGGGGGTGACACCTCATGTCCAAATCATAACATTCTTCCCTTGGCCCCCCAAAGCTCATGTCCACCCCACAATGCAAAATGCATTCAATCCATCTCCAATGGTCCCCACAGTCTAACCAGTTTCCGCATTGCTCAACAGTCCAAGTCCAAAGTCTCCTCTGAGACTCAAGGCAAACTCCTGGCCATGAGGCCCTGCAAAATCAAAAGCAAGTTATATGCCTCAAATATATAATAGCACAGAGTAAACATTCCCATTTCCAAAAAAAAAAAAAAAAGGAAGAATGGGGTATATAGAGAAATGGTGGGACCAAAATAAGTCCAAAACCAGTTAAAAAAAAAAAACAAGTTCTATAATCTTCACATCTAGCATCTGGGGCACATGGCAAAAGGATGTGATCTCCAAAGAGCTTGAGCAGCCCAAGCCCTATGGTCTTGCTAATTGCAGTCCACATGGCCTCTCTGTCTTGGACTGATTCTATCCACAGTCAGAAGCTGTCCTTAGGCAGCTTTCCACATCAGTGGCATCTCACAATGCCAAGGGTATCCATAGCAGCTTTGGCTTCCTTTGTAGAGCTTCACATATCACATTTCAGGAGCTGCCTTCAGGAATCTTGACCCTGCTCCTTTGCCTTGTCTCCCAGCCCTTCCTTTGAAACCTTGGTGTAAGTCTTCTCCATGATCCCTTAACTCTAGCATCCTGCATTTCTGCAGAACCAGAACCATGTGAATGACACCAAGGTCTGCCACCAGCTCCAGAAGTACTGGGCCTCCTTGGGCTAGAGCTGCAAAGGTCTCTGAATGCTTGGGCTGCTGAGCACAATGAATTGAATTCTGGGGAAACAATTTTCTTGGTACCCCTAAAAAGCAGTGTGCCCCCATGGTTTTTTCTCAAAGAAGTTTTCACTTTTACACCCTTATACATGTGATGAATGTCTTCCTGCCAATTTCTGAGATGCCCCAAAGACATTTTTTCCTATTGTCTCTGTGTAAAGTACTTAGTTTCTCTTTAATGGCAATAATCTCTTCAATACTATGCCTTTTAAATTTTTTTTAGTCATACATGGACACAATATCTTTATTTTTGTTTTTTTCATGTGGTGCTGAGAATTGAACTCAGTGTCTCATATGTGTGAGGCAAGTGCACTACCACTGAGTCACAACCCCAGCCTCACTATGCCTTTCTTGATCCCAATTTTACATGTACTTCTTTTCTAAACAAACTACACATTTTCCAAATCTGCTTTACTCTCTGCTTTTTGCTCCTGATTCTTCATAGAAATCCTGGCTAAAAAGAATACCCATGCCCAGCAATATCCATGCCCCACCTGAATTTTATCTGCCCTGAAATTTCCTCTGAGAGATTAATTACTTCATCACCTTTAAATTCAGCCTCACAGAAAGTCTCAGAACATGGACAAAATGTGTACAGGTTCTTTGCCAAAATGTAATGTATATGGTGGCCTCCTGTCCAATTATCAATAGAGCCTTCATACCTGAAATCTCATGAGCACAATCTTTTTTTTTCCTTCTTTAGAGAGAGAGAGAGAGAGAGAGAGAGAGAAAGAGAGAGAGAACTTCTCAATATCTATCCTTTCTTAGTTTTCGGCGGACACAACATCTCCGTTGGTATGTGGTGCTGAGGATCGAACCCGGGCTGCAGCATGCCAGGTGAGCACGCCACCGCTTGAGCCACATCCCCATCCATGAGCACAGTCTTTACTGTGAGCATTCCCGTCAACATTCTGGTCTTCTGAGCTCCCACCAGAATCACCCATTAAGCTGCAATTCCAACATGCTAAGTCTTCTCCATTCTGCTTCTCCAAACGTTTCCAAACTCTTCCCACAAACCAGTTCCAGAGGCTTTTGAACCATATAGTCAGGTATGGTCACAGCAATGACCCCACTTCTTATGTGAGTCAGCTTTTTATCACTCTGACCAAAATACCTGACAAGAAAACTCTGGAAGATAAAAAAGATCATTTGGGGTTCATGGTTTCAGAGGATCCATCCACAGTTGTCCAAATCCATTGCCCTAGGCCCAAAGTGAGGCAAAACATTATGAAGGAAGTGCATGGTGGAGGAAAGCTGCTCAGATCATGGCAGCCAGGAAGAAGAGAGAGCTAGAGAGAGAAACAGAGAGAGAGATATGAAAGAAACAATTGATCAACATATAGTACCCAAGGGCACAACCCTAGTGATCCACTTCCTCTAGTCAAGTCCCACATACATACACTTACCATTTAGTAATCCATTCAAAGTTTTATCACATTAAGTGGATTAACACACTGATGAGATTAGAGCTCTCATAATCTGATCATTTCATTTCTGCACATTTCTGCAGAAATGTATAATTTTTTGAATAAGATAAGTTTTCAGGGAAAATCTCATCCAAACCATAATATTCTCTAAGACAAATAAACAATATAGTTGAAGATAAAATCAACTATACTTAATTTTTCATTTCCCATCCTAGGTGACTATCAAGCACAAAATTAATTTGCTCTTCTAAGTCTGAATTTTATTTAAATTAGAGGTGTGACAAGATGTACACTGTAAAGTGACAGGTGGACCAAACTCAGTATGAAGAAGATGCTTGTTGTGCATGCCATTATTTTTTTTTTGAGCCACCCTTTATCCTTATTCCAACTGGCTTCCAATAATTTATTAAACACAAGTTTTTGGAGTATAAGAGATCTGAAAAGAGTCTATAATCATATTAATCTTCTGATGAAGTTTTAGATTTACTATGGTGAGTTATTTTATTCTCTTTACATACAAAGATTATTAACAAATCTGATCTTTCTCTTAAAAAGCATCAGTGGAAAATTAGAGAATAAGCAGAAGGATGATACAAAATAAATTGTACTTTGAGGAAACATTAAAGAATAGGTAATTTAGAACTAATCATCAACCTATAAAAATGTATCAGAAGATATATGTTTTGCTATTTGTTTTCATTTCCTGAACATGACCAAATAAGTGAGTTTCAAATGAAGTAAAAACTCTATCTTTTAGGAAAAATTTTTTGACCTGATAGAATGTTTTTCTGTCATGGAGCCCTGAGCCATAGACGAAAAAGTTAAAAAATTCAACTTCCCTACACTCCAGGCGTGTTGGCATTCTGGTTAACATTTCCAACTACACCCACACATCCTCACCAAGGTTCCAGAGGTGTGACTGAGGCCCTCTTTGACTCTGCAGACCAATTAAATTTCATTAAATAACTTCCATCAATGCCACACAGAACAGAAGGATCACCCAGCAGAGCTCTGCCCAACTTGTAGAGCTAAAAAAAAATTTGTAGATAAAATGCAATGGCTATTATTTAAAGCCATAAAAATTGGAGAGTAGTTTTATCAGTAATAGATAATTGGGCCAGTAAGTAACAATGTGAATTTTTTAAAAGGTTAATCGATCCCAAAACCAAATTAACAGACTATTTCCAATTCTTGTCAAAGTTTAAAAAAGATTAAGTTGATGTGGTAGGAATATTTTAGAGAACAATGCAGAGAAATTTTCATCTTTTTTAAAACTGATAAGCAGCTATTTTGAGTTCTGTAAAATGCTTGGAAAATTGTTCTATGTGTTTGAAGAATGGAAAATATGGGCTCAGAATATGCTTCAATATGTGGAACCATAACTTGTTGAAGAAAAACACCCAATGCATGTTGATTGAGTACTTGATTTCAGTCTGGCAGAATACCTATAATGGAGTGCAACCTGGTATTTCCTTGCTTTACTCTAGTAATATTTTTTCATGAACAAATAAGACATAAAATATTTTATATGTGAAGTAGAAATAACACAATATTTGGAGGAATTCACAATACAGCAAATAACACACTATATTTTGGAAATTAAACTATCTGAAATATTATACTACAACACGATAAAATTTTCCTTTTATTTGGTTTAAAAATATTCAATACTAAATATACTATCTTAGCCATTTTTAACTGTATGGTTCAGTACTATTAAAGTATATTCACATTGTTGTGCAATAGGTCTCTACAACTTCTCCTTACAAAACTGAAAGTCTATCCCCATGAACTTATTTTTACTTTCTCCCTTCAGCCCTCGGCCAACTACCATCCTACTTTCTGTTTCTGTCAGTTTGACTACTTAGAGAAAAGGGAAATCATACAGTATCATCAGACAGAGAGCATGGTTTTAGTTGCTGACGGCTGGCTGGGAGAAGGGAATGATCAGGAGTGGAATTTTTTTGTGACTGATTTTTTTTTCACTTAGCATGATGTGTTTTATCTCATCCATGTTGTAGCATGTGTTAGGATGCTCCCTTCCTACGGTGGATAATATTTCATTGTATGTACATGCCACATTTGCTTTATCCATTTTTCTGTCAATGGACATCTACCTGCTTCTTGGCAATTTTAAACAATGCTGAAATGAACAAGAGTATGCAATTATCTCTTCAAGATCCTCATTTTAACCCACAAGGGTATATACCCTGAAATGGATTTGTTATAGTTTGGATGTGAGGTGTCCCCCAAAAGCTCACGTCTGAGACAGTACAAGAAGGTTCAGAGGAGAAATGATTGGGTTGTAAGAGTCTTAACCCAAACAATGATTTAATCCCCTGAGAGGGATTGAGTGGTAACTGAAGGGGTGGGGTGTGGCTGGAGGAGGTGGGATTAGGGCGTGGCTTTGGCAAATATATCTGTATCTAGAGAGTGGAGTCTCTCTGCTTCTTGATCACTATGATGTGAGCTGCTTCCCTCTGCCGCACACTCCACCATGATATTCACCCTCACCTGGAGCCTCAGGATGGAGCCAGTCTTCTATGGACTAAGACCTCTGAAACTGGGAGCCCTGAAATTAACTTTTTCTCCTCTACAGTTGTTCGGGTCAGGTCGTTTGCTCACAGCAGCAAAAAAGCTGACTAAAATAGGATTATTGCTTCATATGCTAATGCTGTGTTTTTTATATTTTAAAGAATCAGGTAAAATCCAAAAGTTTCACCATTTAAACTCACTGAAGACAATGAGACCAGGGGATCAACTATGGGAATCTTAGAAAGGACCATCTGAACAGCCAAAGAACAGAGTAAACAGTAATCAAATACTAAGCAACTAAAAATTCTTAATAAAGGAACAAAATGCAACAGGATTCCAGGGGAGTACTTCACTTCATACCAAAGGTCTTCTTTCCCAACCCCCAGTCTTGAAAAATTTCATTTTCTTCTAAAGGATTTTTTTTTTATCCTAAGTGTTTCAATAGATACCTTGTCCTTTCAGCTCCTAGCAATTTGAGAGAGCTCACATTTTCTTGTGAAATTTTCTCTGTCAAACAGATTATGATAAATGTAAAATTAATTGGGGAAGAAAAGTATATTTCATCATAATGTATTGATATTTAAAAATGGATTTGTTATAACAGAATATAATTTGGCCATAAGAAGGAATAAAGTACTACACTGATACATACTACAACATGAACACCTTGGAAGCAATATGTTTAGTGAGAGAAGTTCGACACCAAAGGTCACATCCTACATGATTCCATTTATATGGAACATCCAGAATAGGTGAGTTCATAGAGACAGAAAGCAGGGTTTTAGTTGTTGAAGGCTGGGAAAAGGAACAATCAAGAGTGAACTTAATGAGCACACAACTTTAATTTGGGCTGATGAAAAGCTTTGGAGCTATATGGGGTAATGATGGCACAACACTGTGCTCCTGAATTTAAAATGATTAATTTCATGTTATGCAAATTTTCTCTATTAAAAAATAAAGAATTTGTGGGGTAATGAGTTCTGAATGTATAGTACTATTCCTCTATTTTTAACATGTAAAATGACATAGTTCATTCCATTTTTGCAAAATTTCCCACTTGATACATTTTCTTATTACCTGAAAATCAGTGCTCATGATGCTCTCTTGGTCATTTACCAGCATGCACAGGCTAACGAATATTGAGTTGCCCAAAGTATACATTCCTAGCTGTCAAACGAACTAATGCTCAACTTTCTTGTTCGAGTTCTCATATTATAAACAAGTGCCATTCTCTGAGTTATTTAGTGCATGCTTTTTGAATTCTGTGCCTTTTGTTGGTTATTTCGGTCTTTAACTCCCAAGCATAAGCACTGAGTATTCCAAGCACAAGAAGGCTTAGGGAGAACATACCTACATTGGACAAGCACTCCTCAGGCATGAGTTATAATGCTGTTGACAGTGAGTTCATGTTAATGAATCAGTCTGTATTAAATAATGCATCTTTGAATAGAAATACCCATAAAAGAAAGTTACATATTAATCAGTTGATAAAATGTTGTGGCAAAAGGCTCTTGGGTACCTCACCCTGTGTTTCCCCAAGGAGCCAAGATTCAGTATTCAGTTTAGTGTTCCAGCTGACTTTATAGAATGCAAAACCATGAATGATAAGAATCATATATTGTATATAAAAACAAATATATAAATGGCTGTGAATATTGGTACATAGTAACACAAAACAGAATTTTTATGTAAATATAAATTTATAACATACTCAGGAGCCTATAAAAAAATGGGGCACTGCATTTTAGTAAACAAGTCACAATTTGAATTTCTATGTAGATAGCCAAAGAATATGCACATGAACAAATACTTTGGTGAAAAATGATACAAAGCATAGAAGAAAGAATAAATTTGAAGGATTTCTAATCCATGCACTAAAAGCAAATGTTTCATATTTCCTTTAATAGTAACACACAGCAGGCAACACACAAAAACGTGAATTCTTATATATACTGCCATTTCAATAAAATATCTCTACAAAACAGGAAGGAAAAGTGTAAGAACATATGTATCATAAATGCTTTTTAGTAATCTTCAACCTCAGAATCTAGAAATCACCATCTTCAAAAACTTGCAAATCATTATTCTCCCTGAGTCTCTTCACTGTTGTATCCACTGTATTAAAAACTGAAGTAAATCTATTCACACAATGAATTCTCTTTCCTACCAACATGAACATTATTGTGTATGCATTTCTGAAATAATTTCATCCTGTGTCTTGCTTTACAACAAATCATAGTTTTATTTTATTCCCACAAACATGGGTTCTTCCTTCCTATCAATCCCACTTTGCACTTTTGACGACAATAGCCAACACCACATCTACAATCTCATATGAATCTTTAAGTATTTTATTTAGAGAGGTGTCCACAGTTTGCAACATATTTCAATAGTCTCCTGGAATCAGAGTTCCCTGAGATTCTTAAGAAGTTCAGTTATTTGAGCCCCAAACAGGTCCAGGATCAAGAAATTTCTTGTTGCATTTTCTCTTTCCCATGTGCCTGCTAGATTATTTCTCCTTATGCTTTAAAGGATCACAGTGTTGAAAAAATTAAAAAAGAAAGTAAAAATGGAACCACCATTTGACCCAGCTATTCCTCTCCTCGGTCTATACCCAAAGGACTTAAAACAGCATACTACAGGGACACAGCCACATCAATGTTTATAGCAGCACAATTCACAATAGCTAAACTGTGGAGCCAACGTAGATGCCCTTCAGTAGATGAATGGATTTAAAAATGTGGCATTTATACACAATGAAATAAAAGCAATAAAAGAGAATAAAATCATGGCAACTGGATGGAGTTAGAGAAGATAATGCTAAGTGAAGTTAACCAATCCCCCAAAAAACAAATGCCAAATGTTTTTTTGATATAAGGAGGCTGATTCATGGTGGGATAGGGAGCAGGAACATGGGAGGAATAGACGAACTCTGGATAGGGCAGAGGGGTTGCAGGGAAAGGAGGGGGCATGGGGTTATAAACGACGGTGGAATGTGATGATCATTATTATCCAAAGTACACGTATGAAGACACGAATTGGTGTGAATATAATTTGTGTGAATTGCTGTAAATATATAACCAGCGATATGAAAAATTGTTCTCTATATGTGAAATCAAGAATTGTAATGCATTCCACTGACATATATAAATAAATAAATAATAAAAATAAGAATTAAAAAAAAAAGAACGTCAACATCCATGTTTTGCTCAGTCTTAACTGGTGAACTGAAATTGCCAAGGTTCTTTAACACCCACTCTAAAATTTTTCTTCCATGTAACCACTTCACAATTCCTGCAGGAAGATCATGTTGGACGTCTGTAACACCTTTCACTTTTTTTTCTCCAAGTCCTTCATAGTTCTTTGCCCTGTTACCTACTCCTTTTTTGAAGAGTTACCATTTGTCTTGAACCTAATGTTTTGACAATATCTCTGTGGTTTCCAGACAATAAGTAATGCTGATAACACATTGAAATCTATAAGATTGGGGAAATAACAAAATCATATTCCTTGAATAATCTGTGCAAGCCATCATTTCTAATTTTTCATAGCTACCCAAAAGACATAAAACTAATCATAGTATATTCTTTTTCTTTTCAAAAAAATTTTTGTTGTTATTATCCAATATTACTGCTACATAAGAATATTTTTCATCTTCTCAGCTGATTTATATCAATAACACATGATTTATTTATTTATTTATTTATTTTTAGTTTTTTATAAGGGAGTTGTTGGTGACAACATACCAATGCATAAAATTAGGACATAATCAAACAATCTTATAAGAATGTAGTAGGAATAAAATGGGATAATATTCACTAAATGCTTTAAAACTGCTATGTACCTTCCAAGTGAGATGCATTTCCATGGCATTATGATCAATTTTATTTTATATTTAGCTGATATCTTCCCTAAATGAAGTGAGAAAAATGTCCCACAACATTTATCTGTCTGGTTTCCTCCCTATTCCCCACAATGGAAGCTTATAAAATTACCAATGCCAGTTCTCAAGAGCAATCTAATCAAAATTTCTGAGTTTCAACCCAAACACTAATATTTGTAAAATCTCTGGATGATGAGACAGCTGAGTGCTAAGTGGAACATGGCCATGTCAGACAGCGGCCACAGCATTGACCCCTGTCTTCTATGTGAATTCACTGAGAATACTTTCTGTGTTTAATTTTAAATACTATCAAAGCCTATGGATTTAGACATTCTCAAGTTAAGAAAACAGCCTACTTCCTTCTCCCTCCTCCTATCCACTTGGCTCTACTCCACTGACATTATTATTATTATTTTTTTAATTAGTGCATTATAATTATATGTAAGTGGGATTCATTGTGGTGTATTCTTACATGGACACAACCCTTCACTCCTCCCTCCCTTTCAATCCTTCCTCTGCTTTATTGATCTCCCTCTATTTTTGTGAAGATCCTCTTTTCTATTCATTTTTTATTTTTTCTCTCTAACTTCAATATATGAATGAAAACCTTAGACCTTTCACTCTCTGAGTCTGGCTTATTTCACTTAGCATTCCAGACTTGACATTTGTGAAAAAATGCTCAGGACTTATGCTTTCAGTATCTTAGTATCCTCTGTCTCATTTCATATATTGATCTAGAATTCCTCTTTGATCTATGTCTATATCTCATTTTTATCAAAATTTGGTACATATCTGCCCTGTTACTTTTTAACATATTATATTATTTTGCCTTAGGTATCTTTTGTAAAAGGTTTGATCTGCCAGGAAAATGGTACCTTAAAACAATCTTTGGGCTTGGCATTTACCAACCTAGGTCTGGGTCATTTTTCTTGCTACCTCCAATTGCAAAATGTTCTCACCTTGGGCAAGCAGTTTAATCTCTTAAGTAAGATCTCTTAACTTTAAAATGGAAGTGATAGTACCATGAATCTCACAGGGTGGCTATGAAGATTAAACAGAACAGAGTACTTAAAAGTAGTTTGTAAACTGTAGAGTTCTAGGTAAATGCTAAATGTGAATATACAAACAGAGATATGAAAAATTGTTCTCTATATGTGAAATAAGAATTGTAATGCATTCTACTGGTATATATAAATCAATAAATAACAAAAATAAATTTTTTTAAAAAAGAACATCAACACCCATATTTTGCTCTGCTTTAACTGATGCACTGAAATTGCCAAGGTTCTTTAACACCCACTCTAAAATTTTTCTTCCATGTAACCACTTCACAATTCCTGCAGGAAGATCATCTTGGACGTCTGTAACATTGACAGGACAATGTGGGAAAGCTGAGGCTAGAAAGCAAGCCATCTAGTTCCTGAATCCATGTGCTTTCCACTCATGCTTCACACTTTAAAACAATAGACTAAGGTAGACTTGTGGGAAGCCCACCTTGTCTCTAGCAGAAGTGGAAAAGTCAATCCTTCAATGATGACTAAAAGGAGAAAAAAATACATTGGAGGAGCAGCAGTAATATTTTCTGTCTATATGTGTTTGTCTCTCCACAAATTCCATCAATCACTTCCAAAAGGCCAAACAAGCCAGAGGCAAATGTCTTATGCCATCAGTGGTCACTGGAATAAAGAATATGAAACAAACTGATAATGTCACCATGGCAACCAGTGAGGGTATGTCATACTCATCTGTATTTTTTTGCAATACATGTTTAAAACTCAATCTAAAAGTGCTCATACATGAGATTTTTTTACTTATGATTTCCACTCCATTCCTTTTTGTTGATGCATCATGATTATACATACTAGTAGTATTCGTTAGCCATGTCCATATGTGCACATAAGTTAATCAATCTCACTTTCCAGTACCTTTCTTTCCCTTTCCTTCTCCCTCTTCCTATTCACTTGCTCTACTCCACTGATAGTAGTAATAGTAGTAGTATAGTAGTAGTATAGTAGTAGTAGTAGTAGTAGTAGTAGTAGTAGTAGTAGTAGTAAATTAGTGCATTATAATTATATGTAAGTGGGATTCATTATTGTGTATTCATACATGGACACAGCATAATTTGGTAAATTTCTATTCCCTAGTACTTCCCCATACCATCCACCCCTCCTTCCCTTTCAATCCTTCCTCTACTCTATTGATCTCCCTCCATTTTTGTGAAGATCCCCCTTTCTATTTATTTTTTTTTATTTTTCTCTAACTTCCATATATGAAAGAAAACCTTAGACCTTTCACTCTCTGAGTCTGGATTATTTTACTCAGCATGATGTTCTCCAGTTCCATCCACAGACCAGCAAATGACATAATTTCATTCTTCTTTATGGCTGAATAAAATTTCATTGTGTATATACCACATTTTCTTTATTCATTTTTGTGTTGACAGGCACCTAGGCTGGTTCCATAGTTTGGCTTGTGTGAATCGGGCTGTTATAAATGTTGATATGCATGTTCTACTATAGTATGCTGATTTTAGTTCTTTGGGATAAATACCAAGGAGTTGGGATAGCTGGGTCAAATGTTGGTTCCATTCCACTGCTTTCCAAAGTGGTCTGCTCCAGTCTTAAACCACTCTTTCATTTTGTTTTCTGTCAGATCTCTTTTTCCTCAACTTAAAATTACACCATAAATTACTAATTTTGCACAATTTTAAATGATACAATTAAAAAAAAAAACACAGCTGGGCATGGTAGCACACACCTGTAATCCCAGTAGCGTGGGAGGCTGAGACAGGAGGATCATGAGTTCAGAGCCAGCCTCAGCAAGCATAAGGCACTAAGCAACTCAGTGAGACCCTGTCTCTAAATAAAATACAAAATAGGGCTGGGGTTGGGGCTCATTGATTGAGGGCCCCTGGGTTCAATCCCGGGTACCAATAATAATAATAATAATAATAATAATAATACACAAAATAGAAAAAGGCATTTTGTTGTGGTATAATGAAGCAAAGCAAGACCATAAAGCATAAAATGGGAATTTTCCTTTCCCTGCACAGGCCAAGCCATTGCTTTCTGAGAGGAGCCGCCATTACCAGCTTCAGATAGGGCCTGCCAGGGTTTTATTTGTTGTTTGTTTTTGGCATATGAAAGCACACATACACACACTCATGTTTTATAATGCTCTATCTGTGTGTATGTGTGTTCTTTATTATCTATTTATTGTTATTGGAAAGTTTAATAAGAATGGAATTTCTGAGCACAAAGAAGGTCTATGTGTTTAAGAAAAAAAAAATTTACAGATGATTTTTTCAAAACACAAAACCACAATCATACCAAATGTCTGAGAGTCGGGGAAGAATGACGACGGGGAGAGAGGGGTCGACAAAAGAGGAGAGGGGTGGAAAAATAGAAACTGTACAGCTCCTGGAGATCCAGAGGTCTCCTGAGAGTTCTTTTGAAGCCAGATTCACTCTGCCTTTCTGCATTAGGTGACCAATAACTTTTATACCTTCCCTTGGGCTAATTCAAATATAATGTTTCACTCGCAGCTGGGAAGGTTCTCACCAGTAATAATCTACAAGGTAATGAGGTCAAGACTGTGGTCTGAGGAAACTATAAGTGGACTACTGATTTTCCTCACCTTTGTTCCAGCCTCATTTTCTTGACATTGTCCTTGAAATTAGGTGAAGGTCCTCTTCACCACTGCAGTTTCCCACTGAGGATGCCGCTTTCCCTGGATCTATTGTGACAAAATGTCAGGGTGCTGAACCTCCCTGATGTGGGGATTCATTCTAGAACGCTCAAGTCACAACACATCAACTTTCACACTTTGTGATGGTTAATCTAACTGTCAATTTGATTTGACTAAGAAATGCCTAAGATTCAGAGGCTTCTGGCTGTCTCAACGAGGGTCTTAGGGTGTTTCTTGGAAGGACTGGTATGTGGGATAGCAAACTGAGGCAGAGACCCACCCTGAGCCTGGACAGCACAGTCCAATAGGTTGGGGGCTTGGATGGAACATGAAGTTGGAAGAACAAGGAAACAGCAGCAGATGCAAGACTGATTGTTCTCAAGTGGGTTCTGCTTGCTGTTGTGGTTGCCTGAGGACATCTGACTCTGGCTCCTTCACCTTTGCTAAGCAGATGCTGCCCAGTTACTCTCTATGGAGTTTCCACGCCTTAAGTTCAGAACTGAGGCTGCATCACTTATCCCTCTTGTTCTGAGGCTCCAGCTTCTTGGCCTGACCAGCTAGTGACTGGTTCCTCCAGCTCTCTAGCCTACAGCCAGCCATTGTGGAACCATCCTGCTTCTGGTTGTATAAGACAATCCAATAAATCCCCTTTTCATAATTGTGTGTGTGTGTGTGTGTGTGTGTGTGTCTATCCTGTTAGACAACCCTAATACACACTTGTTCACAAAATGCCCCTTTCACTTGCCATTTGACCAAGGAATATATATCCTACCCACTCAGTATCTACTCATCATCCCTTTCTTCCTGGGGCTTAACCCCAAATGAAAAGTGGGTCTAGATGGATTATCAGTCAATTGATATAACTCTGTCCTCCAGGGCTCTCTCAGATGCCCTTCTTTTATTCCATCCTTCCTTTCCTCTTTCCAGTGATTCTTCAATCTTCCAATGAAACTTGTCAATACAAAGTTTGCATATCACTTTGAAGTTTTCATTGCTGCAATAAATATCACTAAACATTTTCTCCAAAAGGTGACCTTAAAAAGGAATGAATCGCATAGATCCATTATGTGTCATTCTCCACAGTGCAACTGTGACATTTGCCTAACAACATAAACTTAGACAACAGATTTATTCTGTCATCACAAGCACAAACATACACTAAGTGTACTGATTCCAACTGACAATGACACATCTGTGAGTAAGAGACACAAAATCAAAAATAATCAGTGAAGCAAATATCCATAAAGGCTACTTCTATTTTAAAAAATATGACTCTGACAATTTTATTTAACAAGTTTAACAGCTATTTGATTTTTATATCTGGCATGTTCCAAAATACTTAATGCACGTCTTTAGTATATGATACGTATTATTCAAAAACCACATCACCATTATGATTATTTCTCTGATTTAATTTTATCCAGTGTAAACAGAAAGGTGAGAGAATTTGCTGAAATTATAATGGGCTAATTATTTAGTATTGCTTCATTCTATAACACAGATGTGATGCTTACTGACCCTATTTCCTAACATTAAAATTTTCAGGGGAAAAAAATCTTTAGTTAAATAATATCTGACTAGTTGCAACAGTGGCAAGGTGGATGGTTCTTTTGCTGTGGATGACTTCGGTCTGACATGGATTTTGTGAATATTTGAATTACAAATACAAGTTACCAATACAATGCAAAGTTAGAATGACTGGTTACTCTCCAGGTGTTGTCAGATCTAACAAGGTCAAAATTCAGAAGCTACTGAGTTGATGTCCCTGAATATTTTTTCCACTTTAACACACTTTCATTAAGAAAGAAATACAAAATGATAAGGAAACAAGTCGATGTTCATTTCAGACCAAACACCAGAAAGTGAGGAGCAAAGATGTCTAAGAAAGAATCACTTAAAAACTATAACTTATCCAAGAAATAAATGTTGGTATGATTATTAGAGTAAATCCAAGACATTTTGATAGCTAATATCTCATGTAAACAATTTTGGAACATTCGTTGTTCCATTGTGTCTTTGGTTAGGCTCAATGGGAAAATGTGATTTGGGAATTCCAGAAAAGAAGTGCTAAAGGGATAAGTATTTGAATAATAAATGGTTTATTGAATTTACAGGTAGGTATATGTATATAAAAATCTGAAGAGAATAGAAACCATTTTTAACGTTAGGACATAAAATACATTAATGACACATATTCATGTATGTACATCTATGATCATATATATCAAATATGTGCCCACACTAGTGTGTTTACTATTGAGCAAGATATACACATCAACCTGCCAAACAACTTTGGACTATTTTGTACTTGAATATAAGATATTTTGTGGTTAAAAAAAATAAAGACATAAAATCGATTTTCATGCATGTATGAGTTTGTTGGCATGAACCCAACTACTATGTATAACCTTAAAGCTCTAATTAAAAAAATTTAAATGAGATGAAAAATTTAAGTATGACATCAAAGAGTCACTTTTATCTAAATAGAAAAATTAGAATTTTGTGAGTTTTTATAGCATCTAGTGAAATTTTAAGTAATAAAGTAGTAAATACCTCATAATTAAGGAGTTTAGTTTTTTTAATATTTTAGAAAAGTATTAACAGATTCAATCTGGCAATTTATGATCATATCAATACATCTCTAAATTTCTCATAAGTAAGCAGATCATGAATATTTCAACAAAGTAGAAAGTGTTTATGCTCACACCACAAAGATTAAAATCACTGTTGTGAATCGGGTCTTCCCATTACAAATTCCAGGCAACTGTTATATTTCTGAAAGCAAGGAAATCCTAAAGTTTCATTGCAAATAATCCATAAGTCATTGTGTTCTATTACCAACTACAGCACAAATGAAAAGAAAACATCTTTCAGCAAAACAATGTTAAAGTGAAATATTTTCAGTCTTTGAAGCTGTGGTATCCAAGGCAACCCAGTTGTGACTAAATGGTAAAATTGATGTAAACCATTATGGGAAAATGCAGAAAGGGGCTTATAATAGGAAGTAGACTATTGTTGTCAATCATCTCATGGTTTGAATACGAGTTGTGCACCAAAGCTCCTGTGTTACTGCATGAATGTTCAGAGGTGAAATGATTGGAAAGTGAGATGTAACCTAATCAGTTCATGCTAGTTTGAACAAACTGGGGGTGTAACTGTAGGCAGATGAGGTTGGCTGGAAGAGGTGGGTCCCTGAGGGTGGGCCCTGGATGGATTCATCTTCCCAGTGGCCTCCTTCCCATTCCCTCTCTCTGCTTCCCAGCCATCATGTCCTAAGCAGCTTCTTTCTGCCTCACCCTTCTGCCATGATGTGCTGCCTCACCAAAGGCCCAGAGCAATGAGTCGGCCAATCAGAGACTAACCTCTGAAACTGTGAGACAAAATAATCTTTTCCTCCTCTAAGTTTTTCCTGTCAGGTCACGGCAACACAAAGCTGAGAAATACAGGAATTGGTAACAGAAGTGGGGTCACTGCTCTGACCCTTTTCTGACCAAGTGGTTCAGAACCATTTGGAACTGGTTTGAGGGAGGAGTTTGGAAAAGTTTGAAGATGCAGGCTGGATAATGTTACGGTGATTCTGGTGGAGCTCAGAAGACAGATGCTGGTAGACATGAGAACTATGCTCATGAAGTTATAAAGGGGAACAAGGACTCTATTGGGGACTGGAATCGAGTAGAATAGAGACCATTCATGTTCTATTCTGACCAAAAATTTTAAAAAAAGCTTGTCTACATTTCGCCCATGTCTTGAGGCTTTGTGTGAGGTCAAATTTAAAGATGATGGAGTAACTCATCTTGGGGAGAAGATTTCAAGGCAGCACAGTATTCAGTCAGTAACATGGATTCTGCTGGTAACTTTTAGCCAGATTTACTGTGAGAATTAGGAGCAAAAGCAAATCTGAAGAATTATTACAACTTGCAGCTTGACCAGAAAAATGCAGGTAAAACTGGGGCTAAGAAAGATATTACAGCCACTGAAGAGACTTTTGAGAGCATATCAAGAATTTGCAAGACCACACCCATTGCAGGATCCAGGATATAAAAAGTAAAATTCCTTTGAGAAGAAATAATGGGGGTACCCTGTTTGCACAGAGAAGGAGGCTAGGAAGTTATTTCACTGTGGTCAGTCATGATTCCGGGAGGCCCAACTACTGCTTGAACTGGTGGCAGACCTTGGTGTCATCCATGTGCTACTGATTCTGCATAAATGCAGGATGCCAGAGTTAGGGGGTCACTGAAATTTCCAATGAGATTTCAGAGGAAGACCTGGAAGGCTAAACACAGTAGCAGGGTTGAAATCCCTGCTGGCTGCCCCTGCAAGAGTCTTCATAAACTGTGAAGGTGAAGCTGAAGCTGGAATGGAGACCCCAGGGATTAAGAGATTACAGTAACACAGACTGTCTGCCAAGAAAAGTTGCTGGCTGTGCAGAGAGCCAGGCTAAAATTGACAAAGGGGTGGGGCTGCACAAGCATCTTGCCATTGTATGTCCTAGCAATGTCACAGCCTGGCTGGGTTTTGGGCTGTTTTGGTTCCATCTCTTCTTCCTATGCCCCTATTTCTCCTTCTTAGAAGGAATGCTTACTCTGGGCCACTATATATTAGATACATGTAACTTACTTTTGATCTTAAGTCTCAGGTGAGACTTTGAACTTCAGCTTTTGGGCAATTCCAGAACTTTTCAGAGTATGGGACTCTTGGAGATCAATTAAATGCATCTTGTATTGTGAGATGGGCCATGAGCTTATGGGGACCAGGGGTGATATGTTATGGTTTGGATGTGAGGTGTCCCCCCAAAAGCTTCTGTGTTAATGGAGGAATGTTTGGAGGTGAAATGATTGGATTGTGTGAGCTGTAACCTTTGAGTCCATCTGAGTTTGAATGCACTGACTGGGTGGTAACTGTAGGCAGGTGTGGCCTGACTGGAGGAGGTGGTCACTGAGGCATGCCTTAGAAAGGTGCATCTTCCCTGTAGCCACGATTTCCTCCCTCTCTGTGCTTTCTGACTGCCTTTTCCTGAGAAGCTTCCTTCTACCATGGCCTTGTGCTATGATGTTCTGCCTCACCTTGGGCCCAAAACAATGGACTTGGCCAATCATGGACTAAACCTCTGGAACCATGAGCCAGACTAAACCTTCCCCAGTCCAAGTTGCTCTTGTCAGGTATTTTGGTCACAACAATGCAAAGATCACTAACACAAATAGTAAAAATCTGTTTTAATAGTAAACGAGTATTATAATTAATAGCAAAAGAATCTATAATAGTAACTGTATGATTATTTAGCTAATTTGAGAATTTCTAATAGTACATCCACAAATGTAAAAAACGCATTATAAAATTTTCTATTTCTAAAGTTTTACATAATACTCTATTATATATTTATATAGTAAGTTTATCCAGTAATGATTCTATGAGCCTAGTTACAAGCATTACATTGGACAGTGCATGTTATAGTTTGGATCTAGAATGTTCCTCAAAAAGCTTATGTGTTAGGCAAAGCAGCAGTGTTCAGAGGTGAAAAGATTAGATTATGAGGACTATAAATTCATCAGTGGATTAATCCATCTGATGGATTAATAATTTGAGTGGATTGTCTGTTGATTATTATGGGCAGGTGGGGTATAGCTGGAGAAATAGGTCACTAGGGGATTGTCCTTGGGGACTGTCCCTTATCTCAGGCTCCCCACACTTGCGCATGCGCTTGCGCGCTCGCTCACGCTCTCTCTCTCTCTCTCTCTCTCTCTCTCTCTCTCTATCCTTCCATCCCCTACCCTCCCTTAATCCCTCCCTCCTTCCTGGCTGCCATGAGCTGAGAAGCATTCCTCCACTATGCTCTTCCACCTTTCAATGTGATGTTTCTGCCTTGGAGCCAGCAGATCATGGAGTGAACCTTTGAAACTATGAAGCCAATTAATATAAACTTTTCCTCCTCTAAGTTGTTCCTGTCTGGTATTCCAGTCATAGTAATAAAAAACCAACTAACAGTGCATTACTAGAAGAAAAAGTACTTATAAAATTTTTACTGGACTGCCCTTATTGGTAAAAGGTATGCATATAAAATTATATGTTTGATGCGCTTAAACTCTAATTCACAGGTAACAGTCATTGTAATTCTTCTAACATATAGATATTATCTCTCTGTCTCTATTGCACATGAGTTATATATTATTGAATTTACCTCATATTTTAATAAGGATTTGCCAACATGTATATTTCTGCCACTATTTAGTGAATACATTGAAGGCTTGGACCACATCTTTCTCATCATTGCACATCTTCAATAACATCTGGTCCGTGTAGGTTTTCAGCCAATGTTAAATGAATGTATTATCTCTTCATAGTCTGGTTTTCTTTCCTTGTTAAAATAAAATTTTTTTCTGATGGCTATTGAAATAAATTCTACTCTTAAGATAACTGTCAATTTTAATGTGAGCATCATTGAACTGGGTCAGTGATTTTTTGTTTTCAGAATTCATAAAACTCTTTCCCTTACATTCACAAATATAAATAAATTCTCAGAAGCTAGACCCCTTCAATCTATAGTCAGGAGAATAAAGCGCTTGCCTGCACGATGAGGACCCCTTCACCTACTACTGCCCAGCCTACAATCAAAAATATTTGTATCATTCAGTAAAAAAAAAAAAAAAATCTTTATTTTAGGATTCACACTGTATCTGACACTGGGCAAATATGTGAAGTAATTAGAAACTTCCACTCTTTTCACCATCCCTGAGGGCAGAATAGACACACAACTAAATATTGTATTAAAAGTTTTCTACACATAAAATTGGTGAAACTGTACTCAGATTGGCTTAATTAGCCATTTCCCCACAGAACTAATCATCTATAATTTATATTGTTCACCTTGGACAGTTATATACAAACCATGCCACCATTGTTACAACAAAAATCCACCCCTTGGTACTATTTTTCTGGAAGTTTTCAAACTATACACAATGAGTCATTCTTATTACTACTTAGTAATACTGATAACCCAACTTTTACTTGCCCAAGTATCCACAACACAAGTAGCCTCATCTCTTTGATATGTAATACTAATCACAATTAAACTCACATTAAATGAACATTGTTAACATAAAATATTTATTTTTGTTAAAATATCTTGAATCCAGTCCTACCTATGGGGGAAATCTAACCTTTCAGTATTTTTCCCATTCATTTTCATTTCCAACTCCAACTCTGTTGCTGGTGAAATATTAATGGCAGACTCGTCTCCCTTCTATGAGTGGTCTCTTTGGCCACCTGGACCCAGAATAGCCCACTTTCCTTCTTTTTCCTGACAACATACACACACACACACACACAAACACACAAAAAATGCATACACACACAACAAAATTACAGAAACTGGTGTGTGATAGACTTCAACTTATAACTAAATGCTACACATCTGTTTTTTAATGTTCCTTATTCACTTTAACCACTAGAATTTTTCAATCAGGTAATTTTTAATAGATAATATGTTATCATTGTAAAAAGTAGAGAAATGTGGAAAGGAATCCTTTCCAGACTAATTCTCCAGATTGTTTCCCCAGAACTAATCACTATTGTTGATTTCTTATGTTTCCTCCTAGAGATATTCCTTATTAGAAGAAGTATTTTCACTAAACAGTTCTTCTTTTCAATAGTCATTGGAAGGCTTTCTATTCCTCTCCCACAAGATTTTAATGAAAATGGGTAACCTTTCTTAAAAATCAAAACTGTACATGTTTATAATGTACAACATGTTTTTGTTTTGTTTTTGTTTTTTTAAGAGAGAGAGAGAGAGAGAATTTTTTCAATATTTATTTTTTAGTTTTCAGTGAACACAACATCTTTATTTTATTTTTATGTGGTGCTGAGGATTGAACCCAGCGCCCTGAGCATGCCAGGTGAGCGTGCTACCACTTGAGCCACATCCCCAGCCCACAACATGATGTTTTGAGATATGTTTATATTGTAGAATAGCTAAATCAGGCTAATTAATATCTGCATTACCTCACATGACTATTACTTTTGTGACTAGCACAAAGGTAGTGATGTTGCTATCCACCATATGACAAAGAGAGGTCATAAATTATTTCCTTTAAGTAAGAAAGTGCAAGTTATGTCATTCCTTTTTAGGACTCAGTAATATTTTATTATATGGGAGTACATTATATGTTTACCTATTCATCCACTGGTGGAAATTTAGGTTGTTTACATCTTTTTGCTATTGTGAATAGTGCTGTCATAAATGTGTATACAAGTTTTTGTTTGAAAATCTGCTTTCAATTTGGGGGGGGGACATACAACTAGAAGTTTAATTGTTGGGTCATAATGTAAATCTGCTTAATGTATTGTGAATTCTCTTCCATAACTTTGAGACTATCTTCTCTTCCAAAATATTTTTGGATATCCCACCATAGTTCTCTCTAGTTCACTGTGAAAACCCCAAACTCTTCTCATCTTCTTTTATAGAGTAGTTCAGATGATTTCTTTCACACCATAAAATGAGTTCATCTTTACAAAAGTTGTCCAACAAATGGTCAACTTCATAGGAGAGAACAATTGAACACTACCAGGAACATAAAGGAAAGCAGATAATAAATAATTTGTTTCTTTTGGAAATTCTTCCCTCACCATGACTCTGTTACAGAGAATAAGACATTTTTCCAGCTTAAGCTCCCTCTAGGCAACTCTCAAAGTCCTGTCTGTTCTCTCTGACCATCTGGAGCCCAACCTTATTCTTCTAGGGCCTCTTTTTATCACACACGTTTTAGAGGAATTATTTGTCTTTGGCTACATTGCTTTACCACAGTCTTGCTTTTTACTACTATCTCTAGTACCCCATTTAGAAAATGAAAAAAAATACATGACAGTCATTTTAAACAGGTAGCTTTATGATTTTGACAGGAAACAGTTGTAATCTGACGGCACAATGGCCCATGGGCATAGCAACAGCAAGATGTGATTTGATTACGACTTCCCCCACACCACCTGGGTGTGCTGTGCATATAGTCAATGTCCAATAATAACTTGCTCATTGATTTATTAAATAATTATTCAACTGGCACAAATTTCCAAACACCTTCCATATGTCAATGTCTTCAGCTAACTAAAATGCTGTTTATATTCTAGAAAAACAAAGTCATGTATTCACTAAAACTGCACATTTGCAAGGTAGTGATGAAACAAATTTGTCATTTTAGTTTTCTTCTGGGTAACTCATTTCAGTCAAGATTATCTTTTCGAGTGCCTCGTACTAAGAATGATCATCTCTGGTGTTAAAACATTCAACCTCAAAAGCTAAGAAAAGATAAGCATCCTTGAAATATATTACAGTAAAATGTCTCTGCTTCCAAATAATGGGAGAAAGTCCAATATCATGCCTGAATTTTCCAACTACTCAATATTTTTAAAGAAACATAACTATATTTTTTTTGTTCCTTATATGTAGGAACAAATGCCTCAGAGGGAATATAAATAAATATGTTCATGCTTCAAAAAGATATTTAAAACAATTCCTATTATGTAGTAATTTTCTAAAACATAAAGCCATCTTAATAAAAAATAATTCACAGTTTGATATAGAACTTTAAGTCATCCTAAAAGGATGTCATATTTCCTGAGTTCCATTTTTATTCTGATTGTCCTTCACAACAAGAGACCAAACAAATAGGTTTGAGATGATCCTCCTAAAGAATATACACATTTCTACGTTAGTTGGATCATGTTGAAGACCCAAGAATCCCACTGTACTTATAGCTGCTTCGGATGAGTGAGTTTTTTCATTGCTTCACACATCAGAGGAGACTCTCCTTTCTGCATAGCTCCTCACTTCAGGTCACTTCCATCCATTTTCACATTGGAGTTACTGAGGACTTGCTCAAAGCAAGTGGCAGAAAGCCAGCTCAAACCTGATCCAACCTGAATAAAGAGTCAGATCTACATTCAGGGGTTAAAGGACCAAACTCTCTGTCTGTCTCTCTCACCCCTTGTGTGTATGCATTTTTAGACTCTTTTCTTTTACAAAAATTCTATATACTTAAGGTATACATGATGCTTTGATATACATAAACACAGTGAATGATTACTACAACCATGTAAATATAACATACCCATCTCCTCACATTTGTGTTTTGTCATTTGTTCAACTGTGGATTGTGATTACTTCTAAAATGAACAAGAGGCCATTATGACAAAGGCATTTCAGTTTTGACGCCCACAACAAAGAAAAAGAGAGAAACTCAATGGTACCTCTCCCTGCTTTGGTGGTGGTGGAGGTGGTGTGTGTGTGTGTGTGTGTGCGCGCGCGCGCTTGTGCATATATAAAGAAGTATATAAAGTGTATATAGACGTGTATAAAGAAGAGGATGGATGTACCTATAAAAGGAGACTCTAACAAGCACCACTTTGTCCAACTCTGGACATTGGCTCTATCCCTTTGGCCAAAAAGACAAGGTGTCTTCATTGATCCCTTCACTACAGAGTGAGAACACAGGAAAGGGGGCATGGGGCACTGACAACACCAGACAGGAAACACGCTAAAGTAGTAATAACACAGTCAACCACATAGTTTCTGTTACACAGATGCCTTGGGTCTCACCCTGGCTACCAGTAATCCTCTGAAAAAGAAATTCTTTGCAGTTCATGCACATCTTAAAATAAGCCACAGTTAACTGCAGTTTTTATAAAAGTACATGGTGCTCTGTTTGAGATGATTTCAACCTTTCACCAGCAGGCACTTTAGATCCTCAACTGAAGCCCTACTGGTGAGAGCTTCAGAAGAGCAGGGGATGTGTCCAGCTGTGATTTCCAACTGTGTTCAGGGCCTGAGGTTCTGTGTCCAAACCCGATGAGGTTATTACTAAGAAACATCAACTTGATGGAAGTGTTTAGGACTGGCATTTTCCATTTTTGTGTAGGTTTATGTTTGATATCCAAATTTAGCAGAAAATATCAACGCTCTTTCCAGTTCAAATGGTGAGTCACACGTCTTCCTTTAGGTCCCTGCCAACACGTATAATGGGGAGAAGTGGGGCTGGAGGTTGGGAAGGAAGGGTCCCCTGAGATACTGGGAAATGAAGAATCAGGCAGGAGAGGGAACAAAATTTGCAGTTTCCAGAAAGATATCTTCATGTGTGATTTACCAAGGTATCACCTTGTAACAAAGGATGGTATGAAGAGCAGTTTGAAGTAGAAAAAACAAACACATAGAAAAACAGGACCTAAAATAAGGGGAGTAAACACAAGTGGCCTAACAAGACCAGGCAGTGATAGGAACTAGTTGAGGTAGCCAAGAAAGCTCATGCCCACACCCTAGAGGCTCATAACTGCAGTAACTGGAGTGCACAGTTATCTTAAAGTCCCCAGTCACCACTTTCAATGTTTGTGTGTGCTGCAGAGTTGTGTCTGATTCCCATTTATTTTTCCAGTTTTCAATCCTGTAATACGATTTCCTCCCATTTGTGGTAATTTGACCAAAAGCCAGAATTTTATACAAAAGATCACAGAGCTCATTTGAGTCTCTGGAATGAGCTCTCTGGCAGGTAATTGTCAAAGCATAAACAATCTGATATGGAGCTGTTTCAAAGCCAGCCTTTAAGCTTTGTAAAGGTGGCTCCATGTCAAAGGTCACTGGTATGGTCTGAATGTTTGTGTTCCCCCCTCACCCCAAATTCATATGTTAAAATCCCAAAGTGGTAGCAGTTGGGGCTTTGGGGATGGTGATTAGGTTGCGAGGGTGGTGCCCCGTGAACGGGATTAGTGCCCTCATAGAAGAATCCCCAGAGAAAACCTGCTCCTTCTGTCATCATGGGAATACAGCCCAATGAACAAGTGACGTGGGCCCTTGCTAAACCCTAAACCTCGGGTCCCTTGATCTGGCACTTTGTAACAGCTGCCTGAACAGACTGAGGTAGTCACCTTTACCCCAAGGAACACCAGGTGGAAGTGTGAGTGGATACCCTGGCCCTCCCTTTCCGGTGGTCTTTGGATGTGAGTTTCTCATCTGTAGTCCCCTGAGACAGAATGACAGAAATTCTACTCCGCTCCTAACATCTCAGTGATCACTTTTCCAATGAGCTAATGTCTAGATGAGAAAAGTGGTAATAAATGTCAGTTTCATTTTACCTTTTTCTTCTTCTGGGTTCTTGGCACCTCGATTCCTGGGAGCTCTCTAATCCTTTTTGACAGACATTTTCTTAGAGGGAGGGGTTAGTCTGTAACAAGCCAATCCCACCCTATAATTTTAATGTCTCTGAAAAGAAGCCTTCTTTGATCCTAGAGCGCTTTTCGTTTTTTCATACCCCTACATTTCTATTATAATTTCATAGTCAATAACACCTAAAATAATATTTTTCCTGAGTTTTCTAAATGCAAAATGTATATCTTCCCTATGTAGATGACAATGTCTCTGAAGGCAAGATTCAAATTGTACACTTCTTTCACTTCTAATATCCCCTGAATGATTGCATAGTATTATTATTGGTGTGATATTCAGAAGTAGTAAAGTAAGTATTTCAAAGATTGGTTTCTACCTACATTCCAATCTGGTAAATCCCTCTATATCTCTTACCCAGCATTTGCACTCTTAGAAAACTTCACTACAAACATCCAGGTGTGCACTGGAAGATGCATATGCACATCTTATCCACTGACCATGCCCACACAACACTAGTTGGCTATAATTTTATCTGCCTCTGAAATATTTTACTCTGAGTACACGTAGATGGGTGTATCACAGTCCTTTACCAAAAACAATGTCCGTATCAACATATGTGCCTTTGTATTTTCCCCAGGTCTTGAGTTCTCAGTCAGGGAGAACTGACAAGAATTCCAGCCAAAATTGTAAACACCTCAGCCAAGACTGCTGTCTGTCTCATCTAGTGTCAAGCACATTCTGCAACAAGTGTTGTTTGCTCAGCTGCGGCCTCTTTTTTCTGCCATTTACTTTGTATTCTGGCAAATAATATTGACACTACTGAATATCAAAAGTGTGCATGTGGCAATGCTGGGCCTCCTTCAAAGAAGAAAAGGAAATACATTAGACTGAATGTTTAAAAGCAAGGTTTATCCTGGCTCCAGTTGCCTTCTGGGAAATGATAGGAGTGCTGGAGGTTAAAGAGTAGCAGATGATTTGAAGTGTGTGGGAGTCCTCTAACAAAGAAGGAGCATCATAAAAAAAAATCACTGCAGTCTGGATGATTGGTGAAATATTTTATGGAGGATATCTGGAAGAAACTGGGGCAGAAGGTAGGTTAGGATTTCAGAGAATATGAAGAGAAAGGAATAGCAATTGCTAAAGAATGAAACAAAGAATACATCTCCATAGAGACTGGGCTCAAAACCTCATAAATTCTCTGTAGTACCAATTCCATTTGTGTTTCCATTTTATTTTAATTTATGCTTCTCCACTTCCCAAATCCTCACAGGGACTGTATGTACAGAGATTTCTACTCCAGAAGGGAGGGCTTAAATAACAATAGTAATCCTTACAAATAAAAACTACCATCTAAAAAGCATATAGAAAAAAATACATATAAGCAAATATCATCAAGACATATTTTAAATTAAAAAACAATGCAAAAAAAAACAGTATGACCCCCATGTTATTTTAAAAATTCCGTGACTTTATAGCTTTATAGTTAAGACAGTAGTCTACATTTACAACATATCTATATCTATAAGCCATGAAAAAGTTCTAGAAGGATACTTACTATTATGGGCTGATATTATGCCCCCTTGCAGTCCTAACCCCCTAAGGTGTTGGTTTTAAGAGATGGGGCCTTTGAGAGGTGATTACATCATGAGGGTGGAGCATCATTGAATGGAATTATTGCCCTTATGAAAGAGAATACAGAGAGTTCTCTTACCCTCTTTTCTGCAAGTAAGATTACAACAAGGGATCAGCTGTTTGCCACCCAGAAGAGCATCCTCCCAGAACCCAACCATAGCACCGTGGTCTTAGACATCAGCTCCCACAACTGTGAGAAAATAGTTTGTTGTTTAAATCATCAAACTATGGTATTCTATTGAAGCCTAAGACACATATTAAATGTCATAGGGATGTAATTTTGTTCTATGTCCTTAATAAAATGTGGCACAGAAGAAAACTATGCCACTATGACAGAATACTAGCCTGCTTGCCCTTAGGTTTATTCCCTATGAGTTTTGCCATTTAAACTTCACTTGTTTCTAGAAGTTTCCTTTCTTCAAGTTGTTCCTAATCAATGATTTAATTTCACCCTTTCTGCTTCTCTTCTATTAAAAAAATTGACAAGCCAAATTAAATAAATCTGGGGTCCTGAAAAGAAAAAGAGGTGCATAAAAATAATCTTGAATTGCTTATTGAGGAAAAAAAATAGCAAATCACACCATATTACATGTTATGGCATTTTTTTTAAAGAGAGAATTTTTTTTAAATATATATATTAGTTTTTGGTGGATACAACATCTTTATTTTATTTTTATGTGGTGCTAAGGATCAAACCCAGAACCCTGTGCATGCCAGGCGAGCACGTTACCGCTTGAGCCACATCCCCAGCCCGTGTTAGGGCATTTTAAGATGATCCCTGATTAATTGTTGGGGGACTTTTTTAAGGATATGTTTTATTGGAAGCACCATTCTGATATCCTAATCACAAAATAAGTTGAAATACAGAATTCTTTCCAAACCATAAAGTCATCTCCAGAACAATTTCACAAATGGCTGGTGGAAATAACTGGTAGCGTATTCAGTCAAAGCCATTACAAACAACACTGATAAAATATGTCACAAAGGCAAAATGGGAGGGGTGAGAGTACAGGATTGAGTTTCTTTATGTGGGAGAAAAGAGAAACTCATTAGAAACAACTTATGTTAAGAAACATTTTGGTTTCTTCTGATAAAAGAAAATATACTGAAGTTTCCTAATTAAAAAGAAGTTACCTAAAAATTAGATTTGTCTGTGAATATAATGAGTGGCAAAAGAATGAATATGGGGAAAAACAAAGCAATCTATATGTAGTAAACTGGTTTAGCTTAAGATATACTATTTTTGTTTCCTTCTACCTGACATCAGTTTCATTAAAAAAATTTAAAAATCCTGAAAAATGTTTAGTATACAGCAAAAGATTTTTTAATTGCTCAAAAATTATTTTAAAGTTTTGAGCTTTTAAATCACGAAATCATCTGAGCAAAACAAATTTTTAAAATCAATAGATTGAACTACTGAAAGTTAAATTACAGGGCTGTGATTGTGGCTCAGTGGCAGAGAGTTCACCTAGATGTGAAGGCCCTGGGTTTGATCCTCAGCACCACATATAAATAAAAAGAATAAAGGTATTGTGTCCAACTACCACTAAAAAATTTTTAAAAAATTACTACCACTCATAAAAGCTAATATAAAAATATTTTTCATCAGACCAATGGGGAAATGGTACCATGACAATGTACTATTATAATTTAAACTCTTATGAAAAAAACAGATTCTAAAAGAATTAAGCCAAAGGCATCAATGGAAAATAAAATGCTAGCAATAATTTTTTAATAGCATATAGAACGTTGGCACAGGATCAGTGTGATTGTCATTGATATACTGTTACGATATAGTACACTTCCATGGATTTTATGGAAAGAAATTCAACAGTTGCATTAAATCCTGAGAATTTTTTTTAGAGCTCTCAACCCATAAATTTCCCCTATAGGAGTTTATTCTAAACTACAGAGGAACAAAAATATAACCTAAATACAAAGATTTTATTATTTAATATTTTCTAAAAATAAACATAAAGAAGCTATATATTTATTATTGGGGAAATATCTAAATAAAAACATACACATCATGAAATATTATGCAACCATTAAATAATACTGTCACAAAAATTTTAATAATATGGTAGAAACTCTCATTATATAACTATGATAAAGAAATCAGGATGACATTATATATCATTATTATATAATAAGAGTTCTCCCACATTATTAAAATATATAGTTCTATACGTATTTCTATACATACATATATATACATGTATATATGTATGTGTGTGTAGTGTGTGTGTGTATGTATGTATGTGTGTGTATATATATATATATATATATATATATATATAAAATAATTTTAAATATCAAATTTCAAATATCAATTTCAAATATCAAAAAGAATTTCCTGCACTGTATCTCTGCATGATCAAACCATAAGTCACTTGAGGACAAAACACACAAACACACCACACTTTCAATCCTCATAGTATATAGTACCTTATTCATGATCAGTACATATTTTTAATAATCCATCTAACCAGTCAAATAAGAATCTATTAATACTTAAAGGGTAAATCAAAGTTTATCAAAGGCTAGTAATTATGTCTTATAAATTTTCTTCATTTTTCAAATTTTTAAAAAATAAACATCCATTTCTTAAAATATTAAAGAAACATCTCAATAACTAGTGGCAAAGATAAATTTCTTTTTTAATTAATTTTTTATTTATATATGTCGATGGAATGCATTACAATTCTTATTATACATATAGAGCATAATTTTTAATATCTCTGGATTTTTACAAAGTATATTCACACCAATTCATGTCTTCATACATGTATTTTTTTCATATTTTTTTATTGGATGTTCACAACATTACAAAGCTCTTGACAAATCATATTTCATACATTAGAATCAAGTGGGTTATGAACTCCCATTTTTACCCCAAATACAGATTGCAGAATCACATCAGTTACACATCACATTTTTACATACTGCCATATTAGTGACTGTTGTATTCTGCTACCTTTCCTATCCTCTACTATCCCCCCTCCCCTCCCCCCATCTTCTCTCTCTACCCCATCTACTGTAATTCATTTCCCTCCATGTTTGTTATCCCATTCCCCTCATAACCTCTTATATGTAATTTTGTATAACAATGAGGGTCTCCCTCCATTTCCATGTGATTTCCCTTTTTTTCTCCCTTTCCCTCCCGCCTCATGTCTCTGTTTAATGTTAATCTTTTCTTCCTGCTCTTCCTCCCTGTTCTGTTCTTAGTTGCTCTCATTATATCAAAGAAGACATTTGGTATTTGTTTTTTAGGGATTGGCTAGCTTCACTAAGCATAATCTGCCATCCATTTCCCTGCAAATTCCGTGATTTTGTCATTTTTTAGTGCTGCGTAATACTCCATGGTGTATAGATGCCACATTTTTTTTATCCATTCATCTATTGACGGGCATCTGGGTTGATTCCACAGTCTAGCAATTGTGAATTGTGCTGCTATGAACATCGATGTGGCAGTATCCCTGTAGTGTGCTCTTTTAAGGTTTTCAGGAAATAGTCCGAGAAGGGCAATAGCTGGGTCAAATGGTGGTTCCATTCCCAGCTTTCCCAGGAATCTCCATACTGCTTTCCAAATTGGCTGTACCCATTTGCAATCCCACCAGCAGTGTACAAGAGTACCCTTTTCCCCACATCCTCGCCAGCACTCTTTGTTGTTTGACTTCATCATGGCTGCCAATCTTACTGGGGTGAGGTGGTATCTTAGGGTGGTTTTGATTTGCATTTCCTTGACTGCTAGACATGGTGAGCATTTTTTCATGTACTTGTTGATTGATTGTATGTCCTCCTCTGTGAAGTGTTTGTTCATGTCCTTGGCCCATTTGTTGATTGGGTTGTTTGTTTTCTTATTGTCTAATTTTTTGAGTTCTTTGTATACTCTGGATATTAGGTCTCTATCTGAAGTGTGAGGAGTAAAAATTTGTTCCCAGGATGTAGGCTCCCTATTTACCTCTCTTATTGTTTCTCTTGCTGAGAAAAAACTTTTCAGTTTAAGAAAGTCCCATTTGTTGATTCTTGTTATTAACTCTTTTGCTATGGGTGTCCTATTAAGGAATTTTGAGCCCATCCTCACAATCTGTAGATCGGAGCCAACTTTTTCTTCTAACAGATGGAGAGTCTCTGATTTGATATCTGGCTCCTTTATCCACTTTGAGTTGACTTTTGTGCATGGCGAGAGAAAGGGATTCAGTTTCATTTTGTTGCATATGGATTTCCAGTTTTCCCAACACCATTTGTTGAAGATGCTATCCTTTCTCCATTGCATGTTTTTAGCTCCTTTATCAAATATAAGATAGTTGTAGCTTTGTGGATTAGTCTCTGTGTCCTCTATTCTATACCATTGGTCCACCCGCCTGTTCTGGTACCAGTACCATGCTGTTTTTATTACTATTGCTCTGTAATATAGTTTGAAATCTGGTATCGCTATACCACCTGATTCACACTTCCTGCTTAGAATTGTTTTTGCTATTCTGGGTCTTTTATTTTTCCATATGAATTTCACGATTGCTTTATCTATTTCTACAAGAAATGCCATTGGGATTTTGATTGGCATTGCATTAAACCTATACAGAACTTTTGGTAATATCGCCATTTTGATGATGTTAGTTCTGCCTATCCATAAACAAGGTGTATTTTTCCATCTTCTAAGATCCTCTTCTATTTCTTTCTTTAGGGTTCTGTAGTTTTCATTGTATAGGTCTTTCACCTCTTTTGTTAGGTTGATTCCCAAGTATTTTATTTTTTTTGAGGATATTGTGAATGGAGTGTTTTTCCTCATTTCTGTTTCAGAAGTTTTGTCGCTGATATACAGAAATGCCTTTGATTTATGCGTGTTGATTTTATATCCTGCCACTTTGCTGAATTCATTTATTAGTTCTAGTAGTTTTTTTGTAGACCGTTTTGGGTCTTCTAGGTATAGAATCATGTCATCTGCAAATAGTGATAATTTAAGTTCTTCTTTTCCTATTTTTATGCCTTTAATTTCTTTCGTCTGTCTAATTGCTCTGGCCAGTGTTTCGAGAACTATATTGAATAGAAGTGGTGATAGGGGGCATCCCTGTCTTGTTCCAGATTTTAGAGGGAATGCCTTCAATTTTTCTCCATTCAGAATGATGCTAGCCTGAGGCTTAGCATAGATAGCTTTTACAATGTCGAGGTAAGTTCCTGTTATCCCTAGTTTTTCTAATGTTTTGAACATAAAGGGATGCTGTACTTTGTCAAATGCTTTTTCTGCATCTATCGAGATGATCATATGGTTCTTATCTTTAAGTCTATTGATGTGGTGAATAACATTTATTGATTTCCGTATATTGAACCATCCTTGCATCCCAGGGATGAATCCTACTTGATCATGGTGCACAATTTTTTTGATGTGCCTTTGTATCCGATTCGCCAGAATTTTATTGAGGATTTTTGCATCTAGGTTCATTAGAGATATTGGTCTGTAGTTTTCTTTCTTTGAGGTGTCTCTGTCTGGTTTCGGAATCAGGGTGATGTTGGCCTCATAGAATGAATTTGGAAGAGCTCCCTCTTTTTCTATTTCCTGAAATAACTTGAAAAGTATTGGTATTAATTCTTCTTTAAAGGTTTTGTAGAACTCCGCTGTATATCCATCCGGTCCTGGGCTTTTCTTGGTTGGAAGTCTTTTGATTGCTTCTTCTATTTCATCTATTGATATTGGTCTGTTTAAGTTGTGAGTTTCCTCCTGACTCAGTCTGGGCAAATCATATGACTTAAGGAATTTATCGATGTCTTCACTATCTTCTATTTTATTGGAATATAGCTTTTCAAAATAATTTCTAATTGTTTTCTGTATTTCTGAAGCGTCTGTTGTAATATTGCCTTTTTCATCCCGTATGTTAGTAATTTGAGTTCTCTCTCTTCTTCTCTTCGTTAGTATGGCTAGGGGTCTGTCGATCTTATTTATTTTTTCAAAGAACCAACTTTTTGTTTTGTTAATTTTTTCAATAGTTTCTTTTGTTTCAATTTCATTGATTTCTGCTCTGATTTTAATTAATTCTTGCCTTCTGCTACATTTGCTATTGTTTTGCTCTTCCTTTTCTAGGACTTTGAGATGAAGTGTGAGCTCATTTATTTGTTGGTTTTTCCTTTTTTTGAGGAATGACCTCCAGGCAATGAATTTCCCTCTTAAAACTGCTTTCATTGTGTCCCATAGATTCCGATATGTTGTGTCTGTATTTTCATTTATCTCTAAGAATTTTTTGATTTCCTCCTTTATGTCTTCTGTAACCCATTGATCATTCAGTAACGTATTGTTCATTGTCCATGTGATGTAGGATTTTTCCTTCCTTCTTTTATCATTGATTTCCAGTTTCATTCCATTATGATCTGATAAAGTGCATGGTATTATCTCAACCCCTTTATATTTACTGAGGGTTGCCCTATGGCATAATATATGATCTATTTTTGAGAAGGTTCCATGTGCTGCTGAGAAAAAAGTATATCCACTTGATGATGGTTGATATATTCTATATATGTCAGTTAAGTCTAGGTTATTGATTGTGATATTGAGGTCAATAGTTTCTTTATTCAACTTTTGTTTGGAGGATCTGTCCAATGGTGAGAGAAGTGTGTTGAAGTCACCCATGATTATTGTGTTGTGGTCTATTTGATTCTTGAACTTGAGGAGAGTTTGTTTTATGAATGTCGCAGCACCATTATTTGGTGCATAAATATTGATAATTGTTATGTCTTGTTGGTCAATGGTTCCTTTTAACAGTATATAATGTCCTTCCTTATCCCTTTTGCTTAACTTAGTCTTGAAGTCGATTTTATTCGATATGAGAATGGCCACCCCTGCTTGCTTACGAGGACCGTGTGCATGGTATATTTTTTCCCAACATTTTACCTTGAGCCTGTGTTTGTCTTTTCCAATCAGATGTGTCTCCTGGAGGCAGAATATTGTTGGATTTGTTTTTTTAATCCATGTTACCAGCCTATGTCGCTTTATTGGAGAGTTTAAGCCATTAACGTTTAGAGTTACTATTGATATATGGTTTGTACTTCCTGCCATGTTTGATTATTTGTCTCTTTTTTTTTCCTAATTTAGTTTGTTTCTCCATGATTAGCTTTCCCCCCGTCCTCTGTCTTTACCGAGGCCCTTCCCGCTGATGGTTTTGGTTATTGTTTTCCATTTCTTCCTCGTGTAGAGTTTTGCTCAAGACGCTTTGCAATGCTGGTTTTCTGGCTACAAATTCTTTTAGCTTTTGTTTATCATGAAAGATTTTTATTTCGTTGTCATATCTGAAGCTTAATTTTGCTGGATACAGAATTCTTGGTTGGCATCCATTGTCTTTCAGTGTTTGAAATACGTTGTTCCAGGATCTTCTCCCTTTCAGCGTCTGTGATGAAAAATCCGTTGTCAACCTTATTGGTTTACCCCTAAATGTAATCTGTATCTTTTCTCTTGTAGCTTTTAAAATTTTCTCTTTGTTCTGTATATTGGATAGCTTCATAACAATGTGTCTTGGCATTGGTCTACTGTGATTTTGTGTGCTCGGTGTCCTGTATGCATCTACAATTTGTATATCTGTTTCCTTTTTTATTTCTGGAAAGTTTTCTGTAATTATTTCCTTCAGCAAGTTACTCATTCCCTTGGCATGAATCTCTGTGCCTTCCTCTATCCCGATGACTCGTAAGTTTGGTTTTTTTAAGTTATCCCAAATCTCTTGGATGTTTTTCTCGTGATCTTTTACCAGTCTATCTGAGTTGGCTAGACTCTTTTCAAGATGATATATTTTGTCTTCATTATCTGACGTTCTGGCTTCTACTTGCTCTACTCTGTTAGTGATACTCTCGATTGAGTTTTTAATTTGGTTTATCGTTCCTTCATTTCTAGAATTATTGTTTGATTTTTTTTTTATAATTTCTATCTCCTGATAAAGATGCTTAACTTCTTCTTTTATCTGTTTATGTAATTCATTTTCAATGTGATCTTTAAGGTTCCTTTCCATCTGTCTAAGGTGTTCCTTGAGTTCTTTATATGGCAATTTTTCTGATGACTCCAGGTCCTCCTGAATATTTAGGCTGTCTTTCATTGTTTGTAGTCCTTTTCTTCCTTGCTTTTTTATGCTCATGATACTTCTTGTTCTGTTTGACTGCTGAGTTACTGTTTACTCTTATAAATTTATTTGATGCTTGGGAGGAGAGGTATTAGAAGAGAAGGGAAGAAGTGTCTAAAGAGAGTGAGTGTAGGCAGGTGGAATTCAAGAGAGGGGGAATAAGAAAATTGAAAAGAAATGAAAAGACAATGAAATAAAAGTGAAAAGAAAGAAAGAAAAAACAAAAAAATAAAAATTTAAAACAAACAAAAAAAAATTATGATAATAAAAAATGGAAATTGAAGTTTAAAATAATAATAATAATAGAATAAAAAGAATTAAAAAAAATTGAAACCATTAATAAGAAAGTTAAAGAACAACAACAACATCAACTACAAAAAGTGAGAATTAAAAAAAATTTTAAAAATACTAATAATAATCATTAAAAAAAATAATAATAATAAATGCAGTCATAGAGCTCAATTAACTTCTCTTCCAGTAGGTGGAGCTATGCCCACTGGGCCAGGCTTCTCCTCGTGATAGGTGGGAACCAATCACTGTGCCTCAGCTCTTCTTCCCAGACTGTGCGGGTCTCCAGTCCTGAGTGCCTAGGTCCTTCTCTTGTGGTTCCTCAATCCAGGCCCCGCTCACCTGTGACGCTTACCACATTACTGGCTACACGCCGGGTCTGCTGCTCCTGGGAGCCCTGTTTTCATGGATGCCTGGGCACACCCTTTCTGTTTGCCTCCCTCGGACCCTAAGTTTGTAGGGCTTGGGGCTGAGGACCCTCAGCGAATTTGTTTGCCCTCAAGTAGCAACTCCCCTGGTAGCTGGTGCAAGGGACCTCTGTTGTCAGCCCTAGTGGGAGCAATAGCTGGGGATTCTGCGCCGCTAGTCCCACGTCACTCCTGATTCCTTGGATCTGGCTATGGTGCTCAGTTGGCTTTTACCTCTGTGAGATCAGATGGGCCAACTAGTTATTTCAGCGGGATCGTTAGTGCTGAGTCACGAGAAGCAGGCAATCCAGGGCTTAAATGCAGCAGATTCATGCTCAGTGTGTGTTTTCTGAGTTGCCCAAAGTGTACGCCCTAGCTCCACGTCAGCTCAGCATTGCCTAGTGATCCTGAGCAAATAGGCTTTAGATAATTTACAGCTCCCTATGCCCGCACAGTTGAAGAGGTCAGAGACTTGATCTCTCTGCGCCTGCCACCATGTTAGACCTCCTCAAT
Source organism: Spermophilus citellus (assembly GCF_964194105.1). Lineage (NCBI taxonomy): Eukaryota > Metazoa > Chordata > Mammalia > Rodentia > Sciuridae > Spermophilus > Spermophilus citellus. Next base: position 69,576,682 of record NC_138182.1, on the reverse strand, counting down.
GATATTCATGTTACCCTTACAGTTTCCTGGCATAAGCAAGATCTTGGGGTTATACAAACTGCTGCTTCTGTTTCCAGTCCAGTTTTCTAGAACTGAAACCCTGCTGCCATCGCCTCTACCTCTGGGCCGCGCTCTTGGGCGCCGCGCTTGTCCGCGACCTTAGCAGCGCTGCCACGGAGGGCCCAAGCGGCTGGTGCCGCGGAAGGCCCAAGTGGCTGCCGCCGCGCCTCTCCAACCCCGTCCTCCGGAGCACGGGTCCCCTCGCAGGGGGATGCCGAACGACCCCAGAGCAGGCTCTGCCCCAAGGTGCAGCAGGGAACAGGCGACGAGGCACTTGAGGCCGTGGTCCAGCCTTCGGAGGACAGGGCTCGGCACGCAGCCCAGTTCCAGTCTCTAGATGCGGCAGCTGGACCGTGTAGACAGGGCCATCAAGACAGCATGCAGAAAGCAAATGGCGGCTCCCGCGGAGTGGATTTTCGGACCTGAAACTACAGCCCCGCCAACAATTCCAATCCACTAACTCTCCCTGTATAGACAATATTCAAAAAAAAAAAAAAAAGGGCGGGGTGTACTGAGCTTTCTTTGCCTCAGGTACTTACAATCCACTGCTGATTACCCATTCAGCTTCTCTGCCGGGAGCGAAGTGAAAGAGGAAGCAGATGGGCGCAAAGCGCCTGCGGCTCTGAGCAGGAAAGCGTCCGGGAGCCAAGCGTCTCTTTTTCAATCTCTTTGTTTTTTCTGCTGCTTGGCCGGGTGGTCCACTACAGATTAATGGTGAAAGGAGCTCTAACAAGCTGCGCGAAGTCTCGATTAAAGCCGCTGCTCTGAGCACCAGGCTTAGCACTTCAGCAACCCCCGTACGCAGAGGCCATCTTCCTCCTATCTTTCATATTTTGAATTTTCATACATGTATTTTGAATAATAATATCCAACACATTCCACCATCATTTCTACCCCCATACCCCTCCCTTCACTTCCCACCATTCTGCCCTATATAGAGTTCATCTATTCCTCCCATGCTCTCCCTCCCTACCCCACTATGAACCAGCTTCCTTATATCAGAGAAAACATTTGGCATTTGGCTTTTTTAGGATTAGCTAATTCACTTAGCATTATCTTCTCTAACTCTATCCAGTTACCTGCAAATGCCATGATTTTATTCTCTTTTATTGCTGAGTAATATTCCATTATGTATATATGCCACATATTTTTTATCCATTCATCCACTGAAGGGCATCTAGGTTGGTTCCACAGTTTAGTATTGTGAATTGTGCTGCTATAAACATTGAGGTGGCTGTGTCCCTGTAGTATGCTCTTTTTAAGTCCTCTGGGTATAGACCGAGGAGAGGGATAGATAGGTGAAATAGTGGTTCCATCCCAATTTTCCAAGAAATCTCCATACTGCTTTCCATATTGGCTGCACCAATTTGCAGTCCCACCAGCAGTGTATGAGTGTACCTTTTCCCCACATCCTCGCCAACACTTATTGTTTGTTTTCATAATAGCTGCCATTCTGTCCGGAGTGAGATAATATCTTCAAGTAGTTTTGATTTGCATTTCTCTAATTGCTAGCTATGATGAACATTTTTTCATATATTTGTTGATTGGTTGTATATCCTCTTCTGAGAAATGTCTGTTCAGGTCTTTGGCCCATTTATTGATTTATTGATTGGGGTTTTTTGTTTGTTTGTTTTGTTTTGGGTTTGTGTGTGTGTGTATGTGTGTGTGTGTGTGTGTGTGTGTGTGTGTGTGTGTGCTTAGTTTTTTGAGTTCTTTATATACCTTAGAGATTAGTGCTATATCTGATGTGTGAGGGGTAAAGATTTGCTCCCAAGATCTAGGCTCTCTATTCACCTCACAGATTATTGCTTTTGCTGAGAAGAAACTTTTTAGTTTGCATTCATCTCATTTATTGATTCTTGGTTTTACTTCTCACACTATAGGAGTCTTATTAAGAAGGTTGGGGCCTAATCCCACATGCTGGAGATTTGGGACTACTTTTTCTTCTGTTAGATGCAGGGTCTCTGGTTGTATTCCTAGGTCCTTGATCCACTTTGAGTTGAGTTTTGTGCATGGTGAGAGATAGGGGTCTAATTTCTTTCTTTTTTTTTTTTTTTTTTTTGCATATGGATTTTCAGTTTTTCCAGCACCATTTGTTGAAGAAGGAAAAGATAAATTTCATAGCCACTTATAAAAACCAGAAAAATTTGACCAAGTTTTGCTTTCTATTAAACATAGATCATCTTTGCATTGCCAATAGAGTACATATTGATTTTTAAAAGGTGTTTGAGCAGGAGTGGAAGAAAGAATACACAGTCCTATTGTGTCTGAGTAGCCCTCTTTTATATTAAAGCAAAAAGAAAATTATTAATAGCTACAGACCCACAAAAGGAAGCAAACTGACAAACACTGTGTAGAACAAATAGTCCCCAGACTGAATCCTGGTCTCTCTGACTTACATGAATGCTGCTCACTCACAAAGAGGAACTTAAGTTTTAGTCCAGATAATTTTCTTTTCTTTTTCCTACACATAGCCCACACCCACTTTCTGTGCTGGGGATCCAACCCTGGGCCTCCCATATACTAGGCAAGCTCTCTACCATTGAGCTATTGAGTTATACCCACAGCCCTAGTCCAGGTGATTTGTTAGTCAGAAGAAGAATTGAATCAGGAAGCCAGCTTTCAGGCCCCCTGTCACTCCTTGTGTGAATTTTGCAAGAAGCTCAGCATGTAGCCTTGGTTTAGCCCCTAGCAAGCACAGAAGATAAAACCACCTGTTTAAAGGGTACCAAATCTCTTGAAATATCCTCTAGCTACCTAGCATATTTATGGGAACTCCTGAGTTCCTCAGTAAGTCTCTTATCAGGCTAAAATATTCATATCTAAAATGTAGCAATTGCTCAAAAGGCACTGCTGTTCAAAGCCTTCCAATGGGTTAAAATGATAGAAGCCAATATATATATTTCATGGATGGTGTTCCGTATTTTTGTGCTAATATTAATTTTATGAGCACTTCTGTTTGTTACAGATTGGCTAATTCATTTTTTATTTCCTATAGTTTGGGTCAGACCCCTTAGTAATTGGCCTCTAGGCAATTTCACATGAAATGCAGTTTTTTCCCTGGAAGTCTAGATGATGAATGTTATTAGTCTGCTTATGAAAGAAAATTTCTAATCTGATAACTGTGTCACATAATGAACCCTGGAGGGTTGCCATCTGGTTCATGTATTTTTAATAATTTCAGTATTACATTACTATAGTTTATATCTACAATGTTCTTTGTTTTATTTAGTTCAAAGTTAAAATGAGTCAAAATAAAACCAAGATTACTACTCTATGATTGAAAGCAGTATGGGTTAAGGACAATCAATTTCTTATAATAGACACATGTTGCTAAAAACAACACTTATGGAGCTGAAGGTACAGCTCAGTGGTAGAGTGCTTATCTATCCAGCATGCGCAAGGCCCTGGGTTCCATCCTCAGCTTAAAAAGAAAATTGCGCTCACACAAACACACACACACACACTCATACAAATCTACATCTCAAATTCAGTTTCAACTGGAAATCAACACAAAGTGTCAAGCCTTTTGCTTTTAAGAATTTAGCTAGTGAAATTTTCCAATTTTGGAAAGTATCCATACTAAACTTTTTTTTTTTTTGAACCAGGGATTGAACTCAGGGGCAGTTAACCAGGGAACCACATCCTTAGACCCTGTATTTCGTTGAGAGACAGGATCTCACTGAGTTGCTTAGCACGTCATTAAGTTTCTGAGATTGGCTTTGAACTTTCCATCCTCCTGCCTCAGCCTTCTGAGCTGCTGGGATTACAGTCATCCACCACTGCACCCAGCTTAACCATTTATTTTTTAAAAATAAGAAAAAATTTATAGCCTTAAAGTAATACTTGTGCTCCTCCAAAAGAATGATGTGAAAGATACTACACCTGGTGAAGAGTGAGTCAGACACCATATTGCCATCTTAACTAATAGAGAACTTCCAAATGACATAGTTGATGCTGCTGACAGAGCAACTCACTCAAGAAGAGAAAACCATAGCCGGACATTTAAAAGAGTATCCTTTTGTGATATTTTTATTTGTTTTCTGGGTAGAAATATCAATTTTTTATTTACATTTTAAACTTCTTTGTTTTCCCATACTAATTTTTCTTGACTCATTATAATTGGTAGTAATAAACTGCACTTCGTGCTAGTGTAATTTGAAATTAGAAAAATAACAGAATATGTTTAGTGAAATGGTTAGGCAGATCATAATTTGATGTATTACCAATTTGGAAAGGAAAATTTAACTTAAAAATCTTAAATATTTCCTTTTAGTGTATTTTTATGCTTACCGAAGAAATACATTCTCAATTCTATATTAACAAACACAGAATAAAGTTAGAGAGGAAAAATTGAAAACATTCTTATATCCACCCCCAGAGAATATCACTTAATAGTGATTGATGTTGATGTATTGTCTTCAGTTTATATATAAATAAGTATACAGATGAATATAATACATATATAAATACACAGATTTACATAATTAAAACCATAGAATTCTTCTGGTAGGCTCTATACCTACTCACTGTGTTCAGTTAAGATTATTGCTAATATATCACTTTAATTGAGTATCCATACAGATCACACTCATGCACCATAATTTTTTGAGCTTTCTATTGTTTCATATATATGTTGCTTCCAGTTTTCCAAATTTTTACAGAAATATTTATCCTACTTTCTGAATAGACTGAATGGATCTTAAAAATGTGAAAATAAGGTCCATGGGGCTCTTGGTACATATTGGCTAAATTATTTTCCATAAAGATTCTAATAATTTATGCTGTCATGCCTGTCTTAACATTTTTTTAAAAATATGTGACTTCGGTGGTTGAAAAATGGCCCTGATTGTGAATTGGTATTACCTTAATTGCCTGTGAGTTCCAACCCATGCCCAGATGTATATTTATTGCTATAAATTTTTCATTCATATCTGGTTTTCATTTTGTGGAAATTTTGCTTTTTTCCATGTTTGTCTTTTCTCTGTATATATTCATCTCTTTCTACACTGTTTAAAGCTGGGGGAAAAAAATAAACAGTGGTCAACCATGTTGTACTGAACATGAAAGAAGGTCATGGAAGATTTTCATGTCATCCTTGGCTTAAAGCCTAGGGGAGCTCCATGCAGTTCAGAGAGTAGGGTCTCTTTAGACAGCAGGTAAAAGAAGCCAGAAAGAACTCAGAAGTAGAATTATATATTTTAAATGATTTTTTTGTTGTTGTTGTTTTACAGATTAGGAAAGTAGAATAAGTGAAATGTGGCTCATGGTAAGAACAAGGAAAAAACAAAAAACACAGATTTATACTGATTCACCTGTACAGAGACAGAATCTTCTAGATTCCTTTGGCACTGTGCCTCAGGCCTGTCCTGTCAGAACCAGTCCACATAGTAGGTTTGGGGTAGAGAACCACCAAGTTGCCACTTTTTCCTCCATACTTTTCAGATGCTATAAATATTTCATCGATATGCAAACTATAATTAATGTACTAAGAGATTGTGGCTGATTCTGTCCTAGGTTTAAAATGTGGCCTTGTGGAGGCCGACTTGCTCTACCAGAAGGCAGCATGACAGAAATGAATCTGCCAAACATGGAGATGATACAAAGCTGATTAACAAAGACTTTGGCAAAACCCCAATGAACTTTTAATTCTAATGTGCTGATACTTAGAGAGGAGTGCTTAATATCATGAAGACAAATTACAGTAATTGAATCAAAGTGCAATCAGCAAAGGTTTGCACTGGGAACCCACCTTTTTTTGGAGATTCCTGGGTTTGATGGATCTAACCTGAGGTTTATAAATCTACAAAGTGAAGGTGACTGGGATTGCTATGAGTTTCTCTTTCTTCTTGCATAAAAATAGCTAATAGGTTATATTATGCATTTCAACTCCAATCACTTGGATCATTATGTATAGAAGTCTAAGTCAACGATAGGGGACATCAGAGTTAGTGTCACTCAACTATGTCTGCCATATGGCCAAGAGAAGAAAACAGCTGCCAAATATTTGTCATATCTCTGTGCCATCACCAATATTCTAAAAAGACATGACATAAAGATACTTATGGCACAGAGAGTTAAAAACCAATTAGCTTCCTTACATTGTAAATGCATAGGCTTCATTATCTAAAAACCTCTTCCCTGATCCTGTTCAAGGATATCTTACAGAAAAATAAAAGCCACCTTGAAACTTCTTTCTCTTAATTTTTAATATCCTTTCAGAAAAGTAAAATTGCTCACTTAATTTTTCAGTTTTTTCCCCTCTGTATATTTATATCAAAACTTCCCTCAGACATTTAAAACACATGATTCAGAAAAGATTTTACAAGGCCCTCCCCAGTTCACAGTGAGTTTAAGGAACATGAGCAACCAGCATAGATGTTTCTACAGCCCTTAATCCACTTCTCTTACCAGAAACATTGATGCTTGCAGTTATAAAGTGTTAACAACGACTGTGTTAAATGAAATGAAAATATAAATCCAAAGTAAGAGTTACATCTCTGAAGAAAAGTAATATATAAATGAAATACAAATATAACCCTGAAATAACTTTCACGTTTCTCAAGCAAAAGTAATTTATACTTTTTTAAACATGCAATTTACTGACGGCTCCTATAATCACAGCAATTCTCATATTAGCATAGGGCACATGCTCTTAATTCTATAGTGTAGCAATTCATTGAACCAATCTTTTTGTGTTGTTGCTATTCCGATCTTGATTTTAACATTCATATATCCTAAAATAACATGAGTGAATAAATAGAGTTTGGTTCTTTGAAATATCTTCATATTCAACCCATGTATCCCTTTTGAAGTAAACTGCAGCCATATATTAGCATTTACAGCACACATATTTCAATTTTCAAGGCACATGTCAGACCCATGGAAGAAAATAATTCATTATGACACCTGTGAAAAGGCTTCTGAATCCATTCACCCAGATCTTTTCTTTTCTAACTTCCAGATGCACATTTTTAACCTTCTGTAGACAATGGCATTTATATTCGATGTCCCTAGTTTTACTATAGTATCACCAACCACTTTTAACCAGACAACTCTTTTGTTTTTATTTTCTTCCTTTCCCTACATGAAATGTCACCAAGTCTTTTTCCTTAATATTATTTCACCCATTATCCCTCTCATTCCTGTGGACCCACCCTAACCTCCTTATTAACTATCTAATCAAGAGGCTGAACCCAACTATATGCCCTACTCTCCATTCTCAAGGGCATAATAAATATTAAGTAGGTAAAACCCTGTCAGGATCACTTAGCAATTCAGTTCAAACCCTATAAACCAGTTATCTCCAGAAACAGCTCTTCCCATGCACTGTCACACCTTGAACTTGCTAAGCTTTGAGGTCAATGGTAGAAGCAGAGTGTAGAGACTCCAGGGTTACTTTCATTTCTTTCTTTTTATTCATAAATGGATAGAGAAATGTTTCAGTTACAAGGTCCTTCCTCAACACTGATGGAACCTCTTAGGAGACTCCTTAAGATTGGTGAAATACAAGGGCTGAAGATGTAGCACCATGTCTGGGCATGTACTCATCATACTTGAGGGCCTGGGTTCAATCTCCAGCACCAAAAACAAAAAGAACTTGTGGATTCACAGCTTCCTCCCACCACCATCCCCATCCCTGAACAGAGGTGCTGGAATGAGTGCTCAACATGAAGGCCTTACAAGAGGGTCCACTTTCTTGCCATCCTACATGAAAAAAAAATGTTATTTGGCATTGTTGCACCTGGATCTTATGAAATGCAACCACATTTTCCAATGAAAGGAACCAGGGCATTTTGGGAAAAGGCTGCTTCTAGTAGTGGGGCAGGAAATACAAAAGATGAAATTTAAGCATCTGATAGTGCCAGAGAGTGAGGAAGTACCCCAAAAAGAAAAAGAAATCACAATGATGGAGATATGTCAATGAGATTCAGGGGGACATCAGACTCACAGACCTAAGAGATAATGTCTGATGTGCACCTCCAAGATATGTGTTGAGAGTTCAGAACCCAAGTCACATTTTCAGGGCATAGAATTTCCAATAAGCAACTTATATGGTATAAAATCAGAATACCCATACTGATGGTGGTAACTGTCCTGCAAGTGGTCTGAGCATTACCAGAGTCAAGTCACTTTCAACCTCAGGAAGCACAGGGAAGAGTTAGAAGGCTCTTATTCAAATTTATCCAGGTCCCTGACTCGCAGTGATAACAAATTGGCCTTCCCGGGTTATTCTGCTATAGCAGTAGTTTTTTTCAGGGCTAATTTTGCATACAAAATTCCCAGTAACAGTTGACATGGGAATGTAGGTGGGATACAATATGGAGGTATTATAGAGAACGTTTTCCCCATCTTTAACCTGGTTCCTTTTTGTGCTTCGTATCAGCACCTGCTTCTGCCCTGAATCATAAACTATTTCTGCATTATGGAACATTCACTGAGAAACACAAAACAAATATCAACCCATATGTGTCTGCTCTGCCTTGAATAAACAACAGATCCAGTAGTAACAAGAATAATTACATTATGCTTCTAAAAATTTCATGAGGAAATGAGTCTCTGGTTACTAACAAAATGAGTTTCTTCTTACAACAATGTTGCAATCCTTGCATCACCAAACAACATTAGGATACTTTAGACTTTCCATGATCGTGTCCACTTTAGGCAGTAGAGGGGAATAGATCCTGAAGAAACAGGCAGTGTTTGACGTCACTGAACCAGGAAATAAATTCAGACCAAAATGGATCGAGAAGTCTTCAACCTTAACTCTCATTCACTTGGAGGTTGAGAGACACAGATGTTCAAAGGGGAATGTTTCAGTGATAGAGAGAGTGAGACAGGGAATGTATAAAGAGTGTATCTTGCCCATGGGAATGAACCAGGTTTGAATCTAGAGCAGACATTGGGAAAAACAAAAAAACTAAAACACTAAAACTGGCCTGCAGGCCAAATTTGGTCCTACCTGTTTTTCTAGAGCTTTACTGGAATGAAGTCCATTTATTCACAAATTATCTATGGCTGCTTTCCCACTGCAGAATTGAGCAACAGAGATGTTATGGTCCATAAACCTGAAACATTGACCACCTAGACCTTCATAGAAAAAGTTTGCCAGCCTCTGATAAAAAGAGCAAAATGCAAGCTGGATTATCTAGAATATTTGGGATATTCTCTATTATTATTTTCCTTTTTATTCCTAATTTTTTGGTAATCATTAGAAAAAAATGTCCAACTGTATCTCAAACTATAATAAACCAAGAGTAACATCCTTTCTCTAAATTTAGACCAGAATGTTGAAGGACAAACTTCTGGCGAATGGGTGAAGCTATAATGGGGCTAGGAAGTCATCTGTGGAATTATTTGAATGTGCAAAGCACCCATCCCTTCCATAAGATTCTCCTCAGAGGCCCACCTCAGAGGTCACTGTTTCTTTACATATTCTGTCTGTGACTCTATATCTTTTGTCTTATTGTGAAAGAAATAAATGATGCTTACTATAGTAAAATACACAAAATAGTTTAAGACCCAAATCACAGACTAGATTTTTACTGAGAATTATATTCTTTACCATATGATTTGAACAAGTTCATTCTTCAAACCACTGTTGCTAAGGCTCTATCAGCATAATCAGAATATAGCCTGCCAGACTATCATAATATTTTCATTCCTAGGTTTGGTTATTAAATATGAATGGCCATGATGTGTGTTCAGCAGGGCTAGTTCTCATCCCATCATTATTTATTCATCCATTCAACAAACATTCATTGAGCACGTACTTTAAACCAGTTCCCTGTTTGGGAGCTTACATTTCATAAAAGGCACATTCACAGTATAAGCCAAGCGCTTTCTGAAATTTTCTCTGTGTGTCTGGCGTCATGCAGAGCAGGAGCAGTGGTTTTACTCTGGAGTTCACTTAGCTGGAAATACAGGTTGTCAAATGTATATAAGAGAAAACTATTGACAAGGTGTTGGCACTCTCTATTTTGTCAACATTGAAGAGCTTAGAGAAAATTTTACCTGTGTTTCTCTGGCTTTTAAAAATGAGTTTAGGAGTAGAGCAAACATGGGCAATCAAAAATTAAACGGAGACACGTGTTATAGGAAAAGTCTTCCATTTCTGAGAGGGAAAATAGAAGAGTCCTCATTGGAGAAAGCAGAGGAAGCATGCATAGGCTAAGGGCATAATATATAAGACAAGGAAAACAGTCATGTCTACTCACATTCACTGGGGAGGTATTGCATAGTGAATGAGTGCCTTGAAATTATCTCCTGGGAAAGAGGGAGAAATGAAGTCAGTAGGTGAAGACTTCTACCAGCCAAGTTATCCCCCCAACAACTGAGCATCATTATTGGTATGCTAAAGTGAATTGAACCCCAAGCAACTACTATCAAGATTCTTGCTAATTCAGCCTGGGGATAGATTGGCCTCTGATGCCCCAGCCAGCCCATGGCAGGGTGAGCTGAGCTGCATACTGAGCCATAGGCACCAGGTAGAAACACAGGAACAAATTCTAAAGCATTATTCCTCCTAATGTTCCATTAATATTTAAACCTTTTTAAAGGAAATACTTATATTTAATTTCAAACATCGTAGTGAAAATCCCTTTGCTTTGAAATCAGAACACCCTCAGATGTGCCACATTAAGGTTGTCAAATGCATTCTGCTTTGCCAGGAGGAGGAATGGAAAGAGTTTAGGAAAATAAGAGTTAGCTTGAGTCTCCAAAGTAATCATGGGAGAGGGGAGGGAAAATTCTAAACCAAGAGAATGTTTCAAAAGGAAAGAATGAGAAATGAATGTCACTGAAATCATACAAGTTGATTATTTGTTTAGACCGAGGGAAAGAACCCCACATAGATTTTAGTATTTTCTTATTGTTATAGCACATACTTAGCTTTTCATTCAAAGTTTCCTAGTCTACATTTGATATGCAGAACCAAATACATTTAAAGGTAAGTTGTCAGCCCTAATATAATGTTTGTTACTGTGTGTAATTACTGAAGAGATACACCCACCTTTGTAAAGGAAACTGCACTCTTTTATTCACCTTCCATGTTAAGGAAATGTTTATTTCTTCTGGGGTATCATTTTTTCAAATTGCTTTGAGGCTTGCTAGATGTTTGTGGAGATTTTCATAAACAAAGCAAGGTTTCAAATGGTTTTGTGAAATTCTGTAATTTGCCAGAGGGTATATTTCTGACTAGTTTCTTTTTATTTTTCTGCCTCCAAATTACATTTCCATCCCTACCCTGTCACTCTGCAGTTCTCCCCCACAGCAAGTGACAAGTGAATGCTTTGTTTGGTAATTATTTATTGAATAGCTTGTGGTCAGCATGGTACCTGGCAAATAGTCAGTGCTCAATAGCAAGCCCTTGGTTGCATCTTGAGGATGTGTCCATGCCAAGGGTACTTTGGAATACATTGAATGGAATACAGAGTCTGTCTCTAGGTAGGATCTAGAAAATAGAACATCATGAAAGTTGTTTAGAAAAAATCATCATGGAAATTCAGAATAGAAAGCATACCCTCTGTTAGGGGTTTCAGAGAAGTGCTTCTGATAAGCAGGCCTTAGAGTGGGGCTAGAATAATGTTTTTATTGAGATATGTGGAAACATAGGACAAGATCATCATGGGCTAAAGGGATAAGAACAGGGTTGGGGGAAATGTATGGACACTCCAGTCCCCAGTAGATAAAAAATTGCAATGTGTGCCATCGCTGAAACTGCAGGAAAAAATAATAAAAAAGACAAGAGAGAAACTTATCAATGCAACATTGATGTTTCTTGCCTTTGACTATGTTGTTTTAAGTACCTGCGAAATCCATGAAGTAGTTACAGAAAGACAAAATTTTTGCCCTTGGGTTTCTCTCTGTTCAGTGGTAGAGACTAACAGATAATTCAATATTTTTAATGTAAATACTATGATTAAAGCAGGCATGGAGATGGGGCATCTAATTTTGATTGGGCTGGACTGTCAAGGAAGGCATCCCAGAAGATAAATGGAACTCTTCCTTGAAGGGTAAAAAGCAGCTTTCAGGCAGGTAAGGAGAGCGAATCAGGAAGGCCTTTCAGACACAGGCAAGGAGCTGTATGAGTAAGCACTACAATGAGATTTCTCACAAATATATTTCAACACATTTTACCCAGCATGGATTATTAACCACGAATCCCTTTAAAACTTGTGTTATTAATACTCACTTTCTAAATAGGACATAAGCTGGGGATTGTAGTTCAATGGTAGAGTGCTTGCCTAGCATGTGCGAGACCTTGAGTTCAATCATCAGCACTGCAAAAATAAATAAATGAATAAATAAGACAAAAAAATTCGTTCACTAAACAAATGTTGATTAAACCAAGTGTCCACATAAGTTTATCAGCTTTTTTGGCTTTCCTCCTGGCTTTTCTCATGAGGTTTTCTCTGCCTGGGTATGTCAATCTCTTCCATTTTCACCCACAAATTGTCTGTCACTAGCAAGCCATTGAGCATCCACCATGACCCATCCATCCAAAAGCCATCAATCATCACAATGAAACTTTTGCTGGTAGCTTAAAACCCCTCCCACTTCTTTTGAGCCCCCCAATACAGTTTCATTGTACTCCCTTTTTATACCTACTACATTTTTCTTTATAAATTACATTTATACAAAAAGTTTATAAGGACAAATATTATATTTTATTTTAGTCTATGGAAGACTCGAAGACTTCATGCACCAACATTTGCTGAAATGAGTTGACGAAATTGTTACAAGAATAAATCAACTATATGTGTGTGGGTCAGCACTGTCTCTGTTTCCCTGGGCCTGTGTGTATAATTACTGAAAAACATGTTCATAACTGTAAAGGACTCTACAGAAATCTTTGACACTCTTTCCTTGATAAGAAAAATGTTTCTTTTTTCCAAGTCATCATTTTTCAAACTGCATTGAGGCTTGCTAGATGCTTGTAGAGATTTTCATAAACAAAGAAAAATTTCTATATTTTACAAGAACAAAGTCAGTTGTAATTTAGAGTTGTTCATTAAAGATGCATATTATAAGCCCAATGGCAATGGCTAAAAAAGATGTTAGAAAATACAGCTAAAAAGACAATAGAACACTAAAATGGTATGTTACCTTCTTTAACACAGAAGAAGGTAATGAAATAGTAAAATTAAAAATAAGATAAATAGAAAACAAACATCAAAATACATTGGGAATAGAATTTGAAAGCAATATCCAACATATGCTATCTACAAGAAACACCAGCTAAATTCAGAGATACAAATAGCTTAAAAGTAAAAATAATTAAACAGTATACATAATTTGGGTGATTATATTAATATACTAATTAATTTAACATAAGAAAAATAAACATTAAGACAAAACTTCTAGGGGATACAAAAGAGACCATAATAATTACAGTCTACATTGCAGTAAGATATACCTCTAAACATATATGTGTGTGTGTTTAAAGTAGTTATAAAGAAAGAATTAAAAAAAATAAATTAGCAGTTTTTAAATTCATCATAAATCAGTAAGTATATAATATACAGAATAGTGACTATAGTTTATAGTTATAGTTTATAGTTTTTTATTGCCCATTTTTATTAAGTTGCCTCTTTATTATTGCGTTCTTTAAATATTCAGTATATATGTCCTTACTTAATAAAAATAAAAATCAATATGGTCATATCAATATACCTACAAGAAACATAAGAGAGAATTTATTGCCTTCATATAGGTAAATTTTCTTAGATAAAATACAAAAAATGATGTTCAATAAAAGAAAAAAATTATAAAGTCCCCTTCATCAAAACTTTTGCTTGCCTAAGCATATTGGCATATTGTCAAAGAAGACAAAGATTGGTTTAAATATATATATATATATGTATGTATATATATATATATATATATGCAAATTATTATAACAAATACTCGACACATGTACAGAGCCATAAATGCCTAAAGGCACATAAAGAGATGATCAACATCACAAGTCATAAGAAAATGCAATTTACACCCACAGTAAGCTACCACTACTCATCCACTAGAATAACTAATATCCAAAAATCAACAATAGTAAATGTTAATTGAAAAAGTAGATAAAAAGTTACACTACAGAGCTATAGTAACAAAAAACAGCATGGTATTGGCACCAAAACAGACATGAAGACCAAAGGTACAGAATGGAAGACACAGAGACAAACTCACATAAATACAGTTATCTCATACTATACAAAGATACCAAAAACATACATTGGAGAAAAGACAGCCTCTTCAACAAATGGTACTAGGAAAACCGGAAATCCATATGTAACAAAATGAAATTAGACCCTATCTCTTACCCTGCACAAAACTCAACTCTAAGTAATCAAAGACCTATGCATTAAACCAGAGACGCTGCACCTACTGAAAGAAAATGTAGACCCAAATCTCCATCATGTCAGCTTAGGAACTGATTTCCTCAACACAACTCCAAAAGCTCAAAAAGTAAAATCAAGAATCAATAGATGAGATTGTGTCAAACTAAAAACCTTCTTCACAGCAAAGGAAACAATCAAGAACATGAAGAGAGCCTACAGAATGGTAGGAAGTCTTTGCCACTTGTATCTCAGATGGAGCATTAATCTCCAGGATATATAAATAATTCAAAAAACTTAATAGCAGAAAAACAAAACAAATAATCAATAAATGGGCTAAGGAACTGAAAAAGCATTTCACAGAAGAAATATGAATGGTCAAGAAATATATGGAAAATTGTTCAACATCTACAGCAATTAGAGAAATGCAAATTAAAACTACACTGAGATTTCATCTCACTCTGGTCAGAATGGCAATTATCAAGAATACAAATAACAATAATATTGGATTGGTGAGAATGTGGAGGAAAAAGTACACTCATACATTGCTGGTGGGACTGCAAATTGGTGCAACCACTCTGGAAAGCAGTATGGAGATTCCTTAGAAAACTTGGAATGGAACCACCATTTGACCCAGCTATCCCACTCCTTGGCATATATCCATAGGACTTAAAATCAGCATACTAAACTGACACAGCCACATCAATGATTATAGCAGCTCAATTCGAAATAACTAAGTTATGAAACCAACCTAAGTACCCTTCAATAGATGAATGGATAAAGAAAATACGGTACATACATAAAATGGAGTATTACTCAGCCATAAAGTAGAATGAAATTATGTCATTTTCCAGTAAATTCATGGAGCTGGAGATTATCATGCTAAGTGAAGTAAGCCAATCCCAAAAAAGCCAAAGGCCAAATGTTCTCTCTGACATGCAGATGCTGACTCACAATAGGCTGTGGGGAGAGAGGAGTAGAAGTTCACTAAATTGGACAGGGGAAGGGAGGGGAGGTGATAATGGGAAAGACAGTAGAATGAATCAGACATTACTTTCCTATGTTCATATATGAATACACAACCAGTGTAATCATGTACAACCACAAGAATGGGAAGTTATATTCCATTTATGTATGATATGTCAAAATACATTCTATTCTCATATATAACTAAAAAGAAAAAAAAAAAACAGCAGAGCGCAGTGGTGCACACCTGTAATTCCAGTGGCTCAGGAGGCTGAGGCAGGAGGTTCTCGAGTTCAAAGCCAGCCTCAACAAAAGTGAGGTGCTAAGCAACTCAGTGAGACCCTGTCTCTAAATAAAGTACAAAATAGGGCCAAGTGCCCCTGAGTTCAATCCCTGGACCTCCCCCCCCCAAAAAAAAAAACTAATATCCAAAAAAATAATCCAGCCTCATCAACTAATTGAGGCCCAAAGCAACTTAGGGAGACTCTGTCTCAAAATATTTTTAAAAGGGCTTGGGTTGTGACTTGGGGATTAAATACACTTGAGTTCAATCCCTAGTACCAAAAAAAAAAAAAAAATAGAGCAGCAGAAACTCTCATAAACTGATAGTAGAAATGCAAAATGTTATAGTCACTTGGAATATATTTGGCAGTTTCTTCAAATGTTAATAAATCTACCATGAAGAAACAATTCCACTTACAGATATTTAATCAAAATAAATTGAAATTAAAATATTTATCCACACAAGGACTTTCATGCAGATATTTATAACTATATTCTTCCTAACATTAAAAAACAATGAAAATAACTGATGACTTGATAAACAAAACATGAATTAACCATCCAATAGAATACTCATATGCAATAAAAAAGAAAGATTCTACTATACACATTATTGAATCTCAATAGTATTATTCTAACTGAAAGAAGCCAAAGGGGTACATACCCTGTGATTCTAATTGTATGACATTCTAGAAAAGGAAAAACTATAACTAAAACAAAAAAGTTAGATCAAAGGTTCCACAGTTTGTAGAGTAGTTGTGATGTCTGACTGCAAAGACTAGATTGAGGGGTGATAAATATGTCCTACACCTTTACTATGGTGGTGGTGGTTTTATGGCTGTATATAACCACCAAAACTCACTGACTTTATTCTTCCAATATGTGTCTTGCAGTATGTAACCTATACATCAATAAAATTACTTTAAAAATATATATTATAATAAAAACTAACATCAGCTGAACCCTAAAAAACAAATATTTTTATATTTCTTTTGACCAATTGATAACAAAATTATATTTTGATTAAGATAACATCTGATCTTTTATATTATGTAGAAACAATCCACAGACTGAAAAGTGAAGTTAAAATATTTGATTGACTTTGAAAATGTTGTATATTTTTGAAAGCCCATATTCCTAAGACATGACAAAAACAAGAGCATGATTTAAAGGGAGGATCATGGAAAAAAGATGACAATCCATGTGACAGCTGCACACAGGGAATTAGGTAGGAGATAGAAAGAGTCGGACTGGGGAATAGTTATATACCAAGAAATTATTAACTACCCAGGGGAAAAAAAAAAGAGTGAAGATATAGAAAAAAACTGAGGGGTAAAACAGCTGATGGCCAGGAGACCAGAACACTGATCACTGGAATTTAAATCACCCTCAGATTGACTTTGATTCTGGTTTCCTAAGAGATGCAGAAAGAAGTGAGATCTGAGGGAGAGCGTGGACAAGATGAACAGGTGTGACACATAAAACCGACACACAGGACATGGCTTCAGGATATTAGAAATGGAAATACACACAAGAAAACTCTAGGGCTTCAAGCCAAAAGGTCAGCTTTTATGTAGGGAGAGTCTAATATTAGTCTCCAGTTAAAATTCTATTTTCAAATCTCATTATCAAAGAGCTCCACAATACATCCACTTTCTGTTATTCAGAATCATTAGAGTGAATATTTTATGGCCAGTTAACACATCCTGGAAAGTAAAAGCCTCTATAGTTTAATCAAGAGTTGATATGAATTAAGAAGTAGAGAAAAAACTTCAGGATCAGCTCTCCACTTTTGAGGAGCTATTAAATATGCACCTCAGGGCTGGGATTGTGGCTCAGCCTCAGCGGTAAAGCGCTCGCCTAGCACAGGCAGGACCCGGGTTTGATTCTCAGCACCACATTAATAATAATAATAAAGGCATTTTGTTGTGTCCATCTATAAAAAAGAATTTCTCTCTCTCTCTCTCTCTCACAAAAAAAAAAAAAAATATGCACCTCACCCTTCCTAAGTCACACAGCTCTGTGTGCATTTTATGTGTGTGCTGGAAGACTGGACAGGCTTCCTGCTCTCTAACCACTCCCTGCCCACTCCCCTGTTCCATTCTGCAAAGTTCCTTAGAAGTCTCTAATACCAAAATGGAGACATTGTAAAGACCCAGCTCTTCTCTTCATTTGAAGTTTTATTTCTCATATCTCATTAATTTCACTAATTACCTTAATTACCTTCCTGCAGTTGTTAAAAAAAAAAATCGGAGATGAAGGATGGAAAGGCTTGCTGTAGTAGAGCAAGCATTGGACTTGGAACCACAGTCTTGGCTCAGATTTCCATCTGTTTCTGTAAGTACCCATCCCACGTGCTTTCAAGGTACCTTTTGTGTGTATTAAGCCTAGTTTCTACGGCTGTAATGCAATCACGCCTTTTCCCTATCCCCCAAGTTGATAACTTCCTTGCAGGCAATAATTGTCCATTATCGCCAAATCCTTCTGACCCATGAGAGTGGCATGACTGGTACAATAAATGACAGTAAATAGGTCGCCTTCTCTGAGTTTCATCTTACTATCAAGAAATTTTAAAAGGAAATTGGTTATTTTTAGAATATTGTAAGATTACAAATATATTTACATTATACTTGTGTCACAAATATAATGAAAAATAGCATCATGAAGTAGAAGGTCACTTAATACTTATATTCATCAAACAATTTTTCAAAATGTACTTTATAGCATACTATTTCATGTAATGGTAAGTACCGCTGTAATAAATAAATTATATCCAAGAAAAAGCTTCAAACTTTCGTTGGCAACCTACTATTTGTCTAAACAATAGGTTAAATAGATAAATCCAGAAAAATCATAGACTTTTGAAGATTCTCTCAAATTTGTATTAATAGAAATTGCCTGGCAGCCAAACACAAAATAAGAAATTGGCATTTATTTGTGGATCAATGCTTCCATGACCTGGGGACGCAAGAAGCCAAAGGTGAAGGACATACCCCAAATAAACTATTAGGTTTTTTTCCTAAAGACACAACAACATGTTAGTTATCTTGCAGAGAGGATTGTTTGTGAAAACAGCCATCAATTTATTCATCTATTCTTCCTTCCAGTTCATCCTTCAACCAACAATATTGAATATTCCATTCAATAAATAATACATTCTATAAATATGTTTTGATTATCTACTAGATGCCAAGATATCGAAGAAACACTGACTAGTAAGATATATTCTGTGCCACCAGGTGTGGTGGGACATGCCTGTAATCCCAGTGACTCAGTAGGAAGGAGGATCACAAGTTCAAAGCCAGCCTCAGCAAAAGTGAGGTGCTAAGCAACTCAGTGAGACCCTATCTCTAAATAAATAAAAATAGGGCTGGGGATGTGCTCAGTGCTCAAGGGCCCCTGAATGAATCCCCAGTACCAAAAAAATATATATATATATATATATATTCTGTGCCTTAAAGATACCTACAAATAGCAGAGGGGATTTCTGTACACAAGACCAATGCTATTTTAGTATTTAGCCTATGTGTTACATATATATTGCTGTAGAAATTTTTGAATGCATATCATGGTGCAGAATCTTTCTCTGACCAGATCATGGAAATATTCTTGAAATACAAACCTGCAATGTCAAGTAAATAGTTATTTTTCTTGAGAACTACTTCCTGCGCAAACTTTAAAAGTTTTTCTCTGCTCACTAAGCCACCAAGGATAAAATATACATATATGTTTTATAAATAAAATATTTCACTTTCTATATAAAATATTTTACTTTTATTAGGTATGTTCAAGGGGAGGAAATGTTGTCTGAGTAGGTTAGAACTAATGACCATGCTTTAGGTATGAAAGGGCTTAGAATTGAACTCAGATTTAACAATACAGAGGTTAGTGACCATGACAAAAAGAAGACTAAGGGGAGTGATGGACATGCAAATCTGACCAGAATGGGACAAAGACAGAAAAAGAAATGAGAAAGTTTAGGCCGTCAGTGTAGACAACTCCTTCAAGGAGTTTTTTTTTTCCATAAAGGAGAACAGAGAAATGCTAAAGAGGAAGAACAGTCGACTAAATAATGGCATTTTTAAAGTAATTAAAATACTTTACTGGAGAGGAAGAAATTGAGGATGAAAGGCAGAGAGATGAAAAGTATAGGAATCAAGTGGAGACACAGTAAGACCCAGCACAGGCAAGAATCATTTGGCTTGACCTAGGAGCAGAACACTCTTCTAGAATCTGTGCTTTAGAATGATATTCCAACTGTGTGCAATGTTGTATGACCTACTTTATTTGGGGGGAAACATTTTGGGTTACTTTTTATAACATTTTAAAATAGGATGTCTCGTTGGGTTTTACATGCATCTAAACAAGGTATTCCACATGTTTGGAAATTACATACTTCACACACCTGAAGTCCATGTCTGGCTCTAATTTTCAATGCTTAAATAAAGTGGTTCCCTGGGAATCACCTAACCTACCAAAAAAGGAGTCCTTCAATTTCAATTCGATTGCTCCAGAAACAAACAAACAAACAACAACAACAACAAAACAGTCACACACACCTCAGAGTTCCCTAGGTAGAGTTATCTAAGATGAACTGAAATTTGCAAATGTCATTGAGCACTTGAAACTGAGTTTGAGGTCAACACTGACTTGAGAAATGTTTTAACTTTTTGTTTTAAAAAAAAATCTTGAATTTCTCAAATATAAAGACTATGTAAAGCACTAGAGTAGGTTGATTAAAAGGTATTTCTTAGTTTCCAGTTCCATGAATTTTCCATCCATTCTTTGAGTGAGCTATACATATGTAAAATATATTGCTATAGTTTGAAATAAATAAAACATTTCTGCATTATTTCTAGAACAGCATGCTCCTTTTTCTCTTTCGCTATTATGTTGAAACAGCAGAACAGTTCTTTAAAAATCTGGATTGAAGAGATTGGAAAATAACCAAATGCTATGAAAATACCTTTCACAAAACTTTGATGAAAAAAAAAAATTAAATTTGAAAAGTAATTTATGCTACAGTGCTTTGAGGTTTTAGACTGTTTGAGATTTTTTTTTGAAAGTCAAAAGCTTAATAGTTGATGGTAATGATGTACCAATTCAACATCTATAAGTTATTTTTCCTCAGCATTATTAAGGTTTCATTTAAGCAGCTTTTTCAAAGCTTACAATTTTCTTTCCTTACACATCACATTCAAACCAAGCCAGGCACTAACAAAAGTGTGGTGATTTTGAATGTTCCTAATGTATTGTCACTTCTGTAGCTAACTGGGCTAGCTTAGCTCAGGCTGCCATAACAAAATGCCATAGATTGAGTGGTTTTATACCACAGGAATTTATTTCTCATGGTTATGGAAATTGGAAAGTCTAAGATCAAAGGGCAAGCCAATGTGGTTCCTGGGGAGGGCTGTCTTCCTGGGCCTGTGGTCATATCCTTTCGTGTTTACACATAGTGCTTAAGAGAGAAAGCTCGGATCTCTCTAGGAAGACAAATTCCACTGTGGGGGGTGGGAGAGGCACACCCTCATGACTCTAATTACCTCATCAAACCCTAATTACCTTCCAAATTCCCCACCTCCAAATACCATCTCACTGGAGGTTAAGGCTTCAACATATGAATTTTGGAGGAACACCATCTTTCAGTCCTTAACACTAACCATCTCACACAATTAAACAGAACTGAACAATGCATCATTTTTAAGACACAGTATATCAGACACTACTTTGTCACAACCCTTCCATGTGCACATTTCTCTCCCTTTGTGACCAAGTACCAAACCAAGCATCCTACATAGACTCAATCCTAAGCAAGCCTAAGGCTTATTCATAAAAACCATGGTAGTCACCAAGCAGATGGTAGCAGATGCCTATAATTTCAGCAGCTCAGGAGACTGAGTCAGGAGGCTGGAAAGTGTAAAGCCAGCCATAAAGCCAGCCTCAACAACTTAGCAAGGCCCCATGCAACTTAATGAGACCCTGTCTCAAAATAAAAAGTAAAAAGGGCTAGGGATGTGGCTCAGTGGCTAAGTGTCCTTATGTTTAATCCCTGGTCCCCCCCCCCCAAAAAAAAAAGAAGAAAGAAAGAAAGAAAGAAAGAAAGAAAGAAAGAAAGAAAGAAAGAAAGAAAGAAAGAAAGGAAAGAAAGAAAAGAAGAAAAAGAAAGAAAGAAAGAAAACCATGGTAGTCACTACACTTCTAGACAGACCACTTCACCTAAGGCCAGATACTTCAGAACACATTTGAGAAATTTTTTTTTTGTCTAAGTACTATAATTATACAAGTACTTCAAAAAGTCTGCTACTACCTAGCCATGAGTTTCAGGAGGTTTTCATTCCCATTTAGCATTCAAAACTGGTGACTATACATCATTTTTCTTTTTGTCCTGAAGAGAAAGGAAAAGATTTTGCCATGTACAAATATAAAATTTGGTTTAAGATCTTAAGTAATAAATTTTCACCTATCGATGGCTGACTTTTCCTGCCATCCTTTAAAGAAGAGATGCTTCGTTATCCTTGGAGAGCTAAAACACAATTTTGTTTTCACCTCATTTTCCATAAGTCCAATGTCTTCAGAGTAAGCAGAAGTGAAGGAAGAGAGACTTTAAATATTAATCACTGCATGCAATATCCAGGCAGAACAAATAACTGACAGGCAATTTCCAGCTTTTACACGTTGTTCTTGAAAAGGCTCACTAGCAATGGCCCAGCAGGGACCACCTCTCTGTGATAGGCATTGTTATTTTCTGTATGCTTATGTTCAGATTGCACAGAATATCATGCATGCTTTTACCTCAATCATTAAGCAAATCAAAGACTTTATATGCAAAAGCACCCCCATATTATATAGGAAGATAGTACACACTTCTCTCTTTGAAGAAAGAGATGAAAGATTTGGACAGGAAGAGGGACAAAGAAAAGAATGAGCCGGGGATGTTAGATTAGATTGAAACCAGGATGTCCATTGAACCTGAAGTTATTTCCACATATGGTCACATTAGAACACATCCTTATTTGTCTTCCTGTCACTTTCTCCAGATTGACAAATCAGCCTTGACTGATACCATTAACCCTGGAACTGATAAGCATTATTGAACTAGGTTGTGAGAAGAAAAGAATCCAACAGAGCTGTAAATGTAGCTGAAAAATTAAAAGCGTTTAGCCCACCAATAGGCTTCTCCCAATAGTACGAATTTAGTATCTAAGGCACACTTTTACAGTGAGACATGAAAACACAAAATATCTATGCATTCAGAAAAATGAGAGAGTGAAGGCTTCTAATGAACAGGCAAAGTTTCTAGAGTGAGATTTGTTCCTGAAAGAACACTGAAGAAGCCTTCTTGGGTACATTCTTTTAAAATATTGAGATTGCCTAACTTTCTTAGTGGAGTACCACATTTCTAAAGACCTCAGCCTTAAGACAATGCATCCACCATTCAGAACCTTGAGGGATCCAAGATGACAGGCTAGAGGGAGGCTGCATTCTGTGTCACTCAGGGACCTGGGATTCAAGTAGTAGAAATACTATTTCTCTGTGAGTGATTAGAGGATCCCAACAGCTATTCCTGCACACAGGAATCTGGGCAGCCATTCCCAAGCAGAGACACCTGGAAGCTGCCCATATGCAGGAACTCCAGGCTGCCACCAAATCAACTTGGTCATTTTAACTTTGAGAAAGACCTGGTGCATCTCTGAGGGAGTGGCAGTAGAGAAGCTGACCATCAAAATGTCCTCCATCCTTCAAAATAGTGTCTTCTCTTCTCTATGAGGCACTCAAAATTGGTTTAATTGTTATGAATGTATTGTTAAATAAGAATTCCCATTATCAATATTGAAACAAATCCCAACCATATCTGGAACTTTCTAACCATCAGCATAATTCAACATGGAAGGAGGTAAGGAAGGATAATATGAAAACTTCTTCCCTGGTGATTCTGCTACCCAAAGGCAGAAGATTGGACAAGACTCCCAAGGACTTCCTCCTTCTACTTTATAGAAACATGGCTTCTAGTTCACGTAAGGAGATATGATTCTGGGCAAGATAAAGTAAGCACACTCCATCTTTTCCCTCCCACTGAATATGGCTATTAACACCAGAACAGAAACAGGTTGTTTGAGAACTTCAAAAAGAAAAAAAGGCAACGGGTAGATTGGAAAGAAGACCACGGTCCAAAGCCTCACCAAGCCTGTGGTTAAGTTCATCATTTGTTGGAAGCCATATATGAACTATGGATTTTGTTTGAGTCATTAAGGCAGGGAAGCTGCTTTTCTGGGAATTTCTGGGTGAAATATCCCAGTTTGAGAAGCCCAGCTCATGCTGGTGCCCTGCCTTAGCCCACAGTCCCAAGTTCAAACGTAGTGCCTGGAGATGAGTATAACCTGCCAAGCACCAAACAACCTGTTTTCCCCACTAATCCTGTTTCAAAAAGAAGCTCCTTACTGATCCTCTTTGGTGTGTGCCGCTATAGACAAACCATTCTCTGGCTTTTCTCTCTGTTAGGATCAGACCCATCAGGTCCCTTTCACCTGTCAGGCCCCTGCTTCAATTAATTCCCTGCATTTTTTGGTCTTTATTTCTTAATATTACTTTCAAAGCTTATTTCCAGCTGGCCCACACCTCCAACAGTTACCAAACTCCCTGCCTGGGCAGAAATCATTGTTTTTTGTTTTGTTGTTTTGTTTTGTTTTCTGCTCTGGTACTCAGAATGTTGAGAGAATTCAGGGCTGTGCTCACCCTGAAATAGATTAATATTCTAGATAACTTGTTAACTGCCTTTGGGGATTGGCTTATTTATTTCACTTAGCATAATAGTCTCCAGTTCCATCTCCAACCAGGAAGAAATCTTTTTTTTTTCTTCTGACCTCTTCTTTCCCTCTGTCTCTTTCTTCTCCTTATTCTTTTTATTTGTCTTTGCTTTGATTTGGTCTTTAAAGAGGAGATCACATCACTTCACTCTATTATTCCTGGGTTTCGTAGATTTGGGTGTGTGAGGCCATTTTCAGATGCTGCCCATTAGATGCTAGGAATGAGCCCTGGCTGAGGGGATCAGATATGCTGAATTTCACACTCTGAATTTCTGTGACTTTGACAATCATTTAACCTCTCTGAGATTACCAGCATGATGATACTAACACCACATTTTAATATTGACATGTGCATCACATTTCTAGGACTGCTTTAAGAAAATATAATGTCCCTGAATTTGTGTATAAAACAAATGTAAATTCTTTTACAATTTCTTAAATTAATATATCAGTTATGCCCACTTTCAGTCAAATCTCATAGACTACAATTTTTAGGAAAATGTGCAGATATAATTTTTCACTTAAAGTATTCTAAGCTTACTTCTTGTTTCTCCTATACTCAACAAGATAAGAAACACTTCTGCTTATATTTGGCATTCAGATGAACCTAGAGATTTTGGTTGCTTCAAAATTGCTTAAGTAATATTCTAGATAACTTGTTAACTGCCTTTCCAATACAAACACACTAACTTTTCCTTTACAATATTTCAAAGGATTTATTGCCTCATTGGCACTTCAAGGAATATGCTAGAATGATACATAATGCTTTTTCCTGCGTTGACATCCTATAATTCCATGACTGTGGGATTTAACTTTGAGAAAGACCGGGTGCCTGTCTGAGGGAGTGGCAGTAGAGAAGCTGACCATCAGAATCTCCTTCATCCTTCAAAACAGTGGTTTCTCTATGAGGCACTCAAAATTGGTTTAATTGTTATGAATGTTTCTTCTATCCCTGGTTTTTCTAGTGTTTTACACATGAATGCACATCTATTTTTTCTTTCCTATCTTTTACAACATATTCAGCACAACTTGGTTCTCATGTGATCACAACCCATTCCTACTCCCAGGTGGGCAAATCCTGGACATCTACAAGTTATGTTGAAATAGGGTTAAATTTCAAAATGAAGACTTGTAGATTAGAGATGTTTTCATGATAAAGCTAAGCAGGGTACCATGGGAAGCACTACATTAAAGTTCACTTCTTTTCTGGATTGACTTAGGAGAAATTTACATAGACCCATGGGGTAAAGTGTCATTCAGTTAAAAAAAAAAAAAGCCCTCTGTTTGGTAGGTACATAGTACTATTCAGAACCACATATGACTCGTTCATCTGTTTTCCTGTATTATTCTTCTCAAATAATTATTATCATTACTCCATCTCAGTGCATTATTTATTTTTTAGAATCTCAAAAGAGGATTGTAGATTTCCATATACATCAATAGAAATCTAGAATTACCCATACTAAATATTTAGTACAACTGTGTTCCCATGTAATCATAACCAGTTCTAATTTCCAGGTGAGCATCAGGAAGTATTCAGTGAATATGTGTCTATCTATCTATCTATCTATCTATCTATGGATTGAACCAATTTTCTCACTGTTCAAATGAATGCTTTTTTTTAAAAAAAAAAAGTTCTATAATCTCTGTCACACCTACTTTTGCTTATTTTCCACACAATATTTCCTTAAAAATGATCAGGAGAAATTTTCATGTTGCATATTCATAGCTCTTAAACAATACATAAAGATGTCCCTAGATGACTAAATCTGTCTGGTGCAACCTATTGGCCCTTTGCATTCAGCTCAGTGAATGAAAAAGATCATTGAAGATTTGTGTTCAGATTGTTTCACCACATATGAAGGTATTGTGATAGTCAGTTACTGAGTGTGTGTGCATGTGCACAACAATTTAAGAATCCACAGCATGTGAACATAATCATTACAAAAATATCATGTATATAGAACAGTGTGATTAGAAAACTTCTGTTTCACCAGTAAATATGTACTAAGGAAAGTGTAGCTTTCTTTCTTAAACTTAACTCTAACTGAACTTTAATCTTAGTGGTTGGGTTTATCCTACATGGTAACAGGTAATTGTTTATAAATCTGTTCATTCAACAGTCACTGAACATATTTTTTTTTCTTAGAAGTTAACAATGTTTCTTTGTTTGTTTTCAGTACTGGATATTGAACCCAGGACCTCACAGATACTAATCAAGTGCTCTATCACTGAGCTACATCCCCAGCCCTCTTCTAAAGTTCTTGACATTGTCTTTTTCTTTTTTAACCAAGGCAATTCATTCATTGTCTAAGTCTTTCACATAGTCAAGAAATGTGTAAGGGATTTTAGAGGAGTCCTGGAGTCCATAGTAATTCTGTATAGACTAAGCCTCAAATTTCCTCTTGATCTATTGTAGCCACACAACCAAGATCAGATGGCAATAATTTCAGCATGCCAACAGGTTAAATTATAATGTGCCACAAGAACACAAGGGCAATGACAAAGTTCAAAGCTACGTATCACCTCATAGCTTTATGTACCAGGAAAATGAAAAAAAAAATTACGACATATATTTTAGTGAGTATTTTCCATTTCTAAGAGCAGGGTATTATTATTCTGGGAAGTGTATTACCTAATAATTATAGCTACATTTTAAGCTTTCACTCTCAGATAAGTGTTTCTAGATATTTTTGTAGATCATTATTTCACATAGGTGACAAAACAGCTCTAAGAGCCACCCTCTCCTTCCCCCCACTCCATCCCTAATATATTCTAGTTTCTTGTCCCAATTAACCAGAGGAACACAAAGGCTCAGGAGCCAGGTGAACACACAGAATTGGACAGTCCATCTTAGTGAGGCCTTCCCCAGCCATTAGTTCACCAACAGAGAGTAAGACTGCCAAAAATCTCACATCTATCCCAAACTATAGAAAGAGGTTAGTAATATTTAGGTCTAGAAAATGTAAAGAGTAAATGAGAAATTCAGATACACGAGTCTACTGTGATTCTGCACTCTCCCTCCTACACCTAATCCACACTAACTCCATTGTATTTATTCAGATGTACCCACTTTCCTCCTCATGTAATGACACTTTACAGTCCAATATATTACCCAATTTTGCTGTATCAGTTTTTTTCTATTCAAAACTTATATTATTCTGGGGGAACTTTTTTTCTGGTATCAAGAATTAAATCCAGGGGTGCTTAACAAGTGAGCCACATCCTCAGCCCTTTTAATTTTTTATTTAGAGACAGCATCTTGCTAAGTTGTTTAGAGCCTTGCTAAATTAGTGAGCCTGGCTTTGAATGTATGATCCTCCTGTCTCAGCCTCCGGAGCCACTAACATTACTGATATGTGTCACCATTCCCTGCTTCTGGGGGAACTCTGGAGCTTGATGCAAATTTAAAATCAACAAGGTCACATGTTCATCTGGAGGAAAAGATCAGTCTGTGCAGGAGCTCTTAAAAATATATCTCTGCCTCTTGATTTTCATTTCCCTGCACACATCTTATGCAAAATTAAACATGTATTTAATATGAACACCATGTGTGCTTAGTGCTGGGACATCAATGGTTAACAACAGAGACAAGTCCCTGTTCAGAAGCTTACCAATAAATTCATGACATCAGTACAATTATATTTAAGTCATGACCTAATTATATAGCTACAGCGAAAAGTTGCACGAAGGAAAACCAAAGCATGGTGAAATACATACAGATATAGATACAGTAGTCCCTCAGTATTTGCTCAGGACTCTCTCACATATACCAAGCTCCACAGATGCTCAAGTCTCCTATATAAAACAGCATAGTAATTGCATGTAACCTAAGCAAATGCTTTTATATGTTTTCAACCATCTCTAGATTATTGAAAACATCTAATATAATGTAAAGGCTATGCAAATAGTTGTTACACAGTATTGCACAGGGAATAATGGCAAAAAAATGTCCATAGATGTTCAGTACAGAAGCAAAAATTTTTTCAAGTATTTTCATTCCTGGATGAATCTACAGATGTAGAGTCTGCAGATACAGAGGGCTGACTGCATATATAATCAAATAACTGAATTAGGGATGATGAACAATTCATCTAAGGAAGTTGGAAAGGATCAGTTTGAGTTAAGTGAACAAAAAAGTAGAGTGAGAATATTACTCTCAGCAAGTATCATGAGGAAACTGAAAAGCCAGAGTGGCTGTGGCTGTGAATTCCGGGAACACAGTGCTCAGTGAGAAGGACGCCAGGATGGGGCAGGGTAGACCAACCCTTGCTGATCACATTAATTTTTTCAGAGGGCCCTAAGAAAAGACTGAAGAGTTTTAAGCAGAGAAATGACAAGATCTTATTTATTTGCCAAGTGCTCTGTGGCTGCAATGTGGGGAATAGACAGTAGAGGGCACAAAATTGGAAGCCTAGAGACAAGTTCAGATGCTGTTACACTAGTGCAAAGAAGAGATGGTCACAGCCTGGACTCCAGTGGCAGCTGCGTGGGTGGAGGGGATAGACACATCTGAAATCTATTATAAAAGTAAAATCCATTAGATAATCCACTGTGGTTGATAAAGAGAGAGAAATCACAGTGATTCTCAAATTTCTGCTGTCCTAATTTGATCTTTGCAACATGTGCAATGGATAACATACCAAATCTCACAGACTTATTCATGCATTTAACAAATGTCTATGGAACTCAGAATAGTTATTTATAGCATTAGTAAATTGGATTTGAATGCTGGTTCTGCCTCTTATTAACTACGTGATTTTGAGCAAGTTTCTTAACTATAAGCATGAGATCCTGGACCACTTCTGAGGTTTCTGAAGTGATCTAGAACTTGTGAGAAGCAGGTGGATTACGTCTCTCTGAGGCAATTCCTGTTCCTTAGAGATTTAATTTTGCATCACTGATACACAGAGTAATTCCCAGTCTTTTTTATATTTTTTGAAAAATAATTTTTCTGTTAGTGAAGGGCACCAAGTTACTCTGTTACCTGAGGGTGAAACAGTATCTCAAAAGGGTCTTCTTGGGTGAATAAATAAATAACAAGTAATGCACCCATCAACTATATACCATAGGTAAAGATTTCTATAACTATTTGATAACTTTGGATCAAGAGTCATAGGTGGAATGTGTGGACCCAAAATAAGAATTCCAATATCCCAATGTCATCTTACCCACTATTTGCACTGTGAATGGCCATTTAGTCTCAGAATCAAAAACAATAAGGAAGACTACGTCCAGTTGGAAAGAATATGCTTGGTATAAACAGCTCAGCAGATACTTACTTCCAGTTCATTGTTAGCAGTGTACCTAGTTTAAAAAAAAATCTAGAAATTAGGACTTATATGAGAACCCTTAATATTTAAATGCTAGATGAGTTTTTTTTTTAAAATACATTGATATGTGGGTCAAATAAAACCCTTCTGAAGGTCACATGAACTTTCTGGCCTCCAGTTTGAAACCTCTGGTTTCCACTAACTCAACTGGTCCTCTGGCAGGGCAGGGAGTCAAGTAACTGGGAATGAATTACTGAAGGGAATTTAGATGGTGACAAAGAAAGGTGTGAGGCTCACACAGAAACCCACCTCAACAAATGAGCAGTGCTCCAACCACATAAGCTGGGTCCAAACATAAATGAAAGAAAAGAAATAGAAATATGAACTGAAAAATAATTTTATTGACGCATAATATTTACGTATTTATAAGGTAAAAGGTGATGTTTTGATTCACGTGTACATTATTGATGAACTCAGGGTAATTAGCTTATACATACATCACCTTAAATTTTATCATTTTTTATGGTGATTACATTCAAATTCCTCTCTTCTAATCATTTGGAGATATATAATACATTATCATAAATCACATTCACCCCCCCCCTGCCATAGAACACCAGAACTTACTCCTCCTATCTAACTATAATAATGGACTTGTTGATCAAACACTTTTCTTTATAATTAATTACAAATTTCTGAAGAGGAAAAATTTCAGCCTCTTATGCATATTCTGAACTTATCTAATATAATGTCAGATTTAAAAAATCAATTATTTCCATTCCTTTGATCTACGGAATAGAACTCTGTAAGAAATGAAACCACTTTTCTCATACATTAAAAATATGCACTCAACAATGGATCTTCTATTTCATTTAGAGGATGAGAAAATTCTTCTGGCTAAAAATAACTGATACTCATGTAACATCTAAGGTTTTAGAGTATAACTATCAAGTCTTCTCTATCCACATTTCCTCAACCATTAATTAAAATACTGATCTTGCAAATTTATGATTCAAGGATGGAACTGACAGTACTGCTCTTAAAGTCAAGCAGTTAAAGTCACTAGGAATATCACCACCATATGCACTAGTTACTGCTGAAAGGTTTGAAGTCTATATTGCAATTGAGAGATTCAGAATACACGCTATATACTTGGCAATGAGATCGTATTCTTCTTTGCCAGCTTTGGGCACCTGAGAGCAGAAGAAAGGAAGGAGAGACCTTAGGAAGAGAAGGAAGGGGAAATATATGGAGAGGCACAGGGGTGGAGCAAATGAGCATTAGGGGGAAATTTCTTACATAGGGCACTCCCAGTTTTCAGAGGTGAGATAGAAGGCCAGCACCCACAAAAGAGGTTACATATGGCACATCTCAGTATTCTGCCTTCTGGCAAATAACATCCCTGACACTGGGTGAACTTTACTATCAGATGGCGCCCACGGCTTTTCTTTATCATTTCAACACAAGACACTGTATGGCTCAACAAATCCGAGTTGAAGTTATTATTTATAAAGCTGATTTCACTGTATCTACCTGGAAAATAATTTAAAATGGCCCTCCTCAACTTTTCCACTCTTCACCCCAATTCCTAAACCAGGTGATGAACAGACTCAAGGTTTCTAGCTCTGATTGTTTTTTTAAGTGCTAGAATCAAATCCAGATCTTGTGCATAGTAGGCAAGTGCTCTACCACTGAGTGACACTCTCAAGGCCTATCTCAGAATAATTCAATGGTAAATTAACATCTAACACTTTTTGGGTGGGGGTTACTGGGGATTGAACTCAGGGGCACTCAACTGCTGAGCCACATCCCCAGCCCCATTTTTGTATTTAGAGAGTTACTTAGTGCCTCATCATTGCTGAGGCTGGCTTTGAATTCGAGATTCTCCTGCCTCTGCCTCCCAAGATGCTGGGATTATAGGCGTGCGCCACTGCCACATCTAACACTTTTAAGTACAAGTTATTGCAGAGCTCTGGGGAAGACATCAGTAAGCAAGACCTAAAAACAAATCACCTGTCTTAGTAGTATGTTCTTGGTTCACTTTGCACTGCTATACAGAATACCACAGAATGGGAAATTCATATAGAACAGAAAATTCTTTCCTTACAGTTCTAGAGGCTGGGAAGACCAAGATCAAAGTATCAGTGTATCCTGCACCTCAGATAGCATTAAGGGAAAATTTATCTTCAGGATATAAAAAGAACTAAATAAACTTCACACACACACACACACACACACACACACCAATCAATATCTGGGCAAAGGAATTGAACAGGCACTTCACAGAAGAAGAAATACAAATGGTCAACAAATATATGGAAAAATGTTCAATATCATCAGCAACTAGAGAGGTGCAGATCAAAACTACACTGAGTTTCCACCTTACACCAATCAGAATGGCAGTGTTGGCAAGGATGTGGGGGAAAGGATACACTCATACATTGCTGGCAAGACTGAAAATTGATGCAACCACTCTGGAAAGTAGTGTGGAGATTCCTCAGAAAACTTGGAATGGAACCACCATTTGACCCAGCTATCCCACTTCTAGATTTATACACAAAGTACTTAAAATCAGCATACTATAGTGATTCAGCCACATCAATGTTCAGAGCAGCTTAATTCACAATAGCTCAGCTATGCAGCCAACCTAGTGCCCTTCAATAGATGAATGAATAAATAAAATGTGGCATATATACTCAATGGAGTATTACTCAGCCATAAAGAAGAATGAATTACTGAAGGGAATTTAGATGGTGACAAAGAAAGGTGTAAATGGATAGATCTATAAACTATTAAGCTAAGAAAATAAACAAATCTCCAAAAATCAAAGCTTGAATGTTTTTTCTGATATGTGAATGCTAACCCACAATAAGGGAGTTAGGGGAAGAATAAAATCTCAGTAGATTAGACAAAGGGGAAGGAAAGGATAGGAGGGGGGACAGGAATAGGAAAGAAATAAAGTTACAGAGACAGACAAAATTTCTCAGAAATATTCCAGCAGAAGAGCGCCTTTCTTTATCAGTTCTGTTTGATATAGTTCAGATGGATAAAAGCACAGGAAAGAGTCGAAACTCAAACATCATAAAGCTTTGTGAACTCCAGCAACAATCATAAAATGTGTAAAAAAATGTCTCACTTTATGAGGTACATCTCACTTCTGAGAATATTCCAGCCTCTTCAGAAAAATTTCAAACCATCATTGAGAGTATACATCAAGTGTTTAATTTTTGGTAAACCATTTTGCCTGTCAAACACCAGTAAAAGTTAATGGTACTAAAAATGCTTTTGGGTTTCCTCTACAACAGACTCCAGGAAAGCTGAATAGTTTAGTTTTGAAAGTTGAAATTCATAAAACCGAACAACAACAGAAAGCCAAACATAGTTTAACTTGATGTTATGGTGGATATCTTGGCCTCTTAAAGTACCCAGTTAGCACCAATTTTAGGGACTTGGCTCCATCTGCTTTAGGTCCTTCCTTCCACACCACTGGAATGTCTTATGGTGTAGGCATCATTGTCTTTCTTTTGAATAAATCATCTGAGTTTTCAAGGAATTTTCAGAGAAATCTGCATAGATTTTCTTAACCTTAAGTAGAAAAAAATTGACATCTCTGGCTCTAAAATCTGCTATTATTTCCTTCTTCAGTAAATAAGTTAGAAGAAACAACTCCTGAATAAACGGATGTGAGTAGATGAGCTACACAGAGGGCCCTGCACAAGCTCTAGTCCTGCTAGCCAAGACTCCTTGGGCCATACAGACTTGCTGAGAGTCTTCACACAAAAACACAATTCCTAACACATCTTGAAGAGGGCAGTACACCCTTACACACGCGCACACACACACTGATCTTATCCCAACCCCTTCTTTTACAAATAATGAAACAAGGAGCAAAGAATTTAATTGTTTGGTTTACTCATTTAAAGAAAAATATCAGAATCCAAACCTCTCAACTTCAAATTCAAGTCTTTTCTAAGTTGATAGGTTCATCCTATTGCTGTAATACATACATATGTTTATCATAAAGATTAAGATAATCAGGGGGGCTGGGATTGTGGCTCAGGGTAGATCACTCACCCAGGACATGCAGGACACTGGGTTCAATCCTCAGCACCACATAAAAATAAATGAATAAAATAAGGGTATTGTGTCCAACTACAACTAAAAAAAAAAAATTTAAAAAGATTAAGATTGTCTTTCTGACTCCATAACTATGCTTAAAAACTATCTGAAAATATTTTCTACTTCTCCCTGACACAGATCCTTGCTGGCAATCACAATAATATGGACCCTAAAGACCATAGGAAGAAGTCACTGAACACACTTCCATCAGGAATCACGTACACAGCATTTGTCTGGTTTTGCTTCATCCACATTGTGTTAGCCAGCTTTTTGTTGCTGTGAGCAAAATATCTAACAAAGACAACTTAGAGAAAAGTTTATTTTGGCTCATGGCTTCAGGGGTTTAGTCCATGATAGACCAAGTGCATTTTTCTCTGGGCCCAAGGTGAGGCAAAATATCATGGTGGAAGGGTATGGCAGCCAAGAAGCAGAGAGTGGGGAGGGGCTTCAGAGAAGATGAACCCTTCCAGGACACGCCCCCCAGGGGGCCACCTCCTCCAGTGATGTCCCACCTGCCTACAGTTCTTCATGTTCCTTCATGTTATTACTTCAATAAATGAAGTAATGTACGAGAAATGAATCTGTAAATTATAAAACACAATGTTATTTT
This sequence comes from Spermophilus citellus, assembly GCF_964194105.1. Lineage (NCBI taxonomy): Eukaryota > Metazoa > Chordata > Mammalia > Rodentia > Sciuridae > Spermophilus > Spermophilus citellus. The sequence goes on along the minus strand of NC_138182.1, from coordinate 69,542,235 downwards.
TATTAGTATTTATTAGTACATTAGTATTTATTAAGTATTATAATCATCTTTTCTGTTTTCTGAGGTCTTTCATGAAGTTCAACATTCAAGAAAGCATACTTTTACCTCTTCTCACTTATTTTTTCTTTTTGGAAATCACTGTCAATTTGATTTTTGAATGACGAATCATAATTACAGCTTCATAATTTTGACTTACCTCTTTCCCCATGATCTATTTAAAAATGAGATTAGGGTATTTTCTTTTTATATTTCTGTCATTTCATAGATTTTAGAGTTGTATCACTATGACTTTTCTAATTTATAAAGATTTTTAATAGGCTACTTATAAGATAGTGAACTAACCTAAATTTAGCATTTCTCTGAAAAATTGGTTTTTTCATCTGCATAATGAAAATTTTAAAAACTACCTAACAAAATTGTTTTGAGAATTTTTTTTGCCCCAACTTTCCTTTCTCTAATTTACTTTTAGGTTGAAAATAAAAAATAAAGTGGAAAAAATAAAATTGGAGCAAAAGACTTATACTATGCAAATACTATGCTGATGTTTGTATAAACATACCTTAGATTCAGAGCCTACATCTAAGACTAAACTGAAATTCCAACCCAGTTAGTTTCATTACTTGCTACTAACAAGAATCGGACCCTCTGATCTCACAAACAAATGGTGAAAGTAATAAGTGCTCATCTGTTTCTAATAACTAAGAGGATAAGGAGCAGAGAGACTGGAAACTCATAAAAAGGGTAAATCTAGAGATATAAAGGGGTGATACCTTATTCTATATTCATGATGAAACAATAACTTACTGATGTGACAATCTTGGTTTATAGCACTATTATGAAAAATTAAGTTAGTAGGATCAATGCTAGGTGAACATATAGGCATGGAGGGTAAAATTAGATGATTGTATAAAGCTGTCAAAGAACTCAAATAACAAGACTACAAATACAAAGCACACCTGGAATAAATAGATGACAGTTGGGTTAAAGTGAAAGCTTAGTGTTTTAGTCAGCTTTTTCGCTGCTGTGGCTAAAGGATCCAACCGGAACAATTTTAGAGGAGGAAAAGTTTATTTGAGGGCTCACAGTTTCAGAGGCCTTAGTAACATTGACAGCGGGCTCCATTTCTCAGGGCTTGAGGTAAGGCTGAACGTTCTTGTAGAGCGAAGCAGCTCACTTTATGGTGATCAAGAAGTCCAGAGAGACTCCACCCTCCAGATGCAAAATAAATGCCCATAGCCACGCCCCCAATTAACCACTTCCTCCAGCCACGCCCCACCTGCCTCCAGTTACCACTCAGTTAATCCCATGCGGGACTAATTCACTCTCACAGTCCGATCATTTCTCCCCTGAACCTTCTTGCATTGTCTCACAGGTGAGCTTTTGGGGGACACCTCATATACAAACCATAACACTTAGATAAAAATTTTTAATTATCAATGTTACTTTTCCACTGAGTGGATTCAGACTATGCTACCACGCAAAGCTGGAGCTGTCAGAGATGGCACAGGGCAAAGTTTGCATTCACTGGCAATCTGGATTAAATGATCTGCATTCCCTCCAATGCCTGATCCCATGAATTGACAGGAGAACTCGGTATCAAAAGAGCTTAAAGAGGCACCAGGGTGAACAAGATATACACAACTCTAACTACCGTTTAAACAATATACCAAACTCATTTCTTAGAATTGCTCAAGAAAATGAGAATTAGTAAAGTCCCCTTTTGCTGTAGTTACAATTACAGCAGTGGCTGTATTTGCCTGCAACTAGTAGGTCATCAAAAACAAAACCACTTTCAATCATTTTCCTCACCCTAGACATCATTATTCTGTCCTTCCCAGAGAGTCTAAGAAATTGAAGTTTTTGTGCAGAAGGCATGTCCTGAAAACACACAAAAGGAAGACTTTGGAAGGTCCTTTTGTTAACGGATTGCCTGCTTGAGTATGTGTATTGAAAATAAGAAGCAAAAATTCAGACGACTGATAGCAATTGGGTCAATTTTCTTCACAGTAAAAAATTTCAAAGATTTTTTTCACTGACACGAATCCAGAAAATAACAAGACTGTGAACACTCCAAGAATTTAAACAATGCTTAACAGGTCCCTGTAATTATAAAAACAAGTCTTGATTTCTGAGCTGTGGTTAAAGCTTACAGCTGATATTTGGTTCAGTTCTCAGTTCTCTCTCCAGGGGCCAAAACTTTTTAATGAAGTATCTAAAATTTATGTAAAGAAAGAATCAAAGTTTTATTAACATTCTTTTTTTATTTTTATTTACCAAAATTATGTATTCATATAACTCTAGTTAAACTTTCAATTCTTTTCTACTTTTCCCTGAGAATATTTTTAATCACTCTGATTCAATCTGAGATCATTTTTTACTTTCATAATCAGAGCTACAGTGACTCAAGATAGAAAAGAAATATAAAGATAGATTATTTTGTCGTAGTACTAATAAGTTTCCTCATTATTAATCACAAGCTGCATTTTTCCAGAAAGTTTTTCTGACTAGCTATTTCTTTGACTTTGTTTTTATCAAACAATTATTGCATATCTGCTATATGCCAAGCACTTTGATCAAGTTATATGAAATGCTGAGGACACAAAGGTATATAAAATATAATTCACAACCTCAGAGATTGATACTTTTTTATAAGAGACAGAGGTCTTGCTTTGTCGCTCAGTGTGGTCTCGAACTCCTGGGCTCAAATGATAGTAGCTTGGACTCCAGGTACATGCCAATGCTCCCAGAAAGACTTATTCTTAAGTTAAGGAGACAGACTTGTACACAATTACTGTCAGAATTGCAAGGTGCTCAGGCAATCATAAAAAAAGGAGAAAACAAATTTCAGCCTCAATAGGCCAGGTGTCTATAAGGAGAACATTAGGGAATATTTTTAAAAATAAAATCTGAAATGTTGTTGCTCAGATAGTATTGTTTGCAGAAAATCAAAGTCAAAATAATTGTTTCTAATGAAATACTTTCCGAGGAGTGTAATTTTCCATGAATAAAAGGCCTTTGTGTTCACAATAACTATGAAATGTTCTAGAGAAGAGAGAAAGAAGAAGCATTCTCTGCCTCCTTCAAAGAAGCTCAGAAAATTTGGATTTTGGAAACAGACAAAAATTGAATAAGAACAGAATTTTGTGAGTCAACCTAAGTCATTAATATTGGAAGAAGTTTCTAAACAAAATACAAGCATAGCATATTAACAATACATATATAATACATCATGAACTAATTAAGTTTATCTAAAAATGTAAATTTGGTTCAACATTTGAAAATATTTTGACATAATTCACCTAATTATTAAAAGATTGTTTCAACCATAGTTCTAAAAGTAATTGCTAAGCACATATATGATTATTTTTTACAAAGCTCTAATAATTTTTTAAAATAATCAGCATATTGTTCGTGGACATATCTGAATGTGGTAAAAGCCTGTGTGGAAAGGCACAATAATCATCCACCCAAAAACTAGGACCAAGATTAGCTTGAAGAATGAGAAAGTCGGGCATGATATACAGGACACTATGGCATGTTGCTATTCTTTTATATTTTTCCAAGCTCTGTGGTAACTACAGCATGAGTGTTTGTTTTGTGATCTTTCTTTCTACTCTTTTGTTGGTAAGAGCTATTTCACAAATAATAATTAAACACATAAATCATTTTTAAATGGAAAAAGCAGAAATTATAATGACTAATATTAAAAAGGTTACCTGAAAAGATAGCACACAAAAATCTTCAAACCTTTTGTCTTTTAAAGCTACCAAGCAAACAATAAAAAATTTTACTCTTGCTAGAAGGATGCCTAGGAATTCCGTTTAGGATAGTTTAGTCCAGTTTGCTATCTGAAAACTCATCCACAAAACATAAACCTGACAAGGGAGAATGCAATTCATTGTGAAAGTGGACTTCATGCCAAAGATACAATAGGGAAACGATTCTCTCTCTGGGCTCTGCATGCCGCCTTAGATACCCAGTATCTGGCTAACTTCAGATGGTAAACCTAAGAATGATGACGTACTTTATGCCTACTATTTCACATTACTTCTAAACGTGACAGTGATCCTATGGGGTATGTATTTTAATTCCCTTTCCATAGATGTAGAACTAAAACTTTAATAAGTTAAATAATACACCAGAGGTCACACAGATAACAAAGCGAATGGACTCCAGACTCCTGGTACTTCCTACCATCTCTTCTGTCAGTCATCTGTTAAAATTGTTCTTAAAGTCAATACAAAAATTCTTAACTACAATGAATAATTAACTTCTATACACAACCAGAACAAATAAAAAGACAGTCTGTTTGAGCTGATGTCATTTGGTTTAGGAGTCAGACTGCTAGTTTTTACTTTTTATCAACCCTAGATTCACCTAAAATTGGTTTTCAATAAAACCCACCTGGTCTGGGTGTGGTGGCACATGCCTATAATCCCAAAGACTTGAGAGGCTGAGGCCAGGAGGATCATGAGTTCAAGCCCAGCCTGAGCAACAGCAAGTCACCAAGTAACTCAGTGAGACCTTGTCTCTAAATAAAATAAAAAATAGGCCTGGGGATGTGGCTCCATGGTTGAGCGCCCCTGAGTTCAATCCCCTGTAGCAAAACAAACAAAAAAAAAAATAACAACAACAACAAACCACCTAACTGGTTCTTCAATATTTTACAAATTTCTTTCCTTTTCTATTCTTTAAAAAGAACTCAATTTGAATTTGATATCATTTCAATCAGCTTCTGAACGTTTACAGAATAAAATTAAAATTTCAGAGGTCTGATAGCCTTTCCCATAAACTTCTATGAGGAAATAATCTGCTACACCTCAGAGCCACCAAAGCAAAAGAAAGAGGCAATGGACTCTTGGCCCTCTGGTTGACCCCTAAAGGACAATTCCTATCTCATCTTTGAATAAGCTCCTACTTAGTGGCACAGCAGACAGCAGTTTGCACAGAATTTGTTTAGAAGTTTTCAAATTCTAAAATTTAACAGAACTTAGAACAGCTTGCTTCTTTTTAAAATACCAGTGTGTAAGCATTATTGGGTAGACCATGAGTCTAGAAGTGGAAATGAATTTGCCTTCAACCAACAGACAATAACAGTGCATGATTTAAAATAAATACTAGAGGTCAACTGGTGTCAATGATTTGCTACATCTCCCCAGTAGTCAGCCACAAAAAGAGCTGTCAGTATTGCTAAGAGCTTAAAGTTTTTCCAATTGATAAGCTCCTCCAGAGGTTAAGCGTATGCAGAAGCAAATGCAATACCTTTTGCATGTATTCCAGTATTTTCATTTCATGATAAATACTGCCTGTTAGAGAGTATTAGTGTGGGTGACCTAGAATTAGGAAAGTATGTTTCTTATTTTAAATTTATATGAAGCTAAAATAAAAAAAATATGTATGTATGTACCATCAATCAGGGAAAATATATTCTTTTCTAATACAAATGTGTAAAGTGCTAAAATTTAGCTGAACTCAGCATACCAAATTAGGGCAGAGAATTTGATATGTTTTCTTCTTCTTCTCATATTACTATGACTTCTATGCTGTTCTTTGCTTTGCAAGGGAGTGACTGCAGAAATTAGAAATGTTTTAGAGTGTTGTCTTTTTAAAAGGGTACCTAGAGGTTCAAATGGGCATCCACTTTAATACCTGGAAAGTGATAAACTTTTACTTCACACAAAGCAAGTCTATATTTTTAAAATAGAAACAGTAGAAAATGTATATGTCCATACTACATTATTGTATTACTGTTTGATGACTCAAATAATAATTACAGCAATCATAAATGTCTCCTGCAAAGAAGCAGTATTAGCATCCATACATAAAAGCCTTGCTTTGCATATTAAGTACAGCAGAGATATCTTAGTTCAAACTCTGCATGAAAATAGGAAACTCAAACAGAGCTGGCAGGCAGTGAATTACCTCTTAGATGATACCACAGAGTAGAAATAAAGAAAGATGAAGGGCATCATGATGAATTTTAATATATAAAGTTGACCAGACTATGGGGTACCTATATTTGGTCTCACTATATTTGGTCTAACATTATTGTGTGTGTCTGTGAGTTTGTTTTGGATGGAATTAACTTTAAAATTGGTAGACTGGGTAAAGTAGGTTGCCCTCTCTAATATGGGAGTGCCCTCATACAATTTATTAAAGACTCGAATAGAACAAAAACACTGATCCTTCCTCAAGTTAAAGAGAATTCTTCCTTTTTAGCTACTTTCATTTCAGAGCATTAGATTTTTCCTGCCTTCATATGCTAACTAAAATATTGCTCTTCCTGGGTCTCAAGCCTACCATTCTTCGCACTGTAACAGTAGCATTGCAACAGTATTATCTCTCTATCTTTCTGATTCACTCTAGAGACCTGGGAATTTATAAGACTCCATAATTAAATAATTGAATAAGCCAATTCGTGTGTGTGTGTGTGTGTGTGTTTGTGTGTCTGTGTGTATGTGTGTGAGCACATATATGAAAAATGTTTTCTTTCATTCAAAAATAAAAATGAACTTGACTATGTAAGCCATTAATGGTAATGATGGGTCTTACTAGCAACCATATATGGTCGCTAGGTCAGTATTGCTAAAAGCTAAGTTTTTCTAACTGTTAGGCTCCTCAAAAGGTTAAGTGTATGCAAAGCAAATGCAATACTTTTTTCATTTATCCCAGTATTTCCACCATATAATAAATATTGTTTGTTAGAGAGTATTAATACATAATATTCTCTCAATTCAACCTCATTTATCCCATTGGTCACTGAGTCTTAAGATGGTAGTGAGCTACACTATATACAATAAATTTTAGATAGAAAAATATAAATAATAGCAAAGGAAAATATTGCTCATTTAGCAGTGTTGAGAAAACTGGCTCACTATCTGGTGTAAAACTGAGTACCTACATGTAACTTCATACAACATCTGAAGGTGAACTCCTGATGAAATAAGATGTAGATGTATAATGTAAAACTAGAATGCATCTGTGTAATTGTTGTAAATATAGCACTTGTAGCTTTAGAAGAAATGAAGAAGAATCTTTATGACCTAAGAGAAGAAAAGGACTCTTAAAATTTCAAATGTATGAGTGGTCTGAAAAAAGTACAGTGATTTGTTTGGTTATATCACAAAGATCTTAATGGATGAAATTTGAGAATACTATGATCCTTGGACAAATGTGCAATAAGTCAATCACAAAATGGTAAATACTGCATAAGTCCACTTGAATGGGGTACCATGTTCATAAGGTACAAAGTGGAATGGTGGTTTTCAGGGCTTGGGGAAAAGCAGAAGAGAAAATATATGTTTAATGGATATAAAGTTTAATTTTCACAAGACAAGAAGAGTTCAGGAAATTGCTTATCCCATAATATGAATGTGCCTCTACTAAACTGTATACCTAAGAACAGTTAAAAATGATAGAATTGCTATGTATACTTTACCATAAGTTTTTAAAAACTAAAGATTTTATTCTGTGAAGAACACCATGTTATTGGAATGGGAGAAAACAGTTGTGATATCTAAAACTGAGAAGAGATTAATATCAAAGTTATTTGAGAAATTCCCGCAAATCTACGTGAAGAATTCTAGAGTACCACCAGAAAGATGTGCAAATAAAATAAACAGACAATATATAGAAGTTAGGAAATGAATGAGCATATAAAGAGGTTGCTCAAAATTATTCATAATAAGAGAAATGCAAGTTTTAAAAAACCAGTGACATGTAATTCCACACCTTTTACATCAGCTTAAACTAGATTGGCTTGATAATGCTGAATATAGCCAGAATGTAGGAATATGGAGACCATTGTAAATGCTTTATGATAGTGTGGAGCATGGTCCCTCTGAAAGAAACATGGCACCACATAAATATACTCTTTGCTAGAAATTTCCATCCTCCATATATATGCTAAAGCAATTCTCATGAAGATCACTAAAGCTTCAAATGCAGGATGTTTGCCGTGGTGCTATTTGTAGCAGCAGAAAGTTAGAAGCCACCTGAGTCAAAAGCCTCCTAAGAAGTTGTTAAAAGTAGTGTAGTAGATATATAAATGGCATCCTAAAACAACCTTTCAAACATAATGCCTTAGGGGTAAAAATGATATTAAATTTTTATAAATAGAATACAATTCCAGTGGAGTCAATAAAAATATAACAGCTCAAAATAATAGTTCATATCATGTAAACCATGACATATACTTTATTATGGTTTGGATGTGAGGTGTCCCCCAAAAGCTCATTTGTAAGACAATGCAAGAAGATTTGGAGGAAAATGATTGGTTCATAGCCTTAACCTAATCAGTGAATTGATCCATGGTGGGATTAACTGCATGGTGGCTACAGGTGGGTGGGTGTGGCTGGAGGAAGTGGTTCCTTGGGGACGTGGCTATGGGTATAGATTTTGTATCTGGAGGGTGGAGTCTCTCTCTAGATGATCATCATGTAAGCTGGTTCCTTCTGCCACATTCTTCCACCATGATGTCCTGCCTCACCTTGAGCCCCAAGAAATGGAGCCAACCACTTAAGAGACCTCTGAAACTGTGAGTCCCTAAATAAACTTTTCCTTCTCTACAGTTGTTTTGGTCAGATCTTTTAGTGACACAGAAAAAAGAAAAGCTGATTAAAACACACATCAAACATCAACTGTTTGCTATGGGGTGGGGAAAATAGCATTAAATTTTGAGACCAGAGAAGAGAAAGAGGTACTGCCACAGGCAGTCATTTGCTCTGAGTGACCACAGGAATCCAGCAAGAATCCATCCAGTCTAGCAGCTGCTCAGCTTTCATCCAGGTCACTAGTGGTTAAAGTTATAAGAACTTTTGGTCACAACCTAAGGTCACTTCTTCAAAAACTCAAGTTTTCTGATGTTTATTTGCTTCCTTAATAAAAATGAAACAAAGCAAGAATAACCTCATCATTCTATCTATATTTACTATATTAGGATTAATGAAGTACTCCCTGATAAGAAAGAAAGAAAGCTATTTGGGTGCTAATCTAGCCTATTTCTTGATGAATTTTCTGTGTCCTTGAAAACATACAAAAATAACTATTTTTCTGCTGTTTTTTAAAATGTCATTTTAACAAGTGATGTTTTTGCAAATTTCTACTTAGGTCATTTCAGTTCTTGTTATTTTCATTCCATTTTTGGATCACAGACTTGGTGAAATAAGGAGTGTAATTATTAAAGTAAAAAGATTGTAATGACTCCTTAAATGAAAGACTTTAGAATCCCTGAAATTATGCATAAAACCCAAGATTTGGCAACTGCCCAAACAAGTCTCCTGCTTCTGAACTTTTCTTCACAGCAGATGGAGAGGGGCGACTGTGCATCTTTAACTCAAGTCTCTTTGGCTCCAGGCTCGTCCACAGTGTAGACGTGATATATGCCTCAGGAACCCCCGTCATCTGGATTCAGAACAGACACTCTGTGTAGGAATGAGGAGTGTAAATGTTTACCATATTTATAACACATTCACTTCTTGTAGGTAAAGTCTCCAAAATATACTGATATATTTTGAATAAACTCCAACTTTGGGCAAAATAAGATTGCTTCTAAGAATGAATTCTTTCAAATGCTAATAAAGGGCTTGGAGATTGAGACAGTAAGAGCATCCTATGTATAACAACACTATTCTTCAAATATGTGCAAATTAAATTTAAATATACAGAAATTTAAGTTCTCTTCCAATCTAGTTATTTAAGGATGAAAGAAGAGAAAAATTAATAAAATGGTTTGGATATGACCTTGATTAGTTGTAGTGTTGTTCCATCACCCCTAAAAATCATGGACAGAAAAGAAAAGAAAATATTTGAATAAATATTTAAATAATAAATAAAAAATAAATAAATAAAGAGGAGCATTTTCTCCTTTCTACACAGTCTCATATTTATGTTGGACCAGAGGGCACAGAAGGACCAATGACAGATTAAGTGCAAAGGGGCAGGCAGTGGACTTTTCCTGGGTGACAGGGAGTTAATCCTACCCCAAGCAGCTCTTTCACTTCACTTTCCTCTTAAAAGTAAAGCATTGACACCTGTGTGGCAAAATTGTCTTCTCTTTGTTATAAAGTATGCCTTGAGTGCTTTCCCTATTTTTCGCTTTATCTATCCTCTCCCTTTCTTAACATTATACTGTCAAAGGAAAAGAAATAGAAAGGTCAAGACACCATTCCTTAACAAAAGTTTAGTACTCCAATTCCAATGATGTGCAAAAGTGATAAGACGTCACAAACCAAACAGGATTTGTTTTAAGATTTTTAAATCAACCCTTAAGAATTCACTACGTTAATAAAAGAAAGAAAACATTATTATCTCCAAAGTCACTAAAAATAACTGATTTAAAAATAAGAAAACCCTCATTCATGATAAAAATACTCAGCAAATGAAGATTGATAGTTACAAAATATTAAGCAAAAAATCATATTTAATTGAACACTATTTCCCACCCCCTGAGACTGAGACTAAGAAGGCTACATATTGTCACCACTTCTATTCAACACTGTTTTAGAAATCCTAGCCAATACTGTAAGGCATGAAAAAGAAATGAAAAGTAAAAAGAATCTGAAAGGAGACATAAAATTCCTATTATTTGCAAATGGTATAAAGAGAAAATTTAAAGGATCTAAAGATAACCTAAAGAAATAATTAAATTTTATAAGGTCAATAAATATGATAACCCACACAAAATCAATTGTATTTTAATATACTAAAATGAACATGGAAAATACAGATCAAATTTGGGAATTACTATATATAGTTTTGAATAGAATTTGCATCAAGGTATCCCTTAAATTATAGCAATAGACATGACTCAGACCAGTACTGCATGTATATCATTCTGGTGCTGGTTTTCTTCATAGGATTGAACAGATAGTCACACCGATTATATTATTTTTCTTCCAGAAACAATTAAACAATATGTCCACATAGATAAGAAAATTCAACTTTGCTGAATTATAGAAACTCTAGAAAAAGGAATATGCTTAAAAATATGAAAAAATAAATATTTTAAATTAACAGAGCAATAAGCATAGATATTTGAGAATTTCACATGATAGCCTGAATTCCCTGTATTAATCAAGCATGCCCCATTATCACTATCATTAGATACAGCCTGAAGCTTCTGGCCAATGTAATAATATTGGAAGCAAAAATAAGAAAATTTAAGAAATACAAACACAAGAAAATAAAATTCCCTTGAAAGAAGTACCACAAAACATAAAAAAGTATAAGCATTAAATTTGTTTTCACACAGAACTGAATTTGTATCCTAGCTCTGCTGCTTACTGTGAGCCTCTTTTAATTCAGCACTGTTTAAGTTTCAATTTCCATATTTATGAAATTTCCATGATAATACTACTTAAAATTTGTTGCAAGGTGTTTAAGATGTATCAGGTGCAATTCAATATTATATATATTAACTGTATGTGTGTGTGTGTGTGTGTGTGTGTGTTTAATTTATTTAGCAAGAATAATAGTAGTGTTTGAACCCAGTTAGGTTGACACTGCAATCCATGCTCCTAACTACTAACAACACTATTAAATGATTTAATATATCAGTCTTTATTTAATAGATACTTGTCAAGTGCTTGCTAAGTACAAGGCATTATTCTAGGTGCTGGGATACATAAGTGAACAAAACAGACAGACACTCTTACTCCCTTGTAGTACCGTAGTTAGAATATTAGCACTATAAATACTAGCCAGGGGAAAAACCTAGCAAATTCACAATATCCATAAATAACAATTAGATAGGATTTAAAATTTTTAATGAAATTTTTAAAAATATTTTTTAAAATTTACCTGTGTGTTATGTGGTGACCTCCACCATCCACCCACCAGACTGGTGAGTATATCAACTTCCTTCCAAGCATAGCTTTTGTTTCCTCCTATGGCCACCCCAGCTTTATCATGCCATATCCAACATTCACCTTAGAGCAGTCGCACTTTTCACTTTGCAAAACTTCATCACACTGTGCACTTGTAATGTCTCTGCTCTTCAAGATGCATGTTATAAATCAATCAAAAGTTTTTAATTTTTTAATCCAAACTTCTATATTAAAATTCAAGTATTCAAACTCCATGAATATTATTTTCAACAAGAGTATGTGGAGTTAAGACTCAAAGCATACACATCATTCTCGGCAGCTATGTAGATTATAAATCAGGAATTTCATTTAAATATTTTAAGTCAGACTGTTAAACTGAGTAAGCACATTATTTTAACGTTAAGATTCAATTAGGAAGTTTGTTTTCTTCCTTTGCTTAGTCACAGTGACAAGGAGAGAAGCTGGTACAAGGAGAACAGGTTTTGAAGCCTGTCGGAAATGGAAACAGGAACTGGCTCCCCTGCATCTTCTCTCCAAAATAGGTACAACATGAAATTATTCTCCAAGAAGATATAATGTATGCAAAGCACATTAATGTAATGCACAGAACATAACAGAGCAATTAATAATAATGACAATTTGCATCAAATTTCCCCCTGTTAGCTCTTACCATCACATGTGTGGTTTTATCCGTCTCCATCAACATTACCATCTCATCAAGACTGAGCATCTCATTCTGCATTAATATCAGAACTCTCTCACTCCCACTAATAGAGTCTTTCCTGCAGTGGCTTAGTCCAGGATGCATTCCATCACACAAAACTATTACTGGCGTTTTCTTCAGGCCATCTTCTTACTACCTGAATACCATCTCATAAAAAAATAGAAAAAAAAAATAAACAATTCTCTCTACCGATTTATATTCACCTATACCACCTCTGAAATGCTTTTCTTAATATTTTTCTTAAAATATTTTCTCTATAGTTATTTCTTTTTTCAGCTTTTAAATATTAACTGAGTATGCATTTTAACACATCCGTTGTGTATGCTGAGGATGGGGGTGGGGAGTGAATCAATCTAGACTAAGGCAGGAAGACATTAACTATGATATATAAAAGTAGTGATGATAGCAGAGATAGCCAAGAGTGGAGAACCATCACTTCTGAAAATCAGGATCCGGAGGAGTGGGAAGAGGGAAGAGGTAAAGAGCCTGGCATTTCTCATTAGTCTCTTACTTTTCCAAGTTAAATCTGCCTCTTTGTTGCTTATTTCTTTGTGATTGCCAACACACTTTATTTCTAATCTGCAGCCACCAGCTCCTGTGCCCCTTTGCCAGGCCCAGTCCTAGGGGTGATAACTACAGAGAACTTAATGAAGATTTTTACTCATTTATACAATGTTTGATTGGAGCTGTCCAAATTGATTCAGTTCATTTATTCATAGTGACATCTCACATGGTGCTATGTCTTCATTATTTATATATCTTACAAACCAATGAGTATTACTTTTTACTCATTTTTTTCCACTAAAACTAAAAGAACCATGTGACATAGAGAATTACTTTCTTTAATTGAAAGAAATTTCTTTTAATCTGAATGAAGTTTCTGTAAACAAAGAAGATATTATTACACCCAGCTCTCACCTTACGTCTTCCCACTATTAGCTTTTCTTCTCAAAGATTCCCCTCACCATGTGTGTATGTGTGTGTGTGTGTGTGTGTGTGTGTGTGTGTGCGTGTGTGTGTGTTTGGTTAAATTAGTAGCTGGTGTTTATATAGTGTTCCATGTTCATTACATTGAATAAAGTATATCCCCAGTAGTAAATACTTTATAATCTCCTTTGTTTCCAACCTATTAAAGAAAAATCTGATGTGGAAACAAAAAAAAACAGTTGCTTTTTAATTTGAAGATTCTACAAATAAAGTTAATTTGGAAGTAATGGTTTGCCAAAAAAAAAAATCAAAATGTCCAACAGTCACACCTAGTTATAGGCTACCTCACAGAGGACATCCATAAATTGTGGCACTATCTAATGTTTAAACACGCAGCCAATAATTTTATTTATATCATTAAGGTTATGGCATTTCAAGTATATTTCTGGAATTCTAATTAACACAAGCTAATGAATTGAGCACAGGGGCCAAGGACACCATTAGAGAAAGCTAATGAAAGGCCAAGAGAATGTCATTATCCTGCAACACAAGGGCGTTCATAGGAACCAATGCTATTGCAGAGCATGTGATGGTGGGGTATAGTCCACAGAAAAGATGACTTCATCGATTTAGAAAGTGCTGTTGAATGAAAGCTTTCTGAGAGCAGAGAGCTTTGCTGCCTTTGTCCCTGCGTTCTATCCCAGGTGCCTTGAACAGTCACCGGCATCATCAGGGGCCTGAAACACACATCTTCGGCTTTGAAAAACTGATGTTGTTACATTCTATTAATTAAGGAATTAATACGATGAACAAGAGCATTTCTCTTCTGTTATGCAACCAGACCCAATGATCAGTGCTATATCTCTGGGACCAATCATGACCCTAAAGTGCCCTCTGAATCACGAAGGTGAAATGCCCTTCCCGTTACATTACAGTTTAGTGATCAAGTGCAGATCATGGCTCTCCGGTGTTCTCAGCAGTGGCCAGACCTACAAAGACCCAGACAAAGAACCTGAGTGAAGCTTTTTCATAGACATTTATTCTTTCAATTGCTTAAAAGGAGGTCACAAATATATGTCCCTCAAGTTGTCCAAAGCTTAAACACACATTCTGTAAGTTCTTCAGAGCACTCATATTCACACTCTTGGCACAACAGTAAAGTGATTATCAAAAATTACAAACCAGGTCTTTTCATTTAGTAGTTTAGATTTGTGGCGTCTCTTGGGGGGAAGTGTTATACCCAACACCACGGTTCCCGAATGTCCTCATTTCTGGGATAACTCTGCTGTCTCTGCAAAGAGCATGTGCTCTCAGGCTCACCACACTTCTGCTGCTTCCCTTCATCCTCCTGATCAGCTGCTGTTTGAGATAGTGCCCATGCTACGGATTCTTAAGAGTACAATTAAGAAGGAAGTACAATACTCTGTAGACTTCACTCTCTAATATCACCTGTAGGAGTTCAAGTTTTAAGATCCAGCCTAAAGGATAAAGGACTATGGCTTTGGCATGGCAGACTCTGCCCTTCATACTCTGACCCAAAGGAACATTTTCTTCCTTGTGGTTGCCCATGACTCTCCCTAAAGTTTATTCTAAATCAAGTTTATTCCCCCATTGGACCATTAAGCATTCTTTCCTGCCTGTCTTTGCAAGATCTGTCTCCTCTGAACTCTGATAATGTTTGGTCTATTCTCCTTCTAGTGAAATTCATTTTCAAATGTAATCTCCTCTCCTCTGACACAAAAATGTAAGTACTATGTGCAAAGCACTTCACTAGTTCTACAGGATACAGAAATAAATGAGGGACACCATGCCATAACAGAGGTGATATTCCAACAGGTAGGTCACCAAACAAATAATAATACATTGTGTTAATTACACTGAAATGTGTGAGTTTTCCTGCCTCTCTGCCAGCTTCTGGTAGCTGTCGGAAACCCCTGGAGTTCCTTCTATGGTAGATGCATCATTACTCCAATCTCTTCCCTGTCTTCACACCACTTTCTCCTGGGACTTCTCCTGTCTCTTGTAAGAATACTTGCCATTGAACTTACCACCCTACACTGGGATGATCTCACCTGGAGCTCCTTAATTACATTTGTAAAGATTCTTCATTCCAAATAAGGCCAGGTTCCCAGTCAATATATTTTTGGAAGGTGGAAGTAGATATTTAACCCAAAAAGTCACATTCAGGGAACCGGGAATACAGTCTGAGCAAGAATCAGGAAAGAGAAGAAGTGAAGATGATTAAAGGGGGAAGAACACAAAGGATTTTACCCAATAGGAGTCCATTTCCAAGCCTTAAGCAGAAACAGCTCAAACTTAAATGAATTACACAAATATTTTGAATTTTTGATAAATCTTTTTGCCTGATACGTATAAAAAAGATTGATGAGTTGCACACCAGAGGCTTATAATTAGAAAAAATATGATGGTAGCTTGGACCAGGAGAAAGTAAACTAATGGGAGAAATTTGATGTTTGTGAGTACCACTCCAAAGTAAAATCTATATGCTCCAGTTCCTGTCTGTTCAGACCTCTTCTTGGTCTAGTGAAGACAGACTGAAAAGGAAACACAATTACATATCTCACAATGAATGCTCTATGAAGCTATTGACAGAGAAAGGTGGGAACTGGAATACCTGGGAAACGAAGGTGATCAACCACATCATGCCAGGATGAAAGTTCTGAAGCTCAGGGAGCCTCCATAACATAGGGAACACCACCCTGCTTATAAAAGGCACAGACTCAAATTCCTTGGGGTTCATAAATGGGAAGAAGGACCCCATAACTCTCCAATAGCAAAATCCAGTCATTTTTCTTTCTTATGCTTCTTTCAATTTCTGCAGTCTGAGCAAATGACCCTTTCTCCTCCATCGTGTTTCCTCCACCCCCTTGTTCACTTCCTGCGTTAACTCTAGGGTTTTGTTTTCCTCCCCACCTCACCTCTTCTTGCCATTCATAGAGAACTCAACTGCCAGACAGGTAACGCAACCTCGGGTTCACTTGCATCTGTCCCTGTTATTGTCCATGATCTTTCTCCATGATCCACCTGTGTCTCCTACTCCCACAGTGATAATAAAAATGGTAGTAGACATTATTTCAGAAATTTTCTATGTGGCAGGCACTATGTACTGGGTTATCTAACTTAATCTTCACAGAACTATTATAAGGTAGGAACTATCATTAATCATATTTTTAAACTATAAAAGCCTAACGGGGAAATTAAGCAGACTCCCCACACAGCTCTACAGCTGAAATGTGATAAACTTAGGGCATAGTGAGCCATGACTCCTCAATTCTCTGACTTTAGAAATACCCCAACAGTAGAAGATGTTTTTTAAATGCTTCTCAAATTTGAACATCTATTCACATATCCTGGAGTTCTTAGGATGTAGATTTTGATTCTAAAGATGGGTCCTGAGAGTTTATACTCATAACAAGCTTCAACTGGTCCATTCGTATTTTCCACATGTAAGGTCTAAACTAGTTGACTCTAATGCATTTACATCCAAAAAGACAGAGGTAGTTAGAGAAATATTATATTACAGTATACAGATTTCACTTTGAAACACTAAATGTCAACATCAAATTTCTCTAGTTAGTATACCTTCCCACTAACTCAAGCAGAATATTTATTTACCCTTTACTGTCTTCAAATTGTCAAATTCTCTTCTCTGTATAATTTGAGTCCAGAATTCCAAGAATTAGTCTCTAAGCCTGTCAAGTACCAGGTGCAAATGATTCCAGTGTTTCCAATCTTTCCTGAGGCTTCAGAGCTTCCCTCTTTTCCACCCCATCATCTTCCCCATTCCCAATAGGTTATTCATGTCAGTACAATCAGTATGCAAACATGACAGAATATGCCCATTCTTAACACACACACACACACACACACACACACACACACACACACACTTCTATTCCTTTGCACCCATTTTCTGCCACACACCTGGAAATATTAATCTACATGTTTCATCTCCCTTTCCTCACCTTCCACACAATACATGATTCATATCTAAATGAATTTTCTGCACACCATTTTACCTTGCTCTTGCCAAGATCACTTCCACTTGGCCAATCATAATTTCAATCTTCTCTTATTTAAATTATTCATAAATTCAAAACAAATGGACAACCTCTCTGTCTTGACTTTCACTTAGTACCTTTGTCTTCATTATACCCAGTGCACTTCCTGAGACTCCCTCCTCTCTGTTCAGTCTTTTTGTGCTCCTTACAGATTCCTCTTCTTCAACCAGACACCCCTAATGTTGGGCTTCTCAAAGGCTTGTTCCTCTTCTTTACCTTGACATTCCTCTATTCCAACATCATTAGACGCCATTTCTACTGCCATTGATTCCCAGGCCAAGACTACTCTGAACTCCAATCTCGTGCTTCCCACTGCCTGTGTCTCCATGTGGCTCTCCCACAGGCATCTCACATTTAAGATGACCAAAACACACTTCATGTTTTCCCCTTCCAGTCTTCTCCATCCTATAAATTATGCTACTGTCTACCATAGACAACTCAGAAAACTGGGAATGACCTTTATCACCCCATCCCTTCCTAAGCCCAAATATTTATGGGTACTCATTCCTCCCCACAAATATGTCTTGAATCTGCTTAGTTCTCTCTTCTTCGATTCCACACTTTTTTCTACGTCAATGTCTTCTATCTCCAGAATAGCTTTCTGACAATCTGTCTCCCTGATGCCATCTTAAGTCTCTTCAAATCTATTCTGCACAAAATAAGAATTTCTCTTAAAATCTAAATAAAACCATAACACTCCCCTTATTCATTAACCTTCTGTTGCACTGAAAATAAAATACAAATTCCCTACAGAGTGCCTACCTGGCTCTTATGATCTGTGCCTTGCCTACCTTCAGAAAGTAATACCTTTCCTCACTCACTAATATTGGTGATTGTGCTTTCTTACCTTTCTTAAACCCCCGAGATCTTTTGTCATAGGATCCTTGAACTCTCCTTCATTTGGCTAAATTAAACATATTACTGAATGTGGCTTATCATTTTAGTGGAGGGACTTTTCCAGACCACCCTATATAAATAGATTTTATCATTGTCTTTCATTACTGTAACTTATTTGCCTACTTTAAGCTCATAATTTAATTAGTATTTACATATTTGTTCACTTCATTCTAAATGTTTCATTGTTTCTTTTTGAAAAAAAAAATCTCTGAGAGAGACACAGAACACTTGTCAAAATCAGGAAATGAACACTACAATATAATTTACTAACATTCCTTATTCTGATTTTTACCAATTTGGGCACTAAAATCAGCAAACAAAGGTTTGATGACAAATAGGATATTTACTTAGATTTACTGTATTGTTAGGAGTGGTGGATGAATTATGAGCCTTTGAACTGCCCAAAGACAGAGGCAACACCTCCCTTAGGGATTTCTCCATGCAAAGGTGCTGATAGAAAACTATCCAATTGTACTGGTAATACCCTGTTCAAAGGGAAGTTCCTTGTTATCCAAGGTATTTTATTAGTTCATAACCTTGGGTTCAAATATCTGCTGTCCAGAGGTAGAGAATTATGGGCACAAGCTAATAAGTTCTAATCCAGCTGCTTTTATCCTCAGCTTTGGTCTTGTTTATCTTTTTTTTATTTTTTATTTTTTAAGAGAGAGAGAAAGAATTTTGTTGTTATTGTTGATGGACACAACACAATGCCTTTATTTTTATGTGGTGCTAAGAATCGAACCCGGGTCCCACCCATGCTAGGCGAGCACTCTACTACTGAGCCACAATCCCAGCCCAAGGTATGGTTTATCTTGAAGCTTTCTCACAATAAATCCTTCTGATGTTTAAACCTATATAATAAATGTGCCAAAGGCAGACTGAACTACCAAGCCCCAGTTTTTTCTCTACTTTTTTGTCTTTTTGTCTTTTCTCCACCCCTTCATCAACAGGTTCAGTTGCCCCTGAATAAACCATTGCGCAGGATGTGACACTGTATTCTCTAGAAAATACTGTAAAACTACACAGAGAAAACGGTAACTGTGGAGAAATCCGGCAGATACCACCTTAACAAGGAGATTGTCAACATCATCTGCAGGGAGACAATTAACATCACACACCTGCTGGTGCCCTGCGGAAGACAGCAACCTTCTGTATTATCCCTGCCCACCCACCCCCCATCAAAAAAAGCATAAATTAAATTTATTCATGAGGAAATATCAGACAAACCCAAATTCAACTACATTCTACAAAATAACTAAAATGTCGAGATCATAAAAAAAATTTAGGAACTATTCCAAATGAAAGGAATTAGAGAGACTTGAAAACTGAACTCTATAAATGATCTTCAATTGAACCAGCACTGTAATTTTTTCTTTTCTTAGGTTTATTGTCTTGCTGTCTTCTGTTGTTCCTGCACTGATGGTCAGCGGCAGGTAAGGAGTGTATAAAACAACCTAAAAGTTTTTCAACCCAAAAGAAATGTCATATGTTGAGTCTTTGAAAAGATTCCTCATAAATGCTTTCCCCCCCACAAAAAAATTGGTGCATTAAAAACAGGGAAACAAATTGAAATTTAGATGAGAGCATGAATGGCATGTGAATAAAATAATCTTGAAATAACAGCTCAAAGAGTGACAGAAGAAGATTAAAAAGTGTCACTGCAGCCACCTGCCCATGTCTCCTCATCTCTAGATTAGAAAGTGAAAGTAATAAGAAAAAAATAGAGGCTAAAAGTTGTAGAATGCAATAAGAAATAAAATCTCAGCCAGCAGTTTTTATGTGAATTTTTTCATAGAAAACAGATATTGCTTTTTATAATTCTGGGAACTCAGGAAAATGAAGGAGGCAGATGTCAGAAATCTAACCTGGCTTGTAGAGTCATGAAACTTGGAAACATATCCTGTACTCTCACTCCCATTCAATAATCTC
Organism: Spermophilus citellus; assembly: GCF_964194105.1. Lineage (NCBI taxonomy): Eukaryota > Metazoa > Chordata > Mammalia > Rodentia > Sciuridae > Spermophilus > Spermophilus citellus. The sequence continues at coordinate 69,521,851 of NC_138182.1, read as the reverse complement.
CTTAATTCTCCTCTTGCTGACAGTGCCAGGCCAGTGTCCTAACACAGCCTCTATACAGACTGTCAGAAACCAGGACAGAAGCACAGACACATGGTTCAAATTGGCTAGTGACACCTGCAAACCAGTGCCTGATTACTTGGAAGAATCTTCCCAGTCCTAAAATCTTCAGCCTGTCATTTGCAAGTCAAAAATTGGCAGGTATAGAATTTTGAATTCTGGAAGGGAGCGAGGGAGCTGACATTTCCTAGATCTTCCTCCTGTGTCTTTCTTCATTGTATCTTCACAAATGAACACACAGAGGCTCAGGACCTAAATTATAATTTAAAACCTGGCACATTGCTTACAAAAGGAAGGACAATAGACTACTTGTTGAGGTTAACTGAACTGTACATAGTGAACACAGTTTGAAATAAAATCAGTGGCATTTGTTTAAAAAGAAATTATTAATAGCCACATTAATACACTAGAAGCTTAAAGAACTAGAATTTGGAAATGGGGGTGGAGATAAGGAGGAGACAGAAGACAAATAATAAATGTGCCAAAGGCAGCATTTGGGAGTGAGGAGAGTTATAGGATTATGAAAAAACTGAATAACTTTAAATTGTATTGACCATAATGTGCTCTGTTCAGAAACTGATATATAATCCTAGTATATTAGTGTATTAATAAATTAATTATTATTACAAATCAATATATTAACTTATTAATACTATCTCACCCTATTTATATGTTGATATATTGCTTATATTTGAATATATTTAAATATTTATAAAAGCATATAGAATTTTAAGAAAAAGGTAGGGCCATAAAAAGAATTTCTACAGCAATGTTTTAATAAAGAAAATTTCACAAAAGCTGAACTTTGTTTAAAAAAAAACAAAGGACAAGGTCTATAATTGCCTAAAATTAAACCTACACATATTATGGGGACTATCAGCTACAGACACAGACTTACTTGCTAGTTTTACCTGCCTTTGCACTGTGATCATGAAAGGAAAAATTGACACCCCCCCCCAAAAAAAAAAAAAAACTGAAGACACTACTCTCCTTAAGATAGACCAACCGGGGAGCTGACTTGAACTGAATTGCTGAATTGATCAGAACCAATTCTGCTGAATTGAATTGAAGCAAATCAATCTGAATTAATACCCCCAGCAATTAAGTGATGCTTTAAACTTTGAACACATAAGAAAACAACAAGAAAAAGGAAATGAGATGAGCCATGGTTACAAAGCCAGTGAGAGAAATGATGCGTTGCATCAAACTTTACCCAGGTTTCAGGTCATTGCTCCGGCTGTCAATTTACACAGTGCAGTACCGAAGCTGGATATGCGGCAATGTTCAGGAAAGAGCAAACGTTTTATGATGGTAGAACATTTCCCAGAAACTAATTTCTAAATAAAGATCTTATCACAATGTATTTATTTAATACATTTCCCTTTCTCCTAAATAAATCTTAGAAAAATAAAACTGTATTATAATTATCAGTTTACCTACCGAACTCACCAGCTAAATGAGAGTTTGGCAAAGGAAGAGTCAGTGCCTCACTAATTTTATATCTTCAGTTTCCAATACAGTGCCCAGCAAAGAGCAGGTATGCAGTGTGAAATACATACCTATTTACTCATCTCCTGTAAAATTATCATGTGCAACATGTACCTAAATTGGAGAAGCTAAATATTTCCAGTTTAGTTAGCTTCTGACTAATGAAAAATTTACTGCCATCGAAAATTCTCCCATAGCTACATGCAAAAACCAATAAACTGATGTGGTTTCTATACTATGAAACTTAGAATTGGAAATAAAATATTAAATCCTATTCTATTCCATAAACATGCATTTGTGAAAGACTTGAAAGGTAAATTTGCAAGTATGTGTTTAAGGAATTTAAAATTGTGGGTCATTAGTCTGTTAATTTCTCTAAAACCATTAGCATCTATAATATAAATTCATATTTACAAAGCCAATAAAATGCACATTAGTTATCCAAAACAAGGACAACTTATCTGCTGTGGTCTCACAGATTTATTTTGCTTTTAAGAAAAGAAGCCAGAATACATTAATATGAAAGCTGAAGTTTCAATATAGGCAAAGAGTTTGGGGGGACCTCTTTCATTTTTAATACTTTAAGAACTCATTTGGCTTAGGCAAGTTAGAGAAATTGATGGGTTTTCTTATAATGTAAACAACCAAAGTCAGAATATGTAATATAACTGCACTGCTTTTGAAAAATGCATGATGCTTCATTTTTTTTAAATATATAAAATGGATGAGTTCAAGATGAACTAGAAGTTTTACAGCAGATTTTAGTGAAACGAATGTCAATGAAGTAAAAATGATCTTACTGATACAAATCAACTATGAATTTGATGTCAAATTCAATGAATATTAATAATTTTATCTCTAATCTATTTTACAAATAAAAATTTGTGGTGATGTAGTATCATTAAGAGATGGTTTTTGTTCCATTAAATTTTATTAAGCCATTTGGTTATTATTTATTTAAAAATCAAGTAATTTTATGTTTTTAGTTTTTTAATTGAACAATATGAAAAGTCTATAAAACATCAGAACTGCTAAAGATAGGAGAGGGTTTTCTACAGGTTCTTCAATTTGCAGATTATTGGGCTCATAAGTTAGTCTATAAAATCGCCATATTACTTGAACTTGGATACTCGCAACATTTCCTTTGAAAATTAGATTAACTGAAAAATCCCTCTTCAGCTTTCTGATGGAACCATCTGCTTTTCCTCCTAATATTCACTGCACCATCTCTGCCCGCCTCCTGCACTCAGATAACTCACTGCACCCTCCTGTGTGAAGTATGTTCACTTTCAGGACTCTCAGAGTTTGACAATTTTCTTGGACTCTTAAGTATATTTCTGAGTCTCATAATTATTACCCTATTTACTAATAAATAATTGGTGTGTACTAAATGTTTCTGAAATTAAACCAACAAATTAAAGTAATAGAGCATTAATGGTGTCTATGAAGCCTTGCTAAGATGGTGCCAAGGATAACTACTAGGAGATGTATCTGCAGAATGCTTCAATTTACTAACAGAGACCAGCGGGGTATGTAATTTAGTGGTGAAGCAGTTGCCTAGCATGGGCAAGGCCCTGGGCTCAATCCCCAGGACTGCAAAAAAGCAAAAGTAAAATAATAATAATAATAATAATAATAATAATAATAATAATAATACCAAGAACAACAATATGCATGTGAATGTCCAGATGCAGGAAATGCTATTCACAGGCTAGATCTACCCAAAAGGACTTATTTACAAAACTACATAGATATTTTAGAACAATGTTTATGGTTAGAATCTCACTGACACCTGACAAGTTCAATATTAATTTTTAGCAAGTGTCACTGACTGCTTTTCTAAGGATCTTTCAATCCATTTTTATCCTCAGTGTCTAACCTTATTTTGCACCTAGTTTATGCTCAAAAATACTTATTTAATACAGAAAGGCAAGATTACTAGATGACTTTAATTGAAGTGAGTGGTCAAAATATATTTTTGACTTAGTCAAAAGAATTGATCCAAAGGTTGATATAGATTACTTTAGGTGGTTTTGTTTGTTTGTTTGGGGGGTATATAACACCTTGCTTATCAACAGAAATTTTACATTACTGAACTAGTCAATAGACTTTATATTAATAATAAAAAAGAAATGTCCTATTATTATGCATTATATTCCAACTACAATTTGGGCAGTATATGCAATAGAAAAATAATACTTAAGCTTCCCAAAAGCAATTAATGAAATGAAACGTTGCTTTATACAAATCTGGCAACAATACTCAATTCCTTAAGAGGCCACACAAGGAAAATCAGATTTCTATGTTAGCTTCTATCCATAGTACACATTGTACATTGTGTATCCCAACAAGTTAGTTGAGTTAAATTTAATTAATTCAGGATATTAGCAGCAAGGGAAGAAAGATTCTATAAAACTTTTCTCAGGGTTTGGTTAATTGTATTAATTTTTTTCTCAGTTCATTTAGATTTTGATCTTGTTAGCATTTAAATTGAAAATAAACAGAAAGCCATTAAATTCATTTGTGAAATCTCTCTGTCATACACACACACACACTCCCACACAAATACACTGTCACACACAAATATGCTATTCTTGGTGTTTGATTATTGAGAAAAATGAAATATGTCCATTCGGTTTTGGAAATGACACTTAGTGCATATGATATAAGAGAGTCACATTCATTTGATATGATCTTCTAAACTGCACATCTACTGAAATATTATCTACATGTTTATATTAAAATTCTTGCACATCAGGGGCTGTGTTACAAGAGAAGAAGGTTACCATTCTTCTCTTCCTTGCTTGGTAACCATCACTGATTTCAAAATTTGCTGATACCAAAGAGCATCTCAGAGAAAAAAATATATATGTAGTCTATTTTTATTAGTGATTATCATAAGAAAAAAACTCAAAACTTTTCTGGAAAAAAAACATCAAAAATAAACACCCTGAATATGATTATTGTGAAAATGAAAGCAAGAGAATTCTTATACTATTATTTTTAATTTGACGGTCAGAATTAAACATTCTTACTGTAATTCATTTCTCTCTTTGTTTATTTTCCCATTCCCCTCACAACCTCTTATATGTAATTTTGTTTAGCAATGAGTGTCTCCCTTCATTTCCATGCAATTTCCCTTTTCTCTCCCTTTCCCTCCCATCTCAAGTCTCTGTTTAATGTTACTCTTTTCTTCCTACTCTTCCTCCCTGCTCTGTTCATACTTGCTCTCATTATATCAAAGAAGACATTTGGTATCTGTTTTTTAGGGTTTGATGGGGTAGAGAGAGAAGATGGGAGGGGAGGGGAGGGGGGATAGTAGGGGATGGGAAAGGTAGCAGAATACAACAATTACTATTAGTGCATTATGTAAAATTGTGGATGTGTAACCAACGTGATTCTGCAATCTGCATTTGGGGTAAAATTGGGAGTTCATAACCCATGTCAATCTAATGTATGAAATATAATATGTCAAGAGCTTTGTAATGTTGTGAACAACCAATAAAAAAAATGTAAAAAAAAAAAAAAGAATTAAACATTCTTTTTCCAGTATTGTCTGTTCTCCGTCCTCTTCCCAAGGTGGAAGGAAAAACACCACAACTTTTCTTTCTCAGTCTCTCTGTCCTCCTCCTGTGAGGTCAAGCTCATTTCTGAGCCCCTTTGGATCTGCTTTGACCATTCTTATGTCCTTGCTTCATGTGCTCCGAGCTTGTTCCTGCAGTGGAGGGTCCACCTGAGGAAAGGATAATGGAAGAGAAAGTCATGGAGCTGAACATCCCTTGCTGCTCTTCCTAGTGCCATCTTTCCAAATTTATTCTTCCAATAAACTCAAACAGAATGCAAAAGGGTGGCATTCCTTCTAAGAGGAATGAATATATTTCCTTATATTGTTGATGCAAAAATCAGAGAGACAACTACATTTGAGGAATACTTCATAGTACTTGGAATATTCGTTGTTTTCTTTTGTTTTTTTGTGGTGCTGGAAATCAAACCCAGGGCCTTGTGCCTGCTAGGCAGACACTCTACCACTGAGCTACACTCCCATCCCCTGAAATACTGTAAAAAGACAAAGCTGTCAAGGGATTTGTGAAACCACACTCAGTGCAGTGAGTTGAAGAATAACCACAACATAAAGTTTTATGCTATCAGCGGAAGAATTAAAAAGGAAAAAGGCTGAAGCATTATTTTGATGGTAATTGACATACAAACTGCCCAATTTCAGCACTAATTTAGTTCAGTATTTTGTTTTTCAATCAATCTTGGATATTCTCCAAAATATCTTAAAACAAAACGGGTTCTAAAATAATTTTTGCTTAGATCTGCACATACCCTAGATAACCCTCCAAACGGATTCACAGTAATGTGTGATATTCCTATCCTAGACTTGTAAGGAGTCAAAGATACTAAAGCTAGAGTGTGTTTTGCATGATTTCAGTTTGAAATGAGATGAAATTTATGGTATTGTAACCAATGTCCAATAAAACTTTGATCTTATTCTTTCTTCTCATGTATCTGAAGACACACACACACACACACACACACACACTAACCAATGTGAAAAAATATCATGTTGTAATGTGTGTCAGAGCCTAATCCCCTAATATTATACTTGGCAAAAGATGTTTCAGGGCCAATTTAGGCCAGAATTTGAAGCAGAACTTTCACCTTGTCCTTCATTTAATCCAAATCCTTTCACTGGTCCCATAATAAATGAATTCAGGTTGATAAGCAGCTGAGGCAAAGCTCAAGAGAGGACATTTTAAAACTAGCTTCTCTCTCAAAGATTTTCCTGACTCAACAAAGCTATCTATGAAATTTAAGAGAAGAGGCATAGTCTTGTGGTTCTGATTACAATGACCACCCACCCATCAGTAAACCTATCAAAATTGCAAACCAGGATCATTCATCCATCTCAGATTTTAACTATCTACTATACCACCAATCACTGATAAAGATGTATGAGTTGTCAATTCCTTCCATAGAGAAATGGAGCAGGTGTGTAGAAAGTTGAAGCAGTGGGCCCTATATCTATTACAGGCAGGTTACTCTTTCAATAATGAGAACACATCCAAGAACAGGATTTGGATTTATTACCAAGGAGTGCACAGCCTACTTGGAAAGAAAATGAAAATACTCAATAAACATCAGGGTGAGATTATGTCATTACCTTTAACTCAGTGCTATGGTTATCTGAAACCCATGTTGAAATCACATTAAAATTTGATTGCTATTGTAATGGTGTTGGGAAGTGGGCACTTTGAGAGGTAATTGAGTCATTAAGAGGGACTACTGCTTTTTTTGAACTTCTTGTTCTCAAAAGGCTGTTTTTGTTGGTTTGTTTGTCTGTTTGCAGAGCTGAGAATTGAACCCCAGTGTTTAATGCCTGTGAGGCAAGTGTTCTGCCATTAACTACATCCCCAGGGTTATGCAAAGCAAGGCTTCCCCTATGTTTCACTTGTTTTGCACGTACTTGCTTGTCCTTTTGCTTTCCACTGTGAGATGAAAAAACACAAGGCCCTCATCAGAAGATAAGCATACGCTAGTTCCATGCTCTTAGACTACCCAGTCTTCTGAACCATGCGCTAATATGAGCTTCTTTCTTCTATAAATTACTCTATTTCAGCTATTCTGTTATAGCAACAGAAAATGGCCTAGGACACTCAATCTAACTTTATATTCTCTTAAAATAATAATCAAAACATGAAAAAGCTTGCTTGAAACCATTATATCCTTATTACTCTAGTATTTTACATTTTGATGTGATCTTTCTAGTCTTACCTATAGGATGTATACATACATCCAATATTTGTATATTGTATAACATCCCTTCTATATTATACATGTATGTACATATTATACATGTACATTATACATGTATAATATAGAAGGGATATTATACAATGTACAAATTCTTTAACAACCTGATTATTTTTTCTTTTAATAATGTATTTTAAGATTTTTTTCATTTTTCAGATATTCTGTCAAGCATATATATTTTTTTTATTGATTGTTCAAAACATTACAGAGCTCATGATATATCGTCTTTCATACATTAGACTCAATTGGGTTTTGAACTCCCATTTTTACCCCCAGATACAGATTGCAGAATCACAACTGTTACATACTCACAATATTACATAATGGAATATTAGTGACTATTGTATTCTGCTTCCTTTCCTATCCCCTACTATCCCCCCTCCTCTCCCCTCCCCTCCCATCTTCCCTCTCTACTTCCTCTGCTGTTGTTCAATTCTCTCCCCTTTCCCCCCCTCCTTGCCCCTCATAACCTCTTATAATTTTGTGTATCGTTGAAGGTCTCCTACCATTTCCATATGCTTTCCCTTCTCTCTCCCTTTTTCTCCCCCCATTCGTCTTTGTTTACTATTAGTCTTTTCCTCATGCTCTTCCTTCCTGTTCTGTTCTTAGTTGCTCTCTTTATATCAGAGAAGACATTTGGCATTTGTTTTTTAGGGATTGGCTAGCTTCACTTAGCATAATCTGCTCTAGTGCCATCCATTTCCCTGAAAATTCTATGATTTTGTCATTTCTTAGTGCTGCATAATACTCCATTGTGTATAGATGCCACATTTTTTTTATCCATTCATCTATTGAAGGGCATCTAGGCTGGTTCCACAGTCTAGCTATTGTGAATTGTGCCGCTATAATCATTGATGTGGCCGTATCCCTATAGTGCGCTCTTTTAAGGTCCTCAGGGAATAGTCCGAGAAGGGCGATAGCTGGGTCGAATGGTGGATCCATTCCCAGCTTACCCAGGAATCTCCATACTGCTTTCCAAATTGGCCTCACCATTTTGCAGTCCCACCAGCAATGTACAAGTGTACCCTTTTCCCCACATCCCTGCCAACACTTATTGTTGTTTGACTTCATAATGGCTGCCCTGCCAATCTTACTGGAATGAGATGGTATCATAGGGTGGTTTTGATTTGCATTTCTCTGATTGCTAGAGATGGTGAGCATTTTTTCATGTACTTGTTGATTGATTGTATGTCCTCCTCTGAGAACTGTCTGTTCAGGTCCTTGGCCCATTTGTTGATTCGGTTGTTTGTTATCTTATTGTTTAATTTGTTGAGTTCTTTGTACATTCTGGATATTAGGGCTCTATCTGAGGTGTGAGGGGTAAAAATTTGTTCCCATGATGTAGGCTCTCTATTTACCTCTTTTATTGTTTCTCTTGCTGAGAAAAAAACTTTTTAGTTTAAGTAAGTCCCATTTGTTTATTCTTGATATTAACTCTTGGGCTATGGGTGTCCTATTAAGGAATTTGGAGCCTAACCCCACTATATGTAGATCAGAGCCAACTTTTTCTTCTATCCGACGCACCGTCTCTGATTTGATATCTAGCTCCTTGATCCATTTTGAGTTAACTATTGTGGATGGAGAGAGAAAGGGATTCAATTTCATTTTGTTGCATATGGATTTCCAATTTTCCCAGCACCATTTGTTGAAGATGCTATCCTTCCTCCATTGCATGTTTTTAGCCCCTTTATCAAATATAAGATAATTGTAACTTTGTGGATTAGTCTCTGTGTCCTCTATTCTGTACCATTGGTCCACCTGCCTGTTTTGGTACCAGTACCATGCTGTTTTTGTTACTATTGCTTTGTAGTACAGTTTGAACTCTGGTATCGCTATACCTCCAGATTCATTCTTCCTGCTTAGAATTGCTTTTGCTATTCTGGGTCTTTTGTCTTTCCATATGAATTTCATGATTGCTTTATCTATTTCAACAAGAAATGCCGTTGGGATTTTGATTGGCATCGCATTAAACCTGTAGAGAACTTTGGGTAATGTCGCCATTTTGATGATGTTAGTTCTGCCTATCCATGAACAGGGTACATTTTTCCATCTTCTGAGATCTTCTTCTATCTCTCTCTTTAGGGTTCTGTAGTTTTCATTGTATAGATCTTTCACCTCTTTTGTTAGGTTGATTCCCAAGTATCTTATTTTCTTTGAAGATATTGTGAATGGAGTGGTTTTCCTTATTTCCATTTCAGAGGTTTTGTTGCTGATAAACAGGAATGCCTTTGATTTATGCATGTTGATTTTATAACCTGCTACTTTGCTGAATTCATTTATTAACTCTAGCAGCTTCTTTGTAGACCCTTTTGGGTCTGTTAGGTATATTATCATGTCATCCGCAAATAGCGATAATTTAATTTCTTCTTTTCCTATTTTTATGCCTTTAATTTCTTTTGTCTGTCTAATTGCTCTGGCTAGTACTTCGAGAACTAAATTGAATAGAAGTGGTGATAGAGGGCATCCCTGTCTTGTTCCAGATTTTAGAGGGAATGCCTTCAGTTTTTCTCCGTTTAGGATGATGCTAGCCTGAGGTTTAGCATATATAGCTTTTACAATGTTGAGGTAAGTTCCTGTTATCCCTAGTTTTTCTAGTGTTTTGAACATAAAGGGATGCTGTGCTTTGTCAAATGCTTTTTCTGCATCTATCAAGATGATCATATGGTTCTTGTCTTTAAGTCTGTTGATGTGGTGAATAGCATTTATTGATTTCCGTATATTGAACCAGCCTTGCATCCCAGGGATGAATCCTACTTGATCATGGTGCACAAGTTTTTTGATATGTTTTTGTATTCGATTCGCCAGAATTTTATTGAGAATTTTTGCATCCAAGTTCATTAGAGATATTGCTATGTAGTTTTCTTTCTTTGAAGTGTCTTTGTCTGGTTTTGGGATCAGAGTGATGTTGGCCTCATAGAATGAATTTGGAAGAGCTCCTTCTTTTTCTATTTCTTGAAATAGCTTGAAAAGTATTGGTATTAATTCTTCTTTGAAGGTTTTGTAGAACTCCGCTGTATACCCATCTGGTCCAGGGCTTTTCTTGGTTGGTAGTCTTTTGATGGCTTCTTCTGTTTCTTCCTTTGCTATTGGTCTGTTTAAATTGTGTGTGTCTTCCTGTCTCAATCTGGGCAGATCATATGCCTTAAGAAATTTATCGATATCTTCACTATCTTCTATTTTATTGGAATATAGGTTTTCAAAATACTTTCTAATTATCTTCTGTATTTCTGTAGTGTCTGTTGTGATATTGCATTTTTCATCACGTATATTGGTAATTTGAGTTCTCTCTCTTCTTCTCTTCATTAGCATGGCTAAGGGCCTGTCTATCTTATTTATTTTTTCAAAGAACCAACTTTTAGTTTTATCAATTTTTTCAATGGTTTTTTTTGTTTCAATTTCGTTGATTTCTGCTCTAATTTTAATTATTTCTTGTCTTCTACTACATTTGCTGTTGTTTTGCTCTTCCTTTTCTAGGTTTTTGAGGTGTAGTGTGAGTTCATTTATTTGTTGGTTATTTCTTTTTTTGAGGAAAGAACTCCAAGAAATGAATTTTCCTCTTAAAACTGCTTTCATTGTGTCCCATAGATTCTGGTATGTTGTGTCTGTATTATCATTTGTCTTTAAGAATTTTTTCATCTCCTCCTTTATGTCTTCTGTAACCCATTGATCATTCAGTAACATATTGTTCATTTTCCATGTGATGTAGGATTTTCCCTTCCTTCTTTTATCATTGATTTCCCATTTCATTCCATTGTGATCAGATATGGTGCATGGTATTATCTCCACACCTTTATATTTACTAAGCGTTGCCTTATGGCATAATATATGGTCTATCTTTGAGTAGGATCCATGTGCTGCTGAGAAGAACGTGTATCCACTTGATGATGGTTGATATATTCTATATATGTCATTTAAGCCTAGGTTATTGATTGTGCTGTTGAGTTCTATAGTTTCTTTATTCAGTTTTTGCCTAGAGGATCTGTCTAATGGCGAGAGCGGTGTGTTGAAGTCACCCATAATTATTGTGTTGTGGTCTATTTGACTCTTGAACTTGAGGAGAGTTTGTTTTATGAACGTTGTAGCTCCATTGTTTGGTGCATACAAATTGATAATTGTTATGTCATGTTGGTGGATGGTTACTTTTAACAGGATATAGTGTCCTTCTTTATCCTTCTTGATTAACTTAGGTTTAAAGTTGATTTTATTCGATATGAGTATGGCCACTCCTGCTTGCTTCTGAGGGCCATGTGAGTGGTATGATTTTTCCCAAACTTTTACCTTCAGCCTGTGTATGTCTTTTCCTATCATATGAGTCTCTTGAAGGCAGCATATTGTTGGATTTGTTTTTTTGATCCAGGTTACTAGCCTATGTCTCTTGATTGGTGAGTTTAGGCCATTAACATTTAAGGTTACAATTGAGATATGATTTGTACTTCCAGTCATACTTCTTTATTTATTTATTTTAGTTTGGCTGGTTTTACTTTTTGGTTATTTTCCTCCCCCTTTATTGAGACACCTCCTGCTGTTAGTTTTGGGCACTATTTTTCAATTCCTCTTCTTGTAGTATTTTGCTCAAAATGCTTTGCAGTGCTGGTTTTCTTGTTGCGAATTCTTTTATCTTTTGTTTATCGTGAAAGATTTTAATTTCATTGTCAAATCTGAAGCTTAATTTTGCTGGATACAGTATTCTTGGTTGGAATCCATTATTTTTCAGCGTTTGAAATACATTGTTCCAGGATCTTCTCGCTTTCAAAGTCTGTGATAAGAAATCAGTCGTTAACCTAATTGGTTTACCCCTGAATGTAATCTGCCTCTTTTCTCTCATAGCTTTTAATATTCTCTCCTTGTTCTGTACGTTGGCTATCTTCATAATTATATGTCTTGGAGTTGGTCTATTATGGTTTTGAATGTTTGGGGTCCTGTAGGCTTCCAGGATTTGGCAATCCATTTCATCTTTCATCTCTGGGAAGTTTTCTAGAATTATTTCATTTAATATGCTGTCCATTCCTTTGGTTTGAGTCTCTGTGCCTTCTTCTAACCCGATGACCCTCAAATTTGTTTTTTTTTATGACATCCCATATCTCTTGAATAGATTGCTCATGGGATTTAAGCATCTTTTCTGTGTTGACTATATTCTTTTCAAGTTGATAAACCTTGTCTTCATTATCTGATGTTCTGACTTCTACTTGATCAAGTCTGTTTGTAATATTCTCGTTTGAGTTTTTAATTTGGTTTATATTTTCCTGCAATTCTAGGATTATTGTTTGATTTTTTTTTAAGATCTCTATCTCCTGGTAGAGCTCGTTCTTTGCCATTTGAATTTGTTTGTTTAAATCGTTTTCAAAATATACTTTTATTGCTTGGACTTGCTGTCTCATGTCTTCCCTAATATTCCTTTCCATTCGAGTTAGGTAGGCCTTGAGTTCATTCCCTATCCCTGCTTCTGATGTTTCTATGTCCTCCTGTAGAATTAAGTTGTCCTGTATTGTTTGTACTCCTTTTTTCCCTTGTTTTCTCATGTTGTCCACGTTACTTTCCAGCTCTATTTGATTGCCGTGTTTCTGCTCTCTTCTATAGGTTTGTTTTGGTTCTGTATTACTCTGTTGTTTCTTCTTTGTGTTGTTAAACTGTGCCTGCTAACGTGGATTCTGCTGGGAAGGAATTCCGACGGCCAAGCTCCAGTGACGTCACTACTCTGCTATGACGGGCCCCAGGCTCCTTGCTGGGGTGTCCTAATGGGGCTGTGTGACTGGACTGTCTCTGTTTGGTTTCAGCTCCCTGTCGAGGCAGGCGGGCAGTCTCCAGCCGCCCAGTATCTCAGGCAGCGGGCGGGTGAACGGTCGCCGGCGGGGGAGTGGACTTCAGCCGCCCAGTCGCGCGGGCAGCAGGCCGGCTGTCGCCAGTGGGCAGGCGATCTCTAGGCACCCCGTCCTGCGGTCGGTAGCCGGCGGGCGGGCGTTCTCCTACCGCCCAGTTACGCGGGCAGTGGGTGAACTGTCGCCGGCGGGCCTGCGGTTTCCAGCCGCCCAGTCGCGAGGGCCTGGCCTCTAGTCCAATAGTTTCTCCTGCTAGTCTTGGTTTCTCCTGCTAGACCAGATTTCCCCTGAGTGATGGCTCTCGGCAGTTCAAACTGCACTCTGGACCTGCCGTTTGTTGGGTGTGGAGGGTGTCTATTGGGAACCCCGGCACTCTATTGTTTTGCTCCCATTGTGGGGGATAGAACTGTACCGCTTCCTTCCCCCTCTGAAATCCCGTACTCAGCCCGGGGGTCAGTGCGGGCTCATCCAGCAGGATTCCACAGAATTGCAGCCACTTTTCTCCCTGCTTGCTAATTAATTACTTCTCTGCGGTGCCCCGCCTTCTGTGGCCGTGGGGAAGGCAGGGCGAATCAGTCAGCCCGGATCCCCGGGGTCGCACAATTGGCTATTGGGATCCCTGGCACTCTATCGTTTTGATTTTTTCTGCTTGCCCCTCCCCCAGCGCTGGCTAGACAGGTTTCGTTTTGGCTGCTGGTGGGAGGGGGAGTTGAAGGTCAGGTGTCTCTAGTTTTCCCCTAGTCTTTATGTGGGCTCACTCTGATATTCCCTCCCCCGGAAAGCCTAGGAGAGCCTAGGAGACACAGACCTGTTTTATTGTTGCAGTCTGTCGGAGAGTGGCGGTGGATACTTCAGCTCTCCAAGATGGTGGCCGCTGATTGCCTTGGAGGGGTTTCCATTGTGGGGGACGGGACTGTATCGCTTCCTTCCCCGTCTGAAATCTCGTACTCAGCCCAGGGGTCAGTGCGGGCTTGGCCCAAGCATATATTTTTAATGGTTGCATAATATCATGTCACATGGGTGAGCCTTAATTTATGTAACCTACCACTTCAAATTCTATAAGCTTGTTTTCAAATTTTTCCTACTATAAGTATAAACATGAATATATTTATATAAGTATATACTATAATACTAAAATAGTCATGATATAGAGAAGTGAAATTATTCTATATATTATAATAGTGGGTTCATGTCATTAACATTTGTCAAAACTCATAGAATGTTCACCACCAAGAGTGAGTCCTAATGTCAACTGTGAACCTTGACTGATAATGATGTGCCAATGTATGTTCATTGATAATAACAAATTTACCACTCTGCTGTGGGATGTTGATAATGGGGGAGGTTATTCTTGTTTGGGTTTTGAGGAATATGGTCACTCTGCATCTCTGCTCAGATTTTCTGTGAACCTAAAAATTTTAAATATATTGTTATAGTTTGGATATGAGGTATTCCCCATAAAGCTTGTTTTAGCCAATGGAGAGGGAAAAAGAGAGAGGGATCTCCATTACATATACATGGTGTAGGTAAAATGTTTGTGCAAATCTTTAATAATTTTCTTAACTATAATTTATAGATATGAAAGTTCTGGGGAAATGACCATATTCAAAGCAAGGCAAATTGTCTTTTCGAAAATCTTTACCAAATAATACTATATCCAACTTTGTGGAAAAGTGCTCTTTTCCTTCCTGAGTGTTGTGGAAATCTTAGTTTCTACATCTGATTTATCAAATAGCTTCCTTGCTGGGGGGGGGGGAACACTGTACTCTGGGTCCAAATCCTTGAATTAGACCTCAGCTCTTGTCCAAAGCTGTGTGACCTTGTGCAAAGCATTTGTCTAGTCTTTACTTCAGTATATATGACTATAAATAAAAAAAAAACTGTTTCCTGGTCCCCTTGGACTTGTATGTTGCACGCTTAAAACAAAACAAGGATATGAAAGGGTCACATGTGAAACTTTGATGTGTGGAGTAATAATTGAAAGAGTCCCTTCCCCAACTCCTAACCCAGCTTAAGTCAACAATGCATTGCAGTGAATGAACCTGCATACTTATCCCATGATGATAATATTAAGATGTAAATCCCTTCAAACATTTGTCTTCTTTCCTATTTCTTTCCCATAGTATTATCTGTTTGCTTTTCCATGATCAGTTTCCAAAGATCCTCCTACCAAAACTCTTCCTGTCCATCTAGAATCTCTATTTTCTACTTAGCAAACTTTCCTCTTTCTCCAGTCTTCACACCTTGCCCTTCCTCCATGACATTTTTCCTCACCATAGGCCCAGAGCAATGGAGTCACCCAACATATTTTTCATATATTATATTTTTCAAATTCAGATGGCCCTGTCTCATCTATGCTGCTTCCCAAACTCTTTCACATGCCTGTAAAAATCTTTAGTTATTTGAAATTTATGCCATTGGATTATAGTGTTGAGCACTGTCAAATCCAGTAGATATTTTTAGTTCCATGTTACTAGCTCCTCTCTTTCTATACTGTTTGCTGTGTTTTCCCCAAAATGGCTCATTTCCTTGTCTTTGGTAGCATTACTTCCTCCTCATGCTGCTCACATTGCTCTGTCTATCCATACTGTGAACCACATTGTCTTATTCAATCCTTCCACAACATTCTACCTCCCTGGGCCCCATATTCACACCACAATGCTTTCTGCACATGCTTATCTTGAATTGTTTTATCTATCATCATCGAATCATTAATATCCAGAAGATTCCTATATCTCTAGATTTGCCCCTGAGCTTCTGTTTCCAGAATTCATTGTACATTGTATCCAATCAGATAACTCATAAAACTATCAAGATTACATTTAAAAATCAAAATCCTCTGTGTTCCTTCACAAAGCCTGCTTCTCTCACTACATTTATACTTTTAGGAAATGGAAATATCATCCATCAAAAAAACTCAGAGACTTTGGAAGCATGCAAGATTTTTCTCTAAGCTCATATAAATTCTACTAATTTTGTCAAAATTTTAGAAATACTATATAGTGCTCATTGGTTTTCAGGCACCATTGTAAGCAGTCTACAAACATTTACTCATTGAATTCTTATATCAGAAATAGAATTACCCCTTTTACCCACTAGTAAATGAAGTACTTGGACATTAGGGAATTCACCCAAGGTCATAGAACTCAAACTCAAGCATTTTGGCAGTGCATCTTATGCCCATCATTACTACCATATGCCACCTCCTCAATTCAAATGGTATGATAGGTATTCCCAATCCTCCATGAACTGATCACTACCAGCATGTTAAACATAATCTTTCAATACTTCCAGGCCTGCACTCTGTACTTTGTCAATACCAAACCTTTATAGTTCACAGCCACTGCAGATGCTCTGCCTCCACCTCTTTGATTACACTGTTCCTGCTGCAGAGAGGACCCTTCATCTTTCTCCTCTACTGGGCACCACTAATGCTTAATGATTCACTGAATCTTTGCTCAGATATTTGTTCCTTCAATCAAAAGCACTCCTTAATATCCATGTTGGGATATACATCCTTTTTTATATTCTCAGACCTGAGGTATAATTCTCTATTTTCAGAATTTTAAAATTGTTTTCCTTAATTTCCCAGCATCTATTATAATATCTAATCCATATAACATTTGTCATTCCTCCAGATCTGTGAAGGATTGGTTCCAGGACCCCTCTACAGATTCTAAATTCATGGATGCTGTTATATTGGCATATAACCTACACATATCCTCCTATATACTTTAAATCATCTCTAGATTACTTATAATGATAATAATAATAACATACTGCAAATGCTATGCAAATACTTGTTGTACTATATTGTTCAGGGTATGATGGTTAAAAAATAAGTCTGTATATGTTTGATATAAATACCATTTTTTCACTAATATTTTCAATCTGCAGTTGATTGACTCTACAGAAGTGAAACCCACAGATATAGAGGGCCAACTGTATTATGTAGAGATCTTGAAATTTGACTCTGGATTCTTGCAGATGAAGATTAAAATTCCATCTCTATCACTTACTTCCTATATGACCTACACAAACTTAAGCAAGGTATTTACTCTCTATAATACCACTATCTCAGCTGGGTACAGTGGAGCATGCCTATAATTGCAGCAATTGGAAGGCTGAGGCAGGAGCATTGCAAGTTCAAGGCTAGTCTCAGCAATTTGGTAAGACCCTGTCTCAGGATAAAATAAAAGAAGCAGGGTGTGTGGCTCAGTAGTAATGACCCTCTGGGCTCAATCGAAGAAGAAGAAGAAGGAGAAGGAGAAGAATGATCCCAGAAAGCTGTTGCTCCATATTTTCCTATGATCACTGTATTATTGACAAAAGACAGGTAGAACATGAGTGAACTTTGCATCCAAGGCAGATACACATGGTCCTGCTGATGTTCTATATTGCACTAAGCTTTGAGTCTTCCTCTGCACAGGAAAAATTAAACCAGAGTCCTGTGAAGTGCAAACACACACCTGCAAATCAATTAGGCAATGCTGAAAAATGCTGATTCTTTATATCTAAAGACACCATCGTACTTGTCAGATGAAAGTGGGCACATGTGAAAAAGAAGCATATTTGCCTGAAATGGCCATTTCATCTTCCTAAAGTGCCAATAACTCCTTGCAGCAGCTCGAGTTTCCAGGGAATCTGGCTCATACCCAACTGAATGGTTAGAGTAGCTAATGACATTTATCTAGTTCTAGGAAATCACTTCTTGGACTTGAAAAGACATATAGGGCACAGACATTCAGTCTAAGCCATTAACATAAGAATTAATGAGAAGAAAATCTTCAAAAAGCCAAAGGACATTGAAGCTACATTGAAGATCCCACAATAAATCTGCTTTCCCTAGGGTACTAATTAACAGACACTGATTCTTGTAGTTAGGTAAAGTAAGAATCTGTTGGAAGAAAAGTACTCTTTCTCAAGACACTAGAGAAAGAACTGAACAAAAGGATTAAGGAAAGGAAGGAATTAAGGTAGCTCTAGGAATCTTGGTGCAGGATTTTAGAGGCATGTTTATGACTGAAATATTACCAACAAGTGACTCAGCTCTAAAGAATCAAGGTCATTAGTCTCACTGTTTTTATATTTTAATCCTTTAAAAGAGAATGTGTGGTTCAGGTTGTATCAAATACCCAGCTCTTGATCAATTAACTGGGGTCAAATGGCAGGTCACATATTTGTAAAAAGCATCCCCAAAGAAAAGAGAAAGTGACATGAGCTAATGAGCATCTTCTGCAACTAAGTTTTTCACTCTTTTTTTTAATACTGGGGATCCAACCCAGGGCTTCACTCATGCCAGGAAAGCACTGTACCACTGAGCCACAACACCTGCCCTGAAGCTAAGTTCTTCGGCTTCAAAACAAATTGCTTCTTTTACAACTTATACAATAGATGGTGCTGGGGTTGGGTGGGGGGGGTGCTATATTGAGTTAGAGTCAACACAAATCATTAAAAAGAGTTAGAAAAGCATCTTCTTTGGTGCTAGTCAAGTGTGGAAGCCTTTCAAAAACAGAAAGAATTCTGAAACAAATATTATTAATACTAGAACTAAAATTGAAAGCAAATACAATAGCTCAATATGGCAGATGATTCGGCAATACTTCTCAGCTTCCCCACAAACATGGTACAGATTGACAGCTATCTACCAAAAGTTTCCCTCCCTCCCATATTACGGAGTTGTTGTAAACAAGCAGCTGCAAATCCAGAGACTACATTTCCCAGGTGCACCAGCATCTGTCTGTGGAGCCAGGTCCCTAGTTCTCACAGTGGAGAGTGAGTGGAAAGGCATTTGATACAGTCCTGCACAGACTTGCAAGACTCAAATGAGCCTTTTATGTGTGCCCCTGTCTTCCTGTTGGCTGACTGTAGGAAAAAGGCAGAAACACTGGAAGAAGCTTGGGATCCTAAAATGCCTCTTTTAGTCAGCTTTTATATCATTGTATCAAAAGACCTGACAAGAACTATGTAAAGGAGGGTAATTTTATTTGGGGCTCAGAGTTTCTGAGGTCTCAGTCCATAAACAGCCAACTCCATTGCTCTGGGCCTGAGATGACACAGAATATCATGGTGGAAGGGTGTGGCAGAGGAAGGCAATTCCAGACATTGCACCAGGAAACAGAGAGAAAGAACCTTTCTCCCTAGAGACAAATATAGCCCCTAATGACCTACCTCCTCCAGGCACACGTACCTACTTACATTTACTACCCAGTTAATCCATTTAAGTGGATTATTGCACTGATTAGGGTAAGGCTCTCATAACCCAATCATTTCACCTCTAAACTCTCTAACATTGTCTTGCATATGACTTTGGGGGGACACTTCATATCTAAACCACAACAACACTTCATAGAGGAACTATTATGTGAATAAGAAATAAACTTCTACTTTTGTAGAAAATTGGAAGTCCATTTATCACAATAGGTAGCATTCACTAATCCAGAATTTGATTTGAGAAAACACTAAAAAAGCCAGATACTGTGTTGGAGGATAATTTCTGGATTTAGTAAAATATTTTAAGAAAGATAAGTTTAGGCAAGATCTGGCTGCTTTAAAAGTTAGAGTGAAAAATATTATAAAATTTGACTGCTTCCAGACCTCAGATAGGTAGGAGATAAAATTTAAAAGGACTCTGAGCAACAAAAATCTGGCAATACTTCTCAGCTAAGCAAAGTTTAACCCTACAGAAAAGAAATTGTTCAGAAGCATTGCCTTCTCAATCGAAACTATTATTTCAGACAGCTTTCAGATAGCCACTATTAAAATGAGAAAAGGCATAAGGACTAGGAATCAAAGACACAATTCATATTAGAGAACTGTACCTAGGAAAGTACATGGCAGTGGGGAAGATAATTTCTTGCAATGGAACCCACTGGAAACAAAAAGACAGATGTTTGGTCCAAAAACCAACAAGCACACTCTTAAAAAAAAAAAAAAAAAAAAAAAAAAAACAACTTTCCAACAACTCTAGGGGTTCCTCCTCTCCCAAACTCAAGTGATCAGAAGTGGCCAGTAAAACTGAATAATACAAAGTGTGACATGCTCACCATTATCAACTTTAAGTGTGCTCAAGGAAACATGGATAAAAGGATGGTACTGGTAGTCATGAAGGGTAGTAAATAAAGACATCCTCCCAGAGTTAAAATCTAGAACTTAAACAACTTTCTCTTTGGGCTAGATCCTGTCCATCAGGATCCCATCACTGCTACAGACCAGTAATTCCTGTATTTATCAGTTTTCTTTTCTGAACTAAGTGCCTCTATTTACCACTGTACATTGTGTATATGAGAGCATAGAAGGGTGTCAAGAGGTAAGGTACCTTGTGACCTTCCAACTATTGAAGAGCCGCATCTGGATCTAATGGAGATGACTGACATGGTCCAAAGATAACTAGATTTTGAAATGGATGAAGGAATAAAGTTGGGAAGTTAGGTCATTTCCCTAGAGGAGGGAGTGAATCAGTCCTATACATAGAAAGAAGGGCATTTGGTAGTCAGAGGGAGGTCTTTGACAAAGACAGTTAACTGGCAAACAAAACATTGTGTTTCCCCATCAGCCAACAATTCCCTTTTCTGTAGGCATGTGACCACAATGGAATGGAAGAAGACATAATGCCTGTGATTGGCAGGCTATGCATTCTCCATGCTTTGTTTTGCTTTAGCCAGCTGGTTGTAAAAGACAAGGAATCTCCAGGGGATAAATGAACCATAAAATGTAGACACTTGGGTCATTGGATTATTACATAAAGCAAAGATGTACAACAACCAGGAACACCCACGAGGACATACCATGAGAGAAAAACCAATTGCTGTTGCACTGATTTTCCAGAGGAAGGGGAGTTTGTTTCATCATCAAGAATTTGCTAACTATAATCTACGTTTCAGCAAGGAAGAGAAAGCATAGATTTATTCTGTTGCCCCAAAACCACTCTACTGAAATGAAATAAAAGGGGTAATAAACATAAAACAAAAGAACCAAAAGATGAAGGAAATTAAATAACGACTACCGAATCTGAAGAACTGGAAACCATCTAACTTAGTAAAGTTGATGAATTAGCAAGAAAATTCATGCCATAAAACAGTGGATGGATTTAGGATTGGAAAAACAAAGATCATTCTGAAAATAAATATCAAAGAGAGATTGAAAACAGAGTTTAGTGAAACTCTATAGAAAGAGAAGCTAGACCACTGGAGTCCTCACTGTCCAGTCACCTCTGTTTCTTAGGCAGAGATCAGAGGTCAATCCTAGGGATTCAGGACATGGACACACCAGGAGAAGCTGAGGATGGGAAGTCATTTCTAAAACAGAAGTTTTACTTCACCCAGCCTCCTTCCTCTGAATGAGGGCCAGGTGGCAGCCAAGCTTGCACCTGTGGTCCTCTGGCCACACGCCCACCAGAAGGTAGAAGGATCTCTCTTGGGGAAATAGGAGGCTGCTCAAGGGAGTATCTTCACACGTATTGACAGTCATGAGTCCCTGAGAAGAATATGCAGGTTCCACTCAGCCACAGAACCACCTTCCATGAGGTCCACCAATATACAAAGAGCTTCCAATCAATTATGGGACCTTTACCTTCAATAGGAACAGATACCTAAATTTCACTGGGTATTTTAGAATAGCCTCCAAGATAAATGAAAAGGATCATGGCAAAATAATAGCTAAAGAAACTCAAAAGAAAAGGAAAATCCAAAGAAAAATCCAGCAAAGAAATAATAATGATAATTTAAGATCTTTAGAGAGAGAAAATTATATAAATCATCCATGAAAACAAAAAAATTTGTTTTTGAAACAAAAAGGGAACTAAATCAGGTTATGGGGTATAAAGAATGTGATGGCAACAATAAAGAATTCAATGGCAAAGTTAGAAAATAAAATTGAGGAGGAATGCCAGAAAGTCAAACAAAGAAATGGAGGTAGGAAATGGGGGGAAAAAACTAGAGAATTAGTCCAGGAGGTCCATCTCCCATTAGTGTTCCAGGAAGAGAGGTCAGTGAGGAGAAAGTTGTGGGCACAGTAACAACAGTTTCTAAGGATGGAAAAGAACAAGCATTCAGACTGAAGAGGAACAGGAACAATAAAACACTAAATAAATAAAGTTTGAAAAATGCCCCACACCACATTTTTTTTCTCTAGGGATGAAAAGAAGAACCTAAAAGATTTCAAAGAGCTAAAAGCTCACACACAAAGATTCCAGTATCAAAATAGTAACAAAGGCCACTACAAAGACCACAAAAAAAGTGGTCTTCAAAATTCAAGGGACAAATGCATTTCAACCTAGAATTCTAAAACTAATCAATCAAGTAAGAGCCAAAGTCATTGGCAGATGTCATGCAGAGACTAAATCTTTGCCTCTGTGCAGTTTTTTTTTTCTTTTTCTTTTTCTTTTTTTTTTTTTCCATCATGGAATCTACTGGAGAATATATTCTAGCAAAATAAGGGATTAGGCAAAGGAAATTAAGGTATAAGCTGGAAGGCACAGAGAATCCAACAGATGAGAAAAATAAAAGTAAATATATTAAAAGGTAATGAACTGTATTGGAGAGCAATCAATTTAGCAGCCTGTAGTAAACTTACTTGAAATAGGCCTTTATAAAACTGGATAAGGCTGGATGACAAGAATGTTGGAAATAAGAAAGCATGTTTTAAGAGACAGAAAGGACTTTAGATAACTTCTATTTTCACATTTTATAGATGACAGAATTGAGATTCAAAGAGATGAAGTCACCTACTTTTCTTGGCAGACAGATTCCATTTGCTTCTACTCAGAAGCCATTGCAGAGAAATCTGGACGCACATAGTAAGGAAGGAGCTGCAGTCTGGTGTAGAGAAAAACTTTTAACAGGCCTTTCCCTCTTTATCACATTTATTTCAGCTTGGCTCTTAGCCAAAACCAATTCCCATCTTCATGAGCAAAGATATATTTTGCAGTTTATTTCTGTCCATTTACTCTGGCATCAGATGATTTGTTTTTAGCTAAACTACTGTATAATCACATTGCTTTTATTGTATAGCTTTTGTGGCAGTAGCTATAAACTTTGGGCAAATTTTTTGTTGTCCTTTCAAAAATAATAATTGGCTTCTCTCAATTTACAATGTGTTCTATTTTTATCCTGATGAATTTTATCACCCATAACAGGCAGCTTTGGAGAGGATGCAAGGATTTGTTGCAGACCAATAGACCCTTTCATTTGCCTTTTGTGATTGTAGAACACGTACTGCATAAATCTCTTCTCTTAGGAGAGCCATAATTCCAAATATTTAAATTTTAAAACTGATACTTACTTCACCCCTCAATTCTACCTGGATCACCGTCTTCACGAAGCTTCCTCTTCAAGAAAGTACTGGTGCTTAATGAGAAGATGCTGCCTACACTGAGATTCTCTATGCATAACACGTTCCTAGGCAGAAGGATTATTTAATCTTTTGTTAAATTATTTTAATATTTCCCCTACTCAGAAAGACATATTCGAAAAATAGACAAAGGGACTTTAAAATGACTATTTCCTTAAGTTTTAAAACTTTTGCTTGACTTTTACTAAGTTTATTTTTTTCAGGTTAAGAATGTGCTGAGGATGCATCCAGGAAGATTATACTGTGAATTATGCTTGTTGTTGCTAATCTTTTAATAATCTTGGTGAGACAAACATGTGGTTTATTAGCATCCTACAATTTTGAAAAGGTATGTTTGTATTAGTGCTTCCTTCTTGAACAATAACTGACGGCATTCAAAGGGAGACATCACATGAGGGAGCAGAAGATGGTGATAAGACCTAAAATACAATCTTCAGGATGAAGCAAAAATAATGTCAATACAAATTACCATAATCCCTCATGCTTCTGTAGACATGTACAGTTTTCAAGATATTTTTGAATATATTATCATATTCGATCTTCATGGCCACTTGTCAAGTAGAAGACAAATTAATATCTCCATTTTGCAAAAGGGGAAAAAAATCAGACTCAGGTTACCTACTTCAACCACAACCACACAGCAAATAATTGACAAAGTAGGGCTTTGAAGTTCAGTCTCTTAATTCTGCTCCAGGTATTAGGTCTTTGAGGTTAAAAAAAAAAAAAAAACTCTTAATGGTAAAAGTCTGTGGTAGCCTATTTATAAAAAGTCACCTAAAAACCTTCATAACTTTATATAAGAAATTGTTAAATTTTTCAAGGTTTGACAAAAGCAAATACCTTGTAAGAAAAACAGTATAGAAGGCTATATCTATTTTCTAGGATTCAGATGGAAATTAACTGTATTATGTCATGGTGTAGATCTGGAATGTCCCCCAAAGGTGTTGAAAGCCTGGTGCTCAATGCAGCAATGTTCAGAGGTGAGGCTTTTGTGAAGTGATTTGATCATGAGGGCTCTGATCTCATTAGTGGATTAATCCACTGATGGCTGCATAGACTGTGGGAAGTGGTGGACACTACAGGAGATGGGGCATGGCTGGAGGAAGTAGGTCACTAGAGACATGCTCTAGAGGGGCATTTCTTATCCCCAACCCCTCTTACCCTCCTTTTATCCCCCCTTCACCCCCTTCCTCTCTTTCTCTCCCCCTCCTGGCTACCATGAACTGAACCACCATGATATTCTGCCTCACTTCAACCCCAAAACAATGAAGCCAGCCAACTGTGGACTGAAATCTCTGAAACCATGAGCCTAAATCAACATTTCTTCCTTGTTAACGTCAGGTAGTTTGGTCACAGTGATGAAAAGTTGAGTAACACGGGTTATATAATTGCTTCTTATAAATGTCAGAATAGTTCAAAACTTTAAGTAATAATTTCATTTTAAAAATAGTTTCTTCCCAATTAGGGAAGCATGATTAATTGGTTTTAATTTTACAAACTTTGACTCTGACTTACGCACTTGCATAAACACTTCACATTTTCACTTAGTGTTGTATCATAAATATTTTCCATGTTATTACATGGTAAACAATATCATAATAACTCTATTTGTAAACAGAGTCTTTTCCTTTTAAAAAAAAATCAAAATAGTCCAGGTGAAGTGGCACATGACTGTAATCCCAACGGCTTGGGAGGCTGAGGACGGAGGATAGTGAGTTCAAAGCCAGCATCGACAAAAATAAGGTGTTAAGCAACTCAGTGAGAACCTGTCTCTAAATAAAATGCAAAATAGGTTGGGGACATAGCCCTGAGCTTAATTCCCAGTAACTCCCCCCCAAAAAAAAATCAAAATAGGATGAGTAGGTCAAAAAATATGAATAGTTAAAGTTTCAACAGGTTTTCATGTTGCTTCTCAAAAAAAAAACTGTACAATTTCAAGGCTTATGAGCATGTAGGATCCCATCTTTGTAAGCTGTCTCCATCACTCCATGCTTTCAATTGCTCCAGCCAAAAATCTTAATGGCATTCTTTTGTTTGTTTGTTTGTTTGTTTTTTATTGTTGGTTGTTCAAAACATTACATAGTTCTTGACATATCATATTTCACATTTTGATTCAAGTGGGTTATGAGCTCCCATTTTTACCCCGTATACAGATTGCAGAATCACATCAGTTACACTTCCACTGATTTACATATTGCCATACTAGTGTCTGTTGTATTCTGGTGCCTTTCTTATCCTCTACTATCTCCCCTCCCCTCCCCTCCCCTCTTCTCTCTCTACCCCCTCTACTATAATTCATTTCTCCCCCTTGTATTATTTTTCCCTTTCCCCTCACTTCCTCTTGTATGTAATTTTGTATAACCCTGAGGGTCTCCTTCCATTTCCATGCAATTTCCCTTCCCTCTCGCTTTCCCTCCCACCTCTTATCCCTGTTTAATGTTAGTCTTCTTCTCATGCTCTTCTTCCCTACTCTGTTCTTAGTTACTCTCCTTATATCAAAGAGGACATTTGGCATTTGTTTTTTAGGGATTGGCTGGCTTCACTTAGCATAATCTGCTCTAATGCCATCCATTTCCCTCCAAATTCTATGATTTTGTCATTTTTTAATGCAGAGTAATACTTCATTGTGTATAGATGCCACATTTTTTATCCATTCATCTATTGAAGGGCATCTAGGTTGGTTCCACAGTCTTGCTATTGTGAATTGTGCTGCTATGAACATCGATGTAGCAGTGTCCCTGTAGCATGCTCTTTTTAGGTCTTTAGGGAATAGACCGAGAAGGGGAATAGCGGCAATCTTGATTCCTCTTTCTCTCATTAACAAAATCTATGGGAACCTAATTTCAAAATATAACCTGAACCTGACCCCTACTCAACATCTCTTAGCTACCTAGCCCCTCTTCAGGTGTTCCTCCTTCTGTCCTTGTGCCTCTTAGAGTCTGTTATCTTATCTGCCATCTACTAGGCTGACAAAATGTGTAGGGGGATTGAATCAGAAAGCTCAACTATAAAACTGCTCTAATAATTCAGGTAAGGTACAATGATGGCTACAGGCCTAAGTGACAGTGCTTTCATTAGCTTTTCAATGTTGTGACCAAAATACCTGACAAGAACAACTAGCATAGGAATAGCATAGGAAAAGTTCTTTGGGGCTCAAGGTTTCTGAGGTCTCAGTCCATGTTTGGCTAAATCCATGCTCTGGGCCAAAACTGAGGCAAAACATCATGGTAGAAGGATGTGGCAGAAGAAAATTGTCAATTTAAGACTGCTAGAAAGCAGTAAAGAGACAGGAAGGGGTCAGGGACAGATATAGTACCTAGAGCCATGCCCCCAGTGACCTACCTCCTCCAGCCATGCACTTTCTGCCTACAAGTACCACCTCCAAATAGTTCATTCAAATTATTAATCCATCAAAGGGATTCACTCATCGATAAATCCAGATCCTTATGATCCAATCATTCTCCCTCTGACATTGCTGCACTGCTTAACATGAGTTTTGGGGGACATTCCAGATCCAAACCTTAATAGTATTAGAGGTAGTGATGAGTGGTCAGAGTCTGAGTACTGATTATGTTCTCAAGGTATAGTTGAAATAATGTCCTAATGGTTGAAAATGAGATGGAAAAGAAAACTCTGTGTTGAAGGTAAGAATTTGGGAGTAGTTGACATACAGAGACTATTTAAATCCATGAGATTAGTTGAGGTCAAAGAATCACACACTAAACCTCATGGAATTCTATAGTAGGAGGCAGGGAAAAGGGAAGGAACCAACAAATGAACCTGAGAAGGAGCCACCAATAAGTTAAAAAGAAAAGCAGGCAAGTATCGTGTCCTAGAAGTCAAGTGAAAAAGAAAAAGAACAATCAACCTTACGTTAACAAATACTGCTGAGAGGTCAAAAAATACAAAGCTGAGAACTGAGCGATGGATTTAATAATATGACCTTAAGGCATTGACAAGAGCAATCTTAGTGCTGTGGTCTAGATAAAACCGTAATTGAGATAAATACAAGAGGGAATGAAAGACAGAATATGGAATGGATGAGTAGACACAATGTTTTTATAGAATCTTCCTGCAAAGCAGAACTAAGAAATGAATTGGAGAGGGAAATGGAGTTAAAGGAAATTGGTTTTTGTTTCCTTTTATTTAATGAAATAAACAAGAGCATAGTAATAAGTACAACCCCATATTGAGATAAAAAAATCATTTTATGAAAAAGTAAAAATCGATGTGCTTGAATAATATTAAAAAATGGGATGTAGTACAAAAATAGAGGCATAAGTTCTGCATTGGAGATTTTAAATTTACCTGTGATTCCAGGCAAGAAAGCGCAAGTGATGGTTGGCAAATACTGAAAGTGGATACTTTGGTGTAGAAGTCTGTGAAAGGTCTTATTATTTTAGTACAATAAGAAACAAGAGCATTAAGAAGGATAATATGTGTTGCAGGTTTGAGGCAAGACAAGAAAGTGATTACTCATCTGGGAGGGTGGGAGGGTGAATGCTCACTCATGAGAACATGATGGCCTGATGACATTAAGAGCACATCCGAGGTTTGTTGTCACAAACTTAAAATAGAACTAATCTACGAGGGTGTTTTTCCCCCCTCTAGGCACATTTAGTTGCAGGGGTGCAAAAGTAGAAAGAGGGAAGTTGAATGGATCCAAAGCTGTGATTTTGCTAACAAGCTACAAAGGGGGGAAAAAAAGATGGGGGGTAGGGAGAGAAGGAGGAGGAGGAAGGGAGGAGGAAATGGGGAGTGGGGGTTTGGGTATAACCAACAGAGTGACCATAATTATTGCTCATAGAATTTCCCTATGCCTGAAAGTAGGGAAAGGATATCAAGGAATCAAGGATAAGAGAAAGGAGATAAGGTCAACAGTCCCTGATTGAATCAAAGGATAATTAAATCAGTGTTCTAGATGAAATAAACTAGAAAGATAAAAGATGGTAGAGAGTGGGATGCTTGGAATTGAGTTGGGGAAACCCTGTGGTTGTTTGGTAATAATAAGGTCTTGATCACTTCTAGCCCCTGATCAAAACCCTCCCTCAAGTGACTGCCCTTGCAACAAGTAAAAGCCACAGCCCTACACTGGCCTCGAGTCACTTTCTGTTCCTCACTATTTGCCTCTGCTCTTGGCCTCACTGCCTTTCCAGCCTCATCTCTGGAAGTCTCTCCTTCATTCCACTTCCGCCATGCTGCCCTCAGTGCCGCTCCTTGACACAGGGTCCCATTTTGACAGTCAGTCACTAGATCCCCTTCTTCAAAGTTCTTGCCCAGCTGCCACTTTTTCACTGACACCTTCCCTGACCACCCTGATTCCAGTCCCCAACTCTCCCAATTCATGTCTTTTCTACTTTTATCTATGTCACTTATTGTCTTCCAACAATACTGTACGGCACCGTTATTTTGCTTATTGCCCATCTTTCTCCCAGCAGAATATGAATTCCGCAGCAAAAACAAGAGACTTTGGTCCATTTTAATTGTGACTGTTTCCTCAGCACCTGACATGGAGTAGTGACACCATGAATATGTACTATGAATGAATTACATTTATTTACTGTCATTATTTTAATCTCTTCCCTCTTAATACATGTGATTGTAATGCTCCTGTTTTGATTTTTTGATACATTTTAAAGAATTGTCTGTATATCCTTTAGATTTGGGGGAAAAACTGTCATGTAGAAAAAAATAATCACAGCTGGGCGGAATGTATTCCCAGCACTTGTGAGTCTAAAGTAGGAAGATCACTTAAGTCTGAGAGGTTGAGACCAGTCTGGGTAACATAGTGAGACCCTGGCTCAAAAAAATTAAGGCAGGGGGAAAGAAATCGGTCTTAAAAGTGATACATTGTACAAATGACTTTTAGGAATACACTACATATTACAGACATAGAGATATAATATAGACATTTGGAGACATAATATAGACTAATATCTACTATTCTGAAACCCTCTCAAGAAGATGAGTTCTATTCAAAATGGTAGCAGCAGAAAACTTTTGAGTCATTTTGATTTATTAATTCTATAACTGAAATCTAAAGTGTTCGTGGATGGTATGGGCTTCCCATCCACATTTAGTATATTGCTCTGAGACTTCACAGAAATATTGATTTTTGAGCTGATACTGGGGAAACAAATCAAGAAGTTATACCAAAATGTATGTTTCCAGTTATGAAATAGGCAAACTTGGGTGAACTTTTTTCTTTCCATTTACGAATATCTTTGTTATCTACAGACAGTTGCACATTGCTGCTTTTCAGTGATAACCTGTACCACCAAAAATCTATTCAAGTGATAATTATCTCACTACAGCTGATACAGGAGAAGGTCACCTTAAAAACTAAATTTGAAATGAAATAAATATATTATCAAAATAAGCCTAACTCCCAAGACAAAAAGACCTGTTCATAAATTCTGCAGTCTAGTTAGTGAATGTGTTAATTAGAATTTTAAAAGCACTTAGTCCCCCCAAAAGTTCATGTGTAAGACAATATAAGAATTTGCAGAGGTGAGATGATTAGATTATGAGATATGACCTAATCAGTGGAGGTATCTACTGGTATGGATTAACTAAGTGGTAACTATAGGCAGGAAGGGGATAGCTGGAAGAGATAGGTCATTGAGGACATGCCTTTGGGGTTTGTATTTGGTCCCTGGTGAGCAGAGCTCTCTCTGCTTTCTGAGTCATGTCCTGAGCTGTGTTTCTCCTCCACATCCTTCCACCATGATGTTCTGCCTCACCTCGGGCTCACAGCAATGGACTTAGACCCCTGAAACAGTGAGCCAAATAAACTTTCCTCCTCTAAAATAGTTCTTTTGGTCACAGTAATGAAGAAGTTGACTAAAACACACTTTATATGTATCCTAGAACTCAACAAATAAGTAAATATATTGTCCAGACAGGGAGTCAAGTTTCTTTACTCTCGGGTAATAAAGTTGCAAATAGGGAAGGAAAAAGGACCTGATGATGTTGGATTGAAGTGAGAGTTATTAATCCGAACATGAATTTCAATACTTGCGATATAGAGATAAATACTAAAATAAAGATGTATGTCATCCATGAATTAGTATATACATATATATTTCCTAATTTTGTCCACTGAAAGGGTTCTCCATCACCCAGCACTTACCAAATTTCTCCTGTAGAATTCTGGAGAGTCAGCAGAAAAATCCAAGGTAGCTCTGCCTGTGCCCTCAGTGTACTGACTTCCCCTCAGGATGATAACCAGCTCTGCTTTCCTAGGCCTTCCAGGGAACAACAGGTTGGTTTTATTTGTTTTCTTATTTTTGTTTTGTTTTTTTTTTTTTATCCTATCCAAGCACCAAGAGTAGCATTTAGGAAGATTACCCATGATAGGTGGATAGGGCAAGTTAAAGAAAGGAAAGGAGGAAATGTCCACACCTGTTTTTAACTATTTGCATGGCGTCACTCTCTTTTGTGCTATTGTTTATCTTCCAAGGCTGGAAAATTGCTTCAGTGTCCATTGGATTTTTCTCTTATGTGTCCCTGGGTTCTCATCCTACCCACTGGCTAGTGAAAGATGATACTTTTCCATTGCCTCACTCTCTCTGTAGCCTAATCAAGGACTGCCCTTATCCAATCACTCACTTACTTCCCAGAACCAAACTCTGCTCCAACTTCTTATTTGCACAGAGTAGTTCTCCACCCTGATCCCTTCCCAGGGAGCTGTCCTCAGAACAGCATGTACCTCCGGGTGCATAACTGTAGCCGCACATAATTTACCAGAACAGACACTGAAAACAACGGCATGGGGTGTCCAATAGAGTGAGCTAATGGTACAAAGACAGATGGCTGTAAACTGACTAATGAGCTTGAGGAAGTACAGAGAATGTGAGCCGTGGGCCCAAGGCTCCAGCAAGACCAAAGGGCAGAAAAGGGGTCTTTTTTGCTTGTGCTACACAGAATGGCAAGATCATCACTGCAAGCAGAAAACCACCATTCCACAAAAATTTAGATTTTTAGTGAGCATCTGAATGGCTGGCATTAACTTACCCCCAGAGTCATAGTCAGCAATAACAGATTGTCCCAATAGCCAGCCAAGATTTCTAGCCAAAAAATGAGAATCAGAGAGGCTCATGTCTCATATTCTCTCTAATTGGACAGCACATTAAAATACTTCAGTAAAAGTGAGATGCTTGTCTCTGAAGAATCATTGATAATAATTTTCATGGCACCCAATGCCCTGTCAAGCATTATAAAATTTTCCTATCCTATAAGAAGTGCTCTGGAACATTTTTTTTTATTTTCCTGCACAGGTTAAATTCATTACAAAGTTACAGAACACATCATATCCAAAAGCAGTATTAACATTATTCACTCTTAAGTTGCTGGTCCACTGCAATATGTGAACACCAAGTTCATGATTTCCCAAGAAAAGAAGCATTGAGCATATTCCAAAATTCAGGCCTACAGCATTTTAAAAGAGATAGTCATAGCTAGTGTAATATAACAAACAACTGTATTTTACCCGTTCTACAAAGTCATATTTTTCTAAAACCACTAAGCTAAAATTTTTAGCTTCAGGCTGGATTTTAGTAATTAAATTCTAAAATGTTACAGTGTTTTAGGTTTCTGACAGCTGGCTCTGTTGCCTATTGCCTAATATCTACCCAATGGATGGCACTAGGGTGGATTTCACCCCACCCATCAGTCATGTCATAAGGCATCTGGTCTTCAAGGGTATAAAGGGATTTGGGTCTTCATTTTATGCTTCTTCAACCATGTTGTACAGAGGTAGGCAGATGGTCTTTTACAGCAAAATGACCACATATCTATATGTTATCTTCTGTTATCAGGCATTCTATTCCATGTTACAGGATAAAAGACAGAAAAAATGCCCCAGACGGGTGTTCTCATACCTTTAATATATGGTAAGATCAGAATTTAATTGCTTTTGGACAAACTTCCAAATCAAAGAATAGATGACATACAAATTTCCAAATCGACATGCAGTTAAACTGTGTTTCCAAGCATGAAAATGGGATTCCTCCTCTGATTATGTTTATAGTTTTATCAGACAAAAGTAGCTCCACAGCAATGCAGTATGGTTGGGTGTAAAATGACTATGTCCCACATGCTCCTTCAGAGAAGATGCTCTATCCTGTTCTGCATTGAGAGCCCTAGCTCACTTCATGGAAATGTTTGTTGGTAAACACATCTTTTTCCCAGTTTGTGCAAAATAAGTTACCTCAAGGCAAAAAAAAAAAAAAAAATTCTTCAAAAATATTACTTCTTAGCTTTTCAGAGAAAATCTTATTCTTTCACAATGCATTTTCAGACCAGCAGTCTTTACCAGGGATCATTTCTTATATTTGCCACTTTTTGAGACAGTAATTTTGCACATTCCTGGATGCTTCTTGGTCAGAAACTTCAGGTTCTTTATCAGTGAAGATAAAGATCACTATTACTTTATCTTCCTCCTAAGACACTAATTATCTGCAAGAAGTAAGAGTTCACAGATCCTATCTCCAACTCAAAGATTCCATCACAACATTCTGACATTTCTATTCTTCACAGATGATGTATTTACCAAATTATTTTTCTCATCATTCAAATTATCTATCTTTAGATAATTTCTACTTCCTCAATCAAATTTTACAGAAGTCTCTATGTTGATCATAGTAATTATTATCAATGTTGTTTTGTTTTCATATAAATGCTTAATATGTTCGGAGCAATAAACAAAGCACTTCAGATATATTACTTAATAATTACACAAAGATCCTAATATTCCAATTTTGCAAACAAGAAAACTAAGGCGTACAGACTTTAAATGCTTTGCAAAGACAATAATTAGTAGCCAGAAGCCACAGAAAAGCCTAACACCAGAGCCTTATGGAACACTGTGCTGCCCTTCTTTAGCCTTTGGCCTATTGGCTACTCATCCTGTTGTTCCTAGCATGCTGGGTATCATGTCCAGGAAGCCCCTGGACATCATTTTATGGTATCTATCTTCATTTCTACCTCCCAAATTTGCCATGATTGTATCATTGTCTGATTTCTCTGTTTTTAGGATTTAGTCACTGTAAGTTTCCAGCACACTCTTTGCCATTCTGATTTATCAGCACTGATGTACATTCCGATGCATAAAGAACCCACCGATTTTACCTAAAAGTTGACCCTAATTGTGTGATATTCTATATGAATATTCCCTTGTATCACTGGTAATAAATTCAGGATTTGAGATCGAGCATAGGCCACAGAAAACCAATAGTTTTCTTCACCACATCCCAGAAAAAAATATTTCCTAAATAGACCCTAGTCCCTTGACTTAGCTATTCCAGTGGCCTTTGGTCACTTGTTGTCACTTGCTTTACCACTGGAGAAAGCAATTTCTTATGAAAAGGACTATGTAAAAATCACAAAGTAAGTTTTATCCATGAATGTTTTCCTCAGAAGAAGCAACATCTAAGTAGTGAACAAATACTTATCTTAAAAACAAAATCTAAGCATTAATCGTGTCTTCTAAGAAACAATAGCTCATGGAAATTTAAAAAGCTAATTTTAGAAGGGAGATCAAAATTCATAGTGATGTGGTGCATTGTATATATAAGGTTTTCCCAATTAAAACATCTATAGCAAGAAAGAGTATCCAAGAGAACAGAGAGATATAATAGCCCATATACATCCTGGAATAATCAAAATCACTAGTTCACCACTATAAACTGTTGGCAAATGACTTGGTAAGGAATAGAGTTGGAAATAATTCACAAAGGTGTCCTCATGTTCCCTCTTCACTAAATAATAAGTGAAGATTTAGTCCTCTACTTTTGAGAATTGAATGCAATTACTCACAATTTCCACTTCAGGGAATGGTAGACAGCATGGTGTACATCAGCCTTTTTGCTGAATATAGCCAGAAATGCTGGACCAAAAGTTGCTTGGAGGAAGCAGAGTATTAAGTCAGTAAAGATTAACCAGGTGAAGAATTAAACACAGGTTTTGGAGCCTGGCATTTGAAGCCAAATATCCACAGCATCACAGATTCTAGAAGAGGGCTAAGATTAAAGTTGCTGAAGCCTCCATCAAGGAATAAATATCATTTCTGGATGATAGCATCATCCTAGATTTCAAATTTAGTTATAATTTTAAATACAATATCCAGTATTCAATCAAATATAGCAAGATCCAGTCAGTAGGCAAAGCAGTGTGACCGTAAAATAAGAAAATCAAGATCCAAATATTGAAGTTATTAGATATACTCTTTAAATGTGACTATTATTTTGTTTTAGACATGAGGTGTCCCCCAAAAGCTCCTATGTTGATGTTGGAGGTAAAATGATTAGATTATGAGAGCCATATCTATCAGTCCTACCTAATTTGAATGGACTGACTAGTTGGTAACTGTAGGCAGATGCCGTATGCCTGAAGGGGACGGATCACTGGGAGTGTGCTGAGAAAGAGTTCATCTTCCCCTCAGCCCCTCCTCCTCCCTCTCTCTGCTTCCCAGCTGCCATAAGCTGACATCTTTCCTCCACCATGCCCTTCTGCCAGGATTTGCTGCTTCATCTGGGGCCCAGAGCAATGGAGTAGGTTGACCATGGACTGACCCTGTGAACCCTGGAGCTCAAAATAAACTTCTCCTCCTCTAAGTTGTTCTTGGGTGTTTTAGTCACAGCAATGTAAAGTGGACTAACACAGACATCATGGTGAAAAAGATAAAAGACAAAACTGAGGACTTTCAGTCATAAGCTAGAAATTTTTTTAAAAAGCCAAATAGAAATATTAGCATTTTAAAAACAATAATAGTCATAATAGTTTTCAGAGCCCATCATACAGAGTTGGAAGAAGAATAGGTGAAACAGAAAACAGGACAGGGAAAATTCCTAATTTGAGAAAAAAAAGAATAGAAAAATAATATGGGAGACTGTAAGGTTACAGAGCAAAAGTCTAACTTGCATGTATTAAAGTACCAGAAAAAAGGCAGGGAGAGGCAAAGAGGAAGAACTAGTAGAAACCATTTTAAAAATTAAGTTATAGTTTCAAGAAACCCTTCAGACCACAAACTATATCAATACAAAGAGAAGCACGCACAGGTGCATTATTGTAAAAGCATTGTAAACCAAAGACAGAAAGGAAATTGTGAAATCAGTCACAGAGGGAAAAACATGACATATTTCCTTAAAAGAAGCAGGAATTCACTTCTGAGGATTGACTTATAAACACAAAATGGAGACCACAAAGCGCTAAAAGAAAACTTCCATCATGGAATTCTATACATGTAAAAAAAAAATGAAGAAAGATGAAATTGATTTTAATCTTTCCGATAAATAAAAACTAAGAGAATTTAACACTGATGGGTGATTCTACGGAATGTGATAAAGGGAATTTTTCAGGCAAAGGGAGCTTTGCAGAATGTGAGGCTGAAGCTAGAAATGTACCACTTATGAGACAATTACAAGATTCTCAGAGGTGAAAAGGATCTCTGGGGAGAGAACCTTATTTTCTTGGAATCCTTCATAGAATAAGTTACACACATGTGCATGTACACACATACACCCCCATCACCACTACTACCACCACACCATTGGAACACCAGGAGACCTCAGCATGGACCAAGTTGCATGAACTCCACAAAGTTCAAGTATCTACCTCAAAAAACCACCTACAGGCTTTCAGCCATGCCTTCATTAGGCACCCACAGTGGGCCCATGGAAATTCCCCAATTTAATACACAGCGTAATTCTGTAGAGACAGCCAGGACTTGCAGTTTTCAGAAATACTAATAATTAGCTTGGCTCAAATCCTACTTTCTGGCTGCTAATTATGCATATTTCCACCATTGCATAGCAACCAGGGTTTCTACTTCTGTCTCATTGTTGAGCACCATTTCTACTTCATCATTACCTAAAGAGACCACTGGCCACCCAAGACATACAGAATATGATCCAGAATCCAAGGCACAGAGAACCAAGAGGCTCTATTTGGGAAACAATCCAAATTAGTGACACCATCTGGCTCTTTCTCTAATAATGTCATACCACCCACTGTGCTTTTTAAAAACTGGAAAAATAATCTTAAGATCATTTAAAGACACAGACTGGGTCTATCTCATTGCATTTCTACTTCTCCCATTCAGTCAATTCCATCATCTATTTTCCACTGGGCCTGCCAGCCCATAACAGAAAACCATGAACTTTGTCTAGAAATCAAAGTGATTTACAAAGACCCACCACCAACTTCCTTCAGTTTTGATGGTTTGTGCCTCACATGGTCATTTATCCAACAAGTCTTGAAATTTCTTTTTCTGACTTTTCCAATTTTGCTATTAATGACTTTGGCCTCTGTTTGTATTTTGGGGTCCTGGTTTCCTGACCTCCTGTCCAACATCCTCTATATCACCTTTGGGAAAAAATATTCATCATAGCAGAGGCCAGCCTACTCCTTTTCAGTTATAGCAATCATGAGTAAGAAAGTTGAAGTTTTCAAGGCAAAATATAATACTCTAAAAAAATGTATTTTTGGCATATTGCTCAGGGAAGATGGAAGAGTAAATTGTCAATTTGGGCTGCATGTATCAGGTTTCATGGAGTTAGTTGAGGCATTTGTTTGGAAGAGTAGAGAAAATAATAAAAAGACAGCAGTGGAAGAAAAAATGGTGTGAGTCAAAGTTTTTTAATAAGAAAATGACAACTTCAAATAATGATGTGCATAAGGATTTATGAAGCAACGTGAAGAAAGTATTAAAGTAGTGCCCTGGAACTAATGGTGAGGCCTATTCCAGCTGGGACAGTTATAAACTAACCATCAATAATTGTAGCAATGAATTATAGCTGAATCAAAACAAAAAGGGAAAAAATACAGTTGAGAATAAGACTATTCAACAATGTTGTCGATTTTTAGCCAAATCATGAAAACTATTGGGATAAATAGTTTTTTATTTAAATAAATAAATATTAAACCAATATATACTAAATCTGCTTTTTGTTATTTTTAAAGGATCTTTGAAAATAAAAAATGAACTGTGAAATTTGGCATAAGTGAGTGTGTGAGTTTTAATCTTAGAATAAGGAAGCTGCTGAAATTGGCTAAAGAATAGACCATGTTTGCATTGAGAAAAATGAGCACAAAAGCCAACTAAACTTCCAGATGGAGTAAATATTATAAAAGATAATAGAATACTGGGCATAAGAGGCTCTACTGTCAAAGGAGATGGTATGAAAGATTATGCCAGAAAAAGATTTGGGGAAATAATATGTATAGTATGGTCACTGCAAGTCTATGATTTAACATAGGCTATAAATGGGGGCACCTTGAGCTTAAATGCAAATATAAATATGCCAAATATTAAATTTAAGTATAAATATAAAAACAATTGAGCTATCAGCTCAATAGCAGGTTAATATTTATTCAGTGATTGGATTAGTATTCTGTGTCTAAAGGCATTTATTCTAAGACCTTTCTCTTAGGTCAAACAAAACCAGACAATAATATTAAAGGAACCACCCTTTATGGAACACTTACTGTGAGACACGACACATTATTGTTTTCATATGCATTATTTCATTTATTCCTGACTATAAACTTATCATGTCTTCAACGTAACAATGAGAGGACCAAGGCACAGAGAGATAAAGTTCGATACAGAGTAAAGAATAAAACAAGAATTATCACAAGCTTATGCTGCTAAACCTTCAATCACATTATTTTTTCAGTTTCTAACATTAATAATAATAGGCAGAATGTCAAGAATAGGACAGAACGCATAAGGGAAAATATTATTGGGAATTAGATTTGATTTGTGTAACAAAGAACATGAAATGGTGATTACTTACCAAGATAAATATATTTTCATCTCATTGAAAGAAATGCAGAGTTAGGCAGGTTGAGTCCATATGTCAGGTACACATGGAACAGTAACTACTCACTCTCCTACCATGCTCTTTCATTATCTTAGGGTGCGCTCCTTCCTTGGGCTCCAGGCAGGGAGCACTTAATGGGAAGAAATGGAAAATAATATGAAAAATGGTACCTAGGAAGTTTTCTAAGAAGCTTCCCCAAAGCTGCTGTACATACTTCCGCTTACATCTGCTGTTCAAAATGAAGACATATAAACACGTCTAGCAGTACAGGAACAGTGGGAGATGTCTTTGAACAACCATACAGCCAAGTCAAAATTAGGTTATATAACTCAGAAAAAAAAAAAAAAAACGGTAATCGATTTGGACAAGACAAATGGCAAATTGGTGCTCCAATCTGAGCAATAACTATATAGAGAGTTTTAAAAAAGGGAAGGGGCTAAAAAGGATTCTAATATTAAGATTTTTTCTGATCACAGGGAAGTTATCTAATGCCTTTAGCAACAGAAATGTAGAGAGCTGGAGGGGGAAAAACACTGAGAGAAGAGCAAATAAGGAAGATGATGAATATGGCCATAAAATTATAGTATAGCAGTTGAATTATGAATGTACATTAAACAAATCATCACAACAATGGGTTTTTTTGAATCATTATTACTGCAGATATATGATAATAATTCTGAATTCCTTTAAAGCCTGCAACTATGGAGCATTCAAATGAATTTAAGTATTTTCTGATACTAACACAATTCAAAAATGCAATAATACTCTAGGCATTATTCTTCAGGCTTAATGATGACTGCATATAAAATAACCTTTTAATTCTTTATGGATATTGAAAAGATTATTTGGAAAGGAAAAAAAAAAAGTGAGCATTCTTAGAATCTAGAGTAGTCAAGCCCAGAGTGAGTCACAGGAGTCAGTAAAACAAACAGCCTGAATGCCATTGGCTCAGGCTCAAGGAGAATCTTTCCCGGAGACCACAAGGGGGTAACATGAGAATGGAGTGATTAATCGGTTTGAGGGATTTGTTAACTGAGATTCCGTATGTTTTGCTCCGGTCTCACCTGGATAGAGAAAACAGCCTACTAGAGATTGACCTTTGGCCAGATGTACAGGTCCTTGTCTGCAGTGGATTCAGAAAAGATGCTAAGTCAGAAATTTTGACACCTCAGTCAAGATTTTCAGGGCAGGGATTGTGTCATCCTCATGCTTGTTTCCTGGCTGCTTGCCTTACCATCTGTCACAAAGCAGTTTCTCAGTATATACATATATATATATATATATATATATATATATATATATATATATATATATATATATAAACATTTAAAAATATTGCCAGAGTGTTCTGCTCCTATCAGTAGATTACCTTAAGGACCTGAGTAGCATCACATCAGCACCTATATACCTGGACCTGAAAGGGAAGAGAATGTAAAGGTCCCCAGATCCTTCCTACTCAGACGCATACCACATCTGCTCTGAAAACTGTACAGGTGCCTCAACCTTCTATCTTCTGAATGCCTGAGCTTAATGCAACTTTGGACCATGCAACACACACTCTGATTCAGGTCCATGACACACTGGCTGGGCAGGATGTTGAAAGGGTTTTCAGCCACCCTCTGGGAGGTCAAATGTAGACTGAAGACCGTTACCTTTGATATATTTTGATGCCTTTAGTATTGTGAAAAAAGCATGGAGGGACACTCCTTTGACTGTTTCCCACTGACAGTTCTCCATTTGTTAATCTCGTCTCATAAATTTTAGATAATACCTTATATAACACTCTCTATTTTTTTTGGAGAAGTTATTTAAAATACATTATTTAAATATAACTTTGTAAAATATATAAATTTCACTTATAATTAAGTTTATTTTGTTTATTTTTATTTTGTTTATTTTTTACCTCAATATATGTTGAAGGCCATTCTCCATATAGGTACACACAATGCCACCTTGTTCTTATTAATTATAGTATTTTGGCCACATATGTACATATGTATGCACACACAAACATATATTTAAATACATATATATGTATGTATGCCATGATTTGTTTAAACAATGCTCTATTGATACACATCTATATTACTTCCATGTAGAGTGAATTCTAAATAATCCAACAATTGACCTACACTCAAACATCTCTTGGTACCAAGTGAAATTGCTAGGATAACAATAGGCACATTTTAAATTTTTACAATTTTGCCCGATTTCTTGTCAAACACATAGTGTCTCTCTCTGTCCCACTGAGAAATATGTGATAACGCCTCATTCAGCACCTTCCTCTACTCTTTTTTCCCTCTGACGGTATAGCAAGTTAAAAACATTATCTCACTCTTGTTTTAGTTTGCATTTCTTTGACTGGAGAAAGTGAGCAGTAACTCAGGTGTTGAGGGTCTCAGTCAATTTGGTTTGCCCTAACAATTTATCACAGACTGGGTAGCCTAAAAACAATAGAAATTTATTTCTTGTAGAGGCTGGAAGTCCAAAATCAGGGTGCAGAATGGTTGGGTTATAGTCTAATTACCTCCCTAAAATATTGACAGAGACAGACAGCAATTACTCACACATTACTGAAGATAACTCTGGAGGTTTAGCCTCTGGTGGGAAGGTTGCTTTCCAACATGACTTACACCATCTGTTCTGCATGTGGTCAAATTGTTGACATCTCTAGCCAGCATGCAAAAGGCCATTCTCGGCCATTTGACTAATGTATATGTTGGGCTCTCAACACTCCTGCCATGAATGCTTTTGATAAAATAACCCTCTCGGTTCATTACAACCTGTCACCGAAAATGGATTGCCTCATTGCTACAAAATTCGTAGTCTATACATTAGCATAAAAGTAATAGCAACAACTGGTATAAAACACCTGAAAAGTGAGAGAAAACATGGAAGTGGAATGAGTAGCTAAGAAATCATTTGTAATCAAGAGACTAGGCAGGCTCCTAAACCAAGTCCTTTTAGAAATATAATTAAGTGATGGTTTCAGACCTTTTCAAAACAGAAATGATATCCTACACTGCTTCAGCACTCACTCCCATTACATTATCACCACCCATTCTGATCCATACTGATACTGAAGTACAAATGGCTAGATCCTTACCATACCTAAACACTCATCTGGTTTCTCATTTCTGATTAACAGGGCACCAATTCCTTAATGTCATAAAGCACTGTTGTCTCTTGAAGCTTCTCCTCTCCCAAGCTATTATCTTAGGGATTTAACTTGCTTCTAACAGTATCTAACTAAAATATAATAAAATCATACTGTTATTGAGTTGATGTTTATAACTACCTTTTGATTATGAGTAATACTAACTTTGTATTTAAAACAAGGATATACAGTTTCTCTAAAGATTTTATTTAAACAAAAAAAGAGATTAAATATTAAGGAAACTTTTAAGCAAATAGTAGTAAAATGCTATAAACATATGGGAAAAATTGTGAAAATCATATTCAATGACTGAAATTTTGGAAATACCTGTCTATTGGAAGGACTAACTGGAAGATCTAAGAAATGTCTTGTAAATTCCATGTGCTTTAGTTTCCTCACTGGTAAAAGGGAAATTTGCTCTTAACAATCGTTCAGTTAATAATATTATCCAGCATTATATGAATACTTTTCTGAGTCAAATGTAGTATTAAATACACTACATAGAAACTCTTGCAGAGTTTAAAGCCCACAAAACCCTTTGCGGAGGGAACAGTGTCCCCATGTATTACACATCAGGAAAAAAAACTCAAAGAAACTTTGTTACTTGTGTAACTTAAGCTCTGCTTTATCTGACTTTAAACTTATTCCCTGTGTCCTCAGGGTAGCTTATATCTCAGCCACTTTTGTAGTACTAATGGAAACAATTACACTGCAAAATCTTTCTAAAGGACTCAATTCAAAGGTTCCTGCAGCTATATTAACAGGAAGCAAAATTATAAAGACAACATGATTTTACATGTTTTTATTTGTCCTTTTTATATAGGACAGTAGAGTGTATTTTGACATAGTACACATACATGGAGTATAACTTTACATACATGGAGTATAGCTGATTCTTTTAAAGACAAATTTTAGAATCAAAAAAAAATGTGTGAGACAATGCAAGAATGATCAGAAGTGAAATTATTAGATTATTAGAGATGTAACAAGAGTGGTGGATTAATCCACTGATATGGATTAACTGGATGGTAACTGTAGATGGATTGGGTGTGGTTGGGGAAGATTGGTCACTGGGGGCTTACCTTTAGGATTTACATTTTGTACCTGATGAGCTGAGCTGTCTATCTCTCTGCTTCCTGGTTGCCATGTTCTGAGCGCTTTCCTCTGCCTCACCATTCTGCCATGATGTTCTGCCTAACCTCAGGCCCAAAGCTTATGGAGTCCCCTGACCAAGTACTGAACCACTAAAACCATGAGTCAAAATAGACTTTTCCTCCTTTTAAATTGTTCTTGTTATGCTCCAATTGGGGACCCCCAAAAGACCACCAGAGACCAAGTTGGATATAAGCAACAAAGAGGTGTGTGTTGTGAGCTAGCTCGGTCCTCCGTGCACATCTGCCAATATAAGCTTCAGAAATAGAGCAGAGGCCATGTGGGCTGCAACCAGTAAAATGATAAGGGTGGAGCTACACTAGCCCTTTGAAGAGAGCACCGTGATGCCATGTGCTCCAGATGTTAGAAGTGATCTACAGAACTTGTTTTCCCAGCTGGATTTGGGTCTTGCATTTGTCCCATCCCTTCTTCCTATGCCCTTGTTTCTCACTTATGGAATGGAAATGCTTACTCTCTGCTTAGATATATGTAATTTGACTTTGATCTTTACAGGGGAGATTATCCAAGAGCTTGCCTTGAGTCTCAGAGGAGACTTTGGAGTTGGACTGGACTTTTGCAATACTGGAATTGTTCAGACTCTGGAGACTCTTGAAAATGGACTAAATGTATTCTGCCTTGTGAGATGGGTATGAGGTTTTGGGGATCATTGGCAAAACATTGTGGTTTAGATATGAGGTGTCCCCCAAAAGCTCATGCATGAGACAATACAAGAAAGTTCAAAGGTGAAATGATTAGATTATGAAAGACATAATCTGATGTGTAAATCTTCTAGTGATATGGATTAACTGCAGGGTAAGTGTAGGCAGATAGGGTGTAGCAGGGGACCTGCCTTTGGGGTTTATATTTTGTCCCTGGTGAGTGGAGCTCTGTCACTTTTTGCTTACCATGTCCTGAGCTACTTTCCTGTGCTATACCCTGACCCTATGATGTTCCACCTCACCAAAGCTGTGG
Organism: Spermophilus citellus; assembly: GCF_964194105.1. Classification (NCBI taxonomy): domain Eukaryota; kingdom Metazoa; phylum Chordata; class Mammalia; order Rodentia; family Sciuridae; genus Spermophilus; species Spermophilus citellus. Next base: position 69,478,217 of record NC_138182.1, on the reverse strand, counting down.
AGTTGGCCAACCGCGGACTGAAACTGTGAAACCATGAGTCAAAATAAACTTTTCTTCCTCTTAAGTTGTTCTTGTCTGATGGTTTGGTCACAGAAATGTAAAGCTGATTAAAACAGGATGAGCACTCAAAACCCCTAAAATGAAACCCCAGTATTGCTTACTTTGTAGAGGAGACCCATCCAAGGAGCTGAAGAGGCTATAGGGTTTCTTAGACCCCAGATCCTGCAATTTTTTTACTGGAGTGTTATATTTATACATAGTATTTGGGTTCTTTTGACATAATTATGCGTACACAAAATTTTATTTCAATCTCCCTTCTCCCTCCCTCTTTTTCCCCTCCTCCTTCCCCCTTTCTCTTTCCTCTACTAATCTTCCTTTCACTCCTTTATTTGTTGATTTTTGATTGGTACATTCTATATATACATAAAAGAGATATTTTTTTTGGTACACTTATATATGTATAGAACATGAGTCTATAGGATTCATTCTCTATTTCTTTCCCTTTCCCTTTATTCCTCCCTTGACCTCATTCTTCTACATCTACTTTACTGATCTTTCTTATATCTTTATGATAACTGATCCCATCCCTCACTGGTTTCTTTCCATTATTTTGCTTTAGCATCCACAAATGAAAGAAAACACTTGACTCTTGATTTTCTGAGTCTAGCTTACTTCACTTAGCATGATTTTCTCCATTTCTATCCATTTACCAGAAAATGCCATTATTTCATTATTCTTTATAGCTGAGTAAACACTCCGTTGTGTAGATATACAACTTTTTCTTGATCCATTTATCTACTCATGGGCATCTGGGTTGATTCCATAATTTGACTATTGTGAATTGTGCTGCTATAAAGATTGTAATGCATATATCACCATAATATGCCAATTTTAGTTCTTTTGGATAAATATCAAGCAGTGGGATAGTAGGGTCATATGGTGGTTCCATTCTGAATTTTTTGAAGAATCTCTATGCTGCTTTCCAAAATGGTTCCACAAACAATGTATGATTGCACTCTTTTCCCCACATCCTCTCTGGCATTCATTATTAATCATATTCTTGATAATTTCCATTCTGACTGAAGTGAGATGAAACAAGTATAGTTTTGATTTGCATTTCCCTGATTACTGGAGATGTTCAACATTTTCTCATACATTTGTTGGCCACTTGTGTTTCTTCTTTAGAGAGATTGCTGTTCAGTTCTTTTGCCCATTTATTGATTGGATTACTTAGTTTTGGGGGCATTGAGTTTTTTGAGTTCTTCATATATTTTGGACATTAATCTCCTGTCAGAAGAGTAGCTGGCAAAGATCTTATCCCATACCATAGGCTCTCTCTTCACTCTCTTAATCATTTCCTTTACTGTATGGGAGGTTTTTAGTGATGGAATGCCACCTATTGATTCTTGATTTTATTTCTTGAGCTTTAGGTGTCTTCTTGAGTAATCAGTCAGTGTCTGTACCTAGACAATGGAGTACTGACCCTATGTTTTCTTCTAGCAGTTGCAAAATGTATGGTCTAATTCCTAAGTCTTTGATCCATTTTTATTTCATTTTTGTTCAGGATGAAAGAGAGGGCTCTAATTTAATTATTCTACCTATAGATATCCAGTTTTCCCAACACTATTTTGATGCCAATACCATGCTATTTTTTGTTAGTATATCTCTATAGTATAATTTGAGATCAAGTATTATGATGCCTCCTGCCTCACTTTTCTTTTTTTTTTTCTAAAGAGAGAGTGAGAGACAGAGAGAGAATTTTTTAATCTTTATTTTTTAGTTTTCAGCGGGCACAACATCTTTGTTTGTATGTGGTGCTGAGGATCGAACCCGGGCCGCACGCATGCCAGGCGAGCGCGCTACCGCTTGAGCCACATCCCCAGCCCTCACTTTTCTTATTCAGAATTGCCTTGGCTATTCTGGGCCTCATATTCTTCCACATGAATTTAAGGACTATTTTTTCTACTTCTGTGAAGACTGTCATTGGTATTTTGATGGGTACTGGATTGAATCTGTATATTCCTTTTGGTAGTATAGCTATTTTGACAATATTAATTCTGTCTATCCAAGAACACAGGCAGTTTTTCCATATTCTGAAGTCTTCTATTTCTTTGTTCAGTGTTCTATAGTTTTCATAGTAGAGATCTTTCACTTCCTTGGTTAGATGAATTCTAAAGTAGTTTACCTTTTTTTGAGGATATTGTGAAAGGGGTGGTTTCCTGACTTCTTTCTCAGCTAAATCACTGTTGGAGTACAGAAAAACTATTGATTTATAAGTGTTCTTCTTGCATACTGCTACTTTGCTAACTTCATTTATCAGCTCTAGGAGTCTTTTGTGGAATTTTTCAGGTCTTCTAGGTATAGATTCATGTCCTAGCAAACAGTGATAGTTTGTTTTCTTCTTTTTGTATTTGTATCCCTTTAATTTTCTACTCTTGCATAATTGCTGTGGCTAGAGTTTCAAGAACTATATTGAATAGCAGTTGTAAGAATGGACATCCTTGTCTTATTCCTGTTTTGTGATCCTGTGTGTTGTTTTTTATTCTCATTTCATTAATTTTGGCTCTGATTTTTATTATTCCCTGTCTTCTACTGATTTGGCAGTTAATTTCTTCTTTTTCTAAGGCAATGAGGTGGAGCATAATTTTATTTATCTGGGATCTGTTTTTTTATATAGGCACTAATTCAATAAATTTTCCTCTTAGTATTGCTTTTCTTCTGTCCCAGAGATTTGATATTTTGTATCACTGTTTTCATTTGTTTCTAAGAATTTCCTGATTTGTTCGCTCATTTCTTCTTTTCATTCTATTTTTTCATTTAAAAGAGTATTACTTAGTCTCCATGTATTCATGTAGCTTCTATTATTTTTCTTGCTGTTGATTTCTAGTTTCATTTCATTATGATCCTTTAGGATGCATGGAGTTCTATCTGTGTTTTTGTATTTTCTAAGACTTACATTGTGACCTAGAATGTAGTCTAATTAGGAAAAGTTTTCATGAGCTGCTAAGAAGGTAAAGTCAACTATTTTAGGATGAAATATTCTGTAGATATCTATAAAGTCAATTAGATCTATAGCATTATTTAGGTTGGTTAGATCTTTATTGATTTTTATGCTTTAATGACTCATCTATTAGTGATAGATATATGTTGAAGTCACTCAGTATTTCTGTATTGGGATTTATCAGGGATTAATGTCAAGGAGTATTTTTTAATGTAATTGGGTATGCTGACATTTGGAGCATATATATATTTACTAGTATTATATCTTCTTGTTGGATTCTTCCCTGTACCATGATGTAATAGCCTCATTTTTCTCTTCTGATTAATTTTTTCTTGAAATAAACTTTGTCAGATATGAGAATATCTACTCCAGCTTGTTTGCAGACTCCATTTGCTTGGAATATTTTTTTCCATCCTTTTACTTTTCAGCCTGTCAGTATCTTTGCCTATGAGATGAGTCTCTTGCAAATAGAATATAGATGGATATTATTTTGTGATCCATTCTGCTAATTTATGTCCTTTAATTGAGGAGTTGAGACCTCGCTTTTCTTACTTAGAATTGCCTTGGCTATTCTGGGCCTTGTATTCAGTGTTTTTATCATATGTGTGTGTGATTTGTTCTCTTTCTGATATTTTGTTTTGTTTATCTGTTTTGATTCTCATTTAGATGATTAGTTTTCTATTGCTTTTTATCTATTTGTGAGTTTGGGAATTTGTTTTTAAGTTTCTCTGTGTGTAGTCTTTCTTTGAGAATACTTCATAGTGCTGGCTTTGTCAAAAGGCCCTTTAGTTTATCCTTGTCATGGGAAGTTTCTATTTCCCCCATAAAATATGTAGGAGAACTTCGTTGGGTATAAAAATTATTTAGGTAACAACTAGTTGTCAATTTTTTCTTTTAGATCCTGGAATACCTCATTCCAAGCCCTGCTTGCTTTAAGTGTCTGAGTTGAGAAGTCAGAAGTCAGCCTTGTTGATTTGCCTCTGAATTTGACTTGATGTTTCTCTCTTTCTACTTTTAATATTCTTTTCTTATTTTCTATGGTAGGTATTCTGATTATGATGTGTCTTAGAGAAGTTCTCTTCCAGTTAGGTCTATTTGGGGTCCTGTATATCTCCTGTAGGTGAATATCTATCTCCTTTCTGATATGGGGAAAGTTTTCTGTAACTATCTGGTTGAAAATATTTTTAATGCATTTGTTTGTATCTCCATGTTCTCTTATATACCAGTGATTCTCAGATTTGGCCTCTCAGTGTTGTTTAGAGTTTTTTCTATATTCTGATCACTTTCTATTTTTTTTCTTTATGAATTTTGCATGCTTAAATTCATGTATTCTGTCTTCGAGGCCTGAGGTTCTATCTTCAAGTGCTGAAGTTCTATTTTCTCCGCATCTGATCTCTTGATGGAGATTTCAAGTGAAATTTTAATTTGATTCGTTGTCTTTCATTTCCAGTTCTTATTTGTTCTTTTTAATGTTTCTATTTCTTTACTAAAAATGGTCTTTCATCTTCTGTATTTGTTCTCTTAATTCATTCCTTAGGTCTCCTTTTAGTTCATTGAACATTTTAATGATCAGCCTTCTTATAATCTTTCTCTGAAATTACATCCTCTTCTATATCTGTGGGATCCTTTGTTGGGAGATTATGAATTTTGGAGGAGATTTATTTGCCCATTTCCTCATGTTTTTAGAGTTCCTGGACTTGAGATTGATTTCCCAATCAATTGAGATTGATTTTCCTTCCTCTTTTTTATTCTAGGTTTTTTCTCAGGGAAGAAAGGATGGGACCTGAAATTCCCTTCTGGTTGTTCCTTCTTGGGGGCCTGGTTTTTGGTTTTAAGTCTTTTCTTCCCCCAATAATTCCCAATTAAAGTGATATTTAGGCTCAGATAGAGCTAGAGCATATGTAGGGTGAGATTCATTGTTGCCTGGCTGACTTGTTAGTGTTTTTGGCAGCAGGATCTATACTTCATGGTCTTGAATTGTCCCAAACATTTCCTGCCCCTCTTAGAGGGAGAGGAGAGTTAGAAGTAACACTAATGTCAGCCACAGATGTATAGTTTTTAGATAAATGTCCAGTATGTACTTTGACATCTATAATACTAATTTCCACCTATATAAAAATAGGGCAGTCAGCATTTAACATCAATCTCAGCAATAAAAATAACTGTGGACTAGATCAGCATTCGACATCAGTTGTCTACTATTTAATCCATTGCTTTAATAATCACAACAACATGAATGGGGTATGAATTTCATAAACTATATAATTTTATTATTTAGCAGGATAACAGTTTCTTAAACACAGAGAAAACAGAATGGAAAAGTGAGAGAAATTTTTAAATATTGTTTAAAAAGTAATCAAAGGATAGATAAGTGATAGAAGATGTCACTATGAAGAAGTAGAAATAAAAGATTTATAGAAAGTAATAAAATAAACAAAGAGAGGATGTGGGAACAGGAAAATTTTATTATTATGGGAGGAAGATAGTGATGAAGAGGAGATAAGAAGGATGAGAACCAAGGTATGGAAAAAAACAGCAACTGTAAGATCAAAAACAGCTTGAACCTGCATATAATTGAACCTCATCTAAAATAAATCAAGACTAAACAATAAATAGGTGCAGAAGGAAGAAATTAATGTGAAAGTAAAATTATATGAGAATACATATATTTTAATCTATCCATATAGTGAGTACATACATGCCCACACACACACACCCCAACATACATACACATAAAATCACACACAATGTAAAAAGTAAAAAGTGGTATGATGAAATAATGTTTGAAAAAAAAATTTAAATTTGTTGCCAAAACTGTGGCAGTGAAGGATTTTCATTCTTGATAACTTGCTTTGGCTTTGTAACTCTTGGGTCAAAGATTGAGGAGTTGGTTGATAAGCTCAACACTTTTGTGTTCCTCTCTTAGCAGCCAGTCTTTGCAGCTAGGAGGCAAAACTGGCTGTAGTATATCTCAGCTTCCAGTCTCCCCATACACAGTGGGGTAGCACAATTTGAGTGTTGACAAATTGTGTGCTTCTGTGGTGGGGCAGTTGCTGAATTCTAAATTGGAGATTCCAGTCATTGGGGTCTAGTCTAGATCAAACCTTAGAACTCTATGGGTGGGTGTTTGAGAATTGCTCTATACTACCTACTGGAAGTGGGAATGCCAGTCTCTGCAGGGTATCTAGAATTCTAGAGTCTCTGGTAAAATCCACTTTTAGGGCATAAAACCTCCACAAGTTTCACCCTCATTGCTATGAATATGAAATACCAGGTATCTGCCCTGGAGTGGTGACACACTTGTGTGTCCCCTCTGTAGCACCAACAACAGTGAGAGATTTTTTCCTTGAGGTCCAGAGCCTGCATGGTCTAGGCAAACTTTTCTTTGTGCCTGTTTTAATCTCTCTGGTTTAAATGCTTTCTGGGAATTTTGGGTTATCTGCAAGTGTTCCTGATCTCCTGTCTACCTGCACATAGGAATGTTAGTGGGGTTGGCTGTTGGCTTTTACAGGTAGCAGGGATGCAGCAGGCACTATGTGAGCATGCCCTTTCCCAGCCACAGAACTGCAGAGGGCCGTATCTGTAGAGGGAGGCTTGAATTCCCTGGAAGGCCGCCCTCTCTGGTAGCATGATCCTGCACTTTCACAGCTATGGAAACTCAGCGGGCGATCACTTTCTCTGGTATGGCAATCACAGTGGGTGGCCACCTTCTCTGATAGGGCCAGTGCATGCTTTTCCTTGCAGTGGGGAGCCCAGAATGGTTTTCTAAGCCCAGACCACTTTCCCTCCCATGGAAGTCACTTTTGGATTTGTTTTCACTGATTCTCTTTGTGTCTATTAAATTCAGCTGTATTCCACAGGTTATCCTAAGTCAATTCTTCTTCTTTTTTTAATTTTTTTTATCTGCTGGCCACACCATCTCCTTTGTTCATCTGCGCTGCCTCTTCCCTTAGCTACAACTGTTGGTAACCACTTGGGCACCCAAGCTGGCACTTCTCTAACAAATTATTTCTTATGATCGTGAATCTAATTTTTGTGATGCTATATATTTTTTATAGTTTAGTACTAAGTGTAAGTGATTTTCCCCAATTACCCACCTCACTCAGAAGCTGTCTTCCCACTTTTAAGTGGGATGTCAAGGAACTGCCGGGACAGCGCCCCTCCACTAGTCTGCCATTGTGGAGCAGATCTTGTGGTCCTGTAAGGATTTCAGATGAGTCCTGCATGGTAGCAAGTAAAAGGAGTTTATTTGGGAAAATGAGAATAAAAGAGATCATATATAGTACAGGTGTTAGACCATCTCTGAAGAGAATGGTGTAGCCCTTACAGAATTGAGAGGTTTTAAGGAGTTTGAATTTCTTTGTCCTTATTCTAATATCTAGCACTCCTTTAAGAGGTTAATTATCCCTTCATACAGCCTCTAGTGAGTCTCCTGTGTTAGGGCTATTGGAGATAACCACCCACAAGGGGTGGTTACCACATGGTTTCAGTGATAAGGGAGGATCCTGCTAACTTAGTCTCAAAGGATAGTGGTGACCTGGTCTGGAGCCAGTAGTTCCCTTAAGGGGTTATGATTAACTATGGCCAAGGGAGGTTCTGACATACCCGGCCCCATTTTCCTGAAGTTTGTCTGCTTTGATAAGGTTCCCCATGATTTCAAGTAATGATCCCCTTAAGGAGTCCTAATTATCTGTGGGTATAGGAAAGTTGGACATTTAGGCTCCCGTTTTCCAGATGGCTGCCTGTCTGATAAGACTCCCTGTGATCTCAATTTTGTGACTCATGGATTTTCTTAATGCATATGTCTAATGCCTGCCCTTCATCGTCCTTTCTCCTACCCACTTATTCACAACTGACTAACTTATCTGCACATATACCCCATAAAATCCAAGTAACTCAGCCTTAGCAAAAGTGTCAAACTATTTTTCTCCTAATCCTTTCTAGAGGATACTAAGGCCTCCATATTACCTGAATCCTAGGAATAACCCTGGAAAACCAGAGATTCTCATATACATTTGGAAACTAAACTTTATGATCGTAAATGAGTTTTACTTTTAAAAGATTGGGAGAACTTTTTATATAAGAGAAAGAAAAACTAGAAAAATTTTACATCAAAAAAGAACCTCAAGGAAATGCCAGAATATTGGTTGGGTTTTGTTATCATGAATTAATAATAATATCTTGTATTGTTTTTAGGTTTTTCAACTTTAGACTATCACTGATAAAATAAAAAAGTGCACAACTTCATTGAAATTGGCCCTTTATCTACAAGCAGACTGAATCAAAACACAGACATGGAAAAACTATTACTGTGCTGAGATGGCTGATAAATTCTCCAATATAAAGATAACTCTAGTATTGCATCTGAACATATTGAAGTCAACTGTCAGGAACAATGAGTTAGTCATGCTCAATCAGCTCAGAATACATGGAGAGCAGCTTGCTAAGATGACCAATAAGAATAAAAAATATCATAAATGTTAAGGATTTTGCTATAAAATTTTAAAATTTCAAATTTTAATTTTTATATATTTTTCTCAATGTTGGGCTTTTTAACTACATTATATGTATTACAAATTAGTCTAATCATTTATTCAATATTGAATTTATTTTGGATTTTAATATATGTTAAAATTAAGAAGAAAACAGATTTTGGTCAATATCTTGGTGAAAGTTTAATGTTTATCTGATTCTATAGATGAATAAATTATTTAAGGCTGGTTATCTCTGATAAATATAGTTTTCATATTATTTCATTCTATGATACATGTAAGAGTAAACTTAACTCAGACATGGTTATATTGTTCACAAATAATACTCAGTGAATCAGTTTCGTCAATGAATTTCCTTATTCCAAACAAAGTCCCAGAATATATCTGAGGATGAGATTTACTTTACAGCCATTCAATGAATGATTTTTTAAATGTTTCAATGTCTTCCTATCTGAATATTATACTGAAAGATCAATACATTGATCAGAAGTGTGCAGATTTTCTATGTCAAGCATCTCTCTTAAATAAGAGATTTCTATTAATTTTTTAAAAGAATGATTCCAAAGAACTTTGCTCAATATAAAATATTCAGATAAAGTTTCTAACCCAGGTTTGCTTTCCAAAAAATGAAAAATGTTTATCTGTAAGATTCCACTGTGAAAAAAAAAAAATGTGGTCTGGACATGTAACAATACAGTGAAGGATAAAAATTGGCAGTCTAATTTTTTCAAACTTCCTCATTATATCTCATTGTGATTTGAAGGTGTTTTAACTTCTCAAGAGTCTGATCACTGTTATACCACTTGGATTGTATGTCAGACTCTCAGAGCTATTACCTAACAGCACAGAGCCATCGTCACACGGGTCCCATCAGGGTACATGAGCAAAGGCTGATATGGGATTAAAGCTTAAGAGTACATATTTTAACAGAAAGTCTAGTAAATTTTTCAAATGCTTGATCATACTAGAGATTATTTAAATGACATATCTAGGAACCAAGAGAACATTAACCCAACTAAAGTTTTAATATGAGAGAAAAAAAGCTTTTTCAATTCAAATTGCACTACCCCTTATACACATAGCTTACTAAAAATCTGGTTTTGATTCCTGGCTAAAAATTGAATTTCTTGATGTATAATTAACTAGTGAGCCATCCCATGGTGTTACCTGCCTATTAACAAAAGCTTGCTTTAGGATGATGTTCAGTAAAAGAGCTACAAGTGTGTGTCTGCAGTAAGTTCAAACCTCCCCACCCTTACCATCCATAGGACCCTGGACTATTCACTCAACTGTCATCATTTTTAAGTCACTGTCCATGGGTTTGTGAAATAATATTTTTAAGCATCTATATTAATGCATGATTATAACACTGTGAGATAAAATATACAACATAAATGTTAATTTGTTAGTAAGTTGCACTGATTTATGAAAATTTGGATGTGTTAGAAAATACAGAGCTCTCATTGATTTTTTTTTATTTTGCATTACAATTCAGAAATAAATTTAAAAAGAAAACAGAGCTCAGGGTCTAATCCGACTCCTGTTTACTGTCTAAGGGATCTTAGTCACATGCTATCTGTACAAGTGTATTTTCTCATTTTAAAAATGAAAATAATATCTGCTCTGCCTGTGTCTTAAGAGTGTTGTGAAAATCAAATCAAATAATATATATGGAAGTGCTTTATAGATTATGAAAGACTATAAGATTTTTTATTGGCCTTAGCAGAAGAAGAAAGATTTAAAATGCCAATCAAATAACCAAATGAAAGGAAGAAAAGTTCCAGAAATCTCTCCTTTCCAGACTTCTGTCAATCGTGAAAAAAAGGCTTAGGTCACTGTAGAAGCTTTTCAAAATTCTGCCTTAGAGCATGAAGCCAAGAAAACTTTGATTATTATTTCTTGTTTCAGCCAAGAATATTTTTTAAACCAAATTATAACTTGAAGAAAAAGCAGACAACATATTTGTCTGATAGCTGGATGTTCCTCTTTTGGAAAAGCTTCAGAGAAGTTGTTCTGACCTGTACTCAAAGACATAAATATAAAAGTAAGATGTCTCCTCTTCTGTTTCAGTATCTTTCCTCCTGACCAAAATCTATCTTTAAAAGGGAAGTAAGAAGGGATGATGGGAACCGTGGATGCTGGAAGTGTTAGAAATGTAATGGGCATAACGAAGAACAACAATGACTTTCATTGTTGTTATTTTCATTGTTATTATTGTTAGAGGACTAGACACAGAAACAGTTTTCAAAATGTTAAATAAGGAAGGGATGAAAAACAAAGAAAATGATCCTGTTGCAAAATGTAGTGGTTTGCAGTATACTGGTTTTAGAGTCAGATACATTTGGAGTCACATCCACTTCTTTCCAGGGTGTATTCAGTCTCACCAATATTTGATTCCCGAATCTGTACATCAGGAAAAAAATAATACTAGAAGATTGGAGTGGCTGTGAAGATTAAATCAGATGTGACATTTTGGGTATGCTTAGCACTGTACCAGGAACAAATTGGGTGCCTGATAACACTAATGCTAGTACAGTTGAGGTGACGGCGATAAATCAGGAAATGTTTTAGTCCCTATCTTAGTTTCCCAAATCTTCCGTAACAAATTGCCACAAACTCTGTGGCTTAAAATAATAGAAATTTATTCGTTCACAGTTCTGGAGGTTACTAATCTTACATCAAGGTGATGGTAGGGCCTCTTTCTGAACATGTCCCATGCCTTCCTCTTGGAACACCAGCAATCCTTGGTTTTCTTTGGCTTGGAGACTTACCAGTCCAGAATCGACCTCTGTTGTCACATGTTCTGCCTATGTCTATCTCTTCTCATTGTATAAGGATCACTCATATTAGATTAAGGACCCATATACTCCAGTGTGGTCTCATCTTAACCAAGTTACATCTGCAAAGAACCTATTGTCAAATAAGAGAATATTAGTAGGCACCAAGGATCAGGACTGAAATATATTTGGGAGGTAGGGGGAGGACATGATTGAACCTACAACAGTTCCCAAGAAAGAAGATGGAAATGAAGGATATATGGTTAGGCTTATCCCTTAGTCTCATTCTATAAAACCCTAGAATATATTGCATATGATTCTGGAAATTTCCCAACCAAAGCTCTGTTAAATATTGAAAATCATTCATAATAAAGCACAAAATAATAGGAAGTAGAAGATTTGACTAATAAGGAAATTTAACTAAAATAATTATGGTAGACCAAGCTAATCTATACAGAAAAAATAAGATATTTGGTTTAGTCTGGAAAACAGAGTGAAATGTTGTTTAAAAATGATTAAGAGTAACAAATGCAAAGGAATTAAGTGAAAAGATGATTTAGGAAGAGTATCATGGGATTGGTCAGCTGGACAGTTCTAATGATGTTCAGATAGAGGAAATGGCGGAAGTACCATTTTTCAGCCATTCAGAATGGGAAACATGCATAATAGCACAGCAAGCTAAAGACATTTGTCAATTCCTCACATTTACTGAACACATTTATATAAAGGGGAATCAAAATACTATAACTGAGTCTTCTCCACCCCTGTCGTCCAGGTGTGGGACTCTGTAGCACTTCTATCTTCAGGATGCAGAGCTGGAATGAACATAGTACAATAGGGTAATAAACTCTTAGCTTCCTCACGTCACTGTCTTCTAGACCTCACAAGAACACTAACTCCATATCCTGGTTCCATCACTGTCACATTATCCTAAGAAAGGAAGTGATAATAATATTTACTCAGGAACTTATTCAAGAAAGTAAGTGAATAATCCCACATTAAAAAAAAAAACACTTACAGGACAACAGCCACATGATGATTTCTCCATAAGTCATAGCTACCTTATTAGGCTGTAATCTTCATATTCAATGTCTATCATGGTTTTCTTTATTGTGACCAAGTAGCCAGTTCTTTTACATATCAATCTAGGAACATGATTATACATGCTACATTAACCAATAGAACTACCAAGTGCCCAGCACAGGGCGAGGCTGTACAAGAAATTTTTAAATAAACACAAAGAAACTTTTTTTTAAAGTGAGATATAGTTGATGATATGGTTTGAATGCTTCCCCCCAAAAGTCATGCATCAGAAACTTAATCCCCAAATTCATATCTTAGTGGTATTTGGAGGTAGGGCTTTGGGGAGGTAATTAGGATTAGATGAAATCACAAGGGTAGCATTAGTAGTTTGACAGTAAAGGAAGAGAGATTTGGGCTAGCTTTTTCTGTCTCACTCTGTGATGCCCTCCACCAAGATATGATGTACTAAATGCCAGCACCATGTCCTTGGGCTTCCCAGTCTCCAGAACTATTCTTTGTGAATAGAACTTTATTTGGCTCATGATATTTTATTATAATATTACCCAGTCTTAGATATTTTATTATGACAACAGAAAACAAATTCATGTAATTGACAATAATTACATATAAAGGGTAAAACCTGATAACTTCTTACACATACACACTGTGAAATAGTCATCACAATCAAGCTAATTAACAATGAACCTTCTCCATCTCAGAAAAGTTCATGATCATTCCCTACCTGGCTGCCATTCTAGCCATGAGGTTAATTTTAACCATTTTTACTTATGCTTCAACCTAATCTTAAATTATGTTTCCTTTCTGTTGGAAAATCATTCACCTCTTTTCAACAAACAAAGCAATGTGAGAATTTTTTTTTGTAAACAATTTTCCTGAGACAATGAACTTAGTCAGGTACATGAAGGATAATGAAGTCATTAAGGCAAGGCCAGCTAACTGTCTACCACCCAGAATACCTCCAGAGACTGATCATTCCATGGTGTAACAAGCACAAATGTTATAAGGCATATGAGAATATACCTTGTGAAAGCTGTAAATATCATGATGGAGTCATTTATGCCAAGCCTCAAAAAAACAGAATTAGGAAGTTAAGAAGGGAGGACCACACACACACACACACACACACACACACACACACACACGATAAGAAATATTCCAAAGATCCCCTGAAGGACTCTTATGCACGTGTGCTTATAACCAAAATTTTGCCAAAGACTTTCATAAGGTCAATGCATAAGAACACTTACTTGTCTTACTGTTTCCACTAATGAAATGACATCATCAACTTCTTCCATAGCCCCGAGTATCTAATGTTTCCTTTGTTTCAAAACAAATTATATATGCTTATTTCTTTAATTGATTTCATTTTTAGATACATGACAGCAGAATGCATTACAATTCTTATTACACATATAGAGCACAAATTTTATATCTCTGTTTGTATATCAAGTATGTTCACACCAATTCGTGTCTTCATACGTGTACTTTGGATAGTGATGCCCATCAATTCCACCATCATTGCTAACCCCGTGGCCCCTCCCTTCCCCTTCTACCCCTCTGCCCTATATAGAGTTCATCTATTCCTCCCATGCTCCCCCTCCCTACCCCATTATGAGTCAGTCACCTTATATCAGAGAAAACATTGGGCATTTGTTTTGGGGGGGTTGGTTAACTTCACTTAGCATTATCTTCTTCAATGCCATCCATTTACCTGCAAATGCCATGATTTTATTCTCTTTTATTGCTGAGTAATAGTCCATTGTGTATATATGCCATTTTTTTTATCCATTCATCCTCTGAAGGGCATCTAGATTGGTTCCACAGTTTAGCTATTGTAAATTGTGCTGCTATAAACATTGATATGGCTGTGTCCTTGTAGTATGCTGTTTTTAAGTTCTTTGGATATAGACCAAGCAGAGGAATAGCTGGTTCAAATGGTGGTTCCATTCCCAGTTTTCCAAGGAATCTCCATACTGCTTTCCATATTGTCTGCACCAATTTGCAGTCCCACCAGCAATGTATGAGTGTACCTTCCCCCCCCCACATCCTCGCCAACACTTATTGTTGTTTGTCTGCATAATAGCTGCCATTCTGACTGGAGTGAGATGATATCTTAGAGTAGTTTTGATTTGCATTTCTCTAATTGCTAGAGATAATGAACATTTTTTCATATATTTGTTGATTGATTGTATATACTCTTCTGAGAAGTGTCTGTTCATGTCCTCAGCCCATTTATTGATTGGGTTATTATTTCTTTTGCCTGTTAAAAGTTTCCTTTTAACTATCTTGGATACGTCGATGATAGTATGTATATGTAGTCCAGATAGTAATCCTCTGCTACTCCTGAATAAACTCAGTATTCCTTAAACAGTCTCTGTCATTTAGTTTGACAACACTTGGAAAGGAAATATGAGGGAGAGCAAGCACATTGTCACTCAAAAAAAAAAAAAAAAAACTAAGTCAGGGATAACAAGTCTCATCTTCATATGCAGACCTCCATTTCAGTACTAGGCAGTACAAGCTTTAGATTTGATTCTTAATTTTCCACTATTAATGCTTTTTGACCTTGGGCAAATTGCTGACTTTTTCATAGTCACTTTTTCCTCAAATGAAAACAGACATGATATACTTCACAGCATCTTTTAAAAATATATATATTAAGTAAACAGTAGAGGAGGGATTGTTTTTCAAAAATTCCAAACTAATCATGAAAAAAAAATTTTAAATGATAGAGATATTGGGATTGAGACAATTTCCTGGAACAAAACTTACTTTCTACTTCTGCCTTCAATAAAAAGGGAAAATATGAATAAAATCAGGAGCACCTCTCTAACTTTTAACACTTTCCAACAAGTAAAATTCCTTTGAAGAACCACTCAAATAACCTGAAAAAATGACTTTACATTTTTTTCTCAACTCCTTGAAAAACAATAACATGAATCTGGTTGCATAAAATAACTGTCTCAGTTTGAATGAAACTAGAAATAGAACAATACAGTTAATTCTATTCTCTGTATAGAATAATGGAAGTCTGCTGACTTCTGAAATGCTGCAGAGTGATTTGTGCATAATACTAATTTGAGCGAACTAAATATATTTCAGCAAAGTACACAAAAAAGATTAATATTTTCCTAAATTTCCTAAGTCTCCCGAGATTTTCATAAAATATTACAATGCTTTACCATTTTTTAAAGTACTGCAATTTAAAAGATAGATTTGTTAAGCAAATACCATTTCTCCTCTTTTTTCCATACTTCTCACTTTTCTTTCCAAATCTAATTCACGTTGAGAAACTAGAATATATCTTCCCTTATATTTTAAAGATAAAAAACATCAAAAAAACATATGTATCCACATATATCCACATACATACACATGCATATTTACATGCCCTCAATTAGATCATATAATTACATTTAGTTGTGAGACCCCTCCCCCCCACATACACACACACACAAATGGAAGTCATGTCAACCCCCAATTTTGTTCTTAATTTTTTCAAACTTATTAATGGATATGGTGAATAAAATATTACATAGTGCTGAAATTTTAATGAAAAACAGTATTTCCTGTCCCACTCTTCTCTAATCTCCAAGCGTGCTGGCAAAAGTGACTTTTTTTTTCTGTAATTTACTTCCAAATTTCCAAATACTATGCTTCTATTATTATTTTTTGATTTGTTAATTTTAGATATCATTAATTAATGACTCTGGTTATAAGTGATGGGGGTTCATTTTCTTATTCCCAAGTCCTCCATTCTTTCCCTCCTTACCAAATAGTATATAGTTATTTCTTTAAAATTGACCATTATAATTATATGAATATTTTTCTACCAAGCAATGTAGTATGAATATTTTACATATCTTGTAGTCTCTCGGATTTTGTTTTCTCAAGACTTTCTGACTCTCTTTTTTTTCTGTTGTTTTTTTTCCTCTTTATCTCCCCTGTCACCCACTCTTTCTTTTTGTTTTGTTTTGTTTCTTCCTCTTAACATAAAATTCTGTCCAACCACCACAACACATCTGCTACTATTGTGTTGACTGCTTCTTTTTCTTGGAAACTCACCTCCTGGGATTCCCTGTTATGGTTTGGATGTGAAATGTCTCCCCAAAGCTTAGGTGTGAGACAATGCAAGAAGGTTTACAGGAAAAAATGACTGGGTTGTGACAGCCTTAATCCAATCAGTGAATTAATCCCCTGATGGGATTCACTAAGTAGTAACAGAAGGTGGGTAGGGTGTGGCTGGAGGAGGTGGGTCATTAGGGGTATGGCTGTGGGGTATATATTTGGTATATGCCAAGTGGAGTCACTCTCTGCTTCCTGATCATCACATGAGCTGCTTTCCTCTACCACGCTCTTCCACCATGATGTTCAGCCTCACCTTGAGCCCCTAGGAATGGAGCCTGCTGTCTATGGACTGAGACCTCTGAAACTGTGAACCCCCAAATAAATTTTTCCTTCTCTAAAATTGTTCATGTCAGATCTTTTAGTCACAGCAGTAAAAAAGCTGACTATCCTTTATTCTACTCAATCCTTTGGGTCATTAGGTTGATGCATAGTTACATTCCTGGGACTTTCTTTCATCTCTCTCATGGATTTATCCATTGTTTTCTGAATTTTTTTTCCTGTTCCTCTCTTGCTTTATTTATTTTATTTTTCTGCAGTGCACCCTCAAATATTATTTCCTCAGAAAGAGCACTTGGAACTTTAATTTGAATACTTGCCTCCTGAAAATCTCTCTCACACCTTATTAATTGCCTGGCTGGTTGGAGGATTCTAAATGGAATATTATTTCCCTTGTACTTGTGAATGCTTTGCTCCATGATTTGTAGCCCGTACTTGATAAATGCTGAAATATTAGAAGCACTCTCATTCTCAGTCTTTTCTAGTTGACCTCATTTACTCCATTTAAATTTTAGTCAATGCTTTAAAATTTCAACTAAGTTCCTTGGTGCACTTTTAAAAAAAATTGTTATCATAAATACTTGTGTGGGCCCTTTTGGGCCTGAGAGGCCCCAAAGGATCTCTCCTGAAGGTAGTTTGTAAAGATTTTGTTTTCTTCCTGCCCTGGGGCCATGTATTGATGAAAAAACACATCTCCCTCAAGACACTGTATATCCACCTGTTGGAAGATCATCATAATGACCTGATTTGGTAAAATAAGGCATTTTACAGAATTTGCTGAAAACTGTCATGATAAGTACAAAAGGCTGTAATGTAAATGGTGGTTCCTGTCTGAACAGTGCCCATCTGGATCAAATTACATGACAGTCTCACTGCTGGTATTTTGGATTTAGGGCTTCTGGACAGGGTACAGATTTTCAGTTAATTTTCCATTTAAAACCCACATCCAATGCTTTCCTCTGATGAATCTCCAGGTCCCACACTTCTGCTACTCAAATTTTTTAGGGAAGTAACTTTTGTTCTTCTAACTAAAGAACAGAAACCCAGTGCTAATGTCCTGATGGTCCAAGCAGGGGGAGATGAGAAGAAGGATCTGACTATTTTGCTTTCTGGTTTTCAGCCAGATACTCTGTTCTCACACCCACCAACACCTGTCCTGCGATCTCCTCTGTCCCCAGTTTCTAAATGCCCAGTCTATGACTGTGGGGGAATCATTTTATTTCTTTAAAAAGTACATGTCCCTGCATAAATTTCAGGCTGTGGCTCTCTCCAGCCTTCTCTATCACTGATACTTGTTATGTTCTGAAAAGCTCCTCAATAATCAAAGCCAGCCTTAGCAAAAGAAAGGTGCTAAGCAACTCAAAGAAACCCTGTCTCTAAATAAAATACAAAATAAGGCTAGGGATGTAGTTCAGTCGCCAAGTGTCACAGTTCTATCCCCTATACCAAAAAAAAAAGTCCCTCAAAAACCTCTTGTGTTGACAGCATGGTCCCCAACGCATCAAGGTTCAGAGATAGTGCTTTAAGGCAATGATTAGATCATGAAGGCTTTGACCTCATCAGGGGATTGAGCCGTCCAATGTATTAATCCATAGATAGCTAAATAGATTACTGGGGGGTGGGACCTAAATGGAGAGTCTAGGTCAATGGGGGCGTGCCCTGGGAAAGTTTATCTTCCCCCAGATCCTTCTTTCCCCTCTGTTTCCCAGCTGCCATGAGCTAAGGTTTTCTCCACTACACACTTCCACCATGATTTCTGCCTCACCTCAGGCATGATCAATGGAGTCAGCTAACTATGGACTGAGACCTCTGAAACCGAGAGCCCAAAATAAACTTTTCTTCCTCTAAGTTGTTCTTGTTAGGTATTCTGGTGACAGTGACACAAAACTGACTAACACGATACTCCTCTACCTTATATCAGTCCAAAAGATTGTTAAAATGTCTGTATGACTTCCTTCTCCTGTTCTATGTGTCTATTCTTATGGGTTGTTGTTGTTGTTTTTTTCATATTTTACTCTCATATTAGTGAGAGCTGAGAAGAGCAAAAAGAGATAAACATGTGATCAGTGCACTTTCTTAAACCAGAAGATCACCCATGACTTTTAGAAGAGTAGTTAATAACAAAATAAATGCACAGATGGTGAACTCAAGAACAGTAACAAGCCTAAAACCATTCACTGTGTACATGTTGCAAGCCAGGCCCACCATGCACAAGATCTCGTCTGGTTATCACATGACTGAGGAATACATGAGGCATATATTCTTATTTATATTTTAAGATGAAGAAGCTAGAGTTACAGGATAGTAAATAGTAAACAAATAGTAAATGGTAAACAGAAATCTATGTGTAGGTCTCTCAAACCCCAAATTTGATGTATACTCCACTAATCCACACTGCCTCTTCTTTCTGGAATATTCTGATGTCACTATAAACAATCCAAATTTTGTGTCAGTTTTCAATACTTTAAAATAAAAACTGAAATTTTGAAGACTGACCATGAGATACTGAATAAGCCATAACAAAATAGTTTAAAATGACGCCCAAAATCTATTTCAACTTTTCCCCCTATACTCAGAAAGAAAAATAAGTCCAAATGATTTTTAGCTAAAAGGTTAAAACAGTGTTTTCAGTTTAATCTTTCATAACAACAAGAAAACTTAACTATCCAAGAGCCCTGATACGAAGGTCTAGCTATAATTTTATAGTTTGTAATTTTTTAAAAGCATGATTGAACATCCAAGCAAAAAATTATTATAGCTGACATAAAACATGAACAAGTAATGCAAGTTTTGTTAATTGTTCCAGAGGCTTCTTTTTCCCTAACTCCAATGCTAGCGTGAAAAGCTTCAAAACCTTCTAGATAATGTTGATTCATATGAAACTAGCAGTATTGTAGGGTAACATAATAGTGTAACTCCATTCTGATAATTTTGTGTCATTGAATTTTGTCTTCTATTGAATCTATTCTCTTTTTTTTTTTTTTTTTGCACAGATCCAAAGGCAGAGGCATTATGCCAACATGCTAACATCTATCTAGAACAATTTCTGACATATACTAGGTGCTGAATAAATGTTTGGGGGTGAATAATGGATTTCAGAACATATACTAGCCAGAGAATTAACAAATATTTTTCAAAATTTCATAGATACCTAGAACCTCCAGTCAACTACTGTTTAATTTTAATGGACTTTTTTTTTAAGCAAAATAACAAGCTTACAAACCAATACAAAAGAAAGAGGAGAAGGCCTAGGAGTGATGGTATACACTTGAAAGCTCATCAAAATTAGTATCTTGACCTTCTGTCCTGAAGTGGTTAAATGGAAAATGGAGTAGCTTTCTTATATGCTCACCAAGGCTAATCTTAAGAAGGGTTTTATAAATTATCCATCATCTGCAGATGAAGTTCTCAGAGGGATAGGAATAATGAAGCTGAGAACCTCATAAAGAAACCTATGACATCATATATCTTTCCCCACTTTACAAACAAGGAAACCAAGCCACCGAGAGGTTAAGTAGCTGCAGGTCACAGAGCTAATAAGCGGCACACTCTGGATTCCACCACAGGAAGACTCACTCACTCTGTTTACTCCAAGGTCTGTCAACTCATGTGACTGAAGCTCAAGGTGCCCCAGAGGATGGTGGGAGATTGTGAAAAAAGTGGGATGGAATGAAAGATGGCTTGGACTTCAGATTTATAATTAATTCCACATGAAAGGGCTAGCTCAAGAGAAATTCTTGAACAAGTGGGAAGCCCCAGGACACAGTGAGTCACCAGCTCAGTGCAGCACTAATAAACTGAACAGAAGAATGCTCCATTGGTTGGGTCAAATCCAGTTTGTTTCCCTGAATTTCTGGAACCCTTGACTTTCTCGTTTTCCTGCATGGGTAATAGAAGCTTTGGAGATTACAGTATGATGAGAACTGAAAAATTAAGCCTGGTTTCTGTTTAAAATGCATAAGGCTGCAGGAGAACATTACTTTCACCCTAACAACTAGGGGAAAAGTCAGATAATGTACAAAGACATAATTTTTCTTGAGCCCAAGAGAGAGCTGAGGTTACCAAGCACCATATGAAATACAAAGGGTGACAAGCTCCACTGAGGATAAACAAGATGTGAGACTGTTTCACCTTTGGCAGATATTAAGAGGAAGTATTAAACACCATAGGAGAAGGTAAGGAAAAAACCACCCAAAATGTAGTGATTTCTGAAAGACCAAACGTGGGCTAAGAAGGGACCAATTTAGAATCACTGGAAGCTCCACATGCAGGGAAATCTGGTCTTTTCTACAGCCCCACCCCAACATTGACCCCCCCCCCCAGAAAAAAAGTCATGGACCAGCAGGAGCCATGAGATGGCCCCATCATCCTTCCTACAACCATGAAACTTCCTTCTTCACCAGACCCTTCTCAAAGAAGCATAACTTTTAGTGGTATGGGAAGGGATAGGAAACATTCTCATCCCCCAGTTTCCAGCAAAACTCAGTGTTTCTCAGAAAAGGGAGAAGGCTGCAATGGTCATGCATCATTATCTGAGGGAGGGAATGTGAAAAGTCTACTGAGAGAAATAGCCAGTTTCAAAGCCTTTGTAGAAAAAGCAGCAAGAATCATAGCGCTCCTAATAATTCTAGCATCAAATCCCAAAGACCCTTCATCAGTTTTTGAAAACTCTACTCCAAATACCTGTGGCTCTTCTCAGACCTCAATTACTTGTGATTATTTGTTGAAGAACAGTTTGTGGAAATATTAGTGGAAAACAAGCATTTCTTGATATTTTGACATGTCAAATAAACTGCAGTCTTATGTACATAATTTCATTTCTGGTTGAAGATAAAATTGGTTGTGAATTTGAGAAATAGCCAAACAGAGAAGGCATTCACTTGCAGTGAGATGGTATTTAATCCAGATTCCCTTATTATCATTAGGTGCATCCAAGTCTCAACGTCCAACCTTGAGAGGGAAGAACATTAAGTTGTTTGTCTCCACTGGCCAACAATACCAGTGATGGCTTCTCTGTGGCCATCCTAAGAACTTGGAATTTCCCTGTATAGTCTTGTCTCCATTGATGTGGTTGTAAATGTCAAGCTGATAAATTAGCATTCCATATAAGTGTGAATTCATATAATAGTAAGTACATATTGTTATTCATGATGAGAACTCACCCGCATAGTAATTCTCAATGAATACAAGAAAGTACGATTTTTGAGACATGTCAAATGAATCCTGTTTCTGCCTAGTTCTTCAGAATTATGAATAACTCTCAATCTAAATCAACAGCTAATTCATTGAATGACCTGCAGCTAAAGTCTGATTAATGACCCCGAATTACTAGGAAGCATTTTAAAAATATGAAGAGAGCCGTATAAATGTTAAGGGTATTATCTTCAAAAGTCTTTCCAGTGCTTTCTACAGACAAGGCAAACAGCTCTTTGTTCCCATCTGCCTTTGTTTTTATTTTTTCTCACCATGAGCAACTCATTCTCTTGTAATCTTATTTTCTCATTTTTTCAACTCAGAACTAATTCCATCCAGGGCCAGAGAAGTGTACGCTATCTCTGCACTCTACACTATAGGACACCTGTTTTGACAGGTTGCCAAGCCATGGGTTGTGCTTAGGAAAAATATATAAAACATATAATTCATTAGAGAAAGCAAGAGATTGCCCACAAATGGTATTATCTGCCGACAGGTAGTCAGCCACCTTCTCTCTCTCCCGGTGGAAACCATAGGAGATGCCGCACAAAAAGGAAAAGACAAAATCATAAGCAAGGCAGAAAATAAGTTGCAAGCTCTAAATATAAAAATTGACATTCTAAATCACAAGACTGTGAATGTGACTGTCTAAGGTGGGTTCTTGCCCCATGTGTCACCCTGGGAAGCAGATATGAGTGCCCCTCTCTACTCTCACCTGTGACTCACGTTTTGCCTGACGTTGACATTGACTCAAATGCAAAGAGAGAAAGAGCTTTTCAGGCTTCCCCAGAAGAACCCATTATGCTGCCCTCGAAATGAGTGCAAAATGTGAATTTCACTGATGATTATTCTTTGGGGGAGTCTAAAAGCAGAAGCTGAGAAAAGGGAACTGGCAGAGCCCAGACAACAACCAGCTTAAAATTCACGGAGCGCACCTCTGCTCCCCAGGCCTCCTACAACTGTGCTGCCCCTGAACTTCCTCTCTGAACTGCTCCCTCCTTTGGCACTTGCCTTATGAACTCCTTTCCTTTCTCTCTGTTCTCCACACCCTCCCCATCCCCATCCATCTCCAAAGCCACTGAAATATTCCCTCTGGTCTTCCACCTTGTATGAAGACTATCTTTCACTAACTGGGCATGCCCCTCGGGTCTCACTCCCAAGCAATTTATTGACCTTCTTTTTCCAAAATAAAGTGTTCCCTCCTAGAAAAATTCTGGAAATAAAACCTTTCTTTATCTTATTAAACTTTTACTTTTTACCTAGACTATCTTGGGTATAGGTTGATATATCCTAGCTAGACTAACGAAAATGCAACAGTACAACATAATATTTTTTAAAAAGACTTTATTTCTGCTTTCAATATCCTCTTTCCCCTTTCTAATCACCAAAATTTCCTAGGAGGATGGGGGGGGGGGGAATCACTATGGATTAAAGCCTAGGCTGAGCTAAAAAACAAGTGGCTCTGGGAGCCACTTCAAAATCCAGTCCTTGACTTCTAAAGAGTCTATTTTAAAGACGCGCTTTCCATCTGTGGACTTTCAAGGAGAGTGCTATAATGTTGGTTTCAGAGAGTCATTTTGGAAGAGTACTATTCTGTGAAGCAAGGGCTGGGTATTATTACCAAATTGTTTATTCCAGCATTCTGGTGGGCAGCATGAATCACATTTATTTGATAGTTGTCAGACCAGATGGGAAATAACCCACAAGTCCTTTATTTCCACTTGTGCATCACTCCACTTGGCCTCAACAATGGATCCTCAGTTGGCCCCAGTTTTACACACACACACACACACACAGACACACACAAAAAAAATGCCTAGAAAAACCAGCATGTGGCATGCATTCATGGCAGACTCAGAGCTGGTAAGCTCTATGGCACTTGTCCTAGGTTTCCTCCACCTCCTCAGCTGGGTTCACTCCACCCCTCCCAGCCATCTCTCCAGCTATGCACATGGTTCTAAATATCTCCACTCCTCAATTTCCCCATCCATTAAGTAGACACTACTATTACATTCATGGGTGTGTTAGTCAGTTTTGTGTTGCTGTGACCAAAATACCCAACAAAACAACTCGGAGAAGAAAAAGTTTATTTTAAGCTTACAATTCCAGAGGGTTGAGTCCATGGTAAGCCTGAGTCCATTGTTCTGGGTCCGAGGTAAGGTAGAACATTATGGTGGAAAACTACTGCTCCATTTATGGCAGCTAGGAAGCAGAGAGAGAGGGAGAGAGAAGAGGAAAGGAGCCACAGGGAAGATGTACCCTTCCAGGGCAGGCCCCCAGTCCATTCAAACTAGGATGGACTGAATAGGTTACATGGCTCATAATCTAATTATTTCACTTGCAAACATTCCTTCATTAACACAGGAACTTTGGGGGACATAATAATAATATGGTTATAATAAAAATTAAAATGTCAACATGTATATAAAATGTATTTAACACAGATTCCCAACACCACCAATACTCAATGAATAAAAAAATGGTGTTACTGCTGTGGTTGATATCAACTGAACCCTCCCAGACCAAATTACAGAGTAAAAGAAGCCATGGAGGAATCTGTTCCACCAACTCTTCTCCATATCCCTTGAGAGAGCAATGGCTATGTCCCCACCCTCACTGTCTCCTCCCCAGCCCTAACAATCATAATGAAGTGCTTAGCCTATCACTCTGAAGAATGACTGCCCCTGCTACCAGTTTAAAGAATTGCAGACAACCCATGAGCACTACAGCACTCTCCTGACTTCTCCCACTTAGTTCTAAACCAATGGGTAACACAATAAGCCAGGAAGAAGCTATTTTCAGATAAAATTCTGCAAAGTAACCAGTTTCCCTAGTTGAGCTCATTCAGTTCCTTGTTGGCATCCAGGTGTCTGTGTAACAAAACCAAGACAGTTCTCCTTAGGTCAAGTGTTCTAAAAGTTGACTTGCTATAATTCACATCTCTAACATACACATTTTCCTATTTATAGTTATACGTGAAATTCACAAGATATGGAGAATTTTTTTAGTTAATAATTTCTCCTTAGAATGACATTGAATATAATTCTCAAAACACTATTTTTTAATCTGCTACAAGTTAAATTCTTTTTTTTTTTACATAAACAGGATTTACTTTATTTTAAATTTTCATTTATTGTGTACAACTTTTTTTTATTGGTTGTTCACAACATTACAAAGCTCTTGACATATCATATTTCATACATTAGATTGAAGTGGGTTATGAACCCCCAATTTTACCCCAAATTCAGATTGCAGAATCACATCAGTTACACATCCACAATTTTACATAATGCCCTATTAGTAATTGTTGTATTCTGCTACCTTTCCTATCCCCTACTATCCCCCCTCCCCTCCCCTCCCATCTTCTCTCTCTACCCCATCTACTGTAATTCATTTCTCTCCTTGTTTATTTTCCCATTCCCCTCACAACCTCTTATATGTAATTTTGTATAGCAATGAGGGTCTCCCTTGATTTCCATGCAATTTCCCTTTTCTCTCCCATTCCCTCCCATCTCATGTCTCTGAACAGACACTTCTCAGAGGAGTATATAAAATCAATCAACAAGTACATGAAAAAATGCTCACCATCTCTAGCAGTCAGAGAAATGCAAATCAAAACCACCCTAAGATATCATCTTACTCCAGTAAGACTGGCAGCCACTATGAAGTCAAACAACAACAAGTGCTGGCGAGGATGTGGAGAAAAGGGTACACTTGTACATTGCTGGTGGGACTGCAAATTGGTGTGGCCAATTTGGAAAGCAGTTTGGAGATTCCTGGGAAAGCTGGGAATGGATCCACCATTTGACCCTGCTATTGCCCTTCTCGGACTATTCCCTGAAGACCTTAAAAGAGCATGCTACAGGGATACTGCCACATCGATGTTCATAGCAGCACAATTCACAATAGCTAGACTGTGGAACCAACCCAGATGCCCTTCAATAGATGAATGGATAAAAAAAATGTGGCATCTATACACAATGGAGTACTATGCAGCAATAAAAAATGACAAAATCATAGAATTTGCAGGGAAATGGATGGCACGAGAGCAGATTATGCTTAGTGAAGCTAGCCAATCCCTAAAAAACAAATACCAAATGTCTTCTTTGATATAATGAGAGCAACTATGAACAGAGCAGGGAGAAAGAGCAGGAAGAAAAGATTAACTATTTGATTCTTGAACTTGAGGAGAATTTGTTTTATGAATGTCGCAGCACCATTATTTGGTGCATAAATATTGATAATTGTTATGTCTTGTTGGTGAATGGTTCCTTTTAACAGTATATAATGTCCTTCTTTATCCCTTTTGATTAACTTAGTCTTGAAGTTGATTTTATTTGATATGAGGATGGCCACCCCTGCTTGCTTACGAGGACCGTGTGCATGGTATATTTTTTCCCATCCTTTCACCTTCAGCCTGTGTATGTCTTTTCCAATCAGATGTGTCTCCTGGAGGCAGCATATTGTTGGATTTGTTTTTTTTTATCCATGTTACCAGCCTATGTTGCTTTATTGGAGAGTTTAAGCCATTAACGTTTAGAGTTACTATTGATATATTGTTTGTACTTCCTGCCATGTTTGATTATTTATCTCTTTTTTTTCTAATTTAGTTTGTTTCTCCATGGTTAGCTTTCCCCCAGTCCTCTGTCTTTACCGTGGAACTTCCCACTGAAGGTTTTGGTTATTGTTTTTCATTTCTTCCTCGTGTAGTGTTTTGCTCAAAATGCTTTGCAATGCTGGTTTTCTGGCTGCAAATTCTTTTAACTTTTGTTTATCATGAAAGATTTTTATTTTGTTGTCATACCTGAAGCTTAATTTTGCTGGATACAGAATTCTTGGTTGGCATCCATTGTCTTTCAGTGTTTGAAATACATTGTTCCATGACCTTCTTGCTTTCAGTGTCTGTGATGAAAAATCCGTTGTTAACCTTATTGGTTTACCCTGAATGTAATCTGTCTCCTTTCTCTTGTAGCTTTTAATATTTTCTCTTTGTTCTGTATATTGGATATCTTCATAACAATGTGTCTTGGCATTGGTCTACTGTGATTTTGTGTGCTCGGTGTCCTGTATGCATCTTCAATTTGTATATCTGTTTCCTTTTTTATTTCTGGAAATTTTTCTGTAATTATTTCATTCAGCAGGTTACTCATTCCCTTGGTTTGAATCTCTGTACCTTCTTCTATCCCGATGACTCGTAAGTTTGGTTTTTTTATGTTATCCCATAACTCTTGGATGTTTTTCTCGTGATGTTTTACCAGCCTTTCTGAGTTGGCTAGACTGTTTTCAAGATGATATATTTTGTCTTCATTATCTGACGTTCTGGCTTCTACTTGCTCCACTCTGTTAGTGATACTCTCAATTGAGTTTTTAATTTGGTTTATCGTTTCCTTCATTTCTAGAATTATTGTTTGATTATTTTTTATAATCTCTATCTCCTGATAAAGATGCTTAACTTCTTCTTTTATCTGTTTATGTAATTCATTCTCAATGTGTTCTTTCGCTGCTTGAATTTGCTGTCTTGTATCCTCTTTAAGGTTCCATTCCATCTGTCTAAGGTGTTCCTTGAGTTCTTTATATGACCATTTTTCTGATGACTCTAGGTCCTCCTGAATATTTAGGCCGTCCTGCATTGTTTGTACTCCCTTTCTTCCTTGCTTTTTGAAGCTGCTCATGTTACTTCTTGTTCTGTTTGACTGATGAGTTACTGTTTACTCCTATAAATTTATTAGATGCTTGGGAGGAAAGGTATTAGAAGGGAAGGGAAGAAGTCACTAAAGAGAATGAGAGTAAGCAAGTAGAATTCAAGGAAGGGGGGATAAGATAATTGAAAAGAAATGAAAAGACAAAAGAAGAAAAAAATAGGAAATAAAAAAAGAAAAAAAATTTAAAAAAATAATTAAAAAATTAAAATTAAAATTAGAAGAAAAAAAATTTTAAAAAATTGTAAAAAAAAATTTAGAAAAACAAGAAAGAAAAATGAAAATGAAAGAAAAACCCAAATCAAAAAAAAAAGAGAAAAGAAAAAAGAAAAAAAAAAGAAAAGAAAAAACTAATAAATGCAGTCTTAGAGTTTGATTAACTTCTCTTCCAGTAGGTGGCGCTGTGCCCACCAGGTCAAGTTTCTCCTGTCAATACGTGGGAACCAATCACTGTGCAGCAGCTCCTCCCAGACTGGCCGAGTCTCCAATCCTGAGTGCCTAGGGCCTCCTCTTGTGTCTAGTCACTTCCCACTTTTCCTCTAGCCAGGCCCCTCTCACCGGTGATGCTCACCACAATACTGGCTACACGCCAGGTCTGCTGCTCCCGGGAGCCCTGTTTTCATGAACGACTGGGCACACTCTCCCAGTTTGCCATTCCTTCAGACCCTAAGTTTGTAGAGCTTGGGGCTGAGAATCCTCAGCGAATTTTACTTGCCCTCCGGTAGCCACGCCCCCGGTAGCTGGTGCAAGAGACCTCAGCTGTCAGCACTGGTGGGAGCAGTAGTTCCGCGCCGCGGGTCCCGCGCCACCTCTGATTCCCTCGGTCTGGCTATCGTGCTCACGGGAGAGCTGGGAGGGGCCCTTACGGGAGAGCTGGGAGGGGCCCTTGGTTTCCCCCATGTGTGGAGAGGGAAGGCTAGGGAATTACACACCTGTGCCGCAGGTTTCATTGAAGTTATCTCCTCCGCCGCAGTCTGATGACGTCAGTTCTCTGCCATGGTGGTATCTCTTGCAAATGGTGACAGTTCGTTTCCCTTTGCCGGGTGACCAATGCAACGGGTGGGTCCTTACTGTCTCTCCCAAGCCCCGTTTCAAACCTGTGGCCACTACCTATGAAGGCTCAGTAGGCATTTACCTCCGTAGGATGAGAAGGGCTGACCAGTTGTTTCAGCCGGATGGATTAGTGCTGAGTCACAGCTGTTTGTTTTCGGGAAGCAGGCGAACGGGAGCTTGAATTCAGCCGATCCAGGCTCAGTGCGTGTTCTGAGAGGCCCAGACTGTTCGCCCCAGATCCACGTCAGCTCAGCATTGCCTCGTGATCCTTATTTCTATTGCCAGGTCCCAGACAGCTCCCATCTCTGGTTCCCACCTCTAACCACCCAGCAGGGCAGCAAGGATTACTCAGGGCTAGCAGGAGAGAGAGAGAGAACACGCCTGGGAGTCAAGTTAAATTCTTATCTAATAACTCACTTAGTTCTTGTCCCTATCCAATGGGGATTTTTTTTTTTAAATCAGGGATTGAACCCAGGGGTGCTTAACCCTGAGCCACATCCCCAGCCCTTTTTTATATTTATTTTGAGAACAGGGTCTCACTAAGTTGCTGAGGCTGGCTTTGAACCTGCAATCCTCCTGCCTCATTTTTGCAAACGACTGGGATTACAGATGTGTGCCACTGCATCCAGCAAAAAATTTCATTTCTTAATCCCATGTCTTTATTACTAAGTCAGTCTTTATATAAGCCTTGACTTGAATTACTGAGTTTATGAATTGATTTCATATGTGAATGTAGTGAACTGCTACAGAAAGTTGGGTGTAAATATGAGTTCATCTCTCTTTACTAGTTTATACCAAAGCCTTCTCAGGATTCTTCTTATCAGGGAAGCTGGTGCCTTCTTGGGGCTCTCCCCTCCTCTTGAATAGACCAAGAACTCCGAGGAGCACTGAACTAAGAGATCAGTCCAGCTTCTTCACTCAAATGTGGACAGCTAGAAAACCAGCAGACTGTGGCCAATGCTTGTCCCTGGTCTTCTAAAGATTCTAAATTGACATGGATCACATTGCTGTAGGAGGGAAGGTGAACAACTAATTGCAGAAGGCAGTTTCATCCATGTATTCATTCAGTATCCACTGAGTGCCTCTAGCAAAGGGCGATACCTTTGTCCCTTTGATAAGAGGGCAGTGTTATCCCTGCCCTCCAGGTACTGTACTCTGAAGACAAGCAGAGCCCTGACTTCGAGACCTTAGTCACCAAAAAGTAGCCAAGACAACACTTGTAGGAGAAAGTCACCTTTGATCTCATGTCCTTTTCCTCTGATGTTATTCTGACACTTTTCTGAGATTCTTTTTAATTTGCTTAATTTATTTTTTATTTTTAGTTTTAAAGAATCAGGACTCTTAAAACACACATACACACACACACACACACACACACACACACACACACGAATACACCTGCCAAATGCAAGTTTATGGTATTGTCCATGTCATTTGAAAAAGAAATATTGTCAACTGTAGAGAAACATTTGGAAGCTTCAAAGTCCTGCAGGTACCCACTGGCCCTACTTTAGCAAAGCCTTCAGTTACCCACATGGTATTATCGCTCAGAGCTTGTTCTATCTCAGACTCCAGAAATAACAGTAGGAGACTGACAACATCTTCCTCAGGGAGGCTGAGGTAAAGAGGTGGCAGGGACTATCTGCAATCCCATGGCCCAGTTAGAATGTAATTTCATGCCCATATGGCTTCAAATTCAGAATCTAATTTTATTCAAACAACCAATCGGCACTGCTAAGCAGAGCAATGGTGTGAAGGGTAATTACAGTGAAAGACAGCAGCTCACCATGGGACCTGAAAGCTCAGGAAAATTGGGACAACTCTGCTCACCTGCTTAAGCATACCCATGGTCCTGGGGGATGTGGCAGGAGCCGGCAAAGATGGTCAGTGCTAAGAGTGACTTTCCATACCTGTGACTCCACGACTTGGGAGGGCAGATTGGGGAAAGACCTTGAGGCTTTCCTCTTGGCTGCTCCAGTTCTGCATTAGTCTCTGCAGGAGCCAAAGAGCAGCAGAGAACCTGCCCAGCAGAAAGCAGGCCCGTGAATGCATCTATTTCGCCAGCTCAGCACAGCAACATGACTAGAAATAAATATATTTGGCAAGCAATAGAACAACTGTGGTTACCACATAGGGAACACAGTGGTGCTCGAGCAACACGAATAAATTATTTGGACTACAAAAATCAAGAGTCGTAACTGCAAAGAGATGGTTGTTTGAAAATGGATAGTGGCAGTGAATGAGGTGAACTGAACAGCTCCTCGTTTATAGTACAGGATAAGGATTTTTATTTCCTGAAAAGCTTTGAAGAAATAGAACATCAGGAAGTCCAAGGTCTTTGCTCTCTGCCCATATCCAGATGGGGTAGTTGCCAGCAGACACCTGGGTCCTGGGCTGAGGCACAGAAAGGAGATTAAAGGCCTCTGGCTCTGAATCTGGAATTAAGCTTTTGCATGCAAGATGCAATGCATTTAGCAACTTTATTTCTTCAGAACATTTGCTTTCCATTTCACATTAGCTCCTGTATTCTCATCAAACTCTGCAATCTCTCTTTGAGAGGCAGAATTCACACATGGAGTGAAGGGAGCTTCAGCAAGGCATATTGATGGACAGAAGCCAAATCAATAGATGTTTGGAGTTCAAAACCTAGAACCTGAAGAAGTTGGGGTATGTGGGGAAACAGAATGTGTGAGGGAGCGCATTATGTATGTGTGAATATAACTATGTATGCCCCCACTTGTTTTATTGGAGAAAGAGAAACACATCCATTCAGATCACTGATCAAGTGTCAAAACTTTCTACAAGCAATGACATTACTCCACTCTTTTTACATGAAACTACCTGTGCATCCTTTGGTTTTCAGAGTGGGAAATTATACAAGCTCTTCGAATGATTCACTATCCCAAGTAGCTGAGATTAGAGACATTGCCACCATGTCTGAACTGCAAGTCTTGTTTATTTTTTGTTTTATTTTTTTTTCAAAACTATTTCTTTTCTTTGGAACTGATTCTGCTGTTTACTGGGGACATTTTGTTTTTATTACTGTTCCCAAAAATGAACTACTCTCGAGAATCCCCATTATCCACTTGTCTCTCTCTCTCTCTTTTTGAAATTTCACTTTCTTATAGTGATTTGAAAGTCAACAGTTTCCTGACTTTTCCACACCCTGACTCTCTTTAAGAGCTTGACTCTGACATCTACTCATTGCTGTGAGACACATGATAGGAGTTACCTTGAATCCTCCAAATAGGACAATATAGCAAAGAGATTAAGAAAATAGGCCTTCAAATCAGCTCATATGCCAGTTTCTTCTTTCGCTAGTTGTGTGTCTGTGAATAAGTAACTTCATTTTTCTGTGCCTCCATTCCTTTATCTGTAAAATGGGAACAATACCAGTACCTACCTCATCAAGTTTTTGTGATAATCCAATGAGTTAATGTGATACAATTTAAGATGCTTTAAAGAGTCAGACACATAGAATTGTTCATTAAATTCTACCTTTTATTAGCATGACAACTTTGCAAGGTGTATGCTATTTCAATATTCTGAGTGAGGAAGCTAAGCCTGGAGAAGATATAAAGTCACACAGAATGTGTGGCAATGCTGTATTTTAAACTCAGAAATGTCATTCTCCAGAGCCAATGATCTTGTCATGACTCATGCTGACCCCAGTTCCCTGATACAACGAGGCATTTGTTCTAAGCCTTGATCAACTTCTGGGCATAATTGAAAGGAAAGCAAATTCATAGCAACAATTGAGGACAGTAGTTATGGCCGAGAACTCTGTGTTTCTCTGCTATAGTACCAGCGCTCTGCATTACCACAAGCCTCTCCAAAAGAGAAAGGAGTCTCTTCTCATGGCTTCTGCATGCAAGATGTGGAGGGAAAAGAAACAAACTCAGAAAAGTGAGCCAGGAAGGGAAGACACATGGAGAAAGAAACTTCTGATTTTCTCAAGAGAAAAAAAATGCCTTATACTTTAATCTTAAAAAAACTATGCAGTTCCTTTTCTTCATTTTGTTTTACATCTGATTTTTTCTGAAAATTTAGAAGAATTTTTTCCTAGAGGTTACATGCATATCTATAACTTTGCATAATAACCCTTTAACCTTCTCTTTAATTGTCATGGGTTATGAATCATCCCTTTATAGCTTGTGTTGCAGGAGTCCCATTTAATAAATCTTTGCCTACTCAAACTCATAATATAAATCATTTTGCATTGTCTATTGATTCTACACAATGATCAAAGCCAAAATAAGTGCTGGAGGCCAGCCATGGCTGTGTGCATGAACTATGAGCATGAGTACATGAGGGGACTGGACTGACATTGCCTCTCTGTTTGGGCTGGTGATGTATATGAGTCCTTTTCACTCGCTCTGCCTACGATCCCCACACAGCACCTGAGATGGGTGTGGCCTTCCAAGATGTCATGAAGCTAGATTCAACCCCCTGAAACCTGACCCCTTGCCTCATTGGGGCCTCTTCCCCTCAATAAAATGGGCTTCAGAATGTGCTCCTCCCTCTTTTGTCTGCCCCCCTTGTCTCCCAGGTAGGGGCTGGAGCAGAGAAGCCAGCACTGAAGAACCCCAAGAAAAAGGTATTTCCTCTGTCTTGTTGTGATCATTTCATGCCAACCCAATCGCCTGGAATGACCCTGACTGATGGAGTCTCATGTCGTGGCAATGAGAACACATCTTTTCTTCTCTCTTTGCTCCCTGTGTTTTGCCTGTTCCCTGTCTGCCTTGGTAATGGTCATATCCTGGTATCCTTATCCAGTGGATCACCAAGGGCAAGGCGGGAGATGTCCATGCCCAATGCCAACAATACGAAAATATGCTGTTCTTTAAAAAATTTTTAAACTATAATAAAGTCAACCATAAGTCAGTCTGGTCACCACCACCATACACCAATGACACAGCATCAGGTATAAAATACTAGACTCTTCCTTACAATGGCGGGCCACTCTCCCTAACACCTTTCATTCCCACTGCACTTTGTCATTGTATGTCTTGATTGGTTGTTTTATGAGCTTGACCTACTATCTCCTAACATTCCACTGTACAAGATGAGAACATCAGAGTAGTAAGAAGCCAGTCTTCTTTCTCTTGGTCCCTTTCCAATATTTCTCAGAGTTGGAAACCTTTGTGTTGTGTTCCACAGCCATAATCCTCATGTTGATGTTTTTTGCAATTATGAAGATTCAGTGCCTTCCACAAATAATTTTCCTATTCTTTAATATAATTTCCTAATTGGCTTAAGTTTAAACTTTGATAGTTTTTTTTATCTGTTTCTGATTTTTGTCTGCAATGTATTCTTTAATCAGCATACTGTTTCTTTTCTTCTCCCAATGACTTTGTATATGTCTGAACTGATTTTTTTTCTTTTTAATTTTTATCCATGAGTGAGGTAAATTCTTCATGAACCAATTGTACACATTTGGGTCATGTAAGGAAGAAGCCAGGACAGGGTTCCTGAATGGCAGGATTTTTTTCCCAGTGTCTCAAATTTATGTCTGTGAGCTCTGTGAGAATTTACTGTTCCCATATTAGTGACTGTTGTATTTGGGGTAAAAATGGGAGTTCATAACCCACTTGAATCAAATGTATGAAAGATGACATGTCATGAGCTTTGTAATGTTTTGAACAACCAATAAAAAAAAAAGAATTTGCTGTTCTCCGGGGCATGAAGTTAGTCAGTGGTAGGGAGGTTTAGAGAGAAAAGGTCTGACAGTCCCACCATGTCCATAAGAATGGCCTGTGAATTGTGTTGCCAATATAAATCTCCATTTGGCCCCTCTACTCACCTCTCAGAAAAAAACCTACCTGAGGAAAAACTTCCATGACAACCAATGGACCTTGTTCCCAATTTTCAAAATAGGACTTCAGCTTTGCTTTTCTAGGTAAGGCCCATACCTTTAAAAAGCACACTGATTTGGGGGTTTACCCATGTGCATACTAAGCCCCCCATTCCTATGTTTGATCACCAACATCATTGTACCGCTTCACCTACTCTATTGTTCATAATGTATGCTATCTCTCCCTTTTATTGGAGACAAATACAATATTTTCATTTCTCATTATTTTTTGTTGCTTTTGAGTAATTCCAAGGGAGAGGCAGAAAAGGCTGACTTGATGCTACCATTTTCAAAATGGAAGTATAGGATCTTCTTTTAAAAGAATTATATATATGTATACAGAATGTTGTTTATATAGGTTTTTAAATGTCCTGTCATCAAAGCCTTGCACATTTTCTATTAAAAAAAAGAATCAATTTTGCAACTATAATAGCATTTAGAGCAATAAAAAGAAAGGAGAAAAAGGAGGAAATTCAGCTTTCCAGGGAAAATCTGTGCTTCATAAAAAAAATCATAATAAACCCTACAAACTCTTAGGCTATGTTTTGCTTTTCATGCTGGTTACCATTCCTATCAGGAAATCCAAGACCCGCTACTTTGGTTGGCACAGATTGTTATCAAGGAGTTCATTTTACTTTAGTCCTAGAGAATTATCATTATGACAGATGCTACAGATCAATAACAATTGCCATAATTTTAAAAACTTTCTGGTAATAACAACGAAATGGTGTCTTATCCTATCATTGGTATTGGGTATATTCATATTTTTATTTTAAAATAAAGTTACAAAATGAAAGCACAGAAGAGTTCAACAGGAGAAGAGAACCAACTTACGATAGTCAGCTTTTTTTTATTTGTGGGTGGCAGGAAGACTGGTGAGCCAAGAGAATTTTCCCTGTTGAAAGCATCACAGAATCAACTGTCACATTTGACATTAAAGTTAATTGTGGATAAACTGAATCTTCTGACAGATTTTCTGCAGCCAATAATTTAGTAAAAGTGTTCTGCTTTAGAAAGCCAGGAATGTCAGCTAAAGGTCAGCTCCCAGGGCATTAAAATACCCCCTTCTGTAACAGGATGTTAAAATTGCACTCTTCTTGCTTCAGTCTAAAACTGGAGAAAGCAAACAATAGGTATAAAGTGCCCCTAGACTACAAAATGAAGGACAGGACACTTCTGCACTACTTGAAAAGCAAGTGATAAGAAATCAGTTTGTATATATGCCACATTTTTTTTATCCAGTCATCTACTGCAGGGCATCTAGTTAGCCAATCCCCCCCCCCAAAACAAATGCCAAATGTTTTCTCTGATATAAGGTGACTGACTCATAGTGGGGTAGGGAGGGAGAGCATGGGAGGAATAGATGAACTCTAGATAGGGCAGAGGGATGGGAGCAGAAGGGAGGGGGCAGGGGTTAGCAAGGATGGTGGAATGTGATAGACATCATTATCCAAAGTACATGTATGAAGACACGAATTGGTGTGAACATACTTTATATGCAAACAGAGATATGAAAAATTGTGCTCTATATGTATAATAAGAATTGTAATGCGTATGTAAATTTTAAAAAATTAATAAAAAAGAAAAAAAAGAAGTCAGTTTTGCTGGAATCTGATCAGCAACCACCTTGAGGGTATCAAAAGGTTAATTTTAAAGACATTGGAGAGCAGAGTTGCTGCAGAAAGTTCTAGAGTGCTGTATAGACTCTCTTCCTATCACAGAGGAGGGAAGAAGACAAGCAAAAGAAGCTTCTAGTGAAGTACTTCTAGTGATCATGTGGTATACATAGGACCCAAGACTGATGTGAGATCTGTGCATGGAAAAAGTCGAAAGCAAGAAGCTTGAGCCCATGTTAAAAAAAAAAAAAAAAAGGTAAAAGACTCCATTGGAAACAAACTTCTTCATGGGACAAGGATATGTTAGTGTCTTCTTTGGTGAGATGCGGGTCACTTGAGAAGAAAGTTAGCCTGGGAGTGGAAGTGAACTTTTCTCAGGAGCTCCTGAGTGTATGAGGGAAACTCAAAAGTGAGAATTACCATGGGATGGACTACTGGCTGAGACTCAATTCATAAGAATTAAAATTAGAAAACTCCAGCAGCATTCTTTCTATAGAAATCATCTGAAAACAGTTGCTCCATATATATTTGCCTAACTTAACAGTTGTTTATTTTGATAGAACCAGTCAAGTGTCAGCTACCAC
Source organism: Spermophilus citellus (assembly GCF_964194105.1). Lineage (NCBI taxonomy): Eukaryota > Metazoa > Chordata > Mammalia > Rodentia > Sciuridae > Spermophilus > Spermophilus citellus. The sequence goes on along the minus strand of NC_138182.1, from coordinate 69,441,500 downwards.
AATAACTGGAAAGCTAGTGGACACTGTATTATCTAACAGACAATGCATGGAGATACAGCTCAGTTGCCTGAGACTTCATCTCAGTTGTAGAGATGAAGTATGCACAGTGCTTGAAAGAATAATGAGGAGAAACAATGAAAAAACTGTTTTCTACCTACACCTTGAGCATGCACACACACACACACACACACACACACACATACACTCGTGCTCACACACACACACACATATATATATATATATATATATATATATATATATATATATATATATATATATATATATTCGACTCATTCAGAGCAACTTTTTAAAGATGATAGTATAAGAACAAGGATATGTTTGGAGAGCCATGACACCGACCTTTAATTAGGTAGTGGAGGATACACTGACCTGTAAAACGTTAGTTGTAAAGGAATGAAGTTGGAGTGGGTTGATACAGGGAGATTCCTGGGTTTAGAGTCAGTCCCAGGTCTGTTTCTTATTATTACATTTATTGAGCAAGTCTCTCAAAGTCATTTTTCACCACCAATATAGCTGGATTATAACCTATCCCTCCTTTTTCTCATGAGTAGCAGATGTGAAGTGTCCATAAATCCTATAAATGTGAGCTTTTGTTTTTAGGAACTTGATTTAGGATCTATATGATACCGAAGAGAAAAAAAAAAGCTGTATCCTGGAGCATGAATACAGATTCTGTTCCCAACTCTGTCTTCTCTCAGTGTGAGTGCGTGTTTGTGTGTGTGTGTGTGTGTGTGTGTGTGTGTGTGTATTTCAGATTTGGTTATTATCTGCTACATGCCAGGCCTTATTTTTATTGTATTTGAAAGAAAAAGAAGAGCATCCCTGAAAAGAAAGTCTTATTTATTCTCTACAACAAACTTGAGTGACAGGTACTAACCCCTTGGTTTTGCAAATCAGAGAAACAAGGCTAAACAAAATTAAGAAACTTGCTCAAGGTCAAATGGCAAATCAAATAATCAAACTCATATTCTTGTGTCTACAAAGCCTAGGTTTTCCCTGTTATACCGCATAACCATGCACAATCCCCATTTCTAAAGCTTCACAACTCTCCTCCACGAAATGAGGGCTTTGAACCACATGGTAATCATCTCAACATGGTTTTCTAGTCTCAGGAAACTTGAAGTGTGAAAAAGCCCAATTCCATTTCTGCGTAACAAATGTTTAATTATAGCAGTATATTTGTTCTGTTCTCATATTCAGCTTCTGATCTATTGTAGGAAAGACTTCAATCTGAACATGATTTTCTTATTCTTTTTGAATTGATCCCACAGGCCTTGATACTCAACTTGTTTTCTTCTCTACACTGGCCACATACTCAGTGCATTGCTACCTGTGTCATCTGTCATTGCTTGTTGGAGGTTGAGGAAATGTGCTCTATATAGGTATGTTTTAAGAAGAATGAACCTACTAATTCTAATATGCCCTCTGTACACTGAGATGACGTGAAAACCTTATTGCTCATGTTTGTGCATGGCTCGGCTCACACTGCAGACATCTATTATTTTACCCTACGCTCATCGGTACTCATCATCACTCTCATCTCTTGGTTTTTCAGTCCATACAATCCAGAGCAATAATATTACCAGTTTGCAATTAACTGTGGAGTTGGCCTAAGAAGTGGGAAAGGGAAAAATCTTCATCTCTACATATTCACTGATGGGATTTAAAGTGGGGACATGGTAAGAGGAAGAACACACTTCTGTCTCCCTTGCAGAAGCAGAGAGGCCAGCCTTTGACAGTGAGAGGTCATCTACAAGCATTAGTGGACAGAGGGCATATTGGAATAAGCACATCATTAAAGGGACATGCCCCCACCTCCCTGACCATCCTACGCTCAGTGGCAAATGGTCAGTGGCAAATGGTCCAGCTGAAACTGCATTGCGTATGTGAAAGGTATAAAAGAAAACACTGAACACCAAGGCCAATGAGGTTGGTACCTGATAGGCTCAGAGACAGAAGGGAGTTTCTCCTGCATGTTTCTGCTATTCAGAGAGAAATGCAAAAGTACTAACAAGTTCTTCAAGACAAATGTTCTCCTGGCACAACCTGGAGATCCAGTGGGGACCTAAACCCCCAGGTTTCTCTGGGCCAAAAAGTCCTTGATATTCTCTAACTTCAGGTCTTCAAGTATGATGAGAAACTGACAAGTAATAGGTAATAACTGGTTGTCACCTCCAAATCATTAATTTCTCTCCCTGATTATTAGTCTCAAGGGTCTTAGCCCCTTAACAAGTAAACCTGCCTCTACTGGTCAATTTCTCATCATCCTTGGAGATCTGAAGTTAAAGAATATCAAGGACATATTGGACCAGAAAATAATTTGGCTACAGTGCAAGCTTTTATGGCACTCCACCTCTTAACAGAAATTTAGTCAATCTGTAACTCCAAGTTGACCTCTTTTCAATCTCCTGAATTTAAAATTAATGCAACATCTCTCTTCCACTGCATCACTGAAGATTCTAAACCCTGAAATGTAATCACATGCAAAATGTTAGTAGGGCAAAAGATCAAGGGCATGTATAAGACAATTTGACACATGCTGAGGCCAAGTCAAAAAGGCCAAGGCAGAAAATAAATTGCAACTAGCAAGGGCATGAAGGAGCAGCCGGGCCATTCTTTATAAATACATTAGCAGTGAGAGCTAAGTATAGACTCCTTAATCGTGGTAGTGGGAAGGAAAAAAGAACAAGAGGTAGCAGCAGAATGGTGGCAATATTAAACATCTTCACCTTCTTGACATACATATCAAGTACTTGGGTAGTTTGATTTAGTTTGACAAAAACAAAAGCCAAATAATAAATCAATATTCAGAGGCCTTATTCTTATTGTATTTGAAAGAAAAAGAAGAGCTTCCCTGATTGGGAAGTACCTCATCTACTTCTTACTGAGCATGGCTGGATGACTCAAAGTCACTGCCAATTTAATCCATGCAAAACAGAATTATCCCATTTTCATTAAAAAAAAAAATCCCTTTCCAAGAATCCCTGTCCCTGTCATTGCCGATGACACCACCATTCATCTTCACAACTCTTTCGGCCGTCAAACTTTTATCTTTGACTCATTTTGCTCCCATTCTTAAAGTTTTTGTCACCAATTAAGGTTCTTTTTATAGCTTCAAACATCTTTTGATCTTTTCCTTTCTCTGTGCCCACTGCTTCCTTTTAATCTCACAGTTCAAATCTTAACCATCACTGATTTAGGGATCCACTTATGTGCCACATGTATTGTTGCAGTTCTTTTCCGAAACCACTGAAGTTCCCTCTTTTCCATCTCATGGACTCTTCACCTAGCAGTGTAGTGCCACACAGGATGTGAAACCCTGTGGGATGTGACACCTCTGGTCTCTCATTTGTTCTCTAGTCAGTGCCGAACTTCTGAGAATTTTCATTTCTCTCCCCAGTAAAAAGCGTACTATTTTTTTCAGGGACCCAAACAGAAGCAAACACTGAATGTGAGCTCTGCTTGGCCCCAGACCCAGGGAGCTTATGCCTCAGCTCTCAATTCAGGCATCCAACTTCTGATTCTCATTAGTCACTTGGAGACCTTGTGTTCTGGGATGGAAAATATAAGGAGAAACAGGGGAAGAAAACAGTACAGCATTAACACCTTGAGCAGAATTCAGCTTGGGCCATTGTGCATGCTTTTCTTACAAGATAAGTCACATTAGCTTATAGAACCAAAAACCTATGTTCTCAGTGATTTGACACAACACAGGTGTGTTTTTCTGTCATGCCACAATTCAACGTGGAATGGTGATATGGATTGGGAGCGTAAGTAAGAGGGGACCCAGGTGCTCAGGATCCTTGAGCCTTCAAGTGCTGCTACTTTCAAGGTCGTTTCTGAGACTGCTAAAAAAAAAAAAAAAAAAAAAAAAAAAAAGGAGAGAGAAGTGAGAAGGGTCATGCATAGGAGCTGAGTGTGGGCCAGACCTGGAATGGCATGCCCATACTTCAACCCCTATCCAGTTAGATAGAATTTGGTCGAATGGCCTCAAACTAACTGCAAAGGCCCTAGGAAATGTAGTTCAGCTATGCGCCCAGGAAATCAAAGAAAAGCAAACATATTTTTGAGGACACAATTTTTCTGCCCATCATTCATTCTTTTCTTACAGTTCCCTAATCCATATTTATTTATTCTCAGTTTTAAGCACTCTAAGAAAACCAGTCTCTTGGACCTTTTTTTTTTTAAATTGCACCTTAGTATTCTATCTTCTGAATTTTTCCACCTCTGTTTGGTTCTAATTTAGCTCCTTGATTTTCCTCAACATCATGGCTGGCCATTCCTACCCTGTTTTCACCCTGCGTCACACCCACAGAAGACTAGACCCCAGAAGCTGGTGGCTGATTACTGAATCTCAGAAGAAAACAATGATCTCAGTTAGTCCAACACTTGTACTCTACTTACCTACATATAGAATTCAACTAAATAAGCTCTGGACTTAGAGCAACCTGGGTTTAATTTCTATAGGTCCCTACTGTTAGTTATGTGACCTCACTATGGTAACAACCTCTGTAAGCCTCAGTTTCTTTACCTGTGCAGTGGAGCCAATAACATCTATTTTCAGAATTGTTATCAGGGCTGAATAAAATCTTTGTTAAGCACATAACCAAAAAAGTGATCACCTTCGTCAATTGAATGAAGTCATTTCAGCACTGTAAATCCTACAACAAATGCTTAATAACAAAGGGGAAGAATCAGTGGTTTTCTTATTTCAGGCAATAGCAACAGGCTGAGGAGAAGATGTCTGGAAATCAGATGGTGACCTGGAAGACGCTGCTACAGATCACATCTCTGATGTTCTCCCCTTTATAACTGGGTGTGGGAATGGAACTCTCCTAGCTCTTTGTCCTAAGTACAGTTAAAGTAAGTCACAATTAACTTTACAACCTAGAGAAGGGTGTTAAAGTAGACATGAGGGATGTGCCCGGAGACCTTGAAACTAATTAGGGCAGCATTATCCCATTACCCTACCAGTCGCCATTGAGTCACATCCAGAAACACCAACAATCCAATGCAGAATTCATTAAGGAAGGGGAAAAGAAGCTAGAAAAGACATTTTTTGAGGGAGAGAGCTTTCTGAGTCATGTCTCCAGAATTTCTACCCTCATGCAGAGAGGGTTTTCTTCCCCCGGTTTCAGACATAAACTCAGCCCACCTGGACAGCTCATGTGTTCCCTAGGGCCTGAGGACTCTGGGTGTGGATCTGATTCAATTCTACCTGAAGACTGAGGAACCCAATGGTTGGGACTGCTCTTATTATACATATCAGAAATCTTCCGAAATCTGCCTAAAGTCTCATCCAAGGGTGGGAAGTCTGAACCAGATGGAGTGTTTTAAGGGACCAGTGGAAGAAAGATGGGGCTGCTTCCTACTCAGTCTTCAGGTAGAGTCTAGCTCATCCAATAACAAGCATGAGTTGGCTGAACATACTCTCTTGACCTCTTGATTTGATCATTTCTCCTGTCCCCAGACCAAGGAATGTGTTAACTATGCAATTTATCTGTAAAATCAACAACCATCTTTAGTTAACAAACTCACTCAGTAAATATTTGTTGAATACCAACTACGCACTAAATACTATTCTGTTGCACCCAAGAAAAATATCTGCTTCATGGAACAAATATGAATACAATGATAGGTGCTATAGATACTGTGATGGCTTTGTAATGGGTTAGTTTGGCTACGCTGAACTGCATTTCCCAGAATTCCATTTCTTAGATCTTTCTGTTTAGGCCACAACGAGGATTCTTGGAAGAAGAGCAGAGGGATATAGCAACTTTTCCATAGTTTATGTTGTTGCTGATCTGCTGTTATCCCAGAAGCAGCAGCTAGAACCAATTTCCTGGATCTTCTATTTTCTCTGATATCTGGACCAGGTGTGTGTATTTAGCTCCTTAATGAAGGATGTTGACTTTTTTTTAGGATATCCTTGTCAGCAAGGCCCAGAGGCAAAAAAAAAAAAAAAAAGGTTTTATGGGATTCCAGCCACACTTGATCTCCCTATTGTACATCCACCTTCCCATTCTGACTGCTGCCCTGTGGACATCACACTCCAGCAACAGAGGTAGAGAGAGAAAGAAAAAAAAAAGAAGAGATAATAGATGACGAATGAATGGATGGGTGGGTGGGTGGATGGATGGATGGATAGATAGATAGATAGATAGATAGATAGATAGATAGATAGATAGGTGATTTTCTGGCTTAAACCTCAACTGATAAAGGCACCATTAAAAAAAATCAGTGGATATTAGGGTTAGGTTGTTTTAGATAATGTTGTCAGTTAAAACTCTCTGGGGAGGCAATATTTGGACAGAATGAGGCAGTAAGTGAAGGAAGTAGTAAGTTCAAAGACACTGGGTCAAGACTAAGATTTGGCACATTGGAGAAACAAAAAGGTGGATATGACTGGATCTGAAAAGGAAACACTCTGACCATTGGATCTCCAAATGGAGCAAGTCAAGATGGAAACAGGAAGTGTTGGCAGAGGCTTGGACTATGTACCAGTAGAGGAAGTGGAAAGAAGGATCCAGATGAGATACCTATTTTGAACATAGAGCTGAATGGGAATTGTTGGTGGAAGGGAAATGGATGTGAGGAAAAAGTCAGGAATAAGACTAAGAATTCCTATCCTCAAGGAAACAGTTTTATGGCCTTCATTTTTAAGGTAAAGCTTAGGGCAGGCCCTACCAACCAGAAGAGCAAGGCTCTGCTTTTGAACACTGAGCCAGGTTAGTTCTGTACACAGCCCATCCATCCTCATTGGGTCCTCCATACTCCCTCAGCTCATTTGAATAACTCTCCCATCATCCCTCATCTGGGAGCTCCATAGGACAGGGATTATCCTTACTCATCTGTCTTCAACCCAGTCCACTTAGAGAAGTGATTTGTGGAGAATAGGGTTTAATGGAATTTTATTGTTTGTGTTGATTTGACTGGAAAAAGATTGGAAGCATACAAACTGTCATAAGCTTCCCTAATTCCCTTCAACTCACCAAGTAGCTTTATGGTTCCTTCCTTTTTGGAAAGTTAATGTGTAGATTTGTTGATGCATATTTTTTTTTGCAAATTTCAAGGATTTAAGACTACACCAGGAGTCAAAACTACAAGAAATCCTTTCTCTCCTGCCATTTACTTCACAAAAGCATTAAAAATTTATTTTTATAAAGTACCTTCATATTTTAGCCAGATTTTTAGGCAACTAAACTTCTAATCAATCAACCAAAGCCAATTCAATATATTACACATGTTGGATACTAATTAATAAAATTAATTAAAGCAATTCGAAATCTCTCTTTCCTGATTTCATTAGCACTGTTTTTTTTTTTCAACTAATAAAGAACCTTTCTTAAGTATTATGAATTGTTATGGAAATCACAAATTGCCTAGGCATTTATAGAGGAGAAATAATTTATTCATTAATTACTAAAATTCACTGACCATAAATTTGTCACTGAAATAAAACTGTGGCACTTATGCCCAGATGCACTCATAAATAACTAAATAATTAAACTCACAGCCAAAGAACAAAAGCTGCTCAATGGGCACAATGAAATCCAAATAAGTATTCCACAGGACAAAAATAGAACATGTAATAAAAATTATGCTAATCTGCATGTGACCCTGTCAAAGCTTTTATTCGAGCAGTTTCCAGAAATTTCACTTTGTTTCCCAAAACTTAGTTCACTTACTTATTTAGTGTCCCTTAATAGTCACAAAGTATTAGAAGCACCCCAAGGCAGATAGTGCCCCTGGCAACCCAGTACCACTGTGGCAATGAAGACTGGTCTTCCAGGTTTCCCAGCCTGGGCCCCAGCTCTCCACTGGGTATGAAGCCAAAGGAAGGAAAGGCAGGGAGAATAGAACCAGCAACGACTGAACACCTGCAATTCACCAATTGCTGCACTCAGCACCTAACTTAAATATATCACTTATTTAACTTTCATGCTACATTTTTCTCCATCCTCAAGCAACACAATTTTTATATTCAAGGGTTAATTAGATTGCTCAAAGTCACCCAAGACCAGAGATTGTATAATGCAACTTTTCCTGACTCTAAAACCCATGTTTTTGTCCACATGAGTTTGGCCTTGAAATAAGACTCCAAGTCTCTTGTTTGTGTCCATCTTTGGAACCATCCTGCACAGGATCCTTAAGGAAGTCAAACAGCTCTGTGTTGAGTCTGCTCTGGATACACCAACCTACTCACAAGCTAGCAACTTCCTGTTTTGCATCAAGTTATTTTGCTCAGCAACTTCTTCCGGTCTTTGGTAAGCAAATCAATGTATTGAAAGCGACCTGGAGATCTCTGCTATATGAGAATCTTGCTGATTATAAAAGATGGCACACATTTATTTCCAATATTGTATGAAAAGATGAGGAAAGTGACAGGGAAAATCAGTAGAGGTGCCCTTAAATGACAAGTAGATAGTAGAAGAGTGAGCAAATGCCATAATGGCTAACCATATTTGCTCTTCCTGTTCCACTAGTGCTTTTAAATAAACAATAGCTGGTGATGTGTCCATAGAACTTCAATTTCTTGTGCCCTCTCTATTACTAACACTCTTGGCCAACTCCTTTACCTTACAGAGCCCCTATCTCCTCATTTGCAAAATTGTGTCAATTAAATCAACTTCATATAGTTACTAGATGCTCCAAGAAGAGTATGTGCACCTGAAAAGAGGCCAACAGGGTAAAAGTAGCTACCAGATATGTTTTATCATCTGAGCGGCTTTTTAAATGTGAATTTAAACTTAAAACAATAGTGCATGTCTCAGTTGCAAGCCCCCCAACTTCTGACCATGGTGTTACAGGCAGCTTTATGCATTGATACTAATTGGTGGGGAGGCCCTGAAGCATTTAAATTTGTATATCATCTGTTTGAACATCTTCTGAAACTATAAGAAACTGTATAGATATGTGTATTTCTTTGAGGACAAGAATTATGTCTTAATAGCCTCTGTTATGATAGTGTTCAACAGAATGCCACACAGACATGGAACTCTATATAGATGTTTCTAGAAAATCATATTGATAGTGTCTTGATAGAAGTTGTGGCACTCTCTAAAGGATTCGCCCTCACAAACCTGATTAAACTTCAAAACACTGATGTCCCGGGTCCAAGACACTAACTAGTCATCCTTGCTTTCCAGAGAACACTTGGATTCTTTTTAAAAAAGAATCTTAATGCTTGACTTGAATCAAAAACCTGCATTTGTATTCTACAGCAATGGTTCAGGTCATGGACATTTTACAAGGAAATCAAATAAGGAAATCAATAGTACAGAAACTGTTTACCCCTGGGCCCCTCTGCTACCCTGTGGTTCATTATAGTACTTAATATTGCCATGATTAAAGTTCTTCTCTTGTGATTTTAAGGAATAAACAGCATTTTGAATGTATGAAAAATTATTATGTATTCATCTAAGCAACTTGCAAAGAATCTTTACACACCACTGAATATTGGGTATTATGTGGCCCTAGGGGTGCTCAGCCAGAATCTAAACCATGAATTATAGGTCAGGACAGCCACAGGAGAGGGAAAACAAAATCGCTATTTTGGTCTCACTATTCCAAATATTCTCTTATAGGCTGGGTGCCTTTATTTCTATCTACTAGCAAAAGAATCAAATGCATGTAAGAAAATTGTATGTTCTAGACCTCCTGTCATTAATTTATAGAAATGAGAGAAAAAAAAAACACAAGTTAACATCAGTTCCACATCCTTATCCATAATTGGAAGGTTTTCTACAGGCATTTAAATAACCTTTTACCAAAGCTTTCATATTGTTTCTTCATGTAACATCATTTCACAGTACTCTACGAGCTAGGCTACAATAACAAGAGTATTAGACAATACTCTTTATGTCGCAAATGAAAAAGGAAACAATGATCAGCCCCAAATCCTAATCTGGTTCTAGAAACTGGCCACACTCCCCAGGTCTCTCCATCATGACCAGGGGAGGAAAGTGGCTCCATCAGATGCAACTAATGCTAAATACAGATATAAGTAGGAGAGGATATGTTTCAGCTGAGAGAATTTTGATGGCACGTCTCTGGAATAAGTTATTAAATCATCCGCTGTTCTTGTTTTCTTTATAGAAAAAAATCTATAAAGTAGTGATCTTCAATATGTGAATGCATACCCTGGAGATTTGGAGTTAATGCAAGGAGGGATACAAGAATTCATATTTTTAAAACACGTATCCACAAAAAACTGTTGATTTTTTTAAAAAAAGTTTTACGTATATAGCTGTGACTGTTTTTAGTCTATACAATTTATAAGTGTGGCTCTGATTTAAGAAATACCAATTATTTAAAGTAGTATTAAATGTATTATGGTCTTATAATTATACATTGCCCCTATTATTATTATATGATGAAAGTATGAATACTATTATGTGGAAGAATATTGGAAAATAAATGAAGTTTTGTGCATTCAAAACATTGGGAACCACTATCCTAAATGATATGCTCAAGCCTCTGTTACAAAACATAATTGGATACATGGACCCCAGTTTGTTCTTTAGTATGAATATCTCAAAGCACTTTCATTCACTCAAACTTTTATTACATCCATTAATACCTTTATGTGTCAACTGTTTCACGGTATTGTTTCCAAAGCAATATCTAGCAAACGCTTTCTAATATGATCTTTTTAGTAAACATATGGTGTTAGAATTTTTTAACTTTTTAAATTGAAAGTCTGCTTTCTTCCCCAATATTTAGTTTAGAGACACTTGATTAGGAATTGCAGATTTGAAGTTTCTTCAATTTATTCTAAATTTATTTTTAAAGTGATCAGTGTCTCCTCCACTGATCTCTCTGCATCACAGTGGGTACCTAGTCACCATGTTTATTATTACCACTTTCAAACAAGTAAGAACACTGATTGTTACTTAGTGTAGAAATAGTATTATAACCAGTGACTTAGACCTTAGTTTTACAACTGGCTTCCAGCCAGGTAAGTATGATTGATTTTTTTTCTGTGGAGTTTTATTTACCAGAGTTTATTGAAGTAATTCCCAAACAAACTTAGAGGCATGATGCTGATTTCAATATAGACTTCCTACTGGCCAAACTCTGAATTCAAAACTGCAGCCCTATAATAGAAAATCCAGGGAAAGGGTAATTGTGGTTATGGGGAGTGTACTAGTCTTTTTCTATTTTTGGAGAGTATATGAGAGACAAAAAGTTTAGAAGGCAATAAATTGCAACTATATTAACCTAGAAGGGAAAAATCTGAGGCTGATTGTGGAATTAGGCAAAAGACTACCTAAAAGTGCCATGGTCTTAGCGATGATGCATAATTAACACCACTGTAATGGGGTCTGTGTAAGATCATTTTTATTATAATCATTATCATTTTATAATGAAATGTGTAATGAAACCAATGCTTAAAATTCCACATTTTCAATGGGTTTAATAATAGACTTAAACTTATATTTCAAACACATTATACATACATACACACACACACACAAGTATAAATTCTTCTGAATGCCCTATTTACTTAGTACTTTGCTTGACGGACTGACCTATATAACCAAGGAAATGGTCCTGGATCTCACACACAAATATGAAAGGATGAAGTCTCAAAAGAAAAGAAGAAGTATGAAATGTTTGATTAGGTATGTGTTGCCTCAAAGTGATTATCAAGATCACCTGGGATTTTTTTTTTAATGCAACTTCTCAACTCCAAGATAAATTTTCATTCAGTCTTAGGTAGAGCCTAGAATCTGTACTTTTTAATTCATGAGATAATGCCCATAATCAGCCATGTTTGGATTCCTGAGCTTCTGTTCTTGAAATACTGCCCCACATAATCTAATCACCCTCAATATTGCCTTAAACACACCCAGCAGTGTCACCAGTGTCAGCCATAACCAGACTCGCCTGCTTGCTGAAACTCAGCCAAGGATCCACTGTGTCTTCTCCATGGGTTTTGGGGAGGATAATATGAGATCATGAATTAAAGCACAAAGAACAGAATCTGGAACATTACAAGTGCTTATAGATCTCACCCAGGGCACTTAATATTTTATGATCCATTAAGAGCTGTGAAATGATGCATGGATCTTATCCCTGCCTCAGAAAGGGGATAAGATAGGGAATGCAGTCCAGTGAGTATTTACTATTACTAACACTTAAATAACCAGGCAAAATCAAATGACCACTGATGTCATGGAATTTGAAGTCCACTTAGTAGAATATTATAATCACATGAAGCAGGAATCTGAGAAGTAATATTATAAGGCAATACAATTAATGAAATAGAAAATAGAGGTTAAGCAAAGTCATATTTAGAGTTGAGTATTGATATTCAGGGAAAGCATTTTGGAAAAGACATTTTTAATTCAACATTTGAAAATGAGAAGTAGGGGCTGGGGCTGTAGCTGAGTAGCAGAGCGCTTCCTAGCATGAATGAGGCCCTGGGTTCAATCCTCAGCACCACATAAAAATAAACAAATAAAATAAAGGCATTCTGTCCATCTACAACTACAAAAAAAAATGTTGTTGTTGTTGTTGTTTTTAAATGAGAAGTACTTTATTGGTGGTAAGAAAGAAGGCTATTTCAAATAAAAGATCTTGTTAGGAAATACATGGTGATTGATGTGGCTGGAAATAGCAGGTTCGTGCAAAACCCAGCTACTGTGAGATGAAGCCAGGCGAATGGAGACCAGTGAAGTCCAATGGGACAGTCCAATGAGTGCCATTAGCATTTGCAGCTATCAGCTCCCAACAGAGAAGAGGAGAAGAGCTAGAGGAGGAAGGCCTTAGTGGAGCCAAGGCAGTGTCCTGTGGGCCTCTGAGTTCTGGAGGATCCATGGAGACAGAACAGGTGAATCCATAATGTTCCTAAATAATTTCATGACTTAATATTTAATCTAATCAAGACTGACATCATTTCCCAAAACTGGAATCAGACACAAAAAGAAATGATTCCATGACGTCACGTTTCCAGTGATGGCATGGGCCGTGTGCACAGACCCAGGAGGCTGGCTGTGTGTTGTGAGGGGAACCATGGACACCTGCAAGCAGCAAACAAACAAACAGCCTGGTTCAAGGCAATCAGATCTGTAGCCAAATCCTAGCTTTGCCAGTTACCATCTAGATACCTGTGGGTAAGATACTTAACCTCTCTGAGCTTCAGCATCCCTTTGGGTAAAATGTAGATAACACTCAATGTGCAGAGTCTGATGTAGATGAGGTGGGAGACAAAAAGGACAGTCAGGGTAAATAATACATAATTGGGTTCAATAGGGGAAATGGGGGCTGGTTGGAAAGGAAATCAAATGCTAAGACCTCCAGAGCCCTTCCCCCCACTTTCCTTCAACCTGTTGCCAAGGTAATCTACCCCCAAGGAATTACTCCTCCCTGCAGGAAATGCCTCCTGGGCTGCTACCCTCCCACCCAGGATCACTCCAACTTTTGGCCCACCTTTTGGACACATGGGCAAGATAAGGGGAGAAGGAGGGCAGAAAAACAAAGGAAATCTAAAATGTATAAAAAGGGCAAGGCATCCCCGCTTCTCTGGATACCAGCTCCGGATTCCCTTCTTCCTCCAGGGGAAGTCTGTCTCTGTTCTATCCTTTAAATAAAACTTGCTTTCTGTGCTTGCCTTGGTGTTTCTTGGATGTTCAGTCTTCACATCTAGGGAAACAGAGCTCAACCCTGATTGAGTCTCATCACCAGCGGTATCATAGGTGTTAAAGGTAACATGTAAAGCACAGTGCCTTGCACACAGCAAGCAGTCGATAAATGGTAGACATTATTGTGGCATGCAACAAGGACAATAGAACCCAAACAACATGAAGAATGTAGCCTAGAGTTGAAAGTACTCAAAGATCCTACCAGAAGCCTCAGATTTTATTTCACTTTAAATCTTAATTTTTTTACAAAATGTATTTGTATTAGGAGAGAAATGAATTACAGTAGATGGGGTAGAGAGAGAAGATGGGAGGGGAGGGGAGGGGGGATAGTAGGGGATAGGAAAGGTAGCAGAATACAACAATTACGAATAGGGCATTATGTAAAATTGTGGATGTGTAACCGACGTGATTCTGCAATCTGCATTTGGGGTAAAATTGGGGGTTCATAACCCACTTCAATCTAATGTATGAAATATGATATGTCAAGAGCTTTGTAATGTTGTGAACAACCAATAAAAAATAAATAAAATAAAAACCCCCCCAAAAATGTATTTGTATTGAAACTTTTCATCATTTACTCATGTGAAATGCACAAGCACCCCAGGGGTTGTATTTGCCTGCCCCCTGCTGGTAAGACAGGCCCATTTCAGGCATGAGGGTTGCACAAAGCCCCTGAACATCTCTTTTGACAGATTAGAACCCCAGGGCCTGGAAAGGTGAAGGGAATTCCCCAAGGTCCATGTTTAAGAAGAAGTGTTGGAATGCAGGTCTCAGTGTACCTCTTTGTTTTTTTGTTTTTGTTTTTTCTTTCCAACTTGAAGCTAGAAGGAAAGGTAACTTTAAGCAGTATATTTAGTGGATACTAGAAGTACTGGCCTCCTTCACCTCTTTTCATAAGGGCTATTTTCCTTTTGTAACAGAGGGGCTGGACATGGCTGGTCCTCCTGCCACTTGGCTGAGCCAGGCAGAAATGGTTGTTGAAAGCCTGTGATGCTTATCATCAGAGAGAGCTGAGCTCCACAGGGTAAATGGAGCCAAGTCGATACATATTAAGAAAACCCTGATATAGGGGTCACCATTTTTTTTTTCCAGGAAACTGGCCTTCTTGGGACAAAAGGGATAATAACCCTCTCTCTGGGGTAGTGATGGGCTGGGGGTGGTTTGCAGCCAGATGAACTAATTTGAACCAGCTATATCTCTTACTTGCTCTGTGGTTTAACCTAATCATCAAAGACTAGATTTTATCATCTAAAAAGTCTAGTTTGAGAATCTATAATTGGCCAAAAGAACTGTATTTGAGTGCCCAAGGGTGAAATTTTTTTTTTTCTATATTGCTATACTTTGGATTCTAAATGTACCTCTAAAGGCCAAGGCACAAAAGGCTCCGTCCCTGGGGTGACACTTTGGGGAGATAAGGGAAATTTTAAGAGGGGGAGACTGGGGAGGTCTTTAGGTTAGTGAGAGTGTACCCTTGAAGGGGACAGTGATACCCCAGCCCTCTCCAACTTTCTTTTGCTTCTTGGACACAGGTAAGCAGTTTGTCATCAGACACCCCGTCTAGAGGCCCAAAAGCAATGGGTTCTGATCATAAGCAGAACCTCTCAAACCATAAACTAAGATAAACCTTTTCTCTTGTAAATTAATTTTCTCCATATTCTGTTACAGTGACAGAAAAGCAACACACATGTAACCAATTTATATAAATGCAAATTGTTATCATTTTCACCTTGCACTAGAACTTAGATATAAAATCCACAATTTTGGAAATGTTTATAACTCATTATGGTTCTATTGTGGGCAAGGCTTTTAATGCCTCTGTGCCTCCCTTTACTAATCTGAAAAGTGAAATACTCATTTCCAGATTAATAATGAGAGTTCATGGCATGATGTCTAGGTGTTCAATACATAAGTTAAATCTGAAATAAAAACAACCTACCCTCAATTTCCCTGTGACTGTCTATCTTAAAACTATAAATTTCAAATTGAAAGTTTAGCTGGAGGCTTGGTTGGCCGACAAGATTGAAACCAAAGTCAAAGACAGCTTCATATATTTATAGGTGGATGAATAGCCCTTGGTAACACTGGCCCATTAACATGACAGAGTGGCATGGCTGTCTTTAGTCAAACATCTGCCTTTTCTTTTGAAAATTAGGGAAGAGAATATACTGATCTGAGGGGTTTTCATACTGAGTTTTCAGGAACAATAAGATTTTGGAGGGTTCTCTGGAAGAGAAGAATAGTGATACCAGGAAGGAGACAATTAGGCAGGACTCTGAGACCCCACCTGACTCAATTCAAGCAGCCACATTACTGTAACTGTGTTTGAGGTGAGAGTCATTTCTGCTCTGATCATTTTTAATAATACGTCTCACCTAAGACCATGGTCCTCATGATGCCTGGTGACAGGTCCCATCGTGATTAATTCTTACATATTCCAGATTGTCACCATGAATACCAACCAATTCTCTTACCAGTGAAAAGTGGTGACCACAAAGGGAAGAGGCTGAGGAGTAACATGGACAGAGCATAATGGTCATCAGGGGTGAGGGAACCAGGGGGAACAGGGAAGGGAAACGCTCATCAAAGGCTGTGAAGTTCAGGTAAGAGGATAAGCTTTATGCTTATCCTATTGCACAGAACATGACAACAATAATGCTCTATGGGCTGGGGATGTGGCTCAAGCGGTAGCGCGCTCGCCTGGCATGCGTGCGGCCCGGGTTCGATCCTCAGCACCACATACCAACGAAGATGTTGTGTCCGCCGAGAACTAAAATAAATAAATAAATATTAAAAATTTAAAAAAAATAAAATAATGCTCTATATATTTGAAAATTGCTAAAAGGTAGATTTTAACTGTTTTCACCAAACTGTGGTAGTAGAAGCAAATGTGACTCCATTTTGTTTCATGATTTCATCCTGTAAAACAACCATGCCAAGTAAAAAAGTCATGACTGGGGCAAGATGTTCTTTTCCTTTTGCTATAGAAACCTTTTTTTTTTTTTTTTTAAGAGAGAGTGAGAGAGGAGAGAGAGAGAGAATTTTTTTAATATTATTTTTTAGTTCTCGGCAGACACAACATCTTTGTTTGTATGTGGTGCTGAGGATCGAACCTGGGCCGCACGCATGCCAGGCGAGCGCGCTACCGCTTGAGCCACATCCCCAGCCCCTGCTATAGAAACCTTTAAGAACACAGAACTACCTAATGGGGTATTGTTTCTGTAACTGGGGTGACTGGGCTAACTGTGATTGGTTAGGCTTCCCTCCACTTGACTGCACTGTCCCGCTTCTGTAACCTGGCTTGCTTGCATTGGCTAGACCCCCTGAACATCCCTTTTGTGGTTTTCAGGCTTATAAGGAGTGCCCTTGCAATTGTTTGGGGCTGATCTGGGGAACAGCTTTATGTTCTGGTGAGCCGCCACCGGTGTGCTTCAATAAAGGCTTGATTCGATTATACATGAGTGGTCTGGAAGTCAGTTTATGAAACCCTGGGATGAAGCTTTAACTATAACAAAACAAAAAGATGATAAGTCTATGGGGTGATGGATTTGTTAATTAGCCTCACTTCATCATTCCACATTGCAAACATACTTCAAAACATCACATGGGCTTCATTAATATATAGTTATTGACTATTAAGAATAAACATTTTAGGGCTGGGGCTCTAGCCCAGTGACAGAATGCTTACCTAGTATGCATGAGGCACTGGGTTCAATCCTTAGCACCACATAAAAATAAACAAACAAATTAAAGGCATTCTGTCCATCTACAACTACAAAAAAAATTTTAAAAAAGAATAAACATTTTTTTAGGCCAGGTATGGTGGCTCACGCCTGTAATCCCAATGGCTCAGGAGGCTGAGGTAGGAGGATCACAAGTTCAAAGTCAGTCTCAGCAAAAGTGAGGTGCTAAGCAACTCACTGAGACCCTGTCTCTAAATAAAATACCAAATAGGGCTGGGGATGTGGCTCAGTGATTAAGTGCCCCTGAGTGCAATCCCTAGTACTAAAAATAAATAAATTAATTAATAAACATTTTTTAAAATAAAGCAGATAGCATAGATTGAATGCTTTATGCCAAGCACCGTTCTATACGAAGATTTAATTCAGTTAATGCTCCTCACCATTGCATGATTTGACTGCTAGGATCCTCACTTTACAATGGAGGGAACTGAGATACAGAGGGATTAATTTGTCCAGAAAGGAAAAAGTGAAGTCTGGCAAAAATTATAGTTTGGTACCAAAACCTGTAGTCTTAACCTCTCTGCTAGATTGCTTCTCATCAAAAAAGCAGATCATACAAATAACCATAAGAAATAACCTATGAAGAAAACCAATGAGCTCCAACTTTGTCAGAGGGTCATGCTCGTATTCAAGGTTTGGATATATGGATTGGATATGAGGTGTCCCCCAGAAAACTCCTGGGTTAATTCAGGAATATTCAAAACTGAAATGTTAGATTATGGAAGCTGGAATCTAATTATTGGACTAATCCAATTGATGGATTAATAATTCAAAAGGATTACTGAACTGAGTGGTAACTGCAGGCAGGTAGCATGTGGCTGAAGGAAGCAGGTCCCTGGGGGTATGCCTTTGAGGATCATATTTTGTCCTTAGTGCAAATAAGAAGCAAATCCCCTGCTCCACACCTCTCCTTCCTGGCTGTCACAAACTGCATAGCCATCCTCCATCAGGGTCACCAGGGGTGAGGGAACCAGAGACTTCCACCATGCTGTTCTGCCTCACTTCCAGTCCAGAGCAACGGAGTCAGCCAACCATGGACTGAACTTCTGAAACCATGAGCACAAAATAAACTCTTGCTCCTCTAAGTTGTTCTTGACAGGTATTTTAGTCACCGCAATGAAAAGCTAACACAAGGGATCACAGGCAATTACAGGATGAAAATTCAGTTGAAGGACACCTCTCTTAAATTTTCAACTAAGAACGCCCTAACAGCAAGGAGAGGCACTAGTCATGTCCCTAAAGTAGGCCACTACAAGAAATTCTTCAGGAGTCTGCATACTTTATCAATGGGATTTACTTATTTTTAATATTCCAATATTAAAATGACTACGATTACAGGGCATTGGTCTGCTGCAGAGCTGAGGAGCCAAGGAGGTCCCCTCTTCACCATGATGCTTGCAATCACACCAGAAAGATTTCAGACATGGAGTAACAGACATGAGTTTATTAGAAGGGACAGGAAAAGGGGGAGGCTGGTCTTCCCAGAGAGGAGAGAGATGGCACAGCCTCCTGCCCTCCCATGGAAGTTTCCAGAGTCCTGCCCAGGACCCCTTTTGACTGACAGCATGGGAATTGGATGCATCAAAGAGAGAACAGTATGGTGCTCAGGGAGTTGGAGGTGTTTAGGAAATTGAGTCCCCCTGGTTTTGCCTCAATTTCCTGCACCCTTATTTGGTTTATTACCCTTTGGATAGCCCTCAGCAAGCTTTCTTTGTGAGGGTCTTGATGTTGTGGTTGCCAGGCTGGCTGTGGGTTGGCAATTTCAGTGGTAAGGGACGGTCCAGTCACCTGGTAGGGTTTGTAATTATGGCTGGGGAGGTTTTGACATTCCAAGACCCTGTCTTCCAGGTGCTTGTCTGTCAGATAAGTCTCCCTGTGTCTTTCAGTCCCTTCATTGTCCTTTCCCTGCTCACCCATTCATGGCCAACTACCTACCTAACAATGACTAACTTACCAGTGAAATCACCTCGTCCCACCTACCCTACATCCACCACCCCAGAGCTATGGTGTTTATACCATGATCCCATGGCCACCACCGGTGAAGCACAACTGAATAAGATGAGAAATCTGTCTGCCATGACACATTGGGAATGTTTGAAACCTAGGTTTTAATACTTCAAACAAATCCTATGCTCTTGGATTGCTTTTCCCACAATGACCTCACATTAGGACAAGAATAGCTTCCCATTCTGCCACAGGTGAATGACCATGGAGTTAATGAAGCTTAAGCTTCAGGTCTCTTTATTAGATAGCAATCCCACTCAGTCATAAGAATTTTTCCCTCCTAGTATGAAAAAGATTGAACCCTGGGTGCTTGTCCCACCAAGATGTATTCCCAGCCCCTTTTTTATTTTTGTTTTGGAGACAAGGTCTTGCTAAATTGCCCAGGCTGGCCTCAATTTACAATCCTCCTGCCTCAGCCTCTCAAGTTGCTGGGATTACAGGTGTGCGCCACCACACCCAGCCATAAGAGGTAATAATAATTGGCAAAAGAAAGATATTCTAATCACAGTCAGCTGAGACCTCTATCTCTTTCCATACCTGCTTTCCCTCTATTATATCTCCCTTACTGTCAGAAAGCAGTGGAGTGGCCATGAATATTTTGGGGACCTGACTAAGGAAAAGTTGATTTAAGGATACGTTGCTTGTGTGAGATAGAGTCCTGTGGCTTTGCAGTGACTTCTGTGTGTTGTTAGCTGTCTTGGAACAGGAATGGCTTCAGGAAATGCCTGTCCTCCTCCACACTGCCCCACCCTGCAACATCACCATGTGAAAACATGAGGGCAGATAAATGTGGCATCCAGCTTTAGAAATCTTTGGCAGTAGGGGAAAATTTTTAAAAACAAGGCTTGAAGGAAACAAAATCAGAAGCTAGTCAGTGGAAAATTCTTTCAAATCTTTCAGCTCATAAATGAAGAAATTTCAGTGGAGGTTTTCCAACTCCCAGATTCTTAGAAATTATTGTGGCATAACCAAAAATGTGGATCTAAAAGAAATGCATAAACTGTCAATATTTTGTTCAACCATGATAAAGAAGACATTATTCCGTTTGAAAATGTATTACACCATCAAGAAGCCATTAAGGAACATGTAGCCAAAACTGTAGGGAAAAAAAAACATTTTATGGACGTGTCAGGCAGTTAATGAATAAAAATGTCTTTCTGGGGCTTTCATTCTTGCATGATTCATCAGCATTTTAAAATATGCAATTTGGGGGAATTTCCTGATTTTAAATATTCACCTTTGTCTGTAAGTTTATATTCTTTCTTAAAGAGGGTAACAAATTTCTTTTTTTTTCTTTTTTTTTTGAACTAGATATTTTTTTATTGGTTGTTCACAACATTACAAAACTCTTGACATATCATATTTCATACATTAGATTGAAGTGGGTTATGAACCCCCAATTTTACCCCAAATGCAAATTGCAGAATCACGACGGTTACACATCCACAATTTTACATAATGCCCTATTAGTAATTGTTGTATTCTGCTACCTTTCCTATCCCCTACTATCCCCCCTCCCCTCCCCTCCCAACTTCTCTCTCTACCCCATCTACTGTAATTCATTTCTCTCCTTGTTTATTTTCCCATTCCCCTCACAACCTCTTATATGTAATTTTGTATAGCAATGAGGGTCTCCCTTCATTTCCATGCAATTTCCCTTTTCTCTCCCTTTCCCTCCCATCTCATGTCTCTGTTTAATGTTAATCTTTTCTTCCTACTCTTCCTCCCTGCTCTGTTCATAGTTGCTCTCATTATATCAAAGAAGTCATTTGGTATTTGTTTTTTAGGGATTGGCTAGCTTCACTAAGCATAATCTGCTCTAGTGCCATCCATTTCCCTGAAAATTCTATGATTTTGTCATTTTTTATTGCTGCATAGTACTCCATTGTGTATAGATGCCACATTTTTTTATCCATTCATCTATTGAAGGGCATCTGGGTTGGTTCCACAGTCTAGCTATTGTGAATTGTGCTGCTATGAACATCGATGTGGCAGTATCCCTGTAGCATGCTCTTTTAAGGTCTTCAGGGAATAGTCCGAGAAGGGCAATAGCAGGGTCAAATGGTGGTTCCATTCCCAGCTTTCCCAGGAATCTCCAAACTGCTTTCCAAATTGGCGGCACCAATTTGCAGTCCCACCAGCAATGTACAAGTGTACCCTTTTCTCCATATCCTCCCCAGCACTTGTTGTTGTTTGACTTCATAGTGGCTGCCAATCTTACTGGAGTGAGATGGTATCTTAGGGTGGTTTTGATTTGCACTACTCTGACTGCTAGAGATGGTGAGCATTTTTTCATGTACTTGTTGATTGATTGTATATCCTCCTCTGAGAAGTGTCTGTTCAGGTCCTTGGCCCATTTGTTGATTGGGTTATTTGTTATCTTATTGTCTAATTTTTTGAGTTCTTTGTATACACTGGATATTAGGGCTCTATCTGAAGTGTGAGGAGTAAAAATTTGTTCCCAGGATGTAGGCTCCCTATTTACCTCTCTTATTGTGTCTTTTGCTGAGAAAAAACTTTTAAGTTTAATTAAGTGAGGGTAACAAATTTCATAAGCTCCAGCCTCTTTCAATCTGCATCTGCCCCTGCCTGTCTGTGTCTTAAGACCTAAGTCCCCAGAGCATGCACATGCTCTTGCCTCCACCTAGTACATTCTTCCCCAGAAATGGTCACAGGTCACTCCTTCACTTCATGCAGGTGTCTGCTCTGACATCACCAAAACCCAAGAGTCCTTCCAAGAAATTTCTGTCTGGAATACAGTCTCTCTGTCCCCCTCCACTCCCTGCCTTTATACATTTCACTTCACAGTACTTACTGACATAGCTATGTGTGGGTTTTCCTCGATATGATCTATACTCTATAGGAGGAGCAGCTTCCTCTGTTCATCTGCATTGTGCAGACTTAGCTTTTACAAGAAAGAGAAAGCTACAAGCCACAATGAGAGCTCTCTGCAAAATTCCTGCTGACATTCTTTGTAAAATCTTATTGACAAGAAGCTTAATTATGGTGGGGGTCTCTGGAGAAGCCTGATTATGGTAAGGGTCTTTGGGGGCTACTTCAGAATAAACAAAAATGTGTGTGATTATATAGTAGTCCCTCCTTTTCTGGGGTACTATTTTTGGTCGTTTCAGTTACCCATAATCAACAATGGTTCAAAAATATTAAATGGAAAATCTGAGAAATACATTAACTATAACTTTTAAGTTGCTCATAGTGAAATCTCATGGTGTCCCACTCCATCCCACCATGATGTGAATCATCCTTTTGTTCAGCACATCCACACTGTATATGCTACCTGCCTGTTAGTCACTTGGTAGCTAATCAAATCAGCTATCAGGGTTTCATAGTCCTTACATATAGGGTACTATTCCTGGTTTCAGATATCCACTGGGGGTTTTGGAATGTACTACCCATGGAAAAAAGGGCCTAACGAACGGCCTGCTGGGAACTTTCTGGAATCAAGTAGTCCTGTGGATTCTATGCAAAGGCCCACTGAATCCATTGCATTTTGGATTTTTTCATTTCAACCAGAATTAATTCCAGTGATCTACTCTTATCTTTCTCAGAGAAGCTCCAGGCTACAAAAATAAAATAAAATAAAATTTTAAAAACGGGCAGTTTTTAAAAGTCAAGAACAGTGTGTCCTGGCAAATTCTTGCCTTTCCCACTGAGAGTACCAGAAAGAAATGACTGCAGCAAAATGCCACCCGCAAAGGGTGGTGGGCTCATTAGCAGGGGTAATATTGAGATTTCTGAAACATAATGGCTTCTATCAAAGCTGGCAGCTCGCTTTGAGGAAATCACAGCTTAGTGAGCCAAAGCATGCCTCGGTCCACTCCCGCACAGAAGGAGCGCCCTACTGTTCGGTGTGAGCGCCTCAGAGAGGGAAGGCAGCTTCTCCACGTGGCAACAGGCCAGATTCGCAATCATCATTTAAATGTCCTGTTATTCTTCAGCCAGTGTCATGCTGGACTCGGCGCCAGCGTGTCTCCAGACTGATAATATTGGACTGATGGGCGATGCAGAAGCTGAGTAAAAAGTTAAAAAAAAAAAAAAAAAAAAAAAAAAAAAAAACAGGCAAGAGGAAGGGGGTCAGGAGAGCCCGCCGATTTTCCTCCATCTGGGCTAACACTGCCATCTAGTGTTCGGAACACATAAAAGAAATTGCGAAGGAACCCTCGCCAAAAAGTACAGA
This sequence comes from Spermophilus citellus, assembly GCF_964194105.1. Classification (NCBI taxonomy): domain Eukaryota; kingdom Metazoa; phylum Chordata; class Mammalia; order Rodentia; family Sciuridae; genus Spermophilus; species Spermophilus citellus. The sequence continues at coordinate 69,417,891 of NC_138182.1, read as the reverse complement.
CTTAAGGGAAGCTGGAGCATGTAGTGCTATTTATTGGTGATTTTCTAAATATTTAGTCAATCCTGTTTCATCTCAAAAACTGAAGTCACATTTTTAGAAAACAGCTTATTTATTCTTTCTACCCAAACTCAGTGTTCACCATTCAGCTGAGTTAGCATGCATTGTTTTATTTGCTAATCATTTATTCCTAAGAGATGCACCTGAATTCCCTCAGGTGTTGATCATGAGAAGGTCACCAGAGATATGCTACCAGTAGTCCTCATTTGCTTTGGTTTTACACATAAGAAAAATGAAGCACCAAGAGGGAAAGTCTGTGGAGATTACACATGGAGGAAGTAACCAAGCCCCACACCATCTTGCCTCTTATTCTAAATGCTAATCACCAGGAAGGCATACAAAATAATCAGAAAATGTGGATGGAACCCTCAAAGCCTTGGAGACAAATAAAGCTTGTTGTGGAGGTAAAAGAAAACTATGGGGAGACCTTTACGTGATTTGTCAAGTTTTTCACATGGAAATTGGTGATCGGAGAGTTTTAAGTTTTACACCAGGTGGATCCTCCAGCAGATGCAAACATTTTAATGCAATTCCCTTCACACAGTCATAAAAATACCCATATGTTACAAAGATGTAAGATGGAGAAACGTTATCATGGAATTAAAAAGCCTAAAATCCTGTGTCTGAGACACTTTCATCCATTCACTTCATTTTTTTGACTCTGTTGCCAGAACTGGAAGTCCCACTTTAATGATGCACCTCAGTTGGGGATGGGGAGGGGGGGCTCAATATGCATATTTATGTATTAATCTTGTATAAGTACTATAATGTTATATAATCTATTAAATATGCTTAAAAGACTAAAAGGGAAATATAAAAAGCAGTATTTAGGTATTTATTAAGTATTTATTTATTGATCAATATGATTGAATAGTCTTTTTATGAAGTGAGGGAAGGGAGGGTAGGGGAAGGGATGTGGGGATAGAAAGGATAGTAGAATAAAACAGACATTATTACTTTATATATGTGTGTGTGTGTGTGTGTGTGTGTGTGTGTGTGTATATGACTGCATGACCAATATGATTCTGTAACATGTACACTCAGAAAAATGAGAAATTCTATCCCCTCTATGTATATCAAAGTGCATAAATGCATTTTTGTCATGCATAACTAATTAAAACAAACTAAAAAATTGGAAATTAAAAAAGAAATTATTTTTTAAAAAGTGGAAGAGTGTTTGTGAACCAGTGTTATGGGCATCCTTAGTTTGTATGGCTGTCACAAAAGGGTGCAGATACTTGTGGAAGTTGGTCCTTGGCTGGTTTACTAGTTTACTAACCGTGGATCTCATTGCACGTTAAGCAAAGGTTTTGTTAAAATTGATCCAATACATTTCTATTCTACCACACTCATTCACTGACTCTTCCTTTTAAGTGTGTATTAATAAAAATTTTCAAGCCCTGCTAGAAATATGTCATTTGAAAATATTTTTTAACATAATGACTTTTTTTTTTAAAGAGAGAGTGAGAGAGGGGGGAGAGAGAGAGAGAGAGAGAGAGAGAGAGAGAGAGAGATAGAGAGAGAATTTTTAATATTTATTTTTTAGTTCTCGGGGGACACAACATCTTTGTTGGTATGTGGTGCTGAGGATCGAACCCGGGCCGCACGCATGCCAGGCGAGCGCGCTACCGCTTGAGCCACATCCCCAGCCCAACATAATGACTTTGAATGACATTTTTGTGTGAAACTAAGGTGGTTTTTTTTTTGGCAGAAAAGACAATGATGCACTTTTTAAACATTATTTTTCAAAATGTTATTTGACACATTTCTTTCAAAAAGGAGTACTTTATTCAGATTTAAATTCTTTTCTTACAAAAATATGATTAAGTTTCTGTATCTATATTTTAGATATCTACTAGGAAAACAACAGAGAACTAATTTATCAAGGGAAAAGCAACAAATTTGGACAGTGTATTTTTACAAAAGAAAAAAAATGAATAACATCTTCAACTACTACCAAACAAAATAATGAAAACAAAGCCATCAAACAGTTATGTGGCAAAAAAAGAAGACGACTTTCATGGCCATTCCCTATCTCTTTACAGTATTAGTTTACTCTAGTAAAGATCTTGTTTTTATAAAATTAACCACATTCAGGAATGAAATTGAGGCCAAAACTTGCAATAAATGGAATAAAAATAGTATTGTTATAATAATATGAGGCTCTGTGAAACTTTAATCTGGAATCTTTTTATTCCAAAAAAAGCTATTCTGTCATTGGGAAGCTTTCCATTTTATCATAATTTTTTTTAATAAAGAAGTAATTTACTAATGAGTATCTGGTCTTCCAGAATGGTTTTTCTTCTGACGGCTCATAAAGAAGTTTTTTTGTATTCATTACTGAAACAGAATTTTGCATATACTATAAATTCAGATATGATGAAGACACCTGGACTATGGAAAAAACCTCCCACACTGAATTATTTGTTCTTATACTTGCTTCTTCTTTATTTCCGTAATATTTTCTGTGCCACTCCCAGTAATGTTTGCTGACAAAGGAATCTCCATGTTATTTTCAGTAAATAGTTTCAGTCATTCAAACCTCAACAGGAAGAGCAAAGTTATTTGCCTAATCATCTTCTATTATTTAAAAAAATCTCAGAAGAGGCTTCTAAACATTTATCATATTTAGTGTATTATAACCTATTATGATAGGATTCAATCTCACTTGACTAAGCGTAAGCACCACTGAAAAACTAGTGGGCATTTTTCTTCGTATACATCATGCTTAGTTTAAAATGATGCATAAGTTAAATGTAAGACATTACAAAGTGCCAAAAGCAAATAACCCAGAGAGGGCACTGCCACCAACCTTCCACAGCTGGAATTAATTCCCCTTCAGGCCTCAAAATACCTCATCTTCTCTATGCTACATGTGACAAACAGAGTCATAAAGTCGGCGTATGTAGGTCAACCCTGCTATGAGATGTTAGGAAAGCTTAAATTTTTATTTCCAAACATAAAAGTGCATATAAATCAGTGCTTTACTATGTTCTTCCTACAAACACAACAGATTATATTGTACTTCAATTTGGATACCACTAACACAACAAATTAGTTCCATACTGGCAAAACAGGCATTGTGGGGGTCATTCAAACACCACCTGCCCCCGTGAGAGTTGAGTCTACTGAGAATATGAGTACTATTTTATTACATCTTTTATAGAAGAACACACATTTACAAAGATGACTTGAGAAATATTAGTATTTATAGTTGGAATCATACTAACATATTCCCTTTAAAGAAATAAAGCCATGAGGGGAGGTTATTAATTCATGGTTGTAGCTGATAAATATCAAAGTGAATGTGCTATGCTGAAAAATATCCTCCAAAGATGCTTTCCTCCTAATCTCTGGAACTTGTAAATATACTACTTTATATGGCTAAGGACTTTGCAGATATGATAAGGATCCAGGGGTAGAGATGGCCTTTTGCTGGCAGAGCAGGGCTATTGACTCAAAGGAGTCTCAGGCTGGTGACACAGGGATGGATGCCGAAGCTGAATACTAGCTAAGTTGTGCTCACAGACCTTCAGGCCATGGACCAGAGGCATTATAAATCACTAAGTGGGGAAGCCAGATAGGATGCCAGGTGTTGCAGTAAACATCAGCACAGAAACCAGCAAGAGCTAAGCCTCCATAGGCCCAGCACAGGGTGCTGTCACTGTCATTATGTAAACATAGCCAGGGCATAGAAGCCACTCATGGGCAAGAAGAGGGAAAAATCCCTCCTTTTGACGGGATTTAATCTGAATAATTTGTAGAGAATAGACAAAACAAGATAAAGTGTCCTGTTTTCAGAAGGAATGGAGTTCCCAATTAAGTTCAATCATAGAAAAAATGTTAATTTTCATAAAATACCATACATGGTGTCACATACCTAACAACCCTCACTCATAGAAAGTACTCAACACACACATTGGTGAGATGAGCTCCATGGGACAGGGGCACTCTCTTGTCTTGCCTCTCCTGCCCTTTTTCATCTGGTTTCTTCAACTGTGAGCTATATTCCTGAAACAAGAACTAAAACAGATGTAGAATAAAGGAATCCTGAACCCTCTAAACCTCATCCCACACCTGAATGAACAGTGGCAGACATAGCAGTTAACATTTAACAGCTCAGAGATCCTAGTCAGCTGGCCTGACTAGGAGGTAGGAGTGGCTTCAAGAGATGCACCACTGGAGGCCTTGAACTGGGAATTCCTCAGGCCATCTTTGAAGGATGTTTCCCCGATGCTATGCAACAAGTTGAAAGAGAATGAGCTCCTGGCAAATGTAAGAGGAACATTCTGTTTGACCGGAAACAGCAAGGGGGAAATTTGCCTCACATGCAGGTGGGAAACACTGAATTCATTATAGATTTAATAAGTACTTTACCTTAGAAAAATAGCAAGTAGCACACAAAAACATGCAAGTTAAAAACCAAGTTAACAGAAAATAATGCTGCATCATTCTATTGATCCCAATAGATCTCTCTTGTATTGAACTTTCAGTCAGTCTTATTTCTTCTCCTGTCTAATTTTTTTAAATATATTTTTTAGTTGTTGATAGACCTTTGTTTTATTTATTTATATGTGGTGCTAAGAATTGAATCCAGTGCCTCACACATTCCAGGCAATTATGCTACTGCTGAGCCCCAGCCTCCTGTCTAATTTTAATAGCAAGTAGTTCTCATAATCTTTGGCAGAATTAGTGTTATAAAAAACACTTAACTATGCACAAAGTACTTTAAGGAACTTTATAGTGTAAGTATCAAAGAGCTTCACAGAGTTGTCAAACAGAACAAGAGACTTACCAGGTCACCTAAATATGTTAAACAATACTAAAGTTATGTATTTCAAATTAACTGTGAAAGCATAAATATTCAATCCATGATTTGCTTCCATGAGATTTTTCATAAGTCTGAAAAAGTATGTGATCTTTCTCACACTTTTTACTAAGTATTCACAATCTACTCAGGTTTCCCAGTTTCCACTTCACCATTACCATAAGCTGATATTTTATATTTTCTGGAACACATAAAGTTTTCAATCACATAACCACGGCCACACATGATCCTTGGGTACAGTGAACCAAAATATCTTTATCCCCTCCTATTCTTTCTACATTGGTTCTGAAGGAACTCACTGAAAACAAGATAGGTTTTACATCATACAAATATGTGATAATTATTTGAGAATTAACTTGACTCCCCAGTACTCATTCCATCATAACCTTGTTCATTAGCAATAATATGATTGCAATTTGATCTTTATGGAAGGAGGCCCTGATTGCTATGGAGACACAATTACCCCGGGTTCAAAATGGGCAAATAACAAGTTTGACCGATGAGAAGAGACATATTTTGCTCATGTCTTCTGGGAAGTCCTCCTACACACTGGGGAGCAATAAGAACTCAGTCTCTTTTCCAGTATGCAAGAATAAAGCAGCACAAAGCCTATCACATCTTACTACCGTGGTAGCAGTTAGTCCTAGGATCAGGCCAGCATTGTTGATGGCCAAACAGCCTGAGATGAAAAAGTTTTCTGATAACCTTATTGAACCACTGGAAGAATCAACTTTGACTTCTTCTTAGGTGAGGAAATAAATTTCTTTATCTGCATGTCAATTTAATTCTGCAAATACAACACACATTGATGAATTATCACTTCTTCCTGCTGTCTAAACTCAAACCCTTATTTCTAGCTATCTGTAGACACTTCTATTAAATGTCAACCTTAAGGTATGTTCTATCCAAAACAGAACTCATCTCTTCTCTCAACAAAAATTAGTATCCATGCTACCCAGTCTTCAGGTCTCAAAGAGTTATTCTTTCATTTTTCTTTGGGTCTCATCACATGGGTGAGTCTCAATCTCTCATTTATCTACTCCTTGTTGCAGACGAGTCACTCCGAGTCAGACATATTTTCCCATTTGTTCATTATTTATCGTTCAAGCACTCCCTGTGGCATTGTTCTGGGTACTAGTGATACAGCCTTAGAAGACAGAGAACCCCCGGCTCCCATGTAGTTTGCACTGCTCTGGTAGACCCAAATAATTATTAAATGAATATAAAAATATATAATAACTACAGAGTGAAAAATGATCTGGAAGGAATAAAGCAGTCTCAGCGACTACAGCTCATCATCTGCAAAGAGAACTGCCAGACATACCCTTCAGTGGAAAGTGATTCTGGAAATATTATCCCATTTTAATGCAGTGTTTGTAGAACTTTAGGGCAGATAGTAGGGGATGGGAAAGGTAGCAGAATACAACAATTACTAATAGGGTATTATGTAAAATTGTGGATGTGTAACCGATGTGATTCTGCAATCTGCATTTGGGGTAAAATTGGGGGTTCATAACCCACTTCAATCTAATGTATGAAATATGATATGTCAAGAGCTTTGTAATGTTGTGAACAACCAATAAAAAAAAACAAATTAAAAAAAAAAGAACTTTAGGGCAATGTTTCTCAGAGTGTTTTTTTTAAATTAACACATGATAATTTTTTTTAAAAGGGAAAACCTTTTATTGGCACAGTCATTCCTTGTTAAATTAACAGGGTGAAGATGTAATTTTTCAAAAACAGTAAAAGCTGGTTTCTCCCAAATTAGTTTCAATGTGGTAGTCAAGGTCAAGCAAATCATGGCCACTTGATTTGTTTTAAGCCAGACCACTGGGAGACAACCATCGGGAGACAATCTGTAAAAACGAGTATAGCTCTTCCGGCTATTAGATTTGTTCATTCACATGGTCAGCTTAGGTGCACAAAAAATAAAGCTTCTATTAAAAAAGAATCAGCCAAGGACAGAATGAGAAAGGGCTTACAGCACTACGAAGGGCCACGGATGCAGGCGCCTTGGGAGGACGAGGCTTTCTCCAGAGGACTGCATGCCATGCCTGCTATGGACCTGTGGCATCTCGAAGGCTACTTGCTCAGAGGTACTGCTGCCATGTGGGTGTTTGTGCTATTGTTGGGAACTCCACAGACCCTTCCTTTGGAAAACCTGCAGCCAAAGCTGGTGGGTCTGTCACTGATGAAGATGGATGCTTGGTCATGGGGTGGGAGAGTGTTGCAGCCAGAGCCGGAGCAGCAGGCACTACAAACAGCACTAGTCTACAGGGGAAGACGCGGGTGGCATTGTGGCCATTGTCCACTGAACAGGCTGGGAGGGAGCAGGAATGGACACGTTTCTTTGGAAGACAGTTCTACAAGTAGGTGTGAGTTTGGCCTGATCCAGTTCTTTAGACCCTTTCTACAACTTCCTGTACCTTATGTGAACTCAAAAAATGAAAGACATTTTTGCCTCCATCTCACCCCCAGACCAGTTGGCTACATTTAGGGAAACAGACCTGAAGCAGACTAGACATGATAATTATACATATTTACTGGGTACGTGTTATAACTTGGTACATGTATCTGATGTATAATGATCAAGTCAGGGTTATTAGGATTCCCATGGCCTTAAAACATTTATCATTTCCTTGTGTTTGAAACTATCAAATTCTTCTCCTAGTTCTTTTTAAAAAATATTTTTTAGTTGTAGTGGGACACAATACCTTTATTTTAATTATTTTTTTATGTGATGCTGAGGATCGAACCCAGGACCTTGCACATGCTAGGCAAGCTGAGTCACAACCCCAGCCCCTATACAATAGGTAATAAATTGTTGTGCCTGCTGCTGTGTTGTAAAACCTTGAACTGGGGTACTAATTCTCTTTGGTACTGAGTCAGATAGCTGCCACTTCCCAGACACATTATCTGACAGAGTGTATCTAGTCCCCTGCTCATATTTCCATAAAACAGGCCAAACTATGGAAGGTATTGATGGGAACAAGGAGTAGGGAGAACCACTGGGATGTGGAAATCATCCCATATGCCCTGTTAAGCGGTTATCTGCCTTTAAAGATGTGTTCAAATGTCATCAACTGTGAAGTCACTTCTACTCCCTTAGTGTAAATGACTCCTGGATTCCTAAACAAAGTATTTCTCTCATAGTTCAGGTCTCTAGAATCTTTTGGATATGTGCCTCTCCTTCATGAGTGTAAGGTTTGCCTTGTATTCATCATACAACATACATGTTTTCTAAGGAAGAATCCAGAAGTTGTTTTCTTGCCCCAAAGATGGTTGTTAACCAAAGATTAATACTTTATCTTTTTAATTTAGCTTTTTGAATACTATTCTTACTTGCATGAATTGTGAACCATCATTTAAGGGCCAAAGCTTATTTGTAGCGTGAAATGTAGCAGCATGACAACTGCCTGTATCTTTGCTAAGAGACCAGAAATTTGAGTATCAGAACACATCAGAGCAGAAATGCCACACAGTTGGCTGGCTCTGAATCCTGAAGCAGTCAGGGTAGCTCCAACCAAATATCTTCCCTTCCACAAAGCCACAGAGGAGGGTAGGACTCCATGTATGTTGAGATGAAATATAACACATCAGGAAGTGCAATTCCAGTTGCTAGTATGAAAGCGGGTACAGATAGAAAGTGAGTGAGAAATGACTTTCCATGTTCTCTTTCAGGTTCAAATCACTGGGGAAATAGGCAAAAATAGCAGGGTCCTTGAGTTAAAGGCTGCCAGATGCTAGAAAACGGGCTAGGAATTGTATATGGGAAGGGGCTCACATGGACTTTCTGAGAAGGGCAGTCCACCAACACCAATACATGCAGGACAAGGGAAAAAGCCCATCGGAGATTCCTGGTTGTCAATTTTCTTCCTCATTTTACTGAGTCTCTGAGAAACATTTGTTATAACAGGATTATCTGTTCTTGAACTACGCTCTTGACTTGGCTTCCATGGCACCAGAGCCTTGGCTCTTTTCCTGGCTGAGTGGACACATTTTTACAAGTCTGATTCATAATTCTGAAGAATCTCAGGACTCAGTCCTTGAACATCTTCTCCACTCTGGTTACAGTCAGAATCCTGGTGATGTCCTCCTGACTCTCAGCTTGAAAATTCAATTTACTCACCACTGATTCTACATTTCTATTTCAAGTCTAGTCTTCTCCCTTTAACTCCACACTTGCATAGCCAGCTGACTACTCAACAAAGCCATATAGATATTTAGTAGGCCTCCTGCCTCACCACTCAAAATGTACTCCACCCACAATCTCCTCCACTTCAGAAAATGACCACTTAATTTTTCTGGCTCCTTAAAGCCAACATTTAAGTAATTTTGCTTTTCTTTTTCTCTGATGCTATATCTAATCCATCATTAAATTCTGTCAGCTTAATGTCAATATACAGACACTCTACACACATACACACACCCCACATAATCTTCTACCCCATCTCCCCTGTTTTTACCCTGCTGATAAAAACATCGACTTTTGCCTGGACAATTCCAGTATTCTTTGAACTGGTCTCCCTGCTTTTACCTTTATCCTTTTGCAAGCTCTGGTTCACACAGTAGTCTGTAGTCCTTTTAATGCATAAGTCAGTTCATTTCTCTCTTTCACTCAAACCCTTCCAATGTCTTCTGATACTATTCACAATAAAAGTCAAGGTCCTGCAATGGCTTGCTGTCTGGGCTTCCCTCCCCACATCTATAAACCTCCTTACTAATTCCACTCCAACTACAAGCTGTTTCATGAACACACCAACTAACCTCCAGCCTTAATACTTTGGTACTTGCTGTGCCCCAGGTCTGGGATCCTTTTCCTTCAAGGATGTGCATGGTTTGCCCACTCATTCCTTTGTCTCTACTGTCTAAGAGGCTGTCCTCTGCCCATCCATATGATCCATACCTGGATCCTTCTTACTCTGGCTATTTGTTCTCCATTATTCATTTCACCACCTGCATATCCTATTTTCATATATTGGTTTATCATCTCCCTCAAAGAGAAATAGAAACCCAGTCAGAATTTAGTCACTGCTGTATTTAGTCACAGTATCCAAAGCAATGCCTGACACAAAGTTTGAATAAAAATTTATCGAATGATTGAATCTTCCCTTATTCTTCAATGATATGACAAATAAATACCAATGGGTTTATGCCTTAATAATACAAAGATACTGAAGAACCAGTATCCTAAAAGAAAATCTCAGAAACCATACTTAACAATTTGTACTAACAAAACTTGTATCGTAAACCAAGATAGTGTGAGAAATGAGGAGAAAAGTCACAACAACAGAGAAGAAAAATCAAATCTACATTTCTATTTCCAGGATAAAAAGAAAACACAAAAGGCTTAGATGAAAAGGCTGAGGTTATGGCTTAGTTGTAATGCACTTGCCTAGCATGCGTGAGGCACTGGGTTCAATTCTCAGCACCACATATAAATAATTTTTTAGTTGTCCATTGACAACTAAAAAATATTTTTTTAAAAAAAGGCTTAGATGAAAAGGAGTAATGGTCAGAAAAGACATTGAATAACACTAAAATCATGATGCAAGAACTAAAGCATGCACTGGGGGCAGTGAAGAGCAAAAAGGCAGAAACTGAAACAGGAAACAGTGGTTTATTTAACTAGTGCATATTGAGGGCTGATATGATAAGCAGAGCACAAAGCAGTAGAAATTCATCTTCATAAATATGTCATGAGATGGACAAGCCCAAACACTGCTCATGAGGGTCGGAGCTGGTAACACTTTACTGTAAACCATTTTGGCAATATGAGTCAGGGGAGCCTTAAATCACATAATCTCAAGTATATGAAAATAATAAATAGATATGATCATGGTCATATAGTATTTATATTAGAAATATATTTACATTATGTACTATAATTATATATACAAAGTTTTTTAAATATTGGGAACCAAAATGCACATAATAGTGAAATTATCAACTATATATTAGTAGAGCCAAACAATGGAGCTCTTTGCAACTATTCAAAATAGAGAGAGAGCTGGGGGTGTAGCTTGGTTGTAGAGTGCTTGTCTAACATGCTCACAGCCCTGAGTTCAATCCTCAGCACCAAAAAGAATAACTAAAACAGAAATGATTTTAAGAACATGAAAATTGTTCACAATCCAGTTTAACTAAGAAGGCATTATAAGTATCTATATGCAGACTGACTTTAAATACTGCTCTTTTCTTTGGAGTTTGGGACTGAGAGTATAAATTCTTTATACTGTAGACCATTTGGCAAATTTTCTTCAATAAATATAACTACTTCAGTAATCAGAAATAACAAATAAGTGCTTAACAAAATAAAATCTGAAACTAAATTTTTAATTTTCTCCCCCATTACCACTTCTTAATTACATATTTTAAGCATATTTCAACACAGTTCTCATTTCCTGGAATTACCCACTCTGCTTATATTACTCTAAAGAATTCAAGCAAGTTGTTTATATTTTTGCTTAAGTTTTATATTCTTGCATTCCAACTCCAAATTACTAAAACAGAGTATATTTTTTGCTCTGCAGATTTTCTAAATTTACTGGGGCAACAAAAGTGAAGATTTTATTAAAATGAACCAATAATTCATCACCTACAGTACCTCTTACCAGAAAAATTTACTGTATTAAGAAATATATCTTTTATCAAAAAATCAAGTTCCTTGATATGGTTTAGATATGAGGTGTGCCCCAAAAGTTCATGTTTAAAACAATGCAAGAATGTTCAGAGGTGAAATGATTATGAGAGTTGCAACGTAATCAGTGGATTAATCCACTGATATGGACTAGTCGAGTGGCAACTGTAGGCAGGTAGAGTGTGGTTAGAGGAGATAAGTCACTGGAGGTGTGCCTTTGGGGTTTATACTTTGTCCCTGGTGAGCAGAGCTCTCTGCTTCCTGGTTGTTGTGTCCTGAGCTGCTTTATTCCACCATACCCTTCTGCCATGAAACTCTGGATCACCTCAGACCCAGAGCTATGGAGTTGGCTGACCACGGTCTAAACTTCAGAAACTGAACCAAAATAAAAATTCCTTCTCTAGTTGTCCTTGTCAGGTCTTTTGGTCACAGTGATAAAAAAGCTGACTAAAACATTCCTCATTAAAATGTTTCAGTAAAACCATTGAGACTATGGGTGATAGTTTCACAGGCTTACACACTATCAAAATTTGTCAAATTATACACTTAAAATATGTGTAGATTATTATCTGTGCATTATATCTTGGTAAAGCTGCTAAATAAAAGTGTCAAGAAAGACCATATACCAAAATATGATCTAAAGGACTGAAAGGGAGACACATACACACAAGAAAGAGGACAACTCCTTAAATGCATCAACAAGTTTATTTACAAATGCAGCTGAACAGAAAGGCTCATTAGGTTCTGAAGAAAACTTCTAGGATACAAACCATGGTTATTTTTCATTAGTGAAAATAAGCAGCTTTCTACTGAATTGCTTAGCAACAGTTCTGGTGAAGAAAACTGAGCTCTCATCAAGCAAAATAAAATGTTACATAAGCTAAAAATTTCTTTCAATCATATTACATAAGTGGAATAAAAGGATACAGAAAGCAAATTTAGGGATGGATTTAAATGAAAATTTTCATGTGTTTCCACATTAACTTAGTATACAATAAACAGAGCAAGTACAATTATATATTTATATTAACTATTTCAAATAATGTTTTAAGAACTTTTAAAAAAAACAGTAAAATACCCTCTTCAAAACACCACTAAATAGTCAAAACTTGATCATCATCAGCCTCAAAAATATTTTTAAGTTCTTATTTTTTCCCTTGTGCTTTTATGATGCTGTCTTCAAAAAAGTAAATACTGCACTTTTTCCCACACAAAATTACCTTCTTATAAATAAACAAACAAAAATATAGGGTCTACCAAGACTACAATGGTCCTACATAATCTAATAAGGCAAAAAAAAAAAAAGAAGAAGAGTTATTCTTTTTTAAAAAAGAGCAAAAAAGATATCAGACACATATTTATAGATCTACATCGGCAGCAAGCACCTCTTCTTCTATCTGCAACAGTGCTTTCATATGGAGACTTACATCACATGGCGGTTGGCCGTCCAGCTGATCAGGTAAGGAGAGAAGAGAGAAAAGTGCTTAGATTCAGAAACGAGTGAATATCGCTTCATGGGCTACATAGCAGTCATCACTCAGAGAGTGGCCCAGTGAGGTAGAGAGAGTAACCTGTCACTCAGTTTTAGGATAAAGCTAGGCAAATCGCAGCCTCTGGGCTCCAGAATTCCTTAGTTGTAAAAATGGAATAAAAATGAACTGCTGACATAGAAAGAAATTACACTCAACTCTCTATTATTTGCATTGAAGGAGAAAAAAAAAAGGCATGGGCAATTTTATAATAATGATTCTAAAAATCAATTATATTTGGCTTTGGAGCAAAGAGAGAAAAGGGCACACACAATACACACACTCCCCAGCCATGCCCAGCCTTGCCACTCTCCAACCTCAGCGTCAGTGTCCAGGGAGGACTGACTGAACAGCTGGGGAAAGAAGGCTCAGAAGCCACCAACAGATAAGAGAGAGTTGATGGGGCTTAAACTATTTCCAAAGCACTCTTCACATAAGGGGTCATATAAATACCTCAGAGTTCAAAAGCAAATGGTTTTGCTGATACCACTTGTGACACCACTTCACAGTAAGGAAGAAACATGTTACCAGCATCAAGGTTCAAAATATACACAGCACTAATGTTTGTCTTGCTGCAGCTATAAACAACACACAACCCAAATATGCTACCCTATATTTTATAACACACAAATGCTTAGACACAACTAGCATCTGAAGTTTTGGAAAATGCATTTTGCAAAAAATGACACCTAAACACTATATAGTCAGATAAGAATTAAGGCTCTTTTAAAATGCTGTGTGTAATGATATCTGATTAGACAGTAACATAGAGAATAAGCTGATATTCTCCAGTACTCTAAATGATCACTTGCAAATTTGGTCATATTCTAAACCACATAACAAAGCTCATTGTTAAACAATAAAAACAAGCCATTGGGGAGAGATCAACCCTCAGTCACTTTGTTTTGGTTTAACTGTCCCCTTGAGTTATTCAGACCCTATGCAGATAACAAGAGATGCAGGGTCTGGACTTTTGGGTACAAGTTCCTCTCCAGTTCCACCACCCTATAACCCACCCTTGTGGCTGGACCCCGAGCAGTGAACCATATACTACATACCCTCTTCGAAGGGGACAGACTAAGATCCCTAAAATCTAGATTCCTATGGCAGTGAAGCTGAAGGGGACATGGCTGCAGTTTCAGGGAAATGCATGGGAACCCGCGGTCTCCTTAAAAGACAAGAAATTTTCTCTCTGATTTGCTCTCTTACATTTGAATCTGAGATAGCAGTCGTTGCAGTACAGTTGGTGGTTTCTGATTCTGACTTCGGCTCCTGAGGAAGAACCTCCGAGGTCACACTCACAGGACACACACTGGGAGACCAAAAAAAAAAAAAAAAAAAAAAGAGAGAGAAAGAAAGGAAAAAGAAAAAACAAGCCATGTACAATTAGCTCAAGGAAGCTTGGGGTGCACCCAGAAAAAAAAAGTAAAGAAAAAAAAAGAAGCAAAATGCAGCTTCTAAGCTCTTGGATACATTTCAAACAAAGAAAAAGAAAAGTGGTGGGGGGAAGGCCAAGAAATGATTAGTAGATTAAAATCAATTCTTCCAGATAGGACATTAAAAAATTCATAAAGTCAATTTTAAGAACCAAGATGACCATTTTAAATAGAGCCCCAAATAAAGTAGAAATAATTTGCTAATTGGCTTAAGGAGATTTAGTCTTCATAGCCCCCAGGGGAATGGAGAGTACATCACCACATAAAAGAACTGGCTGAAGTGAATGGAGTTCAGGTTTTGGCACTCCATTCTGGGGGAAGCCACCTCCAGTATTCCTGCCACACTAGCTTGGCAAATGTTCCCACAGGCTCCTCCCTTCAAGGCTCAAACACTAATTATTTTGAGTCATTCTGTTCTGCCTAGGAACAGTGCAAGCCAGCTATGGACATATTTCAACCAACAATGGTCTGTAGGAATCCAGGATCAACAGGGGGCCTTTCTTCTGGCCCAAAGTAAGTCTAAGAATCAAATACATACGCCTCTAGAGACAGACAATGCTAAACAGTCACAGCCTTAGCACTTTCTTGTGTACAAAAACCTGTCAGGTATAAGCAGGCTGTGCAATTTTTTAAATATTTGCAATGGTTTTCCTTTGTGTTCTCCCTATTCCAAGGTAAGCTTTTAGACCCTGTCATAATTTCAGGTCCCTATGCCTTCAATAACATTGGTAAATTATATTTTAAGTATGCCTATGATAGCATGTTAAACATTTATGCACTGTAAATTTTATTTATAGAATTCTCAGAGATTAGAGATAGGAAATGCATAGTGTTTCCAGATTCACTTATGATTAGATTCAAAATTTGAGAACTAAGTAATAGCAAGCAATCTTTGATTCCAACAAAGCACAGACGGACAAATATAGCACCTAGCTTGTTAGTGGCACATCCACACCCATCGGCTCAAAGAAGCCATGCACTCTCCAAGCAAAGCTTTGCAGGCCTGCAGGCTATTTATCTCAGTCTCACCTTAAAACAATGTAAATGATAACAAAGACCCAGGGACTCGATGATCATGGCAGCTCCTTTGCCCAGAATGTTATTACAGTAGGAGCACACTCGCTTCCCACTGACTGACCTAAACACAGAACAAGAACGGAATGGAAGCGTTCACCTGAACACACGAGATTCATATTTAAAATCACACTCTGGTATTCGCATCCATAATAGCAACTTAAGGAAGGCTGTATGTATCTGTGGGAGAAAAATTTTACCAGACAAGCATAGCATGCCTCAATTATACTGTAACTGTGAATGATCTGCATGGAAGCTCTGGGACCCCAGACAAATACTCACCTACATGAACAGTTCCAGTGTAATTAGTCCACTTGGCACTTTATGACACTATTCTCCTTAGATTATAGACCTACTTAGCAATACCTCCCCTCCTCTAATCCATTACATTTTCATGCCAGTTAAACCTGCCAAAGCATGCAACTCTAATCATGTCACTCCATACCTCAGACTGAAGAGCCCCAACTTCCCTCAACAGGCATTGAGAGTTCTACTTTTGATTCTTTCTTATTTGCCCAATTTTCTAATTAAACAAAGTGTCAGTGCTTTCCTGCCTGTGTCTCTAGTCTAAACAACTGGCTCAGCAGAGAATAAAATAAATACCGCCAGGCAGCTACCATTTACATATAGAAGGGGTTTCTACTTTACTTCTGAATGTAGGTCTCATCTCTTGCAGTGCTGAAGTGACAACCACTTCCTCCTTACCTCTGCATCCCTAGGGATGAGCACAGAACTTTAGTGGTGCTGAGCAGTGCATAGCTGCTGAGTGTCCAATGTTGAAGGCCATAGAGATCTTCTCAGGGAAGAGAAGCTCAATGATCATCCCTCTGACCTCTGTTCTTCTAGCATGTGGTAAGTGGGGGTCCCAGTAAATAAATGGATCCTCTCTGCACAAACTTTGCCTCTGCTGACAAACTGATCATAAATCCTTACCCCTTTTCTTTTACTTCAAACTCTTTAAGATACATTTTGTAGATTTTAGCATAGGCAACATTATATTGGATTATAAAAAGATTCCTTATAAAAGTCTCTTCTTTGATAGTTAAAAAAAATCTTAATATCAATGTATTTCTACCTTTAAAAATTGTTCCATTTGTTAAAAAAAAAAAAAAGGTAGCATGTGCCAGAATTCCCTTTGGGTGACAACAGAAGCATGTACTTACACGAAACACAAAAGATCTGGGAGATACTATGCAGATTTAACAACAAAACCCACTCTGACATTTGAGCTTCACTCCACAGCACAAGGCATGTGGCTAGTGATGCTATTAAACTCTCACACACTTCCCACCCCATGTGAACTATGGAACTCAGTTGATGTAGCCTGAACAAAGTGATGGCAAACCAGATAACAGCTAAGCAAGGATTCTGGCAATCAAAAATCCAAAAACCAAAGACCTAACCTACTTAATATTTTTTTAAACCCAGGTTGTTAAAGCTCACCAGACTATGAACACTTGATTATAATGTCTTCTCTTATACTCAGTTCCTATAAAATGAGTTTGTATTGCAGTGTCATTAAAACAGCCAAACATTTTACAATACTGCTTTTACCCATAAATAGGAAAAGCATCTGTGATCTAGTATATGTTTTTATGATTCCACATGGAGGACTATTCAGATATGTCTTACATATTGAAGATGTCTACCAGTTGCCAAGAAAACCCTGGCAACTGGTAGACATCTTCAAGGTCTCCCCTGACTCCTGAGACATCTATAAATACTATTAGGGTAGCATGAAGAGATATTAAGAAAGTCTTCTCAATCTGACTGTGACATATTCAAAAGTGCTATTCTTTTTTCACTGAAAGCTTGAACAAGATTTAGGGGAAATTTTGATTTAAAAAACCCTGAGACTAAGAGAAGGAGAGGAGAAAAACAAAGGGCCTCACCTGCTGCGGGGCTGAGTGCCTGGCTGTGGCTGTGGCTGTGGCTGTGGAGTGGAAGGGGAGTGGCTGCGAGGGGTAGGGGTCTGGTTGGTGACTCCTCCTGTGGTGGCCTTCCCAGGGCCAGCGGAAGGAGGTAGCACACTGGAGGATGGGTTCCGCATGTAGGCACGGTTGGATGTGGACAACAGCTGAGGTGGTGGGCGACTGAAGTCTTGAACAGAGGAAGAAGCATACATGCCTGCAGGCTGACCAAGCCAAGGGGACTGTCGCCAAGAAGCAGATCGCGAGGAGTCCAGGTTATCTAGAGACTCACCTCTGAAACATGTAAAGGACTCATCAAAACAGCATTAGGCATCCAACTAGAAACCTATTCAACACATCATTACAACCATTAAAAGGTCCATTCTGTGTATTTCTAAAGCAGGTATTAATTTACATCCACTTACATAGAAAATTACCTTGAACAGGTAAATTGCTCATCATCAGAGCTAGCATGAGGTTTCACATTTCAATCAACCTTCACTTTTACTTCATTCACTTGGTGCTTAGATAAAATAAGTACAAACAAAGTGGAAAGAAAAGTATTTTTTAAGATAAAAGCTAACAGTAAGACAGACAACCATTATCTTTGATAGTTTAGACATATAAATGTTAGTCTTTCAAATTCAATCCAAAACTATATTTTAAGCACTTAAATATGACAAGTATTAGGCTAGATGTTTTCACAACAATATTAAACTTAATCTCCACAATTCTATAAAAGATTTTTTAAATCTCATCAAAGTTAAGCAGACCACAGTTAGAGCTAGTCAAGGGTGGTACTCGGCTTTCAACCCAGTCACCCTGATTTCAAAATAACACACACCAGCCTTCCATGAAGTGCTCATTCACCATCCAAAACCCTAAATTCCAACTGCTTAATATCCACATTACCAGAAGCATTTGCCAACCAATCCCTTAAATTGAAAACACATTTAGCTCACAAACTGACTTAAAGACACCTTCTGAAAAATCTCTTTTAAAGTTGTATACATACATTAATACTGATCAACCAATATTAATTGCAAATTATAAGTTTTTTCCTCACTTATCAATTGTGTTGCTATTACTCTTAAATATTCTCATATGTCAAGCTTAAAATATGCATTTAACTTTAACATTATAAGAGGAATATATCACATGGAAAAACTCACGCAACACAGAACAGTATATGAGGGATTTCAAGGGTCCCTTCCCTCACTTACCACACTTGCCCTAACCTAACCTGTGCTAACTATAGGTCCTTCACACGTTTCTCACATGTGCAAATATTTACATATACAATCAAATTTTCAGAAGTACAAATGTGTTTATATACACACGCAAGGTATTTGCCTGTTAACATTCTTAAGTGGGATAATGCTATAACACAGTCTTCAATAACTCATTTACCACTTAACATATAACTTTATGCCTATTCATGTGGCAGATGGTACCTTGCTGGTTCCCAAGGAACCATACCTTCTGGAATCCACTCTATTGTGTAGTCCCTGCCAATGACTTTAGGCTTGATCTGTGGCCAACAGGCATCAGCAGCCATGATGCACATAGAATGGAAGAAGACTTACATATTAGGGTATGTCCTTCTGCCAGTCTACCTGTTTGAATCCAGGTGCCATGCCATGAGGAAGCCCAGGCAGCTATGTGGAGCAGCACAGGTAAGAATAGGCATTTCTAACCACTAGCTATGGCTTAAGCTCTTCAGAGGGCCCTCTGCATGAGGGGCAACAAATTACAGCCCATTGCCAAGATATATATAGCTCATTTTTCAAAGAGTCATTAAGAAAACAAAAAATACGTGACAGAGACCTCTGCAGCCAACAAAACTTATTTACTGTCTAGTCCTTTATTTTTTCTTTTTAAAATGTTATTCTATTTTTTTTAAATTACCAGCTCCTACTCTAAATGACTACAGTTGCTCAAGTGCCCCAGTCAACTGCATGCAAAAAATTTCCCAGGCAACCCTCAGATCTGAGAGAAAGAACGAGTTGTTATTTTAACCCACTAGGTTTTGAAGTGCTATATTATGCAGCAATGTCTTTCTCTTCCTTTAATGGTTATATAGTATTTTATCTTTTTGGTATACCACTACCTATTGAACAACTATTAAGTACCCTTTTCACAGAGGACATGGTGATTTTTTTCAGTCATTATTAATAATGTGTAAGTGTTCATCATTTTGGATATATCTGTGTAGACTTATCCAAATACATCCAGAAGATAAGAATGTTAGAAACTTAATTGTTCACTGAATTCAGATGTATAAAACTTTGCTTAATACACACTGAAAAGCTATCCACCCAACTGGGAAGAATTCCTATTTGCTTATACAATTACTAAGTTTAAGCAATCATATAATTCTTTCCAAATCTCCTAAGTAAAAGAGACATATCATTGTTATTTTGGGAATAGTGTTGATCTTCATACATTGATTGTCTTTTTGTTTCTTTTTCTTATAAACCGCCTGCTCAAATCACCTATTTTCTTATAGTCATTAAGGTTCATTTACTGATTTTTAAGAAGATATTTGAATGCTGAGAAAATGAGCTTTTTGTCTCTAGGGTGTTAAAAATAACTTTGCCCAGTTTGTCAAATAAGGAACTACTGACTCAAAGTAGCTGCAGGATTTGTTTACCAAGATTTATCTTTTAAAATATTCATCTTTTCATCTCTAATTTATTCTGTATACTTAACTTTTTAAAGTTAGAAAACTTAGATTTTTCACACTTTGCAAATCCCATTTTGATAATTCCAATCTAATCATCATCTCATTATAAACAGAAGTTTCAATACCTTTTTTAAAGTTTGGCAGCCCAGAAAGCACTAAGTGCTTATTTAATTATCCCAATCCCACTTCAGAGTTCTAGAACCAGATTTGTAACCTATTAACCATGTCGTCTTGTCCAACTATATTACCTGCTTGAGTCACAGAATTACTACCCTACTTCAAACCAGTTTCTCCAGATTAAATGAGATGTCGTAGACAAAGCATCTGGCTCATGGTCGACATAGGATAGAGCCCAATGTTTTTCTTCCTCTTGCCAGACCTCAGGTAAGTAGAAGAAATTATGATATATCTTCTGTCCAAACAAATCACCAGCACATCTAGAAATTAAGCATTTGTCTCACAACAAAGAAGCAGCAATTCCCAAACCTTCTCCCACCTTCTCATGACCCCAGGCAGACAGATTGGCTCTTTATTTATGCTGGAACTACGCTGTCGGATCCAGCTATTGTCATGGTGAAGGGATGTTCTCTTTCTCATTTCCTGAAGAATCTGTTGTCTCTCCAGCTCTGCTTCTGAGGGGGCTGAATCTTTCTTGGAGCTTCTCTGTGAAAAGCCTGTACCCCCAATTCGGTCCAAGTATTTGTTGCTTCCTAAATTAAAAATACACAAAAAGTACATAAGAAAGGACAGTGGATAAATCTCCAAAGACAGTCCAGCTTAACATCTGACATATGCTTACATATTATCAACTTCCAATGAGGTGGCTGCAATGACACAGAAAGCACCTGTCTCCTGTTTCTGAAGATGCCAGTTCCCTACCCACAGGCACAACACAGAACATACTAGGGACATCCAGGGGCTGCCTGTAGAAGGGAAGAGCCAGAATGGGATCACTAGATCACTGGCTATGACAACTCTGTGTAAGAACACGAAGTTTTCTTTAAAAAAAAATTTTTTTTTGCACTCCCTTGGGAAAAGAAAGCCCACAGAGGCACAAATTTCTAGCTGACCCGACCTGAGTATTCATGTCACCAAACTGCAGGGCTAAGAACATATTCAGTCTCTGAAATGGAAAAACAGCTCAGGCATCCAAATGATAGTTACCATCCAAATAAATGTTATGCTTCTTTCTGTTCTAAGGAACTTACAGAAGTATAATTTGGATTATCACATTTATTAATGATCATTAAGTCAGGTTTTATCCTAAGGGCTTTATCTCTTGGGTTTGCTGACTGATTTACGATTTGGGTAAAACATTAAGATTTAAGTATCATCCACTGAAGTATCATCTGTGCCTTAATATCAATTAGAAAATTTTATCCAAGGATTTATTTTATTTTTCTATGTTTACTGCTATTGTCATTCTTTCAAAATTCATAGTTTATCTATGTCTTAGTTTCATCTTCCAGTAAGCAAAGAGCAGAACCACCAAAGGTTTCTTATATACTCCTAAGTTTAACATAGCTTATCACTTTGGTTGAATTTTAAAGAAAACATTTTCCACTTTAAAAGAACCTTACTGGTATAATCAAGTTATTCCTCTAAACAGTTAATAATTTCCACTGCCTGCCACTCAGGAACTTAAACTTCATAAAGGGAATACACACACACACACACACACACACACACACACACACACACAGGATAAGACACAAACCAGAATCACAAACAATATTATTTCTGAGTCAGATCTGCTGTTACTAACAGATCTTTCACTCAGGAAAGCATATGGCTACTACTTAGGTTGAAGGGAGTGAAGGGAGGGAGGGGTATAGAGGTAGAAAGGTTAGTAGAATGAATCTGACATTATCCTATTACATATATTACTATATGACCAGTGTAATTCTACATCATGTACAACCAAAAGATTGAGAAATTATACTCCATTTACGTATGATGTGTCAAAGTGCATTCTACTGTCATGTATAAGTAGTTAAAACTTTTTTTTTAAAAAGTATTTCAGAGAAGATTAAACTATAACTTTAATGGTGGCTAGAGGCAAATTCAGGGAGAAGAAATGGGAAATCCAAATAGGAAAAGATCCAAGACCAGAGGAACCATATCAAAAAGTATCTGACAAATTCAGAATTAAGAGAAGACAATCTGGATATGTTTAAGGGTTCCTAAAGGGGAAAAGAGCAGAAAAGACTGGAAAAGTATGCTAGGACCAGATATTAGAAGGTCCTACAAATTCAAAGGAAAATATGATGACAGAGCCCCTAATGGAAATTATAAATTCTACAAGCTCTTACCAGGGGCTACAAATTAGATGCCACCAGAACATTCTGACTTGTTACATATTGTTGTTTTGCTCATGGAGAATCTAAAAGTTTTTAAAATTCCTTATCAATGGTTAAAAGAAAACACGTAAAAAAACAGATCTTTTTTTTTCCTCTCTTTTTGATAAAAGAAAAAGCTGGCAATGAGAGGCTTGCATGCTCCCACATGTCAACAATATGCGGGAACTAGGATGGGGCCCCACACCTCAACAACAACAACAAAAAACTTTATACTAATAAGATCAGATTCCAAATTATTTTTGTGGAGTCAATCAAATCATTATCATTTTGGAATTTTTTTCATATTTTAGCATTTCAATACACAACTTCAAATTTGTATACAACTTTTTCATCTATTCTGCAAATCTTTTCTGTGCCATTTCTTCAGCTGCAATTAAATTTACTAAATAAAATTGCATCAGCATCATTTTACCAATATCTCACATATTTAAATAGCTATTTAAAAACCATTTTAATCTCCAAGTAGTTTTCTATTATAAATAAAGCCAAGATAAAAACAGGGTCGTTGTTTTATTATTATATGCAGATACTGAAAATAGTATTTAAATCATGTAATCTTAATGAATTCTGAAATATCTTGCCCTTAAAAATACTGACCATTGCATGTGATAGCACAAACAAACAATCAAGCTGAAGAAGTTTGAAAAAAAAAATCTCATTTACCATTTTTATTTGTGTAGTAATCATTTAATTCAGTAGTAGATCTGGATTTATTCCTAAAAAAAAGAACATATTAAATGTGTTTCAATAAGAACATATTTTTCATATTTATAAAGAACACCAAAAAGACTGTTTTTTAAAGAAGCTGATTTATTTCCTATTGAGAGCTATATTTATTTTAAACCAAGGAATTTTTTATATTGTGTTACTAGCAGAAAACAGAAAAATGAAATGATAAGAAGAGGTGAATAAGTAATAATACTTCTCTAATACAAAAATGAAGAATATAATTACTGACCAGATTTTGTCAACATTCACTCTTCCAGACCTTAATTTTACTGGGCTTACCAAGCATCTGCCATCAGGTCACCCAAAGTCAGACTATCTTGTTCATTCCACATTGCCCCAACATCATGATTTCAACTTCTGAGGCATTAGACCACTGATTACTCTAGAACAGCAATTTACTCAACACTACCCTAGCACTCCAAACAGGTACTAAAACTTACTGCATAGCAACTACTACTACTACTTCTTTTTTTTTTTTTGGGGGGGGGGAGGTACCAGGGATTGAATCCAGGGGCACTT
This sequence comes from Spermophilus citellus, assembly GCF_964194105.1. Lineage (NCBI taxonomy): Eukaryota > Metazoa > Chordata > Mammalia > Rodentia > Sciuridae > Spermophilus > Spermophilus citellus. The sequence goes on along the minus strand of NC_138182.1, from coordinate 69,394,123 downwards.
AACCACTGAGCCACATCCCCATCCCCTTTTAATATTTTATTTTGAGACAGGGTCTTGATAAATTGCTTAGGACCTCTCTAATTTGCTGAGGCTGGCTATGAACCTGTGATCCTCCTGAACTGCTGGGATTACAGGCGTGTGCCATCATGCCCAACCTGCATAGCAGCTTCTGAAAATGTTTTATTCTCACTGTACTAAGCACACTGAGCTTCAAAAATAATAGTAATAGTAATAATAATAGTAATAGTAATAATAATAGTAATAATAATAGTAATCATAACACAAAATAATATAGAGTATTTTACAATAACATGTAGTGTTATTCATATGAATACAACATACTTATGTACGCAGGGCAATAATCTATAATACATAATAATGTACCACAACTGATAGACACACACATTCTTGGAAAAACTTTACTTATTTACAAAGGAAAAAAAGTTATTACCAGGTATAGAGCCACACTTCTTGATACCTCTAGGGCTTTATCAGCAATGTCTAGAGGATTTCATATTTTCTGGAATTAAGTTTTCTTTCACTTCATTGTAACTATTTTTCCCAAGGTAACAAGCTATATAAATAAAGCTTTTTAAATATACATAGTTCTAAAAGATGGATCAACATTTTGATGACTTATACTCAGATTCATTATAAATAAGGTCTTTTATCACTAGATAATTTTTTATAGTTATTATTGGCCCATTCCTACCTAGTCATTCCTTTCCTTTTTCCTTTATACTCTGAGTCCTTTTCAGTCATTCAGATTGCCTATAAGTTTCCCTTATATCTAAAAATAAAAACAAATTTCCCCAAGGAGGAATTTCATCTCTTCAATAATAAGCTATTGGTCCTACATTAGATATTTATTTGACCAATTCTGTTCAGAAGTCCTTAATGATTTCATAACTGCAAAGCACCTTAAAAATTACATTAAAAAATTAAAAAATAAAAAAAAAATAAAAATTATATTAAACATTAAAACTTAATGCTTTAGGAAGTTTTAAAACACATTTTCAGAAACTTATCTGAAAAGTTATCTGAAATTTTATCTTCATTCCTCAAAACTGAGCAACTGGTTCCAAACAGACTAAAAGAAAGATCACAATTTTCACTGTATATGCCCTTATATAACCTATTTTTAGGTAATCTGAAGCCATTATTTATAATTTTTTTAAAGCTACGGTTTATTACCAAAAAAAAAAAAAAAAAAAGGAAAGTAAAAGGACACAATTCTACAATTCTTCCCATGTCCATTTCTCTTTGCAAATGTGACTCCTCCCCTCTATAAAATGGAGCTGGCCTTGCAACTTTATAGACAATAGCATAGACCTAAGCCTCGTAGGCTTCCTCTCTCTTTAAGCCTCTCTTTCCTGAGCAATGCCATGTACTTAAGACCCCACTGACTTACTGGATGCTGAAAGACACATGCCCCAGTTGCTCTTATTGCCCCAGCTGCTAGCCAACTGGTAGCAGATACATGAGGGTGCCCAGTCAACTAAAAAACTGCCTGATTAGCTCAATCCAGAAAGATGACCCACAAAATCATAAGTCGCTAAGTTTAGGGGAAGTTGTTAGACATCAAAAGCTAACTGATAACAGAGATTAACCAGCAAGTTCTATTTGTATTCCACAAAAGACAAAGGGCAAAGTAGTTTTACAAAATAGTTTCTATGCGGAACTGGGGCCATTTAGGTGAAACCAATTACTACAAATAAAAATGTTTTACCTACCTGTCACTAGGAAGAAAACCTGAAGATTCTTCCTCTTTGTTTGGTATATCATAAGAATCAACTGGCCTAAAAGATTGACCAAAAAATAAAAACTTACAATCAAAATATAAAACTTTGAGACAAGGATTCCAAAATAATGTTATTCTAGCCTCTTTATATAAATGGTCTGTGGGTTAATAACCAAAGATAAAGTATTTCAACCAATCACTTTGAGCTTTACTTTCCTTCTGCTGCCAACAGATATTGGTTACTCATACATCACTCATTCCACAAGTAGGTACTGGGTGCCCACCATGCCCCAGTACTGCTCTAGGGCTAGGCTACAGAAGTAAACAAAACAAATTTGTTGGCCTCTTTGCACTTACACTTTACTGGGGCAGGCAGGCCAACAGAGAGACAACATCATAATAGAAAGCAGGATAAGGGCACACAGACAAGAAGGAAAAAGTCATATGTTTTAAATGAGGTATTCTGGAAAATCTAAGAAGGTGACATTTGAGCAGAGATTTGAATAAAATGAGTAAGCCACACAAATAGGTGAGGAAAGACATTTTCAAGCAGGGAAACAGAAAATATAAAAGTCCAGATGCAGAGTACGTTGGACATGGAGGCCAGTATGGTTGCAGCAGACAAATATGGGCAAGAGTGGTGGGCATTAAGTGGTAGACAAAGGGACCAAGACATGGCTTGGATAAGACTTCTGTACCATGCTGAGGACTGGACAGTGTTCTAAGGGGACAGGAAACCATCTGGAGAGTTGAGCAGGGAATCATGGTGACATGATTAGATTTGTGATCTAAAGGCTCTGTTGGGATTCTTGCATTCACTTGTGCAGAGAAAGGATGGTAGCAGCAGAAGACCAACAAGGTGCTTTGAAGTGTAATGCACACAGTGAAGCCAATCCTATTTAAACTCCTGCAACATTCAGTGGTGGGGACAGACCTCCTGTACTGGTATATTTTGACCGAAGTTTCCCTCTCTATCTCTGCCTGGCGCTTCCGCTCTTCTGCACAGTGCTTCTGCGCCTCAGCCTCAGCCTCCCGCCGTTTCTTCTCCTCTTCTTCCTGAGCTTGTTGCTCCTTCAGTTTCCCCTCTTTCTCAAGAATGAGTTGTTCCTGCAGCTTCTGTCTTTGGTCCTCATGAACAACATCCTCTTCCTGCTGTCTCCTCTCCTCCTCTCCTGCTCGAGTTCCTTCCCTGTCAGAAGACTTGGACCCTTCACTCCAGGTGGCCTCCCAAGTGGCAATGGCGGGTTCCCGTGTGGTCAGAGAAATGCTGTTTGAGTTTAGGACCATCAGTTCCTATGTGACCAGTGGAAAAGAGAAATCCATCTCAATCTGTATATCAATAATTTCACATTCATAGATACTAATTTTTAGGTATTAACTATAGTTGCCCAAAATTTCATTGATTTTTTTTTTCCTCTTGGTGGATAAGGATTGAACCCAAGACTTCACACATGCTAGGCACACACTATACCATTGCACAGTCATTTTATTTTATTTTATTTTAAGACAGGGAGGGTCTTGCTAAGTTGCCCAGTTGCTTCAAACTTGCGATTCTTCTGCCTCAGCCTCCCGAGTAGCTAGGATAATAGCTAAAGAAGGCCTCCCAAGTGACTGAGATATAACTTAGAGGAAGAAGCACTGAAGTTCTATTAATATAATTATTTAATGATATAATAGAAAAACTAAGAGAAAGATTGAAACATCAAGGCCAAACTCTAAACCAGTTTTTTTCAAAAAACTAGAGAGGTGAATGTGTGGCCAAACTCAGAGGAAATGAGCAGTCCCTTGCTTCTCAGCTAGTTTCACCAACCAGGTAAAGAGAAGGAAGTAAGTAGCCTGTTTCAATGATACCTCATCCAAGTACTTGGAATTCTCTCTCTCAGCCTCCTGCTTAGCCCTTTGCCACTCTTCCCTCAGTTTCTCTTGCTCACGTTGGTATTTTTCCTGTGAGAAAACACAGTGTATTGATCAATATTAATAACTTTACATTTTTTTAATAACTTTACATTTTAAGCAGAATCTTTCATTAACACTTTGGTTCTCCTTAACCTCAACCTCTAAATACATGATTTTATTTTCATTTAACCAACCAGATTTTAGTCCCTAAAGTAGCAGAGAATTTTAAGGAACTAAATGCAGATGTCAGAAAAGTGTGCATATACCAAATTAGATGCATATCTACCCTTTACCATGGATATAATTCCTCAAAGCTTCCAGCTGTAAGAAAGACTAAATTATTCCGTATCGAACCTAGTCAATCACTGAGGAGAACTAAGTCCTCATAAAGACTATTTACCTTTCCTGAGTGCACCCCTCATGTACTCTGAAAGTACATATAAAAGCTAATAAAAATGATTTTTAAAGGATAACTCTGGAAATCTTCAAAATGGAAATCTAATTAACGCAAAATGTGCTACCTACAAAACAATAGAGATGAAACTGTTGGTTTTATTTTTTTAAATTTGCTTTTCTATACTGGTTGACATGGACCAGAAAGAAGCCATAAAAGCTAAGCCTAATTCCTATTCACTCATGCCATCCCACACTACCTGAAGTAGACGGTCCTGCTCCTTCTGCCACCTCTCCTGCCGCTTTCGCTCCTCCTCTTGATCCCATGCCCAGCGACTGGGGGCACTGAGGGTTGGAACTGGAAGCTAACAAGTTAGCAAAGAACAACAATGGAGTTTCATTAAGTCATCTATTGAACCACTTTGACAAATATCAATTATTCATCTTACACTCTGCTTTGTACTGTACCAGAGAAGAACTAGCTTAATATTTCAAAGTAACTCTTCTCAACTTGGAGGATATACCCTATGCAACTGAAAATAATGTAAGCAAAGCTACTGCATATGAGTTTGTTCCCACCAGCTCATCTTACTTATTCCCAACTTCAAATGAATACTACTTACATCAGGAACCACAGAGTCAGAGCTTCCTGCTTTGCAGCATGTGGGCAAGGAGGGAAAAAATACAATATTAGTCTTTTTGTTTCTATAAAATAATTCCTTTCAGAAAGTTACATCCTAATTATCCCTATGTCAGTATACTAAGTGACATAAACTTTTAAAAAATAAGTCAATATATCCTTTTTTCCCTTTAGTTTCATTTGTTATTCTTCCAATTCAAAGCCAATAACAAGAAGATTATCCAGGGGTGCCAAAGGCACACACTAGCTCCAGATACCAGAGCTAAATCAATGGACATCCTGAAAGCATTTTAGGGTTCTTTTATTACTAAAAAAAATAAAAGATCTCACAGTTTGGTCTAACAGAAAAAAAAAAGAATCTCAAATGTTATAACATATAACAAATTCAGTTATTTACTTGCAACTGTGTAATTATAGTATGACAGCTACAAGTAATAAAAAAAAAAAAACATGCCACTACAACATATTCAAGAACATGTAACTTTACTATCATTTGCAAAACAAGTAGTCAAGTTTCATGTTTGAACTTCAGGGCACATTCTTATTATTTTTATCCTTAGGAGCCTACATTAGTATGTGTCTGTACATAATACAATGATCATAAAAATGTAAACTTTCAGAAAATATATTAGTATACGCTATTTGTAAATTCTCCTGAAACCTCAGTGGTCAAAGTATTTCCTTCTGTAATTTTTTTAAGAAAACTGCTTTGAGACAGAAAAATGGTCTTCCTAGAATAGTTTATTGAAGAAAATAAAATCAAAATTAGAATCAAGGTACAAAAGGAATTATTTTATTTTGGCCAATTTGAGTAGGAGTATAATATTATTTCACTTAAATAACCATAGAAAACAATAGTTTAATTTAAAAGATGAACCAAAACACTAAGGATACTGACACAAACAGACATGCAAGCTATTTCTGGTTAAAAAGTGACCTTCACCCACCAAAGGAAGAACAGTAGGTGATTAACACAATATACACAAGTCCAGTATCATGTTATAAGACAGGTTTGTGTTTCAGTAATCTTAAAAGGAAGAATAACATTTTAGACAGCAACAGCACAATCTGCTCCAGCTGTTGCATCTCGAATGTTGAACATTACTTTTAAGTTCTTCATAGCAAAAAAAGAGAGCTCAAATTCCATTCATGAGACAGAGCAACCGACAAACGTGAAAGGAAGGAAATGTCACATGCATCACGTATTTGTGAAACAGCCCTGCCCAACTACACCAACATCAAGAAGCCCAAAATGCACCTGTCCTCAGATGCAATTCAAATTCATTTATTACTTTGAAGTCACATTGACATTCCAAAGCCACCATCCCATAGCAACAAATAATTCTACTCTTTATTCAGAGCATTTTCACAACCAAAAATGGGTCAGTTTTTAAAGATTGGTCAATTGTATGTTGGTGTAGTGTAATATTATGCAATTTGTAGAAAGTAGTAAGATTTAAATGAAACTCCTCATTTCTTACTGTTACCACCCAGTGGAAAGACATGTGTGTTTAACAGCATCTCAGTTTTTTGTTTTTATTTGTTTTTTAATCAGTTAAAAGAGAAAAAACCTTTATAGCTATACAAAGGACACACAAAGACCCATTACCACAGAGGTAGACCCATGAACTGTAAGAAAAGCCTGATGAGCCTAGGGAAAGAATGGAAATGGGTTATGTTGCTGGGTCATAATGACAGCCAAACTGAAGAGGCACAGTGCCCAGAACCACAGACCATCAGAAGAATGGAGAATGAGCACAAGTCCATGAAAGGGAACATACTATTAGCTTTGTGGTTTACCTTGTTCAAAAAATTGTGATCGTCTTTTTAAGTTTTTCAAAGAAATGGGTTCAGATGCTAGTTGGAAAATAAAAAAAAATAATAATAAATACCATATCATTCATTTTAATTTCTCACCACTGGTAAATTAAATGATACCTGACACACCTTTCAAATCTGTAGCAATTTTTTTTTAATGACAAAACTACAGCCACAGAAGACATGAATTATTTTAAGGGATACAGACACACATATTTTAGTAGTCTATATTACATTTAAATTAGTAAAAGGAACAAAAAATATCTTCATTAATAAATTTTAGTAGACAACATTCATACTTTCACTGCTGTGAAAGTCATACAGTCCGTGCTAGGTCACAAAGCTTTAGGGAAATAAAAATTAACACATTTTGCTAAAGTTAATCAATCCAACATTTTTTTCTGCCAAAGAATTTTCATAACACTGATGAATAAGAACTGAAAATGATTGGGGAGGAGGAGGACAACAAAATAAATAACAGCTACAGAAATATCAAATGAAAACAAATGCTGAAATTATGATTTTTTTCAATCTAAAATATTTTGCTCTAGTTTTCAAAATCTTATAGCTGATAACTTAGACAAAATGAAGTTCAATCAAAAAAATTAGAAAACAGTGACTTCTCCCACATATCTGTGACAAGAGTATGGCATAAAATGTAAATGTGATTATTACTTCATACTGGTTGCTGTTTATTTTTCTAAACAAAATCTTCAAATGGCAGGGCCTGCGTATAGTCCTACTGTCACTAAAGCATTAGATGTCTTTATCAGTTGGTTCTGCCTGGGCCACTGGCAGAAGAGGACCAAGATGCTTTAGAGATTTGGTATCAGGAAGAAAAATTTAAAAATGCTTGTTTTAAAACTTCCTTTGATTAAAAAATAAATTTTAAAAAATTAAAATATAGTAATTTATTGGAAATGAAATATAAAGAGAAATAATCAATGAGGGAAAGGAAATTTATAAATTTAGGTTGGATTTGACATAGTGTACAATAAAGTGGCAAAGTTAACAAACACTATACAAATCCATCCCATTCTTGGCAGCCTGATTTTATGGTAAATGAAGCTTCATCTTCTTTGGGTATCCTTCCCTGTCATGTTGATCAGAGAGATCTTTGTTGTGTATTTTGTATGCCTGAAGAATGTCACATGGTGTACAATAGCTAAATTATTTGTGTCTGAGCAGAAAAAGAAAGAGAATGATAACTCCAAATTTCCCTAGATATTGTGCTTTTATTTTTAAATAATGAGTGTGACCACTAACAACTGTTACTACAATTGGCAGTTCTCTATTAAGATTAGCTGTGTCCAAGTTTGTCTCTTTCACAACAATAAAGGGAAAAAGGAAACTTCATTCATTGTTTTTTATTTAATGAAGATTTCCTTTGCCAGCATGCCACAGCCAGAAAGCTGCTGGTCTCAGGAAAACCTGTTCTTATTTGGCTTAGGCACACAGGACTCAGAACATGCTGCCAAAGTTTTGTTTGCAGTTCCTGAACTATTTAATGCTGGAATCAAATGCCCTTCCACCTGTTTGCAATTGGATCTGTGTGATAACCTTTTAGTTTCAACTTGCAGTGGATCAGTTTTTCTCTCAATGAAATTAATTTTAGAATAGCAGAACTTGGGAGCTATGACTTTTTCTACATTACAGATGTAAATGATAATGTGATGTTTACCTTTTGATTCAATAGTGTTGCTTTCATCATGAATTCCATTGATTTCTTTGGATTCAGTGTACTAGAAAGGACAAACATGTTAATTAATATTCTCTTCTATTGGACTTTGAGCTTAAATAATGCATTTCTCATCAGAGAGAGTAACTTTTAACAAGATTGGTTTTAAGGCTATTGATCCTCAAAGCTTTTTACATGTAGCAGAGACTTACATTTTTTTCATTATCCTCCATTATTTGTGGAAAGATTAATGACTAGCTTCAGGCAAGGATGACCTTAAGTTTAATCAGACATTAACATTCTAAGAAATATGGTGGACAATCAGAACCATGATTGGAAAAGGCTAACTTGGCTTGTAGCTACTGTCCAAGGTACCTTGGATGATTATTGGCATTTTAAAAAGAAATATAAGTTATATTCTTTTTATTTTATTTTTTTGTGTTGGATTCTTGATTCATTTTTGCTCAAACTTTACCTATTATGTATACATACGTATGTAAATAAACAAGTGAAACAAATGTTTTCCTAGAATACAAAAAAAAAAAAAAAAAGAAATATGGTGGACAAAATAATCTTTAATCCATTTGGCTTAACTTAATAACTAAGTAAAATGGTCATATAGGAATCTCTAACATTTAAATTGTTGCTTCAGAATGTAGCAAGATCTCTATTAAGTAAAAGTTTTAGTTACAAATTTAAATTATTAATTTAAATGAAAAATTCACACTCTAAATAGACACATTGTTTTCAAAGCCTATATAAAAAAAGTATTATTTGACACCTAAAAAAATTCTGCATAATTTTAGAATCAATTAATGGAACTGATTATATCTTAATCACACACATAATTCTACCTATCAAATACACCCACACAAGAACTAAAAATTCTTGATGTGGTTTTATATTGCACACAATGACTACATTCCCTTTGCCAGTAAAGACTAAAGAACATATAGAAAAGTTTTAGTGTATAATTTTACATAATTGCTACTTCACATTCATGAGATCTGAGAGATTGTTGTAATGATGAAAGATTGGTAAGAAATACTTGCAAAACAACATTATGAGATCTTTTGATTTTACCATTACATAAGTCACTAATAATACCCCATTAATGGGTAAGGCCATATGACTTTCAAAAGTACATTTTATTCTCTTTACTATACATTACCTTATTGAATTACTTATGTTTTAAATGTGGAATTTAAATTGCTTAAAAAATAAATTTTCTTCTGCAGATATAATCTATATCATGGCTTTGTCTCTGTAGTATACTCCCAGTTCTCAAAATTTACTTACAGTAGGGCTCTGAAGGCTTTCGGAGAAATCAGTTGTTACTGATAGATCTGAAGACTTGTCTGAATTGTAAATTCCAGAAGTTGTATCAATCCACTTTGTTTCGGGTGAACCTATAATTTTGGTAGCCATACTGGTGAGATTGAGGGTTTTATGCCGTATAAATGGCAGGGAAGGCTGGTCTTTGCCCCAATCTGATTGGCACATGAAGATCAAGAAATGAGTACACATAAATGATGAAGTGGAAAGAATAAAGTTACTGAAATGCACATATACAAAACACACATATATAAGACAGACAGAAAAATCAAGTAGTGTGCAGAAGAATCACCTTCCCAAACACAAAGGTTAAATCATGTTAGTCATGAAAAGACTAGCAAATTTACTGAATCTTTCCATAAACCAGGACTAAATATTATATTTTTATGTAATAAGATGGTAGGTATGCCCTTTCACATCCAACCTCAACTGGGAACTCAGAAATACAATGATAGAAAATGTATACTGAAAGTTCTTCGAGAACAATAATAGGAATATGACCAATCATGCTTTTATACCAGTGAAGTTTCACTAGTGCAGAGAAAGTTAAAGCACAGTATTTCTTAATATTCAACATCCTTACAAATGACTCCAAATGCAGTGACATTTGCATTGAATTGATGTTTGCATTCAGTCCGATCAGGATATAAACTAGTCATATAATGTAGAATTCAGTAAGTTTGCTAGTGAAGAGTTTTCAGACAGCATACTGAAAGAGGTATTATACAAGATTTGTTCCAACATAAAAACAAGACGCTTTTAAGCAACAAAGTAAAATGAAAAAATACAAAGTTATTAAAGCAAATTGTTACAACCACTTGCCAAAGACCAGTTTCCCAACTTACAAAGCCAGACACAGTAAAACTCACTCACCAGACTTCCCATGGCGCCTGACATCCATCACTAGGTTTCCAGTTTCTCTAGCACGAGCCATGGTTTCCTCCCACTCTTTTGTATCCTTATATGTAAACTTGATGTTGTTAACAGCAATAATCTCATCATCTACCTGTAGCTGAGAAAATTCTGCTGGGCTACCTAAAATTAACATAAAGTAAATTAAACAATCAATTGTCTTAAAATCCTTTATGGTCTATTAGTCACTGCTTCTTTAAATTAAGGAAAAATAACATCTTAATCTCAACTAACAACTTCTCATTGTTTTCAGATGCAGAAGAGTTACTAGATTTTTTTTAAGCTATCAAATATTTGGGGTGAGTATTTACAACAAACAAGGCACCAAAGGCATTTTTTTAATTCTAGTAGTATGCATCTTCATTGATATTGAAAGGAGAAATGATAAGTTCACTATCCAATAAAATTTATTAACCTCCTAAGGACAAAGAAAGTCTCAATTATTTTCAGGTTAAAAATTTGATATGTGGGCTGGGGTTGTGGCTCAGTGGTAGAGTGCTTGCCTAGCATGTTCGAGGCCCTGGGTTGGATCCTCAGCACCACATAAAAAAATAAAATAAAATAAAAGTATTGTGTACAACTATTTAAAAAAATTTTTAAATGTGATATGTACTATACTTTGAGTTTGCACATCTGATACTCTCTGGAAGGGAGAAGAAAGAAATAAGGACAATTAATATTATATAACATTAATACCATAACTAAAATACCACTACCTAATTGAAGCAATCAAAAGAAAAATCAATGTTGACATGCAATTTTATGTAGCTAAAGTATATAAACAAGGGTTTCCTCTTAAATATAATAGCTCTCATTTTAATTTTAGGCCTTATAATAATAATTGGCAAAGTTTCTGGATTTAACTTGTTATGACCCTGGGTGGAGGAGGTAATCCCTTTACAAATATCTCAAGACCTTTTGCCTCCATGAGACTCCATAAACAATAGATATATTAGTATGTGCAAAAAAACACCACATTCAGCTGGGAAAGTAGGTCTGTAGTGGAGTGCCCGCCAAGCAGGTGCCAATTCCTGGGTTCAATCCCCAAAACCACTAAATAACAAACACAATGGCTATTGATAAAAATTCCAATCAAAATCTGCAATTAAATTCTATTTGTTAGCATTTCAAAAAAATAAGCTTAAAATTGAAAAATTCTGTAAAAAGTCTTCTTCAAAACTGAAATTAATTAGGCAATGGGAATAAACAATGTATGAATCTGCAACCCCAACTAACAGTCTCAGGGAAGAGGGTACATCTTCTTTATTTACTAATGAATTTTCACATTAGTAAAATGAATTAGTAAATATATTTTTTCTCTTATAACAAACAAACCAATTTCTGCAATTTCCACCCACCCCCACCCCCCAGGATAGGATAACAAAGGAGAAGACAGTTCAGTAGAGTAAAATCTATGATTTACCTTCCTCAACTGATGCCACAAAGATCCTGGAAAAATCCCATTTTATTGTAAACCCAAAGTCAAGGCTGTTCCCAGGCATCTGGTTTATGCTGATTCTCATATCACTGAACTGATCCTGAAAACAAAACATGAAACGCTGGTATCAGGTGTCACTGGCACCCACACAGAGGAAAGTCTATCCAGGCAAGACGGGAAGCTGCACACAAAGCACACTTGAATTATTTCATCATAAACTGAAAGCTTCATCCTTTCTTCCTTGGCCTTCATAAAAGTATAATAAAATACTTATTTATACAAGTATCACCAAGTTTATTACTTTTTCTGCTAAAATAAGAGAAAAATCTATCAAGAATAAATATTTTTCTTTGTATACTACTATAATTCACTTAGTCATTGATAAATCATAGGTTTTTGCCTAAAATCTAATTTACAAACCACTTATTTGCTGTCCAGGAATGAAGCATAGTGATTTGCATTATTTATTTAGTTATTTAGGCACTAGGGATTGAACCCAGGATCACTTTACCACACATCCCTATTTTATTTTGAGACAGGCTCTCTCTAAGTTGCTGAGGCTGGCCTTGAACTTTTGATCCTATTGCCTGAGCCTCCAGAGTTAACTGGCATTACAGACATGAACCATCACACCTAGCTAAATTTATGTTTAAAATAATAACATATTTATAAATAAAACAAAACCTAACTCCAATATTGACCATATTTAGCTGAATAATTTCAAGTGGTTTATAGACACATAATTCATCTACCAGTGGTGTCCTATCAAGGACTACTACCATCCCCCTTGCAGGGATCTCAAATTTGACAAGGCATTTTTGTTTGTTCAACTGCCACACAAGGACATGATGATAAAGCATAGCTGCTACACATGCTGCAAAATGCACAATGCTATCACCCACGAGAACCTACTCTCTAAGATGCCAAGAGGATCACTATGAGACATCCTGAGCGACAGATCATGACTTCACAGAAGTAACATCAGCCTATAAATGTCCAAGAATAATAGTCTGTTCAGCAAAAGGCAGAATTTTATTTCCACTTCTGTAATTTCATGTTCACCACACAAAAACACATCCTAAATTCTTAAATTTCCCAGGACTTTCTTAAATCATTTTCTAAACCAGATTTCAGTTTTATAGTAAACTCAGTAAATTGTGAAAACTTCACCTTTTATGATTTACATATTTTACTCTGTAAAAAAGACATAGATTTTTCATATAATGAGCTTACCAGAGTAGTCCTTTAGTTCTGTATTTTATAAGAAACTTATTTTAAAAAGTTCTTCCTCAAGCTATTTGACTCAAGAAGATAACCTACTCATTCTTCACTTTAATTTGGCAGTTAAATCCAAACCTAGGGCCCAGTGGGCAAGTAATAAAAATTTTTGCCTAAGTTTTTCCACCCATAAAATAAGTTTAAAATTCAAGTGACCACATTCTAGGAGAAACTTGGAAGAGAATCTAAGAATTAAAAGAAAGGCAAGGGCCAGGCATATGGTGCACGCCTGTAATCCTAGCAACCAAGGGGGCCGAGGCAAGAGGATCAAAAGTTCAAGGCCTGCCTCAGCAACTTAGCAAGACCTTGTCTCAAAATAAAAAAGTGCTGGGGATATAGCTCAGCAGTAAAGCATCCTTGGGTTGAATACCCCTTACCAGGACAAAAACAAAAACAAACAAACAAACAAAAAAAAAAACAAGGAGAAGTAAAAAAGAAAAACAAGGAAGGCACTGAATAAAGAATCAATGACTTGCTATGCCAGATGGACACATAAATGTGTTATAAAATTATTTATTTTTTCTACACTTTGTGCCTTTATTCTGTACAAGAGAAAGTACTTAGAACTTTGGAAAATAAAGATGAGTTAGGCACAACTGTTTTTCTCGAGAAATAATTACTAACAATTCAAGAATGAGTACAGGATTTTTTTTTTTAGCAAGAAAAAACATGTTGCTAATAATATAGAAAAGTTTTCAACAGAAAGCCCTTTGCAAAAGGCAGTTTAAATAGGGTTGTCCAGATGTAGTCATAACATTCATTAATAATAAGTCTCATGAATACCAATCTGAATATAAAAACAAAAAAAAACCTTTACTAAGAATAGAAAAAATTACTGGTTAGTTCTAAACAAAAAGCATCATACACTTAAATTTTAGAGTGACTAAATGAAAAAAGTGGTCATCTTCACTTGTGGTGATGAAAATAAGTGATCATGCTTACACACAAAAAAAATCTGACTTAGAGCCAATTAAAATGTAGAATTTATTGCTATATAAGAACAGAGATAAACGATGGGCTAGATATTCAAAACACTAATTGAGGTTTTTCAGCATGAAGAATAAAAAACAGGATAGAGTTTTACTAAATAGTCTCCAACTACATACTCTGGGAGACAGCAAGTGAAAATTAGCCTTTTCTACCAAATATAGGCTAAAGGAGAATGAGCCTGAGCTACGGAGGGAAGAGATTCACAATTACATTAGATCAGAAGAACCACCCCACTAAAGGCTGTTCTTATGGAAATGAATAAGTCTCTGAACATGTTAAAACCACCTCTCTCAAACTGTTAACAGGGGAGATCACCTACCTATAGTTACAGTCTGGCAGACTGTTGTACGGACCCTTGCCATGTGGGCAATAACAGGTGCACTCCTGTCAATAACCAGGTGATCTCAGGTATGTCACTGAGCTTGGTAGAGCCTCTCTCTGTCACTATGACACTCATTTTCAAGTTTTTTTACTTTCAAAACCCTACTTTCAAATGAAAATCTTATTCAGGCTGCTTCCTCCCCAAAACAATATACAGAAAGTATTATAACTACAGCTCAGGACACGGCTTGTGGAGTCCTGCTTGTATAGCCTCTCCCTTGTGTCACTCCCTGAGGCACCTCTGCACATGCCTTCTTTTAGTAGATTATCTCTGAAATGCCTTGCATGTGAACATAGCTATGGTTATATTAAACATAAAATGATCCAACAATGATTTTTTTAAAATATTTTTTAGTTGTAGATGGACACAATACCTTCATTCTATTTATTTATTTATTTTTTATATGTGGTGCTGAGGATTGAACCCAGGGCCCCACATGCACTAGGTGAGTGCTCTACTGCTGAGCCACAACCCCAGCCACTAAACAATGATTTCAGGTAGGATTTCTACTTCCTTATTTTTCTCTACAAAATATATGGCAGGTAAGCATCTTACAAAGGAGCCGAGTGTCACAAGTTGATAATGGGGGAATTATCTTTTCAATGGATGGAACAAGATTATAAATTACTGGGGAAACCAAGATTCTTGATCAAGTGGTTTTAGCTCTCCGTGCCAGAAAAGAGATGCTGAGATGTTCTCTTCCAACATTGCAGCATCTAAAATAAAATCAAATTCCCTCAAATTAAGTACAGTTTAAACACACATATATACTGAAAGCTAAGATTAGGCCACCATTAGCCTGATGAAGCAGAAGATTCTAAATTTTTAAAGAAAAACAAAATGATCTGCAGCATAAGAGTAAGATTTATTTTTCCTAGATCTGCTGAATTAAGATTCTCATGTCACCACAGAAGGGAATTAATAAAGAACAGAGTCAATCTTATGTTTTATCAAGTACAAAACTATTCTGACTTTTTCAATTAGACAAATTTGTTGACTTAAAGGAAGCCTATTTATTTGAGAAAATGAACACTAAAAATAGATTTGGATTGTAAAGTCAGGAACGACAGAGGAAACACAATCTTTGGATTGGTGTCCACGTGGTTCTTTAGTGTCTTTCAGGGATTTAGTGGGATACAACATGGCTACAGTTTGGAACTGGAATGTTCCCCCAAAGGCTCATGAGTTAAATATTTGGACATTAGCCTGTGGTGTTATTGGGAGGTTGCAGAGCTTTTAGGAGGTGGGGCTAGCTACAGGAAGCCAGGTTATTGGGAGCATCACCTTGAGGGACTATAGGGACCCAGTCCCTCCTCTCTCTTTCTTGGCTTTCACACTGCTACAAAGTAAGCAACTTGGGTCCACCATACACCCCTACCAAACATGATAGTCTGTCTTACCACAGACCCAAAGTGACATGGCCAAGGACCATAGACTAAACCACTGAAAACATGAGCCAAAATAAACCTTTCCTCCTTTTCAGGTATCTCAGGTTATTTGTCACAATGACAGAAAGCTGAGGTAAACAACCATCAAATTATGACCCAGGGATAATTTCTCTCACCAAAGAGATATCTAAATCTTTTCCTCCATCATCCACACCATTCTCCTTCCAAAGAGGCAAGTGGTGTTTCCACCCCTACCGATTTACATAATGCCTTCCAAGCTTATCCTGCAGCCAAAGCCCTCTTCAGTCTTCATTCCATGCCACCTCAGGCTTCACACCAGGCACTGCCAAGGATAACTACTTTTGGGAAAGAGACTTCTAAGTCGCCCACTACCCCAGTTTCTCTTGTTCCCCCACCACAACTCTGTGGCCACTTTTCTGTTCCCCACAGGCTGCTCCTCTTCTTTCTCTCCTACTTTCATTTTGCTGTTGTTCCCCAGTTGCCCTCTAACCATTTTCACTACATGTTTGAGAAAAAGCATTAACTGCCATGAATCCAACCATGGTTTAAGTCCAACAGTTCTAAAATTAAAATTCATTATCTTCCTCCTCAAACCGGCTCTTCCACTTCTTGTTTTTCAAATCTTGGGTAACTGCATCACTAACTACCAGTTGCCTGAGTTAAAAACACTGGATTCTTCCTAGGCCCTGTTCTTCTGGCTTCCCCAAACTTCACACAACAAACCACACACTTTCCAACATACACACACACACACACACACACACACACACACAGATTTTTTTTTGAACTTTTTTTTTTTTTTAGTTGTTGATGGCCCTTTATTTTATTTATTTATATGTGGTGCTGGGAATTAAACCCAGGGGCCACTCGCATACTGGACAAGTGCACTACCACTAAGCCACAACCCCAGCCCCACACACATGATTTTTAATAAAGTAATATCAAGTTCACAACCCATAAATCCACCTGAATTGCTCCATCCTTCCCACCCTCCCTCCAGCTGTCGTCTTAGTTCAGATTGGTTCCCCATCTCCTGTGGTCACCTCCTAACTATCTCTCCAGCCCCCTGCACATCTCCTCTACCTTCCCCACAGCGGCCAGAACATCAGTCACAGAACATTTGATTATTATATCAAACCCAATTTCAAAACTGCTGGTAGCTCCTATTGCCTATTTGATAGACTTTAAATCCTGCATTTTAGATATAGACTCAGTTATGGTTTAATTTTCAGCAAAAATATACCACCTTTCCTCAAAATGATTTTATCTTTATGGACCAGAAGATATCTCAATTCCTACCAGTTCTAAAATTCTAAAAAATATCCAAAGTAAAAATAAGTCAACATTTGGTGTTTTAACAATATATAAGGCAGTTCTCATTTTATATTTTTCATAAGTATTTCATATACACACACACACACACACACACATTTAAATTTAGGATCAGAGGGCTGGTATTGTGACTCAGTGGTAGAGTACTTGCTTATTAGCACATGTGAGGTACTGGGTTCGATCCTCAGCACCACATTAAAAGGAAGGAAGAAAGGTAGGAAGACAGGCATTGTGTCCATCTACAATTAAAAATATATTTAATTAAAAATTTTAGGACCAACAAAGTAGTAGAATATAAAATTAACACCCATAAATCAAAGGCATTTCTGTATATCAGTGACAAATCCTCTGACAGGTAAATGAGGAAAACTACCCCATTTACATTAGCCTCAAAATAAATAAATAAAATACTTGAGAATCATCTCAACAAAAGAGGTGAAAGATCTATATAATAAAAATTACAGAACCCTAAAAAAAAGAAATCAAAGAAGACCACAGAAGATGGAAAAATCTACCTTGCTATTGAATAGGCAGAATTAATATTGTCAAAATGACCATACTACCAAAAGCACTATACAGATTTAATGCAATTCCAATCAAAATCCCAATGACATTCCTAATAGAAATAGAAAAAGCAGTCATAAAATTCATCTGGAAAAATAAGAGACTCATAATAGCCAAAGCAATCCTTAGCAAAAAGAGTGAAGCAGGTGGCATCACTATTCCAGACCTTACACTATACTATAGAGCAACAGTAACAAAAGCAGCATGGTATTGGCACCAAAGCAGACTGGTAGACCAATGGTACAGAATAGAAGACACAAAGACTATCCCACAAAAGTAAAATTATCTTGTACTAGACAAAGGTACCAAAAGCATCCACTGGAGAAAAGATAGCCTCCTCAACAAATGGTGCTGGGAAAACTGGAAATCCATATGCAACAAAATGAGACTAAACGCCTATCTCTCACCATACACAAAACTTAACTCAAATGGATCAAAGACCTAGGAATAAAGCCAGAGACCCTGCGTCTAATAGAAGAAAAAGTAGGCCCTGATCTCCATCATGTGGGACTAGGACCCAACTTCCTTAATAGGACTTCTTTGAAGTAAGAATTAAAATCAATAATCAATAAATGGGATGAACTCAAAACTAAAAAGTTTCTTCTCAGCAAAAGAAACAATCTGTAAGATGAACAGAGAGCCTACATCTTGGGAGCAAATCTTTACCCCTCACACATCAGACAGAGCACTAATCTCTAGGGTGTATAAAGAACTCAAAAAGCTAAGCATTCAAAAAAACAAATAACCTGATCAATAAATGGGCCAAGGATATGAACAGACACTTCTCAGAAGATAATATACAATCAATCAACAAATATATGAAAAAATTTTCATCATCACTAGCAATTAGAGAAATGCAAATCAAAACTACTCTAAGATTTCACCTCACTCCAGTCAGAATGGCAGCTATTATGAAGACAAACAACAATAAGTGTTGGCGAGGATGTGGGGGGGGGGAAGGTACACTCATACATTGCTGGTGGGACTGCAAATTGGTGCAGACAATATGGAAAGCAGTATGGAGATTCCTTGGAAAACTGGGAATGGAACCACCATTTGACCCAGCTATCCCTCTCCTCAGTCTATACCCAAAGGACTTAAAAACAGCATATTATAGTAACACAGCCACATCAATGTTTATAGCAGCACAATTCACAATAACTAAACTGTGAAACCAACCTAGATGCCCTTCAATAGATGAGTGGATAAAAAAAATGTGGCATACATATATACAATGGAATATTACTCAGCAATAAAAGAGAATAAAATCATGGCATTGCAAGTAAATGGATGGAGTTGGAGAAGATAATTCTAAGTGAAGTTAGCCAATCCCAAAAAACCAAATGCTGAATGTTTTCTTTGATATAAGGAGGCTGATTCATAGTGGATAGGGAGGGGGAGCATGGGAGGACAGAGGGGTGGGAGAGGAAGGGAGGGGACATAGGGTTAGCAATGATGGAATGTGACGAATATCATTATCCAAAGTACATGTATGAAGACACAAATTGGTGTGAATATACTTTGTATACAATCAGAGATATGAAAAATTGGGTTTGATATGTTAATAAGAATTATAATGCATTCTGATGTCATATATAAATAAACAAAAATTTTTTAATAAAAAATATAGGATCAGAGAAATTATATATGTGGCCTAAGCATTTTACCAGCCTCGGGCAAGTCACATAACTCAAATCTCAAGTACTTCACTAGCAAAACTAGGATAACACCACCTACTTTGAAGGTTATTAAAGGGATTAAATAAAATATTTAAAAGGTACCAAGGCACATAGTTGATGCCTAGTAATTATTTTCTTTTTCCACAGAAACAACATTAAATATGACATATGCACTGGCTAAACAGTTTTCAAACTAAAAGAAAACCCAACTAAAGAAAATCCTATTTAACTCTCACACACTTAGCTCTAAAGCCCAGCTGACTCATGCAGCATTCAACAACCATTTACAGTTGTAGCACAGTGCTAATAGGGAGAAAGACAGACTTACTTTCTACCCTACGGAACAGGGTCTCATGAAATGACAAGACAAGTAAAATGCTGGGTACAAAGCCATTGATAAGAAAAGCTCTGGCTACTTAAAACAGGCACTTACAGGCTTGAGATCAGGAAAGAGATGTGTATAAAGCTTGCTTCCTTCCATACCCACCATCCTACTTTAAGGTACTGTTTTTAAAATGTCTGGAGCAGAGGTTTTAGAAGGGCAGTGGTTTTTTGTTGGATATAAGATAAGAGAATTCTGAAAGGACAGAAAAGAAAAAGGAAACCTGTAAGCAGTTTTAGGGAAAAATTATGAAAGCCTTCTCTTTCCTTGGGTCATCCCCAGAAAGGCCCTGGCAGTCCAGATTGGCAAGGGAGATGGGGCAGGGGGCAGAAAGGGTGGGGGACAGAGGGGAAAAAACAAAAACCCCATCTCAGCAATGGAGAGGGAAAGGGAATTCCTGTGGGCAAACTGTAAATGAGGCCACATTATGGCATAAACCACCTTATAACAATAATTCTGTGATGGGTACCTAACAAGTCTCACCTGCAGAGTCTGCTTTCTTAAAATAATTTTCTATAACATCACAAAGCTTACATTCCTTAGACACTCCTTAATCTTTAAATTCCCACACTAAATAATCAATAAGTACACTAAATTACTATCTGGATCAAGTTCATACTTCAGCAGTAATCAAGGCCTTGAATGCAGTTCAAATTAATATTAATTGCCAATGATACACAAAGGCTATATGGAAGGCACAGAGAATTATCCCTGAAAAGGGAATACCTAAATATATGGAGCAAGGAAGAATCTAACAAATCAAACTTTCAGGACTGCACAGTTCAATTTCCAGCTAGGGAGATGTGACATCTTGATTCATGAAGGAAGCAGTCCTCCTAGGCTCTGAAGGAACAAAAGGACATAAAACAGCAGGGATAGGTGAGGCCAACATTTTCACATGGGGTAATAATAAAAACAAATAAAATGTGTCAAGAAAGTATATGATGTGCCCAAGAAAAATGTCATCTCTCCTTGTGTAACTCAATCACCCCCACTTCCCTATGACATAGCATGATGTCACCAATCTTGGATCAGACTCCCTGGGTTCAAATCCTAACTCTACCATTTGGTATCATGTATGGCCTTGGACAAGTAACACAACCATTGCATGCATCAAATTTCACAACTATAAAATTGGGGTAACAATGATGGTGCTGACATCATACAGTTTCTCTGGAGCACAGAAATAACTAAGTCTAGCCTGACATCAGGACAAATGAATCTGATCAACAGTCTTATATGAAATGTACAACCATCTGACTACTTCCAAAGCATATGCATTTGCAGAAAACAAACCTGAATTAGGGTAGTGGCAGCTGGGATAGACAGGAGATACACTGATCCCGACTGTAGAGAAAGACATGCAAGCACACTACCAGCAAAGTGCAAGATGGGAAAGAGAAAGAAGATCAGAAGAACACCCTTTCACCCATCTACCAAAATATCTATATATTCAGTCACATATTATTTTTGATTCTGCTGTTCTCTGAACACCTAGAGGTTCTGGAGTTTGAAGGAAAGTTTGGAAGAATGTTGTGCAAGGCCCTTTACATATTCCTCATCAGGCTTCCATATCCTCTAAGTTAGTAAACTCCATAGGCTACTTTTACATTAGGACAAAAATGAATACCCAAAGCATCATACATGGGTACATCACCAGATGAAATATACCAATGTTCAAGATTTCCAAGAGTTCCAAAGTTAAACATAGCCTAATTTTTCCTGATGGAATACTATTTCGAGTTTGGTGGCAAAAGAGCACAAATCCATTATTAATGAAATCTGAAACAATGTCACATGGATTTGGCCTCCTCTGAGCTGCAATAGCTTGGAACACACCCACACACCACATGTAGCTTCTTTTCTTTCATCCCTGGATGAGGCTTGTCAGCTGCCACCCTGAGGGAGGTCCCATCACCTTGCAAGCAACACATCAATCAGGCTGTTCTATTCAATTGTTGTTTGATAGGTGGAGGCAAACATACAAGTCCATAAAACAAAAGATACCTTGCCTCTGTTTTTATTATTCATCCACTGGTACCTTATGTCCCAACTATAATACAGGCCATTGTTCTTTTCCATTTGAAACCTATAATGCTAATTACATATTTCCAACTACTTAAAAATATAAGAAAATAATTTACAATTAATAATTTTGCAAGCTGAAGAAATTGCTTTTAGGCTTATGTTTGTAAATATGCATGGGAAAAATTGAAAGAAAAAAACCCTAAATGTTAACAGTGATTATTTCTTAATGACGGAATTATGAGATTTTTTTTTAAAGAAAGAGAGAGAGAGAGAGAGAATATGAATCTTTTTTGTAGATGGACACAACATAATGCCTTTATTTTTATGTGGTGCTGAGAATCGAACCCGGGTCCCGCCCATCCTAGGCAAGCGCTCTACAGCTGAGCCATAATTCCAGCCCCGAGAGAGATTTTTTTTTTAAACATTTATTTTTTAGTTGTAGTTGGACACAATACCTTTATTTCACTTATTTATTTTTGTATGTGGTACTGAGGATCGAACCCAAGGTCTTGCATGAGCAAGGCAAGCGCTCTACCCAGCCCCTGAGAGATTTTTATTCTTTATTCTTCATACACTTCCAATTTTTCTTAGGCATATAGTACCTTATAATCAGAAAATTTAAAAAGGAAAATTTATTTTAAGTTTTTAAAGCTTTTCTATACAAATAAAAATCTAACAATACTTACTTACCCCAAGTCATACACTTGGTCTTTCATTCAGCTAGATAAGAGAGTTCCAGACCAAGCCAAAGAACCACAAAGTTCCTCCATGCTAAAGGGTTCTTACAACTAACAAGTTGCTTAATGAGATTTTTTTTCTAAAAGAGAAAAGCTTTCTATTTGATTGCAAATACTTTTAGTACGTTTCACTAAAAAGAGCATTTATTACATAATTCTCTTAAAAGTTAACCATAAGGGTTTTTTAACATTTTTTAATTGTCAATGGACCTTTATTTTACTTATTTATATGCAATGTTGAGAATCAAACCCAGTGACTCACACATGCTAGACAAGTGCTCTGCCACTGAGCCATACCCTCAGCCCCTCCATCAGGATTTTAAATAGGAAAAACAACAAATTTTCATCTGATGGCATATTTTGTTTGGACTCCGAATGTTAAGGATCACAATCATTATACTGTAACTAAGCCTCAATATTCCATTAAGAGATAATGCACAACCCAAACTTCTGCACATTCTAAAGTAGAAATTAATATTAAAAGTCAGTAGGAGGTTAAGATAAAAGAGGAAAAAACTGCTATGTTCCTAGAGGCTAGCATATATCATGCGCACAGATTTCTCCTTCTGGCCAGTTAGCTTCCCTGGGAAGAGGCTAAGCTTACCCACATGTATATCATATCTGTATCTAAAACCTTCCAAGTGATTCTTGCTGAAATGTGAACTTGAGAGAAAATACCAGACAAACCCCAAGGAGATTGGTCCATTAGGTTTTCACACAAAAAGATCATCACAAGGGTTAGTTGGAAGAGTCACAAATAAACATAATATCATTTTGTATGTTACCAGCTAGACTCAACAGTCAGTAATATGGCTTCCAGAAATAAATCCTTAGGTGCCTGAGCTGCAATGATAACAGCCTTCCCAAACTCACCTGGGACCTGGAGACCTCTCTTTGTGGTGAATTTCTTCCTTCTCCCGACTCAGACACTGAGTTTGGGCCGGACATTGAAGACAATGTAGCTTTAGAAGTGGCAGTATGGTCTTGGGAGAAAGATGAGAAGGTCGGTGTAGGAGAGGGCAACCTCACCACACCTTCTCCTGCAGCTGCCTCGCTCTTGCTGGATGAGCTTGAGACTAACTGGCTATTGTCAGGCTTCTGGGCAGGTGTGTTGAATGAAATATTTTGGATTCTCTTACTACCTTCCACATCTCCATTATACTTCCAGCCATCATCCATCTAAATAGGAAACACTGTTTTAAACTTGATATTCTGTTAGCTTTATTTTCTGCTTAAAAAACATTTACATGTTAAACCTACAAAAGTAAAATATACCTCACACAGCAAAGCATTGCTAAAAGCTTGGCATTCTTTCACACCAACAGATACATACTTTTATAAAGAAGAATTATTGTTATAATATAGGATTTCATACAAATTTCTGAAACTTGCTCTGCTTATTTACATTACTCAAGGCCAACAGAGAAAACTCTAAACTGGTACCCCTAGAACCCTAAATTAATTCTTTAAATTGTTGAAAATCTCATAGTGTAGATGGCAATAATTCAAAACTTTAAAATTGTTCAAGGTTTTTTGTCACTTCTAAAAAATATCACAACAAAATCCCATAGGTCTTTATAGTGGGAACTCCCCCACACAATTTTGCTAGATTAATTATAATGAACAAAATTTGCATCTACATATATATCATATATATATATGCATATATCATATATTTTATATGAACATATATATAATTTCTAAAATTTAGGAATGTACTCAAAACCTGTTAGAATGCCTATTTCTCTGCATCTTAACCAGCACTAGACATTTTCAGCCTTCTAAATCTTTGTCAGTCTGATGGGTGGAAGTTTATACGTCTCACTCTTGCTCCAATGAGACCAAATATGCTTCTATGTGCTTTATGTTATCAGCCATTTAAATTTCCTTGCCCTTATATTTGCCATGTTTTCTATATCAATTTTTCTATTATTTATCTTCCCCTTACCAAAGTATGAAAAAATTTTATACTTTAGAGATACTGACCCTTCATCTATAATAGTTTTCTTGACTCCATCAATCATCTTAACCATGATAATGACGTCCATCATATCAATTTATTTTTTTTAGTTGTTAATGGATTTATTTTGTTTATTTATATGCAGTGCTGAGAATCAAACCCAGTGCTTCAACATGCTAGGCAAGCACCCTACCAATGAGCCACAATCCCAGCCCTCAATTTAATTTTTATGTTGTCAATATGCCTATACTTTCCTTAATATAATGATCACAGGTTTCCTGGCAGGTTCACCTCACCTCAAATACTCCAATTGTTTTAAGTTATTTTTTTTTCTCTTCTCTAATTTAAGACTGTACATTGGCAGAACTAATAGGACTTTGCATATTAATGTTAAGACTGCATTGCTTCCTTTCACATAATTCAGATAAACATGCTGGATGTGTGATAATTCATTATGAGAAAAAATGCCGCAATATTGTTTATCCTTCAAAATCCTAACAGAAATATGTATCTTGGAATAAACTATTTTAATAATTTTATTCAAACATATCAAGTTCTAATGTGAGAAATTAGGATAAAATAGCAATCTGTATATAAACTCCTAAAATACTTAGGTTAAACTCCAGAAAATTGCTGATTTATAGGTTGAAAAGAGGTAGCTACTGGCAATTTCATATTGTTCAACCTCATACTTTACAAAAGCAGTATCTGACTTTTTTTTTGCAGTGTGATGGGTTGAACACAGAGTACCATGTACACTAGGCAAGTATTCTACTATTGTGCTACAACCTCAGCACAAGAAAATGTATTTGAAAAAAAATAGTAGTTGAAAAGAATAAATGCACTGCTTTAGCATTTCTCTTATTTGATTATTTAAAATGTATCCTCTCTACTTTCACTGAATTTAAAGTTCCCCAACTTTTTGCTCTTCAGAATAGACTAAATACACTAAGAGACATTTTTACCGTGAAGGATCTAGGGAGTGATGAGATTCCCCTTGACTGTGTGCCAAAAGGTCTCGGTGTGACCACAGATGTTAACCTGGCTGTATCAGTTTTCTGGTAACTTCTAGGGAGAGAAGATGAAACTCGAGTTGACTCTATTTGCATACTCAGGGAACGCTGAGAAGACAAAGAGGCTGGGTGTTCTGCAGAGCTTGTAGAAGGAAACTGAACTTCAGATGCTACACTGTCCTGTCTTTCCATAAAAGTTATAGGCTCTTCTTTAGGAGTCTCAGGAGGATGTGTTGTTCCCTCCTCTTCCACTCTCTCGCTCTGGTAACTGGCTTCGGACTGAGTCAGCGTAGCAGGTAGCTCTTCATCACTCAAAACATCGTCGGAGGAATACATCCTCCTAGATGTAATTGTAGACTTTTGATTTCGAGATTCCCTTCACAGAGAGAAACACACCATCACAACAAGGTTAGGCATTTGACACCAGTAGTGGAGGGGCTGTAATTAAAATTTAAGACATCTAGGACTAAAAACACCACTGACACTTAACAAAATAATCAACATAACACTATCAGAGTGTGGTGATGTATAATTTTTTAATGCCCCAACTAACAAAGGTTATAAGAAGTTCATTTTTTTATTATTAAACAGGCTATTACTTTTTCATAAAGATATTACTTTTGGGGGAGATCATAGTTTAACAAGGAAATTTTAACAAGGGGCTATTCATAAAATTTTATCCAAAAGCTATAGGTTTACAAATTTGAAACATTATATATAAATAAATGACTGACAATCAATTTGAACCCTCCAAATCTGTGAATTCCTTGACAGCATTGTGAACTATTTGCTATATAAAATTTATAACACATTAGTAAAAGAGGACAAAGCACAAGCTTTAATGAAGATCCAGTCATTGTTTCATGCAGCTTGATAGAAATTCCATGGATAACAATAACAGACTAAAAGTAACTATTCATTTTTAAAGCATTGATGAAACACGCTCATCTAACATTTAGTAAGGCTAATTGTGTTGCATTTAAGGAAAGGAAATTGTTAATCGTTGGCTGTTCAGACACAAAGGAGCTTTGTTTAATTTCACCTGGCAGCATATTTCCTCTTTGACATTATTCTTAAAGCATATTTGCCTTCTCCAGAGCCTATAAATATCCTAAGATTTCACACAGTAACTGCTTTACAGGAGAGCTTAAATTTGACCTTTACCCTGCTATGTTGCAATGCAAAGAATAAATAAACCCATACATTAATGCTTATATAAGACTTCCTTTAAGATAAAATTTATATTCTATCACTAAAACAGAAAAAAAGAACTTTGTTGTATTTTATACAATTCAGTTAAAAGTGAGAGCTGATTTTATTTGCCCATTCCATTCCTAAGTTCACTTTAAAAGGGCAAAAAGTAGTATATTTTCTGCACCAAATACAGCCAATAGCTTCACTTTGTGTGTGAATGTGCAATGTGAAAAAAAGAAATACTGTCCACCTATATTGAGTACTCATTCCTTTTGCTAATTCAAATCATTTTTTTAGCATTTTTTTAACTACAGAGCAAAATCCTAGATGTTTCATTCCATACATGATTAAGTTTAAAATGGTTAAACACATACCACACCACACTTACACAAAACCTCCATTTCTAACACCAGCATCTCCAACCATGACCTGTCTATTCGGCCCTGTTACCTGTCCTGCAGCATTTCCTTAAACGTCTTGGAGCTTCTCTCAGACTTCTCAAGTGCTTGCTTTTCAATTTCTTCCCTCTCTTCTTTTTTCTTCTGTAGATCTGAAGTGTAACTTTTCCGACGATCTTTCCATCTTGCAAGGTCCTGACAGAAAATCACATCAGCCGGGTCATACCTGAGTTCCTACACACCCTTTTCAGCAGTGAGAGTGCGCCAGAGGATCCTGTTACATCACCAAAGCCATTCACTCCCATTTGTGCCAAGGTGCCCCAATTTTGCTTTTTATAGCCGGTGTTTCTTTATCTCATGCATCTCTCTGAAAAAACTGACCTAATAAGATAGTTCCCATTTTTGTTTTCTCAGAAAGTGTCACCTCATTGCCCAGTTCAGAGAGAATGCTAAATGCGTGTAATTAGGTGTCAAATTAGGCAGATCAGGAACTGTTACAAATTCATTTTTGTCTTACTCCAAAAACCTAGCTGTTATGTGAAAGGATATGTTTTCTAGTACAATGGAAACAATGTGTTAACTGCACCAGGTAAGTGCAGGTGCAGAATAGTCTCCTTTAACTAACAGGAGCTCCATCCCTATAAACACATATGAATAAGATGTAGTTCCCCTCAAGAAACTCAGCCTGGAAGGGAGAGAAACACAAGTGAATAAAGTCCAGTAATAAGTGTGACAAGATTGCATGGGAGAGTGGGGGTCTTATATAAAGAGGGTTTAATTTTACTTCCATATGGGGAGAATTTGCAAAGTCTTCAAATTTGCTTCACTGGCCAGGGGAGACTCATATATAGGATGTCAAAGAGCGTACACTTCAAATGGGTCAAGGGAATATGGAAGATCAGGTAGCCACAAGCCAATAGCTGTTTCCCATATCCCTAGAAATGTTAAGCTTAACCGAGCTAGCAATATCAGGACAGACAACCTAATCCTGGTTCCCCCTAGCATTTCCCTAATAGCCTAGGCTAGTTCTGACACTTAGGGGTTTAAAACATTTTGAAAAGTACAAACTTTTCTATGTCTCCAAACAGAGAAATCCCATGCTAAGGATTGCAAGAGGCATTCCAGTCCAAACAGAAGTGCATCCAAGGTCTCAGACAAAGCCAAACCTCACCCCTAAGGCATGCAAAGTTTGATTTATACCCTGTGGGGGGTAGACAGGACTATCCTGCTTCTAAAACAGCCTGAAATCAATATGAATTATTCCCATAAAGAACAAAAGGAGTGTGCATTTAGTCCTAGACAATAAGAGGCATGAATTTTCATCTGACTTAATGGATAAAAACCCCTCAATACTTTTTTCTTTTCTTTTTTTTTTTTTTAAAGAGAGAGTGAGAGAGAGGAGAGAGAGAATTTTTAATATTTATTTTTTTAGTTCTCGGCGGACACAACATCTTTGTTGGTATGTGGTGCTGAGGATGGAACCCGGGCCGCACGCATGCCAGGCGAGCGCGCTACCGCTTGAGCCACATCCCCAGCCCCCAATACTTTTTATTTTCATACCAAAATATTCACCATGCATTTTGGCAAAGTGAAAAGAATTACTGTTTCTTGACAATTAAATTAAGTTCCCAATAAAAGAGGCATTGGAATTTGAAACTGAAGTCAAGACAGGCTTCATCATCATTACAAATATTTTAATTCCTTTAAAAATTAAGATTTACTATATCTGGCCCTTTTGTTCATGCTACTATTCAACTCTCTTACCATAAAGTTGTCCTCAAACTATGTATAACTTATTTGTTTTTGTTCTTATTATTCTTTCCATTTATAACAATTACTCCATTCAAAAAATTTTAAAATTATACTTTATTCTTTAGGATCAAAACTAAAACATCTCATTTTGATTCATACTAGATAATGCCTTCTTCAGCCAAAATATTACTCTTGGTTAATTTTTTCCCCAATCTCCTTAATAAATTTTAATAACCCTTTCATCTCTCCCTACTAATGCTAAGAGCTATGTTAGACCAATCCCAATCTTGAGCAGGGTCTTTTCCTATCAAAAGCATAATTAACAGTTTTACCCCAACTCAACCACAAAAGCCAGAAAATAAGCCCACTCTGCTGCAAGGAAGCAGCTTTGTATTTTTTGAAAACTCACAGAGAATATTAAGAACTAAATATTCTCTTACTTTTACCAGTGGTCTTTAGAAGATATGCAATAGTCACAGGTAAAACAGGCTCAAAACTCATTGGTGCAACTTTCTCCAGAACTGAATGCTATAAATAGCAAGAAAAACTCTCAAATATATTGACTCTCTTTCAAGAAAAGCAAATGCATGTTCTCCATTTCCCAATTTAATAATACTCACATCCTGCCATTTCTGATCTTGTTCTTTTAATTGTGATTTTATTTTCTGCATCTCCTCATAACGCAATTGACGCAAGTTCTGAACATCCTCTGCGCTGACGTCACTCATGGACTTACTCCTAGAACAAAAACACCCACAGTCACAAAGGTTTGCATGTCTGGTCTTAAGGTCAAAATGAAGGCTGGGCTTATATTTGGAAATTCCACCTAAATTTCTTCTGTACCACCTAGACACTTTCGGCGATAGTATCACCGAAATAGCTCTGGAAAGATAAATGGTATTTTTCCAAAATGCAGAAACAAGAGCCTAGTACTCAACTTGGGTGTGAATTTTTTTGTTCTTCCCCCCCACACACACATCAAATGGCCAAATTAACCCTATATAAGTCTGACAACAACAAATATTATTATTATTATTATTATTATTCCAACATTCAGACTTGGAGGCATCAATGCACAAATGGATAACTTTAGAAACAAAAGTACCAGTCACCAGAATCACCTATTTTCTACCTTCCCTAAAGATAAGCTATGAAGGTTTGGCTGCATTTTCTGGGCACTCACTAAATAATTTAGTGATTACCTGATATTTTCTCCTCAAGTTCAATACCATGACTAGATGTGCTTCTACTTCTCAATGATTCTAATAAGATCTTCCCACCACAGAACTAGACTTGCTCTCAAAGGACCACGGGTAGTTTCTGGTAGCCAGTTAGAACCACCTCAGCTGCCATCTCCTTGATTAAAGCAGTGTTTCTGTGTTTAACTTGCAACCCCTGCACAAGATTTTGCTGAGGTTTAGCTCTGAAGAGTTCAGTCAGGCAAGAAAGCAATGGGCAGAACGGGGGAGGTCACAGGCACATGTCTGCTGTCAGTATGTTCCCATTAACTACACCAGAGAAAAAAAAAGGTGTAAGAAAGGTCTCCCAGGAAAGAAGAGGTCAGGTCTGAATACTGAAAAGCAGTCAGGAATATGAGAGGGGGGAGGGGGGAGGGAGGGGGAGGTTTTTTGTTTTTTTAACGGTGCAGTACCCCGAATGTCCTTTCCTATTGTGCTTCTGGGTTCATTTCACTGTAATTGAATACACTTTTAGTTACTGAAGTAACTCTACCTCATCTTGGTCACCTAAACTTTGCCTTCCCCATAGTTCTGCCACCACGCTTTCCTCATAATAGCTTGCTCTTAGCTAACTCAGGAATTCAACTATAACTTCCATGCAAATGACTCTTTGGTCTGCAACTTTGGATCTGTCCCCTCCTTTGACTCATTTCTAACTGCTCATTTAATAATCACTTCTGCATGGATCTCACCTAAGCACCTTAACTGTAAAAGGGCCAGTTGAAATAATATCTTCAATGGATATTGTAAACTGTAACCCACTGAACACATGGTTATTGTTAATGTAGCCAAATTTAAACCTGCTTTTCCTCTTGCCATGGTGAAAGGTGGTACCTCCCACCAAATCATTCATATTTAAAACCCAAGAACCATTTTTCACTTTTGATTCTCCCTTTTCCCCTCTTTCAATTAGTTATCAAGTCTTCTCATTCAGTATCTCTTTCTTTCCATCTCTACTGCCAACGCCCTAGATCAGAGAACAGTCAACCTTTACCTAGACTTCCAAAGGAGATGCTTCTATTATCACCCAAAGAAAGCCTTTCCTCAAATGCTCTCTCCAACTCAAAAGCTCTTCTCTGATATATATACCTTTAAAAAAAACTCAAAATATCTGCTGGATTAAACTCAGCTCCCCACTTGAAGTCTAACAGGCATCTCAAATGTAACTTGTCACAGAGTAATAACATTGCTCACTCCACAACCTGTTCATCTTCCACTTTCCTCATCTCCATCCTTCCGTGCTTTACCCTCTAAATATCTCTAGTATACCAACACTTCTTCCTCCTCCACCATCACTACCTGGACCATGCCAACACATCTCCCATCTGGAGATTCATAATAACCTCCCTGCACAACAGTTTATTCTCAACACAACAGCCAGAGAGATCTTTTCAGGTTGCACCCAGGTAATGGCATACCCTATTCAGCACTCACCATCTTCTTCCCATCTAACTCAAGTTAAAAGCAGGTTCTTCCAAGACCCACAAAGTCTGATGCTATGTGCTCCTATCCACCTCTCCAGGATCATATCTACCACACTTCACTCACTCTCCTCCTGCCAAATGGCCTCGCTGCTCATGCTCAGGCCTCTTCCTTCTCCCCATGCCCTTCAATCAGCCTAGAATACTCTTCACTTAAACATCTACGTGGCTTCTCTCTAGCTTCCAGTCAACTGCAGAAATGTTACTTAGCCCCTCTTCCAGACTTATCTATCCCTACCCTCTTTTCTACATAGCATTTACTATCACCTGAGATGTATAGTTATTTACATTTCAACTGATTTTCCCTGTAAGATTATAAAGTAGGAATTATATCTGATTTGTTTGCTGATCCTAAAAATGAAGGCCAATTGATGCTAATTGCTTCATAAATGTGTTAATGATATTATAGCTCAAGCACTAGAGCAACTGCAAGAAGGATAGGACAGTGCTGATATGGAACAGATAGGAAGACTTTCTCCAAGTGGGAGACTATTACCTAGAGAATAATGCTCTAATGCTTTATTTATATATCTTTCATGGTAGTTAACACTCAGCTTCATGTTATACAGTATGTGTTCATGCATCCTTAGCTTATCTCCCTCACAAGCTATATGCTGCCTTTAAGGAAAACACACTGACACAGCACAAGGCATGTAGGATACATTCATTTAATATCTGTGGTAAGAATGAGGTAAGTTTTATCATGTTTAATTAATCAAAATACACTAAATTTGAAATGCTTCTAATTTTTTCTTTGAGAAAGCATTAGTGCTCTCCAAAGTTTTATTAAGGATTAAAGAATAAGTTTCATACATATGAGTGCACTTGTGAAAATACATTAATCACTCTATGTACTATGTATTTCAGTAGGTATGTATTATGGTGTGGATCTTGAATGTTGCCCTAAATAGCTCATGTTGGGTAACGCAGCAATGTTCAGAGGTGAAAAGATCAGATCATAAGAGCTGTAACCCCATCAGTAGGTTAATCCATTTGATTGACTAATAATTCAAATTGACTACTGGCATGGCTACAGGGACAAGCCATCTTCCCTGGGGTTGTGGCTTTGGGGACTCTACCTGTTCCTGGCCCCTTCCTCTCTTTCTGTTTCCAAGGCTGCCATGAGTTGAACAGCTTTCCTCCACTTTGCCTTCTACCATGATGTTCCGCCTCACCTCAGGCAAGATTTCTGAAACCATAAGCCCCAAACAAACTTTTGTTCCTCTAAGTCATTCTTGTCAGGTATTTTGGTCACAGTAATGAAAAGCTAATACTGTAGGACCTCACATAAAACTGATTTGTGTGAATTTGAGAATATAAATTCACTTTGAACACAAATAGAAAGGGCACTATTTGACCGAGCACAACTACAAACTCACTAAGACAGAAAAAAATGTTCAGAACCAAAGCATGAAGGAAATCTGGAAACCCAATACATGAAGTTAAATACACTGTAGGACAAAAATGGAAATGTTAATTAATACTTTATCATTTAGGGGAGGAAGGCTGGATAGTGCAATCTGACACACAGTAAGCCCTCAGGACCTCCCATGGCTGCTGTCTCTTTACTCTCATTCTCCTGCGCTGCAAATATTAACATGCATCTTCCTGTAAAGTGTGCTCATCCAGGCTAAGGCTGCATCCTTCTTGCCCTGTACACCCAGTACCAAGCAGAGTATGACACCCAGGACATCCTCAATAGGAACACGGTGACAAAACATGGTCTGGAGTAGACAAGTTTCTGGAAAGGCAGAAATGTGAGCACAATTTGTTCCCTAAGGTTATCAAGTTACCCACATAAAGCTAAGCATACTCCATAGGAGGCACATGAATCAGACAAGAGGGGAGGACTCCAGCCCAGCTTTCACCCACCATTCATGCAGCAGTTCACTTTTCTAAACCTCAGTTCCTTGTCTGGTAAGGTGATTGTTATGATAACCAGATAAGTCTGTGCTGGTTGCATTTTTAAAAACTACCTGGGTGCTACATACCAATTCTTATTAAAGCAAATATGATTGCATGGGATCTCCTAAAAGCTAACTCATCAAGCCACTTCAAATAAGAGAAGTCAGCCCAAACCACACTGATAAAATCTATTACTTTTAGAGGACAGGAATCTCTCAATCAGATCATGAAACTCTTTCCATCCTTATTAGCATTCACTGCATAATTACTAAACTTCTGAGGGTTTTACCATGTGCCAGCAACACTGCCAAGCAGTCTCTGTGGATTATCTCACGGGGCAAAGCCCTAGTCCGGTTCTACCACTCATAAGTCTACATCCCTGGGAAAGTTGCAATCACTGTTTCTCCTTCTCCCATGTCTTTATAAAGCAGATAACAACTACCTGTCTACCTCAAAGAACTGAAATAAGCACCAGAGGTAGCATCAGGAAAACTGGGAAAACAATAAAGGACTACACATATCTAGTCTGTTTTACTGAACAAAGGACTATTCACTGGTAAGACAATCATAATTCTCTCATAATTCATCTACCTGCTACAGTTGTATTTCCTTATTTGGAAAGGCTCCAATTTACAACTGCACTTGGATTTTTTCCAAAACATATACAGGTGTAACATCTTGCCTTTTCAGTTACATAGAAAAACTATATATGTGTACATGTTATATATGTGCATGAGCATTAATATATAATAGCATTTAAGGGGAAGACAGAAAGAAAAGAAAAAGTTTAAGTAAGAAAGTATTAATCATGAAACAAAATCACTCAAAGTATGATTCTCTTCTCTTACTACTCAAATTGCCTAAGATGCCCCTGGCATTTTATGGCTAGTGTTAAGGCATGTTATTTTAAAACCAATTTCAGGAAACTTATAGATGAATATATAAGAAGTAAGGGATCAAAAAGAATGAATATGAATCAAATTTTCCTGAATATAAAATCACTAATAGCTTTATAGAGCAAATAGAAATTCCAAAATACCAAGTTAGGGATTCCCAACTGTCAGAGGGAGCTATGAAAATACTTATTATGTACCTCTAAATGTATTTGTGTTAGGCACTATAGAAATCCTGTGGGGGGGGGGTAAAAAGCTAAAACCCATGTAAGTCTTTGAAATGACCATAAACTAGAATACAGCAACATAATGGACATTTTTAATTTATACATTTATCATGTAAATCATAGTATCACTACAGATATTTGAGTCAGAAAATTATGTTACAGAGTGCTATCCTGCATATGGCAGACCATTTAGTAGCATCCCTGGCTACAAAGGCATCAAATTCTAAAAGCATGCATCCACCTACAGTGTGTGTGACAATGAAAAGTGTCTCCTGACATTAACAAGATATCCTCTGGGGTGAAAACAAATCTCCAGAAAGTAACCCACATGAGCATTATTTTCCCTTCCTTTCTGCTATCTTATGTCTACAGAATCTTCTGGTCAGATCTTGAAATAAAGGAGAATCTGTTGTTGTTGACTACAACTTCACCTTAAATCAGTATTTATTTCCTAGGAGATTCAATGGTTTAATCACATTACAAGATTATTTCCATATATCCTTATAACAAATTTTTATCTGTCATTAACAACTTATGCCAAAAGGCATAATTTTCACCATATTTTCAAATTTCATAGAATGAGACCAATATAAATGCATGCAACAAAAAAGCACACACAAGACATGACAGCCACATATAAAGCATCTCACTAAAAATACACTGACAGGTGTTAGTGTTAAATGCCAACTAAAAGGCAAGCTACAGGACTGGAGGTGTGGCTCAGTGACAAAGCGTTTATTTAACATGCACAAGGCCCTGGGTTCAATCCCCAGCAAAAACAAACAACCAAAAAAAAAAAAAGCAAGCCAGAATTGAATTGCCTAAGAACTTGAAATACATTGCCTACTTCTCTTTAAATAGGTCCTAACCAAATAGAAAAGAAAAGCATTTACATTGTAGGCAATTAGTTTTCAATTACACGATGTTGAATAATAATAATGCTTTTCTAGGAAAATACAACTGGTTTAACATTGTACATATGTTCAGAGAAAGATCATTGAGCATAAACATGAAACATGTTGTAGATTAAAAGCCTACATGTAATCTATTTGAATTTCCATTTTATTTTCATTGCAGAGAACAACTCAAGGAAAGCATTGCTGATAAAAAAAATAATAAAAAAAAAACAATCCTATATGTCAGATTTTACTTCAACTGGTCTAAAACACCCTTGAGTTTTCTAAAGACACATTATTTCCCATTATTAGACAAGTCATGCACTATTCATCAGTCTCAATTTACAGATTATCTTGCTTTTTTATGTGTAGCCTTCTTGGCACTAAACTGCATAGGGACCAGCCTTTAAAACAAACACTGTCCCAGCCAAACAATAATCTTGGAATTGTCTACAGGAAGCATTTGCTGCTGCTAGCTATAGTTCACAAAAATCCTGTTTGTTGTTTATTTTTGGTGCTGGGGATCAAATCCAGGGCCATATCCATGCTAGGAATGCATTCTACCACTGAGTTCTACCCTCAGTCAAAGGTTTCCTTTTAGCCACATAACATTCCCTACACTAAGGAGGAACATGTAGTCAGTGAGGTGGTTAGGTATGTTTACTTGCCCACCAACTATTTGCATTCTGGGTATTTGTAACCCCTTCCAGAAAAATAACTCTTCCTGAGACTTCCTTATGTTATAATATCATATGTAATTTACAAATGAAAATTCTTTCTGAAAGTTATTGAAAATTCTTGAAGCTGCAAAGAGATTTTTAATCAAGTGAAAACAGCTTTCCCACAATGAACTGGGAAGAGCAGATGCTTAACTGTCATGCTGAAGACTGTGGTTCACTCTCACAGATAAAAACGTTTTTGAGCACATAAGGATCTGGATAGGGGATAACCTGTTTTACATGGCACATGAAAACATACTGAGATCCTGATTTTTAAAATCAGTGGCTAAGAAGTACTTATAATAAGCTGAAGCTTGAAGAAATGGTAATCATGGTAGCATAACAAGATTTATGGACTATCAAAATTCTCAAAAGTTATCAAAAGTAGCAATTCTTAGACATGAAATAAATCCTGGTAGGAGAAGACATTCTGCACATTAAACTATCTGACATCCTTAAACTTTATTCCTCTTGCTCCAAAACTAGTAACAAAAAGTTACAGAAAGTTTGGTGGAAAATATAAGATATAACCATCTGGTGATTTTGTACTAAGAATGAATGACTTACTTTTAAGTTTCAGTTATTCTAGAAATAGAAAAAAATCTGGAAAGTTAGTTTTATAATATGTTATCATGTCTACCAAATAAGTAGAATTAAACATCAGTGGACAAAAACCGAGAATTAGTTTTAAATACAGTCTTTGGAAAAATAATTGAAAACTATCAAAGTTTTAGTTTTTGCAATTTTGGAAGTCCAGTTTTACACTACACATAGCCATGTTATAACTCTCTACCCTGATTAGGAATCTTGAACATATTTCTATGTACTCTAATGGACGATCAATGCCACTCAACTTCCCCACTAACAAAGCTTCCCGTGAGCTGAGTATATGAATTATGGCAATTGCAGGCATTCTAATCTTGAGTGCATACTATATTTTTCCATCACAGACTTTCTAAAATGTAGTTGTTTGAGTTTCAACAACCAGAAATCAGAAACGTAGTTTATCTGGCAATCAAATACCAAAATGATCTTAGACAAGTGTTCTTATTACTTTTGAGCAACTCACTAAATTTGAAAAACAGAAAAGGAGATGGAGCTAATTTTAAATTTTTCAATACAACAGATATTATACTGTTGAGTACAGCACTTCATGCAATAGGCGCTCAGACACAGAAATATTACCATTAGGTTGCAAAGTTAATTTTTAAAAACTTCCCATTTTAAAATCTCATGCACTGCATACAACACCCCCATTTAGTGACATGCCAGGACAGAAATGCAATGGTAAATTACAAACAACAAGCAATATGCACAGATTTATTTTTAACGTGAACCACAAAACTTACCCATTCTCACCATAAATCTTTTGAAAGAGTCTAAGAAAC
The DNA here is from genome assembly GCF_964194105.1 of Spermophilus citellus. Classification (NCBI taxonomy): domain Eukaryota; kingdom Metazoa; phylum Chordata; class Mammalia; order Rodentia; family Sciuridae; genus Spermophilus; species Spermophilus citellus. The sequence continues at coordinate 69,356,427 of NC_138182.1, read as the reverse complement.
CAGAAAACCAAAAATTAAAAAAAAAAGTAACTTTTGCCAATTTTGTTAGTTTCTAATTGTTTAACAACTTTAACATGTCTAACTGAAGATGGGCAAATCTCAAAAGGTTGCTTCCTCAGCAATATTCTTGATCATGTACCAAGTTCTCATCAATCTCATATCTCAAGAAGCTAAGATTAAGCATAATACAGGCTTAACTTACTAAGCAAACAAATCCATAGGAAAAGGCCTCCATTGTCAAGAGCTGACAAGTTAGATTTAGTCTACTAATTTAACTAAGCCTAATCAGATTTGTCCATCCCTAAATTCAACAAACAACAATTCAAAAAACAAACAAGTCGCCTAACACATAGATTATTGCCAAAATGGCCACAACTGCATACATGTAAAATTCAGCAGACAGTAGATAACATTCATGCATTTTAACAAAGTTTGAACTGAAGTTTAAGTTATAAATAAAAATATCACAAACTGATAGTCCAAGAAACCTAGGTCAAAAGCAAAAGTCAAGTTAAATGAAATTTGCAATGCCATATTTTAAGGGAAATCTTTACTTCAAAAAGGCAGACATTCCAAATTATGAGAAAAACATGTAGAACCAAATGACACTAGACTACTACAGAAATGCCTGGACATGGAAATAAAAGTCTGTAAATATAATTGGAAAACATTTTTAGGAAACTTCATATTGCAGAGTACCACAGACTTATAGCTAAAGGTAAGATGTATGTATACACCTTCTTAAATATGCCTAAGAGATGTGCAAATATGGAACTGCACTTTTTCTACAAAATTACAAGTTTCTTAGAGCAAATATATATATATATATATATATATATATATATATATATATATATATATATATTTAACACAATGCTTCAAAATAGCACACATCATGCTGTTTTGTACAAGAAAAGTTACACAAGACCATCCATTACAAGCCAAATCCTTGCAGAAACACACTCTGACCTCTCAACCATCAGTCGTTTCTTGTGCCTAAGTCGGCTAGCCTCCCGGATGGCCTCCCACTTCTGTAAGTCAGCCTCACTGCAGGGGCCAGGGGTAAAACTTATGGGAGGCACTGTAGTTCCCAGTTTCCAAGACTGGATCTTCCGAATCAACATGTCGTCTTTCTTCTGCCGATATGAAGGAACTAATATTCTACAGCTGCTACTTTTTTCTTTTGATGGGCACGTCCTTTCAAGTACACAGAGAAATTTTGCTTGAATTTCTGGAGGCAGAGTCCAGGGTTCAGGAAAAGGGACTGGCTGGTATCTATCTGGGGCCCCAGACAGAGGCACTTCTTTCTTCTGTGCTGGAATTCGGCGAACAATCATGTCATCTTTTTCTAAATCTGGAAGTACAAGTTCACCTTCTCTACACTGCAAAATTATATCTCGCTCCACAGAATCATCTTGCTCAGAGAACCTTCCAAAGTCTTCAAAAGCTCGGAGGACATATGGATTCGCATGGAAAGCTCCAGTCTTTCTCACAAAGAAATCATCATTTTCTAAGTCGGGATCCAGAGTTGGCATCTCAAAGTCATCTCCCCTATAGCCTGGTGCATGAGAGAGATTCTTTCTGCGGGTTATGAGCCTTGGTCCAGAAGTGGGATCAATTTTGATATTTGTTTCAGAAGACAAGATGTCATCAGAGTATGTTTGGAGGGCCTGAAGTAATAAAAACTGACTGAAGCACAGAAAAGAAAAAGGAAGGGAGAAGCTTATTAAGTTTGAAGAGAAAAGGTAATTAGGTAGTAGAGAGTTTCCATGGGTGAATTATTTTAGTGACTGGGGAGGGACTCTTGCAAGGAAGACAGACTAGCATTTAATGCCATCACTCATGACATTCCTGGGTACCATTTAAAGAAACAAGAGCAGGGTATACTTCCCTGCTGGGCACTATCAAGGCCAGGTGATGGGCCTAGGCCTAGAACTCAGATTGGGTACACCTTACACACACACACCACACACACACACACACACACACACACACACACATACACACACACACACTCCTTTGTGCCCAATTCTTCATTCTATTAGAATGGCCTAATATTCTCACTAGAGAAGAGAGAATAACTTTGGAAAGTTTCAAGAGTTGGTCACCATGTACTTTATGCAATAGATACAGGTAAGAATGAAAAGAAAAAATTAATTGCTCTTAAGTTTTATAAAAGAACATGATGAATTTTTTTTTCATTCTCCCATAAGACTTACCCTTCCCAGTCTCTAAAGTTATTTCCTTTCTCCACATCTCCATACACAGCACAACTGTAAAATTAGGTAATCTTTTGGAAAGCCTTTTTGGAATGGCTTTCCAAAAGAACTATGTCACATGTAAATAATATACTCTCTGAAACATTATTGTGCTAATAAAGAACATTAAATCCTACAGATTTCCAAGCTTACATGCTCACACAGAAAGCAATATGTTATAGGTTATGCTTTTGTACTACATATATTAAGTTTCCAAGATTGAGCATAGTCAGGTCCCAGGTTAATGTAGCAGAAGTAGGCAGCAGCAGGTATCTGATGCCAGATCCCCAAGCAGACTCAGGCGACAGCTGCACCTGGGCTCCTCTGAGACTCCACTGCTTTTCCTCGCTGTGTGCGTGTCCGGTAATTTTATGGCCTGTTGAGTAGCTAGTTCCAGCAAGAGTGAAGATCTCTGGCAGTTGCCATCTAGCCTACACTGTTCTCTCTGTATTCTACTAAAAATGGTTGAACCCGAGTCCTCATCCTCAGAGTCTGAATTCCTTCTATTGTAAAGTGACATGGAGAAAAGAAGGAGGGAGAGAAGAAAAGAATTGACTACTGAAATTAATGTCAAGCTATGACTACATACAGGAGAGCTTTTTAAGATCCAGATTCTAAAGTTTAAATTTGAACACATGTTTTCAATTTTAGAAGTTCTACAGATGTTAGAGGGAAAATTAGATTTTCTCCATCTCTCACACACACACACAAAAAAAAAAACAATGCACAAAGAATGCAAAGGTCAGGGTAAGGAATGAACACTGGAAGGACAGAAACACGCATAAAGACAAACCTGAATCCCTGAAATTCTTTATACCACGGTTTAGAGGTTTCCCTTTTTATTCTTTTCCAGTTCACATCTTCTGGAATCCAACATTTGGGAAGAAACTGATCAAAAGAATTCCCTGGATTTGGCATGACTGGACTTAGCTTTCGCACATACAGATCATCCTTGACAATGTTGGGTAACCTTGTTGGTTTTTCTTCTTCCTCTTCCAAGTAATGAGAGGAGTTTGAAGGTTCTCGGCCTGCTGCCCAATTCTCTGCATTGGTGCTCCCAGTTCTCCTCTGGTTACTGTTCAAAACATCCAACCAGGTTAAGATACCGCACGAGCAATCTGAACCAGAGCACATAAGGCACGCATTCAACCTCACAGTTTACAGCAGTGTGAAGAAAGCAAAGTAACTCCCACTGTTGTCACCACAGTTCCTAGAACAAAGTTAAGGTGCCATCTCATCCTAGTTAGAGAACAGCCAGATACACACGGCTAAGGACACTTAATTAGATGTTAAAAGAAAGACAAATTGCAGTTTGGAATGACTTTCTGAATTAAATCAACGGCATGACAGATATCCAGATCCAGGACAAATACATTTCTGACCTTGTCAGTGTGTGTAGCCCAAAGGCTAATGTATCAGGAGAAAATATATGCAGACCAGAGTGGAGAGAGGTGGTTTTCGAAATGAAACTCAGGGGCCTCTTTTTCACTTGGAATCTGCGGTTGGCTAAGTCATCCAAAATCACGTCAGGCAACCTTCGTTCATCCTCAGTATCTGAACCACTTTCAGAACCACACACCTCCTTACAGGAAGCTGGATATGAAAAATCACACTCTGCTCTGCTAATTTGATGGGGAAATAAAGGATTCTTTTCACGTCCACTAAGATCAACAAAAAAAATGGAAGAAAACACGGCAGCTCACAATGAACAATATTAGTCATCCAGTGCATTGAAAATACCAATAAACTGAAGGCACACACCTAAATAAGACCTAGCAGATCATATGCTGACACATGTTAACAGAACAAATATCTTCAATATATATATGACTAAAAACAGGTATAAAAAATTCTCATTATTGAAATTCATTATCTCTGAAATACATTTTAAGAACCATTCTTAAATACCACTCAAATTCACAAAGCTTAAAGAACTCCACCATCACATCACATTCCAGTACCTTGAAAATGTCCCATCTGCCTCTGTGTAGACGGGACTTGCCCAGCTTCTTCTGTTATCCTCATTTTTGTCTGGCCTTTTCTTCCTCAACGGTGCTGGCACATAGGATGGCTGTCTACTTTTGTTGGGTAAAAAACGATTGAATGGTAAAGCAGATTTTGGTTCAATAGCTGAAATCCTTCGATAGGACATATCATCTTTGTTAAAATCCTGCATTTTGAATGTAAATTCCAAATCTGTGTCACTTTCGCAACCTATAAAACAAAGCACAAGAATTTGTTTTATTCTTCAGATTATTCACTTTATTAAAACCCCTCAGCCTGTCTGCTCTATCTTTCCCTTGGAAACCCAGTGCTGCTACTGTGGGAAATATTTTTAGAACTTGTCATGAAGTTGTGATAAGATCCATTAGGAGGAACTTGCTTTGCATATTGAAGGCATATGCAGTACATTCTTCTGCTGTCGCACATTCTAAGCAGAAAAAGTCCCTATTCACTGCTGAGCCCCTCCTTCCCAATCATCTTTGCCTCCAGGATCTTTCATCAAATTTGTCAAAGTAATACATGTGAATAAAACCTAGCAGGAAAGTTGCAGGTGCTTACAATGAGATACAAAAGAAATTCTAGGGAAACTAATTTAAAATTAAAGCACACATCTTTCCAATGTATGTGAGGAGAGAAAAGGGGAGAAGGAATAGAAGTAAAAATACACAAGATAGTGAAGGAGCATGACGAATCCTTATGAGACCCCTATGAATACAAGAGAGGATGGACTGGGTGACATCTAAAGTCCCCACAGAATCTCAGGTCATATGCAAATGAGAGCACAGAACTTATGCTACTTCTTGTGACCATGGAAATTACAGTGAGAGTCTCCTATTTTCTTCAAAATTATTTAAAAAGAAACTCAGAAGGATACCCTTTAATACATCTCAAGTTCAGATAAATATATATAATATACCTTCTTTAAAAAAGAACATAAACCTGCTCTTTTAAAAGCACAGAAAAAAAAAAAAAGAGAGGATAGAACAGTACAGATTCAGAAGTCTCTTTCCTGCTTTCTTTTCATTCTGCCTGGAGAACATTTGTAAAGATGGTTTTCAAGTGTTGCTTCCCACCAGGGTCCCCTCCCAAGACTGGCTAAGCACAGCACCCATATCTCCAGGCTCGCCCATGCACAGCAGCAGAGGTTAGCCAAAACTAAAGGCAGTCTACTCTCCTCTTCCTGCCCAGCAGAAATCTACAGTGAATAACTCTGAGAATAGTCCACAGGAAATGGTTACAGCTGTGACAAAGGCACAGGGTAAGGGAAATGAAAAGGAAGAATGCAAGGCAGCTATGCCCAAGAGGGTCAGCCAATAATCTGATGCCTTTTTTACTACTTCCTTTAAGAAAAAAAAAGACATTTCTCTCATTTTAAAAATGTGTGCCAATGAATCCTACTAAAATATACATGTGAAAATTTAAAATCACAGGCTATTCTACTTTTGAATTTTTTAAGTTAAAATCTTTTTTTAGCTCAGTTCAGTGTTCTGCAGAGTTTTCATTTGCCTAAATATCATCTTGATGTAAGTTTTCATACAAAACTAGGAAATTTTACTTTGCAATTCTTATCCTAAAAATATCCCAAATTTTGGTGACCATCAACTACAATCTGGTGGGTAGCAGAATTTTAATAAACCAATCTCAGAAATGGTTTCTTATCTTGGTACTCCCCTCTACCTACTAAAGTGTGAAGGCCAAGACCTCCAAGCTCTATAAGCAAGATTTGTCCGCAACACATTTCAGCAATAAGGAAGGTGACTGCAGACCTCTGCTTTGGGTTACACACACCTGACTAAAGAAAAGGACCTAGATCCTACACTAGTGCCCACCACACTGTAAGGACTGAAGTCTGGATATGCCCACAAGCCCCTTTTATTCTTCACTGACCAGATGCAAATTTAAATACTGCGTTTTGCAGGTTTTCCAGTCATGACAAAGTAATCTAGTGGGTTGCGAACTTTAGCCTCAGCATTTATAATTTTAATCATTCAGATGCATTATAAACTTCAATTTATTTCCTTAAAGGTATTATAATCATCATCTGGGTTATAAAAACGTCACACCTAGACAGCAAACGGCCAACAATGCACTAATAATTATAAATGTTAACTGCTTAAATAGCCACTCACATTTTTTAAATACTACTTACTACTACTACTATTACCATTACCACAACTCCTTTAAGTGCTAAAGAATTTAGTTTTTGTTCCCATGCTTAATTTTTGAAAAACGAATTCATTTGATGTAGAGTTGGAAAGTTTTCATAATAAAATCTTAGAAAAAAACATTTACAATATAAAATAATATTCATAACAAACAAGCAAAGTGAAATCCTTAACAACTGAGCATAAATTCCCAGACAGAATTCAACCCTTCATCATCATGATAGTGGAAGCACAAAAATATCTTAAAAGAAAAAAAAAATGTTGGTGCAGTATTGGAGATTGAATCTAGAGCCTCAGCACTGAGATTCATTTTCCCAGCATTTTAAGAAATTTTACTTGTAGTTTCCAGTAGTCAATTCAGAGTAGCTAAGTATTTAGTCAGAAATTGCTGACACTAACTAGTAGCCACAGGAATAAGACATGCATTTAAATAACTGATTTGACCATAAGCTTAGAATTTTGCAAGAAGGTCCCTTCCACAACAGAAAGACTGCATTACCACTGCTCCTTTTATGCCTTCTCTGTCCTGGGTTAGCTCTGACCCTGACATGACCAAGAGATAGATATTCTCTCCCACCACATTAGGTACTCTAAACAGGAGCCTAAAAATCTATCGAAATATAATTATTAAAATATTTCTGTTTTTTCCTTGAGTTTTTAATCCTTTCTAGTAAAGTAAAAGAAAGAAAGAAAATTACTCAGCAATGAAACCAGACTTTTTTGCAGAATCTTATTTATGTTCTTCTTTGATGTTTAACTATATTATATCAGCTGATAGGCCTCATATTATTAGGCCTGGAACAAATTATTGCTGACAAAACGAATCATAGGAAGCTGTCTCCTCACAGTCCTGTCCAAAAACTGCAGAAAAAATTGGAAACTATTAACACTATGAGGAAAAGAAAAATTATGAAACCCCAAATATATTTAAGACTTTCTTAACATTTACTTCTGGTGAAATTTTTGCCTAGTTTTATTCTGTTTTCCCACTCCTGTTCCAGTTTTTTAAATAATAATTTGACAGCCAAAAACATATCTCACCTTCACGTCCTCCTCTCAATGTGATATCTGAGGAGCAGCTGGTCAATGATCTGGACCCCAAAGAGTCTAAGCTTTCAAAGGAATCTTCCCTCTTCTGGCTGCCTGGAGGAGCAGGAAATTCTCCTCGGTCAGAACACCAGATATCACCGTAGCCACTGTCCCGGCCACTTCTTTTCAGGCAGCTGGAGTCTTCAAGTGCCTAAAAAAACATTTTATAAAAAACAGTAAGCTTGGGCTGGGGTTGTAGCTCAGTGGTAGAATGCTCAACTCACATGTGGAAGGCACTGGAGTCAATCCTCAGCACATAAAAATAAAATAAAGTTATTTTAAAAAAATAGTAAGCTAGTATGAACTTCCAAAAACATAAATGTTTTGCTTCTTTGCTAGATAAGGCAATGTGATTTACCTATTGAACATAAGAAAAGAGCTGATAAAAATCAGAATATACATTGTAATTTTATGACCTCTGAAGTATTCCCAGGCCCTGTCTTAAACCTAAGAGTTGCTTTATTGGTAGGAACAGCTAGACATTCACGATGTCTTTGTGATTCCTTTTTTAAATCGCCTTTTATGTATGTGATAATGTAGAGCAGAGGCTAAAACATTGCTCTAATGGTTGAATGAGGAAAGAGAAAGAAGGACCCAACATTGGGGTCAGGGATTCTTTTCCGCTGTGTGGAAGGCCCTTATTGAAACGTGGATCAATACTGTTACTCAAAGTTTTGTCTTAGTTATTGCACCTGACTTTTGCCAAGTTGTGCCTTTTCTTCTGGAATTGTAAGTAAACACAGTCATAGCACCTGTTTATACTATGACACAGATATTGTTACAGTGAACATACCAGTGGCTCTCACTGCTGAGCTCACAGCCCCTAGTGAATGTGTGATGGATGGAGAAACCCCTGTACGATCTGCTGATGCTGTCTGCCTCTTGAAAAATAAATTTTGAATCCCCCCCCCCAAAAAAAGAATAGACATCTGTAACATTTTCCCCCACAACTAATATGATAAGGAAGTATTAGATGTTTAATGTGATGATTAGGAGGCATTTGACATTATTTAATAAAGTAGTATGATCCATTAAAAATAAGGAAGAGGGTATAGTTTAATGAACAAAAGTTCATTAAAACAACACTGAAACACTGAAGTCAATGATTATTTACAGTTCTCTGACAATAAACATGAAAGGAGTCAAAGAGAAAAACCAATTTTAATTTAAAAATCCAAATGGAGATAAGTCAGTAAAATTATTCAGTCTATCTCCAGGAAATATTTTGGGTGATTATGGTAAACATAAAAGAATTAATAAAGTTCTTTAAGTGCATTCACCACCCTCAACCCAAAATAGCTAAAGGGGGGAAAAAACAAGAACTATGGCTCTACAGTATCACATGCACAAAAAGAGATTTAAAAAAAGGAATCACAAGGCTGAATGTTTTCTCTGATAAGTGGATGCTAATCCATAATGGGATGAGTGGAGGAACTTTGGATTGGCCAAAGGGAAGGGAGGGGAGGGGAAAATGGGATAGGAAAGATGATAGAATGAGACTGATATCATTACCCTAGGTACATGTATGATTGCATGAATGATGTGACCCTATTTTGTGTACAACCAGAGAAGTGAAAAATTGTGCTCCATTTGTGTACAATGAGCATTCTGATGTTATATATTAACTGATTTAAATAAATAAATAAATGGTTTAGGACAAATAAATAAATAGGAATCACAAAGACATTGTTAATGTCTAGCTGTGCCCACATCAGAGAATTCACTTATTTTCACCAATAATAAAACCTAGATTTGAGGTACTGGCAGCTAGGTTGTCTCGCTTGCTGAGTCAAGGGAAGCATACTTATTCACAAACATGTAAGACTTATCTCCCAGCCAGGTGTGGTGGTACATGCCATCCCAGGAAGCTCAGGAGGCTGAGACAGGAGGATCACAAGTTCAAAGCCTGCCTCAGCAACAGTGAGGTGCTAAGTATCTTAGACCCTGTCTCTAAATAAAATACAAAAAAAGGGCTGGGGATGTGGCTCCATGTTCGAGTGCCCCTGAGTTCAATCCCTGGTATGCAACCTCCCCCACAATACCCAAAAGACTTATCTTCCTTGGAACTAAATTAAACATTGGTTTGGCTCATCTAAGAGATAGAAATATGACAAATATTGTAACCTATAGGTTTGTAAATTATACAGAACCTAATCAAAATAACCATTTTTAATTAACACTTATAAAATTTAATGGTAAAATACAACTGGGTATTTTAAATATGGATTTAACTTAAGTAAAATTTATAAAGTTCTTAGCATAGTCCTGACACTGCAATCAATGAATACCTAGCAATTACAATTTTTAAATATGGTAAAGGTAATTTTGTCATTATAGTAAAAAAAAAAAAATCAGTGATATTACTTACAGATATTACTTACTAATAGTTTAAAGAACCTAGGAATAACTAACAACCAAATGTAACATATGAATCTTGAGTAAATCACAATTCATATTAAAGAAAAGAGACTATGAAAAACAGAAGACAATTGGGAAATTTAATATGTCCTTGATAATAAATAATGGGGAATATTTATGAGATTTCTTAAATATATACATTGTGGCTATACAGAAGAATATTCTCAGGAGATGCATACTGAATATTTTGGGATGAGATATTTCCGAAATTAAGATGGTTACTTTAAAAACATAGATGGGTGGGTAGATAAGCCAATATAAAAATCTTTAATAATTGAGTCAGATGATGATTACCTGGGCATCTGTCATATTACTTTTTCAACATGAAAAAGGTGAAAATGTATAAAAGAATAATTAGCAGCTGGCTCAGGCATGTTTTTGACTAATAATAGAACGATGAATTTCTGGATCAAATGTTTGACAAGTGTTTAAAACGCCAATAAGGGTCTAGTTGATTTAAGAGAGATTTCATAAGCTTTAGACCAGGAATCCTGGCACGAGTTCCCATCCTGTCATGAAAACGCCAGCACCTACCTTATACCCTGCCCCCAAGAAGATGGGGAAATGAGGCCTAGTGTTGGTACCAGAATGTTTCACAAAATATGAGAGTAACCACTGTAAAGTAAATCTTCAGATCCATCAAGGTCTTTGTTTGGCTGTACTGGGCATTCTACCCACTGAGTTCTACCCCCAGTGTATTTTTTTCCCCCTTGAGATAAGGTCTCATTAAGTTGCCCAGGCTGGCTCTGAACTTGCAATCCTTCTGCTTCAGCCTCCTGAGTAACTGGGATTACAGGCACACACCAACAAGCATGGCTTCATCAGTTTTTTTTTTTTTTTTTAACACATACTTTGAAACCTAAGAGCTAACATGCCAAGATGAAATTTAACATCATAAAGTTAAAGCTATTGATGATGGGCTACCATAGTTAAAAGACAACCTGAGTATGACCCTGGAGTTTGACTGTTTTGTTTTAAACCATTTTGTTTGTTTCTTTGTTTTTGTGGTACTGGCGATTGAACTCATGGCTTGGTTCTAAGCAGGCAATATGTCATTGAGCTACATTCCCAGCCCTTGAAGCTTGGTTTTTGAGGATTTCACCCTGACAAGTCCCCAAAATGAGTCACCTTCAGTTATGACACTAGCACAAGTATTACACCAAGTATTTTTTAATTGATACAATGGACTGGCCTTAAGCACTATCTAGATGGAACAGAATGAATGTAAAACAGGTGACATGATCACATGCCTCTCATGCCTATTCCCACTTAGTAAGAGTGGAATAACAGAACCACAGCTATCTACCAAAACTTTTTTGACCACTCTGACAGAAACTGGTAACAGGAAACAGCATTTAATGAAGCATTCCTAGCATAAACACTATATTAAGATTATTCAACCCGAGTCAGATTGTCATAAAAAGTTAAAGAGCATTACTTCATGGGCTGAAGTTCCACGTCATTCTTTTTTTTTTTTTTTTTTTTTTTTTGAGAGAGAGAGAGAGAGAGGAGGAGGAGGAGGAGGGAGAGAGAGAGAGAATTTTTAATATTTATTATTTAGTTTTTGGCAGACACATCATCTTTGTTTGTATGTGGTGTTGAGGATGGAACCCGGGCCGCACGCATGCCATGCAAGCGTGCTACCGCTTGAGCCACATCCCCAGCCTCCATGTCATTTTTAATTGAAAGTTTCCTTAGCTGAAATAATTATAAAGCAAGGCTCTCCCTGTGCCCAAAGCCGAGAACTGAAAAATAAATATTAAAAATTCTCTCTCTCTCTCTCTCCCCTCTCTCACTCTCTCTTTAAAAAAAAAAAAATTTATTATGTTTTTTTACAAAGTGTCAGAGACTAATTTTAAAAATGCCTTACTAATAGAGCATCATTTAATCATCAGAAAGACCCCTAAAGCATCTACTCTTAATGTTTTATTTATTTTGACTACATATTTTCTTCTGACCCCTATCAGTTCCCCTAAATAAATATCCCACAAAGAAATTAGTTTTCCACTTGGGCCTTTTATAAATGAAGTCTTGGCAGAACAACTGTCAGTCTTGGCACTTGATTCTTCTCAAACAAACCTTAAACATTCAAAAGGCTGTCACACAGGTTCCCGGATATGAAGGAATAGAAATGTGTGTAAAACCAAAGATTCTAACGTTAAAACCTTATCAAGTTTCACTTAGCATTCACTACTCTTTTGGAAATAAAGGCAGTATGGTGATACTGGAATACGGACATTAGTGATAATTAATTGCCCAAGAATACATTAATATAAAGAAATTTACTTCCATTAATTTTAATTGTCCTGGAAATGCCTTTCTGCTGCAGGCTAAATTCATAATGAGCATAGAAATAAGTTATACAATATGTAAGAAAGAAAGTAAATGTGCATGTCATCAAACTACCTAAAATTAAGAGAGAAATTTATGCCTCAAAAAGTGCTCTGGAATAGGCTCACTGACTCTTGGTGGTAGTATATAAAGCCAGCAAAGACTAACAATCCTTTCTACTCAGCCCAGTCTAGAGCAAACACATCCCACCATTATTTGTCAGAGGGGAGGAAGAGAAGCAAAAGAAAGGAGGAGGAGGAGGAGAAAGTGATAGTGTTAGCTGTAGCAGTCATTTTATACAGATGTAGTTTCCTTACCTTAGTCAGAGCTTGTCCTAAAAGCTTCTCGAATGCTTTCAAATTAAGATAGGGACCACTGTAGTAGGGGTTATTTTGTGTTTTTCTTCCCAGCCAGTACAATGTTATCAAAACCTTTGAAAAAAAAATTCATGAACAAATCAGTCTATTTAGTAAGCTCAATTCAGGTGAATACTCAAGATAAAGGATAGCTCATATTACTACTCTATGGTTGAAAGTCCAACTCCCTTAAATTTATGGGAAGGGAAAGGTTCATTGAAAATCTTAATTATAGTGTGGCACAGTGATGCATGCCTGTAATCCCGGTGGCTCAGAAGGCTGAGGCAGGAGGATCATGATTTCAAAGCCAGCCTTAGCAAACACTGAGGTGCTAAACAACTCAGTGAGACCCTCGCTCTAAATAAAATATAAAATAGAGCTGGGGATGTGGCTCCATGGTCAAGTGCCCAAGAGTTCAATCCCCATAACAAAAAACAAAAAAAAATCTTAATTATTATTGCTATATTATAAAAGGAAACCATAAGAAACTTTTAAATCCATCAATATTTTTTTTCAGCAGCTACAGAATGAACACCTAAAATCAATAATTTTCAGCTTCCGTGATGATACTATGAAGCTTTTTAAAAACAAAGCTTCCACTTTAGACATTCTTCTATGCAGAATACTAAGGACATTATAAGTCTACACTGAACACAGCATCCTTAAACATTATGTATTCCCCTAAAGTCTGTTATGACGGTTTTCTACTTGCTCCCCTAAAAAAATTATAAAATGGGTCTGCCCTTACCACATTAGTAACTTTTAATAACTAGCTTCCAAAATCTAGCCTACTTTCTTATACTATGAAGTCAGAGAATATAAGTTCTAACCATGTACTGCAATACATATATTTAGTTATATTTACAGTTTATGACTGGTGGTTTCCATGTAAAATTTAATTGGAAAAAGGATGCAGAGTATATTTTAGTTCTATTACTTCCCTAAGGATTATCAAAGTAAAAACTATAATGCTTCATTAAATATATCTTACATTTTTCAATCTTCTATCAGTCTCTTCTTGTCTGTAAAGAAAAATAAAATATCTATTAAGTAATATCCATGAACCTTAAATTAATTATAACTAGAAATTCATTTTTATTCTTAAGTTCTATGAATATTAATATCACCTGGTAATTCAGAAATCTTAACAGCACATATTACACATGAGAAAAATTTTCCATGTTTATTGATTTTACCAAATATAACGGTTTTCTATAAAAAGTAATTTTTCTTCATTTTACCCAATATGGTCTTATTTTTAAAATGTTATTTAGATTTTTGCATTCTAATTTTAAACAATATTTAAGTCCAATGGCAGGGGGATCGATGTGTGCTTAGGACAGGAAAATTGGGAAATAAAGAAAAAAAAATCTTAGGAAGATGGAGCGAGGAGAGAAAGCAGGCACATGCTGACATTTCTCCTTCACTGTCCACAAGGTTTTGCACTCAAGTTCCCCACAGTAAATGGCTCAGAGATCATGACCCTAAACATGTTGAAAGTCCAGTTTAGAAAATGGCTATGAACCTCCTCCTGAAAAAAGTCACTAAGAATCATGGGAGTTTGGCTCACTTGTAGGGCATGATATTTAAGGGAGAAGTTAAAAGGAAGTAGAATATCATCTCAATGTGGAAGCAGCAACGATAAACTATGAACAAAGAGTAGGGTCACCCTAAAAGAATGGGCTTTGTGTCAGACACACACAGGATCAATGCGAATTCAGAGACCATAGAAGCCTGAACTAGATGGCCTCTAAAATGGCTTTTCAGCCAAACTACAAGTGATACAACTATAAAATAAAAATACAATTACAAAATAAAATACATTGATAATTGTATACAATTATCAATATGTTTGTAGAAGACATATAACGTGCATTCACAAATATATACGCAGAGGAAAAAAAACAAAGGGGTAAGTTTGGAGTGCACAGAGACAATTATTTAACTTTATCTTTGAAAGAATAAGTGAGGCAACTGTGATTATTTCCTTTCACAGAACAAATAAGAACTTAAGAATAATACACATCTCCCACCCAACCCCAAAAAGCATCTCAACAAAAAATTCATGTTCTCATATAAATACAAACTGGTACAACTATTCACACCCTTAACCCGCTTGGTGATATCTATTTCAGCTAAACACACTGACAATTCACAACCTCGTAATTCCATTTCTAGGTAATTCCATTTCTACAACAAAGCCTCTACTAATTTATCAAAAGTCATATACAAGAATGTTTAGAGCAGCATTATATACAACAGCAAAAACTGGAGAATTCGCTCTTTAAGAGAGCAAGGATTATGGAATACCCACACAATGAGAACAAACAATCTCCAAACTATTTTCAAGTAACTGGTACAATCTCACAAACAACGGGAAGTTAAAAAAAAAAAAAGAAGTCAAGCACAAAAACCATACAGATTATATGAATGAAACAATATAAAATAAAAACCAGGCAAAACAAAGATATGCTATTAGAAGACCAGATAGTGATTATCCTTGTGGGAGAGAGTGGCAGAAGTCATTGGCAGAGTGTGGGGCTATCAGAATGCTAAAAATTTGTAGTTTGCTCTAAAAGCTGGCTACCTATGTGTGTTCAGTTTCTAAATAAATATGTGAATTGTACATTTCCCATATGTATACTTTTCTGAATATATGTCTACTTCAAAAAAAAGTAAATAAATAGAACAAATTTCTTGGCTTGAATGCTCACACTGTCTCTTGAGTAAAAAGAAAATCATCTTGTAAAAATTAATAGCAATTCATTTCGGAAGTAGTTAGTGGAGAAAGTCACAAGAAACTGACAATAAAATAACAGTTATAAACTCATACCCCTTACTAGATTAATGACTAACATACCCAACTAAAATATTAAATTATCCAAAACATGAAAGAATCATCAAAACACAGTACAAAGATGTACTAATCCAAAAGTTGCCCCACTTTTACCATAAGTATATCAGAGTAGAAGGAGCAAAAAGCCCTCTTAAACCCCTGACCTTGGGGGTTCATAACCCACTTCAACCTAATGTATGAAATATGATATGTCAAGAGCTTTGTAATGTTGTGAACAACCAATAAAAAAAAAAAAAAACCCTGACCTCCTTTGCACAGCCCTCAATAAAAGTTTCCAATCCAACAATCTCATCTGCTTAGAGCTATTGGTCATGACACAGCAAGCACTGCAAGTACAGGGTACTGCTTATTGTGTTGTAGACACTCACTATAGCAGTGACTTTGGCATTATTGCCCTCATTCATTTTACCTTCCTTCTAAATATAGGAATTTGCAACATACTCTTGAACACAGTGATACACAGGCCAACCAAATTAGTGCCCTATCACTGAAATGTAATGCCAGGAATTCAAGTAGTCAATGATTTGCTGGAATAAAGAGAGTTCACACTGACACACAACAAATACCCCACTGCATGATATCAGGAATCAGGAGACTCCTTTGCCTGGGATAACCCCGAGGCACAGCCCCAAGGCCTTTTAAATAGAACAAGTGTGAGGGTGGAGAAGCTTAGGGTTAACAAGACAATGTGAGTCAGTCATATTTACTGCACAACCAATCCATCAGAACCAAAAATGAGGTAGTCCTATCATCAGAGTTATTCTCCCATAGCAAATGCATCCATAGTTGACACTGATTAGTACTAGGTTTAAGGAGCAAGGGGTTTAGAGTCAGATCTGGGTCTCTCTGGCTATACCTGAGTTATTTACTTGACTCTCAAAGAATAAGTTTGCTTCTGGATAAACTGGGGCTAATGCCCCCTATTTCAATAGCTAAGGAGGAATATACACAAGTACTTAGTAGAATCCCTAGCCTCCCAAGGAAGAGTTCATCAATAAACAGTTCTCAGAATTGACAGTATGTTACATGACACCAAGGCTCTCTTATTCCCACTCTGCATATAGAGCCTCCTAGTGAAGTCAAGTAGGACCCTGGTATTCAAATTCCAACTTGCCTGCCTAATTCCCATATTTACCCTGACTTTCCCTCCCCCAACCTTGGTTTTTACAACCATCTACTATTCGCATTTATTTTTTATCTTTCTCTCTTCCACCAGAATCCAAAAAGTTTGTGTGGTTTTGTTCACTGCTATCTCCCATGTACCTTAAAACAAGGTATGCCCACTTGAGAAGGAATAAAAATACTTGTTTAAAAGTGCCTAGCACAGTTCATGGCACAAAAGTTCAGGTTAAAAGTGATAGAATAGTTGAGTAATATTTAAAATAATATTCAAAAATGACTACCTTGAATATATTGAAAGCCTTTAGTCTATGCTTGGATCATACATTATTTTTTTTTTAGATTTTTTATTTTGTTTTTTTTAGTTGTAGTTGGACACAATATATCAAACCCAGGGCCTTACAACCCCAGCCCAACTTTTTAGTACTATACTTAATATTTACAAAATAGCAAATATAGCATAGATATACATATATATTTTCTGTTAATGGAATAGTTCTGGCAATCCTTTTGCTATCTGACAAAGGTCCAGAAGACATGTCTATCACAAACCTCTGACCTTTGTGCTTATCAATTTAACCAGCTGCCACGTATCCTAACAGCTAATTGGTAAACTTAAGATCAGGAAACTCTAAGGAAATAGTCTGAGTAGATGCTCTGACTCTCCCCAGAGATGCTATGCTGGGTCCTGCCATCAGGAGGCAGCTCAGCTAAGAGGGCTCTGAGTTCAGCTCTCCTGCAGGTGAAATCTAGATCCAGTCTTGCTAGCTTAGTTTTCCAAAAGCTCAACATCGAAGAACCTAGTCACATCACTTAACTCTGTCCTCAAAGCCACACCTGTAAAACAGGAGCAGTGCTGGCCTCATTGAGTTTCAACAAAAGATTTTAAACGTATTTGACCTAGACAGAAAAAATAAATAATTCATTTCACAACTACCCCCTAATTATACATTTAAATCAAACCACTGGGGGGAAAGGGCAGTGTCAGGAGGTCAATTTCTCCCCTCTTCCCTTAGAAGAGATATTTCTGTGGAACAATTTGTGACATTCTTCCAGGTTATATTTTCCTTGTCCTCTTGCCATGGAAGGCTTTAATCAAGAATAAGAAAATATTTCTAGAATAAGGTCAAGCAAAGGGCAAAGCAAACTGACATGGTATGGCTATCATTTTCTCAACATTGATGTTAGCACCAAACCAGCCTCCCCACCCATCCTTGGTCTACAGTCTGCCCTGACCAAGTACCCTTTAAGTTTTCCAAAAGCCCAACATCTGAGGAAAAAATATATATATCTGCAAATCCAAAAATCTATCCCTCATATCTGACAGTACAGTTTGAGAACAAAGTGTTAATAGGTAAGATTAACATTTACCAGTATGTGCCAGCCAGCTGTGTTCTAGGATTGCACTAAAAATATTTCTAAAAATCTTCAAAGAGCTAACTCTGGACCCACACTCATGCAACTGCCACAGCCTTTCCAGCAGTTTCCTTGGGGGCTGTAGAGACACATGGCTCTTTTCTCAGAGCCAATCACGGCCTGGGAAAGGCCAAGCATTTAAGTGTTCATATATGTTACTTCAAGCCACTCACAGCCAACCTAGCACATCAAGAGCCAGAAGTGACAGGAAAAATGTTTCTCCAAAAAGAGTAAAGCTTCAGAGGATCTGACATGAAATCCCAGTCTCTGTTTCTCTCCCGTGTCTCAGTATGTCTTTTCCAGGGTAGTACAACCTTTGTCATTTGCAACATTGGAAAACCCAATCTTCCCAGGCTCTGCCACAATATCACAAATCCCTAGGAGTTCAATTCCCCATGCTTTAAAATCATCTTTTCTCCCCGTATTCCAACCCCTTCACTGTGCAAGCCAAATTGATCAAGATCAAATATAGTAAATAAGCCAATCCCCCCCGCCCCAAAAAAGGCCAAATGTTCTCTCTGATATGTGGATGCTGAAACAGTAAGGGGAAGGGAGAATAGAAGTTCATTGGATTAGACAAAGGAGAATGAAAGGAAGGGACAGGGGATTGGAATAGGAAAGACAGTAGAACGAACTGGACATAACTTTCCTATGTTCATATATGAATGTTCAGTAAAACTCCACTTCAGGTATAACTGCAAAAATGGGATCCTAATTAGAATAAATTATACTCCATGTACGTATGTCAAAATACACTTTATGGTCATGTATATTTAAAAAGAAAGAAAAAGATTTTTAAAAAGATAAAATAGAGTTCTCTCACTGAATCAGTACATGGAAAACACGTGACTTAAAACTCATCCTGGAATTTCTAATACAGAAGGAATGCTTTTGCCCCAAGTACAGCAGAAGAACAGAAAAGGTGAAAAGTCTGGCTTCATCTGCCATGACTCCAAGCCTCCAGTCCTGCCTTCTGGCTAACAAAGAATATGGAATTCTACAAGGGACTCAGCAAAGTTAACTATGCAGTTCAGTCTTCTCCCTGCTTCTAGAATAACATTAAACCTTGCTTCCTTTGCTCCTCAGAATAACTGAAGCTTATTGAGTATTAGGTCTCCAGCCCTCAACTTCCTGAGGCCACTTCCCAGAGCAAAGCATGGAATCTTCCTAGAGACCGGGCCCTGCCCTGGGTGGCAACAGCTGACCTGGGTGTTGACTCTTGGAAAAGTGGGTTGATATTACAGAAGCTGGGCTCCTCAGATACTTGGTCCCTTTCCAAGTTACTAAGTAATCTCTGCTCTCCAGTTGTTGCTTACACAACTGACCACCTGTTCACAACTTAAAAAAAAAAAATCAAGAAAAGGGGCCATGAATCATGATTTCCTAAATAGCCACAAGAACAAAAATTATAGGACCAGTAACTGGTTTAAATCTGTCAGATATGTATGGGGTAAGGGCAGAGCTATGCACTCAGCAGTGGGAACTGCAGATAACTCAAATCAGATGTCCTTCTGATGAGAGGATAACTCATCTTAAGTCTGTTTTGTGTTGTTAGAACAGAATACTACAGACTGAGTAACTTGGAAAGTAACTTGGAAAGTTCTGAAGGCTGGGAAGTCCAGGGCAAGGGACCTATACCTAGTGAGACAAAGATAGAGCAGAATAGAAGAAGAAGAAAGGGAATGGGACAAAACTCATCCTTTCACTAGGAACCCACTCCTGTGATAGCAGTATTAATCCCTTCATCAGGGCAGAGCCCTAATCAATTCTTAAAAGTCCCACCTCTCAATACTGCTGCACTGAGGATTAACTTTCCAACTCATGAATTTTGGGGAACATGTTCAGACTATAGCAAGTGGCCTTATTTTTATATATGCAACAACACAGCCTATCTCCAAATGGAAGGAAAGTCTAAGAGTTATGAGCAACCCCAGAATATTAAGTGATTTTTTTTAAAACACAGCAAGAAAATTTCTAACTCTACTGTCAAAAAAGGAAGGGGAACTGGGGCATGATAGCATTTGCCTGTAATCCCAGCAGCTTGGGAGGCTGGGGCAGGAGGATTGCAAGTTCAAAGCCAGTCTCAGCAACTCAGTGAGGCCCTAAGCAACTTAGTGAGACCCTGTCCAAAAAATAAAAAATAAAAATGTCTGAGGATGTAGCTCAGTGGTTAAGTGCCCCTAGGTTCAATCCTCAATACCAAAAAGTGAGTCGGGCGGGGAGCTTTTTACTCAAAATGTTGGAATCAATTAGAAATTTAGAAATCTCTTGGGTTAATGACTTCATTTTCTATTAATGGAAGTTCTATTAGTGGAAGCTCATTCTTTGTATTATTTAAAATAGAATAAATACTACCAACTTTGTCTCATTGTCTCAAAGAGCTGTGAATAAAAGAAGCCAGAGATGAATTCTTAGAATACTTCACTCTTTCTTTCATTCTCTCAAAAAAACAAGCTGCATTAAAAGAAAAAAAGAAATTGAAATTCTTCTTCTTTCCCTCCCACCTTCATCCTAAAAATGAAACTGCATTCCATTTGACAACCTTCCAGTTATGCTGGAGATGTATGACTCACAGGTTTAAATCTGCCATTTCTACAAAAATGCAATTTTATCTGATTAGTGTAGAAACCATAAAAAAGAGAATAGAGAAAATAACACCACCCCTAGAGATAATTAGTGAACACAAATATATAAATTTAATTCCTATACTTACCTATGTGAGAAAAAACTCTTGGAAATATAATTTTTTGCCTTGGCAACATAATGCTTATTCCAATCCTGACATGAATAAGCACCCTCTTGTTAAAAATAATTTGCTATTAAATTTCATACCCCTCCCACACACTATAAAAATAGCAGTTTCACTTAAAGGAAAAAAAAAATCCATGTTCATTTTGAAGACACAGCACACAATTCCACTTAAATAATAAAATTAAAGAGCACTGTTCCAGGAGCTGAGTGATGGGTTTTATCTCAAGCTCTCTCAATCAGAGACTTATAATTCTACTTTTTACTTTATGCAATATGTTCACTTTCATTTAAAACCGACTTCACAGTTGAGATTTTTATGCATATCCTGATACATGTTAAATCAGAAACAGAATATATTTAATACAACAACAATGCAGAATTTAGATTCATTTTCTATGAACTGTTTATTAAATGAAGTTAGGACATTCAATCAAATAAAATGTATAGTGGGAGGGGATATCAACCGAAGAAACTTACTCATACTTTTCTCCTTTTGGTAACATGCTAGGTTGCTGCAGCAATGCAAATGGTGGGTTTGGAATATTTTCTCTGATATAAGGTGACTGACCCATAATGGGATAGGAAGGGGGAGCATGGGAGAAATAGACAAACTCTAGATAGGCCAGAGGGGTGGGAGGGGAAGGGAGAAGGCAGGGAGTTAGCAATGATAGACATCATTATCTATCATGTGATAGACATCATTATCCAAAGTACATGTATGAAGACACGAATTGGTGTGAACATACTTTATATACAAACAGAGATATAAAAAATTGTGCTCTATATGTGTAATAAGAATTGTAATGCATTCCTGTCATGTATTTAAAAAATATAATCAATATTAAAAAAAAGAAGAGGGGCTGGGGCTGGGGCTCAGTGGCAGAGCGCTCGCCTAGCATGCTTGAAAGACTGAGTTCAATCCTCAGCACCACATAAATGTAAAATAAAGATATTGTGTCCACTCAAAACTAAAAAATAAATATAAAAAGAGAAGAGGAAGAAGAAATTAAAAAATAAGATGCAATATAGCATTTGCTTTTGCTTCTGTAATGTTTTGGAATTTTGATCTTTTTATTAAAAAGGGAAAAAATACTAAAGGAAAGTTAAAGAAAAGAAATGGTGGATTTGGGTTTTAGGTACAAAGTTTGAGACACTTAACAAAGCTGAAATGATGAGTCGGTAACTGAGAGTTTAGACATTCAAAGTAAGATGCTCAAGGTAGAAATCTAGACTGGAGATATAATTTGGGGAACTGTCAGCATCTAAATGAAATGGAAAGTTGTAAGACTGAATGAGATCACCTAAAAAAATAAATACAGTGTACAAAGAGGATGGAACCCTGGAAACCCAACACATAAGGGTTAAGAAGCAGAGGAGAAATTGGGAAAGAGACTGAGGAAGACCACCCAGGTGACAGAGCTGCCTACCACACTGAAGGCAAGCAAGATGGTGTTGCAAACTGGATCAACAATGCTCTTAAGAGGCGGAATAATATGAGGGCTGAGGAGTAACCAGTACATTATTTTCTTCCCCTTTTGGTATCTTACACACACCCCACGCACAATCACTCGTTTTTATTCTTTGAGGAGAAGCAGTCAGAAACAAAAATCTTATCAAAACCACAAACATTCCTGAGGATATGATTTAGCTGAACTCAGAGAAGTCCTTCCAGCTTTAGTCCACATTCAGTAAAGTCAATGTGAAATTCAACTATAAATAACAAGTCTTCTGGTTTTAGACTCAAGACATTGGAACAACAATCCTATCTGTGCAAGCAATATACTTTCATTCAAGTGTTTCTCAAACTGTGTAACATGGAGCAGAAAACACTTGCCAAGTGTTAATAGGATTTCAAGGCAATAGTTGTTTTTTAGATGTTACATACTATGTTGTCCTCTTGAATATATTTAATAGCAAATTAAAATATGATCAGTCCTATAACAAGAGGACTATTTTACTTATACTTGAAAAATTCTTTTTCTTTTAATTTTTAGCAGAACAATTATATACTAATAAAGTGTTTTCCAGATGTATTCTGTTTAAATACTACTTGAGTGCTGGGGTTGTGGCTCAGTGGTACAGTGCTTGCCTTGCATATGTGATGCACTGGATTCAATTCTCAGCACCACATATAAATAAATGAATAAAATAAAGATCCATGAACAACCAAAAAAATATTTTAAAACTATATTACTTGTAAGTATATAATTAATATATCATAACAATTGCCTTTATTAAGCATGTTATATCATTTATGTTGACTATTCTACATTATTATCACCTTTAATCCACAGTACAATCTAATGCTTTAGAGATTAGGAAATTAAGACTCTGAAATTAAGGATCTGATGTGATTCACAGATTTCCCTAAGATCCTATCTTAGTATTAATGCAATCACAAATAATTTTTACAATAATTTTCAAAATTATTTACTTTTCCTTCATCCTGAAAAATAAATTCTCTTTATAATGCCCTAAAATATGGCTGCAATATTTTCTCAGAGTGTTGGTTCAAAATCTACCTATTTCAACAACAATTTCCTTTTTAAACTTGGCAATGGCAGAAATTTCCCACATGACAATAGAAAATTTAGATGTGCATTATACTATTTTTGCATATGCAATCCATCCTAGGATTCCAGATGGAAAATTGCCAAAACACTTTTTTAAAGCCTTCTAAGTAAATGAAATACCATCATCATAACAAATCCCAGACAGAAAGACAATCTGCCAGCTATTTATTTCCTATACAAGTGTGGTTTCAGAAAGAAGATTACCCATTAACTGTGAATAAGATTACAGAGGCTAGAGATGTAGCTCAGTGGCACAGTGTTTGCATAGCATGTGCAAGGTTCTGGGTTGAGTCACAGCACCACAAAGAAAGGGGGAAAAACAGGATTATAAATCAAGCATGGTCAAAATTAAAGGGAAGATCTTTTAGTTAGTTTCCTGAAGGTACATTCTTTTAAGAAATGAAGATAATAGCTACCTGTAGGTTTGTAAAACCTACACTTTGAACACATATTTAAAGTATCTAATATATATATATATATATATATATATATATATATATATATATATTTCCTTTTTGATGTATATGGAAGTTTTCTGTAAAGAATAAGATGATATAAATTGTTACTTGTAAGGTATTATATAATTACACCAATTCCTTAGCTATAATTTAAATAAATTAAAAATGCTATGCGTTTAATTAATTAAAAACACAAACTCCATAGCCAAAACAACACATATCAAACTATTCATACAACACATTTAGAAATCTCTGTATTAACTTAATAAATTATTCTCCCTTGCCTATAAGTGAGATTTGTTTCAAATTTTTAATTTCAACCATGGGAAAAATTAACATCCCTCTTTCCCCTAAAGAGATTCCTAGCCCTCAAGTTTAATCATAAGTCTCTACGGTCTAAATTTTGCCTATTCTACATATGCCTCTCTTTAATGTTTCATGGAACAATTCTAAGGTTAAAAAAACTAAGCTTTTCACAATTTTATTTATGCCAAAGGCTAATAAAGATAATATAGTTTTCGACCAAGGTATCTCAATCTCAGCAATATTAACATTTTGAATATCATATTTCTTTGTCATAAGGGGACCTGCCCTGTGCACTGCAGGATGTGAAACAGCATTCCTGGTTTCTACGCCCTTTAGATGCCAGGAGCCTCACCTCTTCCTGGTCATGAAAATCAGAAATGTTTCTACACATTGCTAAGTGTCCCTCGTGGGACAAAATTGCCTATGGTTGAGAACCACTGATGTAGAGAACTAATTCCTCTAATCAGAATATACTGGAGGTTCCCAGGGGCCTAAAATTAACTGAAAGGTCATTTAATGACTACAATCCGGAAACAGATATTAAATGTATGAGCAAAGCAAACAGCCAAGCAAAGATTATAGACCTGAGAAGTCAAAGGAAAACACACTATTGGATCAACAGACAAGACCCAAATTCAACCGAATCATAACAGAGACTCAGGAACTCTATACTCAACACTGAAAGAATTACTCCTGGCAAGTTCAAAATTCTTGCTACCTGGAAAAGCACTCATTTAAGCTCACTTGTCTTGGATTTAAAGAGATAAGAAATGAGGTATCAGATCTTCCTTTCCTCCATTAGTAACACTGTAATATATTCCTAGGAAGTCTGATCAACTTACATGCTCCCCCTACCCCACCCCACCCCAACGCTGTCTTGTTTAAGCCATTTTGTGATCTTTACACATTTCAGATCCTATTTTTCACATATTCCAGAACAGCTGTCCAGAATGCATCTGTACATAAATTAGTGCTTCTGAATAGTCCACATCACATTATCATACATGGTTCTCCTAGTTTGAAAAAATATTCAATATTAATTCTTTGTTCCTTGTTCTATTTAAAATCTTGATAATTTATCCAAGAATGCCCACTTCTTTTTTTTTCAAAAGTATCCATATTTTATTTACATATAACCAATATATCATATTTGCATACAGGATTGAATTTTTATTTTATTCAATTTCTTCATATAAGGTCTATATTTTTCTTTTTTTTTTTTTTGGTTATACAGCCACATTTATTCATACAGCAATACTAGTGTCTGTTGTATTCTGCTTCTAAAGTCCTAGAACTTGTGCATATTACTTTATATGGTAAGAGTGACTTTGCAGATTTGATTAAATGAGGATCTTAGAGCAAGAGCCTATATTATCTCAGTTGATATGAAAAGTAATCACAAATATTATTAAAGAGGGAAACCTGACTAGTGTAGAGAAGAGGATATAACCATAAATGCAGAGACTGGAGTGAGGCAGTTAAGGGCCATGGAAGGCCAGCCTCTAAAAGTCAATGGAATCCATGGGTAATATATTCTCCTCTGAATCCAGTCCCAAAAGAAGGATCTAGCTCTGTGGACACTTTGATTTTAGCCCCTTTAGATTCATTTTTGACATAACATCCATAACTACAACAGAATAAATATGTATTGTTTTAAATCATTAAATTTGGAGTAATTTGCTACAGTGGCAACCAGAAACTAAAACAAGTATTATATCAATATTACTCTATATTTTACATGAAGCTTAATTTTACCAGTAGTACTATAGTGCATGATCCTTGTTTTATAGATGTGAGACTGAAGTTTAATGAGATTAAGCAATTTTCCATAAGTTACCTTTCTTACATAGTTATAATTCAAACCCAAATTTATTTGACCTAAATTTCATATCACATGGGTATCAACTGGCAGAGAAATGATACACTTACTCCTTATTTTCCATTTCCACCCTCATCCACAGCCCCCCACTGCTAGCAGCATTGTTTGTATTTATGTCAGTGAAACTCAAATTCAAAACTAAATTGTTGCCAGCGAAGTGGCACAAGCCTGTAATTCCAGCAGCTTGGGAAGCTGAAGCAGGAGGAATACAAGTCCAAAGCCAGCCTCAGCAACTTAGCAAGACACCCTGTCTCTAAATAAAATATTAAACTGGGGATGTGGTTCAGTGGTTAAGCACCTGGATTAAATCCCCAGAGTCAAAAAAAAAAAAAAATGAACAACAACAACAAAAAAAAAAACCAAAACACTAAATTTCTGTTAAATTACAAGAAACTATTTAATTCCAATTAATTTAAAATAGGCTTTTTTAAAAAAAAATTGAAGACTGCATCTTTCCCATATAAATGACAAATATGTAAAAATATGCTATTAGAAAAGGGAATTTCTTCTTTGTGAACACATTTCCTCAACTTCCCAAATCCAATGTATCTCAGGAATAGAAATAAATGAAATTGGAAAAATTGCCCATCTGTCCAGGGGGAAAAGACTTATTTGTCTTCAACTCAATATTTTGTTTCCAATTAATGTGCATAAAACTAACTTTCTTTAAAAAGTAACCAAAATGAATTACTTAAAATCTTCCATTTACACATACCACCCTTGATTTTATGTGCACATTCATGTGCAAACATACAGACTCCATTTACTACCTAGTTTTCCATACAACATTTGGAAATTCAGAATATTATCAGTATCACCAAGTACCCTATATAAACCACTGAAAAAGAATAGATATGTTTCAAACAAATATCCTAACTGGCTTTCAAGTTCAGGTTGCCCTGCCTGTGTTAGTCAACTTCAAGTTCAAATTGAATCAGATGGCCTTTAAGCTAGTTTACATTTATTTCAATTGATTTTCTCATTTTATTTATGAATACCTTTCAAAAGCTGCTGAGACAGACTCTAATATTGTTCCCATCTACACTTTCCCACTCCCCATATCTATTCCTGTCCCAATTCTATTAGTACTTCTCAGAAGAGTTTCCTGAGCTATGTCTTTTATAGTCCCATTGTCATTATCCCTATTTATAATTTAAAATTTAAATTCTTTTTAAGTGAATGCATCCCCTAATTCCTAAGCTTATTCATCCTTCCAAATGCTCAGCCCTGGTGAAGGGCCCAAGTTTCAGAGACAGAAAGCTAAGAGAGCTAAACAGCTGTCTTTCAAACTCACTTCTCCATCACTGAATCCCATCAATTCTAGCCTCTAATACATTTTGAATGCATTTCTTCTTCTCAAATGTAAATCATTGCCTGCTTTCATTCATGCCCTTATACCTCCTCCTCCACAGAGATGCTTCCCTCAAGAACCTTCCTAAAGTGTATCCTCCTTGGGGTGAAGGGTCTAGTAATATGAATTAATGAACCATCTCGTAGATTCTGATGCATACTAATAATTCAAAGAATAATTATTGAATTATTATCTGCCCTAGAAACATATCAACTTAAACTTAAGACCTGAAACAAAACTCAGCTTTGACAGGTTTAGCTAGCTTTCTGAAAAGGAAAGTTAAACATAATTCTTCTGGCTCTACCCAAGTAGAATTTAAAAAACAAACAATAAAAAGCACAAAGAAACTCCAGGTGAAAAGCCTGGAATGACTCCCAAGGATTTTTGAGTGTTGACTAAAAAAGCCTCAATATGTTTCACTGTACTTAGGTATGCTTAAGAAAGCGCCATAAAAATGCACTCGATTTGCTACTATCACTACACACCAAGCTGGCACACAGGATGCCTTGGACCAGGGGATCTAAAGGACAGGGAAGGTCACTGAGTTGGTTATTTAATGCCCCATAAGCACCAACACTCTATGGACCTAGAAAAGAACACTTAAGAAGAAGGGCGGGGAGGGCAACACCATATCTTGAGTCTACAGAACAAAATGTTCCAAGCAGCACTGAAGAAATTTCTTCCCTAAGATTTCTGAAATTAACCAATGCCAGCTTTAAGGGAATGCTATTCAGCAGGTTTTGTTGCATTTTATAATTTTCTCAAAACATCATGCAGCCTGTTTTGAGTCCCTGAAGAAGGGTGATTGGTAAGAAACCAGTCTAGAGATGTTTTTTCCTTAATTGCCTAATCTCTGTTTTTCCCAATTATGAAAACATGAATTAAATGTTAGACTAATTCATCTAAATGTAATGCAAGATTAAATATACTTTTTTTATTATAGTTACACATAGTAGTTTGGTTCATCCCAACAAACTCACACATGCATGGAATTAGATTTCAGTTCATGATCTCTCCCCAACCTGGCCTTTTCCCTCCTCCTTTTTCTTCCTATCTTCTCTCCCCTCCCTCATTTTCTTTCCTCTGCTCTACTAGACTTCCTTTCCCTCATCTATTAAATATGCCTTATTGGAAAATACTATACAGAAAATTTAACATCAAAGTAGTCTGTATACAAATAGTTGTATAAATATATGTAAATGCAAGGTCCAGACTTAACAGGAAAATGTTCAAACTTTTTGAAAATAGGTACAAAACATGAATAGTGTCCACACAGAAAAGCCAAATTGCCTTGTTTGAAGTTTTTAATAATGTTAATTTATTAAACTAAATTAATAAATTTCCATCCTTTTTATATTGAAATTATGTAATTGTAATGATGTGAATATATTTTGGTCTGCTGATTTAAGCAGGTAAGCTGTCATTGAAACTTAAATCCAGTCATATTTTATTCAGATCCCTAAATCTGAACAGTTATAAAGTAATATGTAAAGTACTATTTCTAGAAATATACAGAGTTGAAATAAGAAATGAGGTTAATATTAGATAATATTCAAAATGAATATTTCTCTTATTCAAGTCTTTTGCTGCTCTGGCTAAGCTGGCAGCTACTAGGTACAGTGGAAATAAATATACCCAGAATTGGGATGTGGGACGGAGGTCCAAACACCCATCACAGCTCAGTGCTGACAGCGCAAAAGGCACCACTTTCTTCTGGGCCACATTTTCATATCTGTGAAGTGTGCATTAGATAAGATTGTCTTTTTGGTACCTTCCTGCTCCAATATTTTGATTCTCTTATAAAGGGAAATTCTCAGAAGTACATGTCTTTTCAAATTACCAATTCCCACTACAATTTTAAAGTTTATATGAAACTTAACATAGAGCTTTACGTCTCCCTAGGAAACCCTTCTCCCTTCAGAGCTTTCCGTTAAGTTCTAATACAACAATGCACACTGTGTCAACTATGTCATGACTAAGCACTCTAAATGGATATAAATAGATGTCCCCATGTATTACCCTGATTATGATTGTAGGATAACATGTTCCAGAGGTACTGAAGACTGACAACTTTTAATATGCAATTTATCTTCCCTTATATGTACACCAGGGGGTGTAGCTCAGTGACAAAGTGCATAATATACCTATTTTAAAGTCTTCAGAAATTAAAAATTCTTTTGAAATTGCCACTGCAGTCATTGGTAATAGAAAATTAGTAAATTATCAAAGACATTTCTTAAAAGCAATTCTGAGACACAATTAAAAAAACAAAATAAGCATTCAAATAATCCCAAATTTCTTCTTACAGTTTCAATAGAACATAAGAAAGAGATCAATCACCAGATAGATAGTCAGGTTATTTATTTAGGAGTAGGGGATGAAGAAGAGAATCATGAATAATGAATGTATTTTATGCCGTGGGGAATGAATATTTAAAAGTGAGCAGTTCATCAGGACTGGGGGCATAGCTCCATGGTACAGGTTTTGCTAGCATAGCCGCAGCCCTGAGATCAATCCTTAGCACTAGGGGAATTAAGTTAAAACTTTAAGAAAAATCCTTCCCAAACTGGGTTTGTAGCTTAGTAGTAGATCACTGGCCTAGAATGTATGAGGCACTGGGTTAAATCCTCAGCACCACATAAAAATAAATAAAATAAAGGTATTGTGTCAACCTACAACTAAAGATATTTACAAAGAAAGAAAAAAAATCCTTCCTGTTTAACTCTTACCTCCTCATGAATGAATATCAAGTTTTAACCCTTAGACATAATGACTTACTGCTAACTTCCTAATTATTTTCTTTAATAGCTATTACTAAAATTAAGGGACTAAAACATGCACTAATAAGCAAGTCCTTAAGGAAATAATAAAAACAATCAATCCTAAATAATGAATTAAATAAAGAACTGTTACTGGACTATTCTATAATTTTATGTATTTCATTCTTTTTGAAGTGCTGAGCATAGAACCCAGGGCCTCATGCATGTTGGGCAAGTGCTATACCACTGAGCTACACCTCCAACCCTACCTTTATGTCCTTTAGCATGCAGAATCACTTTTAGTTTCACCTTTTTAATCTAAGAATACTGTTGAACATTATGTTTATGTAAAATAAGCCCAAATGATTATAACTCTTATTATATCAAAATACCCAAGGATTGGGGCTGGGGCTAGGGCTCAGCGGTAGCACAGTTGCCTGGCATGTGGGAGGCACTAGATTTGTTCTCAGTAACACATATAAATAAATAAAATAAAGGTCTATCAACAACATAAAATTATTTTTTAAAAAATACCCAAACATTATGGAAAAAATTCACTAGTTCCCCTAATATATAGTTTTTCGTTCCTTAAGATTTTGTTCCTTAAGATTTAGATTTAACAGGAATACTGTTCTTGAAAATCTCTTCTTTGTGAAACTGAGAGTACCCCGAGGCCCTTCCTCCCCATTAAGGTATGTTGAAGGACTGAGTCCACAGGATGCTCACCTGGGTCACCCCATTCTCTCCTCCCTCCATATATGCAGATATTTCTCTCCTGGGAGGGTTTCTCTCCAGATTACAGATCCTCCACTTTCCCTCCTGCCTTATTCCCCCCAAGGATAAAATCATATTGCTTGGCTCACCAAGAAATACTCTTACAATTTT
Organism: Spermophilus citellus; assembly: GCF_964194105.1. NCBI lineage: Eukaryota > Metazoa > Chordata > Mammalia > Rodentia > Sciuridae > Spermophilus > Spermophilus citellus. Next base: position 69,325,452 of record NC_138182.1, on the reverse strand, counting down.
CTTAAGATTCAGCCATATACCTAGCCACAAAATCATTTTTACCTGCATTTTATTAAGAAATTACTTAGAATCAGAGACGAAGGATTTAAACTGAGATAAACAGAATGAAATTAAGATTATTATGAGGGAAAATCCATAAATCCATCCATATTCTGAGAATAAAGTCCAAAACAGAAAAATGCCAGCAACTCAGCAATACTTTCTCCTCTGATACAAGTCATACAAGTGGATAACACCTTTGGGCAAGAATCAGCCCTACACTTTCCCTACATCCTCCACAGCATTCATGCTCTTACCCGATTATCTTTGACCAAATGCTTTTAATTCAATCTAGCTCTGGATATACTGAGAGCTAGTAGTTAAAAAAAATCTACCTACAGGGCTGGGGATATAGCTCAGTGGTAGAACAAGTGCCTATCACATGTGAAACTGTGGGTCTGATCTTCAGCAATGACAAAAAAAAAAGAAAAAAGGGAAACCAATTATCATAAAGTTTAGAAAATATAAATTACATTGTTATATTTTCTGCATGTATTAATATGTAACAACAAACCCCATCATTATGTACAACTATATGAACCAATAAAAAACGTGGAAAGAAGAAAACATTTTTAATAAAATAAAGATTAGAAAATGAAAAAAATAGAAAAAAACTGTCATGGAGATTGTGTATACCATGGGAGTTCAGAGAACAGAGAAACGTCTAAACTTTCATTGAAAAGAGTGTCAGTAGTGAAATTGCTAACATTTATTAAGTTTGCTATTCGTTAGACAACCAAGCTCTTCACCTGAATAACTCATTTCTCACTATAGTCTACTGCAGGAAGTACTCATGTTATCTCCAATTTATGTTCAAGAAATGGAAGAAAAAGAAGTTGAGGGACTTACTAGAGTCTGCAGTCAGTAGTGGCTGAACTGAGACTAGTAGCCAGAATCTGGCTTCCTCTCCAAGGAAGACATGGCTTCATGGATGAGGCCAGATGGAGGGAAACTTCCATAAACGGCTGTCCAGGGGAGGACAAAAAGAGGTAGCTGGACTAGATGGTTGACAAGGCTTGTGTGAAAGGGAAATAACAGATGAACAAGTACTTGATCAGCAGGCAGAATTGCAATTAGTGTGTCAGAGGAGTGTGTTTGGACCTGACAAGGTGGGTGATTGGGAGCCATGGTAAGTTCATGAGTAAGAATGTGTAAGTCAAGTACACTACAAGATTCGAGGAGAGGAACAGGCAAGATACCCAATCTCTTTAAGAAAAAAACAAGAATAAAAACACCAAAAGCATTTAACCATCTGATCAAATTCAAATCATACAAAAGGCTTAAAACAAAAGATGAAGTTCACTCATTTGTGAGAGTAAAATTGAAATGTAAAGATAAGCCCTGCCAGTGGCCTGCCAGACTAGGGTCAAGATGGCAACGGAGGTGGCTCCCAGATATACACACAAACATGCTCCAACCTTCAACAGTAACTTAGCCTATCTGAAGAAAATGTTTCACTAACAAATAAAAATTCTACATACTTATCACATACAACATGTTTTAAAATATGTATACATTGCAGAATGGCTAAATGGAACTAACTGAGAGTCTGAACTAGATGCACATTCACAGGGGCAATTGGTTTTCAAACAGGTGCTAAGATAATGAAACCCAGAAAAGATCGTCGTGTAAAACTCAGCACTGGAACAACTGGATACCCACATGTGTGTTGACAGGAATGAATTTCAACCTTAATTTCACTCCATACAAAAAAAACTAACTCTGAATGGATCATGGACCTAAATATAAGAGTTCAGCCAGGCTCGGTGGCACATGCCTGTAATCCCAGCGGCTTGGGAGGCTGAGACAGGAGGATCACAAGTTCAAAGCCAACCTCAGCAACTTCGAAGTACTATGCAACTCAGTGAGACCCTGTCTCTAAATAAAATACAAAATAAAGCTATGGATGTGGCTCAGATGAGGCCAGATGGAGGGAACTCAGGTCGAGTGCCCCGAGTACCTCCCTGCCCACCCCCCCCCCGAAAAAAAACTATTAAGTTCATGTAGAGAAGGGAAAAGACAATTATCTTTGCAACATTAGGCTAGGCAAAGATATCTTAAGTGTGACACAAAAAAAGTATAAATCATAAAAGAAATTGAAAAATGCTAATTTCATCAAAATTCAAATAGTTAGCTCTTTAAAAGATACAGTTAAGAAACTATAAAAAAAGCGTGTGTGGGGAGCGACAGACTGGGAGAAGATATTTGATAAACATAACAAAGGGCACTCAATGTCACTAGCCTGAAGAAAATGTCGATTAAATTGTAATGAATGAAATACCACTACTCAGTAAGTGGGGAGCCTAAAGTCTAATACACTGATGATGATAAATGTTGGGAGATTGGCAGCAATTGGTATCTCCCACCTTACAGCTGGAAACCCAACAGCCACTCTGAAAAGCAGTATGGCAGCATCTTATGAAGCTGATCACACACTTCCAAGTGATCCAGCTGTCACATCCCTAAGTACTTATGCAAGAGAAACTAAAACCTATTCCTAGGGAGATTTGCATGTAAATGTTTGTAACAGCATTATTCTTAAGAGCCAAAACCTGAAAACATTAACATCTATCAAACAGTAAATGGATAAACAAACTGAAGCATATCCACATGTGGAATCCATATATGCAGATATACAAGAATAATTACACAACATACAAGAATCTCAACATGTATGAACCTCAAAAACAGTACCCAAACTGAAAATGGTCAAACACAAAGCATATATATATTGTGTGTTCCATGTGTATAATATTCTGCAGAAGGCAACACTAAAGTGACCTACAGTGACCAAAAGCATGGTAGTGAGAGACCAATTGAGGGATTTGATTTTTAAGAGACACAAGGAAAGCTGCTAGGGTTAACATCTTGATTACAGTGATCATAACACAACTGTATTTAATTACCAAAATTCAAACTGTATTTAATTACCAAAACATAAAATGGATTAATTTTATTGTGTGTAAATCACACCACTCTAAACCTGGGGGAAAATTAAAGCAAATTACACAATGGGTGAGAAGGGTCTCCTGGAAAAGAAAACAGCACAAAGGTATGGCTTGGTTCTGAAGTCAAGGTCATCAAGTTGCACCAACAAGAAAGCACAGTCAGGGGCTGGGGATGTGGCTCAAGCGGTAGCGCGCTCGCCTGGCATGCATGCGGCCCCGGTTCGATCCTCAGCACCACATACCAACAAAGATGTTGTGTCCGCCGAGAACTTAAAAATAAATATTTAAAATTCTCTCACTCTCTCTCCTCTCTCACTCTCTCTTTAAAAAAAAAAAATTTGTTAAAAAAAAAGAAGAAAGCACAGTCATGAAAAAAATGTAATACAAGAAAGTGTTCTTTTAATTTTTGTTACTTTATTTATTTATTTTGGTGCTAGGGATTAAACTCAGAGATGCTTTACTACTGACCTATATCCCCAGTCCTTTTATTTTTTGTTTTAAGACAGGGTTTCACTAAGTTGCATAGGGCCTTGCTAAATTGCTGAGGCTGGCCTCTAACTTGTGATCCTCCTGCCCCAGCTTCCTAAATTGCTGGGATTATAGGCATGTGCCACTGTGCCCAGTGAAAGTGTTCTTTATTAAAAAAAAAAAAAAAAAAAAAAAAGGAATACTTATCTTTCCACCCTCACTTTCTCAGAGCTGGCCTTTGTTTTCCCACAAATGGTTGTTACTTTTTAATAGGTGACTCCCAATTTGCAAAGCTAGGCTTAATTTCTGCTTAAATATATTGACAACTCCTATCTTTCCATCTGAATATTCTGCCATAATATCCAACACACAATGTGTTTAAAATTTACATTCCATCTTGTCTCCAAATCGACTGTCTTTCCTGTTTGTGCTAATTGTTGCACAGCTCAAAAGCTGACTCTTGCTTCTCCTCTATGCTAAACAATCCCCACCAACTTTTAGTTCAAACATGTTCGGCATCTGTCTCTTTACTGACACTCACTGCTTCCAACAGCTGGCATCCTAATCACAACACCCACCAAGGGCAACAATTTCCTTCTCTGTCTGCTAGCCTCCATACTGGATCTCATGCAATCCACGAGACTTTTTCATTATCCCATCTTTCCAAATCCCTGATTTTAACATTTTAATCTTCCATCAAAAGCTTTTGTTCCTAACTCTACAAACACTTGAGATAAAGTTTAAACTCCCTCACCAGGATACTTGAGATGCCACTACAGTTCATCCCAACCTACCTGTTGTCCTGCCTCCAGAGTCTGCCAAACTATAGGACAGACTTATATCTCAAGCTTCCTCCAAAATATAAGTCTCAAGACTTTATTAAAGTCTTGACTTTACTCATCACTTCACATCAAGAAGGCGTTGCAAAACGTATGATCTGAACCCTCTCATCTCTGTGCCTCTGGATGTGCCAATCTTTTTTTTTTCTCCCCTCAGTTTATGTCCAATTTATTTCATGATAAAAACAAAAATATTAAATCATCTCAAATTAATAAAAATAACAAAAAGAGAAACATCTATAATAGTTATGAGTTGAGGATTAAAACCATTTCCTCATAAGCCTTCCATACTCATATTTTCATGAGGAAAGTTTATACTCTATTAAAGATGACTGTATTATTTTTTTTGTTTTTTTGAATGACAGCAGAATGCACTACAATTCATATTATATACAATCAATCAACAAGTACATGAAAAAATGTTCACCATCTCTAGCAATTAGAGAAATGCAAATCAGAACTACTCTTAAGATTTCATCTCACTCCTGTCAGAATGGCAGCTATTATGAAGACAAACAACAATAAGTGTTGGGGAGGATGTGCGAGAAAAGGCACGCTCATTCACTACTGGTGGGACTGCAAATTGGTGCAGATAATATGGAAAGCAGTATTGAGATTCCTTGGAAAACTGGGAATGGAACCACCATTTGACCCAGCTATCCCTCTTCTCGGTCTATACTCAAAGGACTTAAAAAACAGCACACTACAGGAACACAGCCACATCAATATTTATAGCACCACAATTCACAATAGCTAAACTGTGGAACCAATCTAGATGCCCTTCAGTAGATGAATGCATAAAAAAGTGATATATACATACATACATATATATATATATATATATATATATATATATACACACACACACACATATACACACATACACACACATATACACAATGGAATATTATTACTCAGCAATAAAAGTGAATAAAATCATGGCATTTGAAGATAAATGGATGAAGTTGGAGAAGATAATGTTAAGTGAAGTTAGCCAATCTAAAAAAACAAATGCCAAATGTTTTCTCTGATATAAGGTAACTTACTCATAGTCGGGTAGGGAAGGGGAACATGGGAGAAATAGACAAACTCTAGATAAGGCAGAGGGGTGGGAGGGGAAAGAAGGGGGCAGGAGGTTAGTAATGATGGTGGCATGTGATGGACATCATTATCCAAAGTACATGTATAAAGACACAAATTGGTGTGAACATGCTTTATATACAACCAGAAATATAAAAAATTGTGCAAATCTTCTTGTAGTAGTCTCTGACTTCTCATGCAAATCCTATCTATCCTTGAGATCCACACTTACATCCTCAACATCTTCATTAAATTTCACTCCAGTGAGTGTGTGATCACTTTTGTCAAAACCCTTCCTACTCAGAGTGTGGTCCTCACTGGCAAACCCTGGCATTTGCTAACAATATGGAATCCCAGTCCTGCCCCAGACCTGATGAATGGAGCCACATGTGACCAAATTGCTTCTTGTTTTATAAGCAAAGGGAAGTTTGAGAAGCACTTATTTAATAAAACACTCCCCCTCCCAATAAAGTCTGAGTTATTTTTCACACATGTCTACTAAAAATTACAAACTCCTCCATTATATGCAGATCTTCCTTCCCACTCACCCAGCTTTACAGAGCTCATGTCTGACAGATATTATTAACATGTTAAATTTCTTCATATTAAAGAAATTCATCTTCATATCTTTCATTTGAACACATTTAGAATCAGAATTTGATAACAGAAAGAGCACTGGGTTAGGAGTTGTAATAAGGATTTCCACTTGCTAAGCATGTGACCTTGCGCAAGTCACTAAGGTGTCAGTCTCAAGTTCCATACCTGTAAACTTGGACAACTACCCTGTCTTCTAAAGCAGAACTAAGATTACACAAGGCAGCAAAACATTCATACATTTTCTTTTCATTCTCCACATACTCCCAAAAGGAGTATTTCTCCTTCCTTTACATATTTAGTAAACTTGAAGCTGCAATTTAGTATCACATCTAACCCATCCACTAGTTATCTGAAGGAGAATTGTTTTTGTCAGAATTTTCTGCTATATTCTTATCTTAGGTTACTATTAATCTCAAGTATTTGTAATAATCTAAAACCACATTCACAAAATGAAAGTTTAGTAACTATTTCTTCCTATTAATGAAATGTCAATCATTAAGAACTTTAAAAATAGTTTCTAAAAGCTTGGTAAGAGAAGCGATCCCTCTATGTATTGTAAATCCTGGCAAAGGAATTCTTCAAGTATTTCTGCACTTGAGTCATTTCTTGGACTTTGCTTTTCTGAGTCACTGTCTGATCCCCTCCACTTCTTTTCTTGCAACCAGAGAGTAGTTTCATCTTACTGGAATTAGAGGAGGCTATTTATTGTTACACTGATGTGCTGTGCTTACCACCTGTTTCCAACCTTTCAATGGCTACAGAGATAACAAGACCATGGGCAATGTACTTTAAGAATTTTTCTTCTTTAATACAATAAAAGAGGTAAGTTATCTTTCTACTTATAATTTGGGTTTTATAATAGGACTTCAAATCAGTAATCATTATATATAAATTATATATAAATTTTATAATATATAAAATTTAATATACAATGACCTAAACAGTAACCCCCCACCAAAAAAAAAAAAAAATCCCATGTCAAATTTTCTCTCTCAAAGACTACTTATTCCAGACAAGATTATGCAGAGGGGGGAATTATAGCTTAGTTTAGTTTTTAACAAAATTAAGAAAACCACAGCATCAAAAACTAGTGAAAAAAGAATTAGTCTAAGTAAAAGATGTTTACCAGTTTTGTTCCAAAAGATAGGTCCCATGCTGGTGCTAAAAAGGTCAAAGTATGAGAGTATAATCCTGAGCAATTTAGATTAGGAAGGGTTTACAATCTCCAGCTTTTGACAAGTAGTGCATTTCATAACAAGTACAACTTCATAAATATCTGCAAGAAAGTCATAAAACCTATAAAGACATTTATATCCCCATCAATGAAATTAAAATATTCTATTATTTCTTAACTAGCCAATGTTACAGGATCACACTTTTACCATATCTCAATTGTTCTAAAGCACACATCTTTATTTAATATTCTTAAAAATAGATCATAAAAATCAGTGATCTTAGATTTGATGGCATATTGTGATAGCCCCTTGAAGTTACATAGCACAAAAACTAGGAAAAAAATCTTAAAATCATAATGCAAAGGTATTTTCCACTTATCAAATGAGGTAGTATCAATCACATACACAAATTCACTTTGAATAAAGCTGGCCTAGTTAAAAAGTAACTCATGACAATGTTAGCAACACAGCACTAACAAAAATATCAGCAAATTTTTTCAAGGGGTTTAAATCTGTTTACACAACACAGTGGAAGGAGAACAGGCTTTGACAACAAAGATAGCACTTGAATTAAAATCCTAGGTTTATTACTTGCTCATGGCCATACAATTAAGGAAGTCTGTCTTTTCTCTGCCTCATTTCACTTCAGGCATCTGAAGCCAAAGGGAAACACCTGGTTGAGCAGTTACTAGTTTGAAAATAACTTAGGTAAGACACCTGACAGTGCCAGATAGCTCTTATCCAGTTTGTTTAAACCTATTTGAGTAACAGTAATTGAATATTTGAGATGCTCTGGACCCTCCAATACAGTGATTTCTCAATCTCCTTGCTACTCTTCACTCCAAATCCAACATTTTTCTTAGAGTTGTCAACAGAATTCAAAGTCCCTTAAGATCCAAAAGCAACAATTAAAAATGAGTTTCCAATTCTACACTTATGATTTTAAGATCAAACAGGAGTAGGTGTTGTTTCCCTTACCCACCCACAGGGTTCAGGACCTGATGCTGAATATTACATATTCAACGGATGGTGGACAACGAATAAGAAAAAGGTCCACAGTTGAGGGCATTTAATGCCCCAACCACACTTCACACAGTCACTCAGCCAAGTCCTGCCACTGCCCCTGTCAGCCCAACACAATTATGTTGCTTCTATGTTCCCTGGAAACAATGGCTTCTGGCAACAAGAACTCAAAGCTTAGGCTTCCATCAGGAGATGTTCACATCTGTAATAAAGAAATTTTCTCTTTCTTGTCAACAATACAAAAAGGAGAACAGAAAATATGGGGAGAAAGAACATCAAGTTATTATTTCCCAAGTTGGCATGCCCTGTACCAATATTTAATGGTAACATTACACCAAGCCCCTTTGTTGAAAAAAGTTCATCACCAAAATTTTCAAGGATCTGGAGCCTCACCCTTTGCAGCCTCAGAAATGTGTGTGTGTGTGCTTTATTCTTGGGCATTCGATAAGTGAATACACACAATTATATACAAAACTGAGATGATTTTTTCCTTCTCAGTATTAAGCCAAAAAAATGTCTAACAACATGTCAGCCAAATTGTTTATGCAGATACACTGATTCCTTTGAAGATTATTTCCACATCTCAGTAAATTAAAAAAAACACTGAAAAGCATTTCAAAAAAATAAAAATCTGGCAGCCATCAATAAGATTCTAATGTAATAAAACAATGAATGTAATAAGAATAGATATACTTGATATTTATTTAGGGATTCCTCCCCTAAATTGCTCTAAGCACACAGAGCAAACCCTTGTTAAACTGACAGTACTTAAAGCAAACAGAGCTTAATTCAAAACAGGTGCTTCTCTCAGTACACTAAATCGCCACTTTTTCCTTTTTTTAAGCTTCAGAAAAATTGGCTTATCTGAACTATGTTGACTTAAACTATGTTTTCAAACCTACTCCTTTTTGAAGGAGAGAATACACTGGAAAAATTACACCTACCATTTACATTTTTAAATTTTAATGTGAGATATTTAGATTTACATGGTAAGCAGACTACCTTTCCTTAAAATTAAAGGTTTTTCGGTGACTCCTGGGCCAAGCCATCTTCGATTTACTGAGCCTATGTATCAGTGGTTTCTGAAACAGCAGTACTAAGCTCTTCAGAAGATAAGGTGATAACATACAACTCTGTTTCCCAGTTTAGAAGAGATGTTCAGAAAGGTATATGTCTCTGAGAAATGATGGATTAAGCAACCATTCTCACCCAGGACTGGGGATCACCATGATAGAAATGATACCAGGGCAATTACCCCTAAAATGTAACTGTTTCATTAACCTAAACTCTTAAAAACAAACAATAGCCAATAAAAATCTTTCATGCCATTCTATTTAACATTTGAAAGATTTTACTTTTTAAAAGAAAAAAGTATCAAATTGTGTCAACACACATCAACATAAAAGTATACTCCTAGTTTCTTGACATTTTCTCGTTGTTTACAAATAAAACCAGAACTAAATACTGGGCAAGTCTTTTCAAGTCAAAGACAATGCCTATTGCAATGTATAATTTTTAACACCTAGGGCAAAAACCACATGCTTTGGTTAATTTAATCAAGCCTTTTTATGCTGTTAGTACAGTTGCCTTTTTTTTTTTTTAATTGGTTGTTCACAACATTACAAAGCTCTTGACTTTTTAACCCAGAAAAAAAACTTAGCTGATCTATTTTGGACCTCTCATATTTGTCCATCAAAAGGCAACTGTACTATACATTAGCTAAGTTTTTTTTCTGGGTTAAAAAAAAAAAAAACTGTGGTGTGTCTTTGAGCTCAGCAAAGACAAGATTATGAATACCTATTCCAAAATGAATAATTATAAGTCCTACAAAAACTTCTCAGATAAGTTCTGATCTCATCTATCTAAAAGATCACCTATTTGTGAACAAAAAACTTTTCACATAAGTGAAAGAGAAAACAGGCAACAATAAAAATAAGCCAATCAATGTGAAAGCTCTGAATGTAAATTAGTATTCTAGATTGCCTTTTTTTAATTCATTAAAGTACTTTTGGGTTATGCTCTTTTTTAAAATACAGAAATAAAGTTTTTTTTAAAGACATGTTAAAATACATAAAATGTGTCAGAAAAAAAAACAGGAAAAAAATTGAGTCTCGAAAAAGTTAATAAAACTGAACTGGCCCTACATACACAGGGGCAAGAGCAAATAAACTTAGCTGTCTGTACTTTGGTCTCCAGTTTTACTATTCTAACAACAACAAATGTAATGAGATAACTAAACATAAATGTCAAAAAAAACCCATATCTGTTTTAATATCTGCCCTGAATAGAGAGAAGGCATAAGACTGAAACAGCCATTCTCAAAAATAAAGTCCTGTAGCTTATAATCACAATTTAAGTAACCAAGGATGATTTTTTTTACTCCATATTTCCCTACAGGTACACATACCTTCACAGGATCAAAAAAAAAAAAAGGATGGCCAAGTTATGAAAATGTTCACAATAATTACTCAATACCATTTACTGAGCACTAACTATAATTCCAGGGGCATACACTTTACATACATGACTTTATTTAATCATCACAACATTCTTATGAGGTATGGGTATCACCCAAGGGTACTGTTGGATGAGTTCCAAGCAAAGAGTCCTTAATCTGTCTTATTTACTGAAGTACTCCCAGGGTTTAGCACAGAACTTGACACAGAGCAGGCAGTCAACTATTATTTGCCATATTGAACTTACAGAGAAGTTAATCCAGCATGAAGAGGAAAAACAACCTGTGTAAGGTCATTCAGCCACCAAAAAGTACAGGATATGATTAAACTCAAATCAGGAGATACCAAATCCTCTGCACTCATCCAAGATGCTTCTGTCCACCACAAATTGCTACACATCTATGGAATGTTCTTGTTCCATTCCAGGGAGAAGTGACTGAAACTCAGCCTGGAGTTTAATAGAGATAGTTCATTTAAACTTCTCTCTTTAAGCTTCTTTGTGTTCATATTCTTCAAATTGTTTTTAATTATGCCAGAGTCAAAGCTAGTATGACTGGGGTGAGAGGTGCACTTCAGTGTTTAATGCTAGACAAAGGTAAGAGGGACCACAGCAGCCAGCTTGACTATGGAAGCAGTAAGCCTTACAGTAAAATCATTGGTAAAAGTCTTATTAAAATAAAACTAATGACTCTTCATACTCTATTACAGGTTCTTGTTCTTCAAAAATTCTATTCCTTGCCATGCAGCTTCTACAAAATATTCCAACTACTTATATAATCACATTTTTCCACCCAAAATTCTGAAGATTTTATATTTATTTCAAAAGATGATAAATAATTGGTAATAATGATAGAAAGGCATAGAATATTTCTAGTACTTCATGTATACATATTTATGTAAATATACATCCTTCCAATGTCAGTTAAACCAATTAGTATTTGTCATTTATACATCAACATAAGAATTCATTGAAACTTCCACTGACTACTTCGAAAGGCACATGGTGCAAAGTTCATATTTTATATTATTACTCACCACAAAGAGGAAACCAACCCTCTTTTAAACTGTACAAGTTTCGGATTGCATTGTAATATGCCGTATCATTACTCTGGCATGATAAGTGAAAGGCAATTGAAACCAAAAGTTCACTGGCTGCTTTGCCAGACCTACTTGCATTTGAAGGATAAGAACAAATAGATGAAGACTTAGCAATATCAATTTCTCCCCATGTTCAAAGCTTGGTTTTAAAAGGTTCAGGAAGTCTTCCAAATTAAAATTCAATTTTTAAATAAGCATTTACACCTATGGTGTCAGGTAACAAGGAGAAAAAGGAAATAATATGTGCTCCCTGCCCTCAAATAGTCTCAGAAAAATTACACATAGATGAGAAAATTGCTTGATACCCAGCTGAAGCCACTGTGTCAACAATCAGAAAGTTTCCTGATTAAAAGCTTATACAATTTCTATCTTCCTAGAGAACCCTGTACCTTTTTTACACATGTATTCCAATGGTGAATTCATGGGGCTATCTCCCCAACTATCATGTGAATCCCACTGAGGGCAGCTCTCTATTAAGTAAGTACCTGTCACACAGAAGATGACAAATGCATGAATTCTCTAAAACCAAAATTTCCTTTCCCCAGACTGTCATTTTGTACTCTGTAGCTCCAGAAAGAAATTCAAGTATGTACACCCTGCTACCTCTATCCTTACACAAATGATCAGTTAAACCAGGCCAGAATAGAAAACGAAACTCAAGAGATTAAAAATAAATGCTTACTACTTCTATAGTTACTAGCGAAGCTCATATTTTCAAAAACAGCTGAGAGAACTATAGATATGATAGAGCGTGGAATTTTAAAAGTTAGATTCATTCAGCACAAGCAGCCCTACATACAAAATTTTGAGAAAGTCTCTGAAGGGCCTTGATATAAAATAAATGCTATCTGATCAGGGGAAGTGACAAACTGCAGTTGTCATCCTGTCATCTTCTCATGAATTGACTCATATCAACTGCTAATCAGATCAGGCACCAAGTGAGACTCTTTGAAACAATGAATATACATGAGGTAACTTTTAAAGATAAAGACCTGGCCAGATCCAGCATGAAGTCACACCCAGCAGGCAGAAGAATCAGACCCCAAGGCTTTTGGGGGTTTGAGGGAGCAGAGAGCTCAGTCAGGAGAACTGGCATCTAGAAACTTGTGTATCTGAGAAATAGATTAAGAACTTGAAATGAAGAAAAGAGACACAATTAAAATTTCAGTTCTGCCATAGCTTATCCCAGACCTGCCTCATATTCCACAACTTTTCTTTGCACCTAAGACTCTTGGTCAGTCAAACTATGCAATTAAAAGAGCATTTACAAACTGGGCGACACATTTTTGCTACTAGCCTTAAACAGAAGCTCAGACATCTGGAAGAATTAATGTCCCCTCCCAGTAAATCCCTGTCCCCAAAGAATGGCTGAATGGGACAGAAATGTATACAGTACAATGAGCTTCCTTTCTGTTTTTCCCTTCTCACAAGATGATAGTAAGGGAACATTTGAAAATAATAACATGAATTGGCAGGTGGAATTCACCATGTTCAAGGTACAGATCCAAGCTTGGATAATTAACCTTGCTTTAAAAAAAATTAAAATGTTGAAAAATTCATTTGAAAGACACAGGTTTGGGAAATAAAAATATATATAAATCTAGATTAAATCAGAATAGGGCAGAAATTAAAGAACTCAAAATAAGTATATTTTTACTTTCATGAGTAAACCTTAATACACTCACACCCATCAAGCTCAATTTGAGAAACTGTTAGAAAAAGTTGTCATCTGGGAACCTGACTCCTAAGAAATGACTTACAGCATTGCCACAAAAATCAAGCACCCTTTTGAAGCTTTAGAAACACTTCCATCTTTAAAATATCATTTTTAGCCTCCTTTATTTTCATGATGGAAAACGTCAACACTAATTTTGCTTCCAACCACTGTTCCTTTGGCAACTAGCACATGTAAAGACAGATTATTAATTTCTGTACCCTCACTTTAGTACATTTTAATAATTTAGTCAATATCAATGTTTATTAAAGTTACATTTTATACTTAAAACATTAATACCCTAAATAATGGTGGAGTAAGTCTCTACCAGAAAATAATTTATTTGAATGACTGAAATATATTGTGCTCCAAAAAACTGCCATCCTGTAATTATATTATGAACAGAATGTATCTGAAGAAGTGCTAAAAAAGCTGGATTGAAAGAGTAAGGGGGTGGAAAGTAAAAACATGTTTACAATCTGTTCAAATTCTCAACCTAAAATTTTTGATATAAATCTGTTAGAGCAACGGTTCCAATGCAGAACTTAGTTTCTAAGATAAGTTGCTAAACATGTAAAAATATAATTGTTAATGTTAAGTTCTAGCTTTCTTCCAACTCTGAGTACACCAATACAGGACCTCTGACCTATCCTGTTGAGTTACTTTCACCTATAAGCAATTGCTCCGAACTTCTATCAATGACCAGATGCCACCACAGAGACCATGACATTTGGTATCACACGTCCCCAGTATGCAGTGGCATGTGCATATGGTCACTGTACTTACTCTTCTACAGACGTTTTACAGAAGGTGTGCATAGACAGCTCTGTGAAGGTCACACCACCTACTCTCTGTGGATTGTGTATGATAAATTCAGTATGGGTGTCTATGTTAAATTCGGTATATGGCTATTACAATGTAAGCTGAATTTCACACCCTTAGAATGGAACAGACCTCCATCTACCCGCTATGGAGAATAAATCACAAATTTGCTATTGGGAAGAAAGAATGTAAAGATGGATCCTATCCATTAAATCAAAGATCTCAAAATTAAAAGTGGCAACTGACTCTTGGAATAGATGAAATACCAAAATGAATGGAATCATTCGAACATAGGAAGAATTCAAACTACTACTTCCTGTAATGTAAAATAAATCAGTTAGAAAATTAAAGCATATGTAAGTATATATAATTACAGACATATAAAGTGTACTCTGGTTTTGTTTCACTTTCGAAAAGTTAAACTGTAAGTCTCAAATTGCTGGAAAATAGTTTTATTTAAGGGCCTGAATTATTGAAGTTATCTACTAGCAACTTCTGCTGTCATTCTCAACACACAACTCTCCCAGGTTGCACACACCCACTCCATATTTACTCTCTCCACACACTAACAAAAAGCACCTCAAGTTCACCAGCACAGAGGATAATATCAACTATCCATTCCTGTTTGCTCTCAGTATGGCACAGTTACATTGCACTTGCAATGAGGCCAATGACAGCTCTATACACTGTTAGGTGCAACCTAAGTAGCTGAATAATGACAGACCATTTAAAATAATCAGAGCTTGACAAATGTTGGTTCAACTGAATGTATAGATGAGCAAAATAATCTCAAAGTATTTATACACATTACCACATGCTCAGATAAATCACAATAAGCCTTCACATTAAAATAGATAATAAGCCAGGCGTGGTAGCGCACACCTATAATCCCAGCAGCTCAGGAGCGGGAGGCAGGAGGATCATGGATTCAAAGCCAGCCTCAGCAATTTAGCGAGGTGCTAGGAAACTCAGTGAGACCCTTTCTCTAATTAAAAAAAAAATACAAAATACAAAATAAGGCTAGAGATTTAGCTCAGTGGTTGAGTGCCCGAGTTCAATCCCTGATACACCCCCCAAAAAACAAAAGAAAATAGATAATAAACATAACACAAAAATGGAGCAATTACTATATATCTACAAGTAGTTGCATTCTAATAGTGTGTCAAAAGTCTGTCACTGTCAGTATCATTCATTTCCACATGGCTATCTTGCTGGCAAAGAGGATTCAAGTATGGAATTCTAAGCCAGTTTCTCAACTCCAGCATTATCAGAAAAATTCTTCATTATTGAGACTGTCCTTTGCACTCAAGGGTATTTAGCATCATCCCTGACCCGGAGGATGCCTGTGGCACCCCTCCCCAGCTATGACAACTAAAAGTGTCTCCAAACATTGCCAAGTGTCCCCAAGGAGGCAAAACAGCCTCCCATTGAGAACTACTGACCTAATCAAGTCCTTTAATCTACAATAATAATAGGACAATATTTGACCTATAGGAGCCTCCACATAAGAACAAAAACTAAAAACTACAAAGCATTACTATTCAGTAAGCAATTATTTGCTTTCCTTTAAACCTGCTTCCTTTAATAAAAATGCTGTCTCAGGGCATAAGAGTTTAGCCAACATTTTTAAAGAAGTCATTTGCCAGCTTTCTTGTGTCTCAGCTGGGAGGCTCCAGGGCTCTGGAAATGGTAGACCCAGAGCCAACCAGTCGTCCCTTCATCCCAATGATCAGGGGAAAAGTTCTTACTCAAAGTTCTCACTCAGGCATCCTTGCTGGAAAGACTGAGGCACACCTTGCTTTGATAGACTTGTGGTTTCCACTGAAACAAGTTATTCTGCATACTTCTTACTACAGCTGTAAATACGTGACCTCTCGGTTTCACTTTGCCAGTAATTTAATTTCATTAAAGGCTGAACCCAGATACTGATTTTTCTTAAACATTTCAGACCCAATAGCTCCCGAAATAAGCTCCAAGAAAGGGGTACATAGCACACTTGAAATTAGGAACCAACAAACATGTTTTGCCTATTCCTTAGCCTACTCAAATATAAGATGCAGAGTTTCAAAACAATAGGATTTCAGGGGAAAGCAATCTTATTCTTAATTGACACCAACTACTCAAGCAAAAGATGACTTTTGGATCTACAGTTTCTCTGCCTATCAGCTGTGAAAGAATATGCTGATTAGGAAAAATAGAACAAATGCATTAAGAAAATTTTTTTCATGGACATTAAACACAACCTCACATACTACAGAAGGAAACATTTCAGTAATAAAACTTAGGATCTCAACTACCTTTCAATTAAATCAAAACTGCAAACTCTTCCCTGACATGCACATAGCGCTGCCATAGAATCAGAAAAACATTCAACAGATACAGAAGCAGGTATGTTTGAAACTGTTCATTTAAAAATATGTATTGTTAGACTTTAAAAACTAATGCTACCTGAGATTTTAGATTGTACTATTAGAAGACACTGTATACGATCAAAAATATTTATGTAGTTATTTTCCTTCATTTAAAAAAATGGCCATATTTAAGATTTTTATACTCAGTTTTTAATGAACACTGAAGCCACTATCCAGAGACTATTAACTACATAAACTAAATCTTTGTCTAAATCAGTATAAACTGATTTGTTTTACTTTTATTATCTCTACAGATAGAACAAAGTATTTATTTCCTCACTTGGAAAAATGTTAGTTAGGCTTAAGAGCCCTGGTATGGAGGTAGTCATCATTAAAAAATTAAACAATTTTCCTGTCACATTTATCTGGCAATATGAGTTTATTACTGATTTCTTGAAAGCAAATTAAATTTACAGAAAAACAATCTCAGAAGAGCTTAAAATCAGAGTTCCTGAAACTATACACTCACACATGAACACCATTTTCCACCTAAATTTCAAGAGTATACCTATAGACATGCTTTCAAGCCCACTTTGGCTTTCTTGTCCAAACTACTGAAAAAGTGAGAAACAGTTCATTTTTTTTTTTTTAAAAAAAGCAACAACTGACAAGGTCACGGCATTACATGTTGGTCTCAGGCACTTCTGCCTTCCAAATACTAATAAGGCTTTTTTTCACCACTGTCCTACTCTAATTTTTTATGTTAACATAAAATTTTTATGTATCTTAATTCCTAATACATGAAAAACTATCTTAAAATAATTATTTTTACTGTATGAACTATAACATGATCTCTAAATACACTTGATAAATATAAAGAATATGCACCACATAAGCAACCAAACACTACCACATTGGACAAGTATTAAAATATGAACTACCACTTTGATCAGTACAGAGATTTACAATAAGTCTATGAAATGCTACCAATTACAGACAACTTCACATTCACAGTCCCTGAGCCATTTTTTAAATAGTCTAATCTGGAATGAGAACACAGGAAGACAGAGAAGAACAAATTTTCAGTAATCACAAGCTCTCAGCAATTATTTCACTTAAGCTGTAAGCCCTAGTTTAAAAAAATATATAACAAACCAATGAAACTTACTTGACAGTGACTCGATTAGATAAATCCTGTAGATCCCCAGGATGGAAAAGCTGGGCTTCTTTCAATCCAATCTGTTCACAAGCTTTCAAAAATACGTTTATATTATCCTGTGAAAAGAATTGGAAAGTGAATGCTTAGCCGAGCTCGTTCTCAAAGGTTACAAATTTTTATGATACAACTTCCCAGCTTCAAAGTCCAATTACAGTCAGCAAAAGAGACGGCAGCAAGACCCATCCAAACATATATCAGGAAACAAAATACATGGGCACAAATAGCCTTTCAGTCTTCCAGAGCATAAAAGGCAGTGCTATCTTATGTGCAAGCATACACTGCTTCTGTGATCTTTGTGACTGGCACGTTAAACATTACCTGTTATAGGACAAGTGCCTAGCCACTGAGCAGTAATCTACACTTTGATGTCAGCTCTGCTCTGCAAACAAACGCCCTCTTCCCAGCTTTGCACGACAAGCCTCACCTCTCCTCTTTAAAAATAACTCCAGCTACTGACATTCACCCACCCAGAAACTGTTGGCAAGGAAGAAATAAGAGGAGGAACGTTCTGTTTCTATGATTACAAATTACAGAATGACTGTGGAATACCACACCTGGAATCTGGGTTTGGTTGCCGAGCCAGCTCTTGACGGACAGGGAAACCATGCTATAAGACCAAGGAGAAGCCTGGTGCTCATTGGCTAAATCACACAGTTTAGGAGTGGCACATTATTCACTCCCTGCACCTGTTTAAAGAGCTGCCTCCAAAAAAAGAAAAAGAAAGAGAGAAAGAAAATCTATCCAAGGCTCTCCTCATATCTAATTTCAAACCCAAACCCTTCACTCACAAACCAATGCTTCTCATTAATGTAAACTGCTGTACAAACACGGACTACTATGTATCCTATTTTACAATCAGCTGCATTTCAACCACACACATTTGGTTACCAAAATTAGTTTGGGCTTCATCTCTACTATTAACAAAGATGTAATGTTTTGAACAACTAATAATAAGAAAAATAATTAATTAATTAGTTAGTTTTAAAAAAGAAAGCACTTTGTGGGGCCGATGTGGGATGATCCTATGTAAGCTCTTGGTCTTTGCTTTGTCAGGGATTTGGGGTACAGGAGTATTCCCCTCACCAGACAACACTTATTGCTGGTCTACTTCAGCATGCAGGCAACACCTCCTCTAAGCTGTCTGCCTCCCTGAAACCTCACCTCCCTCCCCAGGAGTTCAGGGACCAGAAGACACTCATTCCTACAGTAAGGAAAGTAGGAATGGTGTGGCCAAGGGAGAGGGAATGATTAGAAAAAGAAAGGAGAGATAAGAAGCAAACTGAACAGCTTGGGTTCCTAGAGAGTGAGGGGAGTTAGGGAAAGTGCAGGAGGAGGGGTGACAAGAGAAAAGCAATGCTGATGGCTAGAGAAGTAAGGGGCATCATAAATCAATCTCTATTCATAGAGGTGGTAGATCACTCTAGTATGTTCTTAGTAAAAGGCACTGCAAACTACCTAGCTAGAATTTGAAATCCATGAATCATGTTAAATAAGATGATTCCAAAGATTAAAAAAAAATTTAAGTCAAAAGTTGAGTAATTCAATGAGAGGCACTGAATGTGACTTTAATTTGACTTTATGTAGAAAAAAGAAGAAATAATTTATTGGCAAAATTCCAGGAGAAACAAAAGGTAATTGTAGTGTTGAATACACAATTTCTAGAAACTATACTATCTGTAATTACCAGATGATACATGATTATGGTATAAAACTGGCCCTGAGGAGCAGACAAAAACAAATAGTTTGGTTCACCAATACTCCAAATTCTACAGGAAACAATTTCATATAATAAATGGGAAAATAAACTGATAGAAGACTTCCCACCAACTTAATTTGGCTCTGAATGTTTAAGGTATTATAAACTATTGGGCTGGGGATGTACTTCAGTGGTAGAGCACCTGTCTAGCGTGTGCAAGGCTTTAGCACAGCAAAAAAAAAAAAAAAAAACTCTGTTTTAACTAACATATTATAATACTTTAAACTCAAAGTAAACTTATGGAACTTCAAGTCAAGACAATTCTTCACATATTTTATAGAAGTATTATCAACATTCATCTAGTTGACAATATGTACAGGTTGACAAGGACAAATAAAGCCACACATTCCTCAAAACCCATCTAAGTCTTTAAGGAGAAACCACTTAAAATCTAAAGTGACTACACCTCGAGACAATATTCAAGAAAAAATACAATTAACAATTAATGTTAGTCTTATGTAAATCCTCTATCTGAACCAAAAAGCAGAATATCTTTTAAATGGTTGACTTCAAGCAGAAAAACCTGGTAAATAAAGTCACACAGGGCCTATACAACAGGAACAGCCTGTACTTAGATCAGAACTAACCTACATGGTGCTTACTGGACTTGAGCCCACTGTTAATTTATTTTTGCTATTTCAAAAGACCCAGGCAGATAGCTGCCTCAGGGAATATACAAAAGTATAAAATTTTCATGTCTGTTGAAACATCAGGAAGCCATACTTAGTCATACCCAGTAAAGTATTTAGTCCTCATTTGATGGAACCATTTTCACTTGAAGTTACCAAA
This sequence comes from Spermophilus citellus, assembly GCF_964194105.1. Lineage (NCBI taxonomy): Eukaryota > Metazoa > Chordata > Mammalia > Rodentia > Sciuridae > Spermophilus > Spermophilus citellus. The sequence continues at coordinate 69,305,078 of NC_138182.1, read as the reverse complement.
AATGAGAGTAAAAATAGATGACAAGTGGAAACAAATCTTATCTAATTGGACTGGTAGCCAGAACTCCAAATTAGCTCACCACTAACCAACTGCATGGCTTTGGAAATCTTAGTTAATCTTTCTGGCCCCATCTTCCCTATGTTTTGTAACAAGTAGAGTGTGGATCTGTAACTCATTACAAGGACAAACACTTCTCTCTGTAAGGGGAGGGAAGCCCAATCTTCCCTCACCCAATCTGTCACATAAATACTTCATAACCCAACTTACATAAAATACTCAAAAGCCAACATGTCTAATCCCTACACTTACAGTACCAAGAGCAGCTACTTAGAAAATTTTTTTAAAAATAAATCCTAAAGATATCTATTTAAATCCTTTTATTTTAAAATTTTTCTGTATGAATAAAGGCAGAAACATAAACAAGATTTTCTCTCCAAAATCTACTCCACCTGATTCATTATCAATTATCTCTCCTGATTAATTATAAAGAACTGAATGCTAACTAACTATAAAGAAGACAAAAAACTCTACAAAGACTCTTGGGTTTGTATTAGTTCTGCATAGTACCTCTATTAATTATCTATTGCTGCATAATAAATTGTTCCAAACCTTAACCTCCTAAACAATGGACATTTATAATTTCACATCATTTTAGAGGTATTAGAAATTTGGGAATGGCCATAACTGGATCATTCTAACTTGGGGGATCTCTCATCAAGTTGTACTTGAGATGTCATCTAGGACTGAAGTCATCCAAAGATTTTGTTGGGGCTGGGGGTTGTCTGCAAGGTGACTGGCTCATATGGCTGAAAAATCAGCACTGCTTGTTGACAGGAAACCTCAGTTCTTTACCAAACAGACATCTCCATAGAACCTCTTGACAGAAGCAATGATGCAAGAGAGAGCAAGATGAACGTGCAATGTCTTATGCCCTACCATTCAAAGTCACATTCCATCATGTGTTCAATATTCTATTGGTTACAAAGGTCAGCCCTATGATGCAGAAATTACACAAGAACATGAATACCAGGTGAGAATCACTAGGGGCATACTCAAGGACTGGCTTCCACATTTCATTCTCTGGAACCCAGTAATCCATGTCTTGCCCAGATATAAAATTCAATACTGCCTCCTAAGGTGCCCAAAATTCTCATCTCTTTACAAGATGAGTTCAAAGTCCAGAACCTTATTATCTAAGTCAGATTCAGGTGTGCAGCAGAGTTCCTGAGGTATTTATTATTCCTTAAGTACAGCTCTTGAGTTTCTCTCAACCGGACTGTCAATAAACAAAAAGGAAATTGCTTATCCTCCCCTATTCTCAGTATACAATGATGGGTCAGGTGTGCTACCCTCAGGATAGATAGTCCATTTTAAAGTATGGAGAAATGAAAGACACACCTGAGCCACTGATCCAACAGGAATTCTCAAATTCCACAAGGCACAGGCTGGAAGTTCCTTTATTAGAACACAGACCAGGGTCTTGCAGAGTCCATGGGTTTTGGCTCCACACTCAAGAGTCATCATTCCACCCTAAAAATCATCTTCCCTTTTCCTTGGAAAGTAGCTTGAATTTGCAGCTGTGTAGCTTTCTCAGTCTATTTCTTATCTTTCCCACAGAGATTTGGGGGAATCAAAGGAGTTTTAATTTTATAATCCTGTCTCTTTCAGTCTAAGTTGGCAGTGTTTCTGCAAATACAATTCTCTCAAAGATCCTATAGATCTTCTGTGAATCTTACTAGACTTCACTTCATTAGACAAACGCCTCACTCACTCATGAATCTCTGGAGAAGAAGCCCCTCTCTACCTGGTCTTCTGAGAAGATAAAGGGACAATACCCTGAAGCTTCTTAGAAGCCTTCTGCTGGGTTGGACAGATCTTCCAGGCACCACCTTGGATCCTTCTAGGAAGCTACTTGGATCTTTCTAGGATTTTACAACCACACCCTCAATTTCATCTTTAGAACTTGTTTTCCTGCCAATGCTCTGAATTTGATCTATGTCTGAAAACTATTTCTCAATTCCAGCAACATTTACTGACTTAAAGAGTCTGATATCAATACCATCAATTCCTGTGTCCTTCCTGTTTATCAGTCTATTCTATGTCCACTTAGAAGACTGAACCAGTTAGACCCATTTCTGCAAAAGTTTCCTGAGTACACAAGATCAAGGACTGTTTTGAGTATTATCTAGAAATTCTCCCCATCAATCAACCAAATATACTTCTCATGATTATTTAGGCCTGCAATTCCCAGAAAAGGTCTGTGTCTACTTTACGCAAAAAAATTTCAATAGAGACTGTTAAGCCCTTTGAACCCGAGGACATGATATAGATCAATTTAACCTGAGGCCAAGAGACCTGGTGATTCCAATTTCTTTCCTCTTTGTGATGCATCACCCAAGCCACTGCCTCTTGCCCTGGAATTGACAGTGCTAAAAATCTTAGCAGTTAAATGTCAGCAATCAAAAGGTTGTAGATAATCTTTGATGCAGAGAAATTCAACTGAGTCCATATAGCAGTTATGCATCAGCAATCAAGAGGTTGTAGATACCCTCTGAAGCAGAGAAATTCAACTGAGTCCATATCTTAAAATAATGGTTTGCAGACACCGGACCCAACTAGCCACATCAAAACACGAGAGGGGGCTATGCAGTCAGCCCCCAGGTAAGGCTGATGATATACAACTGCAGTACTAGCACCTGCAACTGAATGCCAAGTCCACAGAACAGAAGCACTGGCCTCACCTGGGAGCTATTAGAAATGTACAATCTTGAGCTCCATCTCAGACCTACTACATCACGGAAGGCACAGGAAGGAGATCCCCCAATGACACGAGGCTTTGGAAACAACAATGTTTTTGGCAAACAACGTGAGTAAGTATTATGAAATAGGACTTACAGCCATGTTAGTTAGTTTTTTGTCACTATGACCAAGATATCTGACAAAAAGAACTTAGAGGAGGAAAAGTATATTTTGGCTCATGGTTACAGAGGTTCAGTCTAATCAAGCAAGATAAGTTGAATATAGAAGAATCTGAATTGAAAATCATGTGATCATATCAGTGGGGTTCTCAGATAAAGGCTTAAAATTCAAGATTATGGACTCATATAATCTTTCTTTCAACTAAAATACACTTAATATCTATTCCTGATAAATATTCTTTTGGAGACTTGGGCCCATCCAGATCATTTTTAATTCCAGATTTTGATACCTAGTATACCAGCTAAACTTCATTGCTATAACACCTATAAATTAGACAGTATTTCCCACATTTTCACTCTTTTTTTAACATAAACAGGATAATATAAATCCTTAAGACAAACGGCCAGAAGCCTTACTTAGGTCTGCATGAATTTAAACATTTTGGTTCATTAAAACTGAGCATTTCATTTTTTGTAGACAAGATTGGCTTCTAGTGATTACCTTGTTTCCTGACCAAAAAAAAAAAAAAAATTTAAATCACAAAATGTCTCTTTAATCATCTCTTCCATGATGTTGCCAGGGAACATCATTTAAAATAGACACTGTTCACTTTTTTTCTTAAATTTACCAAACTATAATGTTTTGCAAGTGCCTCACTCTCCACATGTTTTCTCTTGATTCACCCCTTGGCACCACCAACACTCCTCCACCCCCAATTTATTGTCTCAGTAAAGTACTGATGCAAAACCCCCAACACCCTCAGTCTATTAGCAGCTTCTGCACACTTTCTTCCATCAAAGCATTTGGCAACTCCAACCACTTCTCAACTGTCCCTGAGCCACCTCCCTTTTGCCTGCATAACTGTGTTAGTAAGGCTCTCTGAGAAACAGAACCAATGGGATGTCTATGGAAAGAGTCTTATAACAAGGAATGATGGAGACTGAGAAGTCCCACGATTTGAGTTAGCAAGCAGGAGACTAAGGAGAGCTGACACTGCAGTGCTAGTCCAAGTCTGAAAGCCTGAGAATCAGGAGAGGGGACGGAATTATGTGTGTTCCAATCTGAAAGCCAATAAGCTCAAGACTTAAGAAAAGCCAATCATTCCATTCAAGTCCAAAAGTAGAAAAAAAGAAAGGGGGCAGGGGGACAGTATCTCAGCTCAGGTAGGAGGAGTTCCCTCTTACTAGCAGAGTCAGCTTGATTGTACTATTTAAGCCTTCAACTGATTGGATAAGGCCCACCACAGGGGAAGCAATATACTTTACTCAGCCTACTGACTGAAATGTTAACTGCATCTAAAAACACCCTTACTAACAAACCTAGAATTATGTTTAACCAAGTATCTAAGAGCTGTCACTGTTAAGTTAATTCTGACACAAAATTAACCATCATACCTACTGAAAATATTCTTCAATTGGCTTTCTTCTCTTCTTGACTGCCTTCAATCTAATCTTCACACAGCAACTGTGATCATTTTAATTTTTAATTTTTAATTAACTCACACACCATACAGCCACCCATTTAAAGCATACAGTTCAATGGTGTTTAAGTATATTAATAGATATGTGCTTCCATTAAAAAAAGGCAACCAATTACCTTCCAACAAATTAAATTTTTCTCAGAATACCCCAATCACCCCTCATCACACATCAAATAAAATACACTCTACTCACCAAAGTCCACAAAGCTTCACACAACTTCACTTGCCTACCTAACTCAGCCATACCCATAGTCCTCCTTGAAGATCTCTGCTCTTTGATCTGGAAAACTCCCCCCAGCCCCTATATCTCCCCAGGGTATACTTCTCTCACTATATTCAGGCCCCTAATCAAATGTCAACTCATATGGGATGTCCTTAGCACCTTCTCTAAACCACTTCTCTACACACTCAATCATTCTTTATCCATTTATATTATTCTTTCAGTGTAACTACTGGCAACTGGCATATATTTCCTTCACTGTAATTACTGGTGACACGGCTCCCTGGCTGCCAAGGATCAGCAGGCCTACTGGCCCCGCCAAGAAGCAGCAGCAAAGAGGTGGAGCAGTGGAGCAGTGGAGCAGCGACCAACTGAAGCACAAGTGGCAAGCACGGCCCACACGCAGTGGGGATGCCTACTGCAGAAGCACACTCTGCACTTTTGGCCTGCCACCAGAAAATGGAAGTGGGACAGAACTGGAGACTATCATGCTAAGTGAAATAAGCAATCCCCAAAAAACCAAAGGCTGAATGCTCTCTCTGATATATGGATGCCGACTCACAACAAGGGGGGTGGGGGAGGGCAAAATAGAGGTACTTTGGAATAGACAAAAGGGAAAGAAGGGAGAGGGAATGGGAATAAGAAACAGTAAAATAAATCAGATGTTACTTCCCTATGTTCACATATAAATACACGACCAATGTAATTCCACATCATGTATAATCAGAAGAATGGGAAGTTATACTCCATATATGTATAATGTCAAAATACATTCTTTAAAAAAAAAAAAAGAATTGACCAATAGTGTTTTGCCGCAGTCCGGCTACAGCAAAATAACCGGGGGGTGATGAGCAACTTGTGTACATTGATACAGCAGGAGTGGGAGCCGTTTATTGTAGGACAGGAGGGGTATATATACATTCCTGAATACACAGCTTATCTTAATTAACATAAACTAGATACAGCAGTCAACCAATAAGGAATCTCCACACTTAATGGCTCGCTGGCATTACTTCACAAACCACTCCCTCTGGCAAAATGCCAGGCGCCATCTTGACTTGTTTACAGACCCTAACAGTGTTAGTAAACTTCTAAGCCCTAATAAGCATAAATTCAGGCCAATAGCATTGGCACTTTTTTCAAACCCTAATTAGCATAAGTTTGGGCCCACAGCAATGAACCAAGTACTACTCTATAAGCCCCTAGACTAATACACTTGGACAGAGAAAACCTACTATCACTCACTCTTGAACTGTAAAGTTCTGTTCCCGTTCTTCAATAAACCCTACTGTTACACTCACTCATCCTTGTCTATGGATTTTATTCTTCAAATTCACAAGACAAGAACTAGGAAAGAAGAAGAAATTGATAGTGAGCTGCTTGGATCTGCTGCAACACTAGTGAGCATGACCTGCCATTACGAGCTGCAACACTTCTAGGCTGCAGACGCCTGCGCAGACCCCTCCCGCCAGCAGAATGGGAGAAACTCTGGTCTCACCTGTCAGCAACTGTGGAGAATGGAGTTTCATCTCAAAACTCCAGTTTCACTGGCACTGTCAGGATATTAGTGATGTGTTGCCTCCTGTGCAGCTGTGTTCTATGTGCCTAGGATAGTGCCTGACACACAACAGATGTTCAATAAATATTTCTAGAAAGGGATGGATAGCAATAGGCCCCAGATACATCAAGTGACCTGTGCCCTCCCAACAGCTTTACACCTTCAATTCTATTTCTATCAACATGATTTGCTGCTCCTTTTGCACTTTCTTTTTTTAATTATACGTGGACACAATATCTTTATTTTTATGTGGTGCTGAGGATCGAACCCAGTGCCTCACACATGCTAGACAAGTGCTCTACCTCTGAGCCACAACCCCAAACCTAACCTAATCAACAAAAGGGACCTAAAGAGAGGTGGTCAGGGTTTATTTGAAATGAAACTGTCCAATCTGATATATATCATGTAATACTCAAATGCTGAATCGATTTTTCACTCAATTATCTTTTAACTCTACAATTATAGGGTTACTTTAGCAATTCTAATGCATTAATTAAAAAAAAAAAAGTTGCCCTCAAGGCTGAAACTTGACATATAAATGTTGAAATTAGATTTAAAAACAAGCAAGGTTTGGGAACTCTGGGGAAATGCTTCTAAACATGTGCCAGCACCAGCATTAAGAGATTATGGCTAGAAATAAAAGAGGAGTTTCCTGCTTTATAGCACTACATCACCATGAGTGTATTGGAAGCAACTTCAGTGTTGACACTGTTTTTAAGTTTCCACTTGTAGTGACACTTACCTTTAATAAGCAGCAGAAGAGAAGCAGACAGTCAAGAAGTCACCATAAAATGTACTGAGAATACTTTATAAATAATTCAGTTGTCATAGACTTACTTATGTGTTTTTTATGAGAGCATTAAGGCATTCAGATATTTACTATCTAATATCTGTTACCTTATGATAGCCAAAGCACAATCCCCAGTTTATTTGCCAGACTTGACATTGGATAATCACAAACTGTTAAAATGCAGACGGTAAGTCACAAAAATTCCAGTAAAATGTTTATCACCAAAAACTCATTTACATTAACATATAACCATGGAAAACAACCTTATTTTTACTATATGTTTGTTTTTGTGCTATAATCTCTGATACAAGTGTAACAACACACAAGTTGTTAAATCTATAGTACAATATATAGTATAGTTTAGAAGAAAAAGTACTCCATGTTTTGTTATTGGTAGGTTTTTTGTTTTGTTTTAAAGAAAACAAGATTGACAAACTAGTAAGGTTATGAATAATTGAAATTTTGGGGGCTGGGGTTGTAGCTCAACAGTAGAGCACTCGCCTCCCACATGCGAGACCCTGGGTTCCATCCTCACCACCACATAAAAAAATAAATAAGTGAAATAAAGGTGTTGTGTCTAACTACAACTAAAAAAATAAATATAAAAAAGAATAATTTGGGGCTGGGAATGTGGCTCAAGCGGTAGCACTCTCACCTGGCATGCGTGCGACCCGGGATCGATCCTCAGCACCACATATAAACAAAGATGCTGTGTCCGCTGAAAACTAAAAAATAAATATTAAAATTCTCTCTCTCTCTCTCTTTAAAAAAAAAGAATAATTTAAATTTTAGTGTTTGAGGCAAAGTTACACAATTTGTGAAAGTGGCTCACATTTGGGGTAAAAAACATTTCTTCAGTATAGTTTAATAATGAAGCCAAATTTAGCGATTTTAGTCAAGTTTACTAATATCCTCTAATATTCACTGTCTCTATTAGAAAACATAAAAATTCTCTTTTAATTCAATGAAGCATCAAAATCTAAGGTAAAAATTCATTCCAAGACAGTGATCTGTAGAAAACAAAATCTAAAGAGCATGGTAATTCTATGTCTATAGAAACATATAATCTTCATTATTTATCAAATGTGAAGAAATTGGAAACAAGAAATGAAAGAGTTGAGTGTGAACAGAAAGCATGTTTTTGAGGAGTCCTCAATGTTGACCCCTTCTCTATCCCATAAGGGCTGATATACATCCATCTGAAAATGGGGAATATGGCAACCAGAATCAGCTCAGTAAGAATAGTGTTCCTCTTGGCTAAGCCAAGAAGAACAAATAGGCCAGGGTAAGTGAATCAGAGAATTTAATTGGTGGAAGTTTTTCCCAAATCTTCTAGGTAGACAATCTCTTCACACTGAGATACAAAATCAGTAATAAGATGCAAGAAGAGAACAAATACTCTAAATCTTACCCCTAGGTGTTTTTTTAAAAACTGGTTCCACATCATCTTTCCATTTCTCCCCTTGTTATCAGTGTTAAAATCCCCAATGTGTTCACAAAGTGTCTTGCTTATTACCACTAGAAAGCAACTCCTCCAAGACATAGGTTGGATGTGACCAAGCACAGAGCAAATCTAACCTATATCACTATTCTGTCTCTTACAAACATACATGGTCTCCTCCTTCCCGTAACCAATATTCCAATATTTCATAAGTAATTTCTCTTCAACCATACAAACATAATTTCTGCCTATCCTACCCAGAAAAGTGCTAATCTTGAATGAAAATAGCAATTATATTCATAATTCTTATATTATTTCAACCTAGAAGAGAAAGAAAAGGAAACTAAATTTGGTTTCTACCACCCAAAAAATACAAAAACAAAAACTCTCTCCTGAGGTCTCATGCTTTGGTTTTATTTGTGGAAAATGCCCACAAACTTCCCCTTTCCCCTTGAGAGAGGGGAGGAAATGAAATAAACAAAGTCATTATGTCAAAATGGTTTTATTTGTTTGTTTTTGTATTGGGGATTGAACCCAGTGGTGCTCTACCACTGTGCTTCATCCTCAACCCTTTTTATTATTTTGAGATAGTATCTAGCTAGTTGCTGAGGTTGGCCTTGAATTTGTGATCCTCCTGCCTCTACCTCCCTAGTCACTGGGATTACACGTATGTACCACTGCACCCAGCAAGAATGGTTTTTAGAAAAGCACATGGCAAGTCCTCAGCTGCATCATTTCTTTTTTTTTTCAATTTAATTGATTTTATTTTTTAAATACATGACACCAGAATGCATTACAATTCTTATTACACACATAGAGCACAATTTTTCAAATCTCTGTATAAAAAGTCTGTTCACACCAATTCATGTCTTCATACATGTACTTGGATGATGATCCACCATATTCCACCATCACTGCTAACCCCATGCCCCCTCCCTTCCCCTCCCACCCCTCTGCCCTATCAACAGTTCATCTATTCCTCCCATGCTCCCTCCTCCCTACCCCACTATGAATCAGACTCCTTATATCAAAGAAAACATTAGGCATTTGTTTTGGGGGGGATTGGCTAACTTTACTTAGCATTATCTTCTCCAACTCCATCCATTTACCTGCAAATGCCATGATTTTATTCTTTATTGCTGAGTAATATTCCATTGTATATATATGCCACATTTTTTAATCCATTCATCTACTTAAGGGAATCTAGATTGGTTCCACAGCTTAGCTATTGTGAATTGTGCTACTATAAACACTGATGTGGCTGTGTCCCTGTAGTATGCTGTTTTTAAGTCCTTTGGGTATAGACCAAGGAGAGGAATAGCTGGGTCAAATGGTGGTTCCATTCCCAGTTTTCCAAGGAATCTCCATACTGCTTTCCATATTGGCTGCACCAATTTTCAGTCCCACCAGCAATGTATGAGTGTGCCTTTTCCCCTACATCCTCGCCAATACTTATTGTCTTCATAATAGTTGCCATTCTGACTGGAGTGAGATGGTATCTTAGAGTAGTTTTGATTTGCTTTCTCTAATTGCTAGAGATAATGAATATTTTTTCATATATTTGTTTACTGATTGAATATCCTCTTCTGAGAAGTCTGTTCATATGTCTGTTCATGTCCTTGACCCATATATTGATTGGGTTTTTTTTTTAGTTTAGTTTTTTTTTTTTTTTGGTGCTTAGCTTTTTGAATTTACTTTATATACCCTAGAGATTAATGTTCTATCTGATGTGTGAAGAGTAAAAATTTGCTCCCAAGATGTAGGCTCTCAGGGAGGGAGGGGCTGGGGTTGTGGCTTGGCAGTAGAGTGCTCACCCAGCACATGCGAGGCCCTGGGTTAGATCCTCAGCACCACATAAAAATAAATAAATAAAGATATTGTGTCCAACTAAAAAATAAATATTTTTTTTAAAAAAAGATGTAGGCTCTCTATTCATCTCATAGATTGTTCTTTTGCAGAAAAGAAACTTTTTAGTTTGAGTCCATACCATTTATTGATTCTTGGTTTTAATTCTTATACTATAGGAGTCTCATTAAGGAAGTTGGGGCCTAATCCCACATAATGAAGATTATGGCCTACTTTTTCTTCTAACAGACACAGAGTCTCTGGTTTAATTCCTAGGTCCTTGATCCACTTTGAGTTAAGTTTTGTGCATGGTGAGAGATAAGGGCTTAATTTCATTTTGTTGCGTATGGATTTCCAGTGTTCCCAACACCATATGTTGAAGAGGCTACCTTTTCTCCAATGCAAGTTTTTGGCACCTTTGTCTCAACAGACTCAAAGATAAGAATCACATGATCATCCCAATAGATGCAGAAAAAGCATTTGACAAAATACAGCACTCCTTCATGTTCAAAACACTAGAAAAACTAGGGATAGCATGAATATATCTCAACATCATAAAGGCTATCTACGCTAAGCCCCAGGCCAACATCATTCTAATTAGAGAAAAACTGAAGACATTCCCTCTGAAAATGGGAATAAGACAGGGATGCCCTCTTTCACCACTTCTATTTAACATAGTTCTTGAAACACTGGCCAGAGCAATTAGACAGACAAAAAAAATTAAAGGGATACACACAGGAAAAGAAGAACTTAAATTAGCATTATTTCTGATGATATGATTCTATACCTAGAAGACCCAAAAAGCTCCACCAGAAAACTTCTAAAACAAGTAAACAAATTCAGCAAAGTAGCAGGATATAAAATCAACACCCATAAATCAAAGGCATTTTGGTATATCAGTGACAAATCCTCTGAGAGGGAAACGAGGAAAACTACCCCATTTACAATAGCCTCAAAAAAAAAAAATTGGGGAATCAATGAAAGAGGTGAAAGATCTATACAATGAAAACTACAGAACCCTAAAGAAAGAAATCAAAGACTTCTTTGAAATCAAAGAAATCAAAGACTTTAGAAAATGGAAAGATCTACCTTGCTCTTGAATAGACAATTAATATTATCAAAATGACCATACTACCAAAAGCACCATTCAGACTTAATGCAATTCTGATCAAAATCCCAATGGCATTCCTCATAGAAACAGAAAAAGCAATCATGAAATTCATCTGAAAAAATAAGAGATCAAGAATAGGTAAAGCAATCCTTAGCAGGAAGATTAAGCAGATGGCATCACTATACCAGTCCTTAAACTAAACTACAGAGCAACAGTAACAAAAACAACATGGTATTGGCAGCAAAACAGACTGGTAGACCAATGTACAGAATAGAGGACACAGAGACTAACCCTCAGCCATATCACTTCAACTTCATAGATTCCTCAGGTGGATTTCCCATAGCTGCTGGAAAGAAACAAACAAATATTTCAGCAGTGACCTCTCAGCATGGAATAGGTCACACTACTTTGCTGACACCCAAGCACATGAAGGTGAAAGAGTCAGAAATAACTTCACACAGGTACAAGAACGTTAATTAGCTATTACCTTCTGGAAAATGGCAGTAAGAATGGACACACAGATTTGCCTTATATCTGCAAGTAGCCATCAAGAAAGCAAGAAAAACTGACACAACTAACAGCTTAAGCTAAACAAGATCCTTGCCCATTTCCTGCATTCCACAGCATTCCTGACTGAGGAGACAACCTTCCCAGCCTCTATGATCATACCTTACACATTCCACTCCTGAAAGTAATCTAAAAGATTAACTCTTTATTAGCAAAGATGTTCAAAACAAAATTTTCTGAAGTAATATTTCTTTTTCAAAAGGAAATTACAATTAAAATGGAAAATATGAGTAGATAAACCAATCTATGGTCAATGAACAGACTGACCCATATAGAAACATAGTAATACTTTCTTAATTATTAAGCTAAATGGTTATCCTTCAGCAATGATTTTATTCCTGGGTTGGTGGGGGTGGGGAGTGTCCATGGCAATGTCCGGAGACATTTTTAACTCTTAAAAATGGTGGGGAAGGAGAATGACACTGTCATCTAGTGAGCAGAAGTCAGGGATGCTGCTAAGGATTCTACAATGCAGAGGACAGACTCCACAAAAAAAACAATAATCTGTCCCCAAATCACAATAGCGCTGAGGCTGAGAAACCCTGCTTTACCTAAATACAAATAAATCATCAGGTGTCCAAAATGACTATAAGTCTTAGGGTTGTTAACGTCCTTGATTTCCACACATATTGTATATCATGCACACTAACATATCAGATGGCAAACATTTTCTGCTTCAACAGCTCTTTTGACCATCAGGGTATCTTGCCTTTTTTCTCGGGATTTAGTTTTGACACTGAACTTCTTTTTTACTTGCAAATAAAGTTTTAGTTTTAGGTTTCAATATGATGAACACACCCACATGTAGCACCAGCTAATTTTTTGGAAGACACAAACTCTTTGGTTAGACTTAAAATTAAGGAGAATGTATTTCTTTATGAACTAAAATTAAGAAAAGCCATATCACTAGAAGAAAGGATCTAAGAGAATATAGTTACTACCCTCCCAAAGAAAATTATCACATGAATATTTCAAGCAAAGCATTCAAGATATTTTTAAAGCATATAAACACGTTTCTCCATATTGTCATTGCTCAAGGCACATTCCATGCTTTTCCCCTAGGTCCATATGTAAAGTTAAATCCATTGCTCTAACATAAAAGTTAAATACATATGGCAGGTAGTTGAGAACAACTGAAAAGATGTAGCTAAAAAGAGAGTAAGATAGGAGTGACTGAAGGGGGAATATGGACCATCATCATAACCTCCTAGTTTACAACTTTACACAGAAATTCTTACTGTATTTAACTTAATCTTGGTGTAACTACCCGACACAACTTCCTTCACAGAACCTACTTCAACCCACACACTGAGCTGAATGCTCCAACGCTCCTGACCACAGCCCATTTGGTCAAGACAATTATCTTAAGTGACCTGTGATATGTGTAGCCTGGAAAGAACCTGGTCCATTCAGATCCAACTAAGAAACATCAAAAAAAAAAGTCTCCTGTTGAAGTGGGGAAGAAAAAAGTAATTGGGTAGAATACAGCTGCCATGCTTACAGCAGAATACTAAATTCATAGAAGAGACATGAGATAAATCTTCAAAATAAACCCTCTTCACCTGACTTTGCTTGAAATCATCTCTGTGCTTTGTTACTCAAAGAGCAGACACTGTATGTAAAACCTGATGAAATGCTTAAAACCTTTGGATTCTATCAATGTAGTTTTTCTAATTTTGATATATTATACTTTAGGTATACAAGATGATACATTGGGGGCTCAGACTGTGGCTCAGAGGTAGAGCGATCATGTCACATGCGTGAGGCACTGGGTTCAATCCTCAGCACCACATAAAAATAAAATAAAGATATTGTGTCCACCTACAGCTTAAAAAAACAAAACAAAACAAGATGGTACATTGGGAAAGTGGTACAGAAAGCCTTTTGGGGCTTTTTGCAACTTCCTGTGAGTCTATGTTTATTTCAATGTAAGAAGGGTTAACTATAACAGTATCTGTATTAGTTTTCTAGTGATGCCATTCCAAGAACCAAAATTGGCTTAAAACAAAGAGAGATTATTGTCTCACAGTTCTAGAGCTAGAAATTCAAATTTAAGGTGTTGGCAGAGCCATGCTCCCTATGAAACCTGAAAGGGCAGAGTCTTTCTTTCCTCTTTCTAACTTCTGGTGGTTTTCAGGCAATCTTTGGTGTTCTTTGCATTAGAGATATTTTAATCGATACCTCTTCTTCACGTGGCATTCTTCCTGTATGTAAGTCTTCACATGGCCATCATTTTATAAAGATATCAGTAATATAAGATTAGAACACAATCTATTCCAATATGACCTCATCTTAACTAATTACCTCATCTGCAACCATCCTATTCACAAAGCCCCATTCAGAGGTACTGGGGTTTAAAACTGTCTTATCATTTCGGGGGAGGGGTTACCCAATTCTAGAACCCATTAATATTCACAATGGAAATATTGTTCACTAATTCATCAGAAAAATCTTTGCTGGGGGGGGGCGGTTTGCTGGAATTGTGGCTCAGCAGCACAGTGCTCACCTAGCACGTCTGCAAGGCCCTGGTTCGAACCTCAGCACCACATAAAAATAAATAAATAAAAGTAAGGTATTGTGTCCAACAACAACTAAAAAAATAAATATTTAAAAAAGAAAAAAAAATCTTTGCTCTCCTATATGAATCAGCCACCAATGTTGTGTGTTGTGAACACAAAAATTAGTAGTATTGGCCAGATCATTCACCTTAAATAAGGGTCAAAAATTGAGGCTTCTGGGCTGGGGCTGTAGCTCAGTGGTAGAGCACTTGCCTTGCAGGTGTGAGGCCCTGAGTTCAATTCTCAGCACCACATAAAAATAAATCAACAAATATTGTGTCCATCTACAACTAAAAAAATATTTTTAAAAAATTTAAGGCTTCTGACATACTCCTTCTTCAGGAATCTTAGAGATCAATATTCACAGTCCCATTACAAGTGCTCACAAGTTTCCAAAACATGTCAGTCTAGTTCTCTGTGGCACATTTATTTTGTGATGCTTTTTTGCTCGTTTTCTAATTTACTTGAGTCAAACTTCATATCTATCTTTGTTCCTCCAACACATCCCTATAAACTAAAAAAAAATCCTCAACCTAGTAGGCCCTTACTTGTTTGTTGAATATCTGTATGTTGGGATACATATTATTCTTTTTAATCTTGTAACAACCCCCTTCGAAATAGATGTTGACGCTTTTATTCACACTTCCAAAAGTTTTTATAATCATCCTGACAAGTACCAGAATGAGTCAAATAAAGCTAACTTCAAACCAACTGAGTTTAGCCCATTCTACAGCTGAAGTCACTCCATGCTCTAACATCCAATTGAAAATGTTCAGTGTCTTGTATTTAGAAAACCATCCTATTTAATATACTGGAAATTCATTCCACTTTAGTTACTAAAGATAAGATCCAAACTGGATAGAATTTCTGATGCTTGAAATAGAAATACTTGTAGAGATCTCTGGGTTTAAAAATAAAATACATTTGTGCTTGCATCTAATCATACAATCAGAAAACTGAATAAAACCTACAGTGGCCAAGAACAACAAAACCATCACAATTCAAGCATTACAAATATGTAAAGGCTAATTTCATTTAAAATGCATGTAATTGATACAAGAAATGACAGTTTATAATCAAAGTATAAAACTATCTAACAATAACTCAAACCATGTGAAAAATTATAATTCAAATGTTTAATTTGCACAGCAGTGCTTTAGAAAAGTTATTTTCATATAAAGATTTTTTATTTTATTACACTGAATGTTTCCTGCCAGAAAGAACCCAAACACCAAATTTAATTTTATCCCTTTAAAAACAAATATCTCTGACTCACTACATATTAGACTATAAATAAATAAATACACACACACACACACACACACACACACACACTCACACACTCACACACTCACACACTCACACTCCCATGACAGGTTTTTGACCTAACTACATTTAAGACCAAAAAAAAGTCAGGCCAGCTGCCATTCATAATAGATAAGCAACAGAGACAACTCGTAAGAAGGAAGGAATTAATATTGGTACCAACTGTGCTGGGAACTTTATATGTACTCTATAATTTCAAAAGAAAACTATTTTAAAAAACCTTTTCATTCCTTCTATCCTAGGCAGATATTTTCCAATAATAAACATTTTACAAAACTCATCCTTGTCAAAATTTTGGCAAGTTTTTCATGTCTCCTGCAAACTCAGAAATTTTGGTGCTTCCACCTATAATTACTCATGCCATTAACATCTACAAATACATGAATGGCCAAAGAGAAGTTTCTTGAATGTAATATAAACATAGTGAATATCTCAAAGATAATCATTTGTTTCTACACTGCAATTATTAGCTGTTTTTTTCTCTTTTTTTAATATTTATTTTTCAGTTTTTGGCAGACACAACATCTTTGTTTGTATGTGGTGCTGAGGATCGAACCCAGGCCGCACGCATGCCAGGCGAGTTAAACTTAATGGTTTTGTGGAAAAAAAATTTAACCAACTCCTATCATGAGCAATGTTTTTTTTTTAAGAATTTTTAACATTATGAAAATTATCCATCAATTGGTATTTATTATAAATTATTTTCAAACAAAAAACTCATGTTATTACTGGTCTCTCATCAGAATAACTAAATAACAACAGGGGTATTTTTCATACACAAAATCCTGAATTTAAAGCTAGAAGAAATCTAGAGAAACATCACTGCCATTTTATGGATGATATGACTCTGACAAAGACTTGTCCAACATGTCTAGCACCACAGAGGACATTAGTAGGAATATTTTACAAATACACTTAAGATCAATGTGCTGAGTGGGATTAATGCATAAGTAAGAAGCAGTAGAAACAGAGCCACCTGGTAAACACTGGCTAGTCTAGGGAACTATGTGGTCAACTAGAAAGCAGAGCCAGCAGAGTTGAGCTTCAGAGAACTTGAACTACACAAAGGCAATCAGTGGAGGAGAGAAGCCAAGAAAGGGAATGGATGATGCTCTAAGAACAAAAATCAAAACAAACAAATGAATAAACAAATAAATAAAAACCACCTGGTGGGAGAGAAATAGAAAAGAGAACTACGGGTGTAAAAAGGATATCACTAAAAACACTTTTCTCCAGGAAAATATCCCTAACTTAATGTCTACTCTTAACTACAGATAAAAGAACTATCTTTTATACATTTCAAAGACAAAGAAATCTAGTTTTGAGGTGAGAACGTTCAAAATTCTCTCTTCTAGCTATTTTGAAAAATGCATTATTATCAACTATAGTCATCCTATTGTGCAACAGAACACCAGAACTGCATTGTATTATATCCCATAAATATGTTCAATAATTATTTGTTGATTATAAATAACATTTTTTAAAAGGAATTCATTCTGAAGATAATTTATTACTTACCAAACCTGCTATTGGTGTGGACAGTCTATTGATCTTCTTAATGATTCCAGGCTTAAGCTTATTAATCAAACTGAAAGTAAATGAATAACATAACGATTATAAGAATGCCAATATGAGTTCAGTGTTCTTTGAAACATTTTTAAGAATCATATACATCACTATTCCATCCTGCAATCTGTTACTCCTAGCCCCAACTGAGGGTAAACAACCAAAACAACAGGTCCAGAAACAAAGAACTTGACTGCACACAGTGGTGAGGTGGTCCCTCTTGGACCATGTAGTCACATTTCTATATCAACCACTTCCGTAACAATAGTTCCACGTTTGTTAAAGAAAGGTACTATTTGGTTGTGTTTTAATAGCCAGTTTAAGAAATCTACTCATTAGGATTTAGTTCACTTGGCTCAAAGAACACTTTCCTATTGATAATTTTCATTTTTTTTCATCAGATTGATCTTTATGTTTAAAGCTAGCTTCAAAATCATATTGTTTTTGCCACATTTAAATGGTGCAGGGTAACTAATCCAAATAGTTGACCTGTTCATATGGTAACTCATTCAAACCCAACTGATTGCTATTAACTTAGCAGGATGGGTAAAAATTACATGTACCAAATTTCCCTAAATTACCTCAGAATCTAATGTTGAATAAATTTAAGTTAATGTAACAGATACTTAAAAGATATTTGTGTCTCTGTACTCCAAGATACTAAAAAAGAAATGTGTCTGACAACCATGCTCAGAATACAATTTTTGTTTTAAGTCTAAATTATTATGCATTCTTTTTTTATTTGCTGATCATTGACACAGTGCCAAGCCATGTAGTAACTTAATACTATAATAATTTTTTCTACCAGTGCAAACTGGGATAATTAATCATTAATCACCGTCAAAAAACAATATCTTAAAAAAGTGATTTTCCTATTTAATAATTCATCTATAAAAAAACAATTCTTTATAACAGAGCTCCAAAGGAAAAGCAAACAAAGGAGAAATGATCAAACATTACTAATTTACTAGTCTCCTCTTCATAATGGCAACAGAAAAAAAAAAAAAAAAAGCTGAAGCTTGTGGCTTTGACATTCCAAAGATTTATACATACACTTGAGTGTGTTAAGAATAAAAAAGACAAAAGTCTCCACTTAATAGCCTTCAGAATGCTGTTCAACAGGATTCAAAATTTTAAAACAGTGGCTCATGAAGATTTGGTCTGGCAAACAAAAGATGTTTTTACATTTTTATACTTTGTTCACATAAAGATCTTTAGACACCTTAGTATAGACAATAAAACTATCGCTTTGGTCTTGTGTGTGTGTGTGTGTGTGTGTGTGTGTGTGTGTGTGTGTGTGTTTTTTCATGCACATGGACATGCCTGCATGCTAGGGATTGAACCCAGGGTCTTGCACATCCTAGGCAGTGTTCTACTACTGAGCTACAATACCAGTCTCAGCCCTTCACCTTTAAGTATTTCCTTCAATTACTTCTCCCTGATTCGTAACTTTTGATATGTGGATTAACTGAAAGTTATATAGGAAGAAAGGTTTTCTCCCTTCATGATCACATTATTTTTCTTTCATCACTGAGCCAGAAAAGAAATGAGCCAATTTATAAGAAATGACTATTCCAAATTAATTCTTCTAGTTGTTCCATATTAACAGGTATTTCCGTAATTCCATTATTGATGGCATTCTTGCAATGCACAGAAAAACTAATAACTGAAGCATTACAATAAAGAAATTATTTGGCCATGTATGATATATAGTAAATCCCACCATTATGTACAAACATAACGCACAAATAAAAATGAAAAAAATAAGGGCTGGGACTATAACTCAGTGGTAGAGCGCTTGCCTCACATGTGTAAGGCACTGGGTTCAATCCTCAGCACCACATGAAAATAAATAAATAAAATAAAGATAAAACTAAATATTTTAAAAAATGGAAAAATTGGGGCTGTGGTTGTAGCTCAGTGGTAGAGCACTTGCCTAGCATGTTCGAGGCACTGGGGTCGATTCTCAGCACCACAAAAAAATAAATAAAAGTAGTGTGTCATCTACAACTAAAAATATTTTTTAAATAAAAAATAAAATAGATTTCCACCAAAAATTAAAATAAAGCATATAACTAATTTTTAAGAAAGAAAGAAAGATTATTTATATTTATTGACCACTAGCTCAGCAATGACTTTCTTAGATAACTTTTATTTTAAAATATAATCTTTCACTGATATAAATTAGAGGCCAATATGAGGCAGGGCAAGATATGAAATGTCTGGGAAGTCTGGCAACAGTTGTCGGTTTAGAGGAAGAATGTGATGAATTCCTGTTCCACCTATTTGAGTCACAGGTAACTTTGGCCAGGTCATTCAGTTTACCTGTTTATATCACTTACCATTTTTGTACTACAGGATTAGTAATTTCAAGAGCACTTTTTAAAATACAGTTTCTGGAATGAATTATAAAACAGTTTACTCTCAATTAGGGTCAGCCAAGGGAAGTTAGGGATGGAGCTAAAGGAAACAGTATAGATAAATACTATCTCTCAATAATGAGTTACTGACTCCTCCCTCATCAGCAGGTTTTTGCCAGAGCTTATTACTTAAAAGCAGCATATACACAATAGATTAGCCCTTACTTCTTTATTCCTGAACCTTCCTGTATGTGTGCAAACCCGGAAATAACCATAAGGAAAAAACACTCATCTAGATAACACACAAACCACCCTCTAAAAAGCTGAGTCACTAGAAAAAAATGCTTTTTTATTTTAATCATTACAATGATGATTGGTTCTAAGCACTAGACTATAGAGGAAATACATATATAATTTTGGCAAACACTGAGCATCCCGTCAAATTATGAAGTATGAATCATTATTTTCACATACAATTACAGAAAGAACTTTTAGGCTATTTCTTCCAGGTTTCATAAAATCTAAAAAATGTAGATGAAATTTAAGTATATATAAAGTATACTGAACTTTACACAAAGGACCAAAGGCTCATATCAAATAAAAAATACAGGTGTTATCTATGGAAATATTTTGTTTAAAAATACAACTTCTTTGCATAATAAGAGTTCTTCAATTACTCATGTGATATTCCTAAAGGTGATAGTGAATTCAGGTCACTGGCTCTAGCAAGAATCAGATAACATGATAACACTCCAGAGGTTATGATTTTAGTGCCTCCATGCATTAGAATCTATTATCAGTTCTGGGGCAATTTTATATACCTATATCCCCATATCTCATCCCCCTATCCCTGAGCAGAATTTCATCTCTATACCCACAAGTCTTCCTTCAGGCAGTGGCACAAACCTAGTCATGTGTTTGCTTAGCACATTAGAGGATGACTCTTTTGTAAGATTAAAACCAGAACAGAAAGTTCCTAGTAGTTTTATACTTCCAGTGGAACATACTCACAATAAGCCCTGATGCCCTCTTCTTAAGTATATCCCTTGCTCTGGTCTAAAAGTTCATGTTCACCACCCCTAAAATTCCTAATCCTAACCTCCAAAGAGACAGTATTCAGAGGTGGAACCCTTTGGGAGGTGATTAGGTCAGGAAGGCTACACTTCATGGATGTGGGAATAGTGCCCTTAGTAAAGAGGTCTTGCCCCTTCCACCATGTAAGTTACAGTGAGCCCTCGCCAGATACCAAATTTGCTAGCATCTTGACCTTGGACTTCTCAGCTTCAGAACCATGAGAAATAAATGTCTGTGGTGTATAAGCCACCCAGTTTAAAGTATTTTGTTATTTTAGCCTGAATGGTCTAACCTCACCTTCAAGGTATCTTACTTTTTTCTTTCCCCTACCACAGGCCCATAACATCTACTCCCTCCAAAGGGGCTGAATTACATAACAACAGATGCTGTAAAGCTGGCTCTGTTCACAGGCCTTGTTATCAGTGATTGTGTCCTGACTTTAAATAGAACTCAGATGTGACATTCTGAAAAAGAGGCCATATAGCTCAGTATGACATGTGGCTCAGCTATATAAATTTTAATGGAAACTAGAACTCTCTGATAATCTCCAGAAACTAGTTCCAAATGCCAAACTTCATTTTTCCCTTTATCAGAAAGCTCCTCAGCTAAGATGCAAAATTTTGAACACCTTTTCACTTCCTATTTCCAAAGATTTTCAAAATGAACTTGAGCAACTGACATGGAAGAGTCAGTTCATTGTATCAATACAAAGTATAAATTTTTAATCTATAAATTATTTCATTATTCATTTATGCATTATATATAAAAACTTTCTTTCTGTCACATTTTATAAATAAATATCCATCACACTATCAAATTCTTATGATTAGTAAGTTTTTAAATAGATATTAAGATATCACATTCTCCTTACAAATTAGTGATCTTTGTTTTATTCCCTATATGTTATTAATTCATTTGCCTATTTTTTCTCGTAAGCACAGATTCTGCTCATTAAACATTTAAATGCTTACTAAAGACAGTATTGTGCTAGGTTCAGTCATACAGTAACCAGATAGGACAGTTGCCCAGGATAAATACCATCTCTGATTCCAAACTCAGCTCCCAGCATTCAGAGAAGTACCTGGCATTCAGGTACTTCTGATTCAAAATGTGTCTTCTTTATAAAAATAAATTTCAAAAAAAAAATATCTTTCATTACAATGAAATGCCAGAAATTTTTGCTTTTACCAACAACATCTTCCCTCTACCATTTTTTTCTGTTGCCAGACAAGTCAAACCTTAATAACCTCTCCTAATTATCAAGTGTGATAGAAACAGTACACTATCAGATACATTAATTTGAACCAGTTTTCTTAAGAAAATGTCTTACTAAGGTTTTAAATTAATGACTTCTATCTAAAATTCATATGTGAAAATAAAATCAAACTGAATAATGACCACACTTCCATGGGTAACATAATCAGCATGTGCAATGTAGAATTTAAAAGTTTAAAAGCATTCAATATAAATATTTAGGATCACTTTAGTATGTTCAAAGGTTAGGAAGAAAATAAATATTTCATTTCTAGAATTCCTTTGGCAGTGTTTTTGAATAATGCTAAACTACCCACAACATATGAAAAGTTAATATATGCTAAAATGGGAATATGTGTGAGACAGCAACAAGTCAATAACAATGTAATTATGATCATCATTTTATTACAATGAAACTTTGTTATTTAGCCTCTTTGTTATACTGTAAGCATCCTAAACTGCACAGAGAAGCTTAAGTGGTCTGACTCCTCTTAATTCTGAGCAACTTCAATACTTAGAGCACTAATGTATTTCACTGAATAGCAGGAAATTTCCCATTATGACATCCAAACAAAGAGCATTTAGCCACAAGACCTCACACCCTTCACAACAATTAACTCAAAATGGATCACAGACACATGTAAAATGCAAAACAATAGAAATCCTAGAAGAGAACATAAGAAAATGTAGATGACCTTAGATTTGATGATGACTTTTTCAGTATGACATCAAAAGGATAAACTACATGAGAAAGCATTGATAAGCAAGATTACATTAAATTTTAAAATGTCTGCTCTGCAAAAGACAAGAAAATGAAAAGACAAGAAACAGACTTAGGGAGAAAATATTTTCAAGATATTCCTAATAACACAAGGAACCCTTAAGACTCAACAGTAAGAATAGATTAGGCAGAGATATAGTACAACCAAAGTTAGGTAAAAATTGCAAAAGTCATGTCTGCTAAAACCAAGAATAAGAAAACAATGTCAGAATCAGTACATTATTTGAAATAAAATTGCTAGCACAATTAATAAGGAATTTAAAAAACAAAATTGGGAAAAGAGAAAGTAACAAAATCATGTTCACATTACAATTACACACCTGAAAAATCCAAGAAAATCCAACTAAAAAGCTAATGCAAATAATTAAGAGAATGCAGAGAATTATCTTGTATATGAAATTAACATAGAAATCAATAGTTTATACATATACACATAAAATTTGTTAGGAGGTATAATGGAAAAAGTGCCACCATTTGCAATATCACAATTAAGACTTTTTTAAAAGACTCAACATGAAGAAATCAACCTGATTTTAAAATAGGCCAAAGACCTTAACAGACACCTCACAAAACAAAATATACAGATGGCAAATAAGCTTACATCAGGAAATGGAAATTACAACAATACCTATTTTTGCCTTTTTAGGCAAAACTTCACAAAACTGACAACACCTAAACACCAACAGGGAGGTTGAGCAACAAGAACTCCTAGTGATGCATCACTTTGGAAGAAACTGTTACCACATGAGCCAGCAGTCATGCTCCTGCATATTTACCAAAGGAGTTGAAAATGTACATCCACACCAAAACTTGCATGTGGATGTTTATAAAACTTTCATAATTGCCAAAACTTGGAAGCAATCAAGATGTCCTATCAGTATTAACCTCTGATACATACCTATTTGGAAAGGAATCTGGCAACAAGAATCAATTTACCTTTTCCCCTGCAGGCAGCTATCCCATGGCATACTCACACCTTTAACAAGTGTTTCCTCCACCTGTCAGCTCCTTACTATAATTTTCCACATTGCTGTTATATATAGAAAATGGAATTTTTGCCACTAAAAAGAAAGAAGCCAGTCCAAAAAGAGAACAATTGCAAATATATGACATTCTGGAAGAGATTAAACTATAAAGATGCTAAGGGAAAAGATGAATAGGTAGAGCATAGAGGATTTGGGGGGCAATGAAACTATCCTGTATGATACTATAATGATGAATAGATGTCAAAATACATTTGTTCAAAACCACAGAATGGACAACATCAAGATATAAACTATAGACTGTGATGATGATAATGTGTCAGTGCAGGTTCATCAACTATGACAAGTGTACCACTCCTGGGAAGATGCTGATAATAGGGAAAGCTACATATGTGTAAGGCAGGAGGTATATGGGCTGTCTACACCTTCCTCTCTATTTTGCTCTGAACCCTAAATTACTAAAAAGGATAAGTGTTTAAAACAAAACAAAACAAAAAAAGGTAACTCACACTGGGAGATACGGTTCCTGTCGTAGAGTTCTGCAATAACTATCAAATAATGTGACTCAATTCCTCTCTAACCCTTTATGTGAAAATGATATGTCCTTCTTAGTTGTACTTAGGTTCTAATTTTTGCTTTGATGTATATGTGTATGTATATATTTTTCCATCCTCCTTTAAATTTCTTCTATTCTACTTCCCAAAAATGAAATCATCAGTATTAACCTCTGATACATACCTATTTGGAAAGGAATCTGGCAACAAGAATCAATTTACCTTTTCCCCTGCAGGCAGCTATCCCATGGCATACTCACACCTTTAACAAGTGTTTCCTCCACCTGTCAGCTCCTTACTATAATTTTCCACATTGCTGCAAGCTTTATAATCACTGGTTTTAAGGGATAAAAACATTTTTTTCACCAAATTACTTATCACGTTTCAAGTCTTTAAGTTGTTCTTAGTATTTTTCATTATGCTTAGGCTTTCCTTCTTAACTTTTTTTTTCTTAGGTGTAGATGGATACAATATCTTTGGTTTTTTAATATTTACTTTTTAGTTGCAGGTGGGCACAATATCTTTATTTTATTATTTTATTTTATGTGGTGCTGAGGATTGAACCCAGTGCCTCACGCATGCTAGGCAAGCGCTCCTCTGAGTTGTGGCCTGAGCCCTCTTTGTTTTATTTATTTTTTATGTGGTACTGAGGATCAAACCCAGTGAATCATGCATACAAGAAAAGCATTCAATCACTGAACTATAACTACAACTCATGCATAGGCTTTCTATCTTTTCATTCACTTTAATCTATTTCTTAGGACAGATCCCTAAAAGAAGAATTACCAAGGAATGTCTTATAATTTTTATGATAAAAGTATTTATTTATTATGGTAATGAATAAAGTATCACATTTTTACTTTAAAGGTATTGTTAAATTATTTTTCAGAGAGTTATACCAGTTTATATCTGAATGGTAATTTTGAGACTATATATCATGCTGTCAAAATATGACCATCTCTTCTCTTCCCCTCTTAAATGCTGGTGACCTAAAGTAGGGTCTTGTGCATGCAAACCTAAGCACATGCTCTACTGCTGAACTATGCCCTTAGATCCATGATTTTTGTTTAACAAATGTTATATTATTTACTAGTTTCAACAAAAACATTGTATCTAGTTGTAGTATGACTGTTTACTAATGAAGATAAACATTTTATATTTATTATTACATATTATAACAGCATATATTTTTATTTGTTCAATAATATTTCCTCCTTTTCAAGTATTTGGTTATATTCTTTGCTTGTTTGTCTACTGAGGCTTAAAAAATGTACATCTTAACACTTTAATGGAGCCCTACATAATTTGAGTCACTTTTACTTATAATATTTCATTTGTAAGAACATTATTTCTCCTTTTTCTTTTTTCTATCCTTTCAATGCTTAGAACTTTACCTCCAAAGATTTTTTTTTTTAATTCTTAGGTTGCTTTTCCAGCTTTTAGTTACCTTAATCTAGACCATATTTCAATATGCAATGCATTTTTAAATTAATTCTTAGCCAACTACTTACCCCAATACCATAATTAACCTATGCATTTCTTCTCCACTTTCTCTTATCTCCCATATCATAAATTCTTATATATAAGAATTTATAATTCTCTTCCTGACTTTGTTATATTAACAAGCACATATTTAAATCACTGAATACTTTATTAGTGCACTGTAGTTACACATAATAGGTTTATTTTGATATATTCATAAATACATATAACATAGTTTGTTCCATATTTCAATCCCCAGTACTTTCTATTTCCCTCCTCTCCCTCTTCCCCCTGATCTCCTTTGTCTACTTTATTGGTCTTCCTTCCATTTATTTATTTTTCAATTCATACTTCTTAAGTACTATACTTTGTCATGTGTTCTATTATTAGGACGGGCAAATTCCACAGAAATTTTTATCTTTAGAATTGTTCCTGTTCTCACATATAAACCCATTCTTCCATGTAAACCTTGAAACGACTCCTAGAGTCAAAAAAAGTTGGATAGATTTTATAATGAGGATTAGATTAAAATTATAAATTAATTTTAATTTATATGTTGACTTATACATTTTTTAAGTTTACCATTCTTATCCATGAGCTGTTATCTAATTTTCTGATTGATAATGGCTGGTGTTATGGTCTGGATGTGTGGTATCCCCCCAAACCTCATGTGTGAGACAATGCAAGAAGGTTTAGAGGAGAAATGATTAGGTTATGAGAGTCTTAACTCCATTAGTGAATTAATCCTCTGATGGGATTAACTGAGTGGTAATTGAAGGTAAACAGGGGTGGCTGGAAGAGGTGGGTCCTTGGGGGTGTGGCTTTGGGGTATATATTTTTGTATCTGATGAGTGGAGTCACCTACTTTCTGATCATCATAAGAGATGCTTCCCTCAGCTACTCTCTTCTGCCATGATGTTCTGCCTTACCTTGAGCCCCAAGGAATGAAGCTGGCCTTCTATGGACTGAGACCTCTGAAACTATGAGCCTCCAAATAAACCTTTCCTTCTCTAAAATTGTTCTTATCAGATCTTTTAGTCACAGCAGCAAAAAAGCTGACTAAAATAGCTAGTATATAAAAATTCTTAAGTTTAAGTCTCTCATATAAGGCAATAATTCTAGTTCTAATCTATGTGATAGCATTACATATTTATCTTTCTTACAGTATTTATTCCCTTTATTTAATTCACTTCTAATTCTCATACCGGAATTTCTACATTTCTACAATTTCATAACTAATGCAAAGTTTTCCACATATTCACTTGAAAACCTCCATTATATCAAAAACATATTTTAGGGCTGAGGACATCCCTAGCACTTTCCTAGGATGTGCAAGGCTAGGTTCAGTCCCTAATACTATAAAACACGTGTGTACACACACACATTTTAATAATAAATTTTTGCTAAGAAACTTTAATATAAATTGTTTGGATCACAGACAGCAAATACATTACTCCTTTCATTTTTAATAGCTGTCGTTCTCATTTGCTTCCCAGGGGCACTAAAACATGGTATGCTCTACTCTTAGTAACTTTTATTTAGGGTAAGAAAACACTATCAACAATACACCCAAGCTCAGGAAGCACAGGATTGAGCTTTCTACCTTCTAGTTTGAATAGTTATCCTCCTCTAGAAATCTAAAACCAGAAACAGCTCTAAAAATACACACCCTGCCATTATACAAAGTCTCGGGCCTCCCATGGAGCTAAGTACAGAAGCCCCAACAGCCCACTGTTGGGATAGCTCCATGGGATGTCCCTGGCATCCCTGGCACCCCATGCATAGAAGTCTCCAGCTCTAAGAAAAAGGATAGAGTTCTCTCTGCATGAATGACAAGTGACAGACTTGTCTTTGTTGCCAGATGCCTTTAAAAAGTCACCTGAGTGTCCCACAGTAAATAGTAGTAATGGTAAATAATTTTCTTTCTCTATTAAATTTATCTTTGATCAAATATTATGGTACTTTTAAAGCAGTGTGATAGTCACAAGACAGATATAAATAGAACAGGACTTCTCGCACCAATAGGTGAACATCTTGCTCCACTCTTTCCAAGTGGCAAGCAAAGTTTCAAAAGATCTGGTAACAGCGTGAGAAGCTGCTGAATAATGTGAGCCACATGTTCCAAAAGGTTCAAGCTTCTAGTGCATGGTCAAAGGAAACAGGGCAAAATCTTGGGACCATTCCAGGGAGGGGAAGTACAGATTGACTAACCAGTAACACACCCAATCAGACTATCTTCAAATAAATCTTACTTCACTGAGGAATAACGAATGTTTTCACCCAGTATTTCCAAGATTGCCATCATGAGTAATTGGGAAATCACTAGCTGATATTGAAAGCTGGATAGGCTTCACCCAAATATGTTTAGAGAAGAGAAATACTTCTGCCAGAAACTAGAGCAAAACAGGGTTGTAAACATTTATGCAGTGGCAAATCTTTTATACTTTTTAAAATATATAATAAAGGCAGTCCTCATTAACATTAAGAAATACTGGAGAGAAGAGACAGATTAATGAATATAATAATTAAACTCATAGAAAATTATACCAAAGAGCTGAAATCATCTAATAAATTCTTGTTGATCCTTTTATTAATTAGGGGAAAAAATCTGGTTCGTACCCACCTCATGAGAGAGCAGGTATCTAAGGTAAAGTGTAAAATATTAGACTATCTTGGATTTTTTTCCTTAGCCATCAACTCACTAGATTCCACAGCCAAACAAAATAAATGAAACTAAAGTGATTAATATGAACGTACTAACTTCAACACCGATCACAATGCACACAACTGCCCTCACTATTCAGATGCACATCTCATCTGAAACCTAAGCACAGAGTTTATACCCAATTTGGACTCATTTGAAATGTCAGTCCACTGCCAGTTGGATGAAAGCTATAATAAGCTTCTCCAACTCTTTTGACTTTGATATTTCAGAACACCAGTTTAAATACGAAAAAAGCACTACTGAAGGATAAAAAGCTATTGAAATTACTAAATGAAACATTAAGAAACCTCATTAATAGAGATAATGAACAAGGAAGTCTAAACAGGCAACAAACAGATCCTACATTTCATAAGAAATACAGTTTGGCAGTAAGCGAAACAGAAGTCAGGCTTCTGTCAGAAAATAAACCAAGATTTTAAAAACATTCTAATTATATTTCAGCTAAAAAATGAGATATCTAACAGGGGGAGAAAAAAATTTTCAAGTCAGCTTACTATATTCACAATGAATTTAAAAGTCAGGCTTACAATACCAGGCCTCTCTGAGCAGCTGGCTGTTTTCTGTCACTATTATATGAAGGTAATGTGGCCACACAGCAGTGCCTGATCACCATTTCAGAGACCCATCTAAACTTTCTTCATTTATAGATTCATAAAGAATACAGTTACCCAAGGCTGGGATTGTGGCTCAGCAGTAGAGTGTTCGCCTAGCACATGCGAGGACCTGGGTTTGATCCTCAGCATCACGTAAAAATAAATAAGTAAAAGATATTGTGTCCAACTACAACTAAAAAATAAATATTAAAAAAAAAGAATACAGTTACCTGGACCTTGCTTTTTTTCAATACTACACTTATACTGACCTGGGCTATGAACAATGTGATAAAAATTTAAAGAAAGAATTTATTATATACCACTTTGATGTTCCACAGTAAAGTACACAATTACTGATTGCCAAGGTTTAGTATTTAGTTAACTAAATATGGGAAAATATTTAAACAATTATCAGTACTAAACAGATTGATACATTTATATGGTAATACCTCAAACCCCAAACTGTTATTATTCCAATTTGGAAACAATCTAAGAATGATCTTTTAGAATTTTCTTAATTAAGGTGACTCTTTAAAAACAACAATATAGGGGTGGGATTGTGGCTCAGCGGTAGAGCGCTCGTCCCGCGCGGGACCGGGTTCGATCCTCAGGACCACATAAAAATAAAGGCATTGTGTTGTGTCCATCTACACCTAAAAAATAAATATTTTTTTTATTGTTGGTTGTTCAAAACATTACATAGTTCTTGACATATCATATTTCACATTTTGATTCAAGTGGGTTATGAACTCCCATTTTTACCCCGTATACAGATTGCAGAATCACATCAGTTACACTTCCATTGATTTACATATTGCCATACTAGTGTCTGTTGTATTCTGGTGCCTTTCCTATCCTCTACTATCCCCCCTCCCCTCCCCTCCCCTCCCCTCTCCTCTTCTCTCTCTACCCCCTCTACTGTAATTCATTTCTCCCCCTTGTATTATTTTTCCCTTTCCCCTCACTTCCTCTTGTATGTAATTTTGTATAACCATGAGGGTCTCCTTCCATTTCCATGCAATTTCCCTTCCCTCTCGCTTTACCTCCCACCTCTCATTCCTGTTTAATGTTAATCTTCTTCTCATGCTCTTCGTCCCTACCCTGTCCTTGGTTACTTCCCTTATATCAAAGAAGACATTTGGCATTTGTTTTTTAGGGATTGGCTGGCTTCACTTAGCATAATCTGCTCTAATGCCATCCATTTCCCTCCAAATTCTAAGATTTTATCATTTTTTAATGCAGAGTAATACTCCATTGTGTATAGATGCCACATTTTTTTTATCCATTCATCTATTGAAGGGCATCTAGGTTGGTTCCACAGTCTTGCTATTGTGAATTGTGCTGCTATGAACATTGATGTAGCAGTGTCCCTATAGCATGCTCTTTTTAGGTCTTTAGGGAATAGACCGAGAAGGGGAATAGCTGGGTCAAATGGTGGTTCCATTCCCAGCTTTCTAAGAAATCTCCATAGTGCTTTCCAAATTGGCTGCACCAATTTGCAGTCCCACCAACAATGAGCAAGTGTACGCTTTTCCCCACATCCTCGCCAACACTTGTTGTTGTTTGACTTCCTAATGGCTGCCAATCTTACTGGAGTGAGATGGTATCTTAAGGTGGTTTTGATTTGCATTTCTCTGACTGCTAGCGATGCTGAGCATTTTTTCATGTGCTTATTGATTGATAGTATGTCCTCCTCTGAGAAGTGTCTGTTCAGGTCCTTGGCCCATTTGTTGATTTGGTTATTTGTTATCTTATTGTCTAAGTTTTTGAGTTCTTTGTATACTCTGGATATTAGGGCTCTATCTGAAGTGTGAGGAGTAAAGATTTGTTCCCAGCACGTAGGCTCCCTATTTACCTCTCTTATTGTTTCTTTTGCTGAGAAAAAACTTTTTAGTTTGAGTAAGTCCCATTTGTTGATTCTACTTATTAACTCTTGTGCTATGGGTGTCCTATTGAGAAATTTGGGGCCCAACCCCACAGTATGTAGATCGTAGCCAACTTTTTCTTCTATCAGACGCTGTGTCTCTGATTTGATATCAAGCTCCTTGATCCATTTTGAGTTAACTTTTGTGCATGTCGGGAGAAAGGGATTCAGTTTCATTTTGATGCATATGGATTTCCAGTTTTCCCAGCACCATTTGTAGAAGATGCTATCCTTCCTCCATTGCATGCTTTTAGGCCCTTTATCAAATATGAGATAGTTGTAATTTTGTGGATTGGTTTCTGTGTCCTCTATTCTGTACCATTGGTCCACCCGCCTGTTTTAGTACCAGTACCATACTGTTTTTGTTACTATTGCTCTGTAGTATAGTTTGAAGTCTGGTATTGCTATACCGCCTGATTCACACTTCCTGCTTAGCATTGTTTTTGCTATTCTGGGTCTTTTGTTTTTCCATATAAATTTCATGATTGCTTTATCTATTTCTACAAGAAATGCCATTGGGATTTTGATTCGCATTGCATTAAACCTATAGAGAACTTTTGGTAGTATCGCCATTTTGATGATGTTAGTTCTGCCTATCCATGAACAAGGTATATTTTTCCATCTTCTAAGATCTTCTTCTATTTCTCTCTTTAGGGTTCTGTAGTTTTCATTGTATAAGTCTTTAACCTCTTTTGTTAGGTTGATTCCCAAGTATTTTATTTTTTTTTGAGGATATTGTGAATGGAGTGTTTTTCCTCATTTCCATTTCAGAGGATTTGTCACTGATATACGGGAATGCCTTTGATTTATGCCTGTTGATTTTATATCCTGCCACTTTGCTAAATTCATTTATTAGCTCTAATAGTTTCTTTGTAGACCCTTTTGGGTCTGCTAGGTATAGAATCATGTCATCTGCAAATAGTGATAATTTAAGTTCTTCTTTTCCTATTTTTATGCCTTTAATTTCTTTCGTCTGTCTAATTGCTCTGGCCAGTGTTTCGAGAACTATGTTGAACAGAAGTGGTGAGAGAGGGCATCCCTGTCTTGTTCCAGATTTTAGAGGGAATGCCTTCAATTTTTCTCCATTCAGAATGATGCTAGCCTGAGGCTTAGCATAGATAGCTTTTACAATGTCAAGGTATGTTCCTATTATCCCTAGTTTTTCTAGAGTTTTGAACATAAAGGGATGCTGTATTTTGTCGAATGCTTTTTCTGCATCTATCGAGATGATCATATGGTTCTTAATTTTAAGTCTATTGATGTGGTGAATAACATTTATTGATTTCCGTATTTTGAACCAGCCTTGCATCCCAGGGATGAATCCTACTTGATCATGATGCACAATTTTTTTGATATGTTTTTGAATCCGATTCGCCAGAATTTTATTGAGGATTTTTGCATCTAGGTTCATTAGAGATATTGGTCTGTAGTTTTCTTTCTTTGAAGTGTCTTTGTCTGGTTTAAGAATCAGGGTGATGTTGGCCTCATAGAATGAATTTGGAAGTTCTCCCTCTTTTTCTATTTCCTGAAATAGCTTGAAAAGTATTGGTATTAGTTCCTCTTTAAAGGTTTTGTAAAACTCTGCTATATACCCATCCGGTCCTGGGCTTTTCTTAGTTGGCAGTCTTTTGATGGTTTCTTCTATTTCTTCAATTGATATTGGTCTGTTTAGGTTGTCTACATCCTCCTGACTCAATCTGGGCAGATCATATGACTTAAGAAATTTATCGATGCCTTCACTATCTTCTATTTTATTGGAGTATAAGGATTCAAAATAATTTCTGATTATCTTCTGTATTTCTGAAGTGTCTGTTGTGATGCTGTCTTTTTCATCCCGTATGCTAGTAATTTGAGTTCTCTCTCTTCTTCTCTTTGTTAGCATGGCTAAGGGTCTGTCAATTTTATTTATTTTTTCAAAGAACCAACTTTTAGTATTGTCAATTTTTTCAATTGTTTATTTTGTTTCGATTTCATTAATTTCAGCTCTGATTTTAATTATTTCTTGCCTTCTACTTCTTTTGCTATTGTTTTGCTCTTCTTTTTCTAGGATTTTGAGATGAAGTATGAGATCATTTATTTGTAGTTTTTTCTTTTTTTAAGGAATGAACTCCAAGCAATGAATTTTCCTCTTAGAACTGCTTTCAATGTGTCCCATAGATTCCGATATGTTGTGTCTGTGTTTTCATTTATCTCTAAGAATTTTTTAATTTCCTCCTTGATGTCTTCTATAACCCATTGATCATTCAGTAACCTATTGTTCATTCTCCAAGTGATGCATGATTTTTCCTTCCTTCTTTTATCGTTCATTTTCAGTTTCATTCCATTATGATCAGATAAGATGCATGGTATTATCTCTACTCCTTTATATTGTCTAAGAGTTGCCCTGTGACATTATATATGATCTATTTTTGAGAAGGATCCATGTGCTGCTGAGAAAAAAGTGTAACTGCTTGATGTTGGGTGGTATATTCTATATATGTCAATTAAGTCTAGGTTATTAATTGTGTTATTGAGTCCTATAGTTTCCTTATTCAATTTTGTTTGGAATATCTGTCCAGTGGTGAGAGAGGTGTGTTGAAGTCTCCCATGATTATTGTATGGTGGTCTATTAGACTCTTGAACTTGAGAAGAGTTTGCTTGATAAACATAGCTGCACCATTGTTTGGGGCATATATATTTATGATTGTTATGTCTTGCTGGTGTATGGTTCCCTTGAGCAGAATGAAGTCTCCCTCTTTATCCCTTTTGATTAACTTTGGCTTGAAATCTATTTTATTTGATATGAGTATGGACACTCCTGCTTGTTTCCGAAGTCCATATGAGTGATATGATTTTTCCCAACCTTTCACCTTCAGTCTATGTATATCTTTTCCTATCAAATGCGTCTCCTGTAGGCAGCATATTGTTGGGTCTTGTTTTGTGATCCATTCTACTAGCCTGTGTCTCTTAATTGGTGAGTTTAAGCCATTAACATTTAGGGTTATTATTGAGATATGGTTTGTTCTTCCAGCCATTTTTGTTTATTTATGTTACTAAACATGGTTTGTTTTCCTCTTTGATTATTTTCCCCCCTTTACTGTCCTACCACCCACTGTTGGTTTTCATTGTTGTTTTCCATTTCCTCTTCCTGAAATGTTTTGCCAAGGATGTTTTGAAGAGATGGTTTTCTAGCTGCAAATTCTTTTAACTTTTGTTTATCGTGGAAGGTTTTAATTTCCTCTTCCATCCTGAAGCTTAATTTCGCTAGATACACAATTCTTGGTTGGAACCCATTTTCTTTCAATGTTTGAAATACGTTATTCCAGGATCTTCTAGCTTTCAGAGTCTGTGTTGAAAGATCAGCTGTTATCCTGATTGGTTTACCCCTAAATGTAATCTGCTTCCTTTCTCTTGTAGCTTTTAAAATTCTCTCCTTATTCTGTATGCTGGGCATCTTCATTATAATGTGTCTAGGTGTGGATCTCTTATGATTTTGCACATTCGGCGTCCTGTAGGCTTCTAGGATTTGGGATTCTGTCTCATTCTTCAAGTCTGGGAAGTTTTCTCGTATTATTTCATTGAATAGATCGCTCATTCCTTTTGTTTGGACCTCTATACCTTCCTGTATCACAATGACTCTTAAGTTTGGTCTCTTTATGTTGTCCCATATTTCTTGAATGTTCTGCTCATGGTTCCTTAACAGTCTTGCTGAGCTGTCTATGTTCTTTTCAAGTTGAAATACTTTGTCTTCATTGTCTGATGTTCTATCTTCTAAGTGTTCTACTCTGCTGGTAGTATTCTCAATTGAGTTTTTAAGTTGATTTATTGCTTCCTGCATTTCTAGGATTTCTGTTTGTTTTTTATAACCTCTATCTCCCTGTATAGTTGATCTTTTGCTTCTTGGATTTGTTTATGTAATTCATTGTCGAAGTGATCTTTCATTGTCTGATTTTGCTGTCTAATGTCTTCCTTGAGACTCCAGATCATCTGAAGCGTGTATATCCTGAATTCTTTATCTGACATTCCATCTGCTGCAGCTATTACCTCTTCTAAAGTTGAGTTGACCTGCATTGCTTGTGGTCCTTTCTTTCCTTGTCGTTTCATACTGCTCGCGTTTCTTTCTGCTTGGTGAAACTGTTGTGTTTTTGAAATTTTCCCCCTATATATTTATATTACTCTTGTATAGTTGAAAAGTCTCCCTTGCAGGGCGGGCAGCGGCGGTGCTCCTCCTCCAGTTTGTGTGACGTGTCTACTAAGACCGCGGACCCCTGGGCCTGTTCTGCTGGTCGGTCGCAGGTCTGCCTACCTTGCAGGCGCGGGCAGCGGCTCTGCTCTGCCCTTACACCAATTGGGGTGACATGTCTACCACGCCGGCGGGTCGCTGGGCCTGTTCCGGGCGTGGGCAGCAGCTCTGCTCTACCCCTCCTCAATTGGTGTGACGTAACTACCACGCTGGCGGGCCACTGGGCCTGTTCAGGGTGCGGGCAGCGGCTCTGCTCTGCCCCTACTCCAATTGGGGTGACGTGACTACCCCGCCGGCAGGCCTCTGGGCCTGTCCCGGGCGCGGGCGGCGGCTCTCCTCTGCCCCTCCTCCAATTGGTGTGACGTGTCTACCACGCCTGTGGACCGCTGGGCCTGTTGTGCCGGTCAGTCGCAGGTCTGCCTACCTTGCGGGCGCGGGTGGCGGCTCTGCTCTGCCCCTTCTCCAATTGTGGTGACGTGACTACCACACCCGCGGGTCGTTGGGTCTGTTCCGGATGCGGGCGGCGGCTCTGCTCTGCCCCTACTCCAATTGGTGTGACGTGTCTACCACACCGGCAGGCCACTGGGCCTGTCCCGCCGGTCGGTCGCAGGTCTGCCTACCTTGCGGGTTCGGGCGGCGGCTCTGCTCGGCTCCTACTGCAGTTGGGGTGAAGTGATACCACGCCAGCAGGTCGCCAGGCCTGTTCCGGGCACGGGTGGCGGCCCTGCTCTGCCCATACTCCAATTGGTGTGACGTGTCTACCACGCCAGCAGGCTGCTGGGCCTGTCCCGCTGGTCGGTCGCAGGTCTGCCTACCTTGCGGGCTCGGGCGGCAGCTCTGCTCGGCCCCCACTGCAGTTGGGGTGAAGCGATACCACGCCAGCGGGTCACTAGGCCCACTCCGGGCGCAGGCGGCGGCCCTGCTCTGCCCCTACTCCCATTGGTGTGACATGTCTACCACGCTGGCAGGCCGCTGGGCCCGTTCCGCCGATCGGCCGGTGGTCTGCCTACCTTGCAGGCTCGGGCGGCAGCTCTGCTCAGCCCCCACCGCAGTTGGGGTGAAGTGATACCACGCCGGCAGGTTGCTGGGGCTGTTCCGGACGCGGGCTGCAGCTCTGCTCTGCCCCTCTGGCCCCCACAGCACTCAGCAGGATCCGGACCGAGAAGCAGTCTCCGCGGGTTCCTCAGCCCTGGGTCAGAGCAGCTCCGGGAGCCAGAACTCGGCCGCTCCAGGCTCGGTGCATGCCCCGACAGGAGCAGGCCCCAAGAAGCAGTTTCCGCGGGTTTTTCAGCCCTGGGCCAGAGCAGTTCCGGGAGCCAGAACCTGGCCACTCTGGGCTCCGTGCATGCTC
Source organism: Spermophilus citellus (assembly GCF_964194105.1). Taxonomy (NCBI): domain Eukaryota; kingdom Metazoa; phylum Chordata; class Mammalia; order Rodentia; family Sciuridae; genus Spermophilus; species Spermophilus citellus. The sequence continues at coordinate 69,268,394 of NC_138182.1, read as the reverse complement.
TTATAGGAGCAGGCTCCAAGAAGCACCCTCCGCGGGCTCCTTAGCCCTGGGCCAGAGCAGTTCCGGGAGCCAGAATTCGGCTGCCCCGGGCTCCGTGTATGTTCTGATAGGAGCAGGCCCCAAGAAGCAGTTTCCACGGGTTCTTTAGCACTGCACCTGAGTAATTTGTCTGCGAGACGCAGGCGAGTGGCAGCCTGAAATTACCTGTTCTATGGTTGAATGAGCCGCGATCAGTCGAAAAAAAAAATAAATATTTTTAAAAAAACAATATATCTCTAACCATGCATCCAAATGTTTGCTGTCACCATTAGCTAAGATAGAAATTATATGTTTATTCTAACTTGTACTGCCTTGGTCAAAGCAGTTTTTTATCAACTTTAAACATCCTCATTCTTTCAGATGGGGTAGAATTTCTGGAAATCTTTTCAAATCACTTAGAACCCAGGCTGGTGCATAAATTTTAAGTAAAAAATGCTTAAAGATCTTATGGAGGCAGTGCCCAAAAAGTAGAATCCCTGAAATATTCTGATTAATAGTTTATCACTGGAAGCATATAACCCACAAAATGGTTTCTTTGCAAAGATCATCTGTTTGGGCTATATGCTCTTGTCAATCTCAGAAGAATCCTGCACCTTACAGGCTTACCTCCTCCATATACCCACTAGCTATCCAGAGTTATAGCACTTAAAATTGGTGAAGTATTTTTACTGCAAACCTCTAAATAATCCATACTTAGAGTTAAGGTAGTTTGCAGGTCACATGACTCTTTCTAGGATATTTTCCCATCTCCATCTGCTGAACACATGAGAACCCATTTAAATCATGCAGTTTTCAAATCAAGATAATTTCCCCTTGGTGACCAACCGGGGCAACCATGTGGCCTACATAAGTGAGTTTGAATGCTATTCAACAAGAATTCTGAATGTGACATTGGAAAAGAACTAGAAATATTCTTTAAACTTTATTCATGGCCCTTCTTCATATGCCTGTCCCTCATTAGATGAAATCACATATCATCTATATATGCACATTATATATTTCTGTAGGTCACAAATGGTTAAATATCAGCAACTTCATATGGAACAATTAATGATACTCTAAAACAATGGAGTTTGAACACCTGTCAACAGAGCAGATTTTACATGGCCATCTTTCTAACAATAACTTGCATTTATACAAAACTTGATAATGTACAAAAACCTCAATATATGTGTTATTGAACTCAGACATCCCTGTGATTTAGACAAGTCCGATACCCTGATCTTTAGAGAGGAAAAAATAAAACTCAAATGTTAAGTCACTTGTTCAAATGTACACAGAAGTCACTAGTTCAAATGTACAAAAGTAATGGAGCAAGGAATCTGACCCTTTGAATCTTTACTGTAAGCAACATCCTTCAAAAGGAGATTCAAAATGATCTAAGTGCCAGTACATACACTCCCAGTGCTTACTTGTGGACTGATTCCATAACTATGCGATAAGCGTCAAAGTTGGAATTATCAAGTGCTTTTAAAAATGTGGGTGGGTACTCAAGTACATTCTTATAATTTATTTGCTCACTTCTGCAGCCTGTACCTTCCTCCAACATTTCATCCTTTCACCTCACAGGCCTGCCTTTCCCTTACCCCCAAAGGTCAAATACTTGGCTAAAAGAACTATGCATCCACTGGGGAACCAAACACTGAATATCAATCATGGCACCAGCCTATTTTACTTATGGTAACCACAGCCTGGGATGTGGTTCTCAATAACATTTATTAATTGAGAATGTCCATGACTCAAATTGATTGGGGAAATATAATAGCTCCACTTAAAACTTGAAAGAAAAATTTACTGCTCTAATCATCATAACTTATTGATGAAGAAAAGAAGTTTTATGTTAACTTCAAAACCAGGCAGTTCTGCATGTTAAACTACTCATGGTAAGTGATAGGCAGTGAAATGTAATAAGTCTTCCTCCTCAATCACCCACGCCTACAAGCAATAATAGAATCTTTCTTGTTTACTAATTGAAAATAATATACATTTCAGCAACACTATCTGTAGATACAGAGACTGATATGATAACCCCTTCCTACTGTCTCCTATTATGGGGGTGTCAATTTGCAGGGATCAAATCTCACCTGTGACCGAGAACACATACATATCTATGATGATGAGGACTATGAGAAGAGGACATCTCATAACACCAATGCACACCCACACACCCCCTATACGCACGTACCTGCATGTGCACACACCCACATACATGACCAGCACACACATATTTGCTTTTGAATTATTTTTTAAATGGTTTAAATACTTACTCACACAACAGAACACCATTTTCTAGAGAGGCCCGAAAATCCCGTGTTTCAAAATTCTTCTCTGTTACTGCCTGAAAGACAGAATTGGGTGTTAACTGTCTGTTAAGGATAACACACTAGTCAAAAATCAGTATTAGATTAATTAACATGCATCTAATGTTTTATTTAAAGGACATGCTTATATCACCAAAATCTGTTTACTGTGGGAAATTACATCCATTTAAGTATGAACACGTATACACAGAAAAAACACAATAAGTACTCTCTGCAATTATTTTATTGGACTTATCATCTAAGTCTGGCTGACTACAAAAGTTAAAAGCTAAACTAAATTTTAAACATTTTCTATTTAAAGTTAAAAACCCTATGGATGATCTAAAAGTACATAAAAATTAAGATCTAAACTTGAAATATCATCTACATATGCACATTAATTTCAACCCCATCTTTAAATTCAAGTTTCATTACAAAGCTGAGGAGCAGAGGGATGATTCTCCTTAACTCTATTCATGAAGAGGCCCTAATTTGTGTAAAAAGCTACTTATTGAAACATCTTAAAAAGACTTTTAAATCCTAGCACAAAGAAAAAAGAGAGGTAAGATAAAAAAATATTTTAAGCAGACCATACCAAACTGTTATATATAACAAGCCCCCTGCAATTACCATCATCAATGTGTCTAGTGAAACTCTAGAAATAATAACTAAATTTGGTCTCTAGAGGTGGAGTCTTTGGGACAGGAAAGGGGATTTGCTATGGAAAGTAGCAGTGAAACTCCTGAAGGTTGTAGTGGGGGAAAGCTACTCCATCAAGAACAGCTCCTGGGCCTCACTGCTTAGTCACGGGGAGAGCAGAGAGCCAAGCTAGCCTAGACACCTATCCACCACTTAAGAGCAGATGTCAAAGTCTTCTTTCCATCATAGTAAAGCCCCTCAGAGTCACTGAAATAATTCGGCAAATTACATCCTCAAATCAACATAGATCAGAAGCAGTGATTTACCACAAAGGCAGTGTCTTTCAGACACACAGGCGAACAGTGAAGAGCAACAGACAATGGTAATGGATGGGCCAGTTCAGAGGGAAGTCTAAGTTTATTTAGCTGAGCTGCATTCCTTAAGGTCACAACCTGACATCTCCCACTGCCTGGGTGAGGCCAGGTCAGGCTCTGGAAACCTGTGTACCAGTGTCTGAATCTGGGCTCTGACACTTCCTCCCAATAACTCTGGACAAGTTGCTTAACCATTTAGTTTTCTCTCCTGCAAAATGGAGACTAACTATATCTATCTAGTAGGGTTAGGCCAAGAATTAAATGAGATAATATATATGAAATAGTAGTTGCCTGACTCAGGGGAAGCATTCACAAAGTTCACTATTATTATCAGCCATGACTACTCATCTGCAGAAAAAAAAGATAAACGCTACATTTTCGCAAACCAATGTGTTTTGCCAGGGAGAAAAAAATCCTTTACTTAAAAGAAGAAACTGAGTTACCAAAATATAAAAATCTACTAAATTAGCTTTGTATCCTGAAAATATTTTGAAAATTATAAACATCTATAAAGAACCCTTAAAATATAGTGAAGGCAATTTGTTTGTTTTTAAATCATTTTTTTTTTAAAAAGTCCCAGCTAATAAGGAGACTAAGGCAGGATAATCACTTGAGCCCAGGAGCTGAAGAACAGCCAAGGCAACAAAGTGAGACTCTACTCCCCCAGGCCCTTCCTCTCATCAAAAAGAAAGAAAGACAAAAGAAAAATAAAATATAAACCCATTCTCATATTAAGAACAATGTAGCATTCTGAAAGAATACTCCAGAATTTTGAAAGAATATTTGTTTGCCTAGTAGTTCTAATCTAACAACTGCTCACTTGGTCTTTTCAATAAACTTTAAGCTTACTCATTAGCAAGTTATTTGAGGTGTGATACATTTTACGTAATGAGGTTGTGATTCATAGGAATTAAATAGAGACCACATGTTTTCCACTTAAGTTATCAAAAGTCAACAAAAACAGAAGTGATCACCATGTAGTCAAACAACCACGCCTTTACTTTTGTACAATTTTTTTCTCTTGCTTGCCCCTTTCCAGATTTTCCTAGTGCAATTAAATAAAATCACTGCCACCTGAAATGATCTGAGTTGATATACATTAGACAAGAACTGGAGTTTAGTCCTGGATCCATCTCACACTTATTAACTTGCCACTCATTTCCCCAATTTATAAAAGGAAAAAAGTACTTGCTCTCTCTAATTCAGAATACACAAATGACATGTGAAATATTTTGATTCCTCTAGAATAAAAGGCCACACATTCTGGTCTAAGCTGTGCTTCTTCCACCCATGCATCCCCATGTGCTGCTGAGAAGAAGCTATAAGAGATAGACCTGAGAGTGAGGCTCCCAGGTGAGGTGCATCCTGGGAAGACGCAATTAGTCTAATGGAGCATAGTAAGGGTGGAGCAGGCGCCAAGGGCACATTCTGCACAAACAGTACTGCCAAACCTGTCTTACCATCTGCAGCCTCCAGAGAAGCCCCTGACATGTTTTTAGGAACAGGTTTTATGGAAAAAGAAATATCTATCAGCTAAATATATAAGCACTAAGTGCCAAGTTCACAAATATCTGAAAAGTTATTTCTTTTGCTATAAACTGTATTAATTTAATAAAGAAATAGGAATTGCCTGCACAACCTTTACTATTTTATTTTCCATCCTCTCACTGCAAAAAATTTGCCATCAATATAAGCAATAAGTTTCCCCAAAGCTCCATCATTCAGTTACAGTTGTGACCATATAATCCACACGGCTTAAATCCCACACATTCTGAGAACTTCTCATAGACCACTTCACATCAGACTAGTTATCTATCAGCAAAATACCCACTAATGCAAATCAGCAGGCACTGGGCTTTTTAAAACCTTTCCTTTTAAACAAACATCCATTTAAACACTGTCTAGAATCTTGAAAGTGCTAACATATTTTGGGGCAAATCACAAAACAACAGCAGTTCCTGCTTGAGCTTTTTTTAAAAGGGAATGAAGGGGATGTTTGCTGACGAAAACTACATTATGATCCAGGCAAGGTGACACACACCTGTAATCCCAGCTACTCAGGAGGCTGAGGCAAGAGGATGGCAAATTCAAGGCCACTCTCAGCAACTTAGTGAGACCTTGTCTCAAAATAAAAAATAAAAAGGTCTGAGGATGTAGCTCAGTGGTAAAGCCCCCGCCCGCCCCCCCTTCCCCCCCTTAAATCCCAAGTTCAAAAATAACTACACTATGACCTTCAACTATGAGCACAGTAGATTCCAAATTAAGTACTTAATGGATTAATCAGCTGCAAGATCATGATATTTAAGATACATCATGACAATCTTTTCAACATAAGCAATAAGTTTTAAAAATCCAGAGGAATGTTTAACATTAGAAACCACAGTGATAATGAAACATGTTTCAATTGCTATGAAACAATCCTCAAAAGATAGGTCTGCCTTAATTGTTCATTCAAGGAGATAACTATCTTCCTCCCAGTAACTCTGGACGAGTTGCTTAACCATTTAGTTTTCTCTCCTGCAAAATGGAGACTAACTGTATCTATCTAGTAAGGTTAGGCCAAGAACTAAATGGTTCATAAGACAGTCCATAAGACAGTCCATTGAGGGTGTTGCTTCCACAGGAAGAATCCTGGGGCTGGTATACATCAAGGAGCTGCTTTTCAGTCTGTCTTTATAGCTGTTAATGAATTAAAAGCATACCTCTCTCCTTTCTTTCATGAAACTTCATTTTGGAAGTAACCATTACTTGATTCCCATGACTCCAGAAAGCAGGTCCAATTGTTATACTGAATTCCATTAATATATCATTTTACATATATATCATTATTTATGATGCAATAACTGCTGTCAGTTTGGCTTTTTTACACATGCCAAAAATTCATAAGTTCAAGGATTATGGCACACAGTAAACACGTTAGATAAAAACAGAGCATGATGTCACTATAACAAGTGTCTTATCTTTAGCCTCTCTCCCCTTTCACAAAATAAAAGTTTTGCTAAAGTTATTCATGATATTAGAGAAGCCAATTCTCAAAAGCCTGGACTCTGACCTCATAGTGACCCCAACATCACCAAAAAAAAGGACTTGGGGGCCAGAGAGGTTGGGGTGGACCTTATAAACTTTTTGGCAATGAAGATAAATCCCTGAACTTCTCCAGGCCTATTTCCTCAGCTAAAAAACAGGACACTAGTTTATGATAGTCTACATACACCCCTGTAGTTGGCGCTGTGTAGTTGGCGCTCCCTCACAGTTTATATAGGAGGAAACCAAACTATAGTAAGTTTACTTGAGTTGAGGCCTAGGTCAGTAAGCAGGTCCCTATATAAGAAGGCTTGAGCATCAAATGACTGTGTCTATGAAAGCACTCAGTAAACTCTTAGATGCAGCTAGCACCTACCTCATAAGCCGGTGGGATCTTAGTTCACATAGCTCTAAAGGGCCATCAGGCTATCTTAACCAGATTCTTACTGGATGAAATCCGGCTTACATCACTTAGGTTAAATAAAATTTCTCTTCCTATGAATATCTGAATTTACAAGGAATAACAAATCAAAAAGATGGCTGATCAGATGTATGATGCCTCAATTGCTGAAATCACTTGTTAAAGTAACCTTTTACAGGGCTGGGGTTATGGCTCAGCTGTACAGCGCTTGCCTGGCACATGCAAGGTCCTGGGTTCAATCCTCAGCACCACATAAAAATAAATAAATAAATAAATAAATAAAGTTTTAAAAAAAGTAGCCTTTTACTGCACAAGAGTGAACACATCCAATTTTGTCAGCAACTCAAGAATAAAAAACAGCAAGAGTCCATTACTGAGACACATTTGCAAAAGGGAATAATCTTGGTTGAAAACTTTCAAGTAGTGTCCCTGTCACAACTGTGACCAAAAAAAAAAAAAAAAAAAAAAAAGCCATACAAAAGTTTTCTTGGGCTAAAAAAAATGCTAGAATTTAACTTTCCACTAAAATAATCAGTTCTCATTTTAACTAAGATATTTTTAAAAAGCATTTATTTACTTATTCATTCAAAAATCATTTAATGACACCTTACTATATACATATCTGGCATCGTTGGAGGCACTAAGAACACATAAACAAGATGAAGCAATTCTTGGAAATTTCCCTTTAAACGTCTAGTCCTGTTTTGAAATGTGTGGTCAAAAAGGCATTTTAAGCCTGGGCATCTCTCTGAAATGTGGTTAACTCTTTGAATTACAGCATGTTCTTGGTTAAATGATAATGTATATTCAGCAAATAACATTGCTTTAAGGAGCATAATTCTCCAGTCTCCAGCCTCTGTTAAGATTTGGCATTGTACTACATAATATTCTGGAATATCCTAGGCCTATTTTTGCCAATACTAATATCATTCAATAGCAAAACCAAAGCCAACTCACAGTCTTCCAAGAGAGTGGTTATAGAATTGCCCAGATCACTCAATCTAAGAGGATCCAAAAGTCTCCCAGTGGTCAAAAGTCTAAACATTTTTCCTCAACCACTGCCCGCCTTAAGACCTTCATCTGGGTAGGTTAGGGTAAATTACACACCTCCCATCTCACTCTCTTGGGAAAGGCCCACAAGTCTTCACACTGCCAGGAAAGAAGAGAAAAACAACAAAATGCAAAGCAACAGATTGTGTCTTCAGAAAATTAAAAGCCAATTATCTTTATATACACTCAAAATTTCACTCACTCATCCTCAGACCAAATGCCAACTCTGCTCACATTTTGAGTACAAAAAAAAGAAAAAGCCCACTTCCATGTACCATCAATTTTTAGCTTACAGTCTAAAATTATTATTCTAAACCACAATTATTCACAAGTCAAAAGTGAAATACACCAGAAAGAACTAAATAAAACTAGGAAAGAAAAGAAGATTTGCTTCAGGGCTGACAATTTTCATGCAAGATTTATCAAGATTCAAAATCCAAGACAAGCTGAGCCCTATTAGCAGCCAGTTAAGTTCATTGAAAACATCTCACACAAAAATGTGATCATTTTATAGCTAAACTTTGTTAACAATCAGAAAAAAAAATACTTCTGAAGAGTAAATTACATTTTATCTATAAACATAGGTTCATAATCCAATTTATGTTGTTGCACAAAATAAGGGAAATATCCCAAGAGAAAAATTCTAGCAAAAGCCTTGTCTAGTGCATAAGGTTTTTTGTCCTCCTAGATCAAGGAGTCTTTAAGTAACAAAAACACAAGGCACAAGTGGATGTTAACCTCCATTATCAGGATATTTTAAGTATAGCTCAAATGCCTAATATAATCATGGGTTCTCAAGAGTCAAAAGATGTTTTTTTGCAGAAATATCTCATATACACATTAGCAAGTCTCAACAATTACCTTCTTACCTCCCTGGGAATTACTATCAGAGTCATCACTGTGGGAAACATTCACTTTGGGAATCAGTGTCTCTCTATTACAGGTGAGAGTCACTACTTATTTTATATGAGCTTTAAATTGATAGGTACACCCTTGGTACCTAAGGGTATACTTTACTATCCAGTTTAGTATTAAGGGATGAAGTTGAAATGCCCTTTTACACAGAAATTCTTACAATGATTCTTGGATGCCTATTATACATCAACAACAAAGTTGTCCCTTTGGTACCCATTTGTCAACCTTTTTCAATTTGACAATGAATTCCTAGGAAGCAAAGAGATAACTACAATTCTATTCCCAGGAAATACCTAAGTGAAATGAAAACATATCTCCATGTAAAACCTCGTATATGAATGTTCGTAATACCATTGTTCATGTTAGCCAAAAAGATAGGAGCAACCTAATGTCCCTCAACTGGTGAATGAATAGAAAACAGCGTGGTCATACAATGAAATATTATTCAGCAATAAAAAAAGAATGAAGTACTGATACATGCTACAACATGAATGAGCCTTCAAACATCAGACTAAGAGGAAGAAGCTAGTCACAATACCACATATCACATATGACTCTGTATATGCAAAATGTCCAGAATAGGCAAATCCATAGAAACAAAAAATAAATTAGTGTTTTTCAGGAGAAGGAGAGAAGGAGAGTTACTGCTAATAGTCATAGAGTTTCTTTTGGGGTGATGAAAATGTTCTGAAATCAGATTGTGATAGTTGGACAAACTTTAAAAGTGTGAATTGTATAATATATGTTATTTATATCAATAAATCTCTAAAGCACAATGAACCATATACATTCTATTCAAAATCAATAAAGATGTCTTTCTAAAAGATAGTTCCAAAAGATACTTCCCACTATTTCATACCCAATATGCAAAAGAAATTTAGTGTAAGTGAAGATATTTAAGTCATTCCTGTATTTTATATGCCTACCACCACACATACAAATACAAACACACACACACACACACACACACACACATAACCCCCCATAGGAATACATCTTACAGAGTAGAATTCCCAGCCCTTCTACATCACACCTCGAAATATTTTAATGTTAAATTATTATATTTTGTCCTTCCAAGAATGCCATCTTTGCATTATATTTAAACAATTCTAGATTTTCTCAAGTGCATTTACTGTTTCATAATTCATTTAATACGATTTCGAAGCAGAACACATACTGAAGGTAAAACAAAGAAGGCAGAGCAAATGGGCTAATGAAACTTTCCTTTAACACCTTATTGTGAGTCCATTACATTCCCAGTAATAGAATTGTTAAGAAATCAGTTTTCCTCGGATAATTTACATGATCAATGTTTCCCCTTGCTCTTTTTTTTTCTTTTACATATATTTAGTTGTAGGTGGACACAATACCCTTTATTTTATTTTTTATTGATTTTTTAAGATGTTGATGGACCTTTATTTTGTTCATTTATTTATATGTGATACTGAGAATCGAACCCAGGGCCTCACACATGCTAGGCAAGCGCTCTGCCCCTGAGCCACAACCCCAGACCCCTTTATTTTATTTCTATGTGGTGCTGAGGATGGAATCCAGAGCCTCACTTGTGCCAGGCGAACACTCTACCAATCAGCCACAGCCCAAGCCCCTCCCTTTGACTCTTTCTAGAGCCTTTAAGAAAACTTACCAAGGTTTCCCGTGTATCTCAGGAGTAGATAGGCTGATGTCCCCATAATGCATCTAATTAGTAGTTTAAAATACTGTTGACCAAGGCCTGGGGTTGTAGCTCAATGACAGAATGCTTGTCTGGCACGTGTGAGGCACTGGGTTCAATCCTCAGCACCACATAAAAATAAATAAAGGTACTGTGTCCACCTACAACTATTAAAAAAACAAATACTGTGGACCAAGTAATAATTTTACTGTTAACTACTGGAATCATTTGCTTACAGGTTATTAACACTGAAGTACTGTGAATAGTTTTTAAACATTATTTTGGTATATGGAGACATATAAAAGACCAATATATAGCCCTCTTTAGGACAGCAAATGAAAGACTCCATCCAGAGAAATAAATGAGTTGCTTTTTCCTAAAAAATGTTGGTACCCTTGAAAACTCTCCTTCAAGTAGTCTGCATGACCTCTCTCAAGAGTTTGACGGCTCCTACTACCCTAGTGCACCACTTCCTGCCTATGCCTAAGGTTCATATCACCTTATTACCTAGACAGGAACCTTTGGAGACCAACACTTACATTTACACCCCTTCAAATTGTCGCTTCATCTTGTTTCAGCTAAAACTTTTTGAAACTTAGGAAGAACCAAGGTAACCTAAACACTCTTTTAACTCTTCCCTTTAGGATCTTCAGATAAACTTGTCCCGTTATAATACTGAACTGTACATGCCCAGATGTTTGTGTCTGCCATCTTTGGGGCCAAAAGTGAGCATGTCCGGAAGTACCTATGTCCGCCATCTTGTGAAGCTAAACTGAGCATGCCGGAAGTAGCGATATCTGCCCATGTCTTTGTGAATCTGAACTTGAGCCTGGGTGTTCAAGTCGGCCATTTTTGCAAACCTGAACTAAGTGTGCCAGGAAGTGTTCAAGTCCGCCATCTTTGTGAACCTGAACTGAGCATGCCCAGAAGTGTTCAAGTCCACCCTTTTAACTTTTAACACATATAGTGACCTTGAGCTGTGTTCCTAAAAATGTACATCCTGAACAGCATGCCCCTAAAATGCCTTCATGTGTGAATATATATATTCTCCCCAAATAAAATTCCCAGCTTCTCTTCCTCCAGAGTACTGCTTCGAAAAGAACCCAAATGGTCTCCTTACTTGCTGCAGGCAATAAATTTCCAATCTTATCTGCTGGTTATGCTTTTTGTTCCCAAGATGCAAACATACTGCTTTTGTTTATGACATGGCCAAGTGTATACTCCCCAGCTGACCCTAGTTCCTAAAGACAATATCGCAGGCCACAAGCTGATTACAACCTGTAGACATGTTTTGTTTGGCCCAAACAAAACAAAATTGGGAAATATCAGAGATGCAGATTATAAGCTTTTCTTTTAAAAAAAGAAACAGCCTGGCAGTGCTGGGCAGCATGGCCTCATGGCCAGGACTGGCTGCCCAGAGGGAATGACTGGTTGAGAACACACTGCCAGAAGAGTGCCATCCCCACACTTCCCCTCAATGACACTCTCCTCACCTTACTCTTGCACAATGGCCCCACCAGGCACTTCAGTTCAAGAATCCTCCGGCTTTTTGTCTATATCCTCCAGGCCTAGCATAATGTCTCTGCAGTAGAAAGGACTTGCTCAAAAGGTCAACTCAGATAACTGTGTATAACATCAGTCACCTGTGGAGCTGATTAAACACACACACACACACACACACAAACACACATGCACACACACACACCATGTCTTTCTCTAAAAGATCCTGATTTTCTGATTTAAAAAACCTGGGTTGAGAGATGGAAGTATACCTTTTCCAGAGTGCCCTGAGTCTAAGAATGGTCTCTGATAAACATTGTTTTGGTGAAGGAAAGAAATTGCAAGACTTGACACTGAGTCCTGACTCTTGGAGTGTTTGCTTTTGAACAGGTACTTCAGGTTCTTAGAAGATTTGATTTCCTTATAAGAAATTGAATTTGGGCTGGATTGTAGCTCAGCAGCAGGGCACTTGCCTTATACATGTGAGACACTGGGTTCGATTCCTAGCACCACATATAAATAAACAAATAAAATAAAGGTCCATAAACAACTAAAAAATATTTTTTTAAAAAAAGTGAATTTGTACTAAATGATCACCTCATCTCAAAATTCTAAATGTTCTGGTTCTTCCTTGAAGTCTAAGAAAACCAAAAGTCTTAACAGTTTCTGTTCTCTGCTACCACCTGCTGGCATATTCTTGGTATTGCAAAGGTCCAGTGGCTACATCCAAATGAAAAAATATGACAAAAACAACTCCTTTCAAAGTAAAAAACACGCCAAATTATACTTAATGAAAAGGAAAATTATTTTTCTATAATAACATGAGTCTGTCACCTTTATTAAACTATTATAATAGCTCCAATCTGATTTTTGAATGCTCAATTTGAGGCTTTTTGCAGGGAAAAAGATTAATTGCCTGAATTCAAGCCCTCTTGCATACTAGGTAAGAACTCTACCATTGTGCTATACCCCAGCCTATATATATATATATATATATATATATATATATCTATATATATATATATAGATATATAGATATATATAGATATATATGATAGATATATGTTAGTTAGATAATACATAGTGCATATTAAGATATACAACCTTTAATTATAGATTTTGGACCCTCTATGATGGGTCTGGGGATATAGCTCAGTTGGTATAGTGCTTACCTCGCATGCACAAGACCCTGGGTTCAATACTCAGCACCATAAAAATATAATTTAAAAAAAAAAATGCAAAATGGGACTGGGGACATAGCTCAATGGTTGAGTGTTTGCCCAGGATATGCCCTGATTCAAACCCCATCACTCATCCCTCAAAAAAAAAAAAAAAAAAATCCAAAATGTAATGATGTGCATTTCTGGAGAAAAATCCCTAACATACAAAATATTTAGAGGCTAAACATAGAATTTACCTAGATTGAATGAGACTTCTAAGATTGCTCTAAATACTCTTCCTGAATTTCTCTCATCCAATAGGACATCATGGAGCTTGTGAACCCAGCTGCCCCAAGGCTATTTATAGCTTATGTTACATATTCTCCTCTCTAGACCTAGCACTACAGCCAAAAAGTGAGTCAGTATGGGCAGAAAATCATCTACAATCAATGGAAAATCCTTGCCTGAATGTTTAGGCAAAACCAAGTAGGTCCCACGGCAGGAAGCTGCTGGGTGTGACAGAACACGTGGGAGGAAGGAGGGCATGGGTTAATCTGGAAGGCTTCTCCAAGGATTACTTCACTCTCCTCGAAACTGTGAAGATTGACCTGCCAACCACTCCCTCCTTCACATTCTTCCTGAACTCACCTCCTAGTTGCTCCTCCTTCTGCCTTACAGACTTTCTTCATTCGAACAAACTTCAAGAAGACAGTTGCAAATTTATAGCTCTGGTCCTTCCTTGGAGGCTGCCCTCCTGCCTCACACTTCCTGACCGTGTTGAGCATTTCTTCTTGAGCACCCTGACCTCAAACCGAGCACATAAAACAGACCTGGCCCTCTCACCTATGACTGAACTACATCTCACTTCACTGTCTGCTAAAATCCTCAGACCAATGATCTCCCAACCACCCAAACTCAAAACATTAGAAGGAACCTTCCTTGTCTCTTCAAATCCATGTAATTTTCCCCCAGTCTGGTTCCAGTCTTTACCTTGGGCAGATACAACACTTCAGTATTCTCTTCCGGATTGCTTGGCTTTAAACCCCTTCTCTGCTCTGCATTTCAATATCTGTCTTTCTTTCCTTAAAAACAAAATAGTCTTGCTCTCAAAAACACTTGCTCAAAACCTTCCAACAGTTCTTGGGCCTATTAAGTAAGCCTTCCCACCTGCCATCACTTCAGAGTCTCACATGGGAATCCTTCATTCTACCTAAACACAAGAACACAATAACCGTGATACCTTCATTCCTCCAGCTTAACAATTCAAGTTACGGCTCTCTTTTATATTCCCCAAACACTCCTATCCCAAAGGAAGTCCTTCCCCCACACTCCCATCTTTTGTGGCACTATTTTTCTAAGCCACTAAGTTAACAATTCCACCATTTATGTCACCATTATTTGGTCATCTCTACTGTCCTAGGTTGAAACTTTCCTGAGGTCAGGAAACTTCATAAAGGTTTTACACATTTTTTTTTCCTACTGTATAACTTGCACAAGTATTTTGGGTTCATTTTTTAATTCTTATTAAATTCTTCTAAAGGCAAAATAATTAAGAAAACGAAGTGCTGTTCAAGGGATACAGGGGATTTAATTTAGTTTCAGAGACTAAATAGCATAATTCAGGAAAAAGATATTGACCTTAAGGAAGAAAGGCAGGTACAATAAGGTAGAGCAAGATGAGGAAGTTGTCTGGTGTCCACAGAAGACAGACATGAAAGTAGGAGGAGATGGGGACACAAACCAGCCTCACTGCCTGGCCAGCCTTACTTCTCAGCCACAATTCAGAAATAAAGAGTCCCAGATCAGACAGATGGTGCCTACACTGTGGAAAAACACTCTGAGAGCTTCCGACAGAAAAGCAAAGACCTAACAAATACCTTGAGGGGAAAAGGGAAGGCCAAAACCAACATTAACTAATATTTCCCTCCTCAACAGAGAATAACCATCATCCTACATCCTGGAACAGAGAATGTAGGCAGAAGACAGAGAGCTGGAGGAAAAGAACAGATTCAGTGAAGGTAGGGAGGGGAACTGAAAGAGCCACATGAAATAATTATCACCACAGCCTAAAGCTGAGCCAGATGGCAGCCACAGACAATGGAGACCACACGGGCGATATGAAATTTTGATGAATTCCTTAATGGCTCTAAGATGAAAGCCCTTATTCCAGAAATAGGATAATAATATAACAAATGTCAGTGCTACACACACACACACCAAAAAAAAAAAAAAAAAAAACTTAAAATTTACTTCATTATTTACTCATCTGGATGATGTACATTTCTCAATGTCATTGTTTAATAAGAGTTTTCACTGATGAGAATAATGACAGTTTTTATATCATGAATATTCATATTACATTTTTGAACTCTAAGATGATATTCCAAACCATTATATTAATTATATTACCCAAAAAAGTCCAGATAATATAGTTACCCACACACTTGACCCAAAATCATAGCTACCATCATTAACTGAGACCCATACATGCCGTTTCCTGGTATCCTAACCTAAGGAAATAAGTCACAGCTTCTATGACAACAAACTTAATCCTCAAAATGAGCAGATTAATTTACAAAAGAGTATTTAAAGGGGCTTATGAACTCTAGCTGTATTAGCTAAACAAGATTGTTGGCTTTCCATCATTATAACAAAATAATTGAGATAATTAACTTAATGACAAAAGGTTTACTTTGGCACAGTTTTGGAGGTTCTAGTCTCTGCCTGATTGACCCCATTTCTTTGAGTCTGTGGCAAGGCAGAGCATGTAGAGGAGCAAAACCCCCACCACCATGGCCAGAAAGCAAAAGAGAAAAAGAAAGAGACCAAGTTCCACAATCCCCTTCAAGGACATACCTCCAATGACCTAAAGAACTTCCAATAGGCCCCACCTTCCAAATGTTTCACCACCTTCCAATAGCACCACCTGGAGACTAAACCTTTCACACATGGGCCTCTGGGGTCATTCAAGATCCAAACTATAGTAAAGATGCTTCTGAATTCCTTCACATTTACCTAAAAGCCTTTTACCATCCAAAGTCAAAACAAGACTGAAGGTCACCAGTCAATCTCCCTTCCATAAAAGTCTTAAATCTCCTAGAGAGAGGTTCTTTTCCAGGAAGACGCTGGTTGAGAAAGCACAGCCATTTGGTAACTGCTATGAAGTGAACCTCAGGTTGAAAGAGCTAAAATTTTTGACTCAATAACCCCAAAGAAGCATAAGTTCTTGGTAAGCATGCAAGATCCTCAAGTAACCGAAAAGGAACATAGGTAATTATGATAGTCCTATAGATCATGTGTAAATCAACTCTTAAGTAAGACACTGAACACACCGACAACCCTGAAACTAACTGACATCTGTTGGCTTGTGGATACAGTCTACAAAACTAGGGCCTTGGCAGTCTGGAGCTGGTACAGATCAAGAATACACAAGCAGACTGTAGATAAGAGAGGTCAGGAGAAAAAGTTTGAAGATATTTTCACAAAAGTGGCTTCGAATTAGACCATGCAGATCAAGAAACAGAAGGAAGTAAAGACAGAAACCTGGTAATAAGGGAGAAACTAAAGAGGTTTTAGAAGCACACATGGTTAAAGTCACAGGATAAGATGTTAGGCAAGCTCTAGAGTAAGATCTTGTGACTTAACAGTATAAAAGTGAAGCCTCTCAGGACATAACTAAAGCCAGTAAGAGATTAGGAATAGGGAGGTTCAAGAACAAGACAGGCCTTCTGGTTCTATCCTATTTCCACTAGGATGATGGAAGGGTCAAGTGCTCCAGTCTTCCCTGAGTGAAGAGTAAGGAGAGGCCAGTGTAGTAAAGAGGAAGGATGTTGGGTAATTTAACCAGAGTAAGGCACATGTATTTCTATGTGAACATCTCAGGTGGAAATAGATACTTCTTTCAGCACCGAGGGATGTAGAGGGTGAGAAAACAGAACTGCAGGTATGTCCTGCAGGTACAACAGAGGGATCCTCCTAAGTCAAAGAGGTAAAGGAAAGAGACAGGAAAAAGGTAAATGCTGAAGTGTTCATCTTGAAACAACTGTCCCAGAAGAGAGGAAAACTCATAGAGGAAATAGGGGAACTGGGCCAGGAAGCCCATGTGTTGGGCAGTATAACCCCAACTGCTCCATCTTAGGTAGTAACTAAGGCTAACGTGAGTTACTGGCTGCAAAGGAAGGCTGTCATGATAGAAAACATTTCTGTGTTACATTTAACAGTAAATAACCTGTGATACTAAGTTAGACCAAGACCATACAAATCCTGCATATTTTCTTTTAATAAATGAGTCTACATTTTGAAACGATACTGAACAAATATCTTCTATTCAAACACACCCCAAGGATTGACGTGATGAATAATACTTCAAACATTAGGTCACTGGTCTATAAACGTGAGATCTTTTGGCTACAACCAAATTACCTGAAGCAAAACTACTTTTTTTTTTTTTTTTTTTTTTTTGGTGGTGCTGAGGATTGAAGCCAGGGCCTTGTGCATTTGAGGCAAGCACTCTACCAACTAAGCTATATTCCCAGCCAAAAACTACTTTTTTTAAGGCTTTGTAAAAAGCACATTTTTGAGGCACAGTTTGACACTAAGAAATCTTCTAGTTTTGCTTAAAGTCCATTCCAAATGGACTTAAAGTTTTTCATTCACTAAAATGAAATCTGAAGTTTTAAGTGCAATTTAAAATAACTCTTTATAAATACAGATGATTCTTTATGTATTCTCTGAAAACTTCCTTGAAGAATTATTGGAAAAAGTAGGAGTGATTATGACTCAGCCAATGGAAACAATTGTTCATCTACTCATTCAACAACTATCAGTAAACTTTATGCATTTGCTCAAGACTATGCTAAAAGTAATACGGGAAAAGAATTTTAAGCCTAATCTTATGAAAAACCAAATCTTGGGGCTTGGGCTGTAGCTCAGTGGCAGAGCACTTGCCTAGCATTTGTGAGGCACTGGGTTCAATCCTCAGCATCACATAAAAATAAACAAAATAAAGGTATGCGTGTCCACCTACAACTACAAAAAAAAATTCAATAACAAAAAAAAAAAAAACCACATCTTAAACTAGGAGAGAGCAAACTTCAGCCTTGTAGCTTAAACCTGGCCTGCTACCTGTTTTTATAAACAGTTTTATTGAAATAGCACCTATAATGATTTACAATGAGATTTCTCACTACAATGGTCAGAGAGTTGAGTAATCCTACCAGAGATCCATGGCCCATAAACCTTAACCTACTTAGTGTCTTGTCCTCTACAAAAAAAGCTTGCCAACTGCTGTTGTTAACAAACTACCAAGTTCTTTCACTCATTCAAATACATTGGTGTCAAATCAAGTGTAACTTGAGGATGCCTAATCCTAAAACCTGAAATTCAAAATGCTCCAAAATCCAAAATTTTTTGAGCACTGCCATGATGCAGTGGAAAATTCCACACCTAATCTCATGTGACAGGTCACATTCAAAATGGGGGGGAAATTATTTTTTAAATATTGTATAAGATTACCTTCAGGCTGTATAAGGTATCTGTGAGTGAAACATAAATGAATTTAGTACTTAGACTTGGGTCCCATCCCCATCATATCTCATTATGCATACGCAAATATTCCCAAATCCAAAAACTCCAAACTTCAAGACACTTCTAGTTCCAAGCATTTCAGACAAGGGATATTCAACCTGTACCTGGAAAGATACAAATATACCCAAAATACAATATGCCTTGCAGGATCTTTAAAATGCAAGCCAAAACGCAAAATAAAACATGGGTTTGGGCTCAGAGTGACTACTTAGATGGTCCTGAAGGAAGCCGCATGTGAACATATCAAACTAGATAATGCTCCCACACCCCAGCCCATACTTTCCTTATAAAGAGTGACTTGGTGCCTTTGTGGCCTTTAGTGGGAGGATTTCCCTGTTGCACCCCAGGCAGAATGCTTACCCCTGGGAAAATGGGCGATATTCCCAACTGCTATATGCTGGAACGCAGCAACAGTCTGTGGAAATGTCAGCAGGCCAGAATGCTACCCTAGACCTGAGCATTTAGTCTTGTGCACGAAGGAGTTCTCACACTGGAACTAGTACGAAGCTCTATCCTAGAGCCTTTGGACTCCTGGCTATATGACCAGGCAGGAGAAGGGATACTTTCTAGAACTATCCTCATGCAGACTTAACCCTAAGAAAATATGTGAATGGGCTACTTCTTCCTGGCCTAAATGAAATAATGCTGCATTAAATTCTAAAGATGAAGACTTGAGCAGGGAGTACAGCCTAGTGATAGAGAGCTCCCCTAGCATGAATGAGGCCCTGGGTTCAATTTCCATCACTGCAAAATTAAATAAATAAATATATATATAATGATAAAAAGATGAAGCTTTGACTTATAAGGAAGATAAAGAAAGACTGGATAACAAGAAAAACACATTTTGGATTTCTCTGTATATGGACAAAAAGCTGAAGTAGAGGCAATGTCAATGCATATGAAGATGCCCTTGTAGAATTTCCTTAAATATGTGGAATGAATTTCAAGAATTGCATAAACACATTTCCTAACAAAACCTCAACCTCATGATTGGGGTGGGGAGGGAAAGAACACTACAAAAGATGTATTAAAGAATGAAGAGACAGCAAATAAGGAATACTCTTAAAGCCCAGTAAAAGGAACTTATTCAATATTTTGGAGCTAGTAATAGACTTAAGAAAAAGGAAAAAAGTCTTTTTGGGTTAAGTCAAGGTTCAATGGCAGAGTGCTTGCCTAGCGTGGGCAAGACCCTGGGTTCAATCTAAGCACCGCAGAAAAAAGAAAATTGACAAATCCAGCCTTCAGGTTAAGAACACAGAGAAGACTGTGGATGGGCTTGCTTAAGAGAGAAGACTAAGGAAGATCAGTGAGCTGCTAGACAGTTCAGAACATAACAAACTGCCAACACTATTACCTACTGCAACTTCGTGAAAGGCAGAATGGATGCTGAAAATCCACAAGTTGGTCAAAACTAAACAAACAAGGGCTGGGGATATAGGTCAGTTGGTAGAGTGCTTGCCTTGAATGTGTGAGGCACTGGGTTCAATCCTTAGCCTCACATAAAAATAAAGAAAATAAAGGAATTGTGTCCATCTACAACTAAAAACAAGCAAACAAATAAGAAATAAAGTGATTCAAGGAATAGATGGGAAATCAAAAACAATATGGGACACATTCCTCTTGGCCAGCATTCTTCAATACTGAGGCTCCTAGTGCTCAAGTTACTGAAAAGATGTCCTGCTTGTGTTAAATGAGTTGGGAAATTGATGGAAGTAGAGAACATAAGAATAGAATTGGGAAGTTAATTGGCTAATCTTTTCAGTCTTTTTTCTAAGGCGTTTATCCCAGTACAGACAATGAAATGGATCTTCCCATTATTTATACAAGATTTCTAAGTACATGTATGAGCAGAAATGACAGGATTCCGTTATACAGATCCACAGTATAAACTCCATTTTTCTCCTCATTAGCCACAGGATAGCCAACAGACTTCTTACAATTTAACTAGGTTTAGCAGTACTTATTACGGCATTTTTTTAAGATTGCTATTGGTTTATAATGGATTGTCATATGTGCCACAATTGTTATGACATTATCTTTACAAACAATTACAACTACTTTAATATTATGAAAGTAATTATTAAATCTTTTCTGGGAGTCAGTGGAGTTAATATTTTACAGTCACATTATAAAAGCTATCAATTAGTGTACATATCTTCAAATAATTGTTTCAATAAAAACCAAAATAAACTATAACAAGTACTGTATAGAAGTATGTATTCAATCCTGTAGAATAACTGCTTGAAGAGAAAGAAAAAAAATTGAGAGAAAAAAAAATCACATTTTGCAAGAGTTAACAAAGCAGGGGAAAAAAAGGGAGGGGGAGCAGCATAAATTCAGAAGAGGTTGCCCTTCTTTCCCACAGATCTCAGTGTGCTCTACCACAGCTTAGTAAATAGAGGTTGGCGAATACTGCCCCCTGGTGGCTCAGAGGCACCAGCCCCTACTAGGGCTTCCAAATTATCCACAGGTACTATTATGGTTTAAATATGAGGTGTTTCCCAAAAGCTCATGTGTGAAATAATGCAAGGATTTTCAGAGGTGGAATGATT
The DNA here is from genome assembly GCF_964194105.1 of Spermophilus citellus. Taxonomy (NCBI): domain Eukaryota; kingdom Metazoa; phylum Chordata; class Mammalia; order Rodentia; family Sciuridae; genus Spermophilus; species Spermophilus citellus. The sequence continues at coordinate 69,247,162 of NC_138182.1, read as the reverse complement.
AGATTATGAGGATTGTAACCTAATCAGTGGGTTAATCCACTGATATGGATTTACTGGGTAGTAACTGTAAGCAGGAAGGGTGTAGCTAGAGGAAATAAGTTACTGGGGCTATGACTTTGTGGTTTATATTTTGTCCCTGGTGAGCAGAGGTCTATTTCTGCTTCCTGGTTGCCATGCTCTGAGATGCTTTCCCCTGCCACATCCTTCTGGCATAACATTCTACTTTATCTTGTGCCTAGAGCTATGGAGTCTGCTAACCATAGATTGAACCTCTGAAACCAAAAGAGGACTGAACCTCTAAGCCAAGATAAAATGTTTCCTCCTCTAATTATTCCTGATATGTTTTTCAGTCACAGCAATGCAAAAACGACTAAAATGTGTACTTTGTGTTCCGGAATCTTCCAAAGTTCTTTTCCTTCAAAACTTACTCCTCTTTCAGTCCAATTACCTCAGACTCTGCTCTTACAGAACAACCTAATATTTCTGACAAAATGGCTGCTAATGAAGTGAAGGTTTACCCCTCAGACATAATCTGTATTCACTTTACATAAACATATAGTGGGAAGAATATCTGATAATAAATCCAAGACAGGAATAATACCCTTCATGGAGGCAGATTCTGTAATGTAGCCCCTCTTTCTCCCATAGCTTGACTGCAATGGACTGAATGTTGGGAGAAAGAAAAAGATTGAGAGAGGGAAAAAAAATCACATTTTGTTAGAGTTAACCAAGCAGGAAAAAAAAAAAAAAAAATGAGGGAGAGGATTGAATGTCCCAACATTCATTTGTTGAAATTCTAACCCTCAAGAGAGATTATTTTAGGAGTAGGGCCTTTGGAGGTAATGCAGATTATGAGGGTGGAGACGTCATAAACAGGCCTTGTAAGAGACCACAGAGAGCTCTCTAGCTTTCTTTCGGCCATGTGAGGACACAGTGAGAAGACACCATGTATGAACCATCAAGTTGGTCCCCACCAGACACCAAATCTTCCAGTACCTTAACCTTGGACTTCCCATCCTTCAGAATTTTGAGAAAAAAAAATGTGTGTTGTTTAAGCCTCCCAATCAGCACTATTCTATGATAACAGCCTGAAATGACTCAGGCAAGAACTAACTGCACATTTACATGCCTTCTCTTCAATGTTCCTCCAGTTATTTCATTACAGGGTTTAGTTTTCTAATATTGTCTCCACAAACATTGCCTAGACCCTTCTGTATACATTCCATAATTCTATAAAACATACACATACACACACACACACACACACACACACACAGAGCCAACACCAGTGTATTTTCCCTTATGGAGAAAAAGAAAAGGTAAAATGGGAAATGTATGCATTGAATGAGCTCCATTTCCAAGTGAATTAATAAAAAAGTAAGTGGCCATTTTCTCTATATCTATCACCTCTTATTTCATATACATAATTACAGCATGTGAACACATCCCAATGTTGGAGCTCAGAAAAGGATATGTCAATGTATGCTGCTCTGGTGTGCCAAATCACACTCTGGACTAGAGAAGACTGAAATATCTCAGAAGTCAGAAGCAGTCTTAGAACAGGTTTCCCTTTCCTGCTAAAGGGTGGGCAGCTTTTTCAGATGTTCCCTTATCTGGATAAAAACATCAAAAAGAAATTCAAGGGGAGTGGGTTTGTGGCTCAGTGGTAGAGTACTTGCTTCATATGTGTGAGGCAATGGGTTTGATTCTCAGCACCGCATATAAATAAATAAATTAAATAAAGTTCCATCAACAACCAAAAAAATTTTTTTAATTAAGAAAAGAAATTCAGCTGTCTCTCGAGTTTTGCTGTAGTTTGGACATGAAATGTCTCCCAAAGATGCATGTGTTACAAAATTGGTTCTCAACTTGGGGCTATTGGAGGTGGTAGAATTTTTAAGAGGTGAGGCCTAGTAGGCAGTCTTAGTCACTGGGAACATGTCCTCAAAGGGCACTGTGACAAGCCAGTCTCTTTCTCCTTCTTGCTTTCGGCAATGAAGTAAGTAATTCCTCTGCCATGGGCTCCCACCATGATGTGCTATATTTTTCCACAGGCCCAAATGCAATGAAACAACTCACCATGAACTAAAACCTCCAAAACTGTAAGCCAAAATAAGCCTTTCTTCTTTTTAACATCTGAAAAATAACAAAGTTGACTAACAGAAGTAACTCCCCTTCCCAGGATACTCTTCAACCAGGGAAAATGGCCTGTACCATAGGAGAAGAAACAATACCTAGACAGACTTTTGGAATCTTCTAAATCTCACTGGATAATTGGGTACTCACTTTTCTTTCCTGTGATGCCACACGCATGTTTCAATTTGTGTGTTCCCTTCTTACCACTATCAGTTTCTTGTATGGATTCAATTATCCAACCTTCTGAGTCTGGTAGAAAGCCTTTTTGCCCCATACCATTTATGCAGGCTATTAAAAGCTTTTTCCACCTTCTCTTACTGTTCCATATTTGGATCTGTCAGCCACTGGCAGGCCTCGGGGAGCTATGCATTCAAAGGTAGGCCTGAAAGCACTAGTGTCATGCCAATATGCTGTCCAGGAGGCATTTTGGTACAAACAAGGAACAGATGAGTACTGAGTTACTTTCCATAGGACAAATCCAAGTAAATATTCCACAGGCTCAACTGCTTCCCCTTGTTGACAAGGCCTGGAGGCCACCCAGGACAGGCAGATGTGAAGATTGAAATGCACTGCCAGGCTTTCATCTTTTAATTGGTCTCTTTCTCTGGCATTCTTTTAGAAAACAATAGTGGGGGATGAAGTTTCAGTTTCTCTCCACTTCACAGGAACATGAGTCAACTCTAGCCAAAAGGCAGAAAGAAAACTCAAAGATGGTTCAGAGTAGCCTCATTCCCAGAGGCTAGCAGGGGTCACAGAAACTGCAACCCAGTTACTCCAAGTTCATATCTGCCTTTCACAAAATGTTTACTGAATCACTGCTATGCAAAATAAAATACAGTCAATTTCCATGGTAAATCTAAACCAAAATGATACTCAGAGGCAAAACTTTTTCTTCATATCTAATAAATTACCTGCATGATAGATGACTACAAAGTTATAGAAAACACATTAAAGTTTCAGTATAACTCTTCTGCATGATAATTTACAAACACCTAAAGAAGATAGGAGAAATTTACCATTATTAACCCAATAAATCATAACATTCAGCCTAACACTGTGAGATCCAAAGCTTCTCAGAAAGTGTAAGTTACTACATATAAAGTAAAACAATTAAGGCTCTTCACTTAAAGACACACAAAAAAGTTAAATGGGTATTCATGAGCAGGAAGTAATAGGCATGAGGTTTGGGTCAGACACCTTTGCTTTCCCATTCCAGTTCTCCAGTCTCTGTTACAGAGTTTCTAACTCTCCCTCTATTTTTCCATTTATTCCAATTTATAAAGAAGGTCAGCCAAACCCTCTGCTCTTCCCACCACAAGACTTTCTGTCTTACACAGTTAAAATTGGGAGGCAGGGGAATAAAAGCAAGAAAAAGACTAAGAAATTACAAAATAAAAAAATTAGGATACATGAAAAATATTTTTCCCTCTACTTCATATTCCTGAAAACACTTAAGATACTACCCTTGGGTTTATAGGTACAAAAGAACTGAATAAGACAGGATAGTTAATGGATCCCAAATAAGGCTTTTTGTTTTGTTTTGTTTTGTTTTTAATGTAAAGGCCTCTCTATGAGGATAACCTTAAAAACATTCCAAACATTCCAGCCAGCTTCATTGTTCCAGAGTGATAGGAATGGAAAGACAGAGGGACTCAAGTAAATGCTACAAACTGAAGGGCTAATCAATAGCCTTAATGCATTTCCAATAATACCTGTTAAACATGGATTTTGACAAACAGCCTTGGCATTTTTCCAATACTACCCAGCTGCTATATAAGCCCCTAGACTGGTATGCTTAAGTGGTAACCTGCTATCAGGTCCCCTCTCACCTACAGAGAGCTCTCCTTATTTTTTCACTTAAATAAATCCTACTCCTTTCACTCTTGCCTTCACTGTTGCCCATGCATTTCATTCTTTGAATATGAAAGACAAGAACGCAGAAAAATTGGCAGTGAGCTGCTAGGGTCTGCCGTTAAGAGTTGCAACACACCCACTGGTGGTAGCAGAGAAGAATCTGGCTTTGCAGATGCAATCTGTTGGGTATGTGTGGGAGACTCCTGGCTGGGCTGAAGTTAATAAATTTCCGTCTTGCAAGAACGTCATGGAAATCCCTTATCCCTCCCCCTCCTCTCCAAAGGGCGCCAAATTCAAAAGTTTTCTTGGCCAATCCCCGCAGGACACAGTGTCAGCTCCCTGTTCCTGAGTCACCCTGCCATTCAGCACACACCACATCACCTAGGCAAACCTTCTTAAGCATAAGCTTGCAACCCCTTGCTCTCTGCCCTCTTTCTCTTCCCTCTTCCTCTCTGCTCTCTTCTCTCTGCCCTCCTCCTCTCCTCTGCTCTCTGCCTCTCCTTTTCTTCCCCTTCAAGCAATCCCTCAATGAAGTCTCTTGGTTGAATCTATGTCACTGGTGAGTCACTGCCTTTCACAATCCTTGGAGCTGACACCAGCAGGCATCCCCTTCTGTGATGAGCTGCTAAACTAAAGGGGGCTTTCAGACCTGCAGAGGCCTGCAACTTAGACCCACCTGCCAGCAGAATCAAAGAATCTAGTTTTATCTCAAACTCCAGTTTCAGAAGAGCCAAAGGGAAAAAAAAAAAGGAACCTTGGGAAAATAAGCAAACAAACATTCTACACTTGGCACCATATACAAACATGGATCCAAAGAATTTTGATCTAAAATATAAATCTATAAAACTTTCAGAAGAAAACTCTGGAGATCTTGGTGACTTCACTGAGGCAAAATGTCTCAAATATGAACCAAAGGCACAACTGGTAAAAAGGAAAAAAAAAAAAGATAAACTGTATTTCATCCAAATTAAAACTTCTGTTTTTTGAAAGCTACTATTATGGAAAAAAAAATCATCAAAACATTGGGAGAAATATTTGCAAAACATAGTTGACAAAGAGACCTAGAGTCTCAAAAACAACCCAATTTAAAAGATGGATAAATAAGCTGAACCAACATTTCAACAAAGACTGATGATATGGACAGCAAATAAATACACAAAAATGCACTCAACATCGTTAGTATAAGAAAAAGAAAGACCCAGTTTGATGTTGACTTCTGACAGCTGTTAAGGTACTCATCCTCCCCTTTCCTCTTCGACCCACATCTAGGCAATCAAATAAGAAAGTCCAGGGATCCTTTGATACCCATAGAAATTTCAAACTACCCAGCCTGACTGGCAAAAAAAAAAAAAAAAAAGCAGGTAGGGAGCATCCCATCCAGCCTCTCTTCCTTAGTAACAATTTTAAAGATCCCAATCACCAACCCCCTGCCATCATCTTCTTATTCCAGAAAAAACCTGAGCCCTTCTTCTTGATGGACCTTGCTATTTACTGTGTGAGTTATAAACTTTATTTCATATCCATTGGTACCAGTGTGTCACACATTCTCACATTCCTGAAGGAAAGGACTATTGTCCAATATCAGGCAGGGATGGCTAGGTGCTCAAATAAAATAATTAGCCATTAAAAAATGCAAGTTAAAACCACTAAGAGGTACTACTGCATAATTACTAACATATTACTACTATGAACTAATGCTATATTTAAAAATGGCTGCTCTGGGGCTGGGGTTGTGGCTTTGTGGTAGAGTGCTTGCCTTGCCTGCATGAGGCACTGGGGCACTGGGTTCGTTCCCCAGTACCACATTAAAAAAAAAACTAAATAAACACAATACAGGTATTGTATCCATCTACAATTAAAAATATATATATTTTTTTAAAAAACGGCTGCTTTAGAAATACAGCTCAGAAGTGAAGCACTGGCTTAGCGTGTACAAGGGCCCGAATTCTAATTCAAGCACTGCAAAAAAAAAAAAAAAAAAAGCGAGAAAATGGCTAAATTTTTAAGAATTCACAACAGAGAGCATTCACAAGAGTAAAGAACTGCACTCATACAGAAATGCAACACATTTCTTATCACATTTTCCAGATGTGGGCCAAAGAGGAAAGGGGAGAACAGAGTCCCTAAAAGTTGTCAGAAGTGCAGCCAATGTGAAAAACAGTTAAGTCAATTTCTTTCAAAGTTAAACAGAGCCAGCCGTGGTGGCACATGCCTGTAATCCCAGCGACTTGAGAGGAGTCTTGCTGAGGCAGGAGAATTCCAAATTGAAGACCAGCTTCAGCAACTTAGAAAGACCCTGTCTCAAAATAAAAATAAAAAGGGCTAGGAATGTAGCTCAGTGATAACAGAACCCCTTGGTTTGATCCCTAGTACCACACATGTACAAAATAGTTAAAATATATGACCCATCAACCTCACTTCTCAGTATTATTCAACCGAAATAAAAAGTCTATGTCTGAATGTTTATAGTAGTTTTAAAACTATTCCAAATTAGAAACAACCCCAATCTCCTTCAAATGAAACTGAAGAATTGGTGGTACATCCATACTAGGAATACTCTTCAGCTATAAAAAGGTATGAAATACTGGTATTGAAAGACTCCAGCCCCATAACCTGAGGCCTTGTTGCGAAAGTAAAAGTATGCAATAAACAGGCACAAGTACCGGATGAGCTTACCATATAACCGGTTGAGAAAGAGCACTGCACCCATATCTCAGGACATGCTTGAGCTAACAGGAACAGATAAGCAGGAACAGAAAGAATGGAATGTAACCCTGTAGGTTTTCCGAGAACGTATAGTGAAAAGCAAGTTTACCCTAATGCTGGATTCAAAAGAACCAATGAGATACCTGTTAGTGTGCTAGGCGGGAAACAGCTCCCCTCTCCCTATAAAAGAACTGTACCCCAAAGCCCGGTGTGCCAGTACACCAAAGCTTCGGCTGAGGTTTTGCTGTGCACCCACAGGCACCTGTGTATTAATAAACTTGCCTCTTGCTTTTGCAGCCAGTGTGACGCGTAGTTCTCTTTTGGACGGGGGATTTGAGGGTCTTTCAGTATGAGGAACATGGGTGAAGCTCAAATGCATTATGCTAAGTGAAAGAAGTCACACCCAAAAGGCAACAAATAGCATGATTCCGTTTATATGACACTCTCAAAAAGACAAAACTATAAATACTTAGAAGGACCAAAAACAGATCAGTTGCCATGGACTACAGGTGGAGAGGAAAGGATCTACTATAAGAATGCATAAAAAAATGTGTTACTATAAATTACTCCAATTAAATAGAGATGAGTCAGGAGTTCAAAACATCTGTTAGATATGTTACCATTATTTGAACCCATATTAACAAAAATTTAGGACAGTAATTCTTAAAATTTACTGCGCATTAATAATCACTAGGACCATTTGTTTTCTGGGTGTTTTGGTTTGGTTTGGGTTTGGGTTTTTTGGTCATGGAAACTAAACTCATAGCTGCTGAGCTACAACCCCAGATGTCTAGACAATTTGTTAGCACTTTAGAAGCCCACATGTGTCTCTGTTTTTACTCCAGGCAGGAGCTAGAATCTGTAGTTAAGTATTTATATGGGTCTGGTGCAGGAGGTCCAAAGACTACACTTTGGGTTGCTATGCAGCACTGTCATGGCAAAAGTTGATGGAAACACCTTCACACCATTTGTTCATCTGTCTCAATTCTTTCCAAGGCTCAGCAGCCCTCGTTTATTTACAGGGTGCAGTATATGCATCTTCTGGAATTGCTCTTCCCACCCTACTGCCTCTAGCTGAGCAACGTGCATGAAGTATGTGCAATGCTCACCATTACAGCAAAAAGCACCTGATATAGTAGACAGTAAATATTTGTAAAATTGAGCAACACATGGAGCTAATCTATTTCGTCAATATAGCACAATCAGTTTTATATAAAAGCTGCTCAATAGATGTTTTCTGAATGAAACTGTGTGTGTGACAAAAAGAATGGAGAAAAAAATGAATAATGGCCTGTATAAAAGACAGAACCTAGTATATTACCAACACAGAAACAACTATGCACAGAAGATTAGAGAGCTCCATCACTGGAGATGTGGGGCATAACTAATGATCAAATACCAATGCTATCTAAGGTCTTTTCCATATATCCAATATTTTGGATATTTTCCATATATCCATATTCTCAAAAAGCTACAAATTTCAAATAATCGTGTTTTGTGTCATGAACCACTTTACCAAGCTGGAAAGACAAGAAAGAAATTAAATTCAGAGATGAGCAAAAACCAATCTGACAACAAGCCTTAATCACAGAACATCTTAATCGTGTGTTTCGGACACATTTCAAATAAAGAATAATAATTTTCCATTTTCTAACGTTTATCATTCTATTTGTAACTAGACTACTTCATTTATTTTTAAAGAAACACTACAGTAGTTGGGTGCAGTGGTGTACACACCCGTAATCCCAGTGGCTCAGGAGGCTGAGGCAAAAGGATCACAGGTTTCAAGCCACCCTCAGCATTTTGGCGAGGCTTTAAGCAACTTAGCAAGATCCTGTCTCAAAATAAAAAACAAAAAAAGGGCTGGGAACGTGGCTCGGTGTTAAGCAACCCTGGGGAAGGAAAGAAAGAAGGATGAACAGATAGACTATAGTAAATTCCCATGTGCAAGATGAGAGGAGTAGAGCAGAGTGGGGAGGTTTCGAGAGGCAGGCAAGAGGCGCTGAGCATCACTAAGGGTCATGTGCTCTGTAGCCCATCCCACTTCTATCTCCCAAGGGTCACCAAGGGATATCTCTGCTCTGTGGAACCCCACTTGAAACTTTCCTCCAAAGTAAGATTCCCAGGACAAATGCACAAACTTCAACTAGGGCATACAAGAAATCTAACTCATTTCCACTATAAGATTTTCAATAAGTTCAATAAATTTGGCTAAATTATTAAATAAACCTATCACTTATTAGTTATCCTATATGTATGTCTGATTTTTTTTCACTAGTGTATCTCAAACGCCTAGAAAAGTCCTTGACTCCTAATGGGTATTCAATGTTTCTTGAATGAATGAGTATCTAAACAAAATGTATCAATAGTTTATAAGTATCAATATACAACATATCCTGTTTATTAACTTCTGATTTGATACTAGTAAAAATTGAATGTCAATTAAGTAAATTAAATGGTAGCTAATCCAAAGTATTAGGTTTTTTAAAATATTTTTTAGTTGTCAATGGACTTTTATTTATTTATATGTAGTGCTGAGAATTGAACCCAGCACCTCACACATGCTAAAGTGCTATGCCACTGAGCCACCACTCCAGCCCCAGTAATAGATTTTTGTAGAGGACTTTCTGTGGTCCGTCTCTGGCTATTCATCTCTGGCTAGGATCCACATCATCATTCTAAATGCTTCATGTATATATAATTAGCTATCTTTTCTGAATTAAAATTGTGAAGAATGAATGGGGGGAGGACACTTTGGCTTTTTCCATACCACCAATAAAGTCTTAAAAGCCTTTTCTAAAAAAAAGAAAAGTAAGTTTTTCTGATCTTTGTCACAAAACAAAATTTGTACCAGCAGTATTTGACCCAAAAGTAAAATTTCATAGCTCTCATGGTAAAAGGTTCAATTATAGACTTAAGGTTGTAATTCTGAGTTTCAATTTTAAATATTAGATAGTTAAAAGCCCTGTAAAAAAGCTTTCTGTGCAATCATCAAAGATTACAGAAAGATACTACCCCTGAATAATTTTTTTGGCTTAAAAAACAATGGGAAGGGGGGTTGTCCTCCACTTATTTACCAAGCACCCCTCTTAGTGGCTAAAAGCTTTGTTAACAATGCAGTGCATTCTCTCCTTTGTTAGCTAGTGAAAGGAGGCTTGAATTTCACATTCACATTCAATTGGTAGTTGCAGGAGAATGTATTAAATAAGGAATATTTTATCCAAAGCAGAACAACCCTAATCTTCAGGTGTGGACTGATACAAAGAGCTGACATTCACAGAATTCAAAAGAGAGTCAACACCTAACAAATTCTTGCTCCCCTCCTGGGTGTCACTTTACCTACCATTGCTTAGAAAGGTTCATTTCCCTGGCAGCTAAAGACACTTAGAAGGTATTTGAATCAACATAAAGAATCCAGCTTAGAGTGCTTGACGTCCTTGTATATAATTTAGAAACTGAAGGACAAGCTCTGAAAAATCTTTTCTATTAGCTATGTTTAGATTAATAATCAGAGATTAATGAGCAGAAACATCCAATATTAATTCAGCAAGTCAGCCAAATTACAACTTAGAGTTGTAATTCTGAGTTTCAATTTTAAATACGGGATAGGTTAAAAGCCCTGTAAGAAAGCTGGAGAATTCAGTTTGGAGAAAGACAAGTACTTAAACATTAATAGGCTATACTTTATTTCATTCACTCAACCAACATTTATTTAGTGTCCACTATCTATCCCAGGCAGGATGCTGAGTATATTTTCAGCAGAAATGTGACCACATCTAACATCATACACATATATATTTACTCATTAGTAATTTGATTTTGTGTAATGGAGCCCTCTACAAATGTGCAGTTTTAAAGAACATTTACAAAGTTTTTCCATACATCTTAAGTATTACTTTACTTCTATGTTAAAAAATACTGAGAGACTGTTGTGTGTGGGTGTGCACATTTTAAAACAGGAATGCAAATTTTTAAAATATTCCTCAATGATATGTTTATAAGCATGGTGTCTCGTTGATCAACCTCTTCAGCTAACTTAATAAATAACTGTCATTCTTTGCTCAAAAAACAGCATTCTAGCAATGATTAGTTGGTAACATTTAGATATAGAGCTCTCAGAGAGTTTACCCACCACCTCAGAGCTGGCCTATTCCACCAAAATGTCTTAGGATATCATTGATCCAAAATCCCAACAAAATCAGAGAACTGAAACTATCTTCCAAAAGAATGTTCAACTTCTTCTTGGAACAACAACAACAAAAAAACCTAAGATGAGAATAACTGAAAGGAATATAGGGTACAAATAAGTTTAAACATCTTCTATTATTATTCTATTATAATTTAACCTTAAGATAAAATTATAAATAAACAGAGCTAGGGAGTTGAAATTGACTCTGAAACAAGATATTTACTACAAACTACTACTTGCTATTGCTGGGAGATTTAATCTGGTTATTTCAATATATTATAACTTGTATTTTCTTACAGAGTCCCTGGTGCTTAAAGATTGGATCCCACTATTCCATTATTCTAACCAGAGTTCAAATGAATATTATTCATTTCCTTTGAGCAGGTTTTCGTTACCTTTCAAACACCATGCTAATCCCCAAGTGAGAAACCAGCACATATGGTTTGAGATACCATCATATTTCAATATAATTTTGAATTGTATGTCCCATCCACTAAGTCCAGTTTGAGGAAGTCCAACATACTAAGAATAAAAAACTAAGAATTTAGTCCATTTGGTTGCATTATTTCACTGCATTTCACCTTCTGCTTTGAGTTTGCCAACATAGATATACACAGAAGTACTCTGACCTCTGCTGCCAGAAATTGGAACTTTTTCTGTGTTTTTACTTTAATTCTTCTTTATTATAAAATTCACAATATCTATAGCACTGTTTCTGAAAGTGTGATCCACAGCTATTTCCTTGAAGATTCACATGCTAAGAAGTTACTTTGGTACCATATTTTTCCCTTGATGATAATCTTTCTAATCCTTGTACAAGTTATCAAGGCAAAAGCAATTCTTTTGCAATGTTAATTCAAATTGGAAGATATTTTACAGAAGAATGAGCATTTCTTAAATTGAGGTCAGATGGTACACTTTTAGAAGTCAGAATACTGATCCACAACATAATTAATTTCAGAATCAAGTGTTGATTTCTTTAAGAATAAAAATGTCAGTTTTGTTAAAATCATTTCCCTATATTGTTCTTTATTAAAATTAATAAGAATTTCAGAACAAAAAGGAAATTAAGTCATGAATTTAAATGTATAAAACTATATTTCGATACTGAAGAGACCAGTTTGCAGGAGGACAGTTTCTATTTCTGAAAAAAAATGCAAACTGAAAGTTTAAAATTGACTTAAAGCAAAAAAACAAACTAGGAATACCATTTATATTCCTTAGTTAGTTTACCACAGGTTAGTTAGGGTTTAGCTATGAGATATCCCCAGTGCTCATGTGGGGGGTGATGTAAGAAAGTTTCAAGGTGGCATGATTGGGTTATGAAAGACTTAACATAATCAGTTATTGATTCACTTGGATTAACTGGGTGGTAACTTTGTTAGGTAGGATGTGGCTAGAGGAGGTAGGATGTGGCTAAAGGAGGTAGGACACTGGGGGTGTGCCTCTGGGGTTTATATTTTGTCCCTGGTAAGCAAAACTCTAGCTCTAACTTGCTCACTCTTTTTCTTTCTCTCTCTCCTTCTTGGCTGTCATGTCCTGAGCTGTCTTCTTTCTCCACAGTTTTCCACATGTTGTTCTTCCTCACCTTGGGCCCAGAACAATGGAACTGGCCATCCATGGACTCAGACCTCTGAAATTGTGAGCCAAATAGACTTTTCCTCCTTTAAAATTGTTCTCATCTGGTCTTTTGGTTACAATAGCAAAAAGGCTGATTTAAACAGGTTCTTTAGCATATATAAGAAATAGGTAATTGCAATGCTCCATAAACAGTTTGAAATCACAGAAAAAGCTGTTAAAGCATTAAAACATACAAACGAAGTAGATTACAACATTCACAAGATTATAAGTAGCTAGGATTTTTTATTTCCCTTTTAGCATTTTCTGGATTGTGTTCAATGGCATGTAACTTCATTTATAACCAGAAAAAAATACTTTTCAAATTAAAGTTTATATAGGAACTAGGTATACAAAAAAATAGTGCATCATTTATGGACACATGCGGGCACAAACAACAGATAACCTAGTTATATGTGGCTTAAAGATAATGATTGATTTTCTTCCAAGTAGCAAGAAATTCACAACAGTAAATCTAACCAAAACTGTTCCCAAGTTCTTTCTCTCCTTTTTATACTGTTTGTTGGCCTTCATCAACAGGTGTCATTGCTTGGGGATCATAAGGCTGCTTTGGACATCTACCACCTTACATGGCTCATTCAAGTAAAAAAAAAAAAAAAAGAGAAGTAGAGTAAGACCAAAGAGTCTCTCTCTGTCACAAAGCAACACTCTCCTGGAAGTTAGACTCATTAGTTATCTGCAAATATAGCCACCCTAGCAGCAGGGGTACCTATATAAATAATTATTTTCACCTGGATTTACTAACGTTCTCATAAATGTCAGGATTCAGATGGTGAAAAGAGAATGGGTATCAAGTGAACAGACTGCAATATCTGCTACAGGTAGATCGTGTAAAATAAAAAATAAAAGTAAATTTGCATAGTTAGTCATATGAGGAAAAAAATCAGGTAGAGCTATAGCACATGGCTCCTACTTAATTCCAGGTGGAAAAATGATTTTAAAACATAAAAAGTGAATCCATAAAATAACCTAAAGTAACCAAGAGAATTTTTATACTATAGCGATATGAAATGTTTGTCATACAAAACACAGAAATCATAAAAGATTTATAAAATCAACTAGATAAAATTTTTAAAGTTTCTTTATTGAAAAAACACAAACCATCACACACACGTACCTATACATATTACAGAAAGAGCCAATTTCTTTTTTTTTTTTCCAAAAAGCCTCTACAAAGAAGGAGAAAGGATATACAAAGTGAATCAAAAAAGCACAGATTGTTCCTAAACACACCAGGAGATGCCCAATGTCACTTATCTGACCAATACAAAATCAAAACTCTAAGACACTAACTTCATCTTTCTGATTGGCAATGAACAAGAGTAACAGATCCTCTCCTGAGGCTAATGGGAGTGCAAACTGGCTGAGCCTGTAAAGAGGAAAACCAACATTGGACCTGCTGGGACTTACCCTAGAGTTATCACTGCAAACGTGCAAAACAACCTATGCCCAATGGTATTCCCTGAAGTAATGCTTATAATTACCAATACTAAGGGGAAACCTTAAATATATACCAAAAGAGGAAAGGTTAAATAAATCCTAGCTTGTCCACACTATATGTAATGCTATCAAAAACGAAAAAAATTGGAGCTGGGGTTGTGGCTCAGTGGTAGAGCGCTGGCTCGCCTAATACGTGGGAGGCGCTGGGTTTGATCCTCAGCACCACATATAAATAAATATATAAAATAAAGGTATTGTGTCAACTACAAAATATATATATATATATATATATATATATATATATATATATATATATATATATATATATATTTTTTTTTTTTTTTTTTTTTAATTGGGAACTGGGGTTGTGGCTCAGCGCTAAGGTACTCGCCTAACATGTGTGAGGCCCTGGATTCAATCCTCAGCACCACATATAATAAAATAAAGGTACTGTGTCCAACTACAACTAAAAAAAAAAAATGAAAAAATTTAAGAAAGTCCTTTATGTGTACCAATATATAAGCATTCAAGCTCCCTTGGAAAGTAACAAAACCAAGGAACATAATAGTTTGCACAGAGATGCTTCACCCTGCCACCGGGTTACATCCCAATAATATTTTAAGTGGAAAGTGCACTTATTATACCTAACTGAACGTAATAGCTTAACCTAGTCTATCTTAAATGTGCTTAGAACCCTTGATTCAGCCTACAGTTGTTCAGAATCGTCTAACACAAGGCCTATATCATTTAAAAAAATAAAAGTTGAACATCTCGTGTGACTTATCGAATACTGTACTCCAGGCGGGGAGTAGATGGGTACTCACCACCACCGCACGCAGAAGAAAGCACAGTGGGCCTAGTGAATGTGTGAAGCACTGAACTAAAATTAATTGCCAGATGAGGGTACACCACAGCACACGGCCGGAATCGGTTGTCTCCCCCTAATCACGTGGCTGACCGGGAGCCGCAACCTGCGCCACGGTCCAGCATCGCGAGAGCTTGTGAGACCACGAGAGTCTCACTCCACGTTCTCGTTAGCCCGCGAAGAGTTCCACATTCAAAATTCAAAGTCCAGTTTCTACAGAACCGGGCGTCCCTATTGCACCACCGTAAAGGTGAAAATTTGTTAAATCGAACTATTAAGTCAGGAGCAGCCTCTACTGCTTCTACTGATATTTTTAAAAATTGAGCAATGTCTGAAACATACAGACTACCCAAAGCATTTAGGTTTCTCAAAAGCCACCTGAATATTTTACACCCAGTTGACCTTCACTTCCTGACGAATCACTGCCACCTGGAGGTAACTCAGAGCTTCTACAGAAGAGGAGGAAGGCAGCAAGCTGGCTAGGAAACTTGAGCTCTAAAACTGATAGGATATATCCTACTCCTCAGCAAAGAGCCTGAGCAGAATAGAATCCAAAATGTCTATTCCACCAATTCAACCAGCCATAGATTTATTTTTTAACAACTTTCTATTGCAACATGGTGGGAAATTAGCTCTCCGTTGTTTTTTGGTGTTTGTTTGTTGGTTGGTACTGGGGATTGAACTCAGGGGCACTCGGCCTGAGTTTTGTCTTTTATTTAGAGACAGGGTCTCACTGAGTTGCTTAACTCACTTTTTCCTGAGACAAGCTTTGAACTCAATCCTCCTGCCTGCGCCTCCCAAGCCACTGGGATTATAGGGGTGTGCCATGGGGCCCTGGCTCCTTGTTATCTTTAATCAACTATTTTCACCATTACCAGCTATTAGAAACAAAATGACACTTGGCAGTTTCATGAGAACCGAAAGGAACAAGAATTTTTGTTATTCACTTGCTCAGGTGAGAAGAGAACACCAAGAGGCAGGAAACTACTCTACTTTTCAATAGCAGAAAATAATGCAATAGGAATGAGCCACAGTGCATGTTGTGCAACTTTAATGATAACTGCAATGTGTTCAGTAAGCTTCAAGATCTCAACTTCTCCTACTTAAGTCTACTTTTCTGATTCCCATAGTAGTTCAGTCTGGTGTATCACCATCTGTTATGGTCTGGTTATTTGTCTCCTCCAAAACTTATGTAGAAATTTAATCCTTAAATTGTATGTTAATGGTATTTGGAAGTGGGTCCAAATTTGTTGGGGAGTCAGACTCCATATCAGCAAGCAGGCTTCTCTAGTTAAAGCCCCTCAACCCTGGACTTCCAGCCTCCAGAACCATGAGCTGAATAAATCTTTATTCCTTATAAATTACCCCATCTAAGGTGTTCAGCTGTAAACAACAGAAAAGGGACCAAGAAACAACCTAATCAAATTTCTCTCCTATTAAGAAAAGAGGTGAGCCAGGTGTGGTGGCACATGCCTGTAATTCCAGCAACTCAGGAGGCGAGGGAGGAGGATCACAAGTTGAAAGCCAGCCTCAGCAACTTAGCAAGGCTCTAAACCACTTAACAAGACTCTATAAGAAAATAAAAAGGGCTGGGAATGTAGCTCAGTGGTTAAGCATCCTTGGGTTTCATCTATGGTACCAAAAACAAAACAAAAAACTAATAGTCAAAAAGAGGGAGAGGGGAACGTATGGTGGTAGTAGTTGCAATTTCATACTTCCCTGCTACTCCTGGACAAAGATTTCAAGGCCTTTCCCTGTTACAGACAAGCCCAGGCAAAGTAAACTTTAGAAAGCCAACTCTGTCCTGTACAGCAACCTGCAGTCCCCCCAGGGACTTGCAAGTATGCAGGCAGAACTGTAAGGGAAACCTTGGACCAGAGGTGTTCTCTACACCCTTGGCTCTGGCAGCACTGTTTCCACCAGCTTGTGTCCTATCCTATATCCTGAAACCTCTGCCAGTGAGCGGTGTTAAGCCTTTACTATGTGTAAAGTACCATAACAGGTTCTATGAAGAAAGAACACCAAAAGAGAAAAATGAGTCCCTGTTCCCATGGAGCTCATAACCTCATTGCAATCAAAAGCTGTAAATGCACACATGCCGGTCCACACAGACTGCCTCTAGAGTTTTCTGACAGAGCAGCTTTCACAAACTAAAAATTCAGTGTAAGTACATAAGCACAAAGGGGATAGTATGGCAAATGGCCTGCCGGGGATGAGGCCAGGCAGGGCATCGCTATGCTCGTCTTAATCTCATTCCCTTCTATCAGGCAATCTCTTATCGTCCAGACTTCCAGAAAGAGAATTCTATACTCCCTGCCCGTCCCTTGGCATCTCCAATTCATTTCTCAGGGGACTCCAATTTATCTTCCCCCTTCATCCAGATAAATGCTCTAAACTACTGGTAAACTCCCAATCTGCAAATTAAATAAAAATTTTTCAGTCATTTTCCTGAACTCCTAGTTTGATACTATTTCTATGTTTATTTGTAGATCATAGACCTTTTTAAATGGTATGAAACCTTTCCTCAAAAAAAAAAAAAATTAAAACCATGCACACATACACACCTATACACACACACACACACACACACACACACACACACACAGGATTCAGAAGCCCCATGAAACTTAATCCTGGACCAACTGGGTCAATACATCCCAGGTTAAAAAGTGCTGACTACTCTTTGATTATAGCAACAACTTTCTCTTACAGTACTCCAGTTACCTTTTGAATCTCCTTCCTGGGTTCCTCTCAGTTAATATACCAAGAAAATATCACAAACCCACTTCTGCAATGGTCTAGGAGCTCCCATCAGACTAAACCCTCTACAGATAACAACTGTAAACTCAAGACTAATGTATAACAAATCTTTTTCTGAAGGCATTAGAGAGCAACAAAAAAAGCAGGCACTTACTTACTGAAAGCAACTTGAGATGTGGAGAAAAGAGAAACTGCACTAGATGAGTCCAGTTTTTTCAGGTGCATAGCCTGAGGTGGGCCATACAAGTGGCTAAAATTCTGATAGAAAACCCACACCCTCACCTGCATTCAGAAATAAGAAACAGAGTCCAAAACAAGTAGTTACTGGAGTGAAAAGAAAATGCCAGGCAGGAGAAAGGAAACACAAAACTCCTCCCAAATCTCTAGATGGCCCTGAACAGCGGATGTATAGACGGACACCAGGCAGTTTAGCTAAGGCAAAAGGACCTGCACTGAGATTTAAGCTGCCACTATTTGTAGGGAAAACAGAAAGTGCAATTTAAGTTTACCCAAATTAAGTGCCTATTTCAACAAAACAAAGGAAAGGACAACAAAAATAGTTTGGTATAATCAAAGAGAATTGAGAATTTCTCTAACTTATCATTTCTAATAGTCAGGATATAATCCAAATTACTTAACATAAAATAATCAGGAAAAAGTGCCTCATTCCCAAGAGAAAAGACAATCATGGTAGACTCCAAAATATTCTAATTATTAAGCAGTTTTCCAAAGTAGCTATCACTTTTATATCCAGGTACAGAATGGAGAATATGCTCACAGTGAAAGAAAAACCTCTATAGAGAAATACAAGTTTAAAAAATGAACAACAAAGGATGGGGATCTGGCTCAGTGGTAGAGCACTTGCACATATCAGGCCCTAGATGTTCAATCCCCAATGCCACATACATACATACATACATACATATCCTAGAAATGAAAATTAAAGTATTTTTAAAAACTTTACTGGATGGGATTAACAACAAAATGGAAATGGGAGTCAAAAGAGTGAATGATACACTTGAAGACAGATGACTAGAAATTATTTAATCCTAAAAGGAAAATATTAAAGGGAGACAAGTGTAAATTTTAGAGACCTATGGGAAAGCACTGAAATGTCTAGCATAATGGGGTAACTGATGTAACTGACGTCTCAGGAAAAGAGGAGAGAGAATGGGCAAAAAACAATAATGCATGAAATAATGTCTGGAATTTCCTTCAAAATTGGATGTTCATCAAACACAAAGCAGGATAAATGCAAAGCAAATTATATCTGGGCATATCACAAACAAACTTCTAAAAACTAATTTTAACTTGAAAATAACCAGAGAAAAAATGACATTAGCTCAACAGAGTACAGCACACCATGATTGAAATATAAGTTAGCTTTCATCAGAGACAATGGAAGCCAGAAAACTATATTACTGTTAAAGTGCTGAAAGAAAAAAAAAAAAACTGTCTCCTCAGTTGGCCACATCAAAAACCTTGTCATGAGCTCATACTTCATCCCTCCCAGGACTATTGATTCTACCCCCTTTAGAACTCTATTTAGCCACTATCTTTATCCCAACAAAAAGCAGCCTGAGTCTCCATATGTCTCCTGAATTATAGCAGTAGCTGCTGAAGGCCTCTCTGTCCCAGGCTGACGATTTGTGTACCATAGGACAACTTGTGCTCTCTATTTTTCATTTTGTTTTTTGTTTTCCGTTGTTGCTGTTATTTGTTTTTGGTTTTTTCGTACTGGGGGTAGAATCCAGAGGTGCTTTACCACTGAGCCATATCTCAGCCCTTTTTAGTTTTCTTTTGAGAAAGGATCTCACTAAGTTCCTTAGGACCTCGATAAATTGCTGGGGCTAGTCTTGAACTTGAGATCGTCCTGCCTTAGGCTCCTAAATTGCTGGGATTGTAGGCATGGGTCACTGAGACAAGAATACTTATTAGTTTATGTTCTTGTAAGTCATTTAATGACTCCCTGCTGCATTCCAAATAAAACCCAAACTCTTCAGAATGAATTCTCAGACTTGGGGGTCTTGGAAGCCCTTTCTACCCATAAAGCATATTGAAGGTCTTTTTACTCCTGTGGGTTAATAGATTAGTATTTACTGATAACACAGCCTGGGAATTTTGCCTAAACAAATATGGAAAGGGGAGAATGGAAGGACACGGGCACTGCCTTTCCTTCATTTGTGGGAGAAGGCTGGCATGGCCTTGAGAACACAGTAAGGCCCCAGCTCAGCATCAACAACTCTGACTACATCATTCCATGTAATCAAGGATATTAAATATCTCATTCTAGATGTAAAAGAGCAGAAATAAAAACATTTTAGGAAGAAATTTCCACTTCTTTCAAAATTTTTATATCTAGACACATGAAAAATTAAGACATTGGGAAAATCTCATTAAAAAATAAAAGATTAAAGTTTCATGGATGGGGCTGGGGCTGGGGCTCAGTGGTAGAGCACTCGCCTCTCACGTGTGAGACCCTGGGTTCAATCCTCAGCACCACAGAAAAATAAATAAACAAAATAAAGATATTGGGGCTGGGATGTGGCTCAAGCAGTAGCACACTCGCCTGGCATGCGTGCGGCCCGAGTTCGATCCTCAGCACCACATACAAAGATGTTGTGTCTGCCCAAAACTAAAAAAAAATAAATAAATATTAAAAAAAAAAAAGTTTCAAAACAGTTATAATAACATCCAGCTTCCATGCTGGGGATCAAACCCAGGGGTTCTCTACCCACTGAACTACATCTCCAGTCCTTTTTGTTGTTGTTTAATTTTGAGACAAGGTCTTTCTAAGTTGCCAAGGGTAGCCTCTAATTTGTGATCCTCCTGCTTCAGCATACAGAGTAGCTTGCTATTAACTTTTAAAAATTCATTTCAGTTTAATTGAAAACATGCGTTATATCAAAACAAATCATGAGCCAGGTGTGGTGGCACATGCCTATAATCCCAGCAGCTTGGGAGGACGAGGCAACAGGATCACGAGTTCAAAGCTAGCCTCAATAAAGGCAAGACACTAAGCAACCCAGTGAGACCCTATCTCTAAATAAATACAAAAGAGAGCTGGGGATGTGGCGCGGTGATTAAATGGCCCTGAGTTCAATCCCCAGTACCCACCCCCCAAAAAAAATAAATAAGTAAATAACAAAACAACAAAATGTCAGGTTAAAAAGTTTAAAAGTTTACTTTGTTTCCAACTAAAGTAAGAAAATATTAGAATATTCTTATACCAAACGTTATTAAAGAAAAAATCCTAATCTTCTGAACATCCTTTATCACTTTTTGTAACTTGTAAAATATGACCTCAGAAAATAGACTACTATTTTAGTAACTACTAACACATATGGAAATCTTTACTATATTTATTTTTTTTTATTTCTATATTTCTGTATTTATTCTCTAGTATATTTATTCTTATGTTTACATATATTTATTATCTATTCTGGTTTCTACCCTCCAACATATACAGCTATAGGACATATAGAATGTAGTCCAAGGAGATAGAAATTTCCTCCAAATTAGAACATAATCAAGTTAAATTAATCCTTTCAGATTAAAACTTTAATAATTTACAAAATAAGAATTCCAAGATGAACCTGATCTTTCCCCATATAAAGTTTTTTTAAAAATCTAAATTATTACTTTTAAGTAGTCATTAATACATGAAAAATAATAATCAGACTATGAAAAGAAAGCAGTAGCTTTATGAAAACGGAAAAGAATAAACTATCAGAACAAATTTGTTCTTAAACTTTAACTGGTTGTAAAATTTGTCTCAATCAAAACATTTGAAAATTTCCTGAAAGATTTAAATTTCTAAAGAAATTATGAAAAGGATATAACATTCCCCCAAGAATAAGAGTATTAAAACACATTTAAAACTATGATGTTGTATTATGAATGCAGATATATAAAAGATAGAGATTATAAAGTCAGTAAATATATAATGCACATATATGTATGTTCACATACATTCAGGTAGAATTGAAGAACTAGAAAATTTTTCTTTGTAGTGCTATAGTGAGCTAGAAAACCAAATGCTATGATTTGGCTATGGTTTAAACATGTCCCCCAAGGATTCATGTGTTGGAAGTTTAATCCCCATGTGGTAATGCTGGAAGGTAGTATGGGTCTTGAAGAGGTGGGACCTAGTGTGGAACGACTGGATCGTCAGGGGTGCTGCTCTGGGATGGAATTAGTGTGGTTCTTAGGGGACCCTGGTTAGGTCTCCAGAGAGGGTTATTATAAATAAACAAGACTGGCCCTCTCCTCTCTTTGGTTTTCTGCCTCACCTCATCTTTCTCTCTCTCTCTCTCACACACATGTTCCTAAATGATGCCATTCCCCATGATGTTATGTTCCTACGGGAGCCCTTGCCAGAGTCAGTAACAGGATATCTTAGGTTTTTGGCCTCCAAAATTATGAGCCAAGTAAACCCCATTGCTCCAAAATTGTGAGCTAAAGTACTCAGTCTCAGGTACTTTGTCACAACAATGAAAATGAACTAATACACTGGTATTTCCAGGTGCTTAGGCACATGGTTGTAATCCCAGCAACTTGAGAGGCTGAGACAGGAGGATTACAGGATTATTATTACAAAATAATAAATAAAATGGGCTGGGATGTTCTTAGTGGTTAAGCGCCCCTGGGTTCAATCCCTAGTACCAAAAAGAAAAGGAAAAAAAAAGAAGAAATATTATTTACTATTGAATAATAATATTAAAATCATGGCACCCCTTTAGAGTAAGAATTTCCTGACATACTTCTTACATTCACTCTTCTCTATCCGAAAATCCATTTACAGATTATAAAAATAAAGAACAAAACTGAAGCACCATTGAAAAGCAGAGAGAAAATATTTCAGAAATGAGCATTAAAAAAGAATCTTAGCAGAAGAATCAAAAGTATTTCTAGAAAGAGGGCTATCCAGAGAAAAATGTCTAGAAAAACACTCAACCCTGTAGAATAGATACATATCTCCAAAGTACAGAAAGTAGATAAATTTACATCTATCAATGTGTCTAATTTAAGAATAAAATCATAAATTACTTTCAGATTTCCAAAGTAACTGAACACAAATAGACGCAAAAATTCTTTTTCTAATTGAAAAGAATACATTTGTGGCTATCCATATCAACCACAAAACACAAATTTTTCCCAATAAATTTTCAGCAGAAACATGAGACTATAAATATAAATTTTGTTGCCTTATAAGGGTATTTAGAAATATCCTTCCAAGAACCAGAATTTTTCTAAAATTAACCTTGTCATCCAATTCCAGATGTATCATGCAGAGTTAGTAAAAAGAAAATGAAATTTTTCATGTGGTTAATACTAAGTTCTAAATTTGAATACATAGAGGGAAAGGTGCTAATTTTTCCCTAGTTATTAATAAGTTAAATAAAATTCATAGGAAGCCATTTTTCAGCTCAGCTCCTGCACTAAGCCAAAGAGAGGCAACCAAAATGGAATCCCCCATGTTAAAGCACCAGTCTGAAACCATGTTGTTTACCTGACCTAAGAAACCTTCTGAGAGATAATAGCCACATTCCAAAGCAAGACAATTTTTTTGTTATTGTTTTTGTTTGTTTTGTTTTGGATACTGGGGATTGAACCCAGGAGCACTTTACCCCTGAGCCACATCCCCAGACCCTTTTATTTTTTATTTTGAGTTTAGAGTCTCACTAAGTTGCCATTAGGGCTTAGTTGCTGAGGTGATCTTCCTGTCTCATCACTCTGAGTCCCTGGGATTATGGGTGTGTGCCTCTGCACCCAATCCAAGCAAGTCAGAATGAGGAAGTCCCCAACTTTAAGCTTCACAAGGAAAATAACTGAAATGACCAATCCACTTTTTGTTGTTCTGCTCTCTCAGCATTTTTCTGTCTACAAGGGCAAACTCCTCTAACAGCTCTTCAGAACACTTACTCTATATGGAATGAGGCGATGAGCCTGACTCTAAAATCTCAAGTAAAAGCCAATTAAGGCCTTTAAACTAAATTTGTAGTATTTTTTTCTTCTGATGTTATGCTACTGGATTATATTATTTTTTAATTCTACTCCTGTAATTGTTTCAATTTTATGAAAAGTGATACATAAATGTTTTTTATCTTAAACATTTGACAAAGACCAGAAACAGCCCCAAAATTACATATACTAATATTCACTATTAGCATTGATGCTTTATAAGATTTTGAAACTAAAAATGCATTCTTTTCAACTTTTGGAAGTCTTACTTGGATTATTAAAGAACAAACAAGTAATAATTAAATTTTTAGTACAATAAATTTGTCATACTTTTTCACTGCCCCTCAGGAAAAAGAATTTGTCGTTGTTGACTTTCAACAGCATGCAATGTCATCATCATGCGTGTCCAACAGCAAAACAATTTGCAAATGATTAGATTATGGTAAAGGTAAAGTTAAACCCATTTTATCTTATAATTAGCATTTGACCCTAGCCACGCTAAGATCTGAATGACTAGCCCCACCAAAACATTAACTGAGGGCAAGTAAATAAAAGCACAACACTATTTCAAATATAAAATAACATACAGCTCAGAGGAAATTCTCAAATGTCTTAAGTCTTTGATTTATATATTTGAACACATATAATACATTTGCCTTAACTGAGTAAACAAACACAAGCAACTATGAAGGACATTCCAAAAGCCATGAATCTTCAATCTTCTTATCCCCTACCTGTAGCCATCTCACTTATCATCAACATCAAAAGCAAATGAAAAGCTCAGCATGTTGACTACGTTAAAGACATTATTTAGATAAAGGAGGCTGTGGGTTCTCCTTTAAACTCTCAGCATTAATCAAAGTCAGAAAATGTCCAGAAGGAAAACAAATGATGGTGGGGTAATTAAAGGGAACTAGGAAGAGGTACCCTTTCTTTGTAAACAGGGACAGAATTTGGTTTTATTCCCCAAGGCCAGGTGGTGTCTTCACAGGGATGTATTTTTCTCCTTTCTTCAAAACACAAAGGGGAGGGGGGGGGGGGGGCAGGACACCAAGTTACACTGAGTATTAAAAACATTACTCTTACTTTTAATTAGCAACTAGAATAAACTATGGGAAAATATGTTTAATTCATAAAGTACATTAGGATTAAAATTAGAGATGCACAGCTCTACTATTTGGAAATGGTATATAATAAGTCCCTTAAGTGGGCTTTAATTTCCTCATTTGCAAAACAAGAACTTCAGCTACCATTCCTAACACACAGGAAAGTACTTTAGAAGCCCCAAACCACCAGTAGGAGATAGATGAATCTTGGGTAGTTAAATCAGCATCTTTGGTCATATAGGCCCTCTTTCAAAAGTTAATCCTATCTATTCACTGGCTTCCACTGGGTAACTAAAAGTGGTCTAATACTTCAAGAATGAAAAGGTAAATGAAAAAGCAAAAAGGTAGCAGACAACTATCACCTTGGCTAAAAGTTCCTTTAAAACCACACAGAAACCCTTTTATCACATTAAGACCCCTAATTTCAAAATGAAAAAGACATAACATCTGCTCCAGAGAGTTTTTTACTCCACTAAATGTGATTCATGTGATTTG
This sequence comes from Spermophilus citellus, assembly GCF_964194105.1. Taxonomy (NCBI): domain Eukaryota; kingdom Metazoa; phylum Chordata; class Mammalia; order Rodentia; family Sciuridae; genus Spermophilus; species Spermophilus citellus. Next base: position 69,222,009 of record NC_138182.1, on the reverse strand, counting down.
TGAAACCACTGAAATTATGTCTAAAATGTGCTCTTACGTTCATTTAGGGGAGAAAATAATTATATCACTCAGAAGAATTTGGAGTATTGCATAATCAATTAAATTGGAAGCTCAATTATCAGAAAAAACTAAAAGTTAAAATATATTTAAAAATAAATTGTTTAATATGCGTAAGAATGACCAAGGTTAAGAGTGATCAGCCTTGCTGAGAGCGCACACTCCTGTACTCTCATCAATTCTAGAGGTTGAGACAGGAGTATTGCAAGTTCAAGGGCAGCCTCCACATCTTATCCAGACCTTGTCTCAAAATAAAAATAAAAAGGAATGGGGAATATGGCTTAGTGGTAAAGCATCCCTGGATTCAATCCCCAGTACCAAAAAAAAACAAAACACCTTTCAGTTAAATTGTATCACTTTTTACTTAACATTCAAATGGCAAGAAAAAGAATTATTTTTAATTTTTATTCTAATTTGTTACATATGACAGCAGAATGCATTAAAATTCATATTACACATATAAAGCACAACTTTTCATATCTCTGTTTGTATACAAACTATATTCACACTATTCATGTCTTCCTACATGTTCTTAGGGTAATGATGTCCATCTCATTTCACCCTCATTTCTAACCCCCCCCACCCTCTCCCTTCCCCTCCCGGAAAGGAATTTTTAATATAAAAATAAAATTTTTAAATGGCCAGAATAAGAAAGAAAGATTCTGATTTTACAAATTCCATAAGACATTAATAATCTATCATTTCTAGTAACATAAGATAATAATAATCTATCATTTAACAATAAGAAAAAAATCTGCAACTCTAAAAGAAGCAACCCCTAAATAATCAAGACCATGTGGGGCAATGCTTTTAAAAAAAAAAGTTATTACAGGGTCTAATGGCATATGAATTATAACTCAATAGAGTTATCAAAATATAAATAAATAATAAAGCACCAAGACAAGAACACTTCAAGTGCAAAGACACTCAGAGCATCCCAGTATTGGTGCAGGGGACATTTCTCATGCTCCTCTAATCAGCCAGTAAGAAGAAGAGGACACTAGAAACAGGTGGCATAACGGAAAATAAGGTGTGGTGACTTACTTTTCACTGCTTATTCCATCCTGTACCTCCGCAGTGACCTACTTTTCCTGGAATTTGACCCTTTTCCTTACTTCTGTTGTCCATGTTTACTACATTCCTTCCTTGCTCCCACTAAAACTGCTTTTTTTACTTGCCTCATCTCATCCTACAAACCCCACAAAGCAGGTTTTACTTTGCAAAAGAAAGCTAAAGCACAAAGAAGTTCACTAACTTACACTGACACATTTAACAGTTTACAAAATACTTTAATAGATGGGTCTTATTGTTGGCTTTCCAGTATCAAGCAGCTACCTTCAGTTTGTTCAAAAGCAGTGTTTGACAATATTTGGTTTAAAACATCGCAACCTGCCTTTCTCATCTATCAAATATATACAGTGCTCAAAGATGAAAAAAAACTAGTCTCAACCTGCAACCAATCTCCCATTAGGATGGAAGGCAAATCATGCAAAAGTCACTGTTTGAAAGAAGAATACATACAATAGAGGTAAAAATTATCAAGGTAATATATAGAAGGAAGAGTTATTGCTGGAGAGAATTATCAAACGTTCTTAGGATAAGATAACTAAAGCAAACAGAAAACTAAATGCCAAAATCAATTTTGCAAAACTGGCTGTGGACCTGCATCATTTAAATGCATTTGTGGTGACTGCATACTATTTTCCTGACATTCTAATTTCCACTGCCAAAGCTCCTGTTACCAGTCAACTCTATTTCCCACCTGAAACTCTTGACAAGGGGATAAGTCATCTCAGTTCTCTAACTACTCAGGAGGAAAACTCAGAAACAAAATCTCAAAAGATGGAGAGACTAGACTCCTAAGGGGGAAAACCATGACAAACTACAGAAGTGACATTTGAGAACAAGGGTGGCTTCTCCTCATGGCACAGCAGAAGGCCTACTCTACCAGGGTGTTCCTACCCACTGGGCTGTGGAAGAAGCTGAATAAGAAAAAGACACTGAGAGGACAGAAGGGGCAAGACAGTGAGTCTCCCACACAGTAACTGGAAGTGCTGTGCCAGCAGTCAATCAAAAAACTGGAAAGAGAAAGAATAAAAACCAAAAAGAAGGAAGATTTGACATTAACTGATATTAACAAGAAGCACAGAAACAATGAAATGAGATTCCATTTGTTGCATGCATACAAAAAAAACAAGTAAATTAAAACAAAATTGGCTTTTTGAAATGACTATAAGTACATCTCTGGAAAAGAATCTGGTGAGATTAAAAATTAAACATAAAAGATAAACTACAATAGAACAAAATACAGAATAAAATGGGGCAACAAACAAGTACCACATATAACGTCACTTAGGTGTTTATTTTTTAATCTCCCCCCAATACTACAAGATCCCAGCACTAGGGACTTTTCTCTCTGCTATATCCTTAGCATCTACATTGTCTCAAATAAGCATTTTTTTAAAAAATACATTGTCTCAATAAGCATTTTTTTTAAAAAATGCACAAAAAGTTTTATTTTTATGAGAACACAATAAACTAGTAACTAAAATTTAAGAATCTAAACGGAAAGGTCTCCAGTCTCATGAAATATCAAAATAAAGGCCATTAGAAACACTTTTAATCAGCACTACCCTAAAATAAGTTCCAGACTTAAGTTTTTACACATGACAGAGAGAAAGCAACACAACTCATTTTATAAGGCTAAAAAAAAAAAATCTTGATTCCAGACCTAAATAATACCCAAAAAGAAAATACAGTGATAATTTATTCAAGAATACGTAAAAAAAATTTCAGAAAAATATCAAATAACAAAGACACAGAATATTTTTAAAATGCATAATGAAAAAGGGTATATTTCAAGAAAGGAAGGATACCTTGATATTAAAACATCTATCTACGCACACCTGTAATCTAAGCACCTCAGAAGGCTGAGGCAAGAAGATCTTGAGTTCAAAGACAGCCACAGAAACTTAATGAGGCTCTAAGCAATTCAGTGAGACCCTGCCTCTAAATAAAATGCAAAATAAAAAAAAAATTTAAAAGGCTGGGGGCTGGGGATATAGCTCAGTAGTTAAGTGCCCCAGTACCAACAAAGATTACTGATTTTCCCATCAACTGTGAGGATTTTCAGAGGCCAATAAATAAATAAATAAAAATAAAACATCTGTCTATATATTTCAACACATTAATGGATTAGAGAACTCACATAATTCTAATAAAGACCAAAAATTAATGTGATGTACTTCAACATCTAATTGTGATATTCTCAAAACCAAGAATAGGGAAAAAATACCATAAATTGGCTTTTAAATGGCATATATCTAAAACCACAGCACTCAGTAGCATAATAGAAAATAGAAACCTGCTCCTATTGAAATAGGAGTAAGTCTTAGAAGTCACATAATACTGGACATGTAATAAGAAAAAAAAAATATGTATATATATATATATATATATATATATATATATATATATATATGAGAAAATGGAAGGAAAGAGATAAAACTGTTATTACAGAAAAAAAGCAATCAATTCTTAAACCTAATAAGAGTTGAGTTCCTAAACAGAAGATAAAACTCTCAATAAAATTCTTCTAACTATTAGAAGATGTAATTTAATAAGATAACATTCACAGCAACAGCAAAAATCATGAAGCTCCTAAATAAAAACTTGCCAGAATTTTTTAAAGATATTAAATATTTTAAAAGACTAAAAAAATAAAGAATTGTTCCTGTTTGCAGATGGGATAAAACATTGTAAATATGTTAGTATTCTCCCAAAATTCATATAGAAAACCAAGCAATTTGAATCAAATGCTAGCAGGATTATATGAAGACCTTAACAAACTAATTTTAATGTTTACATGGAAAATTACAAATTTACTAAAGAAGAGATTTATGCTACCTGATATATGACATACCTCAAAGACAACAGAAAGTGACACTGCTGCAGCAATAGAGTACTCAAAAGCACACTTGCATTATATTTGGACTTTGACATATGTCTAAGGAAGCAGCAAAGAGGAGAGGAATAGCTCATTCAGTATATGGTCCCAGAAAAAAAAAAAAAAAACTATTGGTAAAAGCTGACCACTACCCCATATCCTAGACAAACACAAAAGCCAAATTGACTCCCCAAATGTAAATGTAAAATTATAAAAGTATCATATAGACACACAGAAGAATATCTTCATGGTTTAAAGAACCACAAAATTTATAACTATAAAAAAAAAAGAATGAGTGTGACATCAAAGTAAAAACTTTCTGATCAAGAAAGGACACTGCAGAATAAATATTATACGGACTGGGGCTGCCCATGTGACTAGGCGGCTGAAGACCGCACGCCCACCGGCGACCGATCATCCGCCCGCTGCCTGCGCGACTGGGCGGCTGGAAACCACCCACCCGCTGGCGACTGACCGCAAGACTGGGCAGCTAGAGATCACCGGCCCGCCAGCGACAGCCCACCGGCTGCCAGGAGACCGCCCACCACCCGGCCACCAGCGTCCGGGAGCTGAAACCAACCAGAGACAGTCCAGTCCCACCCCTCCATTCGGACACCCCAGTAAGGAGCCTGGGGCCCGCCATGGCAGGGAGGTGACGTCACTGGAGCTCGGCCGTTGGAATTCCTTCCTAGCGAAATCCACTTTAGCAAGCATAGTCTACCAACACAAAGGAGAGACAACAGAGATATAAAAAACCAAAACAAATTTATAGAAGAGAGCAGAAACACAGCAATCAAATAGAGCTGGAAAGTAGCGTGAACATCATGAAAAAACAAGGGAAAAAAGGAGTACAAACAATGCAGGACAACTTAAATCTACAGGAGGACCTAGAAGCATCAGAAACAGGGATAGGGAAAGAACTCAAGGCATACCTAACTCAGATGGAAAGGAATATTAGAGAAGACATGAGACAGCAAGTCCAAGCAATAAAAGTATATTTTGAAAATGAATTAAATAAACAAATTCAAATGGCAAAGAACGAGCTTTACCAGGAGATAGAGATCTTAAAAAAAATCAAACAATAATCCTAGAAATGCAGGAAACTATAAACCAAATTAAAAACTCAAACGAGAATATTACAAATAGACTTGATCAAGTAGAAGTCAGAACATCAGATAATGAAGACAAGGTTTATCAACTTGAAAAGAATATAGTCAACACAGAAAAGATGCTTAAATCCCACGAGCAATCTATTCAAGAGATATGGGATGTCATAAAAAAACCAAATCTGAGAGTCAGCGGGATAGAAGAAGGCATAGAGAATCAAACCAAAGGAATGGACAACCTATTAAATGAAATAATTCTAGAAAACTTCCCAGAGATGAAAGATGAAATGGATTGCCACATCCTGGAAGCCTACAGGACCCCAAACATTCAAAACCGTAATAGACCAACTCCAAGACATATAATTATGAAGATAGCCAACGTACAGAACAAGGAGAGAATATTAAAAGCTACGAGAGAAAGGAGGCAGATTACATTCAGGGGTAAACCAATTAGGTTAATGACTGATTTTTCATCACAGACTTTGAAAGCGAGAAGATCCTGGAACAATGTATTTCAAATGCTGAAAAATAGTGGAGCCCAACCAAGAATATAAGCCTCAGATTTGACAATGAAATTAAAATCTTTCACGATAAACAAAAGCTAAAAGAATTCGCAGCCAGAAAACCAGCACTGCAAAGCATTTTGAGCCAAATACTACAAGAAGAGGAATTGAAAAATAGTGCCCAAAACTAACAGCAGGAGGTATCTCAGTAAAGGGGGAGGAAAATAACCAAAAAGTAAAAACTAGCCAAACTAAAATAAATAACTAAATAAACATGACTGGAAGTACAAATCATATTTCAATTGTAACCTTAAATGTTAATGGCTTAAACTCACCAATCAAGAGACATAGGCTAGTAACCTGGATGAAAAAAACAAATCCAACAATATGCTGCCTTCAGGAGACTCATATGATAGGAAAAGACATACACAGGCTGAAGGTAAAAGGTTGGGAAAAATCATATCACTCACATGGCCCTTGAAAGCAAGCAGGAGTGGCCATACTCATATCGAATAAAATCAACTTCAAACCTAAGTTAATCAAAAGGGATGAAGAAGGACACTATACACTGTTAAAAGGAACCATCCACCAACAAGACATAAGAATTATCAATTGTATGCACCAAACAATGGAGCTGCAATGTTCATGAAACAAACTCTCTTCAAGTTCAAGAGTCAAATAGACTACAACACAATAATTATGGGTGACTTCAACACACCGCTCTCACCATTAGACAGATCCTCTAGACAAAAGCTGAATAAAGAAACTATTGAACTCAATAGCACAAAAGCATATCAAAAAAATTGTACACCATGATCAAGTAGGATTCATCCCTGGGATGCAAGGCTGGTTCAATATACGGAAATCAATAAATACTATTCACCACATGATCATCTCAATAGATGCAGAAAAAGCATTTGACAAAGTACAGCATCCCTTTATGTTCAAAACACTAGAAAACGAGGGATAACAGGAACTTACCTCAACATTGTAAGAGCTATATATGCTAAACCTCAGGCTAGCATCATCCTAAATGGAGAAAAACTGAAGGCATTCCCTCTAAAATCTGGAACAAGACAGGGATGCCCTCTATCACCACTTCTATTCAATTTAGTTCTTGAAACACTAGCCAGAGCAATTAGACAGACAAAGGAAATTAAAGGCATAAAAATAGGAAAAGAAGAACTTAAATTATCGCTATTTGCGGATGACATGATAATATATTTAACAGACCCAAAAGGGTCTACAAAGAAACTGCTAGACTTAATAAATGAATTCAGCAAAGTGGCAGGATATAAAATCAACACGCATAAATCAAAGGCATTCCTGTATATCAGCAACAAAACTTCTGAAATGGAAATGAGGAAAACCACTCCATTCACAATATCCTCAAAGAAAATAAAATACTTGGAAATCAACCTAACAAAAGAGGTGAAAGATTTATACAATGAAAACTACAGAACCCTAAAGAGAGAGATAGAAGAAGATCTTAGAAGATGGAAAAATGTACCCTGTTCATGGATAGGCAGAACTAACATCATCAAAATGGCGATACTACCCAAAGTTCTCTACAGGTTTAATGCGATGCCAATTAAAATCCCATCGGCATTTCTTGTAGAAATAGATAAAGCAATAATGAAATTCATATGGAAAAACAAAAGACCCAGAATAGCAAAAGCAATTCTAAGCAGGAAGTGTGAATCTGGAGGTATAGCGATACCAGAGTTCAAACTGTACTACAAAGCAATAGTAACAAAAACAGCGTGGTACTGGTACCAAAACAGGCAGGTGGACCAATGGTACAGAATAGAGGTCACAGAAACCAATCCACAAAATTACAACTTTCTTATATTTGATAAAGGGGCTAAAAGCATGCAATGGAGGAAGGATAGCATCTTCAACAAATGGTGTTGGGAAAATTGGAAATCCATATGCAACAAAATGAAACTGAATCCCTTTCTCTCGCCATGCACAAAAGTTAACTCAAAATGGATCAAGGAGCTAGATATCAAACCAGAGACACTGCGTCTGATAGAAGAAAAAGTTGGCTATGATCTACATACTGTGGGGTCAGGCTCCAAATTCCTTAATAGGACGCCCATAGCCCAAGAGTTAATAACAAGAATAAATAAATGGGACTTACTTAAACTAAAAAGTTTTTTCTCAGCAAGAGAAACAATAAGAGAGGTGAATAGAGAGCCTACATCCTGGGAACAAATTTTTACCCGTCATACTTCAGATAGAGCCCTAATATCCAGAATATACAAAGAACTCAAAAAATTAAATAATAAGATAACAAATAACCCAATCAACAAATGGGCCAAGGACCTGAACAGACACTTCTCAGAGGAGGACATACAATCAATCAACAAGTATATGAAAAAATGCTCACCATCTCTAGCAGTCAGAGAAATGCAAATCAAAACCACCCTAAGATACCATCTCACTCCAGGAAGATTGGCAGCCATTATGAAGTCAAACAATAATAAGTGTTGGCGAGGATGTGGGGAAAAGGGTACACTTGTACATTGCTGGTGGGACTGCAAATTGGTAAGGCCAATTTGGAAAGCAGTATGGACATACCTGGAAAAGTTGGGAATGGATCCACCATTTGACCCAGCTATCACCCTCCTCGGACTATTCCCTGAGGATCTTAAGAGTGTACTATAGGGATACTGCCACATCAATGATCATAGCGGCATAATTCACAATAGCTAGACTGTGGAACCAACCCAGATGCCCTTCAATAGATGAATGGATAAAAAAAAAAATGTGGCATCTATACACAATGGAGTACTATGCAGCAATAAAAAATGACAAAATCATAGAATTTGCAGGGAAATGGATGGCATTAGAGCAGATTATGCTAAGCGAAGCTAGCCAATCCTTAAAAAACAAATGCCAAATGTCTTCTTTGATATAAAGAGAGCAACTAAGAACAGAACAGGGAGGAAGAGCATGAGGAAAAGATTAACATTAAACAAAGAGGAGTGCGGGGAGAGAAAGGGAGAGAGAAGGGAAAGCATATGGAAATGGTAGGAGACCCTCAATGTTACACAAAATTACATAGAAGAGGATGTGAGGGGAAGGGGGGGGAAACAAGGGAGAGAATCGAACAACAGCAGATGAGGTAGAGAGGGATGATGGGAGGGGAGGGGAGGGGGGATAGTAGGGGATAGGAAAGGTAGCAGAATACAACAGTCACTAATATGCCATTATGTAAAAATGTGAGTGTGTAACCGATGTGATTCTGCAATTTGTATTTGGGGTAAAAATGGGAGTTCATAACCCAATTGAGTCAAATGTATGAAAGATGATATATCATGAGCTTTGTAATGTTTTGAACAACCAATAAAAAAATTTAAAAAATTTAAAAATTAAAAAAAAAATTATAGGGACTGGGGTTGTGGCTCAGTGGTAGAGCGCTAGCCTCGCGAGTGTGAGACCCTGGGTTCGATCCTCAGCACCACATAAAAATAAATAAGCAAAATAAAAATATTGTGTCCATGTATAACTAAAAAAATTTTTTTAAAAAGAATAAAAATTATAGGCAGGTGAAGGCCTTAAAGCAAATTTAACAAGAAATTGTGCCTAAGATACACAAAGCATGTCTCCATATCAATAAGAAACCCAGTAAGCAACAGAAAAATGATACAAGAAAGGTATTCATTGAAGGGGAAACACAAAAGGTAAATAAAGGGATGTTCAAACTTTACCTTTAATTAGAGAAAATGCCTATTAAAACAACATGAGATAGTGCCTGGGGGATGCTGTGCCACTAATAAGGGAAATATGACACACTGTATAGGTTAGTATTCTTTCTCTCTTCTACCCAGCAGGAATCTGGATCATAAAATCTAAGAGTTCTTGTTTGATTCAAAGACTAAAGGATGGAAATATCAGAACCATGTACCAGGTGTGTCTTTGCTGACCCATTAAATAGACCGCTGATGTCACCAAAATACATGTGTACCCACATACTACACACACACACACACACACACACACACACACACAATCCTTTATACCCACAGGATTTGTAAGAAATTATCAAATCGATATTAGTGAAGGTAATGCACACACTTGCTAGGGCTGTTCAAACAAAACACTACAACTGATTGACTTAGAAATTTACTGTTTTATAGTTTAAAGTCTAGAAGTCTAAAATCATGATGTCAGCAGGGCCATGTTCCCTCTGAAACCTACAGGTGAAGGATCTTTCCTTGCCTCCCCCAACTTTCTGATGGTTTGCTGGCAATCTTTGATATTCCTTTGCTTGTAGATGAACCACCTCAATTCCTCATCTTCACATGACCATTTCACTGGTGTGTGCCTATCTTTGCACCCAAATTCATCCTTTTTATAAGAAGACCAATCTTACTGGATTAATGTCCACTCTACTGACTTTATTATAACCGGATTACCATTAAAAAGATTGTATTTCCAAATAGGTCACATTCTGAAGTACTGAAGGTTAAAACTTTAACACATCTCTTTGGGAGAGCACTGAGCAGTGCAGTATTAGACAGTGATATGTGGCTCATTCTTGGACTGTTGATACCACAAGGGAAAGGGAAAAGGAAAGGAGGATCCTGAAGTCTAATCCTCTTCACAGGGTGGAGTCCTCATAGAGGCTGCCAATGTGCCAGTCCTCAACTAAGCTTTTTCAAAGCCAACAGGATTGAAGTGACCTTTCCAAGAGCCACATATTTTACATCCAAATGAAATTTGTTGGCTAGATTTATCTCTTCGCTGGTTCTAAGTATAAACCTTCTATAGTCCACTAACCACAGAAACCATAACTATGACAACCCTTTAGTAATGAAAAAATATACACTCATTTATTCCAAAGTCATAATTTAATGTTATAAGCCAGGTTTTAAAATATAAAAAATATCTCTATATACTAAGAAAATGCTGATGTTAACAAATTTTTAAATCTATTTCAAAGGTAAATGTGAGCAATCTAAATTGCTAAGTAGATGGTCAAAAATGTGATAATATGAAACTATATACCAATAAAAGGCCTAAAGCATCTTTAAGTATAATAGGTAGTAGTAGCATATTAAATGTAGCCATTCTTCCTCTCCCAACTCCAAATTCAAGAGAAGGACCTCCCCTGAGCTGATGGTTCCAGGCACAGTGTTGGAATTTGCTTACAGGCAGGACTGTCACCCATCAGCAAGAGGGAACTTGTGGGGGCGGAGAAAGACAGAGGAAGGGCCCAGGATAAGACTCAGACCACAGTGGTTTCTAGGGAGATGGGACCCACACTAGAACTTAATACCTAGGGGAATGGCATCAGTTTCCATGATCTCCAAGGTGAGAGCAGAGGGGGATATTTCTCCTCTTCACAAAATTGAAGAGCATAGAGACACTCAGGAGCACAGGAGTTTCCATCTGTTGTCTCATGATGGGACAAAGACCCATCTGCAGATTCACTGCCAGCCACAAGGGTAGAAACCACCGAGCTTCCACCACACAAGGTAGCCCATAACCTGAGTTGCTAGTGATGAAACAAGGAAAATAACCACATACTTGAGAGGATCCAGCAGTAGAAGAAAGAACAAGAAATGTCTTCCAAACTCTTATTGAATCAGATACTGGAGGACAATGATAACAACTTGAGCAAAACACAAGCACTGCAAGACATACAAGCTGGTATCAAAAGAAAAAAATCTTTCAAAACCATATCTATCTACATATAGATAGATACCAAGATTGGAAATATCAAAGAAGTATCAGCCACAGAGCAAAACAACAAAGAGACAGAAACCATGAAAACACTTTGGGAAGAACTGACATAAATATAAACAAAAGGAGATGCAAGAAAACATGAGATGACAGGGCTGGGGTTGTGTTGTGGCCTAGCACGTGGAACCCCTGGGTTCTATCCGCAGCACCTCATAAAAATAAATAAATAAAATAAAGGTATTGTGTCAACTTCAACTAAAAAAATACTTTAAAAAAAAGAAAGAAAGAAAACATGAGATGAAAATTAAATAGAATAAAAGGTCTGTTTTATTAGACAGGAATAAAAATCAGGAAAGTCAGGAAAACCTGACTATTTTCTGATGATGAGAAATATTACAAGAAAACATGTGACAATAGACCGGCAAAATCAATATTGTTAAAATGGCCATACTACCAAGAGCAATATACAGTTTTGATGCAATCAAGATACCAATGACATTCTTCACAAAACTAGAAAAAACGGTCCTAAAATTCATTTGGAAGAATAAAATACCCAGAATAGCCAAAGTGATTCTAAGTCTAAAAAGCAATGCTGGAAGTATCATAATAGCCAACTTCAGATTACACTGCAGAGCTTTAGTAACAAAACTGCATGGTACTGGCATAAAAACAGACATAGACCAATGGTACAGAATAGAAGATATAAAGACAACACCACATATTTACAGTCATCTGAATCTTGACAAAGGTGACAAAAACAAATGTTGGAGAAAAGACAGTCTTTTTTAACAAATGGTGCTAGGAAAACTGGTTATCCACATGTAGAAGAATTAAACTAGACTGTTATCTCTCACCCTACACAAAAATCAACACAAAACGGATCAAAGATCTAGGAAGTAGACTAGAAACTATGCAACCCCTAGAACAAAATGTGGAGTCAACACTCCAGCTTTTAAGCACAGGCAACTAACTCAATAGGACCCCTAAAGCTCAGGAAATGATGCCAAGAGTTAATAAACAGGACAGTATCAAATTAGAAGGCTTCTGCATAGCAAAGGAAACAATTAGGAATGTGAAGAGAGAACCTACAGAGTAGGAGAAAATTTGCCAGCTCCTCTTCTGACATAAGATTAATATTTAGACTATATAAAAAACTCAAAAAACTTACCATTAGAAAACCAAATATCCTAATCAATAAATGGGCAAATGAAGTAAATTGATACTTCTCAAAAAAAAGAAATTAAAATAGCCAACAAATACATGAAAAAATGTTCAACATCATTAGCAATTAGAGAAGTGCAAATCAAAACAACCCTGAGATTTTTATCTCATACCACTCAGAATGGCCACCATAAAGAATACAAACAACAGCAGAGAGGATGTGGAGAAAAAGTAACCCTTTTACACTACTTTTTACTAGCAACCACTATGGAAATCAGTATGGAGGTTCCTCAAAAGACTAGGAATGGAACCACCATATATGACTCAGCCATACCACCCTTCAGTATTTATTCTAAAGTGTTAAAATCATCATACTATAGTAATACATGCATACCCATGTTTATGGCAGCACAATTCACAATAGCCAAACTATGGAACCAGCTAGGGTGTCCATCAACAGATGAACAGATAAAGAAAATGTGGTGTATATATACACAATGGAGTTTTATTCAGACATAAAGAAAAATGAAATTATATCATTTGCAAAAAAATTTATGGAACTTGAGACCATTATTTAAGTAAAATAAGCCAAACTCAGAAGTTATACTTTATCTCATATGCAGAAGCTGGGGGGTAGGGGGGGAATGAGGCAGGGGATGTGGAGATCTCATTAAAATCAAAGGGAGTTCAGTAGAGGAAAAGAATTAGGGGATATATGAAGGGGACAAAAGGGAGAATGTTGATATCAGTCAAATTACATATTTTTTATATTTTTTTTTTAGTTGTGGTTGGACACAATACCTTTACTTTATTTATTTATTTTTATGTGGTGCTGAGGATAGAACCCAGGGCCTTGCATGTGTAAGGTGCACGCTCTGCTGCTGAGCCACAATCCCAGCCCCAGTCAAATTATATTGTTATAATGTGTGCATGTACGAAAATGTAACAACAAATCCCATCATAATGTACAACAGTAATGTACCAATAAAAATGTGGAAGGAAAAAAAAGACATTAACTTGTATACTTTTTTTTAAATAGCCAGTTATTGGCACAATGTGGAAGGAAGGAAGGAAGGAAGGAAGGAAAGAAGGAAGGAAGGAAGGAAAGAAGGAAGGAAGGAAGGAAGGAAGGAAGGAAGGAAGGAAGGAAGGAAGGAAGGAAGGAAGGAGGAAAGGAGGGAAGAAAGGAAGGAAGGAAGGAAGGGAGGGAGGGAGGGAGGGAGGAAAAATGTAACAAGAATCCAGAAAAGAACAGGTCACAGCAGACTTCCTATCTACAATGTTGGAAGTAAGAAGACAATGGGAAAAACTCTAAACATATCTTTGTTTTATGTCCCAGTTTCATTACCCAGGATCTTGGTCTATCATTGCACCTTCTCTTCTTCATCTTCTCTCTCAAAATTGATAGATGCATAAACTTATTTCTAAAATATTTCCTTAAGTCTCTTTTTAGCTAACAAAATTTCAGAGTACTTGTCCATCAGCATATATCTAAAAATCATCACCTGAGAGGTGAAAGATTTCTTACCTGGTTACAGAAGTTTGAGATCACAGACTACCCTGATATCTTATGGCCCAGATTTGGATTTCTGGTTTTTAGCAACACTACTTCTTTGTCAAACCTTCCCAACAGTCAGGGAGATGCCATCCCACCATTGCCATCTTCTGTTTCTTGAATCCCTTATGGGCTCTCTAATCTCGTCCTACATATTAGAAAGAGTGCTCTTCTTTAAAGTTACTTCACATGAATCATACAAGTTGTGGTCCATTTCCTGCTAGAATCCTGATATATATCCCAATTTTTAAAAATTTTTTTAATGAAGTAATATTTTTTAAAAAAATTTTAACCTACAATGACTTTTTTGTTTGGGGACTTGGAAATGAATCCACAGGTGTTCTATAATTGAGCTACAGAGCCAGCCCTTTTTATTTTTTGCTTTGAGACAGGGTCTCACCAAATTGCCCCGGCTGGCCTCAAACTTAGGATATTCCTGCCTCAGCCACCCAAGTCACTGGACTATAGGCTGGATTATAGGCATGTGCCACCACTCCTGGCAGTGACATGTATTTAACCTAAATGAAATTCCAACTCAGCAATGATTGCCACCCTCATTCAGTCCACATATTTTCCATTCTATGTGCATCTAAAACATACACCCACAACACACAAAGCATATGACTTCTGCTTAAACACAGTGAACTGCCTACACATTTCTCTTCAGCACCAAAATGACAGCATGGGTATCTAAGGCATTAACCCACAAGGACAAAGAGACAGAAAAGAGAACAGTAGAAGAAACTTTTCTAAGATGCAAATTAGCTGAACAAGTGGCCCTGACTGAACAGAAGGAAGGAAGATTAAACTTCAGGCCCCACAAAGGTATACTACAGAAGCAAAGTACAAGTTCTCCCAGGAAAGACCCGGAGTCCAGCAGCAATGGGTTCTTCAGGTAGGGGAGGAGGAATGAGGAATGTGGCTAGGTATACAGAACTTGGTAGATAATCCAGAAAGATTGCTAGAAGTTTAAAAGAAAATTTCAACTTAAAATTTGAGTCCAAAGCCAAAAGCGGTGGGGGGAAGCTCACGAAGGGGTGGGGGAACAAACAAACTTATAAATATATTTTCAGAGAGCCAAGACAGTAATTGTAATCATAATATAGCAAAGCACCACGAAAATGAGCATGGTAGACACTAATCATCAACCCAACATTGTCAATCCCTTCTTCATTCATAATGAAGCTCTGTACTGTTGGAAGCAATGATGTACCCAGCAAAAAACATTTTCCAGACTCCCTTGGAGGCAGAGCTAATCAAGAAGAAGTAAGTAGAAATACCTGGGTGGGCTTCTAAGAAAGTTCTTTATGTCACTTGCCTTTAAAGCCTGGACTAGTCCCAAGTCAAGGATGCTTGACACTTCTACATCCCAGAGCATGCCAAATGCTGAGGCACTGGCCACATATAAGCTTGTGTCTCAAAGTGACCCAACCAAAAAGCAATTTTTCCCGCAAAGTGCTCAGTCTTACCAAGTAATTTCACATAGTGCTAGCCATCACAAGTGCAGAGAGGGATGCCATAACTAAACTGAAATAATAAAACCTGAATTTTAAATAACTTGGCAATAATCAAGGAGCCAGAAACTCATCTGGAATTTATTAAGCCAAGTAGATTCATTTCCTTACACAAAAAGGATTACTGTAAATTGTAGTGTGGCTGTCAACCACATTTTTTTTTTTAAACCAGAACTAAGGCCAAATTTCAAAAGTATCAGCTACTTGGCAAGTTATACCTTTCAGGTCTTACAAGCATTTTCCAATTCTAAAACTGTTTGCAAATTGGCTTAAAAACAGGCAGTTGTATAAACTTAATCCTTTGAATAAAATATCTAAAAATACTTCCTTTCTTCATGGACTATAAACACTTCTATTTTCTAAAACAGCTCATTAATAAGACATCATAAAATGTCCCTTCATGGAAAGATCTTACAGATACCTCTTCCAAACTGAATACAACAGAAAAGTTACTAATAAGATGACTCAAAGACATAGACCAAAAAACATGAAAAGTAATTTAAATTAAAAAAAAAATACACATAAAGAACAAAGACTAGCTGAGACAAAGACATATAAATGTCTGTACAGAAATGTATAAAGCCTTAAAAAACAATTTATTTGAAAAGGGGAAACTTAATACATGGAATCTATATACCCAACTCTCTCATGTGAAACTTCAAATAGATAGCAGTTAAAATAAAGGGAACATGACTACAAGAATACATGATAATGTTTTCAGCAGTGTAGTAAACATGGAATTCTTTTCTTGCAATGTAAAGTATATAAGGCAAGTCAACTAGCCTAAGGTCTCTTCTTTAAGTCCAATGGCAATAAAAGAATCTTTAGCAAAGAAGGATCTCTAAGGAGAGGAAGATGGCAGAAGTACCATCAAGAAGGAAAATCCACTAATCTCAAGGCATATGTCCATTCTGACCTCAAATTCTCATAGATGAAAGGAATTTTTATCACAACTTTAGAAAATATAAGATAAGAGCTAAGTACAGTGGTGCACACCTGTAATCCAAGCACCTCAGGAGTCTGAGACAGAAGGATTGCAACTTCAAGGCCAGCCTTAACAATTTAGCAAGACCCTATCTCAAAATAAAATATAAAAGGGCAGGGATGGTGGCTCAGCAGCAGAGTGCTCTCCTAGTACATGTGAGGCCCTGGGTTCCGATCCTCAGCACCACATAAAAACAAATAAAATAAAGATTAAAAGGGGGGCTGGGAATGTGGCTCAGTGGTAGAATGCCCCTATGTTCAATCCCCAGGACCACAAAATAATAATAATAATAACAAAAAATACAGTACTTAATGAAAACCTATACTTACAAATCTAAGGTTAGAATAAACAAAGTTACTTAAATGCCTTATGAGACACACAAATACACTTGAAAAGTAACCATTCTAGGAAAGGGGGAAAAATCATTTAATGAACTATTTTTTATTTTATCCAGATTCAAGTAGAATAATAAAAATAATGGCACTTACCATCTATTTAGTGCCTACCTGTATTTCACATGCTTTTTTCCCCCCACCTTTACCTTATTACCATCTTGCAATTCCCATTTTATGGCTGTGAGAATTTGGGCTTAGGGATGCTACCTGTCTTATCCATGGTCACATATTTTGCTCTGGGGTCCATGCCAATCTTGCCCCTGTAGTATGCTAGAACTCAGAAAAGAAACAAGGACATAACATACCAAAAGGGTATATTTTCAGTTACAAGGCAACTATGTGGGTCTATATTTAAAAGTTAGAAAGGTTTCATTTCCTTTCTTTGTTACATTTGATAAATATGATTTTAGGCTTTTAAAAGTCAGTAAACCACAACCATTCACATACACCGATTCTAAATTTTGAAAACAAAATATGTTCACCAAATTGTTCTACATTGCAAATCCTCAGGAAGAGAAGGATATGTTCCCCTGTTTAGGAAAAGAGAAATAATGTCAGAAAAAGATTATAAAGAGACTTCCACATACTCTTCAATGTAACAAGGTCACTTCAATAGAACAGTGTGCTTCAACTTTAATACCTTATGCAGTAGACCATGAAAATTCTTTTAGATCTACTGCCTTACAATATAATTCCCTTAAATACGAAGGGTTTGTACCTCTAACATATCCAATAAGGTAGTCTGAGGGTAGGGAATGATTTTGTTAACACAAACTAAGATTGTTGGAGAGAATACTGATGTCTTAGCTCTTCCTATCTCTTTTTTCATAAAATACCTGCCCCTAGATCGTAACGCTCCACAAGGATTTTCTGAACTTGTTTTGGTTCCTAGCCATACTCCAAAGGTACACTTTCAATAAGTGAGAGATTACTTTTTTGCAAAATTTAGCAGTCTTGTTCCCTTTTGCTTTTTCCTTGATCACTTTTTCTAGCCCTGAACATTGCTGATAATCCTCTGCCTTTCTTCTTATCTTTCATGAGGGCCAATGCTTCCCTTAGGATCCCTAACAGGTTCCTGGTTTTCTGCCCAGTTTTTGGCCAACAACTCCCCTTCCTTTTCCTGTTCTTTGAACAGAAGGCATTTCCCAAGGCTTAGTCCTTGATCCTCAATGCAATACGGTCTTGCCCATCCACTGACACTGTGTTCCATGGATTCTGATACCACCTGATGCAGCATTTACACACACACACACACACACACAGAATTCAAAGTCTTTATCCACAATTTTGTCTTGTAATTCTGTCTTCAGAACAGCATCTTCCACACTAAGAAGATTCCTAGCACCATTGTCCTGCCAAAAGAACAATCCAATGGCTCCCACTCAGGCTAGTCCCATCCCTACCCAGCTCAAATGTCTTCAGGCATCTGGTCAAGAAAAACCTTCCCTAGCACCCCAAAATGTTTTTTCCCACCCTCAAACTTCCTGCATATTTGCATCCAACACATTCACGTTCTCCCTATGCTGCCCTATGACTGTCTCCTGTCAGGATGAGTCCCAGAAAGAACCACGATGACAAGTGTCCTCCATGCCCTTCCTCACTGCACACACTGTCTCAAAGCCCCTGTCCTATCCCAACATCAAGAAGTTACTTAATAGCACCTACTTCAACTTCTGTGTCAATTTATAATACACCCTATACGAAGTCAAAGTATTTCTATGTTTTGTTGTTGTTTTTGTTGTTGTTGTTTTTTGTTTTGTTTTGTTGTCTTTTGGTACTGGAGAATGAACCCCACAGCACGGTACCACTGATCCACATTCTCAGTCCTTTTTATTTTTTGAGACAAGGTCTCACTAAGTTGCTTAGGGCCTTCCTAAATTGCTGAGGCTGGCTTTGAACTTGCAATCCCTCTGCCTCAGCCTCCCAAGTTGCTGGAATTACAAGTGTGCACCACCACATCCAGCTTTTTCTATGCTTTTTAATTTAGCTCCAATTATGAAATAAGAAAAATATGCAAGACAATGACAGATAATATGAGGCAGCTAATAGCACAATAAGTTATACATGGGCCCACTCAGCAGGTAGAGTCAAAAGAGGAAGAGAAACACAAGTGGTTGACAGCTTGAGTTTTTCTATTGACAAATCTATGTTCAAATACTGGTTCTACCAGTACCAGCTGTGTGGCATTAGGAAGAAACTTAACTTCTCTAAACCTCTCTCTTCTGTTAATAAATAATAATAATATCAATTTATGTGTAAGCATGGGGAAATAATGAAAAGGTAAGTGAAGTCAACTAAATACAAATTCAGCCAAGGAGCATCATCCAGTCCAATTTCCTGTTCCCCACACTTCTGAGCAAGCTACTGAAAGCCTCCACCCTCAGTTTTACATGCTATTACAGAAAGATTACGAAAAGATAGGTATAAAGTGCAGCACTCTGAAAGATAAGATGGGCCTCTCATGTCTGAGTTGGAAAATAACTTTCTGTTCTCTAATTTTTTATTATTTTCTTTTATTTGTAAAGCTATTTTCTGCTTCTGTCTCAGACGAGTGATGGGTAGGACCCATGCTCAAACTGCAGGACACAAAGTATCAGTGAGCTGTGACTTCCTGAAGTCTCCTGATGGTGCATTGTCCCCAGCACAGGGTACTTGGTTAAGAAGGCTCACCCTCACCTCCAACATTCTTGAATGTTTACCTTAAGATACTTGTTTTCCTGCAGGTAGAACTGACTGAACAAAGTCAATATCTCATGGTTTAAACTTGCTTTATGAAACAACATGCTTGGAACTTGCTTAATCTTGAACTGAATCTGAAGAAAGTGAAGGGGCGGGGGAGCCTAATGCAACAAAACCAACTTCTCTTGTTGAGTGAAGCATATCCAGGAAGCAAGTCATGTCACGGGGCTAAAAAGATTTCAAGTACATAAAATAAAGATATTTGTTCATTCATCCGTTTACTTACCCAGTAAATACTTACTGAGTACCTACTAAATGCCTGGCATTCTCCAAGGCCTGAAAACAAACTGTCCTTGCAAATAAGGTACCTGTGTTCAAGTGGGACAAACAACCAAACACATACATACACACACACATACACACACACGCACACACAAATACACACATACATTATGTATGCATATCCTGGATCTATATATCCTGTGAAGGCCAGTAATGCTGAATGTCATCAATAGGAGAGTATGGCTTGACAGGGGCTATTTGACAAGGGAAGGGTCAGGGTGAGGACACATCCCTTAATCCAGTGCCTTAACAAGTGAGGAAAATGTCTTCATGAGAAGAACAGTACACAAAGTCCCTAAAGTAAAAGCCATCTTGGCACACTTGAGGGACAGCAGGAAGCCAGCATGACAGGACATGGCAGGGAAGATGAAGAGCAGGGGCAGAAACGAGACAGGTGGCAAGGAAGAGGACATGACGGGCCTACACAATGCCGTTTAAATTTTCCAGTTAATGTAATGGAAAAACCACTGCCTGGGGAGATGGCAGAATTGGACATACAATCTCAAAGGCACTTTCTTAAAGAGGAATCTGGATGCTGTTTTAAAACCAGGAATCCCTCTAAAAGCGGCAGTGGTGATGGTGGATATGGCAAGAAGGGGTCAGACTCTGGAGCTATCTGGAGATATCACCAGGTGTGTGAAGAAACCAACTGGTGAAGACTGAATGAGTGGTGTGATTTCTTAAATAAGAACAAAAAGTAATAATGACTTTAACACTGGGGCTGAGCAACTGGTGGGCAAAAGGCAGAGTCTTTTGCTAGGACATGGGAACAGACAGGTAATGGAAGGGAAGGAACTAAGAGTCTTGTTTTGAACATAGTAAGTGTGATGAGCCTGTCTGGCTTATGTGAAAAATCTTGAGTAGCCAATCAGATATACAAGTCCAGAGGTTAGGGACAAGGTCAAGGTCAGTAATATAAATAGGTAAGTCTTCAGCACAGAGAGGAACTATGAAACTATGGACTTGGTAACATCTGCCAGGGTGACACTATGGCCAGAGGACAGGACACAAGGGAGGATGAACCCTTGAATGTTCTTGCCTTTACTGATGACAATAATGAAGAGGATCCCACAAAGGACAAGAAATGTTAAGGGGAAATGGAGAAGAGTGCAAAGGACAATGGAAGAGAATGTTTTAAGAGGGAAGTTATGACCAGCCGATGTGTCTGGTGCTTTTGATAGATTGTCAAGATTTCTTCAGTCAATAACATCAATTCCAAATTGATTCCTGCCAAAGAAGCAAAGACAACATGTTTGCTTATTTCCCTTTCACTGGGTGGAAAACAATACTTCAAACTCATGAGAAAAACCATTTCCAGAATCAAAGTTTATAATGAGGTTGGCAATAACACTTCCACTAAGTGTTACGAAACAATGATACAATGAATAGTTCAGGTACTTCTTTCCCACTTCCCACATTTGGATCACATCCCATTCTGGTCAGGAAGGCATAATCTTCTATCACTGTCTAAGGTTCAATGTTCACAAGTCTAGAACACAAACTAGAATATATCATCAAAAACATGACCCATATCACAAAGCATTATACAATGAGTGTGTACAACTTTGGGTATGTATGAACTACTGGCCTGGAGTCCACTTAAGAACCTGATATTTTCATTAATTGTTTTATAGAAAAAAAAATGGTTAGGGGCTAGGGTTATATTTCAATGGTAGAGAGCCTACCTAGCATGCTTGAGGTACTAGGTTCAATCATCAGCACCACATAATATTTTATATATATATATATATATATATATTTTTTTTTTTAAACTAGTTAGACACAATCTATCTCCCATTCTAACTCAAAGTATAACAGTATAACTCAAGGCCACCATATAAAATTGTTCCTCTTGTGTAATACTTTAAATGGCTTACTGGGCACTAACCAATTCACTTAGATGAATCTGTAATTGCTCAAGAGTGTCCATCAGCAATTCTGGAACACTAACATTTGATTATCATGTACTTTCTCCACACTAGTATCACAAGATAGAACCTGTGCTGTTGAATGAGGTTTGTAACACATAAAACCTTACAGCTTTTATAAGCATGCCTGTAATCCCAGCAACTCAAAACTGAGGCAGGAGGATCACAAGTTTGAGGCCAGTCTGAGAAACTTAGCAAGACCTATCTCAAAACGAATATTAAAAAGGGCTGGGGATGTGGCTCAGTGGTTAATCACCCTTGGGTTCAATCACTAGTACCCCCCCCAAAAAAAAAAAAAAAAAACCTTACAGCTTTAGATGCAATGAAGGGTGGGAACACACTCTTTTCCAGACTAAGATACCCTTTACCATCACATACTGGCCAGTGTCAGTCTCCAGCAGCTGAGGGGGTTAAGAGGACAGGCTGTGGAGTCAAATTGCCTGAATTTGAATTTCCAACCACCACTTGCTAGTTCTAGAATTTCCTCGAGTAAATTATTTCCCCTGACCCCCCATTATCCACATCTGAGAAAAACATCCTCAGGCAATACTAGTCCTTCATTATAACACTATGTGAGTATAGTGCACTGGCCACAGGTCGTACCCATGGTAGAAACTCAAAAATACTAGTTCATTTAATTGTCAGTTATTCACCTTTCCTGGTAAGATTGTCACTAATGGGTAACTTAGGATTCAAGTTAGCTCACTCTGGTATAGGACAGAGTTCTTGATTTATAGAAGGATCTTCAATGCATTGAGTCAAAATTAGTTATCACCAATTCTTTACCATGAACACAGACAAGATTTTTCCAACCTGTCTTCATGAGACAATCCTCCTCAGGCTTGAAGACAGACATAATGTCTAGCACTGTGAATCATTATCAAATACACTTAAGTACCCGGGAACTAGAACCAGTCTTTGAGCATGCCATTGGGGATATTTTATAATCTTTGGAAAGGCTATTTACACAGCTGTTGTGATTCACTTCTAGGATTTACTAATGGCCATCTCTTAAGAGCAAAGCAGCAGATTGAGTAAGTTAAACCTCTGTTTCAAAGTTGTATAGATATGACAGTCATTATCCTTATTAAGAGCTTTGAGTACATCAAACGTGTTTTTAAAGAAACACACCCAATAATTACCTTTGTAAACTAAAGAGTGAGCACAGGTATGCATAATTCATTATTTCCTCAGGCTCCAACACATTTTTGATAGTTACATGGCTCATGGAGATCTGCAGATGACCATTAAATAAGCCAACCTTTTGACTGGACACAAACATGCATTCATTCAACAAGCATTTGAGATCTGACTGTCAGAAACTAGAGGGTAATGGAATAATATCAACAACTCAGTTGTACTTGGTAACTAGAAGAACAGTTCACCACAAATGCCTCTTCTCCAAACTTAAAAGGGTTGGGCAAATTTATAGATATTGTTGCTTTTTTTTTTTCATAGCTAGCATTCACAAAGCTAGTGATTTTCTATAACTCAAATGCTGTCATGTTCAGGAGCAGGTTTTGTTTGTTTGTTTGTTTGTTTGTTTGTTTGGTTTTGGTATGGGGATTGATCAGGGGCCCTTGACCACTGAGCCATATCCCCAGCCCTCTTTTGTATTTTATTTGGAGACAGGGTCTCACTGAGTTCCTTGGCACCTTGCTTTTGCTGAAGCTGGCTTTGACCTTACAGTCCTCCTGCCTCAGCCTCCCAAGCTGCTGGGATTATAGGCGTGCACCAGCATGCCTGGCAAGAAGCAGTTTTTAAATGGAGGAGGTGAAAGGAGCCAGGCCCTTACTACCCACAGCACTCCTGGCATCCAGAGGAAGAGCTGGAGCTCTGCACAGAAGGATGAGAACCAAAGCAGACTGGATAACCCGGCACACTCCCTGCCACACACACACAAATTGCTCTCTCAGCTAGGAGAAGCTTCCAGGCTTCCTGGGCTTTACAAATGGCTGAAGAAACACCAAGCTCTGCTTCCTTACAGTGGCCACTTGTGACTTAGTTAGCCTCCTGTGACTTCACTGAAGGAACAGAACCCTCCTTGTCTCCGCTTCACCTTCCTTCTCACTGGAGGAAACTCAATGAGTCATCTGTTACATAAATGTTTAATATCATTAATATTCTGAGAAAAAGTGAAACAACATACCTCTTTCATGTACTTATTTAGGAGAAAACACAAACGAGAATTTTTAATTCTGGCCAGAATGAGAGAAAAAAAATTGGTGCTCTCAATTCCTGCTCATGGTTGCAAATTGGCTCCAAGTTGCCAGAGGGTAACATGTTGATGTGTATGAACAATAATAATTCATTCATTCCCTTGGACACGGGCGTCCACATCTCCAACTAGTTCAATGATACTTTTTTATTAAAGGGATAAATTAGCTGTTCCCTTACTTTACGAAAGAAGTCCATTTTTAGCTTTCAAGGCATCAGTACATTGAAAGGATCCATAATGACTGGCATTGTGCTGGATCCCTCCCAGTTCCTCAGGAAATACCTCGACATATCTGCTTATACTTCCCGGAGTCAGGCTGTTCTAGCAACATTGCTGCCCTGGTTCCTATTTGTGTGAATCAGTTCCTTCCCAAGGGGACTTTAGGAACTCCCTTGCCTCCCCCTCCCTTTCCTAGGTCCTTTCTTATTTTCCAAATAGAGGAGATATATATATTCTGCTAGAAATCAGAAGAGTAGTTGTTAAATGGAATGGATGGAAATGGATGTGTCTTTCTGGAAGGAAACATTCCTGAATCTCTCTCTCTCTCTCTCTCTCTCTCTCTCTCTCTCTCTCTCTCTCACACACACACACACACACACACACACACACACACGCACGCACAAATCTACATCTTGATTGGTGTGCTGGTTCCATGGATAGATATATTTGACATAACTCTTGCAACTATACACTTAAAGTCTGTGTACTTCACTGCATGTAAACATTTCCTAAGTAATAATAAACCATTCTGAGCTACTCCTGGAAGTTATGTTGTATACAACCTCAAGATCTCACAGCAAGTTAAAAAGCTGCCATGCCCCTGCCCATTAGACAAATATGTTCAACTCCCTGCAGCCTCGTCTCAAATGCTGCCTTCTCAGACTCATCAGGAAGACTCAGACCACCTCCTCAAGACCACCCCTACACACTGAGCAACTCTCATTAGAGCAATTACCTGGAGGTATTGTTGGGTTTATTTCTATGTCTGCTCCTCATGGGATGCGTCTCTCTCTGAAGGTCCAGGTAAGGGGCTAAGCATTTGGCAATTGAAAGTGCCTGGCACACTGTTGGCAAATAATGGAATTTTTTTTTTAATGCAAGTCCCCTTAAGGGAACCCATCAAGTATAAATCAGAGGTACAGTGATGTGACTGAGGAACTGCACTGGGACAGAAAAGGAAATACTGACTAAACGTCAAATTCCACACCAGCACTCTGACGAAGACATGTCTTATAGTAGGACCCAACCAAATAACTGGAACATACTCTCCATTAAACCCTGATGCAAGTTTCCACTGGGAGAAGAAATGAGTTCTGGCCCTCAAAACCCTAGTTTTAAATTGTGTTAAGGTTATGGCCTTGAGATTTCACTTTGACTCAACAAGCATTTGCCAGGCACATGCCAAATATTCAAGCAAAGGATACTATTTGTGCCCTAAGCTACTAGTCTCATGGGGGGTGGAGGGAAGGGGAATGGGAAGAATTATACCACCAAGTGCAAAAAGAGAGATCTCTGTGAGCAACAGAGGACAGGAAGGAGCGGATGAGGGTGGAGGTTTGACTGTCCAGAAAAGACTTCACATTGGGTTGATTTTAGCCCAAGTGTGGAAGAATGAGAGGAGTTCCCATGATAAATAGGGAATTAATGAGATATACCATACTCAACAACCTGTTGCAGCACTGAGGGTGGTGCTGCATTCTATGTATGGGCAACAGAAGCAACAATTAGGGGGTACTAACTGCTTTGTAGTCAGCATTTTATTTAACTGCATAACCACTATGAGAGGTTGGGAGAAGAAAACTGAGGACTACAGAATTTAAGTAGCAGACACAGAATGTGAACAGTGATTTCAAAACTGTGTTCTTCATCACTACATTATCTGGCACCTGCACAAGTTTGGAGAAAATGATCAAAACTACAGATAGATATATAGGACCAGATTGTAAAGGACCATGATGCTACACTAAGGATTGAGAACTTCAAAATCTTTTCACCATACATTCTCCCAGGAGCATCTTTTCACATTAAGATAATTTTGACCCAAAATAAAGTTAAGTATCAAAAAAAGTCTTAAAGTCTTTTCACCAAAAATTTAATAAAGATAAAAATAAAAATGCTTTCATGGCTGCTCAGGAAACAAGGAATTATCAAATTCAGGCTTATATTTTGAATAATTATTTTGAAGAAGTGTTCCATGGTGTAATGGTTAACACTCTGGACTCAAAAAAAAAAATGGTTTTGGCTTCAAGAACTGGTAAAAGAATTATTTTCTAACACTATGATTCCCCCACACCTTCAAGCTGGGGATAGAACCCATGCTTACACATGCTATGCAACCATTCTACCATTAAGCTACACTTTCAGGTCCCATTAGGATTTTATAACAAATTTTTACCATTATAGCATCTTCAAGTTTAATATCTGTTGATTGTGTTAAAAGATAAAATTAAAACAAATCTAGTTTCACAGACATTAACAAGCTTTATTTGTGCAATAGTCTGGACCAAAAATGGGTTCAGAATGTTCTACCCACCACAGAGGCAGATTACATTTAGCCAAAGAAAACAGTAACATACAGAAGTACAGAAGTAACATACAGAAGTAACATACAGAAACAGAAGTGAGATGCTGAGGAGCCTGATTGGTTACAGCTGTCTTATTTGAACATGGTTGGAACAGTAGGAAGCTTGTGATTAGCTGAGACTCAGCTATTTGTTACAAGTTTAGGTTACAATTTGTTTATACATCAAGTTAGGTAGTTACAATGCACTATGTACTGAGAAACTTTTAGGGCAAACTTAATTCAACTTAACAATTAAAGTTACATATAATTACCAAAAATACTTCTAGGAATTTAGTAACATTTTCAAATCAATGTTTTTGCCACTCCATCTACATTTGAAAAGCTATTCTACATATTTGTGACAACTTCATTTAGCCTACAGACAATGAATGCTAATCTGCACTGAGCATTCCTGTACCCCTGGAAAACTCTTTCACACCAGAGTCTGGCAACCACCAGTAGAAAGGATGCAGTTCATGGAGAAAGAGGGAAACCATTTAGAAGGATTCTAGGGGACCCAGAAAGTACAATGCTTTAAAACCTAAGAATTCATTCACTACATTCCTTAAATTCTTTAGCACCAAAGGCAAACAAAATAAGTCAAAAGAGGGTGATCTGCACATCCCTGAAGGTTATAGATTGGGGCAGATGGGGAACCAGACCAATTGGAAGTAAACAGAATTAGGGCTCATATTGTGGTGCCAGACTTGACAATGAACTCAGCTTGGCATCTCTTAGGCTCTTTACAGGATGACAGTGATACTGAAACAGTCAAACCCAGAGATAACAAGAAGGACAGGTGAGCAGGAAGGAGGTGAATTAAGCTAGCCTGTTCTGCTCCAGTCGTAAAAATGACTATTGTGTTTAAACTCCAACCTAGATAGCAACATTAACTTACAGACTAGAAACTGGTGATCAACCATACCCAGTTTGGTTTTTTGTTTTGTTTTGTTTTACACAATGCCTTTATTTTATTTATTTATTTACCCTATGTGGTGCTGAGAATTGAACCCAGTGCCTCACACATGCTAGGCAAGTGCTCTACCACTGAGCCACAACCCCAGCCCCCTATCCAGTTTTTAATCTCATCAGTATTTTGTCTGTTTACTATAAGACTTTTCAATGTCTCAAAACAAAGAGACAAAGGCAACTATTAGGTAGAGAAGATTAAAAGGTGCTGTAGACAAGAACTAAAATTAGAAGAGTCCAGGCTGTATTTTCTACCACTTCATCACCCACTCTTGACCTTGCTAGAATCAAGCTTCCCCTTGGCCTTTCCCTCAAACCATTACATAACTTGGTTTTAAACCAATGTTTAATCATAAACCAGCCCTGCTACATTATTAATATTCCAAACATCATTTCCAACCAGATAATAATCCAGTATCATTATGCTGAGTTATCATAAAAGGCAGCATTCCTGCATTTGTTCTGGCTGCAAAATTAGCCCCTGAGCAGCCATACAATTTTGTGTGTGCGTGTATATATATATATATATATATATATATATATATATATATATATATATATATATATATAACTTAAGAATCTAAGTACAATTTGAAGTCAATAAAAAAGAAATCAACAAAACGATAACAATCGACAGAATAACAACCACTAGCCCTGATACCTCATTCTTTTCCCTATCACCAAGAAATTAATTTTAAGAATTTTAACTCATTACAAAAACAACATACTAGCTCTTTAAGATGACAGGTGGAAGGCAGAGTGTAGCGGCCCATGCCTGTAAACCCAGCTACTCAGGAGGCTGAAGCAAGAGGATCCCAATTTCAAGGCCAGACTGGACAACTTATATTATATAAAATAATATACATTTTATTATTGTATAATTTAAAAAGGGCTGGGGATGTATGTAGCGCAGGGGTAGAATACTTGCCCAGTATGTGTGAGGTCCTGGGTTTAATCTCTAGCAATAAATAATAATAATAATAATAATAATAATAATAATAATAAAATAAAATCAGAGTAGAAAAATGGAAGTGGCAAGGACATAATGACATGGAATCTGGTCATCATGCAAATTTTTACAAAGTTATTGGAATCTCTTGACCTTGGGATTTTTAAAACTGTAGTTGAAAATAAATGCAGTAGATATTATATGTAGCACACATAGTATATATATATATATATATATATATATATATATATATATATATATATATATATAGTGTGTGTACACATACACGCATGCATGTGAATGACCCTCTTATGCTGCAGTATATGCAGAGGAAAGTGACAGGGTAAAATGGAGCAAGAGCCTTTGCAATCAGGAGAAAGATTCACTCTATAATCTTCCTCACTTGCCAAAATACTTTAAAAAATACTTTGGAATCAACATTTCATCTTCAAATTAGGGGTTCCGAAAATTAATAGGTTGTAGCAATGAGAAAGTTATTCATTCTGCCTTTTTTGGCAAGAACAATATTTTAAAATATGTGCTTTGGTTGTAAAGACATAGCTAACAAGAGAAAAGAAATGTAGACACAAACTGGAGAAATAAAATAACCCTCACAGTTGGCCCATTGCTGTCACTTCAAGTGCCCAAGAATATTCCCAAGAAATATGTGAATATGCAAATTATTCACTACCTTTAACAATCCTTCTACAGTTGTTCAAGTAGCATGAGAAAATAATCACTTAATTTCATTAATTATACCACAAAGATGTGGCAATACCATTAGACAAGACTCAGCCTTCTTCTAATATAGAGCCAAACACAATACAGAGTTACAAAATCATTGCTGATAAATACCTTTGTGTAGGATACAAAAGATGGGAGTGGAAAGATGAGCACATTTCCAAGCTCAATGATTATCTTGAATCACACTATGCTTTCCAGGGGTTTAATATATACAAATTTCTCACAGAACCCCTACACATTATGAGCAAGCAAGGACAAACAAGGAATTCTCAGTTTTCTAAAACCTATATACTAAAAAGAAAAGGGTATGAAATGATCCACATTCACAGATTTCCTAAAGCAGACACAAACTCCACACAGAATGTCCCCATATTTCTTCCCTTCATCCTCCTTCCATCCTCAACATTCAAATAGAAAATGCTGAGTTTAATTTGTTTCCGAAAATTATGTGGAACAAACACAACTGATGGAAAATTACAGTTGGATGACTTGACTTTTCAAAGTTTATGAATGAGGGAAGTTACTTCTCTTAACTACATTGCTGGAATTTTTCCACTCTCATTTCAATTCAAAGTTGCAGTGTTTATTCTTCTGCCAACATCCAGTGCCCTCCCCTCACACCTAAAGTCACCTTCAGACCAGTTCAAGGTTTCAGTCCAAAAAGTTACCAAAAGCTGATTTCTTAGACCTAGCTATTGTCTTAGGGGACAATGCTACTCACGTTTCACATTCCTTTAGTTAGTGTCAGAAATGTGACATTTAAAGTTTATTCTTTCCATTTTTCCTACATATGTGTGTTTCTTTAAGGGAAGATTTTATTTAAAAATACTATTTACTCTGGTATCCTTGAATATATTGTTTTTCTCATGAAATAATCTTTACAGTGAAATGTAATTTTTAAATACCTTGAATAAACGGGCATGTGGTATCAATAACTCCAAAATGACTGCAAAATGCAGCAATTTTCTAACAAGTGCTTGTATCTGATGGACTTGGCTTGAAAGACTTCTTTTCTTTTGTCCCATTTTAAAAGTCAAATTGGGGTTGGGGGTGTAGTTTTGTGGTGGAGCGCAGATGAGTTCCATCCCCAGGACCCCCCAAAATCAAACACTTTCATCCAGGAGAATAAGAGCTAAGAGTATCAGTCACTTCTACAGATACACGTGGCCTGGAGATGATCTCCTTTTCAGCAAGAAAGAATGGAACAGAAAATCCTGTCTACTTGTCTGAGAGGCGCAGCTGGAAAAGCAACATCCCTTCAGTGAATGACCTCACTATATCTTGGGACCTCAGAATATCATCCCCGCGGAAAATACTACGTGCCCCAACTGCACTCCTGGGCTGGATGCTGCCTAGAGAAAGTATCCCTCCAGGTGAGCTTTTTCTCCTCCACTTGCCCTTCCTACACACACACACACACACACACACACACACACACACACTACACTGGCTGTCCAGGTATGTGTCGCGCATCCCTATTCAAGCACCCCCAAAGAAATGTACCAGAGGACCTGGCCCAACTCAGCACCCCGCGCTCTGGGCTGTGCCTGCAGAGACATCCCCAGCCAGCCGCAGCCGATGTAGGCTGGTCCTCTGGGATGGGCAGTCCCCAAAGGAGGTGGGCGCGCGCCGAGGAGTTCTGGGGACGTCAGCGAGAGTGCCAGGGTAGGGCAGCGCTAACCTAAATTAGGCAATAAGAGGCAAGACAGGCAAAACTTAACAAGTCCTCCAAACTGCCACTTCTTCGCTCCAGCTAAGTCACTGGAGGAGGCCAATGCTCATAAGAGCGGCGGTCGCCGCGCGACGCTGAACAGGAGATGGCAAACTCATTTGCAAAGAAGAGCATTCAAAGTCACTCACCTCCACCCATCTCTGAGCCTCCGCGAACGCTACAGAGCAGTCGGCCTCTGCATCCTCCATCCCTTCCAGGGCTAGGGCAAAAGAGGGAGAGACTCAGTGGGTGCGTGGAGTGGCTGGGGTGCCCTCACGTGTCTCGGCCCAGAGTCTGGGAGGGGACGCGAACTGGCGTCCCAGCCTCTGCTCCGGCTGCGAAACTCCCGGTTCTTTGCCCCTTTGTTCGGCTTTGTAGTTTTAAGTTTTCGAAATCTACAAGAACTTGTAGACGTTGCTGTCGCAAAACTCCTG
The DNA here is from genome assembly GCF_964194105.1 of Spermophilus citellus. Lineage (NCBI taxonomy): Eukaryota > Metazoa > Chordata > Mammalia > Rodentia > Sciuridae > Spermophilus > Spermophilus citellus. The sequence goes on along the minus strand of NC_138182.1, from coordinate 69,190,556 downwards.
AAAGAGACCCAAGTCCAAGGGGACCCGAGCAGGCGCAGGAGCGTCAGGAGCCGACCACAAGCAGCACCAGCCCAGTCCACAGTTTAGACTTCAAAAGTCGCAGCGAAGCCGCCGCCCTCCCCGCAGTGGCCCCGCCCCGCCCCAACGCCCACCCCCACGCCCACCCCCGGCCAGACGGGTCGCCGCTTCGGTCCCCCCCACCCCCGCGGCTCCTGGGAGTTCCCGGCCGCTGCCGCCTCTGTGGCCAGACAGTCTGGGCTGGGAGATGCCACCTCCCGCCAAGGGGCCGTGGGGGGGAGGGACCCTCCGCTCTGGAGCTGGGGGTGCGGACAGCGACTCCGCCCAGAAGGGAGAAGCCCACGCGCCCGCATCCTTCCTGCTCTGCCCGCCTTCCCTCTCCCAGGGCCCCTGAAAGCGGCGCCCTAGGCTCGCGGCCGCAGAGCCCGCTGACATACCAGGAATAGCTGCACACAATTGCACCTTTCCCGGCCAAAAAACTCCCCCGAGGCCTCTGGGACTTGTAGCAGCGGAGCCTGGCCTGGCCATCCTCCCTCACCTGCGGCTGGGGCGGGTGGCGCGCAGCTCCCGCCGAGCCCGCGGCTCCGCCCCCAAGCTCTCCGCCCCTCCAGGCCACCGGGGCCCTCCTGGCGGCAGGTGAGGGTAGTGGCCTTGGCACGCGCAGAGTATTCCCCCAACACCCCACACTCCAGCTCAGGGCCTACTCTTCTCAGCCCTGCTTCCAGGTGCGTAAAGGTAGAAGGGACCTGCTGCTGACCATCAAGCGTTCGAGCTAGCAAAAAGCTTTGCATTTCCCCCCGTCCCGCCCACTCACCCGAATTCAGGCCATTTGACCACGCTCACAGGTGGAGCGTCAATACAACCACATTTCTTGATGTGGGTACACTCAGGAGGATAGGCAGCCGAGTGACAGATTGTTTAGAATCCTCAGCGACCCTCGTAGGTGCTCAGGTCCAGAGAGTGAAAGGTGCACGGGTTGATTAACCAGGGTCCTTTCCTTGCCTGTGGCTAAATCAGATCCAAAAGCCACCAGCTCATCTGTGTAGACTCCCTGGGACCTGATTCCAGGCTCCGGAAGCCCTATCCAGGCCATCCAGTTGATGTCTTGACCTTTGGAGGAAGATAAAGATTGGTTCCTCTATCCTAAAAAGGAAGCAACCCTTTATTCTTATTGGTTTTCTTCGTTGGGTGTTTTCTTTTTGTGATGAAAAACGTCAAAGATAGAGCAGAGGGACTGGTATAATGAATACCTAAAACCTTGCATCTGTATTTAACAAAGGTTTGCGCTCTGCCTTATTTACTTCATCACCTTTTCTGCAGAAAAGTGTTAAGGTTAGATATCATTTTTCACCCCTAAAAGTTTCGAAATGCATCTTGTCTTTAAAAAGACACTTCATTACCATAATACCAAATTTACACCTAGCTAAAGCTAACAATAATTGCCAAATCATACCCAATCCAGGCTTGAATTTTCCCAACTCATTCCAAAATAAGTTTTACAGCTGACTTACTCAGACCAGGATCCAATCAATGACCATATATTGCATTTGATTTGTTTTGAATGACTGTCTTGTTGAAGAAATTTGTACTATGGCTCCTTTGTGGTGTCTTCAACATTTTTCTCCTTCCTTTATCTTTCCTATCCTCTGGAAGTTAGATCTAAAGCTGGAATTGAACCCGTTTACTCTTCTGAATGAAGACCATCTGGATCAGGCTAATGGTTTCTGTTTACTTGGTAGATTTATTTATGTTCATCTTTTTTTTTTTGGTACCATATGTAATCAGTGTGTCTGTTTATAAGACTTTATGAGCTTCAGGAATACAGTCATTCCTGCTGAAGTGGAGGCCATTGATTGAACCATCTCTGCATCCTACCTAGACTCTGATTAGGCCAAACCCAAGAAGAAGATGGAATAATAAAAGAACCCAGGAATATATTTCTTCTTTTTCGGCTACCAATATTTGCTAAATATTTAGTGTATACCTTATGTGAAGTGCTAGAAGTTACAAGTGATACAAAAATTTAAAAGTTATGGACACAAGTCCTACACATTTCCATCCCAGAAGAAAGACATTCTACAAACTTCATGAAGCTTAATGTTACTATAGTTAATAAATACATATATTGGGACTATGGTTGTAGCTCAGTTGTAGAACGTTTGCCTAGCATGTGTGAGGCACTGGGTTCAATCCTTAGCACCAAAAACCAAATAAATAAAATAAAAGTATAACACAATTTTTAAAAGTAAATAAATACATATATTATACTAATTGAAGCATTGTTATGTGGCTTGACGTGTAGTCTCAGGGCAGCATCCCAACATGTTAAGCACATAGGCTTGAGAATTGTTATGTCTGAACATGTTATGTCACCAAGTCACCAGAATCTATGAGCTTTAATTTCCTCATCTGAAAAGTGGGGTGATAATAGCTATTTCAAATAATTTTTGTGAGATTTAAATGTGATGGCGGATGTAAAGGTCCAGGGTATTGCTTATTGTGGAGGAGGCATTCAATAAAAGATCATGATTTCCCTTTGGTCTCTTTATCTAACAGTAGTATATCAAATTTTTCCTAACAAATAAATTTCATTTATTTGTTCAACTACTTAAGTGGAAAGGGCTATAGAGGGTTGTAAATTCTGTTTCAAAATCAATTCAGTCACTTCAATGTTGCAAGTTTGTAACTCAGAAGATTCAAATATAATACTTTGCCTCCTAAAATCAGTCATTAGAGTGTTTTATCCTTCTGGGAAGATTTATATAGATCTATAATGAAAGGCATGTGCATATGGAGTTTGAAATAAAATTCACTATGATAAAACATCAAAAACCAATATTTTCCAAAATAATTTGAGGTACCTTTTCATTTTTAAAGACGTAAAACAATACAGTTGTCATCCAAACTTATTCATCAGAAGACTTGCTGCCCAGCATTGGGGAATGTGATTAGTGGACACCCACAATGGTCAGCCCCTTCAAAGTTGACCTTAACAGGGCTGGGGATGTGGCTCAAGCGGTAGCGCGCTCGACTGGCATGCGTGCGACCCGGGTTCGATCCTCAGCACCACATACCAACAAAGATGTTGTGTCCGCCGAGAACTAAAAAATAAACATTAAAAATTCTCTCTCTCTCTCTCCTCTCTCACTCTCTCTTTAAAAAAAAAAAAAAAAAAAAAAAAAAAAAAAAAACAAAGTTGACCTTAACATTAGAAGCAGCCTCCCTTAAGGATATGACCCTCCCAGAGCAACTATCCTCTGACAATGAGTGACCTGTGGTATAAAAGCCCAGCCATTCCACCCAGTGACTTGGGCCTTCTCAGTGGTCCTGCAATCTGTTGAAGCTTCTGTTCAGCCTCGTCCTTGCCTGTCTCTGCTTCTTCACTCTTCCCTTCACATGGGAGCATCTCTAATTAACATGCATTTCAAACACTATTTGCTTTAGTTTCTGAAATATTCAAACTGTGATGAAATAAAGCATGATTTGTTAAAAATGAGAATCCTAAGCAATTAAAACCTCCAACAAGAGATAGTTGTGTAAATTATGGTTCTTCCATTGAGTAAGATACTCTCATTTTTTTAAAATGTAAAAGGATAATCAAGGACAGAGATTTAAAATACATTGGAGGGCTGGGGATGCAGCTCAGTGGTACAGAACTTGCCTAACATGCACAAGACCCTAGGTTTGATCCCCCAGCACTGCAATGAGTAAATTAATTTAATATATTGCAAAGAGTCACGAACAATGGCACACAGTTGTAATCCCACCTGTTTGGGAGGCTGGGGCAGGAAGGTCACCTGAGCCCACAAGTTCAAAGCCAGCCTGGTTAACATAGTGAGATCCCTTCTCAAATTAATTAATTAAAATATATTACAAACTATTTAAGACGTATATAAGGCACCTTCATTTTGGGATAGTATTTTTTAAATTTATAATTTTTGCCACATAAAACAAATTGGAAATTTTTAATGGTGGCTATTTCTAAATGGAGATTTTTTTTTACAAGTGTATACATATTTTCCAAGATTTTTTGCAAATGTATTAGTTTTATAAATAATAAAACTTATATGATACATAAAGATATCTCCAAATTTGACTGTGTATTTCATCTTACAAGTTTAAACTTCCTCCCCCTTCCCTGACGTGGTAAATGGCATCATATCTAAAATTTGAGATTCATGCTGGACTTCATCTCTCACCCACATGTCCACTTCATCCCAAGTCCCATCAATTCTATGTCTTAATTATTTCTCCAATTGATGTTATTTTCCATCACCTTTTCTACTTCCTTAGTTCAGGCCATCATTAGTTCTCAGGTAGATTTGAGAAATCATATGACCTTCCTGATACGTAAATTTTATCATTCCACCAACACTCCCTGCCCCACCAATTAACCCTTGCATATAAGACTCACAGCTTATTCTTAAGACCTGGGATGGATGTCTGCACAGTAAGTGGTGGCCTTCATGATCTGCTTCTGCCCACATCTCTAACCACATCTTGACTGATACTTCTCTTTTTTCAGAAATGTGTTTCTCTCCCTCTCTTTGCCTGGCTTTCACCTGCCTATTCTTCCAGGCTCAATTCAGAATTCTTCAAGAAAACCTTGATAGGGCTGGGTTTGCATCTCAGTGGTAGTGTGCTTGCCTAGCACGTGTGAGATACTGGGGCTGATCCTCAGCACTGTAGGCAGGTGCCTTTCATTATAGATCTATATAAATCTTCCCAGAAGGATAAAACACTCTGATGACTGATTTTAGGGAGGCAAAGTATTATATTTGGGTCTTCTGAGTTACAAACTTGCAACATTGAAGTAACTGAATTGATTTTGAAACAGAATTTACAACCTCAGCACCACATAAAAATAAATAAGTAGTAATCTTTTTGTAGGCTTCTGTCCTGGATCCGGAGCCCAGGTGTCTGTGCTATGCAGAATCTGAAAACAAACCACAGGGCGAAGGCTGAGAACCCTGAGAGCCAGGAAATGGAACTGTTAACATTATGGATATAGCCATTGATTTTACTGCAGAGGAGTGGGAGTGCCTTCAGCCTGCTCAGAAAAATTTATATATAGAGATGTGATGCTAGAGACCTATAGAAACTTGGCCTTCCTGGCCATGACTCCTAATCATATCCAAGAATATTCACCAGAAAAGGGCCTAAAACATATATTTCATGAAGTGATAAGTGCAAAATATACAAGTTGTGATCTTGACTATTTCCCACAAAAGAAAATATGGAAAACTACAAGTGAGAGTGAACACCAGAAATCATATAAAAAATCAGGCCTTGTTCATCACCAGAGAATTTATACGGGAGAGAAGCCCTACAAATATAAAGAATGTTGCAAAGCTTTTAGTAAAAAAAAAAAAAGGTCTTATTTACCACAGAGGAACCCACAATGGAGAGAAGCCCTACAAATGTAAAGATTGTGGCAAAGCTTTTGGTCAAAAATCAAACCTTATTTGCCACAGTAGAACTCACACTGGAGAGAAGCCATACAAATGTAAAGAATGTGGCAAAGCTTTTGGTCAAAAAATAGACCTTATTAACCACAGCAGAACTCACTGGAGAGAAGCCCTACAGATGTAAAGAATGTGGCAAAGCGTTCAGTCAAAAATCACACCTTATTTGCCACAACAGAACTCACACTGGAGAGAAGCCTCACAAATGCAAAGTATGTGACAAAGTTTTTACTCAAATTTTACACCTTATTTGCCACAGAAGCATTTACACTGGAGAGAAGCCTCACAAATATAACGTGGCAAAGCTTTTAGCAATAAAACAGGCCTTATTCACCACAACAGCACTCACTGGTGAATAGCCCTACAAATGTGAATAATGTGGAAAAGCATTTAATAAAAAATAAAACTTTATTCACCACAGCAGAAAACATCCTGGTGAATGTGAAATGTAAATAAAGTGATAATACTTTTAAAGAAAGACTAAACCTTAGGACTGGAGTTGTGGTTCAGTGGTAGAGTGCTACTAGCCTCGCATGTGTGAGATCCTGGGTTTGATCCTCAGCACCACGGAAATACAAATAAGTGAAATAAAGGTATTGTGTCCAACTACAACTAAAAAATAAACATTAAAAAAAGAAAGACTAAACCTTATTAACAACAGAATTTATACAGAAAAGAACCCCTACAAATTGAAACAATGCAGCAAAGCTTTTAATAAGAAATCAATTCTTTTCACCACTAGGCTACTTATTCTGGAAAGAAGACATCTAAATGTAGAGAATGTAGAAACATTTTAAATTGCATATCATATATTACTAGAAATCAGAGAAAACACACTGGAGAGAAGCTCTACAAATGAGACCATTGTACCATTACTCTTAGAAAGGAACAACACTTAAGTCCTCACCACAATAATCACAGCGTAGAGAAAGTTTTGAAATGTGAAAATTGACAATGTGACAATGCCTCCAAAATTTATTCAGCAATACTCAGCACCTGTGGATACATACTGGTGAGAGAGAATACAAATGGAAAATAAATTGTAGCCACATGTTTCTTAAACACTGCTTATTTTTGGAGAATTCATTGTGCCCAGAAACTCTAAAAAGTTAAATAATATTTCCAAAATGTATTTAAATCTTAAATTCATTGAACATGTGAAAACTCATACTAGTAGTGAATATTGAACAGATTTTGTCCAAAATGTATGCCTTATATAACAATGAAACATTTATAATAAATGTGAGAGTATAGTAAAATTATTATCTATATATTACACCTTGATGTATATGAGGATCAGTAAAATACAGAATTTATTTAAGTTTAGAAAACAAGTAGTTGTGTTTAACTTTTGCTTAAATTTATTAAGCATTATTAAGTTATTTTGTAGAAATATCTGTCATAAATATAATACATGCATAGTGAGGAAACCTCATCTTTGAAAGAATATAATTGTTTTTCCAAATCAAAAATTACTATTTTCACTTTTGAATACTGAGAAAAGAATTATATGAAATCTATTTTTGATATTTAACACTGAAGTGTAATATTTTAAACTTTATTTTTTTTTTGTATTTCAGTGTATGTTTAGGTATTTTTATACACTGAGCCACATCTCTTAGCCCTCTCTCCACTTTTTCAAATTTTGAGACTGCCATGCTAACTTGCTTGAAACCACACTAAGTTGTTGGGGCTGAATTTAAACTTCTGAAACTACTCAGCTTCCCAATTTGCTTGGATTGCAAGCATGGACCATCACACCAGGTTTATAGTGCATTTTTTTTTTACCTATATTTACCTTATGTATGCAATATATCTTTACAACTGAATATTTGTTTATATGTTAACACTCATGCATTGCATCCTGTTAAATGACAGACATCATAGTGTTCCACTTGACTAAATGTTCTATATAACAGTAAAACATACTGTTGAGTAAATAATACTCTAGCTTCTGTTAATACTTTTACACATTTTAATCAAACTTAATATGGAATACAATTTGCATAAGTGAGATCATAATTTTTTTCTGTTTGTATTTATGGTGAAATTAAGAGTTATAAGAAGGATATAGATATAGGAAAATAAGCCCCAAATTTTCATATCTTGATTTATAAATTTTAGAATTTTAACTTTTTAACATTTTAACATTTCCTAGTGATTTTAATAGACTGAATTTCCACAAACTTAAAGGTAGCTCTTACAGGAGAGAAGAGCTTTATCTTTCTTGTGTGCATAATGGCCTTCTAGACTTCATCTTCATTGGAGACATTTCATTTTTCTGTGAATGAGGTCAATGATCAGTGTTTTCTTGTACATTAGTAAATTCTAACATCCTTGTTATTCTATAGATAGAGTTATTTCAGGGCAAGTATTAGAGAAATGAATGTGGAGTCAACGTTGATTGAGGCCTTATACTTATGACAAAATAATCAATGAGCTATGTTTTATAGTCTCATTTTCTGACAACCAAGTAGTAAGAAGTAAACTGAGAAGTTTGTATATAAAGATTAAGTTTCTTGGGCTGGGGATGTGGCTCAAGCAGTAGCGCGCTCGCCTGGCATGCGTGCAGCCCGGGTTCAATCCTCAGCACCACATACCAACAAAGATGTTGTGTCCGCCGAGAACTAAAAAATAAATATTAAAAAAATTCTCTAAATAAATAAATAAATAAAATAAAATAAAGGTATTGTGTCCATTTACAACTAAAATATGTTTTAAAAAAACAAAACAACAACAACAAGATTGGCAGATATCCTGGGCTAGGTTAAGTATATCTTCTTTATGCAATTCTAGCCCGTTTCCCAAGGTATTTATATTATCTGTTTTCCTCACTGAATCAAGCTCATGGCTTGGTTCCTGTCACTTATATGGTATTCAGTAACTGTGTATTGATTGGAGTGGGAGGGAGAGAGAAAGAGAGAGGGAATGAATTAAACTCACTGTACAGAGTAAAGCATTGATGGTAGCAAAGTAATAAACATCATTGACTATTGCAGCTAATACAACAATTTCTTTATAACTCAAGTTTTCAACAGAAATACAATTGATTAATTTGGTGGGATAAATCTTTGTCATGTTGGGACTGTCCTGGCCTCTCCCAACTAGATGCTAATAGTGCCCCCATAGATGTGCAACCAAAACTTTCTCCAGATGTTGCCAAATGTTCCTTGGGGGGCAAAATCACCCCCTATTGAGGGCCATTATTCTACAAGGAGAGATTGGCTTTGTTAGAAAATGCCTTGGTTCAAAGGAAGTGTACTTTAGGCCCAAGTTTCTTGCAACAAATGAACTGGGTAGGGTGGAAAGAAATTAGGATAAATTGGGCCAAAAGGGTTACTCTGTGTTGTAAAGGAGGAAAGGAGGGTGCTGATTGATGCTTGGGATAAAGATAATAAAGCAGGATGGACCTGGAAGCTAGAGAGAAGTGAAAAAAAGAGACAGGTACAGTGTGAATTATTCTAACCAAAGAATTGAATTTTGCACTATGCTTGGTCATTGTTCAAAATAGTGTCTGTCCTTATGGATTCACAGATAAGGAACATCTGAATTACATGTATTTTTCTTGTGTTTTTATGACTCCCTAATTAGCAGGAAGAATCACTACTAGAAGGTAGATAAAAAATGTTAAACATAATAATAATTATATTTAGTGCATCTCTATTCCATGTCTACCCACCAAATAACACCTTCAGAGTTAGTAATGATAGAATTGTCATGTCGTCAGTGCTTACATACTGGTATTCAGACAGGTAAATCCAATTTTGTGTTTGGAAATAGAAACCAAAGAGAAAAAAAGAAGCCAAAATCTTGTAGATAATGATGAAGAAATGAACATAAGAGGGGAAGAGTGGATGTGCCAGAAAGTAAAAGGAGAAACAAACACACAAGGTGAATTCCACATTGCATCCCTTGAGAAAAGACAGACAAACCTTGAGAAAATTTTCAGAACAGTTTTCGGAAGTGCTTTGCCCAGTGGACAAGTGGACAAGGGAAGGGGTCCTAAATTTGTCTTTGGAAGCTGCTGGATGGTTAACCAAGTAAGGAGAGATGAGATGAATAGGGAGGAGATGAGAAGCCCTCAGTTCTTATCGGCCTTCCCCCTGGATGCACAGACATCTCATTAAGAGATCCACTGACATGGGAACTTTCAAAACACAGGGCCAACCCCGTAATTTAAAGAGCAGTTGGTTATTTTCTTCCGACAGTAAAGATCTTAAGAGGGTTTTTTTTTTCTTTTTTCTTTTTTGCTTTTGCAACATGTAAGGAGTTTCCCATCATTAAACTCAAATTATTAACATAAATCTAAGACCTTCTGTTTTGAAGGTCACTCATTCCTCATTCGAGCCAGAATTGTAAAACTACATTATAATTCTCTAAGTGATAGCAGTGAGATCAAAAGGACTTACCCAAGAATTAGCTTTAAAAGAAACTACCAGGGCTTCTGGGAAAGAGAAGGAAAGAATGTGTGTTTACTAAACTTCTCTTCCTGAAGTCCAGTGAAATGAATAAAGTCTGGATGGTTATTTTTGGTAAGAATAATCAAAGATTAAAAATAGTCAAGTTCAGTTGTCCCTAAAACACATTTATTATTTTCTTTGTGTTTTCCGGTTTGGGTAGAGAATTTCTATGTGATCTCTCCTCGGCTTCATTTAATAAGAGAAATAACTGTATTATTGACTCAATTTTTTTCTGGTAAAATGACAGGGGAAACACTGAAACTCCATATATATTGTATTATTAATACTTTAGAATTGTAATATCGGTTTTTGTTTACATTCTGAAATTGGACCCAGATAGGAAACAGCCCATCCATTATAGGAAATTTGTAAAAGCTCTGTATTTTTCCAATTATTCTCCCTACCCTGTAACAACTAGGTGCATATCATTAATATTTTAGCTTCAAAAAGAATAGTAACTTCAGTCAACAATAATGTATTGTACATTTAAAAAACTGTTAAGAGGGTAGATCTCATGCTTAACACAATAAATTTTTTTAAATTTTTTTTAGTTGTTGATAGACCTTTATTTATTTATATGCAGTGCTGACAATCGAACCCAGTGACTCACATATGCCAGGCAAGTGTGCTACCACTGAGCCCCAGCCCCAGCCCGCACAATAAAATTTTTTAATGAAAAATTTTTGTTTGTATTTTTATTGGTGCATTATAATACAAGTAATGGTGGGATCTATTGTTGCACATTCACACATACACAATATAACAATATAATTTGGTCAATATCAATCTCCAGTATTTCCCCTTTCCCTCTCCTTTTCCATCCCCTGATCCCCTTCCTCTATTCTACTGATAGCCTTGTATTTTCATGAGATCCCAACCACCACCTCTTTTCCCCCTTTTTTCTCTCTCTCACTTCCACATTTAAGAGAAAATATATGAACTTTCTAGTTTGCTTTATTTTGCTTAGCATGATGTTCTCAAGTTTGGTCCATTTTCCTGCAAATGTCATAATTTCATTCTTCTTTATGGCTTTATGGCTGATTGAAACTCCACTGTGTATATATACATTTTCTTTACCCATTTACTGGTTCCCAGACACCTAGGCTGGTTCCATAATTTGGCTATTGTTCCAAAATAGGTGCTATAAACATGGGTATAAATGTATCACTATTGATGACTTTAATTCTTTGGGATAAATACCAAGAAGTGGAATATTTGGGTCATATAATGGTTCCATTCCTAGTCCTTTGAAGAATCTCCATACTGCTTTCCAGAGGGACTATAATAATTTGCAGTCCCATCAACAATGTATGAGTGTAACTTTCTCCCCAACATCCTCACCAGCATTTATTATTATTTGTGTTGTTGATAATTACCATCCTGACAAGAGTAAAATGAAACCTCAGTTTTTATTTGCATTTCCCTTATTGCTAAAGATGTTGAATATTTTTTCATACATTTTTGACCATTTTCATTTCTTCTTTTAGTATCTGAGCATTTTCTTACTTATTGATTGGGATATTTGATTTTCTGTTGGTAACTTTTTTGAGTTCTTTATCTATTCTGGATATTAATCCTCTGCCAGAAGAGTAGCTAGTCAAGATTTTCTCCCATTCTGTAGGTTATCTCTTCATAGTCTTAATTGATTGCTTTGCTATGGAGATTTTTTAATTAGATGCCACTCCATTTATTAATTCTTGGTATTATTTCTGAACTTGAAATAGTTGCTACCTATACCTATGTGTTGAAATGCTGATCCAATATTTTTTCTCTAGGAGTTTCATAGTTTCTGGTCTAAGTTCTAAGTTTTTGATGCATTTTCAATTGACTTTTTTTTTTTTTTTTTGGTGGAATTGGGAATTGAACCCAGGGCCTTGTGCATGCAAGGCAAGCACTCTATATATCCCCAGCCCCTCAGTTGACTTTTGTGTAGGTTAAGATATAAGGATCTAGTTTAAGTCTACATATAGATAACCAGTTTTCCAAGCATCATTTGTTTAAAAGGTTGTCATTTCTCTAATGTGTGATTTTGGCACATTTTGTCACAGATTACATGATTGTATCTGTAGCTATATGTGGCCTAGACCTATGGAGTCCACTGTCTATCTGTATGGGTTCGTCTCTGTGTTTTCTGTTCTGTTCCATTGGTCTATGTGTGTGTTTTTAATACCAGTACCAAGCAGATTTTGTTACTATATAGCTCCATAGTTATAATTTGAAGTCAGGTATTTTGATGCCTCCAGCATTGTTTTTTGGTTTAGAATTGTTTTGGCTATTCCATGTCTTTTCACTCTTCCAAATGAATTTTCAGACTGTTTCTTTCTAGTTATGTAAAGAATGTCATTGGCATTTTGATGGGGATTGCATTGTAGATTTCTTTTGATAATGTGGCCATTTTGACACCATTAATTTTGCCTATCCATGAACATGGGAAGTCTTTCCATCTTCTAATATCTTCTTCATTTTTTTTTTCTTCAGCATTCTATAATTTTCATTGTAGAAGTTTCTCATTGCCTTGATTACATTTATTCCTGGTTTGCTTTTGTTTTATGAAACTATTGTGAATACAACTGATTTTGTGATTTCTTTCTCAATAGGTTATTATTGGTATATAGGAAAGCTACTGGTTTTTGCATATTGATTTTGTATCCTGTTACTTTGCTGAATTTGCTTATTAGCTCTAGCAGTCTTTTGGAGGAACTTTTTGAATCTTCTACATATAGGATCATATCATCTGTGAACAGTGATAATTTGACTTCTTCCATTTCTATTTTTATCTCTTTTATTTCCTTCTCTTGCCTTATTGTTCTGGCTGGAATTTCTAGTACTGTATTGAGTAGGAGTGATCAGTGTGAACATCCTTGTCTTGTTCTGGATTTTCAAGGAAATGCTTTCAGTGGTTATCTATTCATGAGATGTTGGTCTCTGAAGTAAACCATCAAAGTCCCCCATAAGCTCTTGGACTAGGAATGTTCTAGTCCATGACTACTATGAATGATTTTGGCCCCTATGCACAAAAATAGACCAGTCAGGCCAAACTTGTCTAATTTAATGTTACTAAATTTAAAAAAAAAAAAAAATCCATGGCACTGAGGCTTTCCCTAACAAAGACATGTATCTATCTATTGCTCTGTTTCTGCTTATATAGACAATTAATTGGGAAGTATTATGGTTTAGATTGATAATAGACAGGTAAGGTATGGTTGGAGGAGGTAAACTACTGGAGTTGTGCCTTTGACATGTATATTTTGCCGGTGGTGAGCAGAGTTCTCTCCCTCCCCACTGCCCTGCCTCTGGTGGCCATGTCCTGAGCTACTTTTCTGTGCCATGTCTTTCTGTCACGATATTCTGCCTCATTGTGGGCCCAGAGCTATGAAGTCCACTGTCTATGGAATGAGATCTCTGAAACTATGAGGCAAAATAATCTTTGCTCTTATAAGGTCTTTCGGTCACAAAACAAAAAACAAACAAACAGCAACAACAACAACAATAAAAACACCTCAGTAAAACAGGCAACAGGAAGGCAACTTTAATATAGATCAAGACTACACACACACACACAGCAGATGCTCCATCTTCTGCTGGATCTGTGCATAGATAAAGGTAACAGTCAAGGCTATATAACTCTATTATTTAAAGAAGTACTATAATGGCCTCCATTTCATTTCTGTAGAAATAGGTCTCTGGGCATATATAATCCCAAGAACAGGAAGAGAAAGACTTGAAATTGTGTTGCATTTATTGTGCACAGGACAATTTCTTTTTTTAAAATATTAATTTTTCTGGTGTAGATGAACACAACACAATGCCTTTATTTTTTATGTGGTGCTGAGGATCAAACCCGGATCCCACCCATGCTGGGTGAGAACTCTACCGCTGAGCCACAATCCCAGTCCCCAATTTCTTTAATAGGCATGTTGACTTAAGAGAAATATTTCCTTCTCTTAACATGGATTTAGACTATCCAGTCCTTGAAAATTATTATTTTGATCATGGGAAACCTTATGTGAGAGAGTGTTTTATCTATATCATATTCAGAAAAGATCAAAAGGACTCAGGAAGAAAAAGAAAGGTCAAGTTTACTTCCCACTGGTCCTGAAACATCAACATAGACAGCACTTGTCATATCAACAATGATCCCATATTCTTTTGCTATAGCTATTCACTGTCATCCCTACAGTCACAACTCACACTCCAGAATATAGGCTCCTGAGTAGATTTGTGTAAGTCTGTCTAACAAGTTTTAGAGAGAAATCAACTCCTGTAGGTACTGAGTGGAATGTTCTTTTCTCTCTCTCTTTTTTTTTTTTGGGGGGGGGGAGGGGTAATACCGGGATGGAACTCAGGGGCACTCAACCATGGAATCACATCCCCAGCCCTATTTTGTATTTTATTTAGAGACAGGGTATCACTGAGTTGCTTAGTACCCCACCATTGTTGAGGCTGGCTTTGAACTCACGACTCTCCTGCCTCAGCCTCCTGAGCTGCTGGGATTACAGCATGCGCCACTGTGCCCAGTGGAATATTCTTAAAATAAGGTGGACATTGGTCTTATAAAACATTTATGAAAGGTACTCTCTCCAAAAATGAGATCAGGTGGATCTTGATGTATCACATAAAGAATAGGAAACCATATACCTGTAAATGCCTAATCTTTTTGACTTAGATATATAACTAAAAAAAATATTTAAAAACATAATTCCTCCACCCTTTTGAATTTAGCATCCAATAAATTTTTCTCTAGTCACTAGGGCTTAATTAATAACATACCTCTTTGGCAAAGAATTTTGCTATAATGGACTAGTCTGTAAAAATTATTTTGTTGTAAGCTGGGTATGTGATCCCAGCTACTTGAGAGGCTGAGGTAGGGGAACCACTTGAGCCCAAGAGTTCCAGGCCACCATGGAAATCTAGAGACACCCCATCTCAAAAAAAAATTGTAGAAATGATAATAAAAAATTTTACATTACATTTTTTTAAAATTATTCAATCCATTACAAAGCAAAAATAGTTCAAGTTCGAGTTTCTCTAAAATGTAAGTTAAACTTAAAATATACTTAGCATTCTTTTGGGTACATAATTCTTTTTTAGGGGCTGATATTTATCTTCACATTTCACTAATTAGTATGGTGCTTTAGAACTCAGTGAAATACTTTTTGTTGCTCAGATGAGTTGATTCATTTTCAACAAATTTTCACATATTGATTTGTTTTGTTTTCTTTGTGCTGGGATTGAGCCCAGGAGGGGCTTTACCCTGAAGTACATCCCAGCCTTTTAAATTTTTTACTTTGAAACAGGTTCTTGCTAAATTGCTTAGGGACTCCATAAATTGCTGAGGCTGTCCTCAATCTTGCAATCCTCCAGCCTCAGCCTCCTGAGTCATTAGGATTATAGGTGTGCACCACCAGCTTGTCTTTTAAAAAAGGCTTTCCCAGTGATGAATTTTTGCAGGGATATTTTCTATATTTATTGCCTTATCTGTTAAATAGGTCTCATTTCAGGTTAGGGCATTGGGTGTAAATCAGTGTGGTCCCTGCCTTAAGCGTCCATTTGTGGTTTGATCCCTTGGAAGAAGCTCTAATAATTCTTAAAGCTCTTAAAAACATAATTACAGTAGGAACATTTTAATTATGAAGGTAGTGTTTTCAGAAAATTACAAGATTTAGAGAAAGAATGAGAAAAAAATTTCAGAGCAAAATCCAGTAGGATCTTAATAATACCAGGCATACAAACACTGACTGTGAGTAGCCTGGTTGACATTTCTGTATTTCATCCTTCCTAAATTGTTAGGAAACCACTTTACAAACTATAGCATGCCTTCTATTATCTAATAATATCTTCTACCACCTAGGCAATTCGACCTCAATTGCAAAGAATGAACAATGATTACCAAATTAATAACAGGGGTTTAAAAATTTGCAATCCTGTGTTTACCAACAATAAAAATGCAGATTGAAGAAGTCTACAAAGTTGACTTGATTTTATTTCAGTTGCAGAATTTACTTCTTGCTCTCCTACTGACCTCTTCCTTTACACTTACATGTGCTCCTCAAGAAAAGACAAATGGAGACACTTCGCCTTAGTTCTTTCAAAGCAATGATATAGAAGTATGCCAATGACTGTTATTACCTTCTCTGGTGCCAACACCTTCCTTGAGACACAGCCAACCCACACAGATGCAGACATGGGCACTGAGGATCAGTTTCCAAATTTCTAAAGCTCAGAGCTCTGTTCTCAGAATAAGAAGTCCAACTGAAAGAATGGAAATATTGTATATTCTATTTTTCTTCAAAACAGTTATAATAAAAATTAAAATAGCTTTCCACCATATCTATATTGAATTTATTTGACCTTGTTCTGTCACTCTAGCATAATACTGAAACTCATCAAAATTCAAATACCCATAAATGAAGCATGAATAATAATAATAACTTGAAATGTTGAAATAATTGCTCAAGGTGATTTAAATTCTGTAAACATAGCTATCAAAAAGAAAAATAGCATTCTTGGCCTGAAAGAGTAAAAGATTCAAATAAAAATATTTTCCTAATAAGCAGTGTGCTTAGGTATAGTATTATTACAGGAAAGAGCAAAATTCCAATCATCCTTGCTAAATTGCATGTCTGCTAACTTCAGCTATTTTGGGATTTTTAAAAGTTAAACCATTTCCAAGTAAGAGAAGAAATATGCACAGTTTCTTTGTGCATGGAAATGAAATGTTATCTATTCATTCCATCTCCTTCTTTAAATTCTCTTAAAAATTAGATAAATCTGGTGTTTCAGGACATAAACTTTGAAACTATTTTCAAAATAGCTTATTGCAGTATTGGGGTAATAGTCATAATAATAGCTGCCATTTGTGAGTACTTGTCATTATGTACTTCATTTATAATATAAAACCTACATGAGAGTACTTTTGTTTAAGGGGTTAAACTTTAACCAAGATTATTCAATCAGAGCCAAGAATAAAACCATGTCATAATCCAAAGTCAGCTCTGTTAATCGTGCAATGACTTTTAGCTAATTGTTACAGATCCTGATAACGTTTCTTTTACTGTTAACTTACCTGATCTCCCCCCCCACTATAGTTTATGCCATATTTTCAGAATCATGCTATCAAACAAGTACTGTGTGAGAACACAGAAAATTCTCTATTATCAAGACCAGATTTTTTTTTTTTTTTTTGTACAAGGGATTGAAACCAGGAACACTTTACCACTGAGTTACATTCCCAGTCCTTTGTATTTTTTTTCTTGAGACAGTCCTGCTAAATTGCTGAGGCTGGCCTTAAATTTGTCATCCTCCTGCCTCCACCTCTCAGATAAATTGCTGAGATTACAGACTTGCACCACTGTACCAGGCTAATGCCAGAAGATTTGTAGAAATTTGCAGCCACTTAGTGAATGCTATAGTTTAAATGTGTCCCGTAAGGTTTCATGTGTTGAAGTTTAATCTCCATTGTGAGATGTTATGTTTCAGGGAAACTTAAAATGACTGTAGTGTTTAGAGATGGGGCCTTTGTGAAATGATCAGGATTAAAATCCCCCATGACTGGATCCTGCTGGCTTTATAAGAGGGAGAGAGATAGGACAAGAACCATTCTCGCATATACCCTGTTTTTGACATGCCATGCCCTGTATCACCTTGGAATGCTGCCAGCTGGAAGGCTGAGAACTCCAGAACTATGAAGCCAAAACAGCCCTGTTTTCATTAAAACTTACCCAGTCCGTGGCTTTATTGGTTTAAAAAAAAAAAAAACAATATATTGGGAAAGGGTTGTAACTGGATATAGAAAAAATTAAATTTCTCCCTTAAAAAGTTCCATCATCTCCAGAAGTGGTGGTGTATGCCTGTAATCCCAGATTTTGGGAGGCTGAGACAGGAGGATTGTAAATTCAAGGCCAGCCTCAGCAATTTAGCAAGGCCCTCAGCAATTTAATGAGACCCTGTCTCGAATTAAAAAAAATAGAAAGGACTTAGGATGTAGCTCAGGAGTAACATGCCCCTGGGTTAAATCTTCAGTACCAAAAAACAACAACAACAACAAAAAATCCATCTGCTAGGATCTCCAGCAGTCTTAGAATCATTTGAGAACTTGATATAAATGACAATCACAGGTTCCACTTAACTGCTGCATCAGAATTTGCATTTTAATAACTGAGATCTTTCATCTGTTCAATAAAGTTTAAAATGCTCAGCTAGATAATACCTCTACCCTAAGTCTCTCAATGATTCCATTTCTCTTAATTTCTTTCTTTTTTTTTTTAGAGAGAGAGTGAGAGAGAGAGAGAATTTTTTAATATTTTATTTTTTAGTTCTCGGTGGACACATCTCTGTTGGTATGTGGTGCTGAGGATCGAACCCGGGCCGCATGCATGCCAGGCGAGCGCGCTACCGCTTGAGCCACATCCCCAGCCCCTCTCTTAATTTCTTCTTTCTTTTTTGCAGTACCAGAGATTGAACCCAGGGCATGCTCCACTCAGTTACCTACAATCCTTTTTATTTTTTATTTTGAGACAGTCTTGTTAAGTTTCCCAGGGTGGCCTTGAACTTTTGACTCTTCTGTCTCAGCCTCCCAAGTCTCTGGGACTACACACGGGTACCACCACTGGGCCTGGCTTAGAAAGGCCCTTTCAAAAAGCCCTCTTTGCTCAAGCAATTAAAGGAGGTTTTCTGTACTCCTAAATCCATAGCTTCTCCTGTTTGCTTCTCAACCCAGAATACAGTAAAATCACCTACCACACATTATCTGGCTGCTATTATATACCAAATACTGTACTATGAAGATAAAATAGTGTGGTCCTAGTCTTTGAATGACTATCACTGAATATGCTCATGGAGATAGTACTCTGAGTTCCTAAATTGCCAGTTCCAATAAACACTTTCATTTATTATCAGATAGGAGACTCTAGCTATCTACCCTAAGTCAGAGGTTTTGTAAAAATGTAAAACAATGTATTCCTCTTTTTAAAGAAAATAGTTGTTTTTTAAGTAAAAAATAATATTTATATTAATGTGTGTGAAGTCATTTTTATTTAAAAAATATTTTTCAAATTTGTTTTAATCTCTAATACTGACAGGTCAAAAGATATCTGGTCTCCCCAGTCATTTTTAATAGTGTAAGGGTTCCTGAAACCAAAAAAGATAAGAATTGGATTCCATTTTAAAACCAGGTTAAGCCCACCTGTAGTCCCAGATGCTCTCTAAGAGACTGAGTCAGGAGGATCCCTGAAACACACAAGTTTGAGAAGAGTATGAGAAACACAAGACATCCAGTCAAAACAACAACAACAAAAAATAAATAAAATAAAATAAAATTACAACAACAAAAACCAGGTTAATTGCTCAACTAACCCCCAATATCCATATTTACATAGGTATCAATTATATAATATTGGAAATAAATGGATAAATTGGCCTAAGCATTCTCTTCCATATTAATTTAGTTTGAGTCACTTTCCCTGGGAATTCCATGTAAAATAAAAAAATAGGAAGATGGCTCTCTATCATGACAAACCAAAAGGCTTCCATAGAACACCTGTAGCAATTGAAGCACATGCTTTAGTTTTGTGAAATGGAAAAAGCAATGCAAAAATTAAAAAAGTAAGTTGAATAGTTGGCTTTTAAGATTTTTTCTATGAGTTTATTTTGCCCACAAGTCATGTATTTTAAAGTTCTTAATACTAGTACTGTTGGACTCTTACCTTGAATATTTTATACATATCTGATTATTAAGCTATACCATAAATGGCTATAAGAGCAAATATCTTCATCATATTAAATAAATAGTTAAGGGTTTTGCATTTTGTTTATTAAAAACAATAATGGATTCCTGGGCTGGGGTTGTGGCTCAGAGATAGAACACTCTCGCCTAGCATGCATGAAGCACTGGGTTCAATCCTCAGCGCCACGTAAAAATAAAATAAAGGTATTATGTCCACCTCCAACTAAAAAATAAATTCTTTAAAAAAAACTGATTCCTCATAAGAAAGCCTCTTTTTAAAAATATTTTTTTAGTTGTAGATGGACACAGAATATCTTTATTTATTTATTTTTATGTGGTGCTGAGGATCAAACCCGGGGGCCTCACACATGTAAGGCAAGCGCTCTACCACTGAGCTACAACCCCAGCCCAAGAAAGCCTTTTTTTTTTTTTTAATTTTTTTTAGTTGTTAATGAACCTTCACTTTATTAATTTATTTGTACATGGTGCTGAGAATTGAACCCTGTGCCTCACACATGCTAGGCAAGTGCTCTACCACTCCAGCCCAGGAAAAACATCTTTTAAATTATATCCAGAGCATGATTACTATCTTTTTCCCAGACCATGAAATACTATGGTTTGTCTTGATGGTTAAAATATATATATATATAGTGTAACATTCACATTAGTTGTGTACATCATTATGGTCAAATGCATATGCTTCTAAGTGGTGGTGGAGCAGGGAGAGCCTCTGGCTTCAGATACTTGGTTCAGGGAGAAAAAAAGAAAGTGCCACTCTTGAAAAAAAATAATTTCTACTGCCTAACCTTAAAGGAAAATTGAGATGCAATCTTTCTTGTCATCTTTTATCACAGGTAGTTAAATCCTCAGTAAGTGATACAACTTTTCATCTGGCAGGTTTTTACTACACCCTTAAAGAATAGTCTAAATAAAATGCTTCCAATCTTTCATGGTAAGGGTATAAATAAGGCTCAAGGAATCTGCTTTCATATTGTAGTCACAAAACATGTGTAGGACACAGAGATTTCATCCTTTAGCTCCTAGTGAAAATACTGTTAAGAATGTCAATTATAGGGCTGTGGCTATGGCTCAGCAGTAGCGCACTTGCCTGGCATATGTGAGGCACTGGGTTTGATTCTTAGCACCACGTATAAATAAATAAAGGTCTAACAACACTAAAAAAAAAAGTTACAAAAAATGTCAACTATAAAGAAAACAAGCAACAATAAATGTTGGTGAGGATGTGGGGGAAAAGGTATATTATTACCCTGTGTGTATATATGATTACACAATCAGTGTGATCCTATATCATATACAACAAGAAGAATGAGAAGTTATACTCTATCTATGTATGAAGTGTCAAAATGCATTTGACTGTCATGTATCACTAAATTAGAACAAATAAAAATGCTTAGATTGAAAAGAATAGAAATTATCAATAATACAGTAACAGTAAATGCTGGCAAGTATGTTAGGGGAAAGGTACACTCATACATTGCTGGTAAGACTGCAAATTGGTGCAACCACTCTGGAAAGCAGCATGGAGATTCCTCAGAAAATTTGGAATACAACCACCATTTGACCCAGCTATCTCACGTCTAGGTTTATACCCAAAGGACTTATTAAAATCAGCATACTACATTGACACAGCCACATCAATGTTCATAGCAGTTCAAATTCACAATAGTGAAGCTATGGATCCAGCCTAGCTGACCTTCAATAGATGAATGGATAAAGAAAATGTATACACAATGGAATATTACTCAGCCATAAAGAGAAATGAAACTATGGCATGTACTGATAAATGGAAGGTACTGAAGACTATCAGGCTAAGTGAACTAAGCCAATCCCCAAAACCCAAAGGTCAAATGTTCTCTCTGATATGTGGATGCTAACTTACAATAAGGGGGAGGGGAAATAGAAGTACTTTGGATTAGACAGAGGGAAATGAAGGAAAGGGAGGGTGAATGGGAATAGGAAAGAATAAATAGGACATTAATTTCCTATGTTCATATATGAATACATGACCAATGTAATTCCACATCATGTACAACCAGATGAATGGGAAGTTGTATTCCATGTATGCATAATATGTCAAAATACATTCTACTGTCATATATAACTAAAAAGAATAAAAACTTTTAAAAGAAAATACTGTTAAACATAATTTATTGTAATACCAGCTGTTCACGTTGATAAAAGGCAGTTTTGAATCAACCAGTTAAAATGTGTCACTCAGAGGGATTCCTATTTAATGACTTGAATTATTACTTTAAATAAATCAATTTATGCTCAATACCTTGTAGATTATAAGAGATTCATGATATATTTCTTTTTTAAAAAATATTTATTTTTTAGGTGTAGATGGACACAACACAATGCCTTTATTTTTATGTGGTGCTGAGAATTGAACCTGGGTCCCACCCATGCTAGGCGAGCGCTCTACTGCTGAGCCACAATCCCAGCCCCCTCAGGATATATTTCTAAGCAACTTTAATTAATTCACCTTGCAAAACAAATTTTGGAATAGGTTGTGTACATTCAGTGCACCTAAAGTAGGGCTTCTCAACCACCCTGTCAATTACACTGTAAGAATTGCTTAAAACACACAGCCTTTACTGTTTTTATATTTTCTCATAATGGCTGGCTATAGACTCTGTAAATGTTATACTTAGCACTTTCACCTATCAAGTGGGTAGAAGTAATGGTTCAGAATCTCTATACGAAACAAAGAAGTGAAGAAAAAGACTTATGAGTAAGTTTATTCAGAAGCAGAAACAAGTGAGAATATGCATAAAACAGAGGCAAAGAAGACTGGTCTAACCCACTGGTACCACTAGCACCAAGAAAATAAATGCTCTTCCTAATGTTTCATCTTCCATAGTACAATATTTTATGTACTTAAGAAAGTCAAAATTCAAAATCCAAAGAAACAAAAGAAATGATGAAACATTTCCTATCCCAAAACAGTGTATTTCACAATTGGCTTTTAGTAATAATTTTATTGAAAGAACAGGAACTTCATTTTACAATCTTAGAGAATCTTAAAAAATAATTAACTATTATTTATGTATAAAGTCCTCTAAATTAGTGTTAAAAAACTTTTACAATGTGGTTTTACTTTAGTCAAGGATTTAATTAATAGAGAATGTAGACGAGTTATTTTCCTTTTCAAGGTACATTTGAATGTGTGAGACTATGTACAGCCATCCCACCATATCTGTGGGGGATTGATTCCAGCTTCCCACCATCTGAAACACCAAAATCTACTCAAGTCCTTATACAACATGGCATGGTATTTGCATATGACCTGCACACATCCTCCTGTATACCTCAAGTCATCTCCAGATTACTTCTAATATCTAATATAATATAAATGCTAAGTAAATAGTTGTTACACTATTGTTTAGGAGGAAATGACAAGAAAAAAGTCTTTGTATGGATGCAATTTTTTTTTTTTTTTTGGTGCTGGGGATTGAACTCAGGGCCTTGTGCATGTGAAGGCAAACACTCTACCAACTGAGCGCCTAGAAACCTTTTTTAAAAATGTTTTTATTAGTCGATAGTTTTTTTTGTTGTTGTTGTTGTTTTGGTACTGGGGATTGAACCCTAAAATGCTTAACCACTGAGACACATCCCCAGCCCTTTTTATTTTTTAATTTAAGATAGGGTCTTACTCAGTTGCTTAGGGCCTTGCTAAGTTACTGAGGCTGGCCTCTGGTCTCAAACTTTTGATCTTTTTGCCTTAGCCTCCTAAGTCACTAGGATTACAGGTGTGTGACCACACATGGCCCAACAAAGGAATCTTAAGCCTGTAGATGCTTCCTATGAAACCTATAGAAATTAGACAAAACCAATGTCTGAAAATATACCATAAATTATATTATTTTCATTAAGCAATCAGGTGTATGTTATATATATCCTGGTGATAAATCTTATCTAATAAGCATGTGCAACAGTCCAAGATGGAATGAAAATAAATTAACATTTATAAGGAATTATAATTTTCGTTTCAGGTATTCTAAGGTTTGATTCACCACAAAATACAGAGAACTTCCATTTTATTATTTTTTAGTTGTATATAAACACAATACCTTTATTTTATTTATTTTTATGTGGTGCTGAGGATAGAACCCAGTGCCCCATCTGTGCTAGGCAAGCACTCTACAACTGAGGTGCAATCCCAGCCCAGAACTTCCATTTTAGTTTCAAGTGAATATGGAAGATATTAGAGGTTATTATGGAGATCATAAAAACACCTTTCTGTGTTTCAGTAATTAAAAGCAAATCTTTGTTTAGTTAGTTTTCAAAAGTCTACCAAGCAAAAACATTTAGTTTCAGTTCCTGTTATAATTCCTTTCCCCCAATCTACCATAGTCATTAACAGCATTATACAGAAATGATCCACAACTTCATCAGCCTTAGTGTCTCCACAAGTTTCCATACAAAGTCAACTACAATCTCTTCTATAAGTGCCAAGTTTTAAGAAAGTGACTAAATCAACTATTGCAGGGAGTTGAGCTAAGAAATAAAAAACTGGACATGAACCTAAGGGACAGGCAAGAGTAATTTTCAAGTTGTGTGTTTCACAAGGGACTGTTAAACAAAATTATGGGAGGCCAGTTGTTTGGATTGAACTCCTGCATGAGGCCTCAAAAGACCAAACCAAAACAGAATCATTTAAATATAGCATAATCAAACTGAAATGGTAAGGAAGCAGAGAGATCCCAAAACAGATCAGTTTTTCCTAAAAGCAAGATTTCAGTTTACCTGAGTGACTGATAAGGAAGGTCTCTGTTTAGCCTTTTTAAAAAAATAAATAGCCTGACCAGACATGGTGGTGCATGCCTGTAATCCCAGGAATTCAAGAGGCTGAGGCAGGGGTGGGGGATCGAAGCTTCAGCAACTTAGCAAGACACTGTCTCCAAACAACATGACAAAATGTCTGGGATGTAGTAACCCAGTGCCCCTGGGTTCAATCACTGGTACAAAACAACAACAACCCTGAACTAACGTGATGTTGGCCAGGTGTTTTCCATTGTTGTTTCTTTGTTCCCATCTTAACAACCCACTCTTCTGCTATTTATTGCGCAGTTGGAGCTCTCATTCTATCTTATAGCATGGAGGCCGCCCCAATTCATGATTCTCAAGTAAAAAAGTTAAAAATCAATTATAATTAAATTAGTTCTTCTTATTTTTTTAAATGGTGGTACTGAGGTCTTGAACTAATTTTGAGACAGGGTGTTGCTAAGTTGCCTAGGCTAGCCTGGAACTTGCAATCTTTCTGCATCAGCTTCCTGGGTTTACAGGGGTTTGATACTGCCAGAATTTTGTCTTCTCACAGGACAAAATTCACCCTATAGGGTATACCAAAGAATGCTAGTCCTAAGTGTTGTTCCACAAAATGTGTAGGAAATATTATTCATGATATGTAGAATATTTTTTAAAAGCTGAGGGATTCTACAATCGTCCCCCCCATACCCAATATATTTGTAACTTTAATAAAATTGTTTAATATTTGACTTCACAATCCTGGCCCACTAACAGTCTGCAAAGTTAATGTTTCTCATAGTTAACTGAGAAACCATGTAAATTCTGGGTAATGTGCCATTGCTTTAGAATCTATTAAAAAATTATGTAGTAGGAGAAATCCATCAAGGCAACAGGCAGAAAACTGGTCAGATGATATTTACTATATAACATATATATGTATAGAAAATGCAAACAATGTTAACACAAGAGGACACTTAGTTATTTTTACTGGCCTGACAAAAGCATAATGCACATATACAGTTTATCAAATTTGTTTGAGGGCTGGGGATGTGGCTCTAGCGCACTCCCCTGGCATGTGCGGGGCGCTGGGTTCGATCCTCAGCACCATATAAAAATAAAGATGTTGTGTCTACCAAAAACTAAAAAATAAATATTAAAAAATTCTCTCTTTAAAAAAAAATTTTGTTTGAGAATTGTGTGCTTGTGTGTGTGTGGGGGGGGGGGCGGGGATCAAACCCAGTGTCTCATGCATGCTAGGTAAGCACTTTACCACTGGGCTACATCCTCAGCTCATTAGATAATTTCTTCATTCCTCTGCCACCACTTCACCCAGACCCTTTTCACTAGAATGGTGCTAAGTGTAAATATCTCCTAAAGCAACCTTCTTTATTATGTCTATTTTTTTCTCATCTAGTGCTTCCCAAACTTAGTATTCATATGAATCACATAGGGATCTTGTTAAAAATTCAGTCTTTGGAGTTAGGGTCTGAAATTCTTCATTTCTAACAAGTTCCCAGGTAATAGTGGTAATTTCATCACTATTACCTGGGAACTTGTTAGAAATGAAGAATTTTGAGTAACAAAGATCTAACTCATTCTACAAGCCATTGCCACTTTATTGTTCCTAAAAGTCACTGCTCACATATTACTGCCTCAAGAATCCACTTTCACTCTGTGAATTATGTATAAACCTCTATACTCAATACTAGTCCAGAATTTCATCTGGACAAACCTGACTTTCCTACTTCTATATTTGTTGTAACCCAGCTCTATTTTTTAGTTGCTATTTTGTTTTTGAGATAAAATATACATATGGCACTGTACGTGTTTTTTTTAATTTTTTTTAGTTGTCAATGGACTTTATTTATTTATATGTTGTTCTGATAATCGAACTCAGTGCCTCACACATACTAGGCAAGTGCTCTACCACTGAGTCACAATCCCAGTCCAGCACAGTACAGATTTTAAATGTAGAATTCAATCCGTTTTGGTAAATGGACATCCAAGTAACCACTATCCCCTCAAAAAATACAAAACCAGTCTCATGTTTTGGCCCAATGCTATAAATACCTTTCCATGAAGACTTCTTTCCTTTCTTCAAAGCACACCCCCAAATTCACTCTCATACCCTCATCTAAATGATTATCACTTTTAAGGCCCAAACATCTACATCTGTGTCTCTATTCTTGTGCCCCTCTCTCCCCATATTTTTTAATATATATTTTTTAGTTGTGGATGGACACAATACTTTTATTTTGTTTGTTTTTATGTGGTGTTGAGGATCAAACCTAATGCCTCACACACGCAAGGCCAGCGCTCTACCACTAAGCCGTTACAACCCCAGCCCTCTTTCCCAGTATTTTATCCACAGAGTTGTCAGAGTGATCTTTTAAAATTTTAAGTCAAATCGGGTCACTCTCCTGTTTAAAACCTCCAATGGCTTACTGTCACACTTGCAATAAATTCAAACACCTTTTCCTCCTCTAACTTCATATCCTGCTGCTTTCCTGATTTCTTTCTACGCCCTGGTCATATGGAACTTCCTCCTGGTCCTACAATACAGCAAGATTTTCCTACCTTAGAGACTGTGCATGAATTATTATCCTCCCTATTGTACCCATCACTTTTATGACTGGCTACTTTTTGTCATTCAGTTCTCAACTTCAAAGTCATACCTTCACAGTATGACAAGTATATACTCAGTTACTTTAAAAAAAAATCCTACTTTAATTCTCCACACAGCATCTATTATTGGTATATATGTTCTTTCTGTGTTTGTTATTATCTTTTCTCAAACTCTGAGCTATATCCCTAGTATAAACTCTAGCTGGGGATATGGCTCAGTTGGTAGAGTGCTTGCCTTGCATGCACAAGGTCCTAGGTTTGATCCCCAACACCAAAAAAAAAAAAAAAAAAAAAAAGCATAAATTCCATGACTACAGGACTTATTAATAGTGCTCACTGCTATAACTCCTGCATCTAGAACACTGTCCATCTCATTATACGTAGATCTTCAACAAATGTTTTCTACATAAATATGTGAACATGTATGATATATATTCACACTATGAAGATGGAAATTGTGCCTGGTTTTCCAATACATAATCTCTCATGGGATCTAAAAAGGATAAAAAGCTATTGCTAGTAATCAAACAAGATAAGTCCTTCACAAGAAAGAAAGGGAAGGAAAGAATTACTGTTTTAACTTGTTGCAAAAATAAAACACAGGTTAAATCAAATTTTAATTCACATAAATTTTTAATTAGTCAAGTTAATGAAAATATCAAAATTTCTGAGTTAGTGTATGGCAGCAGAAGTTTAACTTTTGTTGCAAATAATACAGTATTTGGTATTTCCATTATCAACAAGCTATGCTGCAGAAAGAGCAATTGCATTAAATCTTAATTCATCAGGGTCACGTTCCATAAACTTCTTGCAAACTTCTATGGCATCCTATGGGGGAAAAAAAAGTATAACTTTTCAGTTTTTAAATATATGTTTTACTTATGAATGATAAATAAGAATTTCACATTTTTCTGGTACTAATTTTATACTGCAGACTTATTTTTCCAAATGAAAAATACAAAACACCAAAAGATGGAACAGTTGGTGGCCCAACTTGCTTAGTACAAAAGTGTAAGATATAGCAAGTATTCTTTCTTAAAATTTTTACCTTTTAACCTGAAAACTACATATTTCACTGATTCTAAGCAACTTGAGAGAAGAGTGAATATATATGATATATATTCATACTATGCAAATGGAAATTATGCCTGGTTTCCCAGTACATAATCTCTCCTGGGATCTAAAAAGGATAAAAAAAGCTATTGCTAATAATCAAACAAGATAAGTCCTTCACAAGAAAGAAAGGGATTTAAAATCTTAGAGATTTAAAATCTCTAAAATTTGGATCATGATACAACTCATGGTATCTTGGGACTCAAATATAGGATATAGTGAGTGACTCTTTCAATACTATTCTTGTCTTTTTTAAATTTAACAATTGTTCACATAAAGAACACAAGCAACCTCCTTATCTGTTGTAGATTTTAAATACTAATTCAAATTTTTGTTTTTTAGATTTTCTGAAAAGAGCAAGGACAAAGAAACATCCAGATTCAGAGAAAATATTATACAAATAATCTTTAGAGATGTCTTACAGATGACAGGAATATAATTTATACTCAAAATAGGCCAACATGTTTTATCATTACCTCTAATAAAGTTTCATCACTAGTTTTCCCATGGTTAATTGGAAATGGTTTCCGTCCATCTGTGGAAAATAGACAAAAAGTTGAATGCTTAGCTGTTTTTACAAGATAATGGACTTTACCTCACACTTTCCTCTTCCTGAGACAAGAAAAGTTAGAAGATATATCCTAAAACAAATATTTTAAATGTGTAACCATGAATATTTTTTAACATGAAAGGTTAACAGAATACTCATTCATTCATTTTGCAGTACTGGGTATGGAACCCAGGGCCTCACACAGGCTATGCAAGTATTCTACTAATGATTTAAATCCCCGGTCCTTTTTAAAGTTTTTTATTTTGAGGCAGGGT
Organism: Spermophilus citellus; assembly: GCF_964194105.1. Classification (NCBI taxonomy): domain Eukaryota; kingdom Metazoa; phylum Chordata; class Mammalia; order Rodentia; family Sciuridae; genus Spermophilus; species Spermophilus citellus. The sequence continues at coordinate 69,161,553 of NC_138182.1, read as the reverse complement.
CTCACCAAGTTGTTGGGGGTGGCCTCAAACTTTCAATCCTCCTGCCTTAGCTTCCTGAGTGGCTGGGTTTATAGGTATGTGCCACCATGCCTGACCAAGAATATTCTTAGCACCTTGTTTCCACATTTAAAAGCCTAAATTATTTTTATGAATAGAATTTATTATAAATGAATATTGGTTTTAACTTCCTGAAAATATATAAAATTAGTAATTTATTGGGAAGTTATGAACTCAGTTTTTATCCTCAGAAATATAAAAGATATGTATTTTTGCTTTAAAACTAAATCAGAAGATCTTAAATAAGACTGTCAGGTTTTTTTCAATGAAGGGAGTTATACTGTCATAGCTTATGTATTATTTAACTATGTACCACAAATACAGTAATATAAAGCAACAATTTAAATAACCTACAATTATTTTACTGACCACAAAAACAAATAACCAAATTGACAATCATCTTGAATAAGCTGGTACTTTTTTAATATTATGAAAAAAATTAAAAGTCCAGAATCATAAAAATTCTTGTTAACCCAAAGTTAAATGATACTACTTTTTATGCAAATGTATAATCTTAGATGTCTAATTTAATTGGTACTTAATCAAGTTCAATCCACAAAACACAGTACTTTCTTATAATACCATGGTTTCTAAACAATAAAAATTTCTGAATCAGGACTGGGATTGTGGCTTAGTGGTAGAAAGCTTGCCTAGCATGTGTGAGGCACTGGATTCGATCCTCAGCACCACATAAAAAATAAATAAATAAAAAGGCATTGTGTTGTGTCCATCTATACCTAAAAAATAAATATTAAAAAAAGAGTTTTAAAAAAACAAGGTATTCTATTCATGATTTACAACTAAATATATATGTGTATATTTTGAAAATTTCTGAATCAATATGCACAATGATAGACTTGGATTAACAGATACTACTATTAAAGAAAAACAAGAGTGAAAATGAACAGATATAAATTTCCATGTAAAGTGACATTAATTTAATCATATCATCAGAATACATGCTGCATATTTTTGGACTAAGACATGTAGTTTCAAAATGCTAAATAAGTAATATCCTTACATTACAGTGCCTGGGATTTAATTCTTCTTCTTCTTCTTCTTCTTCTTCTTCTTCTTCTTCTTCTTCTTTTCTTAAGTTTTTAAAATTGTAGTTGAACACATACCTTATTTTATTTACTTTTATGTGGTGCTGAGGATTGAAACCAGTGCTTCATATGTGCTAGACCAGTGCTCTACCACTGAGCCACAACCCCAGCCTTTAATCCTTAAAGTCTGTAAAACCCAAAAGGAAATACTTTCCTCTAAGTAGATATTACATATGAATGCTTAGTTATCCATATTTCTACAAAACATATTCTCTTTATTAATTGCATTATATATTTCTTAATAATACATCATAGAACAACTCCTTAAAATATCCTTTTCTAGCAAAAGCTTATTCCTCAGTAGCTCATTTATTCTAAAGTTATAAGACTCTATTACATTCTTTATGTGCTACCTTCATTTTATATTGTTTTATCTTTTAATTTTTACATAAAAGCAAAAGTATAATAAACATTGTAAGCTACAGGTTTTCCCTCTTTTTTTTTTCTTTTTGATACTGAGGATTAAACTCAGGGGTGTTTTACCACTGAGCTACATCCCCAGACCTTACTTGCAATTCTCCTGCCTCAGCCTCCCAAGTTGCTAGGATTACAAGTGTGAGCCAGTATGCCAGCTGGTTTCCCTTTCTTAACAAAAATTTTTATGTATGTATTTTAATTATTTATTTTCCTGGTTCTCATCACTCATTTCTTCATTCATTAGAACCTACTGAGTACTTTTCTTTCATATGCAGATGTTGTTTAATGTAGAATTACTTTCAAACATTATTATAGACTAAGATTATTAAATAATTGATCTTGAAATGTCAAAAGAATATAAACAAAATGAAAGCATATACTACTTTGTTATAATAACAGTTTAGAGCAAAGATTAATTATGATTTTATTATATTTCTAGTCTTGAGGTTGTGCTAACAATAACCAATGGTCCAAATCTAGCCCCTTAGCCTATTTTTATACCTTCATTAAAAGTGGTTTTTACATGTTGAATAAGAAAAAAAAAAAACAGAAGAAGAAGGAGAAAGTGGTAAAGGAGGAGGAGGAGGAAGAAGAAGAGGAGAAATGATAAAACAATAAACAAAACCTAAAACAGGGGCTGGGGATGTGGCTCAAGCGGTAGCGCGCTCGCCTGGCATGCGTGCGGCCCGGGTTCAATCCTCAGCACCACATACCAACAAAGATGGTGTGTCCACCGAGAACTAAAAAATAAATATTAAAAAATTCTCTCTCTCTCTCTCTCTCTCTTCTCTCACTCTCTCTTAAAAAAAAAAAAAAAAAAAAACCTAAAACATTTGTTACCTAGACCTTTAGAAAAAAATTTGCCAAAACATTAAAATGTAAAAACTGCCATTATTTGGTTGGAACAATGGCAGTTTTTACATTTTAATGTTTTGGCAAATTTTTTCATAGACCTTGAAACTTCCATTTCCCAACTACTTTGGGTGTAATTTAAGCAAATGCCTATCCTAGAGAAGAACAAATGAGGTTAGAGACCATCAAACCATACAGAGCCTTTTAAGACCAGGGAAATCTGTATATCTTGTACATGGGTCCAGTAACCAAGACCCTGCAACTTTGGTCTAATTGGGTTGTTCCACTTATAGGCTGGATAGGAAAGAAGACAGCAGCCTAGTTCATTAGCAGTGGCTAACCAATTCATTCAGATCTTGTCTTTTGGATAATCTGATCACAAGACCCCAGAGATAGCTGCAGGCAGTAGAACTGTACAAAAGATCTTATAAACACCATAAAACAAATGAGAAAGCCTAGTATAAAATATCCTCAGATATCCAAGATATCCAAGGCTAATCTCAGATATCCAAGGACAGCCATCAATGATGGAGCTCATAAAACTATACAAAAAATAAAAACTTTGAAAAATACTGCCTAAGTGTTAAAATGGAATGTGATATTTTAAAACATAAACGTTCAGAGAACAGCTAGGTGTGGTGGTGGATGCCTGTAATCCCAGGGACCCTGGAGGCTGAGGCAGGAGGATCACAAGTTTAATAAGCCTCAGGAACTCTGCAAGACTCTCAGTAATTTAGTGAGCTCCTGTCTCAAAATAAAAACTAAAATAGATTGGGGATGTAGCTCAGTAGTAAAAGGCTCCTGGGTTCAATCCCTAGTACCATAAATTCAGAGAACAGTGGGCTGAAAGTATAGCCCAGCAATAGAGTGTACGCCTAGCATGCATGAGGCCCTGCACCAAAAATAGATAATAAATTAATTCATTTAAGTTTTTAAAAAAATCAGAAAACTAAAGAGTTCTTTAAAATTAGAAATGATAAAAGGATTTAGAAATTTGTAACAGATTGGAAGAAAAGTTCCAGAGACCAAAACAAGAGACTATGATATACAGGAAAGAAAAATTAAGGAATTCCAGAAAGACAGAATAATGGAAAAGAGAAATCCAATGGAAAAAACAAATAATTCCCACATTGAAACACAAGAGTTTCTAGATTGAAAAGATCCCCTGAAGCCCAAAATTATTGATATAAACAGACCCAAGCAAGACATATCATCAATAAAGAGAAATACCATGATGATAATGTACACAGGGCATAGAACAGAAAAGAGAGCACTGAGAGAGGTATCCCCAAGAAGGGAAAGTTAATAGAACGCCAGATGTTCCAATTCTAAGTACTGAGAAACTCAGACCAATGAAAAAGAGCCCAGGAGAAACTTAGCATTAAGTACATTAAAATAAATAAATAAAAATTAAAAAGCCAGGCATAGTGGCACCAATAATTCCAGCAACTTGGAAGGCTAAATCAGGAGGATCCCAAGTTTAAGGCCAGCCTGGTGAATTTAGTGAAACCATCTCTCAAAATAAAATATAAAAGGGGTTGGGATGTAGTTCAATAGTCGAGTAATACACACACACACACACACACACACACAGCAAAATAAAACCATTATTAACTGGAGAAATAAAAAGGAAAAAAAGTATGTTTGGCTCAGCTGAGAATAATGTTTCTGTGGTAAAAATAAACAACAACCCTAAGTATCCTGGGAGAAGAGTAAAAAGAAAAGTAATGCATTTTTTTTGTGTGTGTGTGCGTGATTGAGAAAGAGAAATAACTAAAGAGGACAATAAAAGAAAGCTAAATCCTTATCTTCCATTTGGAGAATTCAAGAAATAAAAATTAGGCAACTTCTACCTCCAGCCATTATGGAACTATTGGTGTTAGATAGGGCTCCCACTGGAAACAACTAAAAGCCTAGGCAAAAAATAAGCCTAGACTTATTTTTAGACAATGGATAACAAGTTGCCCATAACTATAAGTACATCCTACAATAATACTAGCTTTCTTCTAGGAAACATTTACTGAACACCACTGCAGAAAAGAGAGACTCAAGCACAGCACAACTATTTCAATGAGATAAAGAGAAAGAGAATGGATTTCAAGGAGGCTAAGGCAGCTGAAATTTGCAAATGACCAGAAAGCAAGTTCTGGAGAGCTCTTGATTTCTCTGGGCCAGGACAGGATTGGTGAGGCAGATGAAGGTGGTAAGCAGTGGGACTGGAATTAAGCTTGCGAATGGCGTGGCCAAGAGGTTGTTTACATAAAGGATGAATGGATAAACCAGAAAATACACAAGGGTCATGGGGACAAGATTTTTCAGCTTCAGAAAACAGTCACAAATGTGGAGAAGAACAAAAGAATAAATCTATGGCATTAGATTAGAATTGGAAGTGTTTTAGTGTTTTTTGTTTATTTTGTGATGTTGAGGAATCAAACCCTGGGCCTCATGCATGCTAGGCAAGCACTCCACCATTACTGAGCTACAAATTCAGCAAAGAATAAGAAGTATTAATATAAATGAATAATTGTTAATATACAGAGGCTAGAAATACATGTAATTGTGTGCATGCATACCCACATTCACATATGCATGTGTTTATATATAGTACATAAACATATTTCTAGCTGTATTCTTTGGGAGAGCTTAGAAGTATTGATACCTTAGTAGCAGTGAGCACATCCAGTATGCTAATCTTGGTTCTAATCACTATTTTATATTAAAAGGAACACAGGTTCCTTAGAGAAGAGGCTAAATATAGGACAAACAGAACAGAAAATAAGAGCCTGGAGCATTCTGTTTCAAATGAAAGAAACTACTCAAAGAGTAACAATGACATATCAACAAGATGCAAGACTCAGCTTCTCTTCAAAGGCCAAGTCTGGTATGAATTCAGCATCAAAATATGAAATGTAATATCTTCAAGCCCTTTTTTCTTGCTTTATTTTTTAATGTTTTATTGCTTTATGAAAATGTTTAACCCTAATAACCCTCTAGATGACCTAGACTATATAAAGAAGCAATTGCCCTTAAACTGCACTCTGGCCTACTTTTCTATTTTACAATTAAATATCTTTTCCACATTAAAATATATATACACATGTGTGTGTGTGTGTGTGTGTATATATATATATATATATACACACACACACACACACACACACACGGAATGTAATGGGCTGTAACTTTTTAAGTAAAGTGTGAGTTCGGGGGCTGGGGATGTGGCTCAAGCGGCAAGGCGCTCGCCTGGCATGCACAGGGCGCTGGGTTCGATCCTCAGCACCACATAAAAATAAATAAATAAATAAATAAATAAATAATAAATAAAGATGTTGTGTCCACCGAAAACTAAAAAGTAAATATTAAAAAAATTCTCTTTCTTTCTAAAAAAAAAAAAGTGTGAGTTCATTCTGACATAGATGAGTGAAGGAATGAATGAGAAAAAATGACGTTGGAGAAATGTATTTTTTTTCTTCTTTTTTAATATTTATTTTTTACTTTTAGGTGGACATAATATCTTTACTTCATTTTTATGTGGTGCTGAGAATCGAACCCAGTGCCCCATGCATGCTAGGCGAGCGTGCTACCACTTGAGCCACGTCCCCAGCCCCTGGAGGAATGTATTTTAAAAATCACCTTAGGAAGGAAACAAGAATATAAAGAAAGAGCTTACAGAATGGGAGAAAATCCTGGCTAGCTACTATTTTGACAGAGGATTAATATGCAGAATACCAAAAAAACAAATAACCCAATTAAACAGACACTTTTCAAAAGAATATATACAAATGGCCAACAAATATACACCATTAGTAATTAGGGAAATGGAAATCAAAACTACCCTGAGATTTCATCTGGCTCCAATCAAAATGGCCACCATAAAGAATACAAACAATAGTGGAGAGGATATGGAGAAAAGAAACTATTTTACACTACTCATAGGATTTTTTTTTTTTTTAGAGAGAGAGAGAGAGAGAATTTTTTAATATTTATTTTTTTATTTTATGGCGGACACAACATCTCTGTATGTGGTGCTGAGGATCGAACCCGGGCTGCACGCATGCCAGGCAAGCGCGGTACCGCTTGAGCCACATCCCCAGCCCATAGGATTATTAATTAGCACAACCACTATGGAAATTGGCATAGAAGTTCCTAAAAATATTAGCAATAAGTCAGATGTGGTGGCACACCTGTAATCCCAGAAGCCGAGGCAGGAGGAACACCAGTTCAAAGCCTCAGCAACTTGGTGAGGCCTAAGCAATTTAGCAAGACCCAGTCTCAAAATTTAAAAAGGGTGTGGCTGTGTTAAGCACCACTGGGTTCAATCCTCAGTACCAAAAAAAGAAAAAAGAATAGGATATGACCCTGCTGCTCACTCCTGTTTAATTCTTAGAGAATTAAAGTCATCATACTATAGCAAAACATGCACATCCATGTTTATAGCAGCATAATTCATAATAGCCAAACTACAGAACAAACCTAGGTGTTCATCAATGGTTGAATGAATAAAGAAAATGTGGTATCTACACATAATGGAGTTTTATTCAGCCATAAAAAGAATGAAATGAAATTATGTCATTTGCAGGAAAATGAATGTAACTTGGAGAACATTATGCTAAGCAAAATAAGCCAAACTCAGAAAGCCAAGAGTTATATGTTTTCTCTCATATGTGGCAACTAAAGAGGAAAAAGGAAAAGAAAGGTGGGGATGGATCTCACTGAAGGGAGATCAGCAGAGTAGAAGAAAGAAACCAGGAATAGGGAAAAGGCAGGGAAAGGGGAAATACTAGGAAATAAAATTGGCCAAATTGTATTGTTAAGATTGTGTGCATGTACCAATATGTAACAACAAATCCCACCATTATTTACAACCCATATGTACCAATAAAAATATGGGCAAAACAAGAAAAACAAAAAGTGACAAGTTAATACATACACAGCAAATGAGTGGTAAGAAAACTAAAGATCACAGTATGCAGAATTACTGAAAAGAACATCCCCTTTTTGTTTCTTTATTTGGATTTTTTTTAACTCAGAAGGTCCTATAGAGAAGCATAAGACTCATAATTATAAGATCATGTACACCAATCATGAAACATATATAAGGAGTTTCTTCCATCTGAATAACTCAGTTAAAATTATTAGTATTTCCTGGCATATGCCCTGAAATAGTCCAAATAACAGTAACATTAAAAGAAAAAAAAAAGTTCAGACATAGGTCAAAACATCAAGTAACTAATTATGGTACTTTGACATAAATCCAAAGGAACCATTACCAGAAACCAGAGACCTGTAAAATCTTTTTAAAAATCAGATAGCCTACCATAGGGACAGTATAATGGATTGAAAACTAGTAATATTTGTTATTGAATACAAAACCTGGTCTTGAGGAATATTACACATATCTTTCAAAAATAAAGGCAGTTCACCCAGATATTTTCAACAAGTAACTCAATAATTTAATAAGGATGATTTCCAGAAGTTTCCTGTAATGATTACTTTTCTGCTTTGCTAAAATGCAAAGACAGTATGTAAACTTTCTTGAATTATAAGATACTTGAACATCAAAACAATTATTTTTTCTTAAAAAATATTAAAAAGAAAACTGCCATTATGTAAACTCAATTTTATAGGGTAATCAATTAATTTAAGTAAACACAATATATATCAGCAGTCCTGTTTATCATAAATAGAAACTTTCCCATTTACCATTTTTATCCCCAAGATAAATTAAAATAGTTCTTACCTAATTCATAGAGGTGCCCATCTACATGAACTAATGCAATAAAATGAAGATCTACTTTTTCATCTATACTTGGTGCCTGGAATAGGAGGGAAAAATACGTATTATATACATTAGTAGTCAATCACTTCAAGGACATATATACATACACAAATAATACCAAGTGACTGAACATTTATCCAATATAACTCAAGGCTTAATCCTTGATATGATGGACAGAGTGACCATGTTTGTGACAATGTGTTCATCCATCAATAAGGAAAACACAAACTAAAAGCATATTTCTCTTAGTCTCAATTGATCTAAGTCTTGTTTACCTTAGAAGCCCTACTGTCAGCACAATGCCTGGTATATTGTATGTACACAATACATACTTGTTTGAGTAAAATGAATGTATGAATGAATTGTGTAATTTTTAAAATTTAAAAGCCCTGGGTTTTAATAATTCATAAACAACTAAAGCAACACAAGTTAAAATTTAAGACATCAAGAAAGCTAGTTGGGCTGTCATATTTAACAAATTAGAATAAATAAATAAATGTTAAAAATAAAATAAGACATCTAATACAAAAATAAAAAGACTAGGAAACAAAAACAAAAAAAGCTAGCTGGTTTCCTTAATGACTTGAATTTAATAATATCATTTTTTGAACAATGTAGAGTAAATAATCATAAAATAAGTATCTGAACTCATTCTAGATTAAAAAGCTTAAAAATGAATAAATGCAGGGAAATAGCCTTGAAGATTAAAAGGGGAGAAGAAAAGAGGATAAGAACAAATTAAGATACAATAAGGAGCTGGGGTTGTGGTTCAGTGGTAAAGCGCTTGCCTAGCAGATGTGAGGCCCTGCGTTCAATCCTCAGCACCAAATACAACTAAAAAATACATTAAGAAAAAAAAGATGCAATGAACTGGGCTGGGGTTGTAGCTCAGTGGTAGAGCAGTTGCCTCACATGTGTGAGGAACTGGGTTTGATCCTCAGCATCACATTAAGAAATCTAACAAATAAAGGTATTAAAAAAGGAATTATAAAATAAGAAGAGAGAAATGAAATTTAAAGAAATGTACAATGAACTGTAGCCAGGACTTTTCTCTTGCTTTTTTTGACTTTTTTTTTTTTTTTTTTTGGTGCTAGTGATTGAACCCAGGGTCTTATGTTTGAGAAACAAGCACTCTACCAACTGGCTATACCCCAGCCCCATTTTTTGGACTCTTAACAATTTGAAATTTAAACTATACCTAGGTTTTTTTTTTTAATTTACCAAATTTAATTTGCATAAGTAATATTTACATATCTTAGACATTCAAATAACTAATGTAAAATTGATACACTGATTAACTGATACTTTCTATGATATGTACAACTAGTACTAATATATGTTAGCTATACATCAAATCTAAGTGATTTGAAATGAAATACAATCACTGTTAAATACAGGTGGAACAAAAATTTTAGAGATAAAAGTTTTCAAAAGGCATAAATTTTATCTTATATCACTTTAAAAGGTTTTAAATAACATAGTAGTATCTTGACTCAAAAAATACACTTTTTTCATGCTCAATAATTATATATTTTCTATTAATTATAATGTGGAATTTTCTGATGCAGAAAAGGTAGAGATTAAATGTTACTATTTTATTCATTACTGTATTTTATTTTCTAAGATTTATAGAATGCTTCTAAAATATTTGCCAATACAGTGTCTCATCTAATCTCTCAGTGTTCTACTGAGATTATTTCTCTCAAATTATAAATGGAAGAAATTGGCAAATATGGCAAACTAGCTCCTCCTAAATTCATCAAGAACTAAAGAATTACACAGTAGAAATCAAAGTTTTTATCTAGTTTTACTATTGCACCAACATAAGACTCCTCTCTAGTGTGGTCGGCTATTGTGGTTGCTCCTCAAATGCCTGGGAAATGCAACAAAGTTTTGAGATAGTCCATTCTACAGTTAACACATTTTTGTTAAGAGTTTTATTACAATGAGACTACAAAAGGTCTCCAGGTATTTTCAATCATCTTGGAAAAAGATCTAATCCTTCTTTAATACAATAAATTGTTTTCAAATGTGTAAAGTCAGTGATAGTGAGTTCCCTTACTTTCCTGGTTAGGGAATAAAAAAAAATTAGTAATCACTTAATCCAATATCTTCATTTCATTCATAAATACAGGAGAATCCAATTTTTCAAGCCCAAACCTAGGCAATCTACAAATTACAAATTCATTTCTGTAAGAAAAATGCTAAAAAGAATTCCTTATTTAACTAGGAAAAAAATCTTCTTTTATTCATTTTAAGATAATTTTACAATGACAGTATAAAGGTTTTAAAATCTTTTGAACTATTGTGTTTTCATAAATTATTTTAACATCTTAAGAATTATATATTACATAGCTTTTGTTTTTCATGTTTTGCCAGTAAATACAACCATGCTAGTGGTAAAGACAGTATACTTGGAGTCAGATAACTAAATACATGCCCAAATCCAGGAGCCTTGCTTGGGTTTCTATCCATTTAGAGGTTTAAGCAAGATATAACTGTTAAGTGTGTAATCTGTTAAGTGTGTTATAAATCTTATATAATATTACAATATTAATACAAACATTTTCACAAATATGAATAGTTATCAAAGTAGTGACTCAAAATTTTGTGACATTGTTCCTTTTCTCCAAAATGAATACTAAAAATATAAAACTCTACAGTGGGTATGAAAAGCCTTCAAACTATTATAAAAGATTAGTAAAGCTCAAAATGTTTAAGCCTCTACAAAACCTAAATCTTCATTTTAAGACTTTTCCTTTAATCAACTTCAATTAATCTAAAATTTGCAATTATTCAACTGCTTAAAAATTATTCCACTAAAACCAAGAATAAAAGAAAATCCCAACAAGTCTTCTGTTGCAAAAAAAAAAAAAATGATCAACATATAACTATACAAAAATCATAAAACAGAGGCTACAGATTGGATCATTTGCCTATATTTATATAACTTTAAGTTTCTATTTATATAACTTTAAGTTTCCTAGTTTAGAATATAATACTTGTCTTGGTTAAAATGTGATATAACAAATCAATTAGAAATCAAACACTAAGTATAAATTTCACATTATAAAAATGCAGTTTAAATTTAATGGTATTTAATATATACCAAGCACTGTTCTAAGTGCTTTTATGTTTTATTGACCAATGAATCATCATACAAACCCAATAAGGTAGGTAATATGATTTTTATCCATCTTACTCTCAAAAAAACTAAGAGAAGCATTAAGTAAGTGTTCTAGGTCAAATTGCTAGTAAATGATGGGATTTAGGATAAAATCCAGGCAATGTGACTTCAAAATCTATGTTCTTAGCCACTATGCTATGAAAATACTTAAAAAGCTATAAAGAAATAAAATTAATATGTGCAAAGATCAACATTACATAAAACCATAAAACTGGAAATACCAAATTTTATCACGTGCTCATTTACATTTAGAATGGTTTTAGTACAAAAGAAATTATTCCTATGTAGAATTAAATCAATTGTGCCCCAGTCGGAATTTACAAAATTATGATTTTATTCTATTTATCAAGTTCACCTTGTAATCTCACTGTGTTAAACAACATATAGCATAATACGAAGCAACAAATATCAAATGGATGAATGAATAAAAATGACAAATGAGTACAGTACGGTAACCCAATGAGTGTAATGAAATAGAGACACCGTTTGTTGATACTCATCACAAATGGAAGGCTATTTGATGATTTTGCTGATAATTGGTGGAAGCAAATGTTTAAGGAAAAGTGTCAAGGCTCCACTTTGCAGTTTGAGTACAGCTCTAGAAGGGTAAATAGGGGGAAGAAAGAATCTTTGACGTCATATTTTAATTGTTTTAAGAGCTAAAATACATGCATAAGCTTATACTAGCTTCAAAAGTCATGATGATTTATAGAAATGTCAAGTTTCTTATAAATGTATGGCACACATCAAAGATTTCAGATACTTCATTTTTAGATAGACTCTGCCAAACCACAGTTATTGCCTTTAAAAGTATAGAACATCAGAAAGACAAGAACTGTACTTGCTTAATTCTGCAGTTTATTTCCATTGTCAGAATTATTAGAATTCCATTGTCAATCTCAATATTTAAGATAATTAGGAAGATTACAAGAACAAATATACTTTTTAATAGCTTGCTAATCTTTTTAGCCTATAAAAGTGAAACCATAAAATTTGCAGGAGGCCTACATTGATACACAGGAGAAAAATCTTCACCTCCTACTTGGAAAAGATCTTCAGAAATTAAATAGGCAGGGAAGATCAGATCAAGATTAAACCAAGTACCTGAGCCACCTCAGGGAATAAAACAGCTTAGATGAAATACCCTACACCATGAAGGATTTAGATTAAGGATAGAGTAAGTAAAGTGATCCCAGAGCATGGCAAGAGACTAATGCTGTACTCAGAAACATGAAAAATAAATAAATAAAGCAATAGATGGCAAAGAACTCAGAAGGAACACAGCATTTGTTGACCCAAGTCAACTAAATGAAACCAGAAAGCTGAAGGGTAAGAAAACACACATTCACTTTAACAACTGATAGGAACTTAAACATTATCACAAATGTCGATCAGAACTCATCAACAGGCAGGAGCCCTTATTTTTGCAGGGTATGGAGTGGAAAGATGAATGTTCACCAAGGCAGTGGTGAAAGTCAAGCTAGACTGCAAAGCACAGAGTTATGCTTGCAATCTTACTGGGCGGGGGGAAGCTAATGGTTGAGTGAACCAAGAGAAAAGCCCTTTGAAGACTGAAGACATTTAAGGGGGGAAAATAAAAGGACTGCCCTTGCCACTGGAAGAAGAGATGGAAGATTGACTACACTTACAACAGAATGGAGACCCAAAGATGGTAGGCGTAAGAAGGGTCGCCAGCGACGAAGACGGAGAGATGGACTGGTAGCCTTTGCAGGGCCTACATGGTTACGTTTGACCCAGGGCAGGGATGCATGGTGACACAATGATGAGGACTTCGTTCTGCAGTGGCTAGAATGAGGCTGTGATGAGGATGGCGAGGAGGACTACATAATTAAAAAAGAGAATATTTTACTTAGACCACGTTACTGGGTGATCATTTTTTTCTTAAAAGCAACGTATGGTCATACTTGTATTCATATGATCTAGTAACAATCATATAGTAAAGGATCACATATGAATATTGTTTAAAAATGGGTAAAGTGGAAATATATAATCAAGTATCAGGTTATATGCCATAGTTTCTTATATGTACATTTTAAATACTGGCATATCCTCATCTGCTATACAGCACAGATTCATGGAACTGAGTTATTTTAAAGCCACTAAAATGGAATCATTATATTAGATTGTTTTTAAAACTGTAACACACACACACACGCAAACACAAACACATAACACATAAAAAACATAAAAAGAATAATGGGCAGAAGAAAACCATATGTCAATAGGCATTGGTAAAATTCCTTAGAGGGTAGAAACCAAGGTGGCGGGGGGACTTTAAAATCTAAATAAGAATGAAATGAACTTCTCTAAATATGATGACCTGAACTAACCTCTTATTTAGGCTGACAAGCTACCATGGAAATTATCATGGCCTATTAATCATCTTTTAGTAAACAATAGTATCAGTTAAAATATGTGTCACTTATTTTATGCCAGGCACTGTTTTAAGTACTTTACACACATCAATTCATTTATTCTCCAATGGCCTGTGACATAGATATAACTATTCCCATTTTACAAATGAGAAATCAGTGCACAAGTAGTCTAAGTGACCCAACCAAGGTCACACTGCTGCAAGTAGTAGGGCTGGGACTAAATCCCAGGATATCAGGTTCTAGATTCAATGATCTTACTCAGTATGGCGTACAGACTCTGATAAGAGAAAGATTTTTAATGCTAATTTATGAGATTAGAGTCTACTGAGCAGAAGAGTGATTCTAATAAAATTAGATGTATGGGGAATAACCTTTTCAAACACTACTTATACCAAAGCCAAATCTGGCCCAATAGTTTTCCACAAAATGTACATGGATACAAAAACTAATAATAGTGGTAATCCAGATGATCTTACAAATGTCACCTTGAATCAATAACACCACTATATTAAATTAAAAATGATTTAAAGCAATATGATGAAATTATAATCAGTAAAATCATAGTGAGAATAAAAAAGAATAGTCATAAGGCTTTGATAATAAATTTCACTAACCATGGTGTAGTCTGAGTTTGCTCTGAATGATTCTAAAACTTTTTTTAATCTTTTCTTTTTAGTTGAAGATGGACACATCTTTATTTTTAACGTGATGCTGAGGATTGAACCCAGTGCCTCACACTTGCAAGGCAAGTGCTTGACCACTGAACTACAGCCCCAGCCCTCTGCAACTCTTTTTAAGTTGGTACTTTTGATCTACATAAATAATACATTAACCTAAAATAAAACTATCATTTTATGGGGGTTTTAAAAAGTTTGTGAACAGCTGCTCATAAGAATCAATTAGAAACACATAAATGATCCTATACATGGTTCTATGTTGAAATAAAGGTACATATAACAAAATGTCTACTCTCACAGACACAGTCTAATCAGAAATTTGTTATATTCAATCTACATTTAAATAGGAGGAAGAAGGAAAGGGAAGTTAATAAAAGGAAAAAAGAAATGGAGTAGAGAGAGACAGGAAGGTAGAGTTGATGATGAAGAACAGAAAAAAAATTTTTCTAAGAATCTGAGGAAGACACATTACTAAAAGAGAATTATAAACTGAAAGAATGTGAATGGCACAGGTAAAATTGGAAAGGTAGCTCTGGCCAAGAATTTAATGTGAGAAAAGGAATGAAAAGAGAAATAGCAGAATATGTTCAGAAGACTAGATTGTCAGGTCTGGATTTCATTTTACTCTTTCAGGCTAGCAAATTGGCTATTACTTTTTCATAGGTGTTAGCAAAACATGAGACTCCTGGATTAGAGAAAAAGAACTTTATAATTCATAGTACAAGGTACATGATCATAAATATGCCTGTGTCAATTCACATGAGGACAATGCAGAGGGCCCAGATGAATGGCTGCACATGCAGCAGGCTACACGACAGGAGAGGAACATGGAGCTGGGGAAACCCACTGTCATAAGGTAAGCAGTAAGCAAACCCACATTTGTCCTGGAAGCGAAGACATCGTCTCTCATAGTTTAATTTGTTTACTACTAACACACTTGTGAAACGTGGTATTTCCAACTTCAAGCAGTGAGGCCTCCTTCTTCTGCCATTTTTTAAGAAAAAGTTTAAAACTTTAAAAAAATAATTTCATACAAAGAGTTACAAAAACAAAACAGTACAGGAAATACTCAGATCTGACTTTTTACCACCATGTGCTTTATTACCTACACTTATACTCTCCTCCTCTCTCTACATAATTTTCCCCTTGAAGCTCAAATTCCTTATATAAAATTTCCACAAAACCTATGCATATCCTCCCATATACTTTAAAACACCTCTAGATTACCTATTATAATACCTAATAAAATATATATCTACATATAAAGTTTTTAAACATATTTTTAAGGAATAATAACAAGAAAAGTCTTCACACATTCAATGTGTTCAATATTTCAAAGAATATTTTCAATACAGGGTTGATTAAATCTACAAATGCAAAATGTATATGGAGGGACAACAAAACTTCAGTATTCCCTATGTCTAAACAATTCTCTTAGAGTAACTGGAGTGAAGTTATCACTCCCAAGTTTTAATATTGATATAATACTTTCATCTGAGATTCCATTCATATTTTAATTTTGTCAATTAACCTAGCCATGTCCTTTATAGTACTTCTCCACCATACCCTCCACCCCTTTCCCAGGGTCTAATATATAAGCAGATAGAGAATTTACTTGTCATGTTCATTTATATCCTTTAGCCTGGAACATTTCTAACAACTTTCTTTGTATTTTATGAACTTTTAAATACCCTTCTTCATTTTTTAAAATAAAAATGAAGAGTAAAAAGTCATACTCTGTGACTTTATTTCCATTTCTTGTTCTATTGTATTGGCTAGGACTTCTAGTACCACAATGAATTTCACTGTTTCTTTTATCTTTATTTCGTCTTTCTGCTTTCTTTGGGTTAATTTGTTCTTTTTTTGCTACTGTAAGGTAAAACTTCAAGTCACTGACTTGAAGTCATTTTTCTTTTCCAAGCATGTAATGATATAGCTTCTCTCTAACCTGTTTTTTCTTTTCTACTATAAGCATTTCTTGCTATAGATTTCTGTCTAATTTGTACTTTAGCTATATCCTAGAAATTCTGACATTTTAAAAATTGTCATTCAATTCAAAATGTTTCCCAATTTCCTTTATGAATTCCTTTTTGATCTATGAGTTATTCAGAAGAATTTAAATTTTTATATATTTGGAGACTTTCAATTATTTGGGGTATTTCTTTTTTATTTATTTCTTAATCCCATCATTATTAAACAACAACAAAAAATT
This sequence comes from Spermophilus citellus, assembly GCF_964194105.1. Lineage (NCBI taxonomy): Eukaryota > Metazoa > Chordata > Mammalia > Rodentia > Sciuridae > Spermophilus > Spermophilus citellus. The sequence continues at coordinate 69,144,870 of NC_138182.1, read as the reverse complement.
CTTTGTACAATTTAAAATTTTTTTGTGATTTATTTCCTGAAACAGAATATGGTCTATTCTGGAGAATATCCCATGTACATAAAAAAAAAAATACATTCAGCTGTTGCTGTTTATGTATTCCATAAATATTCAAAGGGTTAAGTTGCCAAGCTACATGACAATGTTGTTCAGGACATCTATGCCCTTACTAGTTTTCTTTGTCTATTGTTCATGAGATGGGTACTGAAATATTCAACTATAAATTGGGATAAATACTATTTCTCCCTTCATTTTTATCAGTTATTTGCCTCATATATGTAGACATTCTGATTTTAAGCTGCATATACCTACTATGTTATGTGAATATCATGTCTTCTTGGTGAGGTAACATCTTTATCCTTATGTCTTTCTTTATCACTGGTAGTATTCCATGTTCTGAAGTCTACATCACCTAATGTTAATGTGGCCACTCCATTGATTAATATTTATAATACACATCTTTTCCCGTTCTTTTAACTATTATTATCTTTCTATGCCTTTTATTTAAAGTGACTTTCTAGGGCTACAGATGCAGCTCAGTAGTACAACACTTGCCTAGTGTGTGCAAAGTTCTGGGTTCAATCCCTAGTGTTGCTAAATAAATAAATAAATAAAGTGACTTTCTTATAGACAGAATTTGAGTGTTTTGTTACTAAACTGACCATCTGTTTTAACTTGCATGTCTACGTTTTTATCACTTACATTTTATCATTTTCATAGTATTGTTTTCTATGGTTGAATTAAAATCAACATTGTCAGTTCGCTATTTTCTCCATCTGTTCTTTGTTGCTCTTTTTGCCTTTTTAAAAGTCAGTATACCTTCAAGTAATCTTATATCACCTTACATGTAGTATAAAAACCTCATGATAGTATTATTATATTATCTCTCTCTCATTTGTGCTATTGTCAAAATATTTTTTGTGTGAGAGGGGTGGGCAGGTTACTGAAGATTGAACTACTAAGCCACATTCCCAGCCCTTTGTTTGTATTTTATTTAGAGACGGGGTCTTGCAGAGTTGCTTAGGGCCTCACTTTTGCTAAGACTGGCTTTGAACTCAAGATTCTCCTGCCTCAGCCTCTTGAAACACTGGGATTACAAGCATGCACCACCACTCCTGGCTTATGCTTAAACATTTTTATATGTGCTATAAATCCATAATACATGGTTACGTATTTTATAGACAATTTTCTTTTAGAGCAATTAAAAATGAGAATAAAATTTATTTTATATTTACCTTCACTTGTTCCATTTCCAGTACTTTCCAAATCTTTGTATAGATACAAGTTTCTTTCTGGTATTATTCTGCTTCTGCATGAAGAAATTCCTTTATATTTCTTGTATTGCAGGTAATAAATTCTCTTAGTTTTTGCTTGTCTTAAAAAAGTTTCATTTCAGCACTTAAAAAATATTATCCCACTGTCCCAGTTTGCAAATTTCTGAAGAAAAGATTGCTCTAATCCTTATCTTTGTTTCTCTGACTCCAATATCTCTCTCTCTTCTGGCTGCCTTGAATGTTTTTTAAAATTATCTTCAGTTTTCAGCAGTGTGAAAACTAAATGTGATGTGATGTGCTTGTGTGTGTGTGTGTGTGTTTGTGTATGTGTGTGTGTGTGTGTGTATGCACGCATATGTATATGTTTGAGGTTAGGGGTATTTATTCTACCTAGTGTGTCTGAGATTCTTGAATACATGGTTGGTTGTACTCAATTATTTATGGAAAAATAGTTGGCCATTGATTCTCCAAATATTTTTTTTCTATACCAAGACGTCACTCCTCTATCTGCTTCCTGTCGTCCCTCTCTCTCCTTCTGAGATTCCACTTTCATGTATCAGATCAGTTGAAACTGCCCCACAGTTCTTATATATTCTGTTTTTCTGGGGTTTTTTTTCTTCATTTTTCACTATTTCTTTTTTATTGTCACTCATTCTGGAACCTTCTAGTGATTTATCATCATATTCACTGATTGTTTTCTCGATTTTGTGGCACCTACTGGTGAACTTCTTAAAGGCATTCTTCATCTCTGGTATTATGTTTTTCATTGCTACCATTTTCATTTGATTCTTATTGTTTCCAACTCTGCTGATGTTATATGTTGGTACATAATGTCCACCTTTTCCACATGAGCCTTCAACATAGTTATTTATTTTAAATTCTGTCTGATAGTTCCAACATCTGGATCATATTCAAGTTTGGTTCTGTTGATTGCTTTGTCTCTTGACAGTATGCTTATGTTTTTGTTTTCTTCTTTGTCTTATAATTTTCTGGTTAAAGGTTGGGTAATTGGGCGTTGAGCATTGATACTAATTTATTTAATAAGCCTAAGAATGGGCATGCCTCATCTTCTGCTAGAACTTTAGTATGGAGGACAATTCAATCTATTCAGGAGTTGAATTTCACTGCTGCTATGGTTACCCTTAGCCCAGCACTGCCTTAAAATTTATCTATCATTACCTTGTATTTATGGTGGGATATGGGTTGCTGGATTCTTTTTCAATGCTCTTGTTTCATCAATAGTTTTGGGATATTCCTTAAAGCTAATGCCTCAGAAGAGGTCTTTCTTCATGTTATTGACTTATATCCATACTTTTGATACTTGTCTATGGTGCTTATAGTCTAATGATGGAGATATGGAAGCATTCTTTATTCTTCTGGTTCAGCCTCTGTCACAGGCATTTCCTTTGTCCCTGAATATCAAGGACAAAGCTTTCTGAGGGATCCTCTCCAGTGGTAGAAGATATCTCATACAGAGATTTCTAGGAAGTAGATCAATTCCCAGGAAGGACTTTCTGTCTCAGGATCCTTAGGCTTTGTTCTACAGGAGATTAGAATCCAGGCTAGGTACCTTTCCCACAGTGGCTGCTGCTCCTCTCCCTCAGGCCTATACCATAAGTCTCTTTCCTGCCTTTTCCACAGTCTATCTCCATGATAGACTCCACATATCTCATGAGTACCCAGTGAGGTATGTGGAAAATGGGTGTGAGCTCTCCCCATGGGGCTACTTACAGGAATTTTTAAAGTCTTATGATGACCTGTAGTTGGTCTTTCACAATATGTTCAAATTTCTAGCTATTTTGTTGTTTACAATAGATGATCAGATTCTTCATGCTGCCTTTTTCATTATCCATGTATTTTGTCATCTATCTCAATAAATATAGCTCTAGGTAATTTTTCATGGCATATTACATAGAAGTACTATAAAGACATTATTGCACCAGAAAGACGTTTTTGCATCTTTAGATTGTTTTTGGATTTCTACAATTATAAACAATGCTTCAGTGAAAACATTCACACAAGTATCTTTATATGTTCATCAGTCAATAACAATGAGTGTTTACTATTGCCTACCAGAAATTCTAAAATATAGATGCTACAGAGCCTCACAATAATCCTATAAATAAAAATTACTATCATTTCTAAAGATGAAGATATATTTTTTGACAAAACTCTTATCAGATTATCTATGTGTGATTTTAGCCTTCTTTTTGCTCATCATATTTTCTAGTATAAGCTTACATAACAGAGGAAAGAATGAAATAAGAACAGAAGATAGGTCCAAAAGTACACCCTATAAAGTAAGTTTCATACATCAAGGACTGTGTCTGCATGTGTTTATTTGGCTACATTAAAAATAGGATGGCACATTACTATATCATGCCTGTTTTTTTGTAACTATTAGTGGAATGTTCTTTATCCAAAACGTTTGAGAACATTTCAGACAGATTTCAGAGTTTACTTAACTTATCAGCATAGATTTCACCAGCTGAGCATCTTTAATCCATTTCATATTCTGGGTTTTTTGGATTAGGGATGCTCAAGCCTGTACTATGTATAGCTCTTGAACTGTGAAGCTTTTAATCACTTATTGCCACAGTGCTGGCATATTAAGCATTTATTAAATGAATGTTATTAACCATTAGAAAGAGTAGGCTAAAATTTTAATCTAATCATACTCATTCCTACCTTCTTCTGCTAAAGGAAATATGTACAGTCTGCAACTCTATAATTTCTAAAGATAATTCATAATATAGACTGTCTGTACATCATATACATTTTCAAGTCCAAATAAAGCTTAATTTATATGACAATCCAGAAAAAGATTTCCAAGCAATATCTTTTATTTGGTATGGAATCTTTATATTCTTAGATTTGCTTTTTAGAATAAGAAAGATTAGACAGACACACACCAACTTTTAAGTCTTCATAATTTTGGCTGGAATGCAATTTAAACAATTAACCTAATTTAAATTAACCTTGCTTTTAAATATGAAAATTGAAGCCGTAGCCTTAATCTTGGACCAAATATTTAATTTTTCAAATTAACTAGAAGTCTTCCATACTTACTAGAAAAGATAAAATATCTACAGTTAAGTCTTTCAGAAAGCTGTCTTTCTTGTAAGCTTTCTTATTTTCTATAACTCACTTCTTCACATTTTTGGTTTTAGTAAGGGGTCCAAAATTACTAACAATTACTATTTCATTAAAACTACTAATGGGCTGATGAAGCAGCACACCCTGTAATCCCAGTGGCAAGGGAGGCTGAGTGAGGTAGGAGGTTTGGTAGTTCGAAGCCAACCTCAGCAAAAGCGAGGCACTCAGCAACTCAGTGAAATCCTGTCTAAATAAAAAATACAAAATAGGGCTGAGGATGTGGTTCAGTGATGGAGTTCAATTCCTGGTACCAAAAAAAAAAAAAAACTATGAATGGGTTCAATCCTCAGCAACTCCAAAACAAACTTTGAAAGTACTAATGACACAGTATTTTCCAAGACTTTAACACTGAACTATGCCCCCTCAGCTGACTGTATGGGTATTGTAAAAGCAAAATGTGATTTCACATACATCACTTTACATGTAATATATAGGCATACCTCAAAGACATTGTGGTTTTAGTTCCCCATTCCTGCAATAAAATGAATACTGCAATAAAGCAAATAGCATGAATTTTTCTCCAGTACATGTAAAAGTTATGTTTATACTATAGTATATTAAGGTATACAACAGCATTATGCTTAAAAACACAATGTAAATATTACTTTAAAAATAAGTTATTGCTCGGATTGAGGATGTGGCTCGATGATAGAGTGCTCATCTAACATGTGTGAGGCCCTGGGTTTGATACTCAATACCACACATAAATAAAATAAAGGTATTGTGCCTACCTACAACTAAAAAAAAAAATTTAATAATAATTTATTGCTAAAAATGCTAATAATCATCTAAATTGTTGAAAAAATGGTGCTGTTAGACTTGTTTGAGGCAATGTTACCACAAACCTTCAATTTGTAAAAAACACAATATATGCAAAGAGCAATAAAACAAAGTAGCCTGTAAACATCTCTCTCCATTATAATTCCAAGAAAATCTAGAACTGGCTTTTTGGAAACAAGAAACAAGAATAAAATAACTGAAAGAATAAAATCCAATTCCTTTATTTTTTAAGAATTTTAGTTACTTTTATTTTTTTTAAATATTGTTAGTTGTAGATGGACACAATACTTTATTTTATTTATTTATTTTTTATCCAGTGCCTCACGTGCTAGGCAAGCGCTCTACCACTGAGTCACAACACCAGCCCAAATTTCACTTTCTTATTACACTATCATTAGAAATCATAGGTACCAGGGCTGGGGATGTGGCTCAAGTGGTAGTGCGCTCACCTGGCATGCGTGCGGCCCAGGTTCGATCCTCAGTACCACATACAAAAACAAAGATGTTGTGTCCGCCAATAACTAAAAAAAATAAATATTAAAATTCTCTAAAAAAAAAAAGAAATCATAGGTATTTTTATTGACCTATTGACAAAATTCGCACTTGATCATGACAATTTAACAGTTATTTCCTGAATATGGTGTCCTTTCAGACTTCAGAAATATCACTGAGTCTGAAAAATAAACCCCAGAAAGGAAGACAATGGACAATGTTTCTAGGGCTGCCAAATTCTACAAAAATATTATAAATATGCACGTACATATATGTAAGGACACTTATGAGCACATGCATGAGAATATGTACGTACATATAAAACTTTAAAAATTTAAAATCAAAATTATAAATTAATTCTAAATAGATTTCTGTAGGTTTTTAAATTTAATTTCAGTACAATATACTGAATTAGAGTAAATTCAAAGTTTATGTTTAAAACAGAAAAGTGAAACCAAATCCATGCAAAAGATGCAAACTATTCCATGTTCAGTTGGCAGTCAAACATGAGTTGGATATCAAAGTACACAAAATACCACTACATATTTCATGGAAAATCTAGAAAATGGCAAGTCTTTTCATTTTGCTTACCTAATAAATCAAGATGCCCACAGATTTCAAGATATTCTCACTTTGGTTTATAACTCCCCATGTTAAAAGTCTATTAATATAATGACTTATGTCTACATGTTATATCAAATTCAAACTTACTATTGTTAAGTCATCTAAATTAAATCCCCAAAATTATTTCGTTACAATTTGAGAGCACCCCCAAATCATGTTCTCATTTATTACAAATGCAAAAATCTTAAATTCTAATAATATTATTCTCTATTACGGAAAATTCTGGTTTAAAACAAAACAGAAAAACCTCACCATCCCCAAACATAACCTCAATTCTATTTTTATCATTGAAGGCATTTTTAAATAGAAGAATAACATCTAATCAGATCTGGTTGGTAAACTGGTAAATTCAGTCTAAGAATTTTCTTTTAAAATAATTAACAGTTTAGTATCTCCATTTCTAAAACTGAGAATGGGAAAAAAGAAACAGAAAGAAGTAGAGGAAGAAAACAGAACAAGGGCAAAACATCTGTTGAGGGAATGAGATGCAAAGAAATAATAACAAAAAAAGACAGAAGAGAAATACAAGTCAAAATGTAAGGGTCTAGTACAAAAGTTCTAGAGAATTTCTGTTTTAAAAATGAAACAAAATGGGGTATAGAGAGTAAAGGAAAACAAAACAAAACAAAAAATGACCAGAAAGTTATTTTCAAACTTCTTGACAAAACTAGACTTACATAGCTTAAATAGCAAGATACATTTCATCAGAGTTCCATTTACTGTTTCCATTTGACTCTCCAAGATAATCAGGAACTTAAATTTTATAAGAACTAAGTTCTTCCTAATTGCCTGAGTCTTTCAAAGTGAAAGTAGAAATAAATCCCTAAAAAAGGGATATAACTATGTGAGTCCTTTAATTTATGTGTATGCAAATCATTTTGGCTTATTGAAATAATTTCTGCTGTTTTTTAATGCCAACATAATAAAGTAACTAAAAATTACCCTTCAGAGTAAACTGAAGCCATACAAACTATAGTTACACAGCCAATGAAGATGAAACTCCATTTTCGACAACTCTAAAAGGATTTTTCTGAAATTCTCTTTCTCTCTCTCTCTCTCTCTCTCTCTCTCTCTCTCTCTCTCACACACACACACACACACACACACACACTTGTCCTGCTTCCATAGATTCCATATCTGGGGATTCAAATAACTAACAATTAAAAAAATATTTTTCAAAAAAATTAAATCTGTACTGAATATATACGGACTTTTTTTTCTTGTTAAATGAGCTTCATGCAAATACTAAGCCACTTTACCCAAAGGACTTGTATAAAATGAGTGCCTCAGTAAAAGTTAAATAACCTTTATAAAGGGATTTAGTATCTATGTAGGTCCCTCAACCAGCCCCCACCCTAAAAGGATTCTGAGGGACAACTGTCATGAGGAATATTTAAGTATACATGATTATATCCTTTTCTAAAAAAAGCAGAATGAATTACAATTTTTATTACATATATAGAGCACAATTTTTCATATCTCTGGTTGTATACACAGTATAGTCACACCAAATCATGTCTTCATACATGTACTTTGGATAATAATGACCATCATATTCCACCATCATCTATTCCTCCCATGCTCCTCTCCCTATTCCACTATGAATTAGCCTCCTTATATCAAAGAAAACATTCAGCATTTGGTTTTTTGGGGATTCACGAACTTCACTCAGCATTATCTTCTCTAACTCACAGATTGTTTCTTTTGCTGAGAAGAAACCTTTTAGTTTGAGTCCGTCCCATTTATTGATTCTTGATTTTAATTCTTATGCCACAGGAGTCTTCTTAAGGAAGTTGGGGCCTAATCCCACATGATGAAAATTAGGGCCTACTTTTTCTTCTATTAGACGCAGGGTCTCTGTTTGTATTCCTAGGTCCTTGATCCATTTTGAATTGAGTTTTGTGCATGGTGAGAGATAGGGGTTTCATTTCATTTTGTTGCATAAGAATTTTCAGTTTTCTCAGCACCATTTGTTGAAGAGGCTATCTTTTCTCCAATGCATGTTCTTGGCACCTTTGTCTAATATAAAATAATTGTAGTTTTGTGGGTTAGTCTCTGTGTTCTCTATTCTGTACCATTGGTCTACCAGTCTGTTTTGGTGCCAATACTATGCTGGTTTTGTTATTTATTGCTCTGTAGTATAGTTTAAGGTCTGGTACACTGATGCCACCTGCTTCACTCTTCCAGCTAAGGATTGCTTTAGCTATTCTGGGTCTCTTATTTTTCCAGATGAATTTCATGAAAGCTTTTTCCATTTCTATGAGGAATGCCATTGAGATTTTGATCAGAATTGCATTAAATCTATATAATGCTTTTGGTAGTATGGTCATCTTGATAATATTAATTCTGCCCCTCCAAAAGCAAGGTAGATCTTTCCATCTTCTAAGGTCTTCTTTGATTTCTTTCTTGAGGGTTCTGTAGTTTTCATTATATAGATCTTTCACCTCTTTTGTTGATTCCTAAGTATTTTATTGTATTTTTTTGAGGCTATTGAGAATGGGGTAGTTTTCCTCATTTCGTTTTCTGAGGATTTATCACTGATATATAGAAATGCCTTTCATTTATGGGTGTTGATTTTATATCCTGCTACTTTGCTGAATTAGTTTACTTGTTCTAGAAGATTTCTGGTGGAGCTTTTTGGGTCTTCTAGGTATAGAATCATATCATCGGCAAATAGTGCCAATTTGAATTCTTCTTTTCCTATGTATATCCCTTTAATTTCTTTCGTCTGTCTAATTGCTCTGGCCAGTGTTTCAAGCACTATGTTAAATAGAAGTGGTGAAAGAGGACATCCCTGTCTTGTTCCAGTTTTTAGAGGGAATTCCTTCAATTTTTCTCCATTTAGAATGATGTTGGTCTGGGGCTTAGCATAGATAGCCTTTATGATGTTGAGATATGTTCCTGTTATCCCTAGTTTTTCTAGAGTTTTGAACATAAAGGGGTGCTATATTTTATCAAATGCTTTTTCTGCATCTGTTGAGATGATCATCTGATTCTTATCTTTAAGTCTATTGATGTGATGAATATATTTCTTGAATTTCCATATGTTGAACCAAACTTACATCCCTGGAATGAATCTCACTTGTTCATGGCGCACGATATTTTTGGTATGTTTTTGTATTCAATTTGCCAGAATCATATTGAGAATTTTTGCATCTAGGTTCATTAGAGATATTGGTCTAAAGTTTTCTTTTTTTGATGTGTCTTTGCCTGGTTTTGGAATCAGAATGATGTTGGCCATAGAAAGTTTGGAAGTGCTACCTCTTTTTCTATTTCCTGAAATAAACTGGAGAGTATTGGGATTAGTTCTTCTTTAAAGGTCTTGTCGAACTAGGCTGTGTATCCATCTGGTCCTGGGCTTTTCTTGGTTGGTAGAATTTTGATGGCGTTTGCTATTTCGTCACTTGAAATAGATCTGTTTAAATTGTGTATATCATCCTGATTCAATTTGGGCAAATTATATGACTCTAGAAATTTGTCGATGCCTTCCATATTTTCTATTTTATTGGAGTACAGGTTTTCTTTCTTTTTTAAATATTTATTTTTTAGTTTTCGGTGGACACAACATCTTTATTTTTTTTATTTTTATGTGATGCTGAAAATTGAACCCAGCGCCCCACGCATGCCAGATGAGCGCACTACCGCTTGAGCCACATCCCCAGCCCTGGAATACGGGTTTTTTCAAAATAATTTCTAATTATCTTCTGTATTTCTGTAGTGTCCGTTGTGATATGCCTTTTTCATCGCGTATGTTAGTGATTTGAGTTTTCTCTCTCCTTCTCTTTGTTAGCATGGCTAAGAGTCTGTCAATTTTATTTAGTTTTTCAAAGAACCAACTTTTATAATTATATTCTTAAAGTCAGAAGTTAACCATTGCTTACCCAGTGACCACTAAGCCTTCTTTTATAGGTTAACAACACTAAAATAAATTGCATATTCCACTGTAAATTAGATACAATTTTATTCATGCTTTCAATTCATAAATTTTTACTAAAGATATTTGAAATGTAATTAAGCACACAAACATTACTATATACCAAACAAACAAATATTTAAAAATAAAACTTCAACACTGGCAATGGCAATTTATGAAGCTGTCATCTCCTCTAGAATAGATCTTTGAAGACACAAACTGTGTAATGTACAGCGCCTAGCACAGTGCCTGACACAAAAGGTGCTCAAGTAGGTTGTTTAATTGATCAAATTAAAGAAAGACAATTTCACAATATAATAACAAAAAATTAAAAAGCCTTCTCACTTTAACTCAGTAATTTCACCTTTTTTTAAAGAAGGATCCTGGAATGCATACTTGAATAAACAAAGATAATATGAAGTTATATTTTTAAGGTGAAAAACTGAAAATAATCTAAACATCAAAAGTTAAGGAAATATAAGTAAGTTATGGTTCTATTTAACATGAGAGTGATTCATGGTCACAAAAAAATTCATGAAAAGATTTTAATGAAACAGGAATAAGATCATGATAAAATGTTAAGAAAAATCGCTTGCTCTCAAATGTTTATAATATTCTTTAAAAAGATTGGAATTGAATACTACAATTAAATGCTTATTTTTTTTTTTTGCTATACTTGCTAATACTGGTATGTTCATTTAAAAACAAATAGTCCTTTCTGTTGGTTTTTTAAAATAATTATTATTACTATAAATTTACATGGAGAGTTCTACACAGATAAAAATCTTATTTTTTTTTATAAAAAGTTAGACAATAAATGATCAGGAGATTTCTACTTATCTCTGGGTTGACTCCCAGATAAGAAGGACAAATCACAAACTTTATAATAATTACTTTTAAAATTTTTATTATTACTTTCTGGAACCATGGATTGAACCCAGGGGTGCTTAACCACTGAGCTACATCCCCAGCCCTTTTTATTTTTTATTTTGAGACAGGGTCTCACTAAGTTGTTGCTGCTGGCTTTGAACTCATGACTATCTTGCCTCATCCTCCCAAAACAGTGGGATTATGGGCATGTGCCACCACACCCAGAACTTAGAATAATTACTTTTTAGATAAGCAACAATGAAGTGAAAGTGAAACTGAAGGCAAATAAAATATATTTTTGGATTTTTTCCCCCTGTCTTCACATTTGACTTGCTGATTTTTTTCCATTATTGTATCATGGACATTTATTCACAACTTAAAAAACACTTTTTTTTTTTTTTTTTTTTTTTGGTACCAGGGACTGAACCAAGGGCACTTAACCACAGAGCCACATCCCCAGACTTTTTTTTTTTGTCATTATATGAATCTTTTTTATTAATTTATTTTTATTTTTTATTCCTATATGATAGTGGAATGCATTATAATTCTTATTACACATATAGAGCACCATTTTTCATATCTCTGGTTATATACAAAGTATATTCACACCAATTCGTGTCTTCATACATGTACTTTGGATAATAATGATTATCACGTTCCACCATCATTTCTAACCCCATGTCCCCTCCGTTCCCCTCTAACCCCTCTGCCCTAACTAGAGTTCGTCTGTTCCTCCCATATTTTTTACTTTGAGACAGGGTCTCACTAAGTTGCTTACAGCATTGCTAAATTGCTCAACCTGGCTTTGAACCCTTGATCCTCCTGCCTCAGGCTCCAGAGCCCCTAGGATTATGGAAATACACTACCCACAGCCAGATTAAAAACACTCCTATCATCAGAATCTTCTTCTCTAAATAGAAAAGCCTTAATATAAGATCTTTTGATCTATTAGATAATTTAGGAGGCCAAATCATATCAGCTTGGAACTTCCTGTCAACCTATTACTCTATGTCATTCTGAAAGGACTTAGTTTGAATGGATACAGATATTCACTTTTAGATTGCTTAACTGAGTATGCATATATACAATTATAGTAATTTTAAAATCAGCAATTATCTTTCCATTAAGACATTCAACTGTATAGAGTGCAGGGCCACACAGTACCATAACATACATGTAGATCAACATCATAATTGATGGAAAGCTTATATATTATCAATTTTCTAACAAAGCAGTTGTAAATCAAATAATGAAACCACTAAAGAGAGATGAAATTTGAGAGTAAACAAAAAGCTATCAATTTACTGTTTCTCACCAATCTGTTTCCTGTCCCAAAAAGGGATATAAAGATCACTTAAAACTACTAAGCTGGGCACAGGCCATGCCTGTAATCCCATTGGCTCAGGAGGCTGAAGCAGGAGGATCCCAAGTTCAAACCAGCCTCAGCAAAAGCGAGGCACTAAGTGACTCAGTGAGACTCTGTCTCTAAATTAAATAGAAAATAGAGCTGGGGATATGGCTCAGTGGTCAAGTGCTCCAGAGTTCAATCCCCAATACCAAAAAAAAAAAAAAAAAAAAAAAAAACAAACAAAATCAACAACAAACTGCTACAAACCACTACAAAATCAGCTTGTCAAACTTTTATCAAAAGTTTGTGTGAACATAGGCGGTATGAGCTAAGAGGGACTAGAACTGGTATCTACAGGGAGAGGACCGGAACTCAAATTCTGGTTCTAATACTCCACACTTATGTAGCCTTGGGCAAGTCACTAAACTTTTCTATGCCTAAACTGCTTAATCTGTAAAAGAAGGATAATAGAAATACCTATTCCTCATAAAGCTGTTATAGGAATAAATGGCATATAATCTCAACCATCTCCACAGCATTATTAAAGAAAAGCAAATCCAATAACAATCTTTATTCTCATTATTTAGAAGAGTACAAAAGGTGATTGTAGCAAGGGAAAAAAGTCTCTCCTCCATCAATAAACTAATTTCTTCATAGCCAATTGTTTTTTTGTTTTGTTTTTGGTACCGAGGATTGAACTTGGGGTCACTCGGCCACTGAGCCATATCCCCAGCCCTATTTTGCATTTTACTTAGAGACAGGGTCTCACTCAGTGGCTTAGCACCTCACTTTGGCTGAGGCTGGCTTTGAACACAGGATTCTCCTACCTTAGCCTCCCGAGCACTGGGATTACAGGCGATTACAGGAGTGCACCACCATGCCTGACTCTATTGTTTTTTTAATCTTCCCAAGGTTATTGAAAGATAAAACCAATACCTATTTCTTTTTAAATTTTTTAGTAGTAAATGGACACAACATATCTATCTATCTATCTATCTATGATGCTGAGGATCGAACCCAGTGCCTCACACATGCTGGACAAGTGCTCTGCCGCTGAGCTATAGCCCCAGCCCAAAAGCAATATCTCCTTAAGTATAAAATAATGAAAGATAAGTGAAGTAGGACTTCTGTCCAAATTTCTAGATTACTAATGTCTGCCAGACAATCATGGTGGGATAGTGTAACCAGGAAAAACATATAGTAAGTAGTTACTCTATGGCAGCATACCATAATCAATTTTCGGAAAAGATTATTATATTTTTGTGGCTCAACTTACTGATTTCTCATTTAGACTACAAGTCGCAGCAAGAAATAAGGCACCTGCCTCCCTTCCATGAAAACGTTATGACAATGTACCAATGATGTCATCAATGATGTCAACAAGTTATATTGTTACTATTACACTATATTATCAATGGCTCCTCTTCTTTTACTCATTCTTTAGTCCTGTAAGACCCAAGCATTAAATTACTTTACCACTATTCTTCTATAGTGTTCTCAAGGATCTAACTACTACCCCAGCACAGAAGACTACAGATATGTCCCCTGAGTTTTAGACTCCGACACAGATGATGCAATAAACTAACCTGAAACTCAATATGCTGAAAAATAAACCTATCATCTTTGGTGGCTTTACATTCCCTATAAAGACCAAGCTTTTCTTGTCTGCCTTCATTCTTGCCTGTTATTCAGATTAATTTTTCTCAATGCCTAATAAAATAAAATTAGCACCTGATATTTATTGAACGCCTATTAAATGCCAGGCACAGTTTTTACAATTAACTCACTAATCTTCACAGTAATTTCACGTGGAAGGCGAGTATTATCTCTATTTCACACTGAAGAAAATATCTTGTGTAAGCTAATAAATGGTAGAGTCAGTTTAAAACATAACATATCGTGATCTTGCCATGAAATTTCCTACTGAAAGCTACATACATTCATTATTATCATGGAGACAGAAAGTGAACATGACAAACAAGTCCACATTCACATGGAACTTGGAGTCTAGTAAGTGAGCAGAATAAACAAAGCAAAGAAAAAGCTTCTTATATAGACTATTAAAAAGGGCCAGGAAGAAAATAAACAAGATTTTATTATAGAAAATAAGACAGGTAGACCTACTAACAATGATGTTGAAAGGTGACTTCCTTGAGAAATGATTTATAAGGTAAGACCTAAAAGATCAGAAGGCACCAATTCTATAAAGAGGAAAAATATACCCAGAAGGCTATTGGGTTATAAAAAAGCATAAAGACAGTATAATTGGCTGAATTTGTGTTTCCCCAAAATTCATGTATTGATGCCCTAATCACCAATGTGACTGTATTTGGATTATATCATATGGATGGGACCCTAATCCAATAGGACTGGAGTTTTTACAAAGAGACACCAGAGCCCCTGTCCATATGTCTATCTGACTCTCTGCCCCCAACACACAAAGAGAAAAGGCCATATGAGGATGCAGTGAGAAGGAATCTGTTCACAAGCCAGGAAAACATGCCTCAGTAGAAGACAATCTTGCTAGCACCTGCTAGCCACCACAACTGTGAGGGAAAACAAATTTCTATTGTTTAGGCCACCGAATAAATTGGAAAACCCCAAGTTTTTTGTTTGTTTAAGTTGTAATAGACACAATACCTTTATTTATTTATTTTTATGTGGTGCTAAGGCTCAAACCCAGTGCCTCATTCATACTAGGCAAGCACTCTTCCCCTGAGCCACCATCACAGCCCAACCTAGGTGTTTTGTAGGAACTGATAAAAACCAGTATGATGAAATGTAAAGAGCAATGGAGATAATAATACATCAAAGACTCTCAAGCCCACAAATGATAGATAAACCTGAAATAAAATAATAAAAAAATAGTTCCTGGTAGGAAGGTTTGAGCTCATGGATAAATGGACTTGAAAATATTTGGTGTGAGGTTTTTTTTTCCCAGTGACTGAAAGTCATTAACACAGTTACAGAGGCCACTATAGTCCACCATGGAATGTACGAACAGTACCACACAACAAATAACTGTTAATAAAATGTTAACTGTGCCCTACTGAATGAAAAATAATGGCTAATACATATGCTATTTATTCAGAAAACTACAGAAAAGTAAGATTTGGCCCTTTTTAGTGGTCTTTTTTTTAACTTCATTTTTATTTTTTAGCTGTAGTTGGTGCAATACTTTTATTTATTTTTATGTGGGGCTGAGGATTGAACCCAGGATCTAACACATGCTAGCTGAGTGCTCTACCACTGAGCCACAGCCTCAGTCCTTTTTAGTGGTTCTTATACAACCAAAGATGGTTCTGACCTAATCCTGGTAATTAAATATGTATTAATGCCTATGTGCAAGAAATGATGTTGGATATGGAGCATATGCAATTGAATCAGACACTAATCCTAGGCCTAAGAGTCACAGTGAAGAGATATGATACCACATTTCTTTCTATTTTTTTTTTGGGGGGGGATGGGGGAGTACCAGGGATTGAACTCAGGGCACTTGACCACTAAGCCACATCCCAGCTCTATTTTGTATTTTATTGAGAAACAGGTTCTCACTAAGTTGCTCAGCACCTCACCATTGCTAAGGCTGGCTTTGAACTCGCAATGTACCTACCTCATCCCCCTGAGATGTTGGAATTATAGGGGTGTGCCACTGTGCCCAGCATGATACCATATTTCATCAAATTAAAGTACTAACCATTTTAAAGGCATCATTTTATATACCACTAAGATGGAATAACACCAAGTAGACTATGACATCAATTTTAAGATATAATTAAACCTTAAAATATGGAGGGGGAAAATATACATGTGTGTGTATTGATACTGGGGATTGAAGCCAGGAGTGCTCTGAAACTGACCTACATCCCTAGCGCTTTATATTTCTTATTTTAAAACAGGGTCTCACCAAGTTGCTGAGGCTGTCCTCAAAGTTGTGATCCTCCTGCCTCAGCCTCCCGTGTTGTTGGGATTACAGGCATATGCCACTATGAGTGGCTTAAAATATACATCTTAAATAAATGAAAAAGAATATGAAAATAAATAGCTAAAATGGAAAGAGTTGGAGAAGTCACACAGGAGCTCACAGAAAGGATAAAATATATCCAGGTCTAATAACCAGGGAGCACTTCATGAAGTAGGGCATATTTAAGTCCACTTTTGAAAAAGATGGAAAGATAGAGATTGAAGGAAGGAATATTTTCAGAATGAGGGAAATGCCAGCAGTAAGGATTAGAAGGAATAAAATGAGAGATTGCTACAGAGAAATATTTATAGAGATACACTGTTAAAAGCCAGAATGACCAGGATTAGGGGAACCTTGAATGTAGGTAGGCTAAAGAGGCTGAAATTGGCACATAGGTTGGAGGAATCACTGTCAAACTCTTTTTTTCAACCTAATACATTTTAGGGCAATAATATACATAAAACAATTGATTCAGGTTATATTTTAGGAAAGATAATTCAGTAGAATTGTACAAAAATAAATGAGAATTAGAATAAAGACCAAGAATCTGCATAAGAAACTGACCCTCCAAATAAGAAGTTAAACATATCTAGATTTGATTAGTTACACTGGGAAAAAGATATGGTGGAACTATTTTAACAAACAGAAAAAATAAAGGAATGAAAAAGTTTACGCTCAAACAAGAACAAGTGCATTCTTGTTATATTGGTGAGTCACTCAGGTGATGTCCAACAGGGATCCAAGATGGTAAAGAATGAAGAAGTTGAAGTCTAGAAAGAGACCATCATCCAAAAAGAGGTAAATTCATAATTTAGATGAAACTCCAAAAAGGAGGCAAAAGGAGGTACTACAAGTAAATATTTTTGAGGTGAGCATGCATTTAAAGCACTTAATTGCCTTATTACAAGTAGTTGTTTTCATATTTTACAATAATCTTACATTGACTCTTTATTGCTAATTTGAACACTATAAATCTGCAACGCAAACATGCACAGAATTATAAAAAGCAATACAAAAAACAAGGCATTTCATTAATTTTCAACCTCCCACTTATGTGTGCGCATTTATAAGCTTAGTAAAAATAATAATCCACATGTATGAAAGCAGCTGAAAATAATAAAGGTATTGATGTAATTATAGAGAATTAATATTTCATTTCCTAAGCAATTTTAGCATGAACATTCAGTTATTCAGGTTGATCTAAGAATAATTGTAGTTATATTATCAAACTATCTAAAAAATTTTGTTTTGAAAACAGCATATTTGAAAATCAGCATTTTTAAATTAGGCAATTTTTCAAGTATTTTTAAAGCATAAAGGCAATGCCATCCTGTACACACAAAAGTAAGGTCTCAAGTCACACACAGAATAAGAAGAAAAATCTGTAAGTCTATGGTGTTAAAACTTAATTGCACTGCAAACACACCAAGGGGCTTCAGTTAAATTCTATTCATTTTGACTAAAATATTTTTTGACAAACTGTCCTCAAGAGTGATAGAGTGAGGGTTGAAGGAAAGGAAAGAAAAAAGGTAGAAAAGAAGAAATGGAAGGAAGAAAAGGGAAGGAGAAGCAACTCAGTAGAGCTAGCTAACAGTGTATAGGTGGTGAATACCATCCTGGTGCCCCAAAACAGATTCACTAAGCAAAGACAAGGAAGGAAATGGGTTTGTAATGGAAGCTACCATTACAGAGACTGTTGAATATCATATGGCCTATCTAACTGTGCATATATTTTTTTCAAAATATATGAATGCTAAATGAATCTGATAAGGAAGAAGCAGACTACCCGTTAGCCAAAGTAAACAGCACACAATTTGTATTCTGTATAAATGCTTGTATGAACTGAGAAGACAGATATTGAAGTATCATGTTAACAGCTTGTCAAAACATTTCTTGTGTTACTACTATATGACTGATTTTGCATTAGCAGATTCTCTCAAAGGAAAAAAAATCAAGTAACATTTTAAAATTACATACTGCACAATAACACTACAATTAAATTTAAACAGAGCAAAAAAAAATTTTTAAAAATGTGAAATACCTCAGTCTGACCTTCATGGGCACTGGTCTCATGAGTAACTCGAATAGCCTGTAATAAAAATACAAGGTATTTATAGAAACAAATGACTGTATCCACTTTTTAAAATGAAAACAATAACAAAGCTAAAGGTTAACACTGAAAGTCTTTTAAAGAAACAAAAAATTGGAGGAAATTTAAGAATAGCTTATTACTAGATATTTCAGAATGATAACTGAGCAAAGAAATGAACTGCTGAACTTTTTACCCACAGATCTCTGAAGACTTAGAAAACAGAATGTATGATTATGTATAATTTCCTTGGTGTAAGCAGGGTTTATTGAACTTATTTGTTGGAACACCTAACACTTTATTCACTTGAGAGAGAATAAAGTGAGCATCTCAGAGAGAAACTGAAGAAGCTTATCTATTTCTCCAAGTTCCATGCAGCTCTGGCTGTATATGCTTAAACATGCATTTTTCAGTTGACAATTTAGAAATGTGGAGTAAAAAGCATGCATTTATCAGAAGCTAGAGAATTTGGTTCCCTGACCTTTAAAAAACAAAAAATGCTCTTGTAATACCTATGATCAGCAAAGATGCAGAGAAAATGGGTACAATAGTAAACTGTAAGTGAAAGTACAATCTTTATGAATGGCAATTTGGCAACAAGTATCAAAGCCTTAAAAATATGCAAACTGTATGCTCCAGCAATTTTTCTTGCAGGAATTTATATATTTACATTATACATTATAATATATAATTAAGGATGTTTGCAAAGATTTAGTTATAATGATGTACCTTACAATATTTTTTTAGATAGTGAAAAAGAGGGGGAAAACTATTAAATTTCTAAGAATATTTAACTGGTTTTAAAAAAAAGCTATATAATGGAAAGATATGCACAATTAAATGATAGTGCCAAATACATATTTACTGGTATGTAATATATTTTTAATAAGTTAAAAAAGCAAGTTATAAAACAATATCACAGTGTGATCAAATTTTTTTTTACATATTTATTTTTTAGTTGTAGTTGGACACAATACCTCTATTTCATTCATTTATTTTTATGTGGTGCTGAGGATCAAACCCAGGGCCTCACGCGTGCTAGGTGAGCACTCTACCACGGAGCCACAACCAGCCCTCAAATTTTTTTAAAAAATATTGTATATATACATATATGCTCCCTATAAAAATTACTAATGGTACCTATCTTTGGAGGGATTACTGATAACTTTCATGTTGTTCATTTATTTTTATTTTTTATTTTTGGTCCTGGGGACTGACTCCCAGAACCAACTTGTTCATTTGCTACAGCCTTCATTGATAAAATAAAAGAATGACAAGAACTGATATTTCTTCTAACACTATTATAATGCTATCTATGAAACAAAATATGGAACCTGTTTTTTCTTTTCATGTTTAGCCTTCTTCCAAATTCTCAGTGAAAGACACATAGGATATTGCCAAGCATGTATTTATGATAATCATGGAAAGGTAAGGAATATTCAATCTTAAAATGCTTTATTAATTTGCAAACTCTATTTGTTTATTGAATTTTAGACACATAAGTGGCAATTTATCAATATTTATGGAAATTTCAGTTACCTGAAATATACCAAAACTTTTTTAACTGATATGATAAATTCATACTTTGTCAACACTGTGGTTTCAAGACAAATCCCCCAACAGAATCTATAATCCCACAAAACTTTGCCCATATATAAGATCAAGACAGAAAGAAGGTACCGACGTCATAGTTCTCAAGGTATCTGGCTCGTTCTTCAGGGCTCATTGACACTGACTCCTCCAAGAATTTTTTCAAGGTTGATCCAGATTCTGAGAATATCAAAAAAGATAAAATTGAAAATGTTTGATATCACAGACACTGGTAAATAAAGATAATAGAAATTTGCTATCATTCAGGGAAAATCCTTTCATTGGTAAGTTAGGAATATAAGAATCTTGGGATAAATGATAGGGCCTAAGTCATATGTTCATTTGCTAAAAGCCTCGATTAATAAAATAAAAGAATAGCAAGGACTAATATTTCTTCTAACACTATAATAAATTCCCATTACAAAAGAGAGAAGGGAAATGTTTTATTCTATAGTTTGAAAAAACAGAATTAGAGCACCCTCTACTGCTCAATGAAATTAACCTATCTTAAGGGAGAAAAACAGCAGTAATGAAAAGTATTTACCAAAGTGCATCTTGTCTTTATTGTTCGCAATAGCATGGATCAGTCCAATTGTTCCACAGGCATTGCTGATTGTTTGCTTCATGAAATATACTGATGATGTAACATCCTGTCCCTGAGATTTTATTTTTTCCTCCTCTTCTGTTCTGAAAACTTCATACTATTTTAAAAAAGGTCAATAGTGTACATGTAAGAAAGAACACATTAAAAAGGACTCTATAAAGGAAAAATAGAAATGATGAAACTTATTTTAAAGGAAGAAAAGGGCCAGCACAGTGGTACACACCTGTAATCTTAGCTACTTAGGAGGCTGAGGCAGGATTGCAAATTCAAAGCTAGTCTCAGCAATTTAACAAGGCCCTAAGCAACTTATGGAGATCCTGTCTCCAAATAACAAATAAAAAAGGGGCTGGGGGGGAAAAAACGGGCTGGGATGTGACCCCATGGTAAAGCATTTCTGGGTTCAATCTCTGGAACAAAAAAAAAATACAGTAAAATAAAATAAAAGGTTTAAAGTAAAAGAATTAATTTATCATCTACCAGACTAACAAAAGATTGAATAACAATATGCAGATAATATCCAGTAATGATAGGACATGGGGGAAAAGGCATTCTCATATGCCATTATTAGAAGACATTTGTACAGCCATGCTTGAGGATTAAGTATACACATTCTCCAACAAGCAATTTCCTTTATAGAAGTTTGGTTTAAGACATAATCTTTCAAATGTACAATTAAGGGTGGCAATGTAGCTCAATACTTGATGCTTGCCTAGCATGTGCAAGGACCTAGGTTGGATCCCCAGTTCTACATAAGAAACATATATATGTTGTATCACTTTAAGATGTTTTTGTACAATTATATGTATGTACATATATAATTGTGTGTGTGTTACGCAGTTTTAAGAACATAAAGTAGAAAAATTCTAATTCTAGCTTTGGTTAATATATTATAGTATATAATAATAGAATACTATAAAGCATTTTAAGATGAATAAATTATAGATCTACATATTCTGATCAAAAATCTATATATAATTATAATGTTATCAGTCAATATATTAATGTGATTTCCATTTATATTTTTAAAATATTTACTTTATATGTGCATTAAAAAGTCTGAAAGGGGCCAGGAGTGGTAGCACCCGCCTATAATCCCAGTAGCTCAGGAGAATGAGGCAAGAGGATCATGAATTCAATGCCTGCCGCAACAACTTAGCAAAGTGAGACCCTGTCTCTAAATAAAAATACAAAATAGTACAGGGGATATGCTCAGTGGTCGAGTGTTCCTGAGTTCAATCCCTGGTAACAACTACAAAAAAAAAAGTCTGAAAGGTATAAAAAACTTAAGAGGTTATCTTTAGGCCAAAAAAATTACTTAAAGACTTTTCACTTTCTAATTTTTACATTTTTTTATTGTTCACCACCAGCAAAACCATATTCCCTTTTTGATAACCATACTATATGAACAATCATACACTATCCATAATTAACATTCTCAGAGATCTACAATAACTGGTTATAAAAGCAATCTCACATAATGATAAATATCAAAACTGTGGGCTCTACAGCTTATGGTACCTGGGCCCAAAACCTGGCTCAGCCATTCTTAGCTATGCAATTTCAGCAAATTACTTAATGTCTCTGAACCTCAATTTCCTGATTGCAAAAAAGGATTTAAAAATAATAAAAGAGAATGAAAAAATGGGAGAGGAGAAGAAAAAGGCAGAGAATATAAAGATGATTTTATTGTTGTATTTATTGTGTCTCTATAATTTTCAGATTTCAATAAGGTAGGAGTCAGCAAATTATAAAACAAATGCTAAATCTGCCCACTGCCTGTTCTGTAGCTATTTTCAAGGCAAAGTTTAATAGCTGGAACAGAGATTCTAAAGCTTCCAAAGCCAAAATAATTATTATTTGGTCCTTTATAGAAAAATTTTGATGATCCCTGTAATAAAGGACACAAATGGTATCTATAGAAAACCAAGAATTTAGGGCTGGGGATGTGGCTCAAGCGGTAGCGTGCTCGCCTGGCATGCGTATGGCCCGGGTTCGATCCTCAGCACCACATACCAACAAAGATGTTGTGTCCGCCGAGAACTAAGAAATAAATATTAAAAATTCAAAAAAAAAAAAAAAAAGAATTTAAAAACTGGTTCTGGGCTGGGGTTGGGGCTCAGCAGTGGAGTACTCGCTTACCACATGCAAGGCCCTGGTTTCGATCCTCAGCATCACATAAAAATAAATAAATAAAGGTATTGTGTCCAACTATAACTAAAAAATATTAAAAACTGGTTCTGTGAGGCTGGGATTGTGGCTCAGCGGTAGAGCGCTCACCTAGCATGGGCGGGACCCAGGTTCAATCCTCAGCACCAAATAAAAATAAAGGCATTGTGTTGTGTCCATCTACACCTAAATAAATAAATTAAAAATAAATAAATAAATAAATAAAAACTGGTTCTAAAGACAAATGTATGTATGCTTTAAAAATATGAATTTCATGGGCTGGGGATATGGCTTAGTTAGTAAAGTGCTTGCCTTGCATACACAAGGCCCTGGGTTTAATCCCTAGCAACACACACACACACACACACACTATATATATATTATATATATACACACACATATATATATAATTTCATGAATGTGCTTTTATTTTTTTAAAATATTTTTTTAATTGTTGATAGACCTTTATTTTATTTATTTATATGCAGTGCTGAGAATCAAACCCAGTGCCTCACACATGCTAGGCAAGTGCGCTACCACCGAGCCACTACCCCAGCCCCGATGAATGTGTTTTTAAATAAAAGATTTAAGCTACATTTTCAGAATAAGTAAACCTTAATTCACTGAAAGGAAATGAATTGACAAGAACTGTGGAAAGGTTCCATATATTAAGGTCTTAATACCAAAATGTTTATACGGTCCTACAGTTTAGTTTGTTGATTAATAATGTTCTTTACTGACAAAACAAAATAAGATCTGATAATTTCTAAATATTTAATGTTTAGGGAAAAAATCCTAAAATAATAAAAAAGTACAAAAAAAAAAAAAAAAGAAAGAAAGAAGTTATCATAGACCAAAGGAAAAAGAACACATAGGGGAAAGAGGCAAGAGACATAAATACCACGGAGAAATGAATTTATGACTTCTTTATGATTCACTGCCTGGCAAGCATTATTATAAAGAACATATTCAAGGGCTGAGTTGTAGCTCAGTGGTAGCACACTCGTCTTGCATGTGTGAGGCACTGGGTTCGATCCTCAGCACCACTTAAAAATAAATAAATAAAATAAAGATATATATATATATACATACACACATATTTAAACACCATAACTGACTTTATTTAAAGGGCAAGAAATATCCATGACAATTCCCCTGCTATGAGTATGTTTTAGTTATTCCCTACAAAATTTTAAGAAGCATCAAAGCTAGGCACAGTGGCTCAGGCCTGTAATTCTAGCAACTCCAGAGGCTGAGGCAGGAGGATTACAAGTTTGAGGCCAGCATTTGGCAAAACACTGTCTCAAAATAAAAAACAAAAAAGGACTGGGGATGTAGTTCAGTGGTAAAGCACTCTTGGTTCTAATTCCCAATAACAAAGCAAAAAAAAAAAAGAGTGGCAAAAGTGGCAAATGCCCAATGTTCTCTCTGATAAGCTGATGCTGATCCATAATGGGGGAGGGCAAAAGGGAGAAAGTATGGGGGCAGGAAAGAAAAGGAAATGCAAAGGACATTATTACCCTAGATATATGTACGACTGCATGTAAGGTGGGGTGCTACAATTGTATACAATGTGCTGCAATTGTGTACAATGAATCAAAATGCTTTCTGCTGTCATATATGCCTAGTTAAAATAAATAAATTGATTTTTTAAAAAGTGGCAAATACAACATATATTCTCTATATCAGTATATGTCACCAAAGTACACTCACATATAAATCACTTCCTTACATATTTTAGAATAAGGCACTAATTTTTGCAGTTTTGATAACCCACTAAAATGGGTTGATAATAATACAGTTTTTTAATACTTATGACTCAACCAAATGAAGGAAATCAAATCTTGCTTTTAAGAAAAATATAATTAGTTTATTTATTTATTTTTATGTGTTGTTAAGAATCAAACCCAGTGCCTCACACATGCTAGGCAAGCGCCTGTCACTGATCTACAGCCCCAGCTCTAATTTTTGTTTACTTTTTACCAAAATAGTAGCTAATAAAAATCACCGGTCTGGGGGCTGGGGTTGTGGCTCAGTAGTACAGCGCTTACCTATCATGTATGATACACTGGGTTCAATTCTCAGCACCATATATAAATAAGTATATAAATGTCCATTGACAAATAAAAAAAAAATCACTGGTCTGAGAAATTTCTAATTAGACAAAACTCATTTTGAGCTCATATCACACCAACTAAGGAAGCCTAAGATTCAAGCATCTGACATTTTTTGTAATTTTTTACTGCTCTTTAAAATTGGGCCCCTGGGATACTTATCTGTTGATTTATTTTAGTCATCAGAAAAGGAAGAAATCACATTGGACTAAAACTAAAAAGTCAAGAGTTTGGTCTAACACTAGATAATTACTAAGAAACTCTTTACTCTAAATTCCTACAGATATTACAAATAATAATATGAACAAATAGCCTTTCTTTTATTAAATAATTTGTTTTGTAAAATGTTTATGCAGAAAAAAATTTATTCAATGTTTATCTTAAACTGAGGCTAATTAGTTTATGGCACAAAGAAAATGATTCAGGAATTTCTAGGATTAAGCAAAGTTTAATTCTTAATTTCTGTGAGATTTGGATCTATTTGTTTCTGAGAAAAAGATTCATTAAGCATGCACATGCCAAATCATTAACATTTCATTTCTTCCACATTTTCCCAAATATTTATGTCTTCATATTTTTATAACTACAAAGTTCATCTGATTGTTTCTAAGTTTAAAAATAAATATCAGAAGAATACAAACGCAAAAATTGTTTTAAACTGCACTCTAAAGTTTTAACTCCACTATAGACACACCTACACAGACACATGACATCATTCTAGGAAGACTGCAATATGGAGATTTGAATTTCAATACAAAGATCTAAGAATATCTGTTGATAATTCCCAACACATCCTAAGTCTGCTGATTAAGCTATTTAACCTTAGCAATGCCCTCCCAAATAAAGTTTATTTTGAAAATAAAGAAGAATATGTCATCAATTTCCCCTATCACCTTAAAAAAAAAAAAACAAAAAAACAAAAAAACAAAGGAAGCCAGGCATATCCTGTAATCCCAGCGGCTCAGGAGGCTGAGGCAGGAGGATTGTGAGTTCAAAGCCAGCCTTAGCAAAAAGCGGGGCACTAAGCAACTCAGTAAGATCCTGTCTCTAAATAAAATACAAAATAGGGCTGTGGAGGTGACTCAGTGGTCAGTTGCCCCTGAGTTCAATCCCTGGTTCCTCGCACCCCACCAAAAAAAGCAAAGAAAAAAGAAATAAAGGAGGTTTCTTCTTTAAAATATACTGAAAAAATCATGTATTTTATATATCAAAAACTTGAAGACAACTAAAAAAAAGTGTACAATGAATCAAAATGCATTCTGCTGTCATACTGTTTTACACAGATTTAAGATTTTTCTAACACTTAAAATTTCTAAAGTACATACATCAAAATGTGATTAGATAATACATCAAAACACAATTGAGCTGGGCACAGTGGCATACACCTGTAATCCCAGCTACTTGAGAGGTTGAGACGGATCATAAATTTGAGGCCAACCTGGGCACTTAACAAGACCCAGTCTCAAAAATAAAAAATAAAAAAGGGCTGGGGATTTAGCTCAGTAGTACAGTGTTTTCCTAACATTTATAAGGCCCTGGAATTGATTTCCAGCACTGGAAAAAAAAAAAAAAAAAAAAAAAGATTCCTTCACTGCCTACATTGACTGTATGCAAGAAGGACAACACTTAAAGACTTTCATCAATTAATAAAAACCCTTTATATCTTTATATTTATCAGAAACTTAGTATGTTACTTAACAATTACCTTTTCTGTAATAGGGAAGAGAAGTAACACTGCACAGACTGGTCTTGGTACCATGCTAAGGAGTTCAGGATCCATTCCGTAAACATCGACAAACTGCCAGTCAGGATGTAGACCTAATTGTTTGAGAAACTAATAAAAGAAAGGGGTAAAAAAACAAACAAGCATTAAAATGTTAACTGGTAAAAGAAAAACCAGCATAGCATTAACGGGGAAGTGCAATGATCAACATGTACATACTACATATCAAATATATAAAAGGGAACGTAATACAAATATTAATGATGCCCAATAAGGATGTGGTAAAGCAGCATATATCAAAATACCAAGTATACATCATAAATACATGTAGTCTCTACTTATCAATTATACCACATCAAATGTGAGGGGGGGAAAAAGCAGTAAATCATTCTTTCCATGAGTAGAGTGGGATGAGACAGCAATTTATTTATCACATAACAAACATTTAAAATTCATAGAATATGAAACAAACTTCTTTTCAAAATCTATTACTTTGAAATTGAATATAATAAGCCAAATCTTAACCAAATACGTACAAGTTGGCTTGACTGATATGTTAAACTCATTTTCAATCCCTGATTATTTTCCCCCCAATATCGGGAATTGAACTCAAGGGCACTCTACCACTGAATACATCTCAAGCCCTTGTTATTTTCTATTTTGAGACAGGGTCTCGCTAATTTGCTGAGGCTGACCTTAAATTTGTGATCCTCCTACTTCAGCCTCCCAAATCACTGGGATTACAAGCTAGTACCACCACACCAAGCTCTAGATAACTTAACAAGCAATGTAGTCAATTAAAGAAGCTCTCTGGGCATGAAAGAACTTACAGAATGAGAGAAAATCTTTGCCAGCTGCTCCTCTGACAAGAGATTGATATCCAGAATATATGAGTAACTCAAAAACTTTACCACCAAAAAAACAAACAACCCAACCAATAAAAAAGCAAGAGAATTTGGAGCTAGGATTGTGGCTCAGCTAGTAGAGTGCTCACCTAGCATGTGCAAGGCCCCGAATTCAATCCTCAGCACCACATAAAAACAAAATAAAGGAGGCTAGGGCTGGGGAATTGGCTCAAGCGGTAGTGTGCACTCGCCTGGCATGCGTGCGGCCTGGGTTTGATCCTCAGCACCACATACAAACAAAGATGTTGTGTCTGCCGATAACTAAAAAATAAATATTAAAATTCTCTCTCTCTCTGTCTGTCTCTCTCTTTAAAAAAAAAAATTAAAAAATAAAGGAGGCTAGGATTGTGGCTCAGCAGATCACTCGTCTAGCATGTGCGAGGCCCTGGGTTCGATCCTCAGCACCATATAA
The DNA here is from genome assembly GCF_964194105.1 of Spermophilus citellus. Classification (NCBI taxonomy): domain Eukaryota; kingdom Metazoa; phylum Chordata; class Mammalia; order Rodentia; family Sciuridae; genus Spermophilus; species Spermophilus citellus. Next base: position 69,116,828 of record NC_138182.1, on the reverse strand, counting down.
AAATAAAATAAATACAATAAAGATATTGTGTTCAATTACAACTAAAAAATGAATATTTAAAAAATAAATAAATAAAAATAAAGATGTGTCCAACTGCAACTAAAAACAATATTTAAAAAAAAAAAAAACAAGAGAATTTAACAGATATTTTCCCAAAGAAGAAACACAGCCAACAAATATATGAAAAAAATGTTCAACATCTCTAGCAATTAGAGAAATGCAAATCAAAACTACACTAAGATTTCATCTCCAGTCAGAATATCAATTATCAAGAACACAAATAATAATAAATGCTGATGAGAATGTAGGGGGAAAGGTGCACTCATACATCACTGGTGGGACTACAAATGAGTATAACCACTCTAGAAAAGAGTATGGAGATTCCTCAAAAACTAGGTATGGAAACATCATATGACCCAAATGTCCAACTCAAAAGAACCAAAATCAGTATACTATAGTGATACAACCACTTCAATGTTTATAGCAGCATAATTCACAACAGTCAGATTATGTGATCACTCCAGATGCACGTCAATAGATTAATGGATCAAGAAAATGTGATATAAAAACACAATGGAGTTCTACTCAGTCTCAAAAGAATAATGAAATTATGGCATCTGTCAGTAAATAAGAGATGGAGAACATCATGCTAAGTGAAATAAGCCAGACTCAGAAAATCAAGGGTCAAATGTTCCCTCTCATATGTGACAGCTAGAACAAAATAAGGGAAAGAAGATGGCAGGAGGAAAGGGGTAGGGGATTGGATATCATCAATATACATGAATAACTAAAAAAATTTACCACCAAAAAAACAAATAATCCAACCAATAAAAAAGCAAGAGAATTTGGGGCTAGGATTGTGGCTCAGCAGTAGAGCACTCAATGGAGAAGGAGATCAAGAAAGTAGGAGGAGGAATGGGAAAGGGGAAGAAATATGGAATGAATAACAAAATCCCATTATATGCTTCTGTAAATATACCATAGGAAATTTCACCTTCATGTATATGTATAAAATACCAATTAAAAATAAATAAAGGAGCAAATGGAAGATCAGTAGAGTAGAGAAAGGAGACTAGGCAGAGGGAGCCAGGAAAGAAAGGGGTGGGAAGCAGGGACTGAAATCAAATTCCATGTATATAAGATTTTGTCAAAATGAACCCAACTACTATGTATAACTGTAATGCTCTAATAAAAAAATTTAAGACCCTCTCTTGGCAGAATATGCTCAACATCTATTACATTCATAATTGCATCAAGTCACATACAATAGTCTGGGCCCTGGAAATCAATGGATAACCTATATTATATTCATTCTTCACCTGATTCCTATTCATGTCTTCAGATTTAATAAAGTTCACTAACACACTCCAAACTATTTTCCTTTCCCTTCTCCAAATTTCCTACTTAAAGTCCTTTTCAATAGTCAATTTTATCCAGTAACCAAAAAGAATAAAAGCTGATTTCAAACTCAAGGGAAAGAACTCTTTTTAATCCCATTGCTTAGTAATGTACCTGGACAAACCAGAGATACTGAAACTATATTTCTTGAACTAAACTAAAAAGTATATATGTCTATTTTAATATAGATAACCTAGCTAGTCATCTCTGAACATGTGTCAGTTAGGCTTATGTTAATAACTAATTTTTAATATATTTGTTTATTTTATGTTAATTAAAGAGGTAAACAAGACACACTTGGCTCTTAATCTAAAACTTAGCATTCATTTAATCAACTCTGAATACTACCTACAAAGGAGCAGTGGCTCTAAAAGGTACCATTAAAGAAAAATATCACAAACCCTGATTAGAGAATTTAAATTTATTTGCTAATTTTTTTGTATGCACAAAGTCATACTATTATAAAGTTATAAAGCAATATTGTTCACATGACAGCATAATTTAACATCTGTGGTGCAAATTAAAAACAACAAACATTTTAGTGAAAAAGTAGCCTGGAAAAAATTGGTTCAATTATTGAACAATAAAGGGTCTTCACTATAAATCTACTCAATATCAGCCAAAGATAACAAGTATGCAAGATTCAGGATCTAAAGAAAGCAACTGTAGTGAGACTGATTAGTATCAAACTGAGGACACAATGAATAATTACTTAGCATATTTATCATAAATTTTAACCTTTTTTAAAACTTTTTATTTCTATCACCAATCAAAGAAATTCAATTCAATAAATATCTATTAAGTACATTAGTTACATCCTCAGGCTCCAGAATGCCTTAAGTTAGACATATTGGAAGTCATCATGAGAATAAAAAATAAAAGCACTATCAAGACTAACTGTCCCTGGAATTGGAAAGAAAAGGTAGAGAAGAGTATTCAACTTTTACCTCTCATTTAAAAAAAAAATCATGAAAATGTTATACTTTTATCAGCCTGCCTTTATTTGTTTATTTTTATGTGGTTCGAAAGATCAAACCCAGTGCCTCACACATGCTAGCCAAGTGCTCTGCCACTGAGCTACAGCCCCAGCCTTGAAAACCTGTGTTATTTAAAAGGAAACATGTGTTTAAAATTATCATGTGAAAATTTAAGAAAGTTAAGGAAATTTTCTAAAATGGTGTGAACCCAACTTTTTATTTTCTAATATTTTAAAAATGTGCTATTTTTATTTCATAATAATTATATGTAATTTGTAAATTATATATCTATATATGACACTAGTCTTCTGGATTTTCTGTCTGAAATACTGGGTAATAAAATAACAAGAAAATTTGACTGATTAGCTTACTGAATTTTCATGTTTCCACAATTATAGCCAATTGAGAAACATAATTAATAAAATACAACATGTGTCACTGAGGAATTTTTTTAGTCCACTTTTCTTCCCCTTGTGGTATAGAGATTAAATGCAGGGTCTTGTGCATTGTAAGCAAGTGCTCTACCACTGAGCTACATTCCCCAGCCGTATTTTTTTTAACAACTATTTTAATTTACAAAGTAATACCAGTTTGCAAAAAAATAAATAGAAGGACATCTATATATTTTGTGGAGAAGGGTACCAGGGATTGAACTCAGGGACACTTGACCACTGAGCCACATCCCCAGCCCTATTTTGTATTTTATTTATAGACAGGGTCTCACTAGGTTGCTCAGTACCTTCTTGCTTTTGCTGAGGCTGGCTTTGAATTTGTGATCCTCCTGCCTCAGCCTCCAGAACCGCTGGGATTACAGATGTGTGCCACCACGCACAGCAGTACCCTATTTTCTAACTTTAGTCACAATGAACTCTTAAGAGTTCTATAAGAATTATCAATTTCCTCCAGGTTTTTACATGCAACCTATCAAAAAATTGTTAGTTCCCCCCCCTCATTTTTGGGGTGAAATTTAAATAACAAAAACTGATTTTTAAAATTTTAAAAAGTAGAAGAATAAAATTCACTTTCCTTTCCAATTTATCCAAAAGCCACTTTATTTGTGTGCTTTTTTGGGGAGGGAGGGTTTTTTTTTTTTTTTTTTGTGCTAGAGATTGAACCCAGGGCCTCCCACATACTAAGCACATTTCTACCACAGAACTCACCCTCTGCTCTTCTTTGGTCTTTATTAGTCTACTCATAGATTCTTCCTTGCTACTAATTCATTAATGATTTAAATTATGACAAAAATTATACTTATATAATAACTGTTTCATATTTCTACCAGTAAGAATATACTAGTAGTAACTGCTGAGTGTAGAACAAGAAGAATAACTAATAGTTAAATAAGGAATTGCAGCTTGGAAACTAGCACCCCCCACACACACACACGTTTTGTTATTGGCATGTAATCATTGTACATATAACAGGGTTTTCTGCATATTTGTACATGCATATAATATAACAATATAATTTGGCTGATATCACTTGCCAGCACTTTCCCCCCCAAAAATAATTTTAATGGACTGAGTAAAACACACACACACACACACACACACACACACACACACACACACGGAAATTATTTAAGCCCAGAATGAGGAAATACTATAAATATTTTATGAGGGAATTAAGAAAAAAGGTTTACTTTACTGCTACAATGGACTAACTACAAATTGTCAACAAGAATGATGCATTGCTAGTCTGCTTTAAAAGAAGCTTCATTCAAGGAAATGTAATAGCCTACTATACTGAACAAAGATGATGCAGCATGAACTATGATATCAGTTCTGGGAGGCATACTTTATAAAGGTCAGTGACCAAGAGAAGGCAGCCCTAAGAAAGGTGACCAGGAAAAAGGTTTTGGAAGACATCAGAGTTGAAAATTATAGGCATGTTCAGGCATCACTTAAATTATTGTGATCCATAACCCCAGATATTTTTAGCAATATCAAAGAAGAGCAATTAGATTAACTCTGTATGGTTTCAACAGGAGAACTGATTATCAACTAGAGGAAGTTATGGTAAAGCAGATTTTGTTTAGGTATAAGAAAAAAATATATAATTCTTCTAATTATATATTATTTTCATTACTATAATGAAAAAATTAAACGACCTTAGGAGACAGAATGCTGCTCATTAAAATATTCAACCAAAAATTCATACATTAAAAATAATTCTGGGAGGCCGGGGCTGTAGCTCAGTGGTAGAGTGCTTACCTAGCATGCATGAGGCACTGGATTTGGTCCTCAGCACCATATAAAAATAAACAAATAAAATAAAGGCATTCTGTCCATCTACAATTACAAAAAAAAAAATTAAAGATAATTCTGGGAAAGATTTTCTAGAGCAGGAAAACAGCTTTATGAGATCTACCTGTTGAGAACCCCCTATGAACCAGGCACTATTCTTGGTACTTCAGAAATGTCCCTGCTCTCAAAGACCCTGTATTCTGGTGGTAAACAAGATAAACAAGTAAACATATAAACAAACAAGATAATTTCACAAAGTAGAAAGCATTTTGAAGAAAATAAAAAAGACTGGATGATAGTACAAATTTGAGGAGGATACTTTAAATGTTTTATCAGGAAAAGATCACTGAGGAGATAAAGTTGAGCCACAGATGTCAGAAAAGAACCAAGCATGAATCAATCTAGACTACAATGATTCAAGAAAAGAATGAGGATGTGCAGACTCTGAAACAGGAACAAGCTCCTCAGTCAAGCATTGGCAGAGATGGAGAGTACCACTTCATCCCATCACACGATAAGCTTGCATTGTATTCTAAGGATAAGCAGTGGGGAAGACCATTAAAGTATTTTAAGCAGGGAATCACAAGATGTAATTTGCATTTTTAAATAGCCATTTTGGGTGTTTTAAATCCATGTGTGTGTTTTAAATGTGTACAGAGAACAGGGAGGCAAAAGGAAAGGCAGAACTAGTAAAAAGGCTACCATAATTGTCTAAGCTAAGGATAATGGTGGCTTGCATTATGGTAGCTGAAATGAAGAGAATGGACAGATTTGGGATAGATTTTGAAAGAAGAGTCTATAAGACCTACAGATCAATTGGATCTGAAGAATTAGAGGAAACAATTAAAAACAGCTAACATTCATGGAGTGCATGTTTTGTACCCAGACAATGTTTTGCACATTTTATATTTAGTAGTATGTTTAATCCTTATAACAATCTTACAAGATTAGGAGATATTGTTAGAAATTTAAAAATTGAGGTACAAAGAGGTTAAATAACTATCTATCGTCTCAGAATTAGTATATGGCAGAGAGTTTTAATCCAAGAAATCAAATCAATATACTATGATCTCTTCAAAATAGCACAGTCACAGAAGAATCAGTGACATCAACTGGAACACTGAAGAGATGATAGTACACTTAAAAGATTGAGGAAGAAATGGATTTAGAGGGAGGTAGGAAGATTAAAATCCTGATTTTTTTCCATATTAAATTTGAGATGTCTATAAAGCATCCTGATGGAGATATCAAAGAGGTAGTTAAATACACAGTTTCCAATTCAATGGGGAGGTCAGGGTTTAGAGGAACATGGAGTCAATATGTGATAACTGATGGTATTAAAGCTATATAACACAAAACATCACTAAGGAAAAAGTGCACATATAAAAGATTAGTAGTCAAGGTTGAAGCCCTGAGGAGCTCCTCAAAAGGTAGAAGGGAAATGATCTAGTAAAGAAGATAGGAAGCAGGGCTGGGATCGTGGCTCAGTTGGTAGAGCTGCATGTGTGAGGCCCTGGGTTCTATTCTCAGCACCGCATATAAATAAATGAATGAAATAAAGGTCCATCAACAACTAAAAAAAATAATTTTAAAAAAGAAGATAGGAAGCAGTAAGAGAATTAGGCAAAACAGAATTATTAGAAAAGCCAAAAAAAAGGATGCTAATTCAAGATGAATGGAGTGAGCTATACTCTACCAAATGCTGCTGATAAACCAAGAAATAAGATGACAGAACAGTGACCACTGGATCTGACAAAGTGGTGATCACTAGTAAATCTGATAACAGTAGTGACTATGAAATGATGGGAATAGAAGGAAGCTAGATAAGAGTGAATACAGAGGAAAAAAAGAGAGAGAGATGAGGAATAACAACAGCCTGAACAATTCTTTGTTGAAAGTTACAAAGCAGGGAAACAGAGATCAAGCAGGAACTAGAAGACAACCAAGAATTTTTTTCCAAAGATTGAACCCACAAACTAGAGAATTCTATATGTTTATGGTAACAATCCAACAAATGACCTCTATTCTACCCTAAATAAAATTATTGTGCTATAAAATACATTTATGTTCCTTTGGATATTATGCTAGGAAATGTTACCCTCTCAATAAAATCACAATTAGACATTATTCTAGAAATTATTCAATACTAAAAATAATTATTTCTAAAACAATAGTATTTTTTATATATATATATGCACACACACACAAATGTGATATATACTATATATAATTTGCTGCTCTATACATAAATCACACACAAAAAAATCACATGGAAAATCTAGTACGGCCGTATCTGACATATGATAGTCCATACAATAGACTCTACTTCTAAAAAGAGTTACAATTCTTTTTTTATATTTAAAAAAAATTAGTTATAGATGAACCCAATATCTTTATCTTGTTTATTTTTATTTATTTTTTATGTGGTGTTAAGGATCGAACCCAGTGCCTCACATGTGCAAAACAAGCACTCTGCCACTGAACCATAACCCCAGCCCCAAGAGTTACAATTCTTGATGCTTAATCATTTGTAATTTTTTGTTAGCATCAAGCTGCTTTTACCCTTTTAAATACATATGTAAATAAAGTAGAACTTAAAATGTTTATAATTTTTTATCACTTTACTGATTTTCTTCTAAGTAAGTTCCCATATGTGGCATGACAAAATACCTTAAAAGGGGTTGTGAGCATACTAACCAATAAGAGAAGTCACTGCTTACCACATCTACTGAGATACATGATTACTAGCTCATGTCTAACAATTAACATGTTGACAAGTGATGGCCATTCCTATATAACACCAGGCATTAATACAGTATAAAACAGTATTTGCTCAAACTAAGAGTTAGTAATACATGCAACTACCAGAGGTAATAGGGTAAGATCAAGTAAGTTTCCTGATCCCATTAGGCTGAGAAAATAAGAATGGGGATGAATATTGTTATTGGAGTTTATTAATTCTTCAAATCTTAAGTCAGTTAATTCAATTTCTTTTTTTTATTGGTTGTTCAAAACATTACATAGTTCTTTATATATCATATTTCACACTTTGATTCAAGTGGGTTATGAACTCCCATTTTTACCCCGTATACAGATTGCAGAATCACATCAGTTACACTTCCACTGATTTACATATTGACATACTCATGTCTGTTGTATTCTGCTGCCTTTCCTATCCTCTACTATCCCCCCTCCCCTCCCCTCCCCTCTTCTCTCTCTACCCCCTCTACTGTAATTCATTTCACCCCCTTGTATTATTTTTCCCTTTCCCCTCACTTCCTCTTGTATGTAATTTTGTATAACCCTGAGGGTCTCCTTCCATTTCCAAGCAATTTCCCTTCTCTCTCCCTTTCCCTCCCACCTCTCATCCCTGTTTAATGTTAGTCATCTTCTCATGCTCTTCTTCCCTACTCTGTTCTTAGTTACTCTCCTTATATCAAAGAAGACATTTGGCATTTGTTTTTTAGGGATTGGCTAGCTTTACTTAGCATAATCTGCTCTAATGCCATCCATTTCCCTCCAAATTCTATAATTTAGTCATTTTTTAATGCAGAGTAATACTCCATTGTGTATAAATGCCACATTTTTTTTATCCATTCGTCTATTGAAGGGCATCTAGGTTGGTTCCACAGTCTTGCTATTGTGAATTGTGCTGCTATGAACATCGATGTAGCAGTGTCCCTGTAGCATGCTCTTTTTAGGTCTTTAGGGAACAGACCCAGAAGGGAAATAGCTGGGTCAAATGGTGGTTCCATTCCCAGCTTTCCAAGAAATCTCCATACTGCTTTCCAAATTGGCTGCACCAATTTGCAGTCCCACCAACAATGTACAAATGTACCCTTTTCCCCACATCCTCGCCAGCACTTGTTGTTGTTTGACTTCATAATGGCTGCCAATCTTACTGGAGTGAGATGATATCTTAGGGTGGTTTTGATTTGCATTTCTCTGACTGCTAGAGAATATTGTTATTGGAGTTTATTAATTCTTCAAATCTTAAGTCAGTTAATTCAATTTCTATTCACTTTCTATTCTCTGTTCTGCACAGGACACATTGAGAATAAAGAATCACAAAGATTTGGGTTAAAACTAGCCATTTCTTAGATGTATTTTATAGTTATATGAAGGTCATCTAGGAATAAGGCCCATTAGCACTAAAATCACAGAATGAGTTTCCAGTTATATAAGCTTATATGTCATTAAAACAATTGACAACACTATTTAGAAACAGTCATTTAATCTATTAACAGTTTTTTAATCGATTAATTGACTTTTGAATGGCTTGGAAATATAAGGATAAGCTACTCTTAGTTGTAATATATTATCCTTTTTTATTGCTGATGATATGCTCTTGGTAATTATTTTGAGAGTCTGGGAACATTTTGTTGAAAACTTTTATACCCATATTCATGAGTGATATTGGTGTATACTTTTTTCTTATGGAATATCTAATTTTAGTGTCAGGATAGTGCTGGCCATAAAATGGGTTGAAAAGTGTCTCCCCACTTTCACGTTCATGTAGAATTAGTATTATTTGTTCCTTTAAATGATCATCCCAAGAAAAGCATAAAAATTATTTGGAAAAAATGAACATTCATTGATTCATAATAAAAATCTCAACAATATAGGAAAAATTGGGAACATCACTATCTAATAAAAAGCACCTACTAAATACTTACAGCTGGCATATTTAATGAATGTTTAAATGTTTTCTAAGTAAGATCAGGGACGTGTTTTTCTCCATCGTATTCAGCTTTGTACATGCAGTCCTAACCAATGGAACAGGGCAAGAAAAAGAAAGACATACAGAAAAGGAAGAAATAAAATCATCTATTACCTGGGCATGATAGCACATGACTATAATCCCAGCAACTTGGGAGAATGAGGCAGGAGGATCACAAGTTACAGGCTAGCCTGACTAAGTGAGACCCTGCCTCAAAAAATAAAATGGGCTGGGGTGTAGCTCAGTGGTAAAGCACGAATACCACCCCAAACAAAAAATCTTTTCATAAACAACATGATTATCTACATAAAAATACCAAGGCAGTTATAAAAGTGGAAGGGCGGCGGGAGGGTTGAACTAATAAGTGTATTTATCAAGGGAGCAGGATACTAAGATATTTTTAAAAATTAATGTCTACATATAACAATGGACAATTCAAAATAGAAATTCTAAACAGTACCATTAACGGCAGCAACAAAAAACACTAATTACATAAGTATAAATCTAACATGTTGAAACTAAAAAACACTGATAGAAATCAAAGATGACCTAAATAAAAGATGAGATACACCTCCTTTATGGATTACAAGACTCAATATTATTAAGACATTAACTTCTCCCAAAACACATCTATAGATTTGACACAATCACCATCAAAATTTTTTTATAGGACTTCTTATAGAAATTGACAATCTGATTCTAAGATTTATATGGAAAGGAGAAGTAACTAGAAGCCTGAACAATTTAGAAAAAGAACAAAGCTGGATTCATAATATTTGATTTGAACACTTGCTATAAATCAAAACAGTGTGGTAATGATAAAAGAACAGATACATATATAAATGGCGCAGAAAAATGTCCAGATATACGGTAAACTAATTTTTCACAAAGATGTAAAAAAAGTTTTGGATTTGATCTGAAAGAAATATGCTTCTTTCCTATGGCACTAAACCAGAAATTGCAAATACAGATTTCTTCAGCCTTAAGATTTTTCTCTTGGCAAAGGGGACAAAGTGTATTAGTGAAAAAATGATCAACAAACTTCAATGAGGGCTGGGGGGACAAATGAAAATTAACATCCATAGGAAAAGATATTAAAAGAATATTTGCTAGATTTTAAGTTTTCAATATTTCTAGGTTACTAACAAGATAAAAGTTGTGGTAATAATCACTTCAAAGGAGTATAATAACCTAAATAAGAAGATAATTATGCTTATATTATGTTAAAGCCTATCTACTTTCCTTATATAAAGAATTTTCTGCAAGCTTTGAAAAACAAGAAATAATTATTAAAGTACATGATGAATCTTTATTCCTTGGTGATAAGAAAAATTAAGGGTAAAGAAGAGTATAGCACATGATAAACTAAGAGGGTAACATAAAGTAAACAAGCTGTTGAGAATGAAATAAATAGGAAAAGAGAAGACACATCTGAGTAAATCAAAATTTTTTACCTTATAGCACTTATTCTTTTAATTGAGTGGCTGGAAGATGTTTCCTCTTCCTCCCCAACCCCCACTCATCAATACCCAAAACAGTCTTCAACAAGAGTGGCAGATGGCAAATGATGGTGTGGGAACTATTGAACTGTGCTTCCAAAGGCATGAAAAGTAACTAAATGTCCAGTTTCAAAAGCTTGGAAGGGAAAGGGGGCGTGGCAGGAAAGAGAAGTGACCTGATGGGGCAAGAGAAGATGATTGGAAGATGATTTCATAGTGCAGGAGGTGGATGAAATTACAAGGACTGGGTGGGCGAGTTTACAGAGCTTGGAGTCAGGAAGTGTTGGCAAATTAGTCACCCAGAAAGTACCGGAGTAGGACAATTATGGAATCGGCACTAGCAGGAGGCGAAACGAGGAGGAAGAGCAATTGGAAAACAAGGTGAGTCCCTCAAACCTGAGCCCGAGGCCCCAGGAAACCAGATGCCCGGGAAAAGGACTAGCGGAGGGGCTGAGACGCCAGGAGCATCTCCAGGAGCCAGGTGGCAGGGAGACAGCCTGAAGGGGAGGACCCGCCCGCAGCCGAGTACGAGGGGCTTCGCGGAATTCAATCCCAGCATCCTGGGGAACGTGGAGGTGAAGTCTAGCAGCTAAGCTGGCCGAGAAAACAGAAAGGACTCCGAGGTCCAGGGCGACAGACACCTCACTCACCTGGTTGGTGACCTGAAACGAAACAGACAACACGACTTAGAGACAAACTGGCGCGGACTAGCTGCAGCAGCCCGCCTCCCTCTTCTCTTCCCGAGGCCCCCCGGCTTGGACCCCAGCCGTGCTCACCTCAGGATTGGCCTCCAGCGGCAGCCAGCGTTGGCCCTCCATGGCCGCTCTGCCCGGCCCCTCTCCAGTTCTGACAGCCACCGCCGCCGCCGCCGCTTCCGCCCCCGCGCGCCTTGACCTGGGACTGTCCAATCCGCCGCCCCGCCGGGGAGTGCCGAAGGACGAAGAAAAGCTCGACAACCTTCTCGCAACTTTATCACTCCCGGAAGAGCAAAAGCCCAAGCATTATATTTTAAAATGGTATACAGTATAAAATTAATTTCTTTAAAAGGTGTTATATCCCTATTTGAGAAAAACATAATCTGAGTCCACGGAGTACTCCCCTCAAACTTGGATTCTCCCTATCCCAACCGAGCGCTCGTGTTATACGCATGCGCCACGTGCTGGCCTGGGACCGCGTGTTCGCGGGTGCCCTCCCATTCTTGCTGGGTCAACCAGAGGCGCTAGGGGGCGCGCCGATGAGTCTTATTCTGCCAGGGCCGGACCAGGTCACAAGGAATCTGAAGGTAGCTAGGCTAGAGGACGACGCCCTTGAGCCCTGGAGTCGTGGCCTGGTTGCTGTTGCTGTTGTTTGTGAGGGTGCAGAAGTAATGCATTGGCCTTTTCTGCTACGCAGAGTGGTGTGTGTGTGTGTGTGTGTGTGTGTATCTATCCTCTTAGGCTTGACAAAAAATGTTGGAATACCATACTCAATCAGACATTATACTAAGTGTTGGGACACAGAACTGAGTATGCTACAGTGTAGAGTAGGTGGACAAGAAAATTGTCGCAATACAGCGTGATAATACAAGGCAATGATAGCACAAGGTTCGCTAGCCCTACAGGTAGAAGTGCAGTTAAAGGGGAAAAGGAGTGTCCAGAAAACTATCCTGGACACAGTGAATTCCTGGACTGAATCCTTTAAAAAAATGATAGACAGTAGCCCAGCAGAGAAGAGGGTACTCTGAAGAAGGGAATTGGCATTGTGGCTGCAGAGCCTGCTAAAATAAATGATATTGGTGATGCTAGAGAAATAAGCAAGGGCAACTGAAACAAGACATCTGGACTTCATCCTTATAACAGCAGGGAAACGCCAAAGGATTTTTTTTAATTTATTTTTTTTATTATAGGTGGACACAATAACTTTATTTTATGTAATGCTGAGAATCAAACCCAGTGCCCCATGTATGCCAGGAGAACGCTCTGCCTCTGAGCTACAGCCCCAGCCAGGAAACACCAAAGGATTTTAAGAAGCATTTTTAATGTCTCTTCTCCATGGAAGTGTAAATTCCGAAGGCGAACTGTAATGTCTTTTTTGTTCTTCATGTTATTTCCTCAGGACTTAACCCAGTGCTTATATATATACACATATATACGTATATATACACACATATATTACATATATATGAATTTATGTAATATATTCATATATATGTAGGGATGAATAGCATAATTAGATATATTGACTTTTTTTGTCAATAATGTGAAATTTTGCAAAAGATTAATGCTGAGAGAATAAAGGCAGTAGTCATGGAGCTATAAAGTAGCAGATGCATATTACAAAGCTCTTGTTCTACTCCTTGGTTGAGAAGGAGTCCTCCCTCAGTGATGATTCCAGAAATTTGGCCTGGGATTGAGTGAATATTACCACTCTGTACCCAGAAGAGGAAATTCAGGGAGAAAGGAGCAAGGGAAGAGGATAAAGATAATTTTATTATACTGAGCTTGCCTTCCTTGAGGAACTTCCAACTCTCCCATTCATGTTCCTATAACTACTGTTCTTCCATTCACTGGCATTTCCAGGCCTCGGCTCCTCTTTCTCCTTTTCTATCTGATAGATTGCTGCTGTATCCATTTAACACTGTGACTTGGTAAACCTGGCAATGTCCAGCTCATGATCATTTGAGTTGCATGGTCAGGCTCTCGGTCTCTACTAGGGCCCAGTAACATATCAGGGGCTAAATTTTCAAATGACTTGGTATCATAAGAAAAGCTTTGCTCCAGAATGCTGAGGTTCTACTATATGACTCTTTTATCAGGATTTGCCTAAGATTCCACATAATATCCTTATCTACTATAGACATCTCTCACACTATTGAGTCAAAGGAGTGAGACAAAGGGTCAAATAGCGAGGCAACTTTCATCTCAGTATGGATTGTCCTGCTCAGGAACTTTCTGAAACTGGCAATCTTCTAAGTCACACAATGAATGTGTTGGAGCTATTTTCCCAAAAGTGGTATACACGGTCTCTAAAAGCCAAAGAGACCCACCAAGTACTCTGCCATTTTCCTATTAATAAAGAGATAGGTTAGAGAGGTTGTCCTAGCATGCCCCAGAACTTTGGACACCTAAAACTTTACAAATGTAGCAGGCCTCTAATCTTAATATGCTTTAACTTCCACCTTCTGGCATTGAAGTACCTACCATAACATGAAGGGCAGTGTTTCTTCAACTTGAATGTACATGCAAACACCTGGTGAGCCTGAAATGCAAGTTTCTGATTCAATAAGTCTGAGATGGGGCCCAAGATTTGCCATTATTGGTGCCAATTTTTTAACCCTCCCTTTGTTCATAGTCCTTGCCATATAACTTTGGAATTTTTTCTACTAGGGGACAAATTCATTATTAGTGGGGTCTGCTTTTTGAATTTGCCTTATTAAAATATATCTAAAACTCAGGAATCAACATTCCCAGAACTTCTGCAGTCAACCACACATGCACAGAGTGGCAAATGAAAATTGAGGTTAAGCAAGGCCATACTCTGCCTTCTTGTTGCACTTTTCATACCGAAACTAGTGCCCATTTTTTGATCTATTTAGTGTTACATTTTCCTCATTTTTCTGCTTTTTGTAAGTGATTTCATGTTTATAAAGTCCCTTCTTGTAGTTCCCAAGCATAAAATATTGCCTACTGTTTCAAAGTATAAGAAAACTATGATGTTCCTTGCAGAGAAAATAAGTTTGTTTAGATAAGCTTATTATAGGCTTTGAGTTATGGTGCTGCCAGTCATAGTTTGGTGTTAATGAATCAACAATATATATTGTAACTTTAAAGGGAAATGCCCATAAAATAAGGTTATGTATTGATAAGCTAATGAAATGTGGACAGAGGCTCCCAGAATCTAAACTATTTCCTTAGGAACAATGGTTCTGTTGGTATGCATAATATCATCATAATGGAATTTTTTAATTAAATATTTTATAATTTTATAATAAATATTGTGGCATGCCTATACATACTGTCATTGAGACTTGCCATTTATTTATATAAATCCATGCACTTTCACTTTCAGTTGCCTTAGGAGTATAATTTTAAGGGGGGAAACTGGGAATTTAAGCCAGGGGTGCTTTACCACTAAGTAACATCCCCAAACTTTTTCTTCCTTATTTTGAGACAGGATCTCAGTAAGTTGTTGAGGGCCTTGTTAAGTTGCTGAGGATGGCAAGTTTGATTGCAAGATCAAACTTGCACTCCTCCTGTTTCAGCCTCCTGAGTTGCTGGAATTATAGGTGTATGCTACCACACCTGACAATAGCAATATAATTCTAATGGTTGCCAAAGAACATCAGGATTTATCATCATTTTATCACACAGTTTCATTTTTTTTCAGTAACTGATAAAACATATAACCTCAAAATTCAGTAGTTTCCATTCAAAGACAGAAGGAAGTTTTGACGTATTAATGTTTGATGCCTTGGGGCTGGGGATGTGGCTCAAGCGGTAGCGTGCTCGCCTGGCATGCGTGTGGCCCGGGTTCCATCCTCAGCACCACATACAAACAAAGATGTTGTGTCCGCCGAGAACTAAAAAATAAATATTAAAATTCTCTCTCTCTCTCTCTCTCTCTCTCTCTCTCTCTCTCTTAAAAAAAAGAACATCAAGATTTATCATCATTTTATCACATAGTTTTTCAGTAACTGATAAAACATACAACCTCAGAATCCAGTACTTTCCATTCAAAGACAGAAAGAAGTTTTGACATATTAATGTTTGATGCCTTAACAAGAGTACTTGAAACTTAGAAACTGCTATCTCATCCTTATAAATTCACTTTTTATTTTCTGAAGGATTTGGTAATTTCTTCACTCTTAAACTGAAATGAGCAACTATTTTGCTTTATCTATTATTAAAGCAAAAATCTGAGATTAGTTAAATTTAACAAAGTTAATTTAAACAAGAAAAGATTCTACAACCAGGAGGCATTCTGAACCAGTTGGTTCAGAATGCCCCATATCACCATATGTGCACATTACATTTTTTTGTAAGAAAAATCAAAGTGACATACCAAAACAACCTGATTAGCTGCAATTGGCATTTGACTTATAGGATGATGATATGTTTGCTTTATTTGGACATAGTTTTATAATTTTGCCACCTGTGGTTGGCTAATACTTAATCAAGTATTATTGGTTACAAGGGTAGACACTCTTAGGTTACAATTTGTCTACAGGTCAAGCTAGGGTATAGTTCACTATTTACAGAGGCCACTTTAGGTCAAACTTTATCACCCAAGCATGTAGACAAATTGAGGCCCAACTTAAACTGAGTTTAACACTACTCAAAGCTATCCACTTCTTTTTAAAAAATATTTTTTTAGTTGTCAATGGACCTTTATTGTATTTATTTATATGTGATGCTGAGAATCAAACCCAGTGCCTCACACATGCTAGACAAGCACTCTACCAGCAAAACCCCAGCCATTACCCACTTCTTTTGAAAATTGTAAATTATTTGGTTGCTTTGCAAGAAAACAGAATTGTGATCATTCCTCCAATAATCCATATCTGTTTCATCAATACAATTTAAAGCACACTGTTCTGTTTTCATGCCTATTTCTACAATGGATATTTTTGTTATACCAAATCACAGCATAATCTTTTTAAAGATAATCTGAATGGCAATTATACATAATAAGTATAGAGGCAGTAATAATCATGACTTAGTAGAAGTGTTGAAGAGCTATGACCACATTCAGGCACACCTGCAAAAACAACTGAGTCACAAGTGCTGCTTGGGTGAAGAAGCCATCTGATGCAACATGCAGTAAAATTTCTTGACGTGTTAATGTGAAAACGAGAACGTTTAAGAATTGGTGAAATGCAGTATGAATTTCATTTGAAAGTTTTCTAAATGCATTTTCATTAGAGGTTCCGATATAACTATTTTGCTTTCTTTATTGTTATTAATATGTGAGTGGGCCAGACTTTGCCCAAAAGCTAAGAATTTTAAGCCTTGCTTTAAGCTCTTTAAACCCTTAGGATGCAATATAAGTGATCATGTTTATTCCCAGTTGTACATCTTTGCTTATACTGTCCATTAATTGCCGTTACCATCCCACCACCATCACTATTATCGGCATCACAAAACACACACAAGCACTCAAAATTTTTTGTGTGTGTGATACTGGGGATCAAACCTAGGAGTGTTTTATTACTGAGCTGCACCTCAGTCTTTTTGTTTTTTGAGACAGGGTCTTGCTAAATTTGCCCAGGCTGGCTTTGCACTTGTGATCCTCCTGCCTCAGCCTCTGAGTAGTTGAGATTACAGGCATGTATCACTGCTCCTATCAAGCACTCATGTTCTTGAATAGCCTGGTGTACAACACATTCAGTCAGCAGAAAGCAACTGAAAGGGCTGGGGTTGTAGCTCAGCGGTAGAGCGCTCACCTAGCATGTGTGAGGCCCTGGGTTCAATCCTTAGCACCACATAAAAATAAATAAGTAAAATAAAGATATTTTTTTAAAAAAAGAAAGCAGCTGAAAAGGGTTTCAGTAGGTACACTGGGAATCTGGGATCTCTCTGAAATAAGATTGCAAACAAAATTAAACCAGACCATTGAAGTGCTAGTTAGCTTTTAGCTAACCGATGTCATGTAGCACTCCTGAACTCCAATTTTCTTATTTTTAAAATAGCTAGAATATATGATCTAGATAACTTATGGGCTTCTTTGGAGGATTGAATATCACGATGATAATAAAGCAGCCAGTATTTGTTCAGGAACTTGGCTATTTGCTTTACATACATAATCATATTTATGCTATATAAAAACCTTGAGACAAATAATAATAGCTCTATTTTTACAGATGAGAAGCTGACGCTCCAAAAGACTAACTACTGTAGTCACACAGAGAAGTGATGAAAGAGGGACTTAGATTTGGGCCTGTAAAGCTCCTAGCACTTCACTGATACTCTCTCCACTCTCTTAGTTTTATGGTGCTACTGTGAAAAATTACCACAACTCTACTTACTTAAAACAAGATAAATGTGCACAGTGGCACACACCTATAATTCCAGCGGCTCGGGAGGCTGAGTTAGAAGGATTGTGAGTTCAAAGCCAGCCTCAGCAAATAATCGAGGCGCTAAACAACTCAGGGAGACCCTGTCTCTAAATAAAATATAAAGAAGGGGTGGGCTGGAATTGTGGCTCAGTGGTAGAGCACTCGCCTAGCACATGTGAGGCCCTGGGTTCAAACCTCAGCACTACATTAAAAAAATAAAATAAAATAAAGGTATTGTATCCAACTACAACTAAAAAATAAATATTAAAAAAAAAAAAGGAGTGGGAATGTGGCTCAGTGGTTAAGTGCCTCTGAGTTCAATCCCTAATACCAAAAAAAAAAAAAAAAAAAAAAGTATCATTCTACAATCTGAAGTTCAGACTTCTTAAATGGCTATCACTGGGCTATACTTAAAGTGTTGGCAGGACTGTGCTTCTTTTGGCATCTATGTGGAAGACTCTGTTTTCTTTCCTATTCCAACTTCCTCAGGTGTCTGCATTCTTTGGCTCTTGGTATCCTTTTATATTCAAATCCATCAAAAGCCAGTTAAATCTTTCTCACACGGTATTACTCTGATGCTCTCTCTAACCAGTCTGCCTCCATCTACCACATTTAAGGATTCTGGTCATTACATCTACTCACCTGACTAATCCTGGAACATCTCCTTTTAAGACCAACTGATTAGCAACCTTAATTTCCCAATACTATGCAACATAATATATTTATAGATTCTGGGGATTGAGAAGCAGACATCTTTGGAAGGCTATTATTCTGCTTATTGTGTTCATTGATAGTATAGTAATATGTAAATATGTTTAGCGAATATTTGTTTTTGTTTCCTTAGCATTTTTAATCTAAGTTGTGTTACATCATCCTTACCTATATTTCCTATAGGTATATTTTTCACCCCTACTGGTGCTAGTGACTTTACCAATGACACAGTTCAACCCC
Source organism: Spermophilus citellus (assembly GCF_964194105.1). NCBI lineage: Eukaryota > Metazoa > Chordata > Mammalia > Rodentia > Sciuridae > Spermophilus > Spermophilus citellus. The sequence goes on along the minus strand of NC_138182.1, from coordinate 69,098,004 downwards.
TTACAGACAATAGGAGCCATGGAGCAAAAATAGTAATACATCACCCTAGAACAAATAGTTGTCCTAGGCTTGTGCATATGACCCAAGCTGGTTAATCAGTCTTTCTCTGAAAATTGAGATTGAAGGGTAGGTGGCTGCTTCTTTTCCCTTGGATCATGAACTGTAATTTGATCCCAGAGATGCTGGTGGTCATATGTTTATATGCACTGTTCCCCTTCCCCAGCAGCTCATGGAAAAATCTAAGAAAATGCAGCCACAAGATAAGCAGATGGTAGCTGAGAAACAGAGACTGGGCCCTTTGCTTTCAAATCTCACAATTCTGTTGTCTCTGCAGCACGTTCCATCCTTATATTTCAGAGATGGAAGCTATGAGACAATAATTCCTGCTATTTTGCTTATACTAGCTTGAATTGGATTTCTATCACTTGGCATAAAAAAGCCCTAAGAGGGCTGGGGTTGTGGCTCAGTAGTAGAGCACTTGCCTCATATGTGTGAGGCACTGGGTTCAATCCTCAGCACCACATAAAATAATAAATAAAATAAAGGTATTGTCTCCATTTACAACTAAAAAAAATTTTTTTTAAAACCCCTAAGATAAAAGCTTAAATTGAAGTATTTCTTGCTTCACATGTGTCAATTTTGTTTTCCCTATTACACTGTAACCTCTGAAAAAAGTTCATGACATAGTTCTGTAGACTTCCTCCTATGCATATAATAGTACTAGGTTTACTGCAAGACCACCATATTTTCTGATTTATATGTCCTACTTACATGTCATGAGATGACATTAAATATAAGGCAAAATATGTATTAAATATAAGACAAAAGTTATACTCATGCACCTTAAATTTTAGCATTTTCCTTAACACTATTCATAAAATTCATATTTTCCAAGTGTGAAACTTGTATAAGTTCTGATCTCTGGTAAGACCAAGGTCTTAAAAGTAAATAGTTTATCAGATATGTTGCTGGAATGTCCAGAGCACAAGATGGAGAGTAAGAATTGGCAGAGATTTCCTTAAATACTACTGATATTTTATTCTCCCTAAATTAGATCCATGGTTTTAGGAATGGGACACTCACACTGAATAATAAAATAATCAACAGTTTTAAGTGAATGAATGAAAAATAGAGAAATAATAAATATTAATTTTTAAAATATATCTTTTTATCTTTTTTAGAACATTTTTACAGTCAAAATTTGTATTGTGTGTTATATGCACACGCCCTGTGGAGCATAAATATGATGGCAGCCAAGAGCTAAGGGGAAAGATTTCTTGACAAATAGAACAAATTCACTGACCAACTGGATGTGCAATAGCGTTCTATCTTTTCATCTGAATTCCATAGGAAGGAAATCTTTTGATTATTTCAGGGACTATGTTCTCAAGCTAATTAGTACGTTTAATGAGAGCTTCATTCCAGATATAGTTTTAGTTGTTTTACATGAATTAACCAACATAATTCTCCAACAACACTATGAGTGGTGTTTGTAGTAGGCAGGATTCCAGAAATGCTCAAGTCTCAATAATTCTCATCCTCTGATTCTTTCTTTCTTTTTTTTTTTTTTAGTTGTTGATGGACCTTTATTTTATTTTATTTATATGTGGTACTGAGAATCGAACCCAGTGCCTCACACATGCTAGGCAAGCGCCCGACCACTGAGCCATGAGCCCTCCCCTGATTATTTCAATGAACACTAATCTAGGTACTTCTCTGAAGGAACTTTTCAGATGTAATTAAAGTCATGTATCTTAGTGTTACCACTGTTGACCGTGACGAGTCCTTGCTTCCCCAGTGTTGAAGAATAACACCAGAGAAGCACGCCGAGGCAAGGTCAGAGTGGAAATTAGAAGTTTATTAAAGGACAGCAGAAAAGACTTCTTCCGGAGGAAGAAGGGGACCCAAGAGATGGAATCCGTAGAAGTGAGGTTGTTTCCCCTTTTTATAGTTCTTTCAGTGATGGAATGTAGGTGGGAAGGCCCGAGGGATGGGACACAGGTGGGCCAAAGAAGTAATCTGGTCAGGAAGGACTTCTGAGTCAGCATCTTCAAGTTTGCTGGGGGCTGTTCATTAACACTTCTTTGGGATGGGCTTTGGACTTTTCCTGGACTTCGTTAACATTCCAAGAGTTGTTCAACTTTTCCCAGAATTAATTCTAAACATGGTCTCCATTTTGGATCTTACTCAATATTAGACCCGATTTACCTAACTTAACTGACTACCTAACTTTAAATCTGGCTTCATTAGGAAGGTTATTCTAGATTATTTGTGTATGTCTGAACTAAATATTTCAACCCTTAAACATAGAGAACTTTCTCTGGCTGGAATCAGATGTGGTAAAAAAAAATGCAGAGGAGAAATGCTGCAGAGGGAGAGATCAGAAAACACGGAGAGGTTTTTTTTGGCTTTGAAGATAGAGGCAGGGAGTACATGTCAAGAAAGCTGAGAATCCTCATCTAAAACCAGCAAGAAAACAAATGTACAAAACTGAATTTTTCTAACAATTTAATTTTTTTATTTTTTGGTTACTGGAGATTGAGCCCAGGGGAACTCTACTACTAAGCTACATCCCTAGCTTTTTTTTTTTTTTTTTTTTTTTTTTTTTTTTTTTTTTAAGACAGGGTCTTGCTAAATTGCCTTAAGTGGCCTGAAACTTGAGATTCTCCTGCCTCAGCTTCCCGAGTCATTGAGATTAACAGGAGTGTGTCAACAGACCTGGTTCTTTTCTTTCTTTCTTTTTAAATAACAATTTGAATCTGAAAGCATATTCGCCCCTCTAGCCTCCAGAGAGGAATTTCCCTCCATCATCTCACCAGTACATTTCTAGATTAGAAACCAGAGAGTCCTGATTACTAACTTCAACCACAGCACTTGATTAGATTCTGGTTGGGGGAAGGAATAACTTTCAAGAATAGTGTTGAGATGATCGGGAATTTTAACTTAGCCCATTTATTAGATAATCCTATTTTATCAATGCTAAACTTCGTGAATTGTTATTATTTAGGAGAATGCCTTTGTTTTAGGAGATATGCACTCAAGCATTGGGGAATGAAGCAGCCTCATTACTGTGTACATAAGCAGTGATAAAACAAGAGTGTAAATTCTTGACAGTGAATGTGGATGAAGGATATAGGGATGTTCATAGAACTATTTTCGAAACATTTGAAAATATATGTTTCAAGTTTTTAAAAATAAGTTGGCAGGGGAAAGAAACCCCTCTGTATATTTTGTGTAGAATTCATTCAAATTCAGTAAGAGAAAGAGGCAAGACCGGATGAGAAGGTATTGCTGTAGTTATGTTGTGCCCTGGAGTTTAATGACAGGAAGGATGAAGAATCGCATCCTCCAGTCTCTCCCTCCAGTGAAGTAAATCCCAGGGTTGAAAGCACATGGTTCCCACAATCATCTCCTTCGCGGGACAAAAATCGAAGGTAGTGGGTGTGGTCGTGCAGATTCCAAGTTAGGTTAGGCTAGAACGGGCGGTCTCGAGTTCGAGTTAGCAGAGACTACTCTGTGCCCCGCCCCCGACTGGAAGAGCCCATAACTGCAGCCTAGGATCGGGGGAAGAGCGTCCTGAATGTAATTAATCCTTCCCCTCGCTAGATGTCTCCTAAGTCTTCGGCCTTTTTATCCATATCAACCTCCATAGTACTGAATCTTTACTTAAAACTGATGCTTACTTGAGACAAAAGTTGAGTTCCGCAAAGATGTTTCTTTCCACTCCCTACCCACCGTCCGCTGCGTGCGCTGGTCCGCGAAGGGCAGGAAGCGGAAGTGTTGGCCCGAGAGAGCCTCCGCCTGAGGCTGCAGGACCAACTCTTCGCCTTTGCCATGGAGGCGTCTCGGTCTCAGGAGCCGATCCTGGATGCTAAATCGCAGGTGAGACTCGGCCCGGAAGGGGAAGGGGCAGAGGACCCCTGAGCAAGCAAGATCGTCTCATAAATTGTGTTTTCTGCTTCCGTTTCAGGTCACCAACCAGGTGAGTGAATGGCCCTCCTGCCTTGCCCTCAGCCGGCCTTTGTTGGTCAAGGGCTGGCGGCCGCTCGCGGCCGGCCTGCAGCTGGAGAACGACGTCTCAGCGTGCGGTGCCCTGTCCTTGCATTTCATAACCTGTGTCCTCAAGCCGGTGTTCTCCAGCCTGCAACCCTGCATTGCTCTTTCCCCGGTGCGCGCGAGGTGACGCCGCCGCCATTGTAATTTAAGCTTCTCCAGTCAGCGCTAGTGCAAAGTGTACAAAGTCTTGTTCTTCCTTAATTAGGCGACCTGTATTCGAAGGTAGGAATACACTATTTTAGAATGTGATGGGCACATAAGAAATTACTAAAATTTACAAAGGTAGCACCGATGACGTTTCTTGCACTTGAGAAAGGTTATTTTGAAGATGGAGTATAACTTTTTAACCTTTCAGAGTGTGTGTGTGATGTATGTTGAAAAACAATAGTTTTTTCAAGAACATCTTAGTTCCGTTTCTGTTTCAAGTGTTTGCAGCTAATAAACTATTTTTGGACAAATTACTTATAATGCTCCTTGAAGAAGAGTCCTAAAACTATAAGGTTTGCGGTCAAGAGTTATCCAGATCCATATAAAATATAAAAAAGGGCTGAGATAAGAAATAATGCAAATACAGGAGCCAAGAGAGGTGTCCATTGACTGCTCTGTCTTTTGTCTCCCTCTGATCTTATGGTTGCTTTTGAGGATACTTGAGAGATAGGGGAACTCAAGGAGATAGTAATCAGTCCTCTACCTGGCTTTGCTCAGTTACATAGTCTTCTAGAACTGAAATTAAGATGTTGACATGGCTCTTTTTTCAAGGTTGTACGGGAATCTCTTGTCTTTTCCTGCTCTCAGAAATTGCCTCCTTTTCTTGGCTTATGGACTCTACTTTCATCTTCAAAACACATCATTTCAACCCCTGCATTCTTCTCTGACTCTGACCTTCTTTATTCCCTTTTACAAAGACGCTGTGATCACATTGAGCTTCCCTGGATAATCCAGAAAAGCCTTCCCATCTCAAGATCCTTGATTTTGTTAAGTCTTTAATATTTGTTTTATCACATAGGGTAACTCAGTGTTCAGGGATTAGGACATGAACATGTTTGCGTGACCATTAAGTCTGCTATACATCCCATCCATACATTCATTCATAGGTTATCTGATTTTTCTTCTATGCAGGAAAAGCCAAGATAATTTACAAACATCATTTGATTTATAATGAGTTTATCAAGAGATTCCTTTTTTTTTTAAGAGAGAGAGAGAATTTTTTAATATTTATTTTTTAGTTTTTGGTGGACACAACATCTTTATTTATTTATTTTTTTATGTGGTGCTGAGGATCGAACCCAGCACACCATGCATGCCAGGCGAGCGTGCTGCTGCTTGAGCCATATCCTCAGCCCACCATTGTTTTTTTTTAAAGTTCAGAAACAAAGTTGGAAATATAATTTTAAACAAATAAATTATAAAGTACCTTGCAATAAATTTATTAAAAGAAATCAGAGCTTCTAGTTTCTGGACCAGTATATAAGAAATTTACCCTTTTAGGACGCAGTATTAACTTTTAGTAGAAACTAAAAGCTGAGCTTACTGAAAAATCAACAATTCTCTGATCTGTCAGAGAAGTAAGAACACAGGGCAAAGGTTAGTTTGGTAGCAGACATGAGTTTTTAGAATGCCTGCTACATGTCACGTGCCTGTCTAATCTTTCAAAATAAGACAGACAAAATTCTTCCACCCACAGCCTTATGTTTTAAAGTCAATATTAAGAGCTGCATTTGTCCAGTCCTGATTTATGCCATAACAACACTGAACAATCACTGACAGGAACTAGATAAAGTATTGAAGCAGCTAGTAGTTTATAAGCATGTAGTCTTTGGAGTCATGCAGACATTGGTTTCTCTTCTGATTCCAGAACTGTGTGACCTGGCACACATTACCTTAGCTCTCTGAAATTGGGATTTGTCATTTACAAAATGGAAATAATCCATAATGTTATGCTGACTCACTGAGGCATTTAATACATGTAAATTACAGAGCACATCACCTGACCATCATGAACACTGATGAAATCTTAAAACTACATCATTATTTATGCTAATATAAGGTTTGAGCTTGAGGACTATGGTGAGGAAAGAAACTGGAATGATTCTCACGTGTGCCTCGACTAATTATGAAGATCACGTAACCCATCTTGCATTTGAGGATTTTTTGTTTGTGGAATGAGGAAGCATCTGGAACAGGAAAGTGAGGTAAAAGATGCTTCAAAGTGTTTTGAATTGCCAGAACAAAATTTAAACCTTTTAAGGAAAACCAATACTTCAATGTCATCTACTTATATTATCCATTCTGTAGAGGTTTTTTTTTTTTTTTTCACTTTTTGCTTTTTTCTTTTGTAAATATGACAAAGTTGTTTTATAACTCTATTTGTGTCCCTTGTTAATTGTTTCTGAAATGATCTTAAATGAAGATACTGTATTTTATGACCTGCATTGAAACTAAAAGTTGAGTTGAGAGGAGTAAAATTGAATAATATTTGCATTCAAGGCAATGATGTTACTAATTTATTGTTTTATACTGTTTTGTTAAAGCTTGTCGATTTTCAGTGGAAACTGGGTATGGCTGTGAGCTCCGACAGTTGCAGATCTCTTAAGTATCCTTATGTTGCAGTGATGCTAAAAGTGGCAGATCATTCTGGCCAAGTAAAGAACAAGTCCTTTGAAATGACAATTCCACAGTTTCAGGTTTGTAGTTTAACTCATTGAATTTTAGTATAATTATTGCTTATGAAGTGTATAAAATCTTTCTTAAGGGAAATTTTCAATATTTGGAAATTGATGTGTTTTACATGTATTAGCAGATACAAAAGATGTAGATTTTGTTCTTTGAAAATTTAATAAATTATTTTCAATAAAATTGCTAAATTTATGTGTTGTGCCAGTTAATTACTTTTGACAGGTATCCTTTGTTAGTATAATTAGGAAATTTCAAGAACAATGTCGTGATTTAATAAAAATATACATGGTATAAGGATTATTATAGTGAAGCTAATAAACATATCCATTAACACAAATAGTTAACGTGTGTGTGTGAAGACACTTAAAATCTACTCTTACCAACCTCAACTAGATAAAATACTGTTATTAACTATACCCACCATAACTACATTAGATTCCTAGAACTTTTATAACTGAAAGTATATACTCTTTGATCAACATCTCTTTGTTCCCCATAACCTCTCACAACTGCCATTCTACTCTGATTTGACTTCAACTCTTTTAGATTTTATATAAGTGAAATCATGTAGTATTTGTCTTTCTGTGTCTATCTTATATTACTTAGCATAATGTCCTCCCAATTTATGCAAATTTTTACGAATGGCAGGATTTTTTATGGCAAAATAATATTTCATTGAGTGTGTGTGTATAATACATACATATATTGGTGGTATAAACATTATATTTCAAATGGTAAATTTTATATAAGGGAATTAAGCATCCAGAGTTTGGAGTCTATAGGCAATCCTTCCTGGAACCAATCCCCCATGAATACTGTGGGACCACTGGGGTGTGAGTATATATAACATTTTATTTAGGGGACAAATTTATTTTTTTTGGTACTGAGTATTATACCCAGGAATGTTAACCATTGAGCCACATCCCCATCCCTTCTTGTTATTTATTTTTTTGAGACAGAGTCTCACAAAGTTGCTTAGGTCCTCACTAAGTTGCGGAGGCTATCTTTGAATTTGTGATCCTCCTGCCTCAGCCTCCCATGCTGCCAGGAGGGGACAGCTGTTTTTTAAGACATTCTTTATGTGGTCTAAAGGTAACCAGGCAAATACATAACAGAGCTAAGGAACAGTCTTTCAGCTTCTCCCCTCCATCCCCCATTCCCTATTGGTGCTGGGAATTGAACCCAGAGCCTTGGTATATGATAGCTCTACCATTAAGCTACATCCCCAGCCCCATCTTTGGGCTTTTGTTAGCGATTTTGACCATCAATATGTATTTTTAAAGAATAGTCACAATTTATTATGTTTTATTATGTTTTATGACATTTTCATATAAGTTCAAATAAATACTCAAGTAATAAAATAGAAAATTAAGGCCAAGATAATAATGAAAATGCAAATGTGTAAATCAGAGGGTATCCAGTTGCTGCAGTTATGTTTCACATTTGCCTCCCAGGTTTCTAGCAGGTACTGAAGAAAAAGGAAAACAGAATTTGATCCTAACTGCGATATTTTAAAAGAGAATTCTACAGAAGATCAACCAAACCACAAGCATTTTTTTAAATGATAGAGAAATAAACTTCTACCATTTAAGATATTGTCAATGTTGGGTCTGTTTTATTGAAATTGAACTCAATCTTAAAATAGCCCCTGTGACCCTGAAATGGTTGAAAATGGTTAGGTAGGGACCCATAATGAATCTGTCAATTTTGTTTTTATCTTAAGTGTCTAGGATAGTATTGGGTATTTAATAAATCTGGTGTGATCTTCATAAACTTTCTCCTGCTTTCTAAAAAAGTTTAGTAGTAAACTAATCTGATTCTACAATAATATTTTTGTGTGTAGTAACTAGTTGCACTTGTTTGTTTCACAGCAGTCTTTATTAGTTGAGTATGTAACATTAAAATGTAAACAATGTTAGACAGCCCCTAGTACTCAGATGTAATTAAAGGAACTACTTAAATATTCTCTAAAAACAAAATTAATATTTTCCCCTTTCTTTCCAGAATTTCTACAGACAGTTCAAGGACATTGCTGCCATTATTGAAACTGTGTGAAAACTGGTTATTTGGCTAATAAATTGCTATCATCATCTAAAATAATGGATTTCATCCTCTGCAAAAAAACTACATAAGGATCAAATATTTATTGAATGAAAATTATACTTTCATTTTTCTAAATAAAAAGTGAGATAAATAGGAATTAGTGGTAATTAATGTATAAGTTTGTCAGTATACTAGAAGCTATTGAATTGCACACTTCATGATTTATTTTATGGTACCAGGGATTGAACCTAATGGCACTTAACCACTAAGCAACATCCCCAGCCCATTTTATTTTTTAAAAATAATAAATGATTGTTATTTTTAAAATAATTTTTAGTTATAGATGAACACAATATATTTATTATTCTGTGGTGCTGAGGATCAAACCCAGTGTTTTACATGTGCAAGGCAGGAGCTCTACCACTGAGCTGTAGTCCCCTTATTTTCTATTTTGAGACAGGGTCCAAGTTGCTTAGGGCCTTGCTAAGTTGCTGAGGCTGGCTTTGAATTTGGCAATCCTCCTGCCTCAGCCTCCCGAGCCACTGGGATTATAAGAGTACACCACCACACCTGGCTTGAACTGCACACTCTAACGGGTGCTCTAGTATATGAGTTAAATATTTAAAAAGTCAAAACCATAATTGAAGGCGGCACAAATTTATGTATTAGAACACTGTTTTGAAACTTATTGGCAATGGAATTCGCTTTCTAAATAAAATCTTATATGGAGTCCTATCAATAGGTATAAAGCAGAAAAGTAGGATTTCATTAAGGTAAAAAGTTACAAATATGATTTTATAGCATTCACGTAGGCAATCAGAAGAGCACGGTTTATTTTCTCTAATATTTGTAATTGGTTTAAGATTGACCATTTTTCTTTTATATTAGCCTAGATTCGGTTGATTCTGTATTTTTAGAAAGTCCACTGCAGATATTCTGGTTTTTGTAGCACAAAGCAGGATGTCACCTGGAAGCCTCTGTACATGCCATGTCTACCTTCAGTCATCTTTCTGTCAAGTGTATGCAGCAATATAAAGGCTGCTTGCTTTCCTGGTCTTTCCTAATTTCACGCAAGCATTGGGAGAAAATGAGAACCATTTGACACAGGAATCTGGTCAGTTGGGCTTCAGAAAAGCAAGAATTTTTTGCTGAGTAGTTTTGTTCTGTTGGTAGAAATAGGGAATATTAAAGTTCTTCTGCAAAACACTTGTACATAGGAGTATATCCTTTGAAATGTAATATTTAAAAAAAATGCCTAATGTTCATCCAGTTTCTTTGAGCATACAGGAAGACTATTTCCCAGCTTCCCTTGCAATTAGACTGGAACCACATAGTGAGGTTGAAGCCAGTAAGATCTGGATAGAAATATCCTAAGCCATTTCCAATCTTAGTCATAAATTGTTCCTTCACATCTTCCAAGTTTTCTCCTATGCTTAAGTGTTGCAATTAAGAACTTCAAAACCTTCAAAACAAAAAGACCAAGGATGTAATTCAGTGGTAGAGCACCCCTGGGTTCAACTTATAGTATCAAAACAACAAAAACCCTCTAAAGCAAACTAAAAGATGGTTCCCTAAATCACTGTTGGAGGTGGATTCCCCACAAGATTAGCCTGATTTGCATCATCCAGCAGTGTAAACTAGAAACAAACTTCTGTTGGGGTGAGCTGGAGAGATTTTGGAAGTTTACAACAGCAAGTAAGCATAAACAGTAGCCTACAATATGGAGATTTTTACTGTGGTATTTCCAGTTGCAGAAAAAGTAGTGACTCCCCATTTTAGTCAGCTTTTTGTTTTGTTTGTCACGGTATTAAACTCGGGGGTACTCAACCACTTAGCCACTTCCCCAACCCTATTGTATTTTATTTAGAGACAGGGTCTCACTGAGTTGCTTAGTGCCTTACTGAGTTGCTGAGGATGGCTTTGAACTCGTGATCCTGCTGCCTCAGCCTCCAGAGCCGCTGGGATTACAGGCCTGCCCCACTGCACCTGGCTCCTAGTTTCAGTTATTTTTGAGACTGAGGCAGGAGAATCCCAAGTTCAAGGCCAGCCTGGGCAATGTAAGATCCTGTTTTAAAATTTATAAAGGGCTGGATATGTAGCTCAGACGTAGAGTGCTTGACTAACATACATGAAGCCCTGGGTTTGATCTCCAAATGCCACACACACACACAAAAAAAATTGTTTGAAAATACACAATTTTTTAAAACACTTTGTTTTTTCCCCCACATTTTCATTGGTGCATCATAGTTGTACATATTGATGAGATTGTTGTTATATATTCATATATGCATACAACATAACAATATAATTTGGCTAATATCACTCCCCAGTACATTCCCCCTCCCTTCTCTTCTTCCACCCTTTGGTCCCTTTCCTCTCTGCTGATTCCCCTTTAGAAAATACTTGTTTTTAAGTTTTGAAAAGTTCTTGTAGTTCTTTTTCCAGTATAAAATTTTCGTATAATATAACAAATGGAAAGTGCTTAATAAATTTCTTGTGAAATACTTCTTCAACCTGTGTATACAAATTTGTTCTACATCAAACATTAACCCTAGCTGTGCTGTAAGAATGACGACTCCATCTGGGACTAACATCTTATCTCTATTTCTTCTTCTGATTCTCCATGTTGGAAATTTATGTCTTCATCATCCCTGTCAGCATTTCTGCTGGTCTGCTGGGTGAATCCACTTTATTTTGTTGTTGTTGTCAGCTAGATAGAGACTACTATGAGGAGCACTGACCAGCCCCTGCTGCTGCCCAATTGCATATACTCAGGATCCCACAATTTGATGAGGTAGTTATCTGTGTTGAGTAGCTGCCACACATACTCTTGATCCCACCTTCTGGGTAGTAGTAGCACATTTAGGTTTCTAGAATTAGGAGAAATCAAAGTCCCCATCTCTCTTCTTCCATCCTATGGGATACCAGCTTCCTCGTACTCCTAGAAGTTAAAATGGTATGGTTCTCCTTAACTGCACTTAAGATCCTCCTATCTCCCACCCACCCCGGTTTAACACCTTTCTCAGTCCCCTTTGCATCTGTAGTGTAGCATTTCCAAGTTTAAGGTTTTATGCAAAGGCCCAAAATTAGCCCCTGGCTCAAACATTGTGGGTGATAGACTTGAAATAAATTTAAATTGCATGCTTAATCTTTTGAGTTTTAAAAAAATAAGTTTTTTTTTTCCTTTTTCAAAATATAGTTTTACACTACTTTGATTGTAGATGTCTGTTTTTGCTTCTTATGAACTTAATCAGCTTCACTGGGCTGGACTGGGAGTTGACCATTGTCAATAATAACAACATTTCTGTGGGAAAAATGTGTTTCAGTTTTCAAACACTTGATTAAATTTCGGGAAATCAACTTGTTCTGAAGTTGGGAAATGTATTAATGAACTTTTAGTTTTCAAGTGAGGGTAAGTTACCTTGAGCTTATTGAGAAAAATCAAATTTTTATATATATTCTACAATCATAGGTTAACATAAACATCAGGCATATTTGGAAAGAAGGCAAAATGGTCACATGTTTAAAGTGATTGAAACTAACATGCAAGTTGGTACCTTACTTTTTAAAAGTGCTTCTGCAAAATTGTCTTTTCAGACTAATTTTTTAAGTTGTTGATAAACCTTTATTTTATTTATTTATATGCAGTGCTGAGAATTGAACCCAGTGCCTCACACATGCCAAGCGAGTGTGCTACCACTGAGCCACAGCCCCAAACCCTCAAACAAATTTTTAAAAATATTTTGTACTTTATATTTTAAAAAGTAAACTATCTTTTAGAAGTTTTAGATGAATAAAAAGTTGTGGAGATAGGACAATAATTACCATATGCCATATACCCAGTTTCTCCAATTGTTAACATCTTACATGTATGGTATGCTGTTATAATTAATGAACCAATATTGATAAGTTTGGCTTGTTAGCTTTTACCTAACACTCTTTTTTTTTTTTTTAAAGAGAGCGCTCGAGAGAATTTTATTATTTATTCTTTAGTTTTCGGTGGACAAAACATCTTTATTTGTATGTGGTGCTGCGGATCGAACCCAGGCCGCACGCATGCCAGGCGAGCACGCTACCGCTTGAGCCACATCTCTAGCCCCCTAATACTCTTCTTCGATCCTAGGTTATCTATCCAAGACACCCACATTACTTTTAATTAATTATCTTGTCTCCTCTTTAAGTTCTTCATGTCTGTGGTAGTTCCTCAGAGTTTCCTTGTTTTGATGACCTTGACAGTTCTAATGATTGCTGGGCAGGTATATTTGTTGGATGCCCCTCAGTTGGGCCTTGGGAAGGAAGATCACAGACATAAAGTGCCCTTTTCTTTACATTCTCTCAGGGTACACACTAGCAAGATGATTTATAAATTTATGCTGACCTTAATAACCTGCCTGAAGTAGTTGTGTTTGTCATGTCTCTCCATATCAAGTTTATTTTTTTAACCCTTCTTTTCTGTACTTTACTCTTTGGAAGGAAGTCACTGTCTGCAACTCATATTTAAGGAGTGGAGAGTTAGGACCTCTCCCCTACTTTATGATAAAGCATCCACGTATTTCATTTGGAATTTTCTAAGGGAAGTTTGTCTCTTCTCCAATTAATTTATCTAATAATTTTCTTGTATCAATATGGCCTCATGGATATTTATTTTTATAATTGAACATTTTTTGTTGCTCAAATTATTCCAGCTTTGTTCATTAATTCTATCAGTTGGTTCCTCTGTTCCTACACTCCCCTCTCTTTTAGAATTTCCTTACTTTCTAACCCTACAACATACTCTAGGCTAATCTTGTGCATTTTTTTCCCCAGTCCTAGAATTATCCATTTCTTCCAGGAACTCTGACTCTTTTTATTGGATAATGGTATTAGAAAACAAGATCTGGCTACTACATCTGCTCTGTATTTTAGATTTTGAGAACATTCAAAATGTAGAAGTCAAAAGGAAAAAGTTCTGCTCTTAAGATATGTCAGGCCACAACGCCTATCCTTTGTTTTAGGATCAGTGGGGATGATGCCCCAGACTTTGTAAATATTATCACTTCAGCTTACAATTTAACCACCTAGAAAACAGGTCAAAATAATATGTATGAGATCAAGAATGCAAGAAAGGGGAGGTGGACCAGGTTGGTGGCTTTAGTAGCTCATTAGGAGAGATAATTCAAGTCAGAGGAACCCAGGATTTGGGACTTCCTATCTTTTATACTGTTTGGGGTGAATGGAATGGATGAGAAGGAAGGTGAGGAAGAGTATGTTAGGGTGGGAGGCCGTCGCTCCGAGTGACCAGCATTTTTCCTCTCCTAATCGGTTGAGGCACTGTCAGTCATACCCCCCACCCCCATTGGTCTGGCTACTCTTTAAGTTGCTGAAGATGGTAGCCCCAATCTTGAGAGTAGTAAAAATGCAACCAAATGTGTCTTCATGCATAGGCGTGCCTTCCTGTACCCCATGGGTAGAGCTACGCTCACCTGTTCCTTTGTGATATTAACCCATTGCCCTGTTTGGGATAGAATGTTCCATGGAAACCCCTTTGTGTGTCCCCTTCTCTTACTCTGCCCTTGGGTGTGGCCTTCCTAGATGTCAGTGAGACATCATGAAGCTAGACTCAGCCCCTTGAAACCTGACCCCTTGCCTCATTTGAATGGCTTCTCCTCAATAAAAGGGGTCAGCACGGGCTCTCTCTCTTTCTGCAGACCCTTAAGGTCAGAGGAACTGTCACAGGAACCCCAAAGAAAAAGGCATTTCTGTCTCTTGTGTGGTTATTTCACGCAGCCCAGTAACCCTGGAGTGACCCTGAGCGTTTTTGTCGCCAGGAATATGACATGTTAGTACTCAAGGACCCACTCTTACAAGAACAATTTTCAGAATAAAAGAAACATAATTAACAGTTATGTCACAATACAGAAGTAAATTGGGAAATCCCTGAGCAAACAAGGATATATGCTCACCCTATTTTGATCATGCAAAGATATTCTTACTTGAATACACACCCATACTTTTATTTCTCCTTGCATCATCAGGCCTATTCAAGGATGCAACATTGTAGTCCTAGCAGTAGGTCTAGTCTTGGCCAATCTCAACTCATGCTAGTGTGTTTGCTAGTTAATATCTTTAAAAATATGCTGATATTTTGAAGATATCAATATCTATCCATCCATCTATATCTATCCATATCTATGATCTGTCTATATGAACTATTCATCATTGAATGTCATAGCATCACTTAATCAATAATTTGTGTCCAAATCAGAATATTGAGCCGATCATTGACAAAAAAAAATTGTAATAGACTTTATTTTTTAGAGCAGTTTTAGGTTTGCCACAAAATTAAGTGGGAAGTATACGAAGTTCCCATATATTTCCACTACCCCAATACCACATACATATTCTTTTCCATTATCAATATCTCTCACTAAAGTGGTACATTTGTTATAATTGATGAACTTACATCGACACATCATCATCACCCAATGTCCATAATTAATGTTAAAATACATTCTGGGTAGTGTAAATGCTATGAGTTTTGGACAAATGCATAATAATGCATAGTATTATGCAGAATAGTTTTGCTGCCTCAAAAGTCCTCTGTGCTCTGCCTGTTCATCCCTCCCTCTCCACAAGTCTCTGGCAACCACTGTCTTTTTATTGACTCAATAGTTTTCCTTTCCTAAGATGTCATATAGTTAGAATCACACAGTATGAACTTTTGAGATTGGCTTTTTCAGTTAGTAATACATATTTAAGTTTTTTTCCATGTATTTTCATGAATTGATAATTAATTTATTTTTACCACTGAAGAATGTTTCATTAAATACTCAATACTGGTCCTATATATTGAAGATTAGAAGGAGAAAAAAAAAGGGTTGTCTCCTAGGCCTCAAAACATGTAAAATCTAGTAAAAGATTATATCTAAGGGTGGTAGGTACTGCTTTATTTAGAATATGGATTTAATTCATAATAGAGACCTGATATGGCTTATACAGTTCAATAATGTTTATGCATTCCTTGATGAATTCTTTGTATAGATAAATGATAGATGTTGATATGACTTACACAGTAGATGTTTATTTCTCTTTCACTTAAAAATTTGAGCTGGTGTAGTGGTTCTCCTTTGTAAATTATTGAGGGTTTCAACTCTTTTATGCAGTTGACCTGTCATTCTCAACATGTGGCTTCCATCTTGTAGGAAATATGAGGGTTCCAGTTTCTATCATCACACCAGCAATCACAAGGGACAAAGGAAAAGAAGAGGACATACTAGTCCATTTAAACTCACACTCTGTATGTCTCACACCAAATTCTCATTTCATTGACCATAACTTATTCATGAGTCACAACATAAATACAAAGAGACTGAAAATCCTACAGCTTTGAAGCTCTGCACTCAGTTTGAAGTTTTATTCTTATGCTAGAGGGGAAATATAGATTCTACAGAAAACTAGCAACCTTTGTCACACTCTTTGTCCACAAACTATAAGCATCCTTCTTTCCTTCTGCAGGATGTGCTCTCTTTCCAAAGAGCATGGAAAGTTTTTGAATCCATTTGGACAGAACCTTGTCTTCCAAAACTTTGTTCCCTCCATCTGTACATGTAACTTAGCTTGAGCTTTTCTCTCTCTTAAGGACTTCATCAAAAGTGGCAAGAAACAGCCAAAAAACCAATGTTCTGACATTTTTTCTAGCTACTTTTTCAAGTGCAGTGATTTTTATCTAGGGCACAGTTCATTTTCTATAAGGGATACCGGGGAGAATATGGAATATATATATATATATTATATATATGGTGTGTGTGTGTGTGTGTGTGTGGTGCTGGGGATTGAACCCAGGGCCTTGTGCATGTGGGGCAAGCACTTTACCAACTAAGCTATATCCCCAGCCCTTAGCTGAGGCTTATTACTAGCATTTCATGGATGAGGAGCAGAGACACTAGACATCATACAATGCTTAGGGCATTCTTGAACCACACACAAAAAATGTTCTACCCAAAATTTCAATAGGACAGCTTTTGAGAAACACTCATCCTCTTAGAGGTATAGGCTCTATAGACATGTGCTACCATATGTGGACAATTTTACCAAATGTTGTTTCATAACTTAAGAGTTACCAGTCTTAAAGTCTACAGTATGTTCATGACTTGATGCCTGCTAATGCCTCCAGCTATTGGTTATATAATAGTAGTACCTGACTTTTAGATACAAATTATATATTAGCACATCAGTTCAGCTGCCATAGTAGTAATCTCAAAGTGGTTTAAATAATACAAATTTATTCCTCATGTCTAAGCTGGCAATTCTACTTGAAGAGGAAAGGGGCCTAGGCTTCTATCTATCTTTTAACTATTGTTCTCAAAGTACAGACTACTTAGTGATTTCAAGAAGGTTGCTCCAACTCTTAGCTTCAAATTGCACTAGAAAGGATGCTTTAGATTTTAACCCAGAAGTTTCCTTTATCGGTTCTGCTTATACCCCATTGGTCTAACTCAGTTATATAGCCAAAACTACGTGCAAGGAAAGCTAGGAGTTATACTCTTTAACTGAGCAACTCTGTGCCTAAATAAATGCTCCATTACTGTAAGACAGAATGAAGAGGTATTGAAGGACAAATAGCAAATAGTTTCTGATGAAAGTTTTAAAATCAAGTTATGTCCAAGTATTACACGAGTGTAGAATAGATCTAAGGGGTTGCTAAAGGCTTCCTAGAGGCTCTCAAGAACCCTATGAAACAAAAATAAATAAATAAATAGGAAAAGAAAAAAATATGTATTAATAAGATACTTCAAAATACACCAATGATAACCATTTTAAACAATATTTTGTTTTCATATTTTATTGGTGTTTATAATTATGCATAATAGTTGGATTCTTTGTTACACAGCCATACATGCACTCAATATAGCAATATAATTTGGCCAATATTGTTCCAGTATTTCCACTTTCCCTCTTCTGCTCCCTCTCCCTTGTCCCTTTATTCTACTCAACTGTTCTTTCTTGCATTTTCATGAGATCCACCCCTTTCTTTCCTTTCTTTTTCTTCCCTATCTTCAACGTATGAGAGAAAACACATGACCCTTGACTTTGAGAGTTTGGCTTATTTTGCTTAACACAATGATCTCAAGATCACCCATTTTGCTGCAAATGACATAATTTCATTATTTTTGTATTTGAATAAAGTGCCATTTTGTATGTATACACCACATTTTCTATATCCATTTGTCTGTTGGCAAAAACCTAGGCTAGTTCCAGAATTTTGCTATTGTGAATTGTGCTGCTATAATCATGGCTATGCATGCATCACTATCATATGATGACATTAATTCGTTAGGATAAATGCAACATGTATGTAACTTGATGCCTAACTGCCTGGTACAGCTGGGTCATAAGGTGGTTCCATGCCTAGTCTTTTGAAGAAATCTCATACTGATTTTCATGGTGGTTGTACTAATTTACAATCCCATCAATAGTATAAAAGTATTCTTTTCCCCCATATCCTCTCCAGAATTTATTATTGTTTGTATTCCTAATGGCTGCAATTCTGACTGAAGTGAGATGAAATATCAGTGTAGTTTTGATTTACATTTCCCTTATTGCTAGTTATGTGGAACTTTTAAAAAAATGTTTTGCCATTTGTATTTCTTCTTTTGAGAAGTGTCTTTTTAAAAACTTTTTTTGATAGTTGTATATGCACAGCATGGCTTTATTTTATTTGTTTATTTTTATGTGGTGATAAGGATTGAGCCCAGTGCCTCACATATGCTAGGCAAGCACTCTGTGACTGAACTGCAGCCCCAGACTAGAAGTGTTTTTTTAGTTCATTTGTCCACTTATTGACTTGGTTGTACTTCTTGGGGGGAGTTTGAGCTTTTTGAGATCTTCATATATTCTGACTTTTTTTTTTACTATTTTTATTTGTTCTTTTTAGTTATACACAACAGTAGATTGTATTTTGACATATCATAAATACATGGAGTATAACTTCCCATTCTTGTGGTTGTACATGATGTGGAGTTACACTGGTCATGTACTCATATATGAACATAGGAAAGTAATGTCCAATGCATTCTTTTGTCTTTCCCATTCTAATTCCCCCTCCTTCCTCCCAGTCCACCCTGTCCAATTTGGTAAAGCACCTTCTCTCCTCCCCACCTATTGTGAATCAGAATCTGCATATCAGAGAGAATATCTAGCCTTAAGTTTTGGGGGGATTGGCTTATTTCACTTAGCATGATAGCCTCCAGTTCCATCCGTTTACTGGCAAACCATAATTTCATTCTTCTTTATGGTTGAGTAATATTCCATTGTGTATATGTACCACATTTTCTTTATCCATTCATCTATTGAAGGGCATCTAGGCTGGTTTCTTAGAACTATTGTGTATATTCTGAATTTTAATCCTCTGCCAGAAGAGTAGCTACCAATATTTTATTCCATTCTGTAGGTTCTCATTTCATATTCTTTCTTTCTTTTTCTTTTCTTTTCTTTTTTTCTTTTTTTTTTTTTGTATGGGGGATTGAACTCAGGGGCACTCAACCACTGAGCCACAGCCCTAACCCTATTTTGTATTTTATTTAGAGACAGGGTCTCACTGAGTTGCTTAGTTCCTGGCTTTTGCTGAGGCTGGCTTTGAACTTGGGATCCTCTTGCCTTAGCTTTCTGAGCTGATTATTCTTTTCCACAGGGATAACCAGTCATTCCAGCACCAGTTGACAAACATGCTATCTTTTCTTCAGTGTATGTGTTTGGCACAACTGTCAAGGATCAGATGATTGTACCTGTGTGAGTTTGTGTCTTCTGTTCTTTTCCATTAGTCTCTGTGTTTGCTGTATGCCAGTATCATGCCATTTTTAATTACTATAATGCTGTAATATAATTTGAAGTTGGGTATTGTGAGGTTTCCAGTATTGTTTTTTGGCTTAGAATTGCTTTGGTATTCTAGGTCTTTTATTCTTCCAAGTGCACATTAGGACTCTTTTTTTTTTAGTCCTGTGCGTGTCATTAGCATTTTAATGATGATTGCATGAAACCTGTAGATTGTTTTTGGTAATGTGCCTAATTTAACAGCATTAAATCTCCCTTTCCCGGAACATGGAAAGTCTTTCCATCTTGTAATGACTTCTTCAATTCCTTTCCTCAGTGTTCTATAGTTTTCAGTGTAGAGGGGTTTGTTTTGTTTTGTTTTGTTTTGTTTTTGTTGTTGTTGTAGTTTTTTTGTTTGTTTGTTTGTTTTGTTCTGTCTTTTGGGTACTGGGCAGGCATGCACCACAGCCAGCCATTATAGAGTTTTTTTAACCTCCTTGGTTGGATTTATTCCTAGGTGTTATTTTAGGCTATTGAAAATGGAATTTTCTTCCTGATTTCTTTTTCAGCAGATTCATTATTGGTGCATAGTTAAGGTATTGATTTTTGCTTGCTGATTTTGTATCCACCTACTTTGTTGCATTTGTTTATTACCCCTAGTAGTCTTCTGGTGGAGTGTTTTGGATCTTCTAAGTATAGGATCATATTATCTGTGAACAGTGATAATTTGACTTCTTTCTTTACTTTCTTTACTTTAAAAAAATTTCCTTTATATCCCTTTCTTGCATAATTGCTTTGGCTACAATTTCTAATACTATATTAAATAGGAATGGTAAAAGTGGACATCCCTGTCTTGTTCTAGATTTTAAGGGAAATGCTTTCAGTTTATTCCCATTCATTGTGATGTTGGCTTTGTATTTGTCATATATAGTCCTTAAGATGTTGAGGTAAGTTCCTTCTATTCCTAGTTTCTTCAGTTTTTTTTAATCATGAATTGGTGGCTGAGCTTTGTTGAATGGTTTCTCAGCATCTATTGAGATGACTGTATGATTTTTGTCCTTAGTTTTATTTAGGTGATGAATTACATTTATTGATTTGAGTAGGTTAAACCATCCTTGAATCCTGAAATGAAACCATCTTGGTCATAATGAGTAACATTCTTAATATGTTGTTGAATATGATTTGCTACTATTTTGTTAAGGATTTTTACATCTAATATCATCAAGGATATTGATCTGTAGTTTTGTTTCCTTGGTATGTCATTAGCTGGATTTAGTATGAGGGTGATACTGGCTTCCACCCATTGCTATTTTATGGAATAATTTGAGGACCATTGGTATTAGTTCTTCTTTAAAGATCAAGTAGAATTCAGCTGAGAATCCATCTAGTCCTGGACTTTTTCTTTTTCTTTCTTTTTTTAAAAAAAAAATTTGTTTTAGTTGTTAGACACAATACTTTATTTTATTTTTATGTGGTACTGAGGATCAAACCCAGTACCATGCACATGCTAGGCGAGCACTCTACTACTGAGCCATAACCCCAGCCCCTGGACTTTTCTTTGTTGTTTTTTTTTAAATGCTTTTACCTCATTGCTTGTTATTGATCTGTTTAGGTTTTATATATCCTTTCCATTCAATTTTGGCAGGTCATATCCATTTCTTTTATACTTTCCAATTTGTTGAAATAAAAATTTACAAAATTGTTTTTAATGATCATTTGGATTTCTGTGATGTCTATGGTGATATCTCCTTTTGCATTTCTAATTTTATTAATATGGGTCTTCTGTCTTTTTCTTGTATTTCTTTTCCTTTGTGTATGTGTGTGTGCATGCATGCTGGGGACTGAATGAGAATATACAATGCAAGCACATTACCA
Organism: Spermophilus citellus; assembly: GCF_964194105.1. NCBI lineage: Eukaryota > Metazoa > Chordata > Mammalia > Rodentia > Sciuridae > Spermophilus > Spermophilus citellus. The sequence continues at coordinate 69,076,566 of NC_138182.1, read as the reverse complement.
CTGAGCTACATCCCACCCCTTCTTTTTCTTTTGGTTAGTTTGGCTAAGGTCTTATCAATCTTTATCTTTTTGAAGAACCAATTCATTGTTTCATTGATCCTTACATATTTTTTTAAAAAATCTCTATTTTATTGACTTCAACTTTGATCTTAATTAGTTCATTCTTTCTACAGATTTAGGGATTTGTTTTTGTTGTTTTAATATTATTTAATTGTAGATGGACATGATAGCTTTATTTAATTAATTTATTTTTATGTGGTCCTAAGGATCAAACCCAGTGCTTCACACATGTAAGGCGAGCGCTCTACCACTGAGCCCCACGTCCAGCTCCATTGTTGTCATTTTATGAGGGATTTGATATGCATCATTAAGTTGTTTATTTGGGATCTTTCTGATATTCTTGTGTAGGCATTCATAGCTATAAAGTTGCCTGTTAGAACTGCCTTTGTAATGTCCAAGAGGTTCTGTTATGTTGTATCATTATTCTTATTTAAGAATTTTAAAATTTCTTTCCTGATTTATTCTATCATTTATTCATCATTCTAAAATATATTGTTTAGTTTTCATATGTTTTTATAGTTTCTATAGTTTTTAATTTTTTCATATTTCTAATCTCATTCCATTATTGTCAGAAGCAGACAAGGAAATATTTTGATTTTTCTATATTTGATAAGAGTTGTTTTGTGTCCTAAAATATGATCTGTTTCAGAGAAGGTACCATGAGCAGCTGAGAAGAAAGTGAATTTGGCTGTTTTGGAGCAATATTATATAGATGTTCACTAAATCCATTTGATGTGTGTGTGTGTGTGCATGCGAATGTGTGTGTGTGGGGGTTGACTCAGGATTAGACTAAGGGCACTCTACCACTGAGCTACATTTCCCCCTGTTGTTTTTAAATTTTTATTTTGAGACAGGGTCTTGCTATGTTGCCAAAGCTGATCTTAAACTTGTAATCCTCTTGCTTTAGCCTTTCAGTTTTCTAGGATTACAGGCATGCATCACTGTACCCAGAATGATTTCAATTTTTTTTTTTTTTTAGGTCTGTTGGATCTTGGTTGAGTTTATGCCTGGATGAACTGTCTGTTGGTAATAGAAGTGTGTTGAAATATCCCAATGTTTTTGTCATGGGGTCTATCTGATTTGTTGTTGTTGTTATTACTGGGGATTGAATCAAGGTACTTCACCACTGAGCCACATCCCTAGCCCTTTTCATTTTTTATTTTTAGATAGGGTCTTGCTAAGTTGCTTAGGGCCTGGATAAGATACTGATGCTAGTCTTGAACTTGTGATCCTCCTGTCTCAGCCTTCTAAATTGCTGGGATTACAGGCATGGGCCACCATACCTGGTATCTATCTGATTCTTTAAGTCAACTAGTGTCTGTTTCTTGTAATTAGGTGTACCAACATTTGGAATATAAATATTTACTATCATGACTTCTGGATGGATTGTTCCCTTTATTCCTATGGATAAATTTTCTTTGTCTCTTCTAATTAATTTTGGCAGAAGTCTGCTTTTTCAGACATGATAATAGCTACGCCTGCTTGTTTTAGGGCTCCATTTGCATGGCATATCAATGTCTATGCTTTTTCTTTCAGTCTATGACTGTCTTTGCCTGTAATGTGAGTCTCTTGCAAAAACATATAGTTACGGGCTGGGGATGTGGCTCAAGCGGTAGCGCGCTCGCCTGGCATGCGTGCGGCCCGGGTTCGATCCTCAGCACCACATACCGACAAAGATGTTGTGTCCGCCGAAAACTAAAAAATAAATATTAAAAATTCTCTCTCTCTCTCTCTCCTCTCTCACTCTCTCTTTAAAAAAAAAAACATATAGTTAGGTCTAAGATGTTTATTAATTACTGCAATTTTGATTTATTTCTAATGTTTAATTTGGTCCCATTTCTCATTTGCTTAGCTACTCTTCAAATGAAATTTGTCCATTTATGAGCTCTTGCATTTGTTTTTCTTTTATTCTTTTTCTGTGTAATATCTAAGTATATTCTAAAGTGGCAGCTTAGCAGTTATTAATTCTTTTATTTTTATTTATCTTAGAAGGTTCTTATTTCTTCTTTGATTATGAATGATAGCTTTGTTGGGTATTGAAATCTGGGTTGACAGTTATTTTCTTTCAAGACTCAGAAAACATCATTCCTGGATTTTAGAGTTTGTATTGAGAAATCAGAAGTAATTCTGATTAGTCTACCTCTAAATATGACCTGACATTTTTCTCTTGAGACTTTTAAAAATTCTGTCCTTGTTCCATATGGTCAGTATATTAATTGTAATTGTGGAAAGATTCTTTTTAAATATTGTGTATTTGAGGTTCTAAAGGCATCATGTATCTAGGTGCTCTTATAATTTCCAAGGTTTGGAAATTGTCTTATTACTTCCTTGAAGAGGTTATCTCTACCTTTATCCTGCATCTCACAATCCTCTTCAATTCCAATGATTGTTTAATGTTCAAAGCTAGCCATTTTGTCTTCAAGCTCTGGGATTCTGTCTTCTGCCTGGTCTATTATTAGACTTTCAACTGAACATATTATTTGACTTATTGTGCCTTTCATTTCCTAGATTTCTGTTTGATTTTTTTTCAATATCTTTATCTCCTTGAATTTCTCATTCATGTCCTGTACTGAATTCTTTAATTGCTTCATTTTTCTGTGTTCTCTTAGAATTTGTTGATCATTTTAGTAATCATTCTTTGAATAGTTTAACTGACATTTCACTCATTTCAATATCTTTGGAGTCAGTTGCTGGTGAATTATGAGCTTTAGGAAGTGTAATGTTAATATATATATATATATATATATATATATATATATATATATATATATATCTTGTATTCCTGTGTTGAATTTTGTGCATCTGTATTTTTCTTCAACTCTTTCATGTGGGCCATTTTAGGTCACAGTCTTCTCTAGCCAAAGTGTTCTGGGATATCATGTTGTTGTGATATTTTCAATATATTTCCAAGTGGTTTATAGCATAATTTCTGTTATGGTTTAGGTTTGAGGTGTCCCCCAAAAGCTCATTTGTGACACATGCAAGAAAATTGAGAGGTCAAATAATTTAGTTATGAGAGTTTTAACATAATCAGTGCATTAATCCCCTAAGAGGGATTAACTGGGTGCTAACTATAAGCAGGTAGGGTGTGGTTGGAGGAGGTGGGTATTGGAGGCATGACTTTGGGGTATATATTTTGTTCTTGATGAGCATATCTATCTCTCTTTCTCAATGTTTCTTGGTGGCCATGTCCTGAGCTGCTTTCCTCTGCCTCACTCTTCTGCCATAATGTTTTGCCTTACCTCAGGCCCTGAGGAATGGAGTTGGTCATCTATAGACTTAGGTCTCTGAAACCATGAGCACAAAATAAACTTCCTTCTTTTAAAATTGTTCTTGTCATATCTTTTGGTCAGAGCAGCAAAAAGACTGACTACAACAATTTCCATCCTAGTTTATTGGTTATGATTAGTGTATTTTTTTTTTTTTTTTGGTACTGAGGATTGAACTCAGGGGCCCTCAACCACTGAGCCACATCCCAGCCCTATTTTGTATTTTATTTAGAGACAGGGTCTCACTGAATTTCTCAGTGTCTTGCCATTGCTGAGGCTGGCTTTGAACTCAGGATCCTTCTGTCTCAGCCTCCTGAGCCACTTGGATTACAGGCAGGCACAACTGCTCCCAGCCTCATTACTGTATTTTGATACAGTGTGTTTTGTGTCAGAGCTTGAGAATCATTTTTACTCTGTAGGTTTCACTAGTGTGGATCTTTTGTAGATTAGGTAGTTGTATCCAATAGAGTATGTAGAGTACAACCTCTTTGATTGCTCTTCTACATTTAAGAACTCTGCATATTCTAAAGGGTTAGGGAGCATTCTGGATTGAGACCCCCAACACCATTGTAAGTCCATAGTGTTTTTTACTTCTTTGTTATGCTATAGGAGTGGATGTCTATGAGTGTGACCTGAGGGCCAACCTAACCATTCATACTTGGGTCCTGGTCATTGGTTTGAGGTTTTTTCCTCCCCTATTCTTTGTATTAAAATGTTACTGAAGTTTGATCATGGGTAGTTTGTATGTGGAACAAGGCACACTCTCTCTTGGCTGGGTATTGGGTACAGCTCAGCAGTAGTCTCTACCCTGTGAACTCATAGTGCCTCAGTAGATCCCAGAATCTCTCAGAAAAAGAAGCAAACCACAGCAGCAGCAACAACAGTGAACAATATAAAACATTAAAGTAAATATCCAGTGCCTACAACGACAACTACAACATTACCCTGGAAACAGGAATGGCAGGAGCAGCAATTGATAATAGCAACAATAATACATGGTCATTTTTTTTGGTACTGAGTATTAAGGTAATACCTGGCATTAAGGTAAATAGCAGCTGTCAACTACACCATCTACAGTATTGATAACTGCAACATGAATGGTTGGGCAATAATTATATGTACCAAATATTTCTAAAAGATGGTAAAAGTACAGTTCATTAGGAGAAAAGAGAATGTTGTAGAAAGGTAAAAGGAAGTTTATAGGGGCTGGAGTTGTGGCTCAGTGGTAAAGTGCTCACCTCCCACGTGCGAGACCCTGGGTTTGATCCTCAGCACTACATAAAAATAAATAAGTGAAATAAAGGTGTTATGTCCAACTACAACTAAAAAATAAAAAATATATATATATATATATATATATATATATATATATATATATATATAAAAGGAAGTTTAGAATGTTCAAAATGTTAACAGAGAGAAAATATGAGATGTAGCCAGTGATGTCTATAAAGTAGGCAGAGAACAACATAAAAAGATGAAGCAAAATAAACAGAGAACAAGATAATTAATTATGTGTGTGTATATGTATATGTGTTTGTGTGTATGCCGCAACCTGCACAGCCAAACTAGCAGATTATGGAGAGGAGTGATGGGAGATTGGAAGAATAAAGACTCACATACGCAGATCTTGAAGATGAACAGCTGGGATCTGGTGGAGCGCCGCTCTCTGATGGAGAAGCAGGTCTAAAGAATTACGCCAGCAATCTTTATTTTATGTCTCATTAATCAGATTAAAGATTATGCAAGCATTATTCTTTGTATTCATGAAAGTTACAGAATTAGCAACATTATGTAGCTTATTCCTCAGTTACATACTACAGACGCAATGTGCAATGTTAGGAGATTTGTGTAGCTCTCAAAAAAGTTCATTGTTTAAAGTTATGCGGGCAGGTTCAGGAGCAGCAGAGCTGGTGAAACATTGTGGTTGTATAGCAAAAGAGTTCCTTTGTTTCCAGGAGCTGTGTGCCTGAGATCAAGGTCTAGACTGATAAGACTCTAGCATGGAGTGTCCTTATGGAGGACATTACCATAGCAACTAGGCATCCTGCACCTTTGCACAGAAACTTTCCCAGGCATCAAGCATTCCACAGCCATGAAGTCATCAGGCACCCCAATTTCTGACATTGCTCTCCCATTCACTGTCTCTGCTCTCCACATGTGCATATGTACATATGTACACATTACACACACATATATATCCCATGAACCAATCAACACAGTACAGTAAGAACTTATAGGGGGAAAAGAAAATAATTCTTTTTTTTTTTTTTTGTACCATGAATTGAACTCAGGGGCACTCAACCACTGAGCCCCATTCCCACCCGTATTTTGTATTTTATTTAGAGACAGGTCTTACTGAGTTGCTTAGCGCCTTGCCATTGCTGAGACTGGCTTTGACTTTATGATTCTCCTATCTCAGCCCCCCCAAGCCACTGGAATTACAGGCATGCACCACTGCACCTGGCTAATTTTAATGAAAAATGAAAGGATTTTCTCCACTGAGGTTATCAAACCTGTTGGTAAGGATGGATGGTCACTGCTTGTGGCAGACCACCCTTCTTTTTGTTTATTCTTGGCCAAGTATCCCTTAGATAGAGCAAGGGTTGGGCTTGGTAACCCTTCCTTTTTTAGTGTTGCTCTCTGAGCTGACAGCTAGAGAGGGATAGAGCTGAAGCTGGTCAAAATAGCTCTTAGCATCCTTTCTCACCAGTATTAGGTAGGATGGAATAGGAAGCATTGTCAACTGGAGTTCTGTCTGGACAGACAATATTGCACTCTCAGGTTGAGGCTGCTGCAGAGCTATAAATGGGAAGTTCTGGCAGCTGAAGTTTAGTTTTAATGAGGTCTTTTGGACTTTTTCAGGTGGTAGCTGCTCTGGAGAGATTAAATCAACACACCTCTAGGGTCAGGCAAATGCTGATCTCTGCTGGGTGTCTGCACCTCAAGGGCCTCCCAAGATTTCTCATAGGGTGGAGGAGCCAACCCACCAGAGGTCTTGCAACCCTACCATCCATATGTGTAGTCTTACTAGACTTAGTCCCTTTAGTAATCATGCCTGCTTGTTCAATTCCCTGACCTTCTACAATTGATCACATAAGTCCAGGCTCAAAGGGAAAGTGAGTTGCACTCCCCTCCGTGTCTCTGACTTGGAATCTCTTGGGTACATTTTTCTTTGTGCCTGTTTTAATCACCTTATGCTACCAAGATATACCCTAGGCCACACTGTAGACCTTGTCAGGATAGCATGGCAGTATTTATTGTGATCTCTCAGGCTTCCACAGCAGCAATCTATCTACAACATAGCCTCCTCAAGATGGCTTCTCTCCTCAGTTCACCACTTGCCAGTTGAGAAACATGAAGCATTTTTTAAACACCAGCTTGCTGTGCACCCTCTGATTCAGCTATGCTCAGACTACTTTTCTGTTCCACAGGTTTTTTCCATGCTATTATGTTTCTCTGTTAGTTAACCTTTCCCTCTGTAGTTAACAGGCATTGATGCCACTTCTACCACCAGCTTGGCTCCAAGGTACTCTCTCTTGTCCTTTGTTTAATGCACCTGTGTAATCTGGATCTAAGAGTCCCTGACTGTCCAGTATTAAATTTCAATGAATTCCCTTTTTTACCCACCTTTCTGTAAGGAAGTACTCCTGCTGCTTGAATCCTAAGCCACATTGCAGCTGAAAATGCAGCCTTTCTCTAATCCATATCTTGAATCTACCAAAAAATATTTTACACATTCAAGTATAAATTTAAAATTCATTATTGTAAATCCAAACTTAATTGTTTGGTATTGCCTTCTTTCATTTTTTTTTATTGATTGCTTTAAAGTTATGTGATACATATACTGGAATACAGCAATTTTGACATTTCCATAGAGTATTGGCATTTTCAGGCAAATCAAAACACAGTTTCGAGAAAAACAAAAATTACTTAATACCAATGGAAACTTACATATTGCTGAGGGGAGTAGAAATTGGTTCAACCACTTTCAAAAATGATTTAGATTATCTTATAAAGTTTAATTATGTATGTCCTATGATGCAGTAGTTCCACTGGTAGAACTCTTACTATTTATCTTTCAGAATGTTCATAGTTTCCTACTTATAGTAGCAAAAATCCATGAAAGCCCAAATGAACATTGACCAGAAAAATCATAGAGAAATAGTTTTATGTTTTTATAATAGAATATTATATCATAGAGATTCAGTAAACTGAAAACATATAATATTTATGAGTGAATCTTAATAATGTAATATCTAATAGATAAGTGTGTATGTAAAAACCTGTGTAAAAAATGGAGAACAAAAACAAATATTGAAGATGGTGGTCACTACCAGTTTATAAGCTGGGGAAGAAACACAAGATGGGAGAAGAGCCAGAAGCAGATTGGAATTGCTAGTACTTGCCGGTAATGTTCAAATCTTCTGTGTGGGTGATTTATCATTAAATAAATATGAATACACAAAATAAAATAGAGAGGAGTGTGTTTAGATCAATGCTCAAAATATGCCACAAACTAATGATCTCAAAAATATTACCACATCCAATTTTGTGCTTCTGAAGTTAAAACAAGCAACAAAACCTACACTATATATAGTTATTACTGGATTTAGGAAGACTCAAGTGAGTCTACTAGTCCAATATCTGTAGCATAACTTTTTAAGTTTAGAAACTCAATCTAAGCCGGGTGCGATGGTGCATGCCTGTAATCCCAGCGGTTTGGGACACTGAGGCAGGAGGATTGCAAGTTCAAGACTAACCTCAGCAACTTAGTGAGGCATGAAGCAACTCAGTGAGGCCTGAAGCAACTCAGTTTTCTGTTAAAAAATAGAAAGGGCTGGGATGTGGCTTAGTGGTTAAGCACCTCAGTGCCCCTGGGTTCAATACCCTGGTACAAAAAAAAAAAAAAAAAAAGAAAAAGAAAAAGAAAGAGAGAAAGAAAGAAACTCAGTTCAGCTAGTGATCTTGCCTCAGGATGAATAATTGATAATTAATTGATCCTGATCAAACTTAGTGAATTTGGTATATAACTAAAAATCCCTATTTGTCTTAATTTATACTGAAAAATACAATGGCCAAGTAGACTATAATGGTTATGTTATTTGTTCACTTACCAAATACTTACTGAACATCTCCTGTATATCAGATAGTTTGCTAATCACTTGGGATATGGTGGTGACAATTTGCACTGAGCTTATCATCTATTGATAAAGACAAATATATAATAACTCATAATTATGAAAACCAGCATATTAGCTTGTTAACTTCTTTTATACAATGGGGTTTAGTAGAAAAGTTTTGAAGATTGAACATATTGAGTTAACTATGGATGTGTCCTGGGCAGTGGGTCTTAACCATATCTGCTTACAACTTTCTGTCATTTCTATGGACCAATGACTGCTGAGTTTCTCAGTTATCTCTTTCCAAATGGGAGTCTTAATTATGTTATCCTTACTTGGGTCTCCATTCCTCCAGTGTACACAAGGGCAGAAGTGTAGGAAGATACATTGACTTTTAGTTCCTTAGTTGCTGTACTACTTGGATCTACATTTGAATATGATAAAGACAATTGTGCATCAAATGGAGATCCTGCACTTTGGTCATGTTTATTTTCACATGTGGTAGGAGTACTGCCATATTTGGATACCAGAGGAGCAATCCTTGGCAGAAATGGCCAGCTATGTTCTTCAGTTGGAAAGTAGGGATAACAACTCCTAGGGTTGCTGTGAAAATTAACTATTCCATGTAAAACATAGTAAACAGTGAAAACATGTTAACTCTCCTTGAGGAGCACACATCTGAAGGATCTCAATAAACATGAAATCAGAGAGTTGGAAATTGTGCAAGCTTGATGCAGACATCAGCACCAAAAACAATGTCTTTACCCAGCAGGCCCAAAGTACGTCTATCAGGTGGTCAATCTAACCTTTCCTGTGGTGCTTAGTAATACATTGACTAATTCTCAGGGATTTTTTTGGGTCCCATTTTCTAATATTATCTGCTTGCTCTCTTTTTTAGATGTGTTATGGATTCAATACTCAGTTTTTCTTCCTCCCTGTCTTCCAATATGGATCCTCTGAAAAATTTTGAAGTGTTTGGAAATAATACATACATTAAGAAGAGTTAGAAAAACAGTGAAGACCTCAGGACACATTAAAAATATTAGTAGGAAAATAGTAAATTCAAGGGGAATTCAATGCAGAGATGTATGTATAGGGTACGTCCTATAGAATGGATTCTATTAGGTGGCAAACTTGGGTTTTCTAAAGTTAAAAAGTAACATACAGATATATATCTCCCAACCACTCAATTGAGTCACTATAATGTAAAAACAAAGATATAGTTCAAGATAAGTCCATTTTATTAAAAGAAAGAGTAATGAATTTTGGCTATGGCCTTAGCTAATACAGAGAGTACTCTGATTAAGGACAATATCCTGACACAAGGTAAAAGAGAGTTTCTTATCAATGGATCCAAACATTAGTGACAATATTGTAACCAAGCTGGGTTTAGTGGCACATTTCTGTAATTCCAGCAACTTGGGGGGCTGAGGCAAGAGGATGCAAATTTGAGGACCACCTTCACAATTTAGATAGGCATTTAACAATTTAGCAAGAACTTAAAAAAAGTTTTAATCAAAATCCTAAATTGTAGTTATAATCAATTGTTATAGATTCTCAAATTTTAGTGCTTAGAAATACTTAAATTTTATTAGTAATGCCTTAATATACCATTTCTTATGTTGGAATGCAAACTAATCAAGTGATTGTGTTGGTGGTCTTCATTACCATCCTGTTTTTCTAACTCATTAGGAGAACTCACAGAACTCAGCGTTTACTCTGTTCATGGCCTTGAGTATGATTTATTACAGTGAGAAGATACAAAGTTTAGTCATCAAAGGGGAAAGGCTCTGGGGGAAATTCAGAAGAGATCTAATTAGTTGTCTCCTAGTGGAGTCACAAAGGACACATAGTGCTTAATTCTTCAAATAATAAGTGGTGCCAAAATGTGTGGAATATGCTGACCATGTTTGTTAGAAACTCAACACCTAGGGTTTTTAATGGGGACCTGTCACATAAGCACATTCTACCTGGCATGTACCCAAATTTCAGGCTCTGTGAAGGAAAGCAGATGTGTACTTAAATTATATCATTTCTACAAACAGTTTAGGCACAGTGAGCCACTCATATCTGTCAATGTTTGGAACCCTTTAGAAATAAAAATTTCCAGAAATGAGCCAAGGGCCAACCTTGTAAGCAGGCATTTTTAAGGATAAGCAGTCAGGACCGCTGTGTCAACTCTCTTCTGCATGGGGACAATGAAACTTACCTAAAAAATTTGGAAGTCTCTCTCTACCTCTGCTGTTATTATTGTACCTTTCTTCATAGCTTCTTATAATTTCCTAATTGTCCTGATTATTTCATTAATTATAATAAATTAATGATGCTAACATAAACTTAACCTATGTATTTTTCTTACAAAAAGTTGCAGAATTTAAGGATTAGAAGTTTACAAATTTAAAAAAGGATGCCAGTTTATGTGTGCCATTATATAATGAAAATTTAGCATTTCATGTGAACTTCTCAAATGAGCGTTGTGATTTTACTGGGGCCCATATTTCTGTTCTTTTTTTGAGGTACTGGGGATTGAATCCATGGCCTCATGTGTGCTAGGCAAGTATTCTACCACTGAACAATACCCCCAGCTCCTAGGTCCTGTGTTTGTAAAGGGAGATATTGTAGCTTCTGATTTAACCACCATTTCACAGCATGCAGAAATACTGAGTATAATAGATTGCATATCTCGATTAACTCGAACTAGATTTATTTTCTTTTGAATTACAAGAGCCCTAGGAGAAAGAAGCTATTAAATCTTTCACTGGTTATTATTTCAGCATATGAAGAACATTTGTTAAAAAGAAAAGCATTTTAGGTCTTAGTTTTTCACACTTCTGTAAACAAGGGCTATTATTTATTGTACCATTAAAGAACTGTTACTACCCAGACAATAATAACCGCAGAGGTAAGGAGCTTTCAGATTCTAAGCCATGATGATGCAGACAGCAGGTCTGAGCAATTCAGACAGAAATTAACATGCTGGCTTGTAGGGATTTCCAAAGGAATGCTAGGGTAAATGGGGAAGCCAAAAAAAGCAGACCCTGTTTACTTTCTTCTTCCAGTATATGGACTCTCTTCACACACTATAGAATTTGCTTAGTTTGGAGAATCAAGAAAGGGATGTTTTTCATCTCTAGCTGAAAACATCACGAATATGGGGGGAAAACTTGACTTCTAGTATAAATATTTAATAATTAATCAATTATTTGCTTGGTGATTCCTCTGTACTACCATATACCCCAAAAGAAACGAATACTGAACAAAACTGACCATACACTCTAGTATCTAAGATGCTGTGTCATGACTTTTGAACAGTGAGTATAAATCACCAGAGGCTCTTCTGCCTACCTGCGGTATTTATTTAGTATTCATTGTGTAACAAACTTTCCTTCTCTAAATTGTTCAGCTGACTAACACACACAGGCGCTGTCCTAAGTGCTTTACAAATATTCACTGATTTTATCCATATAATAGTCCTATAAGGTAGGTACTGCTATCATCTTTATTTTTTACACATGTGAAAACCTAGATGAAAAAATACTATATAATATGCCCGTGGTCATAGTTGGATGCCTATCCAGACAGTCTGATTTTAGGAACAGAGCTGTTATCTATTAAGCTATGTTTATAAAAGATATTTATATTTCTCAACATCCAAAGAAACAAAATATATTCACATGATAAACCTCAGAAGGAGCTAGAGACTTCTTTGAGCATATGGAGAAATTACTGTGTCTTGTACTTGAGTGCATAAATTTGAGATCTATGACTTACTAGAACAGCTCACTTTTAAGTCTTAAACTTCATGACTCAACAGCTTTAAAATAGCACCTAATAAAATAGGGTTCATTTAATCCAGTATGGCTGCTGACAACTCAAACAGTGTCCAGGCCAAAAATCTCTAATTAATTGGAACAGTAATTGTTTTCCACATTAAGTTGGCAACCACAGTAAGCTGAGATAGTAACCATCTTTTCCAAATGGAAACACATTTTTTCCATTCCAGAAGATTTTGAAGTGAGCATACAAATATTTAAGAGAATTAGAACCATCGTACTGATAATTTTGTGTCAAAAGCAATATGTATATATTTAATATTCAATGTAATTTTATAAGGTAATTTGTTCAGACTTCTAACTCCAATCCAGGATACATAATTCAGTAACTGCTTCAGACTTGAGAGTTTAAAGTGATAGCTTGCTCAATTTATGTGTGGTACTAGAATAATTAATCTGTTAAATGCATAGGAGTTATTTAGGTCCAGGAAAGACTTTGTTTATTGATTCAGATTAAACAAATGAAGTATTGATAAATGAAACTAGAAAAATTAATTTTATAAAATTTTTAAGTCTTTGAAGGTATTAAAGGTTGAAAAAGAACCAAAAAATTATGAAGTCTCCTTACAAGGGACTGACATAAATGTAATTTAATTTTTAAACTGATTTTGAAAGTTGAAGATAGAAGATTTTGAATTTATAATTTGCATATAGTAAATATAAATTTTAAAAAAACAAACTTTAAAAATAATATAATCTAAGTAAAAGTCCATATACATATATATTTTCCTTTTTCTTATTTTGGTACTAGGGAATTGAACTTAAGTGCTCTACCACTGAAGTACTTCCCCAGCCCTTTCTATATTTTATTCTGAGACAGCGTCTTGCTATGTTGTCCAGACTGTCTTTGAACTTACCATCCTACTGCCTCAGTCTCCCTAGTTTCTAGACAAAAATAATCTTTAAAACAATTTTTTATCAAGTTATAGATGGACACAACCCTTTTATTTTATTTATTTTTATGTGGTGCTGAGGATTGAACCCAGTGCCTTGCATGTGCTAGGCAAGCGCTCTACCACTGAGCCATAACTCTAGCCCCCCAAAATAATCTTTAAGAGTACATAAAAGTTCATGCCAAAATCCAGGACCTTAGTCAATGCCTCAGTCTGTTTTGTCTGTTTTTTGTTTCTTTCATCCTCTCTTTTTGTTCCCTTTCTTTCTCCCTCCTTTGTTCTTTCTTTTCCTCAGTTTCTCTCCTATAGTATACCTTCTCGACTTCTCTGACTAAATCTCTCAAAGTCATATCTTGTAATCTATCTAAGCATTGTAACTTTTTTTTTTAATATCTAGGGCAGCTTGCCCAATAAAGGCCATTGTGACAGATGCCTTTTGATCCTCTGCCTGAGGATCGAAAGGAGTATATCTCCTATATGTCTCCATAATTCTCTCTAGAAACATAGAGGGAAATTTATCAGGCCCTTGAATAATCTCTCTTACCTTGGCCAAATTAGTTGGCCATCTAGTGGCTGCTCGGAGACCCGCTATTAGAGCCCGGCGATAAGTGGACAGATGCTCCCTACCTTCAAAGGTGTTGGGGTCCCAGTTGGGTTGGTTCAAGGGGAAGTTGTGTCGGTTGCCCATCTGGTCCGAGGATTTTTTTTTAGCTTCCAGGAGGATTCTCTTTTGTTCCTCTGTCATGAAGAGAGTCCCTAGGAGTTGTTGGCAGTAATCCCAAGTAGGCTGGTGTGAAAACACCAGCGAGTTTTTTGAGTTTTTTTAGCTGGGCCAGTTTCCTCCAGGGGAGGAGGGGCTGAGTCAGCAGCAGGGGAATCACTTAGAGGGTGTTGGGGGTTGGGGGACAAGGGCAGGGGATAAGAAGGGGGAGGAGAGTCCAGTAGAGTCAAATCTTGAGATTCAGGGAGAACAGAGGGTGGAGGAGGAGGAGGAGGAGCAGAGGGTTTGAGAGACAGAATCATTGGGGAAGGAGTAGGAGCAGGGGCAGGGACAAGGAAAGGCTTCACCCATGGAGGAGGAGATTTGCAGAGGTCCTGCCAAGTTAAGATATACGGCTGTTGATCTGGATGGCTATGTGGCCCCGGCTGAAAAACAATATCTCTGATTTTTTGAATTAGTGGGAAGTAGAAAGATCCTTCTGGAGGCCATCCAATTCCAAAGGTGGGCCATTCTGAGGCACAGAGAGTCTGCCAGGTCTGGCGTTTTACTGAAAAAGAAAGATTCTGAGCCCTTATGCGGACTTCAGTCTAGTGATCAAGGGTCAGGGACAGAGGCGTGAAATGGCTCTGTCCCATAATGAAAGTTACTTGAACAAAGACAGGGACAATACAAACGTGACACAAACACGGACACACAGTAAACAGTAAACGTGTAACACAAGTTCAGAGGCAAAGATTAAAAACAGTCAGTGAATTCAACCTGAGAGAAAGAATTGTAGCTGGCAAGACCAGATGGGTTGGCAGCAGAATATACCTCCGTCCCTCCCAGATGAGGGCACTTCCGTCCCTCCCAGGGTCCTTCAAAGCGTCCCTTGAAAGACGTGGCCTGTGGCTTCTGGACACGTCTGTCCACCACAACCAGGGGGAGCTCACGCTCTCCGCTGGCAACCACATTCTGCCAACCCAAACCAAAAAACCAGAAAGGCTCTGAGAGCTCACACTCTCCGCTGAGCCAAAAACCAAACTCTGAGCGATCGCAAAGGAAAAACAAGAAGGAGGAGAAGAAGAAGAAGAAGAGGAAGAGGCGCCTTACTTACCCCCTAAAGGAGTCTGTTGGTGTCTCCCTGTCCTGCGATGCGCTCTTCCGGCCAACGCACCAAATGTAAGGGACCGGCGAAACGTCGGAGGAAGAGACCACCAAGAGACTGCCTCATGCAACAGCAAAAGGGTTTATTTGGGGACCAGCATGCTGGGGCTCAGAGCTCACTAGAGCAAAGAGAGAGAGCCCTGAGAACAGCTTAAGCAGAGCTTATATACTTTCCTTGGAGAGGGCAGGGAGGGAAGTTCATTGACGGGTCAGGGCGAGTGGGCAGTTTGCCTGCAACCGAGTGAGGGAGTGCATCCTGCAGTTTGGCAGCTGGGGACAGCACATCCTGGGAACAAGATTTCAACAGCGTTTTGTTAAGCATATAGAAAAACAAAGTGACAAGTACCTGTTTTATTAACCTTTCAGTGTGGTGTGTTAGATTTTGTCACTGGGATGAAATACCTGAAAAAATCAACTTACAGGAAGAAAGATTTGTTTATTTACAAATTAACTAATTTATTATTTTTTTTTGGGGGGGGAGGCAGGTACCAGGGACTGAACTCAGGAGCATTCAGCCTGAGAACATCCCCAGCTGAATTTTGTATTTTATTTAGAGACAGGGTCTCACTGAGTTGCTTAGTGCCTCAGAGTTGCTGAGATTGGCTTTGAACTCGTGATCCTCCTGTCTCAGCCTCCCGAGCTGCTGGGATTACAGGTGTATGCTGCTGGGCTGGGCAGACAAGATTTATTTCAGAGGCTTCAGACAAAGATTGGCCAGATCCATTATTTCTGGGCCTGCAGTGAGACAATCTATCATGGTGGAGGGGTTTGGAAAAGGAAAACTCCTCAGCTCATGGCAACCAGAAAGTAGAGAGAGAGAGAACATACAAGGAAAGAGGCAGAGGACACACCTCCAGGACATACTTTCAGGGCATACCTCCAGAGACCTACTTCCCCAAACTAGGTCCCACTGCCTATAGTGTAATCACCTTCCAATAATGCCATTAAATTATTACTACATCAGTGGATTAATCACTGACAAGGTCAGAGCCTTCACAATTCATTTACTCAAACCCTTCCTTTGAACCTGGATGTATTGGAGATCAGACTGTCAACACATGAATCCTTGGAGGACATTCCAGATCCAAATCATGGAAATATTTTTTTAAAAACAGATAACAAGGGCTGGGGTTGTGGCTCAGCGGTAGAGTGCTTGCCTAGCACATTCGAGGCCCTGGTTTTGATCCTCAGCACCACATAAAAATAAATAAATAAAATAAAAGTATTGTGTCCAACTACAACTAAAAAATAAATATTAAAAAAATAGTTAAAAAGTACTGGTGAAGATGTGGGAAAACTGGAATCCTTATCTAATGTTGGTGGGGATGTAAAATCATGTACTTATTATGGATAACAGTAGGAAGGTTCTTTTAAATATTCAAAGTAGAAATAAAATATGATTCAACAATCCCACTTATGAGTATTTATCTAAAATAGTCAAAATGTTAAAAATATAATTGCATTTTCCTGTTCACTGCAGTATTATTCACAGTAGCCAAGATGCAGAGACAACAAAAATGTCCATCGATGAACAATGAATAAAGAAAATTTAGTGCAGATATACAATGAAATATTAGCCTTACAAAGGAAGGAAATCCACCATATGCAACAACATGAATGGACCTTGAAGACATTATGACATGTGAAATAAGCCAATCAAAGACAAAAACTACGTGATTCCACATATCAGGTATCTAAAATAGTCAAAACACATACAAAGAATGGAATGGTGGTTGTGGTGGTTGTCAGGGCCTATCAGCAGGGGAAATGGGAAGCTGCTATTCAATGGGAATAATATTTCAATAATGATAAATAAGTTCTAGAGATCTGCAATATAATATTGACCTATAGTTAATAATAATACTGTATTATAGATATATTATAGTTAATAATACTGTATTATTATAGAAGAAATCTGTATTGCACACTTAAAAATTTAATAGGGTTAATCTCATGTAAGGTTTTCTTACCACAGTTTTTTAAAAGATGGTACCAGAGCTACCTCAGATACTTTGTTACCCAACCTTTGTTGCATCTAGGTCAACAGCATATGTCTGACCTTGGCCCAACAGATATATCAGCCCAGACTTAAAGTCATAAACTAGTGACATGAACGTTGATTACTGTACCAGAGAAAAATGGCAGTTTCACAATTTTTATATTATTTTGCTAAATGCCAAAATCATACTAAAACTTTCTAAATTAATACTGTTAAAAAATGTGAGCAATAAAAATTACAGTGTGGAGGGTTAGAATGTAGATAAGCAGTAGAGCACTTGCCTAGCACACATGAGGCTCTGGGTTCAATCCCCAAAACTAAAACAAATGAAAACCAGTTGGAACTAAATATCTTACATTTCAAATACGAAAATGTACAGTCATATTCAAACATCAAATGTGACATTTATAAATATATAAATATTAAAAATATACTATAAGAGGGCTGGGGTTGTGGCTCATTGGTAGAGCGCTTGCTTAGCATTTGTGAGGCACTGGGTTCAATTCTCAGCACCACATAAAAAAATAAATAAAGATATTATGTTCATCTACACCTAAAATATTTTTAAAAAATACTATGACAAATCATTTGTAGACTTAATGAATATAAAAATATTATGTAAAGTAAACCATACACTCTGTGAAATGTAGAAAAATTAATTATTTAATGATAAATTTGAAATGAAATGTTATGTACCTTTCTTAAAAAGGGACTTAAAAAAATAAAATATGTCAAGAACAGGGGCATGAGATTGACCAAATAATGCTATGTAAATATATGAATATACCACAGTGCAGTTCACTTTTATCTTATTCTTTTAGTTGTAGTTGGACACAATACCTGTATTTTATTTATTTTTATGTGGTGCTGAGGATCAAATACAGTGTCTCGCATGTGCTAGGCAAGCACTCTACTGCTGAGCCACAACCCCGGGCCCTCATCTTTATTTATATCAATAAAGCACTAATTTTAAAAAAACTGAACAACTAGAAGGAAGACCAATAGAGTAGAGGAAGGGGAACAGTGGGAGGGAGGTAAGGAAAGAAAGAGGAAGTACTGGGGACTGAAATGGAGCAAATTATATTCCAATATTATGTATGGCTCTAAAATATTAATAAAGAGGAGAAAATCACGAAAAAACACCTAAACTAGAAAAAAGAAATAAAGTATGTCAGTGGTTCCATTATTGTATTACCATTATATTTTATGCAAAAATTTTTAGCTCATATTTCAGTCTTACATACTTCCTACTAGTTGACCAAATGATAAGATACATGTGATTCTGTTAGCTTCAAATGATTTTCTTTTGATCAATATCTTTAATAAACTCTTTTATTCTTTTTTAAAAAAAAAATTTTTAGTTGTAGTTGGACACAATATCTTTATTTTATTTATTTATTTTTATGTGGTGTTGAGGATTGAATCCAGTGCCTCTCACGTGCTAGGCTAGTCCTCTACTGCTGAGCCCCAGCTTCAGTGCCTAATAAACTCTTTTATTCTTATTCCAACACTTTCATTGTATTTTTTTTACTTAATAGTTTATTTTGACATAATTTTGGCCCCATAGAAAACTTCAAGAATGGTACACAAGATTCTCATACATTCTTTTTTTTTCTTGAGAGAGAGAGAGAGAGAGAGAGAGAGAGAGAGAGAGAGAGAATTTTTTTTTTAGTATTTATTTTTCAGTTTTCGGCAGACACAACATCTTTGTTTGTATGTGGTGCTGAGGATCCAACCAGGGCCGCACGCATGCCAGGCGAGTGTGCTACCGCTTGAGCCACATCCCCAGCCCCATCTCATACATTTCTTTACCACTTCACTACTGCCTGTAATTACTGCAACTTGTTTTTTCTAAAAACAAGGAAAGTCTATTAAAATCAAAATTAACACCAAGTGGCTGGGATTGTGGCTCAGTGGTAGACTGCTTGCCTAGCATGTGTGAAGCACTGGGTTCAATCTTCAGCACCGCATAAAAAATTAAATAAATAAGTAAAATAAAATTATAAAAAAATTGATGAAAAACATTTAAAAAATTAACACTGATACAATACCATCATCTAATTTTTCTTATTCAATTTTTGCCAATGTCTCAACATCCACTAAAGAAAATCCAACATGAATTCAATTACCATGTGTCTTTAACCTAGTTTAATCTGAAATAGTTCCTTAGACTTTGTTTTATGTTTAAGATATGTTTTAAGAGTTTAGGCCATTGCTAGGCACAGGGGTATACATCTGTAATCCCAGCAACTTGAGAGGCTGAGGCAGGAGGATCCCAAATTCAAAGCCACCCTCAGCAACTTAGCAAAATCCTAAGCAACTTAGCAAGGCTCTAAGCAACTTAATGAGACCCTGTTGAAAGAAAGAAAGAAAGAAAGAAAGAAAGGAAGGAAGAAAGGTAAAAAGGACAGGGATATGTCTCAGTGGTTAAGGACCCCTGGGTTCAATTTTTGGTATTGAAAAAAAAAGTTTAGGTCAGTTATATATATATAGAATGTTTCTGGATTTAGGTTTTCAGATATTTCCTCATGGTTCTATTCAATTTTACCTCTCTGTCAGGAATATACAAAGTTGAAATTGTGTCTTCCTTAGGCCCTCATATCAGAGAACTCATAAAGAGACCTTTTTTTTTTTTTGGTACTATGAATTGAACCCAATGGCACTTAACCATTGAGCCATATCCCCAGCCCTTTTAAAATATTTTATTCAGAAATAGGATCTTGCTAAATTGCTTAGAGCCTTACTAAATTTCTGAAGCTGGCTTTGAACTTGTAATCCTCCTGCCTCAGCCTGCCAAGCCTCTGGGATTACAGGCATAGACCACTGTGCTGGGCAAAGAGACATTATTTTGAAATGCCTTCTTGTATGTATGTATGTATGTATGTATGATGTATGTATGTATTTATTTACAGGGAGGACCAGGGACATGAATCTTTTTGTTGCTGCAGGTAAGTATGTATTGATAAAATATTTGTTTTTTATTTAAAGAAAATACTTTCAGATATCTTTGGTCTTTCTCTATTTTATTATATGTAATTGAATATTTTGATATTTGAACCACTTTTAGAGTGGCCATGCTAGCACCCCATTTGCTTCAAAACTCTCTCACACTTGAGTGAGGTTTGTTTTTGTAAACATTATTGTTGTTTCCTCTTCCTCTTGACAATTATTGTGGTTTGGAAAAGTATTTTTACATTGTTCAAAAATTGCTTTCTTATGAATGAATAATATATTGGTGTGGATATCAAGACACTGATCATTCATATTTTTGATTTTTAAAAAGATCTAAAAATATCACCCATTTAAAAGGTATCCTTTGGGCTGGTATCTCTGTCTACTGATAGCTTTGTCACCTCAGTCCTAGCGGTCCTCTATTAGCCACTTCCTACAAGTTATGTTATGGTTTTTATCAAGCCTCACCTTTCAGTGGCTTCCAATAGAGTTCTTAGTTCATGCTGTACCTCTCTTAAACCAGTTCTGCCTTTACTCAGTGTTAGCATCATTCCAAGAGCAGCTGCTATTGTAGAAGTGGTAAGGTTCATGGTATATGAGAAACAGGAGTGATAGATTCATTCACTGTGTCTTAAAACTTCTGTTGGGATGTGATACACATCACTTTCACATCTCCTCAAAGTGAAAGTCATATTGGCACACTAAATGCCAACGGGGCAGTAAGGTATCCTACTTCTGCAGAAGGAGAAAATATTTTTTAACAATATTATAATTTACTCCAAATACACTGTATGCATAATTTCAGAGCTACCATCTGGTTCTGCTGGTCTTCAGATTTTTGTGTTCTTTACACATCCTATTTGAGACTTCAGGATTGTGAATTTGGGGCAGGTGCTCTGCTTTGCTTGGTCTAGCTCCTGCCTTTCTCCATCCATCCATCCATCCACCTATCCATCCATAGTTAGCCTTTTTTTTTTTAAATTGGGTAGAATTGTTGAATGTAACTCATGAAGAGGAGCTAGGAAACTTATGAAAGGGATGCCAGGAATGGGAGGAAAAGAGTGGAAGATAAAAGAAGAGGAATTGTAAGGACAGCCAACATGTATGCATAAAACAGATAAGCAAATATCTAAAATAATAGTATCACTACACATAGAATATCTGCACATTAGAAGTTTAAAATATTACAGAAAACAGGAATCCTTCCACTCCAAGAGCATTTCAATTTTTAGATCAAGGACCCAGGGCTCTGTAGAGCCCATCCTACAGGGGTACTGCAGAAACAGCACCCAGTTTTCTCAGGAAGTAGTGACAACAGCTCAGAAGCTACATCCTGTGACCACTATTATAGTTAATGGTGTTTCTGCAACAAGCTGTAGTGTCTGAAACTAGCAGCAGTGGTGTCTTCCTGGGACCATCTGGCAGCACTATTTTGGGCATTGGTGCTGGTGCTATAACTTTCAACTCTGTCTTTCTCTTTTAGAACTTATGAGCTATCCAATAACTCTTCACAAATTCCTTTTTCTGCTTAATTTGGACAACGTGTTTCTGTTGCTTGCTACTTAGCTGATACAGAAAGTGATACCTGGTGGTCTCTTGTCCATAATTTATTGGCACATGAATGATGTTCTGAAAATAAGAGGATAAGCAGTGTTGCGTTGGGAGCTTATAGTGATGAAGGTTTTGAATTGCTGCTTTGGAGAATGGGAAACATAGTCAATGGATGTTTGGGGGGACAGAGAACGCACATTATGGGCCCTACTGAGGCTGGCAATTGCAGACTTGATGAGGAAACTGGCTAATTATGCATCCTACAGAAAATTCTAATGCTATTTATTTTTAACGAAGTGAACCAGTTTCTTACAAGGAAATTCCAGGAATTAAAAACTTGAAAGGATCAGCAGAGTGAAATCAGCATCTATAAAGTCGATGGATTTGGCAACATTCATAAGAGTGAATGAGATAGGGCAATGGTTGATGCCTCGGGTTGCTTTTCTGGGATAGATTTGTTTTGAAAACTGCTTTTTTATTGAATTGTTCCAAATGTGACCTTTTAAATATGAAAATCTTGTTAACCCAATAGAACTTTCAAGGTGCAATGTCATCTTACCTGGAGACAAGCCTACTTCAGATGTGATTTTATAGTGTTATTGTGTAATCCAGGGAATATTTATAGATGTGTAGGTATGTTTAAATCTTTTTTTAAAATTTTTTTTAAGAGAGAGTGAGAGAGGAGAGAGAGAGAATTTTTAATATTTATTTTTTTAGTTCTCGGCGGACACAACATCCTTGTTGGTATGTGGTGCTGAGGATCGAACCTGGGTCGCACGCATGCCAGGCGAGCGCGCTACCACTTGAGCCACATCCCCAGCCCCATGTTTCAATCTTTAGTGATTACTGAGAACACTGACTCTCTACTAGAAATTATTTTAGAGTTTTCCCTAGTAAGTATCAGTTAATACATCCCCGGACAGAGAGGCAAGACCAGTAGTCATTCTGTATGATTCATATTTTTTTTATTGTGGATGAGAGATGGCATGGTATATCTCGAAATGGAAGTACAACACCTATTAATTTCTTTAGAAGCCGTTATATCAGATAGATCAAAACTCAAATCTCTACAGGATTTTTGGAATATTATACACACACACACACACACACACACACACACACACACACACGCTATTAGGATTTATCACATGGATTTGAAAATGCCATAAGTAAAATAATAGCCTCTCTCACATAACTTTACATGCCAAAATCCTATTATAAGTTATTTTGAGAAATGATTGATTTTAGGGCTTAGGCAGGCAAAATACAAGATGAGCCTAGAACATCTTACAATGCTAGAAAGCAAGGAAGCGCTAAAAAGGAGGAAAAGAGTGGGACACATGAAAGGACATGGAAGTTAACCTTTAAGAGCTCTCAAAGGCCAAAGCTGGAAAAATTTGAACAACAAAATAAATAACGTGTATTGGTTTTCAATCCAATGTATAAAATAAATATTTGTGAACCCATAGTGATACAAATAAGTGAATACATAAACCATACGTGGAGAAAGGACAAATCAGATAGTAGATGTAGATGTAGATTCCGTATATAGTATATGTAGATTCCGTCTCCCTTCTGGGGATGCAACTTAATCCCATACCCCACTTCTGGGAGTGAGCTGGACTCAGGGACTCCATTGGAGAATAAATTATGAGAAGGGAAAAAATGTAATTTTAGAGCGGCAAACACTCCTCTAACCAAATGAACATATCACCACTGAGAAATCACGTTGATCTTATATATCCTCTAAGGTGATGTAAAGAAAAGATAGCAAACTGTGGAGAAATGAGGGGCACCTAGTCTAGGTTGGGAAATGTAAAGAAGATCATATTGTCCAACTGCCAACTGGAGAGGGAACCAAGTGCTTAAAGAAGGGACAATTTGAGAACTAGTAAATCAAAGTTGACTTTTTTCTTAGGTGTGATCGTGAAGATTATGCTCACTTTAAAATACCCCTTAGGTTTTAGAAATCCTGATATTTATGGATCAAATTATACCTCTGGAATTTGTCTTAATGATACAGGAGGGAAGGAAAGTGAGTGGGGCTATAACTGAAGCAACAGGTAGAAGAGGATCAATGTTCATGGAGTTCATTATATAATTCCATCTATTGTTATATATGTTCATATTTTCCAAAATGACCAAATTTTGGAAGTTCTAAAGAATTAATGGATTAAGAAGCGATCATCAATGTTGAGATGCAGAGAGAGTATGTTCTTCCTGAAAAGTATACAACATTGCATATTAAGTAATCATGTTAGAAAACCAAAAATGAGGGCTAGGGTTGTGGCTTAGCAGTAGAACGCTCACTTAGCACATGCGCAGCCCTGTGTTTGATCCTCAGCACCACATAAAAATAGTAATTTCTTTTTTAAAAAAGTATTGTGTTCCTCTACAACTAAAAAATAAACATTTAAAAAAAGAAAAGAAAAAAGAAAACCAAAAACAAAATGAAAGTCAAAAACCTCTGCTCAGAATCTGATCAAGATTTGAGAACTATGCTTTTTGATATTGTAGCTGCCTGCCATCTATTGCTAATTAAATGGAAATTAGTGAATTACAATGAAATAAAGTAAAAAAAAATTAGTACCTTGGTCGTATGAGTAACAGTTCCAAATGTCCAATGGCCATATGTAGATAGGTAGTGGATAAAGTATTGGATGGTGTATAAAATGTTTCCATCACAGCAGAAAGTTGTATTGATCCTCACTGTGCCAATTTCCAGGAAATATAAGTGCAGAGTAATTGTATCAGATGACACTACAGGGATGCAACACTGTATGATAAACAATTGAGTTTCCAAATTTAAAAAGAAAATGTTAGTAAAAAATAGAGTGAAGTCTGAGCAGTGCTAGTGAGCCCAGTGGTTTTGTGGTCAGGTCTCAGAAACCGGAAGTGTTTGCAGCGTGGCTGACCAACTGACTAAAGTGCAGATTGCAGAATTCAAAGAAGCTTTTCCGCTATTTGACAAGGATGGGAATGGGACTATAACAACAAAGGAATTGGCAACTGTAATGTGGTCTCTTGGGCAGAATCCCACAGAAGCAGAGTTACAGGGCATGATTAATGAAGTAGATGCTGATGGTATTGGCACAATTGACTTCCCTGAATTTCTTTTGACAATGATGGCAAGGAAAATGAAAGATGCAGACAGTGAAGAAGAAATTAGAGAAGCACTCTGTGTATTTGATAAGGACGGCAATGGCTATATTAATGCAGCAGAGCTTCACCATGTGATGACAAACCTTGGAGAGAAGTTAACAGATGAAGAGGTTGATGAAATGATCGGGGAAGTAGACATTGATGGTGATGGTTAAATAAACTATGAAGAGTTTGTACAAATGATGACAGCAAAGTGAAGACATTGTACAGAATGTATTAAATTTCTTGTATTAAATCATTTATTTGCCTTTCTTTGTAACTTATCTGTAAGAATTTCCCTCTACTGTCAAAAAAATGCATGTATAATAATTAGGACTTCATTTCTCCAAGTTTTCTTCCCTTATCTTACTGTTGTTGTCCTGAAACCTTATTTTAGAAAATTGATCAAATAACATGTTGCATGTGGCTTACTCTGGATATATCTAACCCTTGTGCACATCCAAACTTAAGATGGAGTTGGTCAAATTGGGTTATGCCTTTTTAAATTTGTTTTAATACTTATTTTTCACTTTTTTAGGTAGACACAATATCTTTATTTTTATGTGGTGATGAGGATCAAACCCAGTGCCTCACACATGCCAGGCAAGTGCTCTACCACTTGAGCCACAACATCAGCCTTGGGTTATGCCTTTTTTAAAAAGTAGTTTTCTTTAGGAATTGTCACATGTTGTTGTTGAAGTGTGGAGTTGTAATTCTGCATGGACTATGGACAGTCAACAATATGTACTTAAAAGTTGCACTATTGCAAAACGGGTATATTATCTAGGTATTCATACACTATTTTTTTGTACTGCTGGTTTTGTACCAGAAACATTTTCTTTTATCATTACTTCCTTTTTAAACTTTGTTTAGCCACTTAAAGAAAAATCTGTTTATGGCACAATTTGCCTCAAATCCATTCCAAGTTGTATATTTTTTTTCCAATAAAAATTATAATAAAAAATTGAATGAAGAGAAAATCCATAGATTAAAAAAAAATAATAAAAGACATAGCCACCTATTATAATGTATAGACCTTATTTAAAATCTGATTCAAGCACATGGTTAAATTACGTGGCAGGAAGGAAAAATGTGAAAAGTAGCTGTATAGTTCTGGTATTAAATTGTTAATTTTTTTTTGGAGATTTTCCATAAGTTTAATTTTTTATTATAGCAACTGCTACTTTAAAAGCCGGTCATAACTCATATGGCTTACAAATGACTGCCTCATGCCGAGAAAGCAAAGATATCTTCTTCTGAGGAGATGTACATTTGCCCCGGACCCTATGGGTGGTTTGCACTGAGATTCTGTAACAGCTGAGGTGCCTGTGAAATGCACCAAGTTAGTCTAGGGACGATTGTCCTCAGCTGCCAGGATGTGCTTGATGGGCCTCAGTCACTGGCAACAAATGACTAGAAAGAGTTTTAGGATTTTAGGTTGAAGAAGAACTTCAAGATCATTTCATGTAATGCTTGAATCTCCTAGGAACAGCCAAGACAAGACTATCTCTGATAACCAGGAACACATTATCCCCCAAAGCACTTATATTCCCAAGTCCCATCTCAAGTTTCTATATAGCCTCTTCTTTGGTACTAGAACACAGCACTGGAACCAAACGCCACTTTGTCATGTACCATGAATAACACCTGCACGTTCACGCTTTCTGTTTCTGTTCAGATTTTTGGCTTGGAGCAACAGAACTCTACTCCGGTTACCTTCAGCAAATAAGACATTTACTGTGAAGAATGGCAGGAAGAGGTAACGAGTCCAGGGGTGGGCATCTGGATCCAGGCACCGGGAGACAAGGACAGCTTTTAAGTAGCACCATCAGGATGAGTCAAATCTGATGGTTTTCTATCTTACACCTTCCAATCGAAGGGAAGCTCCGACTGCTAAGTCTCAATGGATGTCCACTCCTTGGCCAGACAGAGGCCAAAATCACCCAGACTGCCTCCAACGTGTTGTTCCAAGTCACAGGGTAGAGAGTGGGAAGAAGAAGCATACCAACCAGGTGTGGTGACCCACACTTGTGATCCCAGCAACTTAGGAGGCTAATGCAGGAGGACTGCAAACTGGAGGCCAGCCTCAGCAATTTAGCAAGGTGCTGAGCAACTTAGCAAGACACTGTCTTTTTAGTAGCATATTGATGCTGGGAGGTATTGGTCAAGACCTTGGCCCTGGACCACCTCAGGGCACAAGTCATCCAAGTATGCATAGGGTGGCCCCTCTGTCACAGGACTGGATGCTTCATTTCTGCCTGCCTGGGGCCCATGGGTGGCCGAAAGCAGGATGGAAGACTTGGTATCTCTGCCTCCCTTTAGCAGCCATCTTCTTTGCTCCGGTCACCATTTTACCCTAAGAGTTGTCTGATGTCAAATCACATGGGATTTGAAGTCTTACCATTTGCTCCAGCTTCAATTAGTTTCTGTTAGTGAATTGCATTAGCACCCCACCCCCATGCCCAGTCCCACCCCTTGAACCGTTAATTTCCGTGTGAGAGTTGTATTATGAGATTTTAATAAATACTAGAATAGTTTCAGCTGAAATTATATGATGTATGGGATTTACTTTTAAGTAATTGGGGTGAGGTGAAAGTGGTAAGTAGAGAAGGTGAAAGATTAGCTATTTATTAATAATTGTTAGAGTTGAATAATGGGTACATTGGGTTCATTGTACTACTTTCTTTTATTTATGTGATAATTTCCACAATAATTATTTTAATTTTGGGAATTTATTTCATCTTATCAAAAATCAGATGTTAGTATTTTAGTTTGCAAATACATTTGTTCATATTCCAAGATGGGAGACAAAGATACATAATAGAGCAATTTTTATCATGCAGCTGGGCTAAAGCATACACAGTGCCATAATTGAAGTAGACTTTGAGCCAGATGATTTGCTTTTTATATTTTGATTGGTGATCCATGAATTGGTAAACAGCTTGCTGCATAATTATACTGGCAGTAAAAGTGCTTGTTTGACTCTAACAAATTTCCAAAAGTAGTTTTGTATTCAGATCATTTGGAAATACTAATTTAACTAAAAATTTTAAAAACATTTTTTTAACTGAGAAAAAGATAGGACAGAGGGATGAGTTAAGATGAACATAATAATAATCTAACATGAAAAAGTTCTCTCAAGATATGGTGTACACTTGAGGGCAGGAATTATGGTTTGACTATATATGAAACATGGAGAAAGCTACAAAATAATACACTCAAGTGTTATCTTTGGAAAATGTTCTGCTACAAATAATATGCTCATTTTTAAAACTTCAAATATCATTGATACATAAATGTACTTTTCTTTAATTTCAACAGGTTACATATGTAGTGGTTAAGCAGGAATATTATTAGGTCTCCACAGTATTTTAATCATTAATGTAAGATTCTCAGAAACACTGGACCTATTGGCCTGTGCTGCCCACACATAGGGAGTGTCTCCACTTCAGTTTGCTATTCCACATGCTAATCATTCCTATACATACTCAGAAGCCTCAAACTTCAGCATCTCTTAATCCAATCACATCGACAATTCAAATAAGCCATTACAGTGTTCATCAGTTTGCCTATGGTGTTTATTTCTAATATTTATTTTTTTAGTTATAGTTGGATACAATACCTTTATTTTATTCATTTATTTTTATGTGGTGCTGAGGGTCAAACCCAGGGTCTGCACGTTCAAGGCAAATGCTCTACCGCTGAACCACAACCAGAGCCGTGCCTATCTTCTTCGTACTTGCATTATCATGTCAGCATTACTGAAGGCCAACGTCAAAAGTAAAGTTAGCCCACAGAATAAGGGTTGGCTGGAGCTAAAGTTTGAAGGGATCAATGAAAGGAACAGTAGAGAGAAATTTAGCAAAATTTCAGGTTCCCTGCTTTATAACCCTAGATTTTGATTCTGCTATCATTCATTTTTTAATTTCTTTAATGCTTATTTTTTCATGGTTTCTAAATTTCTCTTAATTTCTTTGAATAGTATATTTTAAACTTTCTTTTTGCTTATTTTGAAATATTGTATTTTATAGTTTCCCATTTTGTTGGCAAGCCTTTTTGAAGCTCTTCCTTTATGGTATGTGGGGATTTTATTCTGCTATATTTGTTTCCAATAAGATTTTTTTCATGAGATTTGCCCACAATTTTTTCCCATTGTCTATATTGAAAACAAATTGAGTTTTCCTATATTTTCATCATGAGGACAAGGGTCCAACAAGATAGATTTTATAGCTCTTTGCTCTAGAACTCTCTCTCTCTCTCTCTACCTATTTATTTATCTATCTAGTTCTGTCACCCCTTCAGTTCTCTTAGGAGGGCTTTTAATTGTTTTTTTTTTTAGTCTTTAGTTATACATAATATTAGGATGTTGATGTAATTATAAAAGCATGGAATATAATTTGCTCTAATTCAGTCCCCAGTACTTCCCCTTTCCTTTTCCTCTTCCCTCTCCCTGTTCCCTTCTACTCTACTGATCTTTAGGAAGGGTTTTATGAAAGTAGCAAGCCTGGCTGCATCCAGTTCTCTATTTCTGGCTTGAGATGTGATCTTTCCACCCCCATGTTCCACTATCTGCCATCTGCTATGGGATCAGAGCCTGTGCCAGGCTTTTTTGACTTTCAGCCTCCAAAACTGTGAGCTAAATCAATCTCTTCTTCATAAGTGTTTGTGTCAGGTATTTCATTATAGTAACAAAAAGCTGACTAATACAACCTGCCTGTGCCTAAGTTGAATGGAATCATTTCAGTCCTCACCTTATTTTATTGAATGCAACATTTAAAAATGTGGGCCACTTCTCATTTTCCACTTGTTTTCTTGATATCACATTAACCCTATGCCTTTGGTTCATTCTTTTTAGTTTGTTGTCTTTCTCTTAAATGTTGTTGTCCTCACAAGATCCTAGGGAATCTTTCTTATTATTAACATTCTCCATGGTTGATGTCATCAGCTCCCAAGAATGTATTTTTCACTGGTATCATGTAAGAAACATGCTTGGAATTGTGTTCAGAAATGAAGTTGTTAGCACCACAAAGATTGTCTTGTTTAAATAGGTCTATAGGGAGAAAGCCAAAGCAAAATATGTTGATGAGTTCTGATTAGCAGTGGATTTCATGACAATTAAATGGTGGAATGACAGAACAAAGTTATGATGTTTATAGGTGATGTCTAAATCATCACAATGCTGGCTATGTATTACAAATTGTGTACAGTTGACAACACTTACAAGAAAGATTCTAACAGATACAATGTCACACACCCTTGATAAAGTGCATAAATATAACAAATAGGAGAAATAAACTTTAAGGTATTTACTGTGTTTAGTTAAGATTGCAAAAGAGATAATGATGATGATCCTCTTGTAGTTAAAAGTAGACTATTATGCCATGTGAGGTGGTACACACCTGTAATCCTAGAGCCTTGAGAGGCTCAGGCAGGAGGATTGTGAGTTCAAGGCCAGCCTCAGTAACTTAGTGAGGACCTAAGCAACTCAGTGAGACCCTGTCTCTAAAAATAAACAACAGAAAAAAGGACTGCAGATGTGGCTCAGTGGTTAATCACCCCTGAGTTCAATATCCCGTACAAAAAATGAAAGTAGAATGTGACAAGACAGTGTATTTTGCTTTTTGTTTTTAATTAAGGAATTCACTCAGTGGACTCATATGTTCCATTATTTCATATTTAATTTAATAAGATAGAAAACTGTATATGTAAATTAAGCATATCTTTCTTTCCACCTAACTTATGTTGAATATTCTTTGTGCATTTATGGTATCTGATTTACAAATATTACTTTTTCAAAGAGAAAGGAGGCCAAGCCTCACTCTTTATTTTTAGTTGTCAATAGATATTCATTTATTTTTTTTTATTTATATGCAGTGCTGAGAACTGAATTCTGCCTCACGCAAGCTAGGCAAGCGCTCTATTACTGAGCTGCAACCCTAGCCTCAGATTTACAAATATTATGAAATCTTCCCCTCATCTTACAACCTGTGCTGGCTATTCTCCATTTGCTTACAGATACATCCTCTCCCCTTCTCCCCTTTTATTTATACTTTGGGATATTGTCTTCTGAGGACTTTATCACTCTAGCCCCGCCCACACCCCCGTGGAAGGTTGGTTCAATGGAAGGTGTACTAGCAGGAGATGGAAAAAGGAGCAGAGGGTCAGGTGATTACTCTTCTGCCCATCCCTGCTCAGTGCACTGTCTCTGGCATTAGCTGTGTCCTTCCCAGCTGCATGTTCTGTTAGGTAGTGCCTACCCCGGGGTTCCAGCAGCACAGTGTCCTTCTCTAGACTCTTTTTTTTTTTTTTTTGGATTTAATTATCTATTTTTTTTAATTATTTTATTGTTGGTCGTTCAAAACATTACATAGTTCTTAATATACCATATTTCACAGATTGATTCAAGTGGGTTATGAACTCCCATTTTTACCCCGTATACAGATTGCTGTGTCACATCAGTTACATTTCCATTGATTTACAAATTGCCTTTCTAGTGACTGATGTATTCTGCTGTCTATCCCATTCTCCACTGTCCCCCCTCCCCTCTCCTCCCCTCCCCTCCCCTTTTCTCTCTCCATCCCCTCTACTATAAATCATTTCTTCCACTTATATAATTCTCTAGAGCAGTCAGTCCTGGCTTTCCACTCTTACAGGTCTTAGTGCCTCCATATTCCATTTGTCTCATCAGTTCTGCCCACACTGTTGTTTCACTGAAGTCTTAATTTGAACCCACTAAGAATGAAACTTTTTCTTTCTAGGAATCTGATATTGACAGTTTTATAAAACTAGTCTTCTCAAAAGCACCTTTGTTAATAACTTTCTGCTTCTATTACAGGTTCCTATTTAGCAACACTATGATGTGGGGGTCCTAAGATTTCATTGATATTTCAACCAAGGTTGAAAGTTTATGTTGTTGTTTTTGTATTTTCAGTATGTGCTAATGGCTCCACAATTTCTAATTATACCTCCAATCTATCTCTTAACTTTCAGAATTATATGTTCAACTCCATTGCTTTTTCTGCTCTGGTATCCCTTAGATACTAAAAATTTCAAATGCCCAATTTAAATTTATCATCCTGAATGCTTTCTGAACAACTTTTTCAGTCTTCTGTGCAAAGTTGGGGCTCAGAAAACTTTTTAGTTGGATAATTGCAGTCCCTGTTAGTCTAGGTTGGTGATACTTTTGCTGATACCATTCCCTTAAGAACTCTGGGGATTTTCTGTATAACAGATTACATTCACTAAATGTTCCAGAATCCAAATCCAAAAGTAGTTTCAAGACAGGCTTTTATATTTTGACTCACTGTTACCTTGGGTCAGGTTTCCATGGTACCTACCATGTCTTTAAGTTTTAAAAAGCCGTTTTGTTCAGAAGAGGAAGCACTCATTCGATTCTCTAGAAAACTTTACAAATGTCTTTGATCTGATCTTTATTCTAAGGCCATTTCTTAATTCTAGAATTTTTTAATTCATATTAGAATCTAGAAACAAATCATTGTTTATTTTCCAGACATGCAAATTCTAGCCCATCTATAATTTTCTAAGATTTGTTTGCAAATTGGCTGTTCTTTTCTGAATCCATCTCTTTCATGAAAAACTTTATTACTTGCAGCTAGTATAAACCATCTGATACTCTGAATTTTTTTTTTTTTGCTTGAAATCTCTTTGCTCAAATTAAAAAGTCCATCAGGTGGTGCTTTTAGCACTACAGAACATGAGCCACAACTTAATTTTTTCAGCTTGTTTTTTTTAGCAGTTCCTTAACATTTTCCCAGTAGTTTTCTTGATATTTTTTCAGCCTCACCTACCAGTGTCCTTCCCATCTGCCACGTAGTCATATGAGATAAACCACAAGTTGTGTATGTATGTATGTATATGTATCAATGTCACATATTTTAGAGTTTGGTTATGGCCCCATCCCAATTGTACATACCATGTAGTACTGCAGTTGCTGTATCCTCATCTGCATACCTTGATGGAAGAGCTCCATGAGGATGGTAAGAATGTTTCTTGTGTATGGGCCATAGTAGGTATTCAATAAATATTACTTAATTAAGTGATTCTTAATTGTGAAAAACATTTTAAAAATATGCTTGCTACATTTTATCTGGTATCTATTGACCTAGTAACTTACTGCCATTCATTTAGTCTCTTCTTAACGCTAAATATAACATGGTAACTGCTACAATACAAACTGTAGGGGCATAAGCAGTGATCCTTATTTGAACTCACATTTTTCCACCTACAAAATGAAATTCCTTAAAACAATTTTTTTTAGTGTCTGTATGACCTAGTTTTCTCATCTGTTAAATAATAGTAGTATTTATATGATTAAGGTGAGAATGCTTGGTGCAGAGCAAGAATTCAACAAATGGAGGCTAGTATTATTTCATTTTTAGATCCATGCATAATAAACTCATCATACTTACTACTTCCAGAAAGAAAAGAGTAGCTAGGGAAAAAAATGGAAAGGAGGTTTACATTTTACTATACCTATTTTTGTTGATTTTTGAATATTGTACCAGATGCATGTTATTATTATATTGTATTAGTCAGCTTTGTGTTTTTATAATGAAATACCTGAAGCATCTCATTTATAAAGATAAAAGGTTCAGTTAGCTCAATTTTGGAGGGTCAAAGTCCAAGATCAGGCAGGCCCCATTTGTTTGGTTTCTGGTGAGGTTTGTGGATGGTGGCACATTATGGTGGGAGTGTGCGTTGGAGCAAATAGCTCCATTTCAAACAGGAGCAGAGAGAAGGAGAGTGATTTGAGGCCCCACAATCTCCTTTCAGGGTCTGCCTCCAATGGCTTAAGGCCTCCCACCAGGCTCCACTTTCGAAAGATTCTACCACCTCCAAATAGTGCCACCCAGGGGACCAAGCTTTAATATATGGACCTTTAGGGTACACCCAACACCCAAACCATAGCATGACTACTGAAAACAATGAATTAAAAAATACTTCATGTATATTTGCTTGTTTTAATCTCCATTATTAATAGTCTGAATGATGAATTTTAAAAACAGCAATAAAAACTTGGAATAATTCATCCATAATAAACTTAAAATAGATTCATTTTTAAATATGTTAGAGCCAAGTAGAAGCAGCAATTAAACTAGAAGCATTTCACAGGAAGGCAATTTTATTGAGGCATTAATATTGCTTTTAGCTGTAAAGGTTTTCATTAGCCTAGGGAGAAAATAATCAATAACATCAATGTAAATCCACATAATTTAAAATAGCATAAATTAGAAGTTTCACTCAATGATAAAGGAGTGTGTAGTGTGGGAAGGGTTTAATCTCTCCACATTAATACTCTCATTTAAATATACAGTGGTTTATCTCATATGCTTGGATGATATGGAGCTGTTTATCCTAAAAGCATGTATTAAATTCTCATTTTAACTTTATATGTTCTTTCATCTATCAAGTAGGTTTTATGACAACAGTTTTCAGACCATTGGAGGTACTTGAACTTCAACCACACATACTTCTGGATTATGCAGAAGGGCAAAAATGGGGATTGATAAAGCCTTATGGTGGAAGGAAAATCTGTTTCCTTTAGAGAAATTTTGAACTTCTGAAACAATGGGGATTGCGGGGATTTTAGTCACTCTCCTTTCTGTTCTTTGGAATTCAAGAGAGCTGTAGATTAATTCATTGTCTAGACATTTATTAATCATCCTCTGGATGCCAGACACTGTATGTTTGATTGGCAATCAATTGATATTCATACTCTGAATATTACTCTCTTTACCTACTTATTTTGAACTTTAACTTCTTCATCTAAAAAAAAAAAACAATGGCACTTTTATAATTCTTACCATCCATTTACCTGTCAGGAATATTAAGAAGTAGTATCTATATTTCAAGTGTAGGCAGAAAAAAATGAGTAATTACCTAAATTTTTGTCAAAACAATGTTGAAAGAAAAGAAAGTGTAATTAATTTCTCTGAATATTTCACATTTGTTAAAAAAATCTGTATTCTGAAAAAAAATCTGCATTCTGTTTATTCTATACAAAAACAATAGCAATGAACCAGGAAAAATATTATAAAACATGTATTGGACAACATTATTACAGGGAGTATTATAGGGAGTGTCTATAATTTGACCCCAGTTTAAAAAATTGACAGGTAGGTGTGGTGGTGCATGCTTGCCTGTGATTCCAGCTACTGAGAAGGCAGGAGGACTACAAGTTCAAGGCCAGCGCCAGCAACTTAGTGTTAGCAAGACCCAACACATATATACAATAAAATAAATAAAATAAAAAAATAAAAAAAGGGGACCAGCGACACAGCTCAGTGATAGAACACCCTGGGTTCAATTCCCAGTACCACAAAAGGCAAAAGGTATTGTAGGGCAGGTCGATCAGAAAACACACCAAGTCTCTGATTTGTCCAAATTGAAGAGTCTTTATTTAGCCGGCTGGCGACTGTTCTCCCGCAGGGCCCATAACTGTTTCTGCAAGGAACATCCCAGAGCCTGAGCATTTTAGGATATTTAAAGGAAAAAACTGCAAAAACCATATCCGGGTTGACATACCTGCAAGCAAGCAGGTACAGAAGCTGAACTGGGCAGTTAGCGAGACAATGCAATGGGTACACTGGTATTTACCACGAGACTTTCCAGGTTGGCAGAGCAGTAAGCAAGCAGAAAGGAAGTGGGTCAAAATGACCCTAGTGCAGCACAAGTCAGAGAATGGTTACTAATGTCTAGACCATGTCTGACAAGGTGCATTGCCCAACAAAAATGGAAACCAAAGAGAACAATTTTACATTGTATAAGAATTGCTATTTGTGTTGTCAAGTATGTTATTCTAGGTCACTATTAATGGGTACAGCAGCAGGGTTTTCCCATGAGAGAAACATTTCTTACATGATATGGAGTCTCAGGGTCAAATGGAGTCTGTTTGGTCATTGCCTCCTATAGCCTGGCCCATAACAAAGGTAGAAGCATGAAATCCTTCAAGAGCAAATTTGTATGATCAGCAGATATAAAAAGATTATTTGCTGTTTTTCTCTTATTTTCCCATTCTCTATTCTCCTAATGTCTGTACTCTATTTGTATTACTTTCTTACTTTTCTCTCCTTCCCTCTCTCCCTACTTCCTTCCTTTTTTATGTAGCAAGCATAGTCTTTATCATTTTTAACAAAATTGACAGCTAAAATTATATTTTAAAATTATATTTGTTGTGTATGGTATGTTCTGAAATATATATACATCAGAATGGTTAAATAAAGCTAATTAACATATGCATTACATCACATGGTTGTCATTTTTGTGGTAATAATATTTAAAATCTACTCTCAGCATTTTTTTTTTTTTGAATTGTCCCCTCTCCATGCTGTACTTGGGATTGATTTGAACCCAGGGATGCTCTACCACTGAGCTACATGCCCAGGCTTATTTATAACCACTGAGACTCCTCCTCCTCCTCTTCTTCTTCTTCTTCCTCCTTCTCCTTCTTCTTCAAATTATTTTGAGACAGAGTCTAAGTTGTTAAGGGCCTCACTAAGTTGCTGAGGCTGGCTTTGCACTTGCTATCCTCTTGCCTCAGCCTCCTGAGCTGCTGGGAATACAGGTGTGCGACATCATGAGTGGCTTATTTATTTATTTATAAAGAGACAAGGTATCCCTATGTTTTCTAGACTGCCAAGTATGTTATGCTAAATCACTATTAAAGGGTACAGACGTGGGGCTTTCCCATGGGAGAAGCATTTCTTACATGATATGGAGTCTCAGGGTAAAATGGAGTCTGTTTGGTCATTGACCATATAGCCTGGCCCATAACAAAGGTAGAAGCATGAAATCCGGGACTCATATTTGTGTTCCTTCTGCCACAGACTCCTGAGTTGCTAGTTGCTGGAATTATAGGTGTGTACCACCACCTCCAGCTCTTATTTATTGTTTTGGTGAGAGGAGATAGTCACGTTTTATTATTTTGGTAGTAACAGACTATACTAAGTTGTTAAACTTCCTTATCTCCTATAACTTCAAAAATAATTTTTATATTCACCTAAATTAAATTCAAGTGTTGAATAGAAATGAAGATATGCTTAGGTATGCCAGGTCTCAAAAATCTTCATCAAACAAGAAATATCCCTGAAAATACTCTTGGAGGAAGCACTCTAATAAGGAAAAGAACTACTAAAAATGTAAGAGAAGACTTGTGCAGTGGTGCATACCTGTAATCTCAACTACTCAGGAGCTTTAAGTCAACTTTCTATTGCTGAGGCAGGAGAATTGGGGCTGGGGGAATACAGCTAGAGATGCTAGCTTCAGTAATTTAGGGAGACCCTGTCTCAAAATCAAAATAATAAGGGCTGGAAATATAGCTCAGTGGTAGAGTACTTGTGCAAGGCCTTGAGTTCATTTCCTAGTACTGGAAGAAGAAAAAAAGTCAGTAGAAGTTACATGAACTTATATCAAAATACGATTCTTTAAAAATCAAGTAGATGGAACAGACTGAAATAAGCGACTACATAGGTAAATTGAATAATGATTTTTTAAAGATGAATTGAACTTGAGTTATTGAACTTGCATAATTTAATTATTTCAGATGAATTGAACTTAATGGAAAAAGTGTATTTTATTGGGCTGGGGGTGTATGTAGCTCAGTGTTAGAAGAATGGCCTAACGTGTGGGGTTATAGAGTCAATCCCCATTGCTGCAAAAAGCCCCCCAAAATGATATGTTTCATCTTATAATCTTCACTGAGGGACTGCTGTTTCCTATATACATACAGGTGTGAAAAAAAAAGAAGGAAACTATTAATCTGTGCTCATTCTTAACCATGGAGAAGAAAGGATTTCCTCTAAGGTAATAGGGTAGTCCTTTGAGATTCTGGGAATCTCTGACCTGCCTGATTGCTCTCTACAGATACTAAGAGCATCCAATTTATGACCTACTTCTGGGGGCCTATAACCTTGACCTTACAAGATTTCTTTGCTGAGTCAGTGGTCAAAGGAAAAGTAATGGGAAGCAGTTGTAGTAAATAGATAGATAGATAAATAGACACTTATAACATAAATCCCTGCCAACATTTGAACTCAGATCTGCCTTTGTGGTCTAGCCAACTGTTTCAGTCAACTTTTCATTGCTGTAAAATACCTGATGAAAATAATGTAGAGCTGGTAAAGTTTATCTGGGGACTCATGGTTTCAGAGGTCTCAGTCCATAGATGGTAGACTCCATTGCTTTGGGACCAAGGTGAGACAGAACATGAATCCTTCCAGGGCACATCCCAGTGACCCACTTGCTCCAGTCAAGTCTCACCTGCCTACAGTTACCACTCAGTAGGTCTAATCAAAATAGGATGGATTGATTAGGTTACATTTCTTGCAATCCAATCATTGCATTTCTGAATATTCCTATGTCAACACTGGAGCTTTTGGGGGACGCCTCCTATCCAAACCATAAAACAACCTTATTAGCCTAAAATGGGACCAACACAGAGAGAACAGAGCTGGGATATGAAGAAAGACTGCATCTTCTGGAGGGTGGTTTGTGGAAGTGCCCAGAAAGAGCTTCCATTTTCACTTGTCAAGGCTGGTTTTTGTTGTTGTTGTTGTAGATGGACACAATGTCTTTATTTATTTATTTTTATGTGGCTCTGAGGATCGAACCCAGTGCCTCACATGGACAAGGCAGGTGCTCTACCACTGAGCTACAGCCCCAGCTCTATCAAGGCTATTTTTGTTATTTCCTTAGCTTCCATTTCTTCCACAATCCACATAATACTAATTTAGACTACGCCAGACTCTTCACTGCTTCCCCAAGATGGCTAATGACAGTTTTCTATTCTGATTTGTAGATGAGACAGCTTGTCAGGAACTTCAGTCTCTGATCAGGGAGCTCGGTTTCAGCTCCCAACTTTTATTAGCTCCATCTCTAATCTTGCATGGACATTAAAACATGGTTCCTTAGCAATGAGACCTATTCTAGATCCCACAGCCTCATAAGTCATTGGCTTCAGCTATCACTTACTACTGTGTTTTGCTTTAACTCTTTCGTTTCTGGCATCTGGAAATCTGGAAATTTCTCTTGCCTGATTTTTTTTTTTTTCTGTCACATCTTAGCTGTGAAAAATTTGCTGAAAAAATTGCTCTGTCAGGTCTTACAGTTTTCTGAACTTCCCCTAGGAAGAGACACTCAAGCCTCTGGTTGGGGTTCCATGGCCCCCTTCACTGGCTCAGCCAAGGGGGACACAGCCAAGATTCCCTCTCTGGAGATCCACAGCACCTTAACCCCCTTTTTCTCCTTCTTTCTTATTCTCCATCTTTCAAGTTTGGGAAAACTTTAGTATCTATAGCAAGATAAACAGACACTTATAACATAAATTCTAAATCCTTTGCGTTTGCCAGGTCTTTAGCTTTGGCAGCCTGAAAGCTAAGAATGGACTCTTTTGTTCTCTGTGTTCTGCTGTGTCATCCTTTCCCTGAAGCAGGAAGATGGAATGCCACAGCTGCCAGGGCTGGGGCAAGGTCGCAGGGAACAGGGAACACTGGGGAAAACCCCCGAGGACATCTGAAGATACTATTCTTGGGGCTGGGGGAATATAGCTCAGTAATAGAGTACTTGCCTAGCATGCAGAAGGCCCTGGGTTCCATCCCCAGCACCAAAGGGGAAAAAAAAAAAGGTTGTGGTGTTTATAATCCCCAGCCAGAATCCCATCACTATTTTTGAGAGTCATTCTGTTATTTTTCTAGTGTTTTATAATTAGCTGGTAGGTGTATTTAGTACGTTAACCAGAAATTAGCTAATTAAATAATTTGGTATGTTACCTCTCTGATAGTAAAACTCTTACTCTAAGTTTCCTAAATTTCTTTTTTTTAAATTTTTATTTATTTATTTTTAATTGTTGGACGTTCAAAACATTACATAGTTCTTAATATATCATATTTCACAGTTTGATTCAAGTGGGTTATGAACTCCCATTTTTACCCCGTATACAGATTGCTGTATCACATCAGTTACACTTCCATTGATTTACATATTGCCATTCTCTAGTTTCTTAAATTTCTTTTTTTTTTTTTTATTGGTTGTTCACAACATTTACAAAGCTCTTGACATAACATACTTCATACATTGGACTGAAGTGGGTTATGAACTCCCAATTTTACCCCAAATGCAGATTGCAGAGTCACATCGGTTACACTTCCACAATTTTACATAATGTCCTATTGGTCATTGTTGTATTCTGCTACCTTTCCTATCCCCTACTATCCCCGCTCCCCACCCCTCCCAACTTCTCTCTCTACCCCATCTACTGTAATTCATTTCTCTCCTTGTTTATTTTCCCATTCCCTCACAACCTCTTGTATGTAGTTTTGTATAGCAATGAGGGTCTCCCTTCATTTCCATGCAATTTCCCTTTTCTCTCCCTTTCCCAATCCCTAAAAAACAAATACCAAATGTCTTCTTTGATATAATGAGAGCAACTATGAACAGAGCAGGGAGGAAGAGTAGGAAGAAAAGAGTAACATTAATCAGTGACATGAGATGGGAGGGAAAGGGAGAGAATAGTTTCTTAAATTTCAATGAGCTATTTACTCACTTCAACATTCAAACATTCAATACTCACCAAGTACCTAGTAATTATCAGCTACTGGGCTTTCTGCTGGAGGAAAGGCCAGGACAAATCAAACAACCCATTCTCTTTAAGATGTTCCCTTTGTGGTGGAATCCCATCATCAATACATTCCCATTCTAGCAGAATGTATAGAAAAGAGAGCAAAGAAAAGGAAGCCACTCATTCTGGCTGGGGAGATAAGAAATATCTTCACAAAAGAGAAGACCCTTGAGTTGGGTCTTGAAGAAGGAATAGTTGTTCAAGTAGTGAAGGATGGAGGAATTCACCTTGTGTGGTGGTAGAAGGCAATTTGAAAGAAGCCAGTGTAGTCCCATAACATAAAAGCTGAAAACTGAGAGGTTGCCTGGCTATATGAGTAGGAGAAGGGAAGAGGCAAATATATCTGTGAACATTTGATCACTGTGCTTTAGGGAAAGTATCTTTGCTTAGAGATGATTTTTTTCTTTTTTTTTTTTTTGTGGGGGGGTACTGGGGATTGAACCAAGGGGCGCTTAACCACTGAGCCACATCCCCAGCCCTCCCCTGTTTTAAAAATATATTTTTAAATATCTTTATTTTGTTTTTTTAATTTACTTTAATGTGGTGCTGAGGATCGAACCCAGTGCCTCACATATGGGAGGCAAGCACTCTGCCACTGAGCCACAATCCCAGCTCCCATATCCACAGCCCTAATTTTTATTTTTTAGTTTGAGACAGGGTTTCACCAAGTTGCTCAGATGCTTAGAGATTTTTAAGCAGGGAAGAAAAATGAAAGATTGTGTCACAAAAAGGGTGGGGTGGGGGAGGAAGGGAGGAAGAGGGAGAGAGGAGAGCCAGAGAGAGGCATTCCTACACAAGGGGGTGGGTGTTAGAAAAAGAGCACAGCATGTGCTTGGGAGCAAGGAAACAAGCTAAGAGACTACAACGCAACTTTGCAATCTTCCACTATCATATTAGCGCAGGCCCTTATATTTCTCATGAGGTATAAACTTTTTAAAAACTAAGATTTGACTGTATCTTACAACAAATTAGAATTGATCAATTTCCATTGGAATATAAGGGGAACACTCTAAAAGTAAATATATGAAGTTCATGTTTGCATACCACGGGTGGAGAGTCCTACAAGACAACTCAGGAAAGATCTTCCATTAGGTTGTTGAAAGTTCTTTTTATGAGCATATTCTTTGGGTCTTTTGGGGGGCTGGGGTAGGGGAAGTTGAAAGTAAAAGGGTTGGGGGCCTGAGGCATAGTTATAGCCTCACCATTTAGTAAACATCATATTCTGTGTAATACCTACCCAGACGTTTTAGTTGCATTTTGTCTTCTCATCTTTCTCTGAATTCAAGTTGAGTACTTTTTGTGCGTATAATTCTGTAAGTTCTGCCAATGAAACAATGGTGATAGTTTACCACCTAGTTCATCTATGTACTAAGTCAAATGTATGAATGACTAGAAAATAACTTACATTAAACATGTACTTAGTCAGGCATAGTGGCTCACATCTGTAATCCCAGTGACTTCAGAGACTGAGGCAAGAGAATTGCAAGTTTGAGGCCAGCCTCAGCAATTTAGTGAGATCCTGCCTTGAAATAAAACAAACAAACAAACAAACAAAAAGGCTTGAGGATGTAGCTTAGTGATAAAGCACCTCTAGGTTCAATTCCCAGTATAGCAAAGCAAAACAAACAAAACAAAACAAAACAAAACATGTACTGGAGTATAACAATTTTATTTGATAGTCTAGCACAGATTAACAATAAGATAGCAAACAAGCCAACAATCTCAGTGGCTTAACTCAATGAGAGCTTATTTCCTATGCTTGAGGGGTCTGCTGTGTGGCTGGGAGATTCTCCAGAACAGATGCCCACCTTGTGGTGGCTCAGCACCCTGGGTTGCTGTGATCAGGAGGCACCTTCATATGGAGGTGTTGTTTTCACCATGACCACTGGAGAGCAAGAGTGGGCTGACTGTGGACTACTGTGCAGGCAATTAAATGCTTCTATTCCAGATGTGACCCAAGTCACTTCTGTCCACATTTCACTGTCAAAATAAATCATATAAATAACCATGGCTAACTTCAAGGAGGGCAGAAAAAACTATCTTTTCATGTGTCAGGCTCAGAAACATAGTAAGATAAATATTATAGAAATTTTTTTTAAAGAGAGAGAGAGGAGGGGGGAGGGAGAATTTTTTAATATTTATTTTTCAGTTTTCGGCAGACACAACATCTTTGTATGTGGTGCTGAGGATCGAACCCGGGCCGCACGCATGCTACCGCTTGAGCCACATCCCCAGCCCATATTATAGAAATCTTACAAAAGGAAGGGTGATGGGCATTCCAGAGCAAAAATCAATTTAACTTAAGCATGTCATAAAATAAAAGACCATCCTCTCATTTTTCCATCAATAATTGAAAATTTGTTTGGTGTTACTTCACTTTATTATGTCCATAGGAACGGGCTACCAGAGGTTTCTCATCAATCCTAGCTCCCAAGCTGGTTGATTTAGTGGAACCTACAAGACTTCTGTGATTTTTCCATATGTTTTGTTCTTTTCTTTCTCAACTCTCATATGTGTAGCCATCCTTGTGAGAGATTTTCTGTAAGGTTCTAAAAGGTCTTAGTCTATGTTTTCAGAACTCATTATTGCTTCTTGAGGATATGAGTCTATTTTACACAAAGGTTTTTGGAGTGGTTAACCCAAACAACTTTGACCCAATCGATCAATAATATCTCCATCTTGGAGCTAAGGTACTTATTAATAAGCGGCCACCAGGGTGCCCCCAGAAATTCAGCACAGGAATAATGGCAGTTGATCTTATTGCTAAATAGGAGGGGAAAAAATTGGCTCCAGGGTATTAGGAAAAGAAAGAACACCATTAAAGTAAAAAGTAATAGGAAACTGAGGTTTTCATTTTTCCTATAAGCATTTGGGACAAAGTCAGGAAGTTCAGGGTCTTTCCTAATTATTTTGTGTTTATCTCTTATGCAATTCTTACCACTCAGTAAGAGTAAACAGAATGAGTATGATGTGTTAAAATAGGAAAAGGAATACTTCTCTACCTTTCTGTTTTAAAATTAGAATGATCAGATTTCCCTGAAATGTTTTCTGAGTTTTTTTTTTTGAAATACATATATCCAAATACAAAGGTGTGAAAAATTCACACTAGATTTTAACCGGAGGTATACATAACAAAGTGTGATTTGTCCATATTTTAAGAAGTTAACTACATTAAGAAATAGGTCAGAGAGACTGCGTCTGATAGAAGAAAAAGTTGGCTCCGATCTACAGATTGTGGGGTCGGGCTCCAAATTCCTTAATAGGACACCCATAGCACAAGAGTTAATAACAAGAATCAACAAATGGGACTTACTTAAACTAAAAAGTTTTTTCTCAGCAAGAGAAACAATAAGAGAGGTAAATAGGGAGCCTACATCCTGGGAACAAATTTTTACTCCTCACACTTCAGATAGAGCCCTAATATCCAGAGTATACAAAGAACTCAAAAAGTTAGACAATAAGATAACAAATAACCCAATCAACAAATGGGCCAAGGACCTGAACAGACACTTCTCAGAGGAGGATATACAATCAATCAACAAGTACATGAAAAAATGCTCTCCGTCTCTAGCAGTCAGAGAAATGCAAATCAAAACCACCCTAAGATACCATCTCACTCCAGTAAGATTGGCAGCCACTATGAAGTCAAACAACAACAAGTGCTGGCGAGGATGTGGAGAAAAGGGTACACTTGTACATTGTTGGTGGGACTGCAAATTGGTGCGGCCAATTTGGAAAGCAGTTTGGAGATTCCTGGGAAAGCTGGGAATGGAACCACCATTTAACCCTGCTATTGCCCTTCTCGGACTATTCCCTGAAGACATTAAAAGAGCATGCTACAGGGATACTGCCACATCGATGTTCATAGCAGCACAATTCACAATAGCTAGACTGTGGAACCAACCCAGATGCCCTTCAATAGATGAATGGATAAAAAAATGTGGCATTTACACACCATGGAATATTACGCAGCACTAAAAAATGACAAAATCATGGAATTTGCAGGGAAATGGATGGCACTAGGGCAGATTATGCTTAGTGAAGCTAGCCAATCCCTAAAAAACA
Organism: Spermophilus citellus; assembly: GCF_964194105.1. Classification (NCBI taxonomy): domain Eukaryota; kingdom Metazoa; phylum Chordata; class Mammalia; order Rodentia; family Sciuridae; genus Spermophilus; species Spermophilus citellus. The sequence continues at coordinate 69,032,179 of NC_138182.1, read as the reverse complement.
AATACCAAATGTCTTCTTTGATATAATGAGAGCAACTATGAATAGAGCAGGGAGGAAGAGCAGGAAGAAAAGATTAACATTAAACAGAGACATGAGATGGGAGGGAAAGGGAGAGAAAAGGGAAATTGCATGGAAATGAAGGGAGACCCTCTTTGCTATACAAAATTACATATAAGAGGTTGTGAGGGGAATGGGAAAATAAACAAGGAGAGAAATGAATTACAGTAGATGGGGTAGAGAGAGAAGATGGGAGGGGAGGGGAGGGGGGATAGTAGGGGATAGGAAAGGTAGCAGAATACAACAATTACTAATAGGGCATTATGTAAAATTGTGGATGTGTAAGCGACGTGATTCTGCAATCTGCATTTGGGGTAAAATTGGGGGTTCATAACCCACTTCAATCTAATGTATGAAATATGGTATGTCAAGAGCTTTGTAATGTTGTGAACAACCAATAAAAAAAAAAAAAAGAAATAGGAAGCGGGCTCATATGTAGCTCAGTGGTAGAGCATTGCCTAGCATGAAGTCAACTGAGTTGGATTTCCTCACCAAAAACCAAATAAGATACTGCTCTCCCTCCCAAAGATTCATGTTGTCAAACTATTTTAAATCTTAAAGTAAAAGTTGGAATTAAAATACTTTGTAATATTGTGACTCAAAACACGAGTAGTTTTTGAGATTGTTAGGAAAGAGGATGCAGAAAATAATGTTCAGGCTTGAGAAGAAATTGAAACTAAGCAATACTGTTAATTTTTTTTTTCCAGTGCCCCATTGCGAGTGGTCCCTTCTCCAGGGGGCAGCAGAGATACCCAGGAGGGGACCGAGATTGGCCGACTCTCCCGGGCCGTGCCCGCGCCAGACTCTGGGGCTCCTGCTCCCTGGGGCGAATTGGCCGGGCGGGGGCGGGAGGAAGAGGCGGAGAGGCGGCTTCACAGATAAGCCTTCGCAGGCGAAGCTCTCTGCCCGCCGGACGGGAGGAGGGGGTAGCAGCCCGATTAAAGAAGCAGCCTGGAAGGAAGGAAGGAAGGAGCGAGGGAGGGACGGGAACAGCAGCAGCAGCAGCAGGAGGAGGAGGAGCAGCGAGCCGGGCTGCAGCGGCGCGGGAGGAGGAGCGGCCCCCGCGAGGCTACGTTTTGTTTTTGTTATTTTCCATGCGAATAGTTCTCGCAGGCTTTTCCCCAGCACAGAGCGCGCCGCAGCCCGGCGGCCCCGACCTTCCAGGTGACAGCCGGTCACCCTGGTAGGAGTCAGCTCCGCCCCAAGTCACCCCCCTCCCGCCCACAGTCCCATTCCCCGCCCAGCCTCCCGGTGCCTGCCCGAGGCCAGCGCGGCGGCCGCAGCGGGCTGCAGCGCTGGAGCGGGCGGCGGCTGGGGCCCTTGGCGAGGTGCTTTTACCCTGCAGACCCGCGGCAGAGGAAGGGGGAAGTCGGCCCGGAGGCGCGAGCTGGAGAAAGGAGGATGTCCATTTAACCCGCACCCTCCTGCCCGTCCACTGCTGGGCGCTCGTCTGGGTGCCAGCAGCTAGAGCCTCCGAGCCGTGCCCGGAGAAGTGCCGCATGGGGCAGGGCCGCTGAAACACCGACTTCGGGGTCTCGTCGCGCCCAAACGGGCGCGGGGGCCCGTTGTGGTAGTTGGCACAGTTTCGGCCCCGCTTTCAAAGCCAGAGCTGGGAGCGCGGTGTGCCTGGTCTGCCACCCCGCTGCCCTCGTGAGGCGCGAGTTATGGAGCCGCCCAGCTGCATTCAGGATGAGCCGTTCCCGCACCCCTTGGAGCCTGAGCCGGGCGCACCAGCGCAGCCCGGTTCCGGGAAGCCCGGCGACAAACGGTTTCGGCTGTGGTACGTGGGAGGGTCGTGCCTGGACCACAGAACCACGCTGCCCATGCTGCCCTGGCTCATGGCCGAGATCCGCCGGCGCAGCCAGAAGCCCGAAGCGGGAGGCTGTGGGGCGCCGGCGGCCCGAGAGGTACTCCTGGTGCTCAGCGCGCCCTTTCTGCGTTGCATCCCCGCGCCCTGCGCCGGAGCCGCGGGGAGCGCTGGCCCCGCGGCCACGCAGCCCAACCCTGCAGTGTTCATCTTCGAGCACAAGGCACAGCATATCTCGCGTTTCATCCACAACAGCCACGACCTCACCTACTTTGCCTACCTGATCAAGGCGCAACCCGATGACCCCGAGTCACAGATGGCCTGTCACGTTTTCCGCGCCACAGACCCTAACCAGGCAAGTCCCGGGCGCGGGGGTGGGCCTGGCTGTTGAGGGTGCTAGAGCAAGACTCCAGGGCAAGGACCCCACTTTAAGGTCCGGCAGTGGTTGGGCTGCTGGCGCGCGCGCTCCACGTGGCGCGCTCGAGTGCTCCGCTTGCTAGTCTCCGGGGACCTGAGAGTGGGCGAGAAGGCGTTTGGTGGCTGGGCGTGCGGCCGGAGCAGACGGCTTACAGACTGGGGGGGGGGGGGGAGGCGGCGGAGAGCAGTCCCGGGACAGAGGAAGAGCTGGGGCTTTAGGGGAAGACACGGGGAGAAGCGCGTCTTGAGAGTTCTGCGGTGTCAGGGGTGTGACTGCAAAGAGCTTGCCTGTCCTCCCCTGGTATTTTTGTGTGTGCACGTGTGAGTGTGTTATTGGGAACGGAGGAGAGGGTTGGGTTCCTAGAGGCCCTTGTTCTCAGTCTCCTGGAGCCCTGCACCTTAACCCGTTTGACCGGTCGAAGCCAGATCACAGCAGCACCTGCAGGTATCCTGTCCCGGAGGCGATTTCCAACCCGGGTTTAGGGAAAAAGTTACTAGACCTTGTCAGATTGGCAGCAAAATACGAGTCTGCATTTGGATGTTGTGTGGGAAGAAGACCTTATTTGCGTGTGACACACTCTTTGGAAACAAAATTAATACATACTTGGGTGACTTAAAAACCCGTGTAATAGAAGAGGTTTCAAATGCCATTTACAAAAATGGTTTTCTTTTCCATTTTCGCCCAATAGTTTACAAAATCTAAGTGTTCTATTACTAAACTTAACTTTGACTTCCTTCAAAACAGGTACAGTCCTTATCTAACAGCGACAGGAAAACTTTACCACAGTGATTGTGCCTTTGAAAACAGGCTTTAAAAAACGTGTAAAGAGTTTATTTTTTAAAAACAATATCAAAAGCCCAAAGTGCTGTTTTAAAAATGATTATTTAATGTTGATAAAGTACTTTAAGTTCTTTGGAAAAATAGCGGTGTCTAAATATAAATAAATAAAGTCTCAGGTTGGACCATGTGGTGTTCTTTTGCTAGCTGGGAAATTAATAATAGAAAGATGAGAAAAACATCCTATAAATAAGGTTTAATTTTTGTCTTATTTCATAATTCTAGGGACTGTAACTGAAAGACATTTTGTTTGACCAAGTCTTTCACAAAAGGCCAATAGCTGAATTGAAGAAAATAAAAGTTTATTGTATTTGCTTTCAACACTTTGCAAAATACTTAAAACATATTAATAATCAGAACTCTTAGTGTGAACACAGCAATTTTAATTTGTGATCACTGTTACATATATGGCAGATTGCCTTGGTATAGATTCTCTCAAAATCCTAACCATGATTAGTGAATTTTAGTTTATGCTCATTTGTTCAAAATTTATTTTTAGCTCTCATGTATGATAAAATTGGAAAGTTTCTGAACGTTATCACCATCTTTCTTTATTTAACATGTTTGGTTATGGCAGTAAGGAGGAATAAATTGCATTTTTCCAGGACTTAAAGAAATGTTTCATGACTCTTGGTAGTTTGTGTTAAGGCTTTTGATGTTGCTTTTTTCCCAATTCTGGTACATGACACATTATTGCTAATTTCATTGTTGTCATGGTACCTTGGATTCTCAACAGTGACTGTTGAGCCCCTGCTGGACTCAATGGTTGGCAATTAAAAACATCCTTTTATTCTTCCTCATTATATATTTAAGTGTTAGAAGAAGAATGTATTATTACTTTATAAATACTGTGTTTAGGCCTATTCTCTTTTAGTCTAGAGGCAGCAATTGAAAGCCATATGGCTTTCTGATAAAAGGAAAAAAAAACAAGCCCCAACTTTCATTGTCATTTCCCAGATGAATCCTTGATCTAAAGATATGGACTCTTATTTGCTTTGAAATAAGAGAATCCCTGGCAGAGGATCATTAATTTGAAGGGTCAGACATCATATCTTTAGGGATTATCTCCAGTTATTAATCAGTGGTACAAACTCAAATACCAGAGAAGAGAGAGGGCTGAGGTGGGCTGTGAACGACTAGGTTGTGGGCATCCTTTCTCAGAGTGCTACCCAACTCTGACTGGAAGTTACAGATATGAATGCAAAGCTCAGTGTTGCCCGGACTTCCAATTTCCCAAGATAAAGTGGAAATCTGAAATTTTCTGTTGGATTTCACATTTTAAAGTAATGGCAAATGTTTTAAACTTTTAGAACCTCTCTGGGCCAAACAATATACATTTGAGGATTGGCTTCAAAGATTGGTGGGCTGCCACTTTGGACTTCTGGTATATTTGTTGAGTGGACGAGTGCAGTCATCAACACTGTCTTGTTTCCTACATTTCCTTTTGGGCATCTGAGTTTACTCCATATAGTTCTCATAGGTGGGAGAGTTGGGATCATTGTTTTTCAAGAATTTGTCTTAATACTCCCAGAAGTGGTGATTCTGCTGGGAGATGTTTTAAAGGGATGAGTTCAACATATTTTTATCATCCAGGAGTGTGCTGCATATGGAGTAGTTTCTGGATGGTTCTGGGTAACCTTGCAGTCAGAAGGAAGGAGACCGGCTGTTTGCTTTGTCCTGAATTCTACATTTAAAATGCAGAATTATTTATTGGACTTGGGATCATTGTTAAGGGAGTCTACTGTTTTCTGCATTCACTGAACAAAGTATGAAGAGTAGCCTAGAGCAATGAGCCTGCCTCTGTCTCTCATGCCTGTTGCTTTGTACAGTGGACCCATCTGTAGGATGACCATAAAATTTTTTTTATTTGGGGCAATTTTTTTATTGTGAAAGGGGGCACCACTAATAATTATACAAGCAGAACAAATTATAAATCTTGACTGTTCAGGGCAAACTGGGACCTATATTCACCATAGGAAAATTGCAAAGTTTGTGTTCCTGCTGGGACACTGAGTTGGAGGATTGTGGTTTCTAATAGAAAATGATAATGTTGGGCTGGGGTTGTGGCTCATTGGTAGAGCACTTGCCTAGTATGTGTGAGGTCCTGGGTTCTATCCTCAGCACCACATGTAAATAAATAAAATAAAGGTATTGTGTCCATCTACAACTAAAAAAAAATTTTTTTAAAAAGTGATAATGTGCAGAATATCTACTGAAATCTCTTTTCTGACCTCAGAGTGCTGTGCCTGTAGGTTGGGTCTGGGGAGTTGCCATGGTGATGTGTCCTCTGGCTCCATATCTCTCTGTTGGGCAGAGTCAACTTAGAGATGTGAGTCCAGAGCTGCACTCAACCAGAAGGGCCTAATGCACAGTCTCTTCTTTCAGGTGCAAAGAGAGGCAGAGATGGGGGTCAAGTACCTGACAAAAGGAATGGGTCCCACTTACTTAAGCCTGTGTAGTCTTATGGAGGAGAAATGTCAGGGCTAGCACTTTTCAACCTAACATGGATATTTGAACTAGGAAAGGAACTAAATACGTATATTCTTTAAAATCTCACTGGCATAATTTGTGTTGTAGACTTAGAACCCATTGGGGAACCAAGAATACCTGATTCTTTCCTTAAGATCTAGCATAGGTCTCTAGTGTTTTGCCACTACTTATCTCTGTCTGCTTTCTGAAAGAGACTGCATAACATTACCTCAGTTTCTCTGTTTAAAAAGAGTTGTTTATGTTACAAATATTTTACAAAAAAAGCAGTTATTGTTTATGAGGATTAGAGATTAAAAGTATTAACATTTGCATGAGACTTTGACAGTGTGATTTTATTTCATAATTATGGAATGAATGGATCTTTAAGACAAAAACATAGTAATTATAGTTTTATTGGTTGTGTTTATGAATATAATTTTTGAAGTTTGCAAGGATGACTTTAAAGAGATTTTACAAATTATATGCCTACAATTAAAATAATGAATTTAATTTCAGTTCCTTCCAGTTCTTAGTTCTCTGAATCTGCAGTTTTATTGTTCCTCTTTATTTGTGTAACCAGATTTCAACATCATTTTGTCAATATGTTTCAAAGAGGCCAACTCTTAATTCTTTATAGTTAGTGGTTTCAGTGGATTTGGGAATATACTAATCAGAAAACTAGAGAAATAGAGTTTTTATCTCTTTCCCTCTTTCTGCCTTCCAACTGGTAGATCTGTTTCTTTTGTTGTTTACTATTATCATTTTTTGGTCTTTTTTCTCCCCGCTCTGAGGTTTTAATCTGCCTTAACTCCATGGTAGAATCTTGACCGCAGTCTGGAGTGGGGCAGAGGTTAAAAACTTGTGTGGAGTGCTGAGGGCCATTGCCAAGTAGGAATGATGCATTGAAATTTCCTTGCCAGCGTACCCCATGTTAAATGGACTTGCCTTGGAAATTCGCTGTGACATTGCATGTGTGTTTGAGAAAGGTGACCCTGCTCAAGGACCAGGGTGGATCCAGGTTTAGGGTGTATCCTGCAGGTTTGAGGAAGTATCCCGCTCCTTGGGTTTAGGGTGTTCCCTAAATATGGGTTTTAGGGAAGTTGGATGTTGAAGATTATTGCTGCTGGGAATACGGCGTTCCTGCTGCTTGAGTTCCCGTTGAGTTCTCGTGAGATTCAGAAAGTATTGGAAAAGAAAGCCTCGTAGAGTAGGTGAATTGGGCGGCGGCAGAACTTGGATTTCCCCAGAACGTGTGTGTAGAGGCCGGTGTGAGTTTGGGAATAAAGAATTGCTGTTTGAATCTATAAAGCTGTGAGTGGCTCGTGATTCTGTGCCCAGCCAAGACTGCGGCAGTGGAGGGCCTCTCAGCTGCAAGGGAGCAGGCACCTTATGATGGGAGCCACATTCTGAAGATCAAGGCTGTTCAGTATCAGCTTGATTACCCTAAACCAGAAGTTCTCAATCTTGAATGGGGTTGAGCTGGAGGGGTTGTTAAAACAGACAGTGTAACCTTCAATTTCTGAATATGTTTCTGGTGATGCTCAGATTACTGACCTGGGGACCAGGCCAGAACTATTGCCCTAAATTATTGTGTTCTTTTGGTTGGTCATATGACCATTTCTGTTCTCTTGGTAATTTTTACAGTCATTCTGAGACTAGAAAATTTAAGGTAAATGTAGGTAGGAATAAATATCTTACTACAGAAGATTTGAAAGAAATGTTGAATCTTGTGGTATAGTGGCATCTTCCCTAGACAGACATTATTTGCAATCAGACCATGCATATATTGAATGAACAAGTTGTTTTCCAGTGAAATGTTTTAAGTTCGATAGATGGAATAAACCATTCATTTTTTGGGGAGGGATATATCCTAGTGTCAAATAATGATAGTCTTTGTAAAAATGAAAGCTTTATTGGCACCCTGATAAACAGTACTAAGACATATTCTATTCAAATGCCTTTTTCTCAGTGTGTAATGAGTGAATTCATCATTTGGTAAGGAAACTAATGATTTTGGTGAATTTTCTAGATTATCTGGTGTATTATTTGTGTCAGACAAAAGATACAAGTCAGGAAAATAACTGCATGCTTGATGATTAGTAAGAAAGTTGGCAAAAATAAATAGATTTGACAGTTTCGTGAGTAAGATGATGGTCAGACCGAATAATTGTTGCAAACAATTCTGATTACTCCTGTTTTTAATTTCAAGGTCTTTGTTTTGTTAAAAATATCTAGATGAGGGCTGGGGATGTGGCTCAAGTGGTAGCGTGCTCGCCTGGCATGCGTACGGCCCGGGTTCGATCCTCAGCACCACATACAAACAAAGATGTTGTGTCTGCCGAGAACTAAAAAATAAATATTAAAAATTCTCTCTCTCTCTCTCTCTCTCTCTCTCTCTCTCCTCTCTCTCTCTCTTTAAAAAAAATATCTAGATGATTGTTTTTAAAGTTTTATTTCATTTGGGCTACATTGGCATATCTGAACCAAGCCAACATGTGGTTATCTGCTTGTACCCCATTATAAAATTAGGGACAGATTAATTATGATTTTACTTAATGTTATATTCAGAATTATTTGACTAGAAAAATATTTTACTTGAAATGTAGTTTGCATCAAATATTAATGCGAGCTTAACAATTCATTGGATTTGTTACCAATCAACCCAAGGTTTTCTTGCTCAATTCCAGATAGAAATTACCAGAATAAAGATCAGCAGAACCAACCCATGGAAGTTTTATTGGGGCGTATGCTTGAGAACAAGGAAGAAAGCACCTGGTGCAGGGTTCCTGAGCTGGCTCACTGAAGGGCCACCACCTGGAGCCTGGCAGGGCGGGGAGCTCTTATAACCCTGTCACTGACTTGGGCAGGCGCACTTGGGATTCTTGCACATGTTCCATTGTGTTTTGCTCCCAGCACCAAGTTTTACACTTGACACAATGATCTCCCATTTGCGTAGAGTCCATCTGCCTTTAACTCACAAAAGACGGTGGAGATGCTCACTATCACCACCCTGGGTAGATCCTATAGAGGTCAGGGTCGGGCACTATGCGCATGCGGACTGGAGGTGTGGGAAAGTCTGTAGCAAGCTTTGGTGGAAGATCCTGAATCTGGACATCTTTTGAACCTAGAAAGGTCTTTTGAAAACAGCTTACATCACGGATGAGAGCCTGGTGGAAGGAGGTGCTGGGAAACAGGGTCTCCCTGTTCTGTTTCAGGCGCGTCAACTAAGGATGTTACTTTAAGTCTACTTTATACTGTTGTTTATCTGATTAGCTCTTGAATCCATTTACTTAAAAGTGATCTTTTGTGAGCTCTTGTGAGGTGACAGTACTACTCTCACTGCTTTTCCTAATTATGGAATTTTAGCTTCCGAGTAACTGTGTATGTACCAATATTTCATTTTACAAATGAGAAAACTGAGGTATAGAAAGGTTACTTTCCTCAGGTCTCAATACTTGTTATCATAGAAGCAAAGTCCAATCAGGGCAGATTCTGGAGCTTGTCCTCTTACTTGTTCTCTTACATTGCATTCTCTAGAATGCAGTTGTTCAGATGAAATACTTTTTTTTTTAAAAATTTTTTAATTTTTTTTTATTGGTTGTTCACAACATTACAAAGCTCTTGACATATCATATACTTCATACATTAGATTGATGTGGGTTATGAACCCCCAATTTTACCCCAAATCATCTGAGCCTCCAGTTGCTGGGAATAGCTGTGTAAGCATTGTGGAAGTTTTTCCAAATTAAAATTTTAGGTTTGCCAATGCATTAAAAAAAAAAAAATAGAATGCACTTGTTGAAAATTAGTTTTTAGTTGACAGTATAAGAAACTTCTATCAATTTTTCGTACTCATTAAAAATCTGCACAGTAAGTAACAACAAATTCCATCATTTCATACAACTATATTGAACTGCAAAAATGTGGAAAATATCTGTACAAATAGCTTATTAAATTTGTAAAATAGTGGTCAATTGGTGCTCAGATATGGTTAAGCCAGTATATACTGTTTCAAAAAAAGAAATTAAAAAAATTTAAGCGATTAGGGTTTGCTGTGTTGCTCAGACTGGTTTGAAGCTCTTGGGCTCAAGCAATCTTCCCACTTCAGCCTCCCAAGTGTCTGTGACTATGGGTGTTTGCCACCAAGCACGGCTGTACTTCTGTTCTAAGGGGAAGTAAAGATTCTGTGTGATTTGTTAGGTGCATAATGCAGAATTCTAGTGTCCTTTTTATTTAGTGTCCTTGGGAATTACAGGTTAATAAACCCTGAGTCTATATGTAACCTTGATAAACTTTAGAATAGGAAATCATTATGATATTCATTTAGGAACAGGTACAACCCAGCATTTGAATATATTTGGTTGATTTATAAAGAATGATATATATAAATTATTGCAAATTACAAATAATAAATTATTAATCTACATTATAATATGCAAAATATATGAATACTATGAAATAAAAGTTATAAAGTACAAAAATAATGCATTTCACACTGATATCAAACACATAATAAAGCAGGGAACATTGGCACTGAGTCTACTATCTCAGTTGTCTGGGGTTGAAGAGAAAAGAACAGTGAAGCTGTAAAATGTAAAGTTAGGTTAAGCCTAGTGACCTGGTGAGTTGCTGTATATGTCTGTGAGTTCAAGTCGAACAACATTATTGAATAAATACATAAATATAAAAAAAATCAGATCATAGAATTCATTCTGTGCTATAATTCTCTTGTTTTGAAAAATAACATCTTTTATAACACTGAATTTAGGTAGTTTGTATAAATGTACTGGTTTTACATTTGTGTTATTATTTTGTAAATTGGTTTTGAGGTTAAGAGTTGTTTAAAACCTAGAGCTATAAGCATAAAGAGTTTATGTCTATATTTTTGCAAAATTCTTAAATTAAAAAACAGGAAAATAATTATTAACATTTTAATTTATCCTTAAAAAGGTTCTAAACAACCCATAAATTCTGTGTTTACATTTTCAGAGGTTATTTAATATGGTTTTGATATCTGTGATTGTGTGACAGAGGGACAAAATATGAGTTAAAATTTTTTGTTGTTTTTTTTTCCAGTAAATCTTGAAATAAGTTTGTGTAGCCCCACTAAAAGGATATGAGAGTTATTGTTTTTGAAGTTACTGATCTCTTCCAAGTTTCATTTCTTGCAAGATGTTGGGGTTTGAAAGAGGATCTCCAAGTAATGGAATATTCCTGGCTAAAAATAGATACCTAAATTTGCTGCTCTGATTCTTTTATTTTAACCAGTTGAATAGTCATCACTTCTTGAATTACCTCATGAATTTCTAAAATTCTCAATGTTAAAAACATGGAACTTGTTGCTCTCCATCTTATATGACTTGTGAGTCATAATAAACTACTTATTATCAATGTCAGACTCTAGGTCAAACTTTCTGATTGAGCACATCTAGTAATTTTATTTATTTTTATTTTTGGTACTGGGAATTGAACCCAGGGGCACTTAACCACTGTGCCACGTCTCCACCCCCTTTTTATATTTTATTTAGCGATAGGTTTTCACTAAGTTGCCTAGGGCCTCACTAAGTTGCTGTGGCTGGCTTTGAACTCAAAATCCTCCTGCCTCAGCCTCCTGAGCCACTGGGATTACAGGCATTCACCACTGTGCCCGGCATCTAATAATCTTTTATATTTCAAATTGGATCTTCATATACATTTTCAAGAATGGAATGTGTTATCTGGACAAATACATTATGGTTTAGACCTTTTACAAATCAATAAGTGAATTGTTTCCAGGCCCTAGATGACTCCCAGCTTCTTCAATTCACTCCTTGCCTTGGTTTCACTCATTGAATTCCCATTGGCTGGGCAGAGAGAGTTTCTGAGTTTACCTAAATTAAACTGATAGCTTTCCTGCTTGGTTTTCCAGATAGTTTTTGTTCCTAGGTTGTCAGTTGCTTGTTCTTTAGGATACCAGTTGGGATACCTCATTACCCTGTATTAACATTCCTGATGCTGCAGCTCCATTTGAAGACTACCCAGTGCCTTCAGCTTAACTCTTTAAATATTGTCCACTGCCTGCCTGATTGGATGTTGTTCTAGTCCTGGAGTATCTGGTGTCTGGTCCTTACCCGTTCCTGTTACCTCCCTCCAAGACTGTTCCATCTGTGTACAGATTTTATTTTAATTCCCATGGAATTTTGCAGAGTCCTGCTGACATGAACAGAGTAGTGGTGGTGGGCATGACTCTTCTGTATCCATTAATAATTCTTTTTCCTAATTTGAAGCAGGTCCAGTAGGCAGATATCTGTATACTTTCTAACCACAGTGTTAAAACATTCTGAAAAGGGTGGTGGTGTTTGTGGTCCGCCTTTTATTTTTTAACCTTCAGCATAGATCCTAACCTTTCTAATGGGCAAATAATTCTGTTGAAATGATGTTAAATTTGTTTGTAATAAAGTATATTATTAGTTATAGCAATAAATTATCAACGAATAGCTTTATGCCATCAGAGGTCTGAAAGTTAATTTGCAAGCTTCCTATTGGAAGCTGGGTTGGAGAAATATATTTGAAATTGTATTGTCCATTTTAATAAGTGGAGTCTGAACATGACAAAATTAAATCTAAATATATGAGAAAGTGAAGTAGTTCTTTGGAATAAAGAATATATAAAAACAACCTTTGTTTTCTCAAGTTTCTCACCTAAGCCCAATTTATAGTTCAGTAAAAATTGTTTTCTCTCTTTTGCTTGATATATCACAGTTATTCAGCATTCGATTTTATCTTTCGTACCCTAAACTTCTAGGAGCCAGGTGAATTATAACAATCATAGATGCATAAAATAATAACCAATTTCTTTATGTGTGGCTATTTTCTGGACTGGAAATTCATAACATTAGCTTGGAAGGATTCGTTAAAACACTGAGTACTGGATGCTCACCCCCATAGTCTCTGATTCAGTGGGTCCAGGATGTGCATGTCTAACAAGTGATATTGATGCTGTTTGTTTTGGTGAGTACTGCCCTAGACCACAGATTGGCAAACTGTGGTCTTAATATTTCTAAGTACAGTTTGTTTGAGCACAGCTTATTTGCTTGTATACTGTCTATGTTTTCAAGCTATAAAGGCAGTGTTGAGCATTTGTACAAAGATTCCCCAAGTCTAAAATCTTTATCTAGCCCTTTACAGAAAAAGTTTACTAAGCCCTGCTCTTAGTCTTGTGGAAAAAATAAGGACTTTATTCCCATTTTATAGATGAGAATAATAAGGCTCAAATAACCTTTCTAAAGACCTGAGCCAGTAAGTGACAGCTGTTGTTTTAGTCAGCTTTTTAGTTTCTGTGACCAAAGGACCTAATCAGAACAATTGTAGAGGAGGAAGAGTTTATTTGAAGGATCACAGTTTCAGAGGTCTGAGTCCATAGAAGGCCGGCTCTATTCCTGCAGTGAGGCAGAACATCATGGTGGAAGAGTGCGGCAGAGGGAAGTAGCTCTCACATGGTGATCAGGAAGCAGAGAGAGATTTTACTCTCCAAATACAAAATATGTACACCAAAGCCCATATGCCCCAGTGAACCACTTCCTCCAGCCACACCCACCTGCCTCTAGTTAGCAATCAGTTAATCCCAGCAGGGATCAGTTCACTATAAGCCAATCATTTCTCCTCTGAACCTTTTTGCTTTGTCTCACATGTGAGTTTTTGGGGAATACCTGACATCCAAACCATAACAGATGTGATAGTTCACCCTCCATGTGTATTCTAAAACCTACTTTGTAAATTTTTATTTATGATTCCTAAATTTATCACTATAGCGTAGCCCTCTCCTCTGAGCTCCAGCTTTTTTCTAAATTTTCACCTGCATCTGTAGTTGCTGATGCTGGTCATCTGGGAATTATAGTTGAGTCCTACTTTTCACTTCTTAATTTCAGTCCCTGAGGAAAGTCATACTGCTTCTGCCTCAAACACTTGTTTTAACATGTCCACAGTAGCATGGCTGCTGCCATCCCTGGATCTAAACACTGTTATCTCGCTAGCACCGATACACCACCTTTTAACTGTTGTCCTTGCTGATTCCTACCATCCCATCAATTCCTTCTTCCACAGAGCAGCAGGAGTGGTCCTTATAAAACACAAATCAAATCAGGCTCCTTTTGCACTTAGAATAATATGAAATTATGTATTGTGTGATCCCAGAGGAAGGAGTGCCTATTTTCCTTCCCAGTCTCATCATTGACTAACACTCTCCAACATGCGGCACCTTTCAGCCATATAAGTCTTCTCTCCTGTCCTAACAAGCTCTACTCTTAGATCATTTGAAAGCTTTTGCATGTGTATTTCCTATTTTTTTCTTAGCCCCACCACCATTTCAGCTTTCATTTTAAGTTTCAATTGTCACTTCCTCAGAGTGGCTTCCAGTAACTATCTGAATGAAGTAGGTATCCCATTTCTTCCCTAAAATTTTTCGTAACTAATTTTTTGGGGTACTCTTACCACCTCTGGAATGTAAGTGTCATATGAGGAGAGCTCTTGTCTGTTCCTGGTTGTATTCCCAGGACCTAATTCTAAGGCAGGGATTTATTCTAACCAGTTGACATTAAGGTAAGAAAGAATTGGACCTTATCTTTAAGGAATTTAAGTCCACAGGCAGAAGTTAAAGTCTACTGGCAAGCAGTACATACATGTTCCCATATTTTCTGCCTTTAGTTATCATTATCTTTTACAAGTATTGGTTGTACTGTGTTTGTTCAATATTATTTTTTTTTCCTAGGGAATGCTTTTAGAGACATACTGCTTATAATATTAAATGGGATATAAAGCAGACATTTTTAATAAGTAATTTATGTAATTTCTGAAAATATTTTGTAGACCACTATGAAAAGGGCTTTTTTTTTTTTGTCTTTTCTACCTAATCAAAACACAGGAAGTTTACTAATATTGCATGAATATGGGTGTCTCCGTGGCCTATGTGAATGGAGCATTTGGAGACTGGAAGATGTTCAGCCAAGGTGGTTTTGCAAATTCATTTTACTTCAGTTTGGGCTTTTCACTGGAAACACGATCTCATTTGGAAGGCAATAGTTACATACTTCTTGAGAGTGACTACTGTAAATTTTACTGCCAAATCTAAAACTGACCTTTTTCTTTGGCCCTGATTTTTAAGTCCTATCCTAACAAATAGGCAAGGCAGGTCTTTTTAATTGTAAAGGGAGGGAGGAGGGAGGAGACGCATCTGAGTGAGGACAGATATGGTTTATGTCCACAGTGAACTTTTGACCAATGATAAAAGGTAGAGTTTGTATTTGGGACTTCTTTATTTGCTAAACCAGCATGCCCTTGCAACAGAATTATTTCTGCCCTTGCATTTGTTTTATCTAACTCTTGTAATAAGAGCATTTGATAGGTCAAGTAAGCTACAAGTAAGGTGGTGTTATTCTTTGCGCTGTTGCCTTAGGTTGGGCTTCTACTCTAAAGAAAAAAAAAACACACTAAGAAAGATGGTTTTATTCAAGTGAAACTAAAAAGTGGCATGGTCACATGCCTTTATAAATACAGGCCTCCTTTGTATAAAGACAACTCCACCCCCTTTTAAAAGGGCATTTTCTCCTCCTTGGTAGTCTTTTTATTTCTGAGTAATACCCACCTCCATGTTTCCTCAGCATGGGAAACTTGCAAAGGGCCTGGGAACTCTTATGGTAATGGGTTCTGTACAGCTTTGCCCTTTACTCCATTGATGAAGCTGTGCATGTCTCATAAATGTGCATCTCTGTTTTGTTGTTGTCCTTTATAATGATTGAAATGATCTCTAAAACCCTGTTTCTTATAAGTAAACTTGGTCTGAAGACAAAAGTGTCACTGCTGGTGCATTGTGCAAAACAGCAAATATAGTTGCTTATTAAGGTAGAGGGCAAATATGTAAATGGACAGTTTCATGACATTTGCTTATTCACTAAGGTTGTTTTCTTTTGCTCCTGGAGTGGAGGTTAAACTCACAAGTCATTTCTGTAGCAGGATAAACTGCAATGTACATACTGAATATGAGAGTTGATATTTGTTGTTGGTATTGGATTTGAAGCATGAAAACATTATCTTGTTTACTTAGGAACCAGTTTTTGTGAATGTGATTGTAACAATTAATAGCTTATTTGGAAATCTTGTTTGCTCTGAGTTTTCTTCTAAGAGTAGAATTAATTGATTCTGGATGTTGATAGTGGGAACTGATGCATGTGTGCCCTGTAATTTTTTCTAAGCTGCCTACATTTTTCAGAAATCAATTTTTAAAAGCCACACTGCCACCATGAAAGAAAGTTACAATAAAAGCTTTTCAGATACTTAGAGCTGTATAATTCAAGTGAAGATTTGGAACTGATTAGGTTATTAAAAAAATATTGTTTTAAAAATGCTTGTACCTGATACTGGTCATACTCTTAAAGTTTTGTCCTGAATGTGTGTGCGCGCACACACACACACACTTTTTTTTTGGTGGGTTTTTATCTTCAGAGAATAAAATATTCATCTATTTTGTGCAGATTGGGTATAGGAAACTCCCATCCTTAGGTCATATCATTCTGTATTTTGATCATGTTCACAAAGATCTGTCTTAAACAGAGTGAATGACTGTAGCTTGAGTTTTAATTTGCTGTTTGGGGTATTGCAAAGGAGAAAAGAACACTTGTTATTGACTGTACAGGTGTGACCATGTGAAACAGAAATAACAGACCTCCAACCATGGAAATCAGACTGGACCCAAGATGTGGAAGCTCTGGGCCCCTCTCTCTCATAGTCAGTATGTAACATGAACATGAACAATCAATCCATTGATGTAGGTTGTGATTTTCTTGTTTTTCCTTTGTTCATGACCTCATTCATTCATTCTCTCATTCCCTCATTCCCTCAACAGCCTTTTCATTTTTTTTTTCAGATTGTTTCCTGTATGCCTGATACTTTGTTGAACACTGAAATGGAAGTAAAACAAATGTGTTTGCTGCTTTGTGGATCTTATATTTTTATGATTGATTGAGATAAAACTAAGTAAAAAGCTGAGTAATGTAGTAGCTGAGTGCTTGACTCTAAGCCCCACCACTTGTGGTTTTGGGCAAGTCCCTGCAGCCTTAATTATTCTCATCTGTGATATGGGAATGGGGAAATGTGCCTACCTCAGGAGGTTGTAGTGAGGATTAAGGAAATTCGCTCATGTAAACAGTGCCATATAGTAACATCTGTGAATGTTAGCTGTATATCCACAAATATTCAATTTCTACTTGTGATAAGGGCTATGAAGGAAAAGAATGTGGTGGTATGAGAAAATAAAGAAACTTACTCTAGGTTGTTTAGTGTGTAGATTCTTCATTTTTCTATGCATACATACAAAATTCAATGCCTTTTCCATCTTAACTAAGTTCTTATGTACTGTGGCTACAACTTTTATAGTTTGAGATGTGACAGGAAATCTAGCGCAGATTTCTTTTTCTTTCCTGACAATTTCATGAATAGAAGATTCATTTTTACCATAGATCTTAGGAACTTCAATATATGAGTTTTTTTCCTTATTAAGTCAATAATGTTCACCTTTTCACTTAAAGGAAATACTTTATTTATTTATTTATTTCTTCACAAAACCCAATCACTAGCATTACTCCTCTTACACTGTGGGACCATTATTAAGTAAAATGAGGTTTACTTGAGCGTAAGCACTGCAATACTGCCACGGTTGACCTGGTAACTAAGATTGCTACTAAAGAACTAATGTGCAGGCAGCATATAGAGTGTGGATACACTGGATAAAGGGATAATTCAAGTCCCAGGTAGTTAGACTGGGAAAGCTGGAGATTTCATCACATTACTTAAAATGGTGTACAACTTAAAACTTATGAATTTTGTTTATATCTGAAATTTTCCATATCATATTTAAGACCACAGTTGACTGTGAGTAACTGAAACCACTAACTGAAAGGAAAACTGGATACAGGGGGACTGCTGTACGGTTGGTTTAACCAGGAAGCCAGGTCCAAGCCAGTTGGTAAGTTATGTACCAGAGATCCAGTGGTTCCAGGAAATGCATCTCACTTTGTGCCAGTGGAGATGAGGAAATTTGCCTGGGGCTTCTGAGAAAGTTTCCTTCCTGATTGTTGTGTATGAATTTAAAAACTGGAACTGTTAAAGTTATCTCATTACTAGAGTAATGATGAAGTTACCATGCTGAGGGTTACCATGCTAGAACTGGAAAAAAACTACCTGAAATCTGATAAAACTAACCTGATTACCATTGACTTGTATATTTTTTCAGTTTATATGAGCTGAGTTAGTTTTCTGTATTTATAGCCAAAAACAAAAAAAGGTTCAGAGGGAGTTTCTTGTGGAGATTACAATTAAGGATGAGTCCTAGATTTGCTGATGCTATTTGGGTGGATTGGGTACTATTTACAGTTATGAGAAAGGCTGGTTGGGGGAGTGGGGAGTAATGGGATTTAGGGGTAAAAATCAAGGATTCTCCTTTCTAAAAGGAGAGGACTGGAAATTATTAGAGTTGTATAAACCTTTTCTGACTGTTGTGGTTTGGATCTGAGGTATCCCCCAAAAGCTCATTTGTGAACAGTTTGAATGAATTAATGGGTGGTAACTGCAGGCAGAGAGGATGTAGCTGTAGGAAGTAGGTCACTTGGGGTGTGCCCTTGGGTATTATACTATCCCTGGCTACTTGTTCTCAAGCTTTCTCTGCTTCCTGGCTGTCATGAACTGAACATTTTTCCTCTGCTCATAGCAATAGAGCAAGGTAACCATGAACTGAACCTATGAAACCCTGAGCCAGGTTTTTTACCTTTTAAATTATTATTACTTTTTTTTTTTTTTTTACCTTTGAAGTTACTTTTGTCAGTTCTTTTGGTCACAGCAATGAAAAACTGACAAACCCATTGACCTAAGTTAACCAAAAGATATGCCATCTTTCATTAGTAATTGTGAGTATTAGAGAATTGACAAACTTTATACCAACACTAGGGCTAAAGAGACCAGAATCTTGGTAGGGAGTGTGAAGGATAACATTCTGGTATTTTTCAATTGGATTACATTTAAGCATCTCATGGAGATTAAAAAAAAAACCAAACTATCCATCCATCCATCCATTCATCCATCCATTCTTGGGCCCCTCTGCAGGTATGCACAATCAGAATCTCCAGAATTGGCTCTGGGAATGTCTAAAATAAATAGGTAATTATAATGGATTCAACTTTATACTCAAACGTTTCCTGGATCTGAGGAGTTGTTAATATTAGGGCATCCAGTGCCCCTTCCTGTACAAGGTATTTGATGGCAACTCTAGAAACCAATTCCAGTTAATCTAAGCTTAGGAAATAGCAAGAACCATAGGATTGATCATAGTACAATATTGTTAAAATGCTATGAATGACATCATTACACCTGTGGCCAAACTGTTCTATATTTTTTTCTATAGTAATAGTCAAACACAATCTCTGACTGCAGGCCTTTAGGCAATACTGTGAGTATATTAACAGTTACTGAATGATTGGGTGTTTGCTTGATGGTTGGAACCATCTGGCACTTAATCAATAGTTAAGATGTCACTTTACATATCAATAGCTGGATAATTCCATGAGAAGTCAGGTGCTAGGAAGCTTCTTTTTTAGTATTTACATGGATATTTATTAATTTTTTTACTTATATATGATAGCAGAATGCATTACAATTCATATTACACAAATAAAGCACCGTTTTTCATGACTCTGGTTGTATACATAGTATACTCACACCAATTTGTGACTTTATACATGTACTTTGGATAATGATGTCCATCGCATTCCAGATAGGTAGCTTCTATATAAGGTTACCTTCTATGGTTGTTGGTTGAATGAACTTTTTACCAAATCTAGATAATTCAATAAATGACATTGATCATCAGATGGTGAGAAGGGGTCTAGGAGGAAGAAAGGAGTGCAGGACACAATAAAGCATGTCTAGGAGCAGTATCCTGAGCAGTAGGATCAGTATTCTGGGCAGTGGGGAGCTGAGATGATCAGTGCTGTGGAGGAGTCAAAGAGGGTGCTGTCTCCAAGGCTGAGACAGGGCCCCAAATAATGAGATGATATGCAGGAAGAAATTACTCTAATTAATGTAATTAAGATTTTATTCATGGTCATTTGGGGCTGCATTGGCAGTCAGCCAGTTTGCCCAAGGTGGTAAATGACTGTCTCAGCTTTGGAAAATGATGCTCTAGGCATTGGGCGTGTGTGTGTGTGTGTGTGTGTGTGTGTGTGTGTGTGTGTTAGAGAGACAGTTAGTATTTAGCTCTGCTTCGCCACATTTTGTTTTTTAATGCCCCCTCCATCCTCCTAGGTTGGATATGGTGAGTGATGGAAGGAGATTTGTGAGTTTTCCAAGTAGACAGTGAATTAACTCTTTTTTCTAGTAAATGATAGGTTTATGATTTGACTTCCCTGGAAAGAAAGCAAGATGTAAACATAACATTCTCATTGCTTACCTTTTTTTTGAAGTAATATATTTTTGGGGAGTTATCTTAGGTATCCTGTTAAGCTTTAGAGCATTGAATATGTTTACATCTTTTCCTTTGGTTTGTGATACAAAATCAAACTGAAGGCTGGGGGGTTTGGTTCAGTGGTAGTATGCTTGCCTACCATGGGCAAGGCCCTGAGTTGGACCTCCCCCCACAAACAAACAAAAAACCAAAATCAAATGGACCTTTGTATGTGATGGACATCATTATCCAAAGTACATGTCTGAAGACATGAATTGGTGTGAACATACTTTATATACAACCAGAGATATGAAAAATTGTGCTATATATGTGTAATAAGAATTGTAATTAATGCATTCTGCTGTCATTTATTTTTAGAAATACAATTTAAAAAATTAAACAAATGATTTGATCTGAGCCAGGTTCCCTGGTGAATGCCTGTAATCCCAGCTGCTTGGGAGGGTGAAGCAGGAGGATTGCCAGTTCAAGGTCAGTGTTGGCAACTAAGTGAGACCCTTGTCAGAAAAAAAAAAAAAAAAGAGGACTGGGGGTATGGCTTAATGTTATAGCATCCCCGATTTCGATCCAAAATATGGTGTCAGCCTAGGAGTTTTAGAGGGTGATTTCTGCTTATGTATAAGACAGTCAAAACCATGAGAACCTTGTAGCTTCACAGTGTTTTAATTATCCACATCACCGCCATTGTCATCAGCTCTACTATGGCCATTAGCAAATATTGATTGAAGCTAATCAGGTGTAAGACTAGCAGGTTAGGGAATAAGAGGTGTAAGTGATTTCTGTAGTAACAGCTAAACACTGGTAATGGCATAAGTTCATGTTGTTATGAGGGGACATTGGAGAGAATACACATTTGTGGGGGTGCTTCATATTCCCTCGTGGGAGATCTGCTGCTGGTCTCCAGGAATATGGCAGCTTCAGGGCCCATTTTAAGAGTTTAGAGATAAGTGATAAATAACATTTAAACTTTTTTTTAAAGGTTTTCATTATTTAATGAAATGTCTTAATCTGAAACTTTTAAAAGTCACTCTAGCTATGTCTATGTAGGAAATGAAATTAGGACGTCTTAATGGTAGTGCTTTTTCTGTCATTCTTTAATTTCTGTAAAGAATATAGCCTTTATGGGTTTAGTTAAGGTAAAATTTCTTTAAATGGCTTCATGGTGATTTCTAGGTTGCTTAGAAATATAATCATGCCACTTGGAAAGAACTTCTTTGGTAAAGCAGAAAAGTTTTAGCACCTAGTGATTTTTTAAAGCTGTATTATTAAAGAAATTTATAGTTCCATTTTATATGGAAATGGGAGCTACAGAAAATGTGAAATTGAAATCCACAGATGTCCCTCATTTGCAGTCCTTTATAGATTGAGGTGAGCAACAAAACACATGTCTTTAAGTATTTTTTTAACTGTTACTTGCATTTCTTTCATGTCATTGTGGGTTGTAGATTCTAAGAGCTTTAAAGAAAAGAATAGTTAAATAACTGATTTTGAGCTGATTGCTTTGCTGACAGACACTCAATGGCAATGGCCTCCAAATATACAGTAGAATAATTCGATTCACTCTTTTGTGAGCTAGTGGCTTCAGAGATCATGATAGTATTGAAGAAGATGATGAAAATCATGGTGGTTATTCATGGAAACTCATGAATGGGTACAGCTTAGTGGTGTAGAATGCTAGTGTGCAGTCTGAAGACTCTAAGGTCATCCTTGGACTGAATTTGGCTTAACCATGTGCTTCAGTCCTGGTTCCTCTTTTTTTCTTATGCCCAGTGCAATTATTCAGGGAATGAATGCTTGAGCTCTTTATCATGGCTTGAGAGTTTTTCTACTTCTCTCTCCCTCACCTTGAACTTCAGCTCCTCTTTCCAGCCTCTCTGAACTTCTCACTGTCCTTCATGCCCATCTGACCACTTGTATCTCTATGTGTACAGATAGTCTTTCACTTGCAGTCCTTTCTAGAATGAGGTGAGGAACAAATAAATGCAGTCTTTAAATCTTTCTTTTTCTTTAAGCCATTATGTCTTTTTGTTGGGAATGCCCTCTTATTCACCATCCTGGTCTTCTGATCTTTACAAATCCCAGTCAAAAGTCAGTTTTTCCCCCTATAAAGTCTTCTTTGATATCAATTCCTGCTGTGGTTTAATGTGTCCCCAAAGTTCATGTGTTGGAACCTTGATTCCCAAAGTGCAGGTGTTTGGGGGTGGGCCTTTGAGCTATTTAGGCCTTGAGGGTGCCACCTTCTTTAATGGATTAATGCTATTTTCTCAGGAGTAGGCTCCTTATAAAAGAACCACTGTTAACCTCCTCTTACTCTCTCCATGGTGCAGTCTGCTATGTTATAATGTAGAAAGAAGGCCCTCACCAGATGCTGGCTCCTCAGTCTTGGCCTTCACAGTCTTTGGAACTGAGAACCAAATACATTTCTGTTCATTATAAATTACCTAGTATGTGCTATTCTGCTATAGCAGTGTTTTAATTATCCACATCACCGCCATTGTCATCAGCTGTATCATGGCCATTAGCAAATATTGATTGAAGCTAATCAGGTGTAAGACTAGCAGGTTAGGGAATAAGAGGTGTAAGTGATTTCTGTAGTAACAGCTAAACACTGGTAATGGCATAAGTTCATGTTGTTATGAGGGGACATTGGAGAGAATACACATTTGTGGGGGTGCTTCATATTCCCTCGTGGGAGATCTGCTGCTGGTCTCCAGGAATATGGCAGCTTCAGGGCCCATTTTCAGAGTTTAGAGACAAGTGATAAATAACATTTAAACTTTTTTTTTTTTTTTTAGGTTTTCATTATTTAATGAAATGTCTTTCTTAATCTGAAACTTTTAAAAGTCAAAAGTCACTCTAGCTATGTCTCTAGCTATGTCTAGGAAATGAAATTAGGACCACTCTATCCTCTTGTTGAGAGGTGCTTCTTCCACTGTGTGCCCTTATTTATAGCTTTATAATAGCAGCTGTCTTTTTTTTTTTTTGACCTGGGCTTTAAGAGGTTTATATTGTGTTAGAAGAGATACACAAGGAAAATGTGAGATAATCAAAGACAGTGAATGGTACCACTAACTATAAGAAAAAGCACAGAGGCAGCAGATAGGTCCTCAGTAGAGAAACGGGTGAAAGATGTCATGTTATATAGAAAAGGAGAGATATAAGAAGTGGGCTAGAGAGTAGCATGTCCTTTGAGGAGGAAGAGCAAGACCATAGCAGGGCTGGAGAACTGACTAGTCAGAACTGGGAGAAGTAACCAGTTATTTACTCTTAAAGTCTCTTTCCCTCATCTGTAAAGACATTAGTACCTATCTCACAGAATTATGAAAAAGAGATGAGGTAGCTCATGCAAAGCATTTAGCACAATGCCTGAAGGAAGTGCTTATAATAGCAATTTATTGTTATTAGGGTTGTTATCATTAAATTGTAGGGCTAGGTGTTAAAGGTGCACCTTTGTAAGGGAACTACAGAAAGCAAAGCCAGACAAGCAGTCAGAAGCAGAGAGAAGATAAAGGTTAGGCAATAGATGAGGAATCAAATTAGCTAACAGGAAATTGGGAATGAACTGATGTCAGGTTGTGTTGGGGGAAGGGAGAGGCAGAGGATTTCTAGAGCAGTTGAGAATAAAAACACAAAGAACTAGTGAAAAGAACACGACCTTGAAGCTAAGGCATTGCCTGCCCTAGGCTGCTGAAAAAATGATCAGCTTCCTGCTGGGATTGGAGCCATCACAGAGCATGACCAGCCCAGGGCCTGCTGGTGGAAGCGGGTGTGCCAAATGAGTGAGCTGGTAATTAGGTTAACTTGGGGAAAATGGGGAACTACAGCAGGGGCAGATCGTGACAGGAGCAGTGGTGGAGGTCAGTAGATGGTTGAGGCAAAAAAAAAAAAAAAAAAAAAAAAAAAAAAAAGACATCAGAAACAAGATCCCAGTGTAAATTTACAAGGTACTTTCTCTTTCGAAGGTCTTTGGTGTGGAAGGGAAGGCTGTGAGATCCAGTGACCCCATAGTTTCCCAGGTCCCTAGGAGGGCACACAGCCACTCCTGTGACTTTTCCTTCAGTATCAGGCAACTCCTATGTTCATCATTCCAGCTTTAATAGACTTTTATTTTTTAAAGTCTACGCACACTAGAGAGCTTTTTTCAAAATTATGCTTGTGGAATTGAGATTTTTGTCATGCAATGTAGTCAGAAAGTTTTCTTCCTAAGGTGTACACATTAAATAGAGCAGTCTTAGAGTACTGTTCTCAGATTTGCTTGTTTATGAAAATAACTGAAGTGCATTTTGAACAATTGAGATTTCTAGGCCCTGCCTCAGACCTACTAAAATTAACTGTCGAGGGTAAGCACCCAGGAATTCATGTTTATAAGCATCTCAGTTACTTCTGATAAGGCAACTTGAAGTTAAATATTGCCTGTGTCAAATGAAAGACTTTTAAGTCCTTCCTGTAGGTCAAGGATTGAAGTACTTAATTTCTAAGTTGTGGCCTGATTGTACTCTGGTTCCTACTTTGAGAGGCCATAAGGAATGTTTACCATATCCTCCTATTTAGATCTGTGGTTTAACACAGGCATTTTCAAATAGGGGTGATTTTATTTCCCAAGGGACATTTGTCAAAAGTATGACACTTTTGGCTGTCATACTGGCACTGTGGGCGCCACAGGACTCTAATGAGTAGAGAAGCCAGGGGCAATGAGGACTGTTGTACAGTGCCCAGGACAGCCTCCCACAAAGAATTATGTGGCCCCAAATAGGATAGGACAAAGGTCGAGAAACCCTAAGATCTGGCTGTATTAACATAAATTAGTTATTAGTTCGTGAGAAAATGATCTTCTATTAACATGTAGAATATTGTCAACACTCCAATTGCTTTCTATACCCTCCCAGTATATTCCCATTCCTCCCTTAGAAATCATAATCCTAGTTTCTGTCACCATAGCTTGAGTTTTGCCTGTGCCCAAACTTTTTCTTTTCTTTTCTTTTCTTTTCTTTTCTCCTCCCTCCCTCCCTCCCCCCCTCTCTCTTTCTTTCTTTTGAATTTAACTTTTATTTATTTATTTGTTGTTGTTTGTTTGTATGTGATGATGAGGATTGAACCCAGGGCATCACCTGTCCTAGGCAGGTGCTCTACCACTGAGCCATAACCCCAGCCCTGTACCCCAACTTTCTACAAATGGAATCATACAATATACTTTCTTGTGTGTGACTGCTTTTCCTTGACACTTTTTTTCTGGGAGATAAGAGTTTTATTGTTGCATGTAGCAGAATTTTGTGCTTTTTAATTTTTGTGATATGTATATTACAATGCTGTTATTCATTTTTATGTAGATGGATTGCATTATGTAGATGGGTTTTATATTATTTTAAAATTTTAGCTATCATTAACACAGCCATTTTGGGACATTTGTGTATATATCTTTTGGTGGATATAGGTAATCATTTCTCTTGCATATGTTCCTAGGAGGGGGATTGTATGGTCATCCATTGAATAAATTTGGCTTTTAGAAACAGTGTTTGCTTGGCCTTAGTAGATACTGCCAAACAAACTTCTAGAGTATTGAAACAGTTTTTGCTCCTACCAGCAATGTGTGACAGTTCTAGTAGCTCGCTCTCTTTCCTCATGTGTCATGTCAGTTTTTACATGTAAGCCATTCTTGTGGAAGTATAACTCATGGGGGTTTGTATTTTCCAAAAACTAATGACATGCAAAGCCCCTTTTCATCTAACATATTGGCCATTTGAATATTCTCTCTTGCAAAGTGCCTATTCCAATCTTGTGCCCATTAATAAAATTGGTTGTCTTTTTCTTATTGATGTGAAGCAGTTCTTTATATTTTATGCATGAGTCCTTTTAAAAATATATGTATTATGGATGTATTCTTCTAGTTTGTTGCTTGCCTTTTCATTCTCTCTTGTCTCTTGAGAAACAGAAGTTCTTAATTTTAATACGGTCCAATTTTATCAGTCTTCTGTTATGGTTAGTGCTCTTGTATCTTTAGGAAATCTAAAGTCTTTTGATGTTCAAGCCTTTATGTGAGCTTGGCCCCTTGTAGTGAACTAGATTTAAAGACTTGCTATTTATTTTTTTAAATCATACAGATGGTTTAAATTGGATACTCTATAAAAAGCCTAATAATATACATGTGTGTATGTACACATGTATGAGAAGATGAATTCTTTTAGTTGACAAGTTGAGATAGGCAGATGGTTGGTTACTACTTTGGTTGAAGTAGGGTACCAGAAAGGATACATTTCTTAAATATTTAAAGGCGGCCATTTGCTAGTCTTTTCAGGTAGGTCCTGGTCAAAACCCTTTCTTTGCACATGGGTGCATTAGAGAAAGTGGAGTCTGTTCCTTCTTGTGACTTTGTCACACCTTGAAGGTATCTTTAGTGGAGGTAGAATGGAAAGACACTTTGATTTGTTCTGAGTATAAAATCATCTTATGTTTTTATAAATTTTCTCATTTTTATTTTATGGGCTACTTTGTTTATACTTTTTTTTGGGGGGGGGTACTGGGAATTGAATTCAGGGACACTCGATCACTGAGCCACATCCCCAGCCCTATTTTGTATTTTATTTAGAGACAGAGTCTCTCAGAGTTGCTTAGCACCTTGCCTTTGCTGAGGCTGGTTTTGAACTTATGATCCTCCCGCCTCAGCCTCCCCAGCCTCTGATTACAGGTTGCTTATACTTGATTAGTTCTAGTGACTTGCCTTAGTCCTGTTAGACCCATTTTCCCCTCATTTTGAACTCATACTTAATTAGTTTATATTGTACTTAATAAATAATAAGCTGTATAGTGAATATAAGCAGGAATGGGGACAGATGTAGACTTTAAAACATAGGATTCAATTCTGGGACGGAGATGTTTTGGTGTATGGAGGATGCCCCCCAGTTGCCAGTGGACTGGGGGCATGTGGGACATATGTGTTTGACAGAGGTAGTAGGAAATAAGGTTAATTCAACTTTTTTTATAGGAAGATTCATTAAGAGAGCTTCTCCATTCCAGTGAGACTTGTAGTTGGAAAGATATGATAGGAAGGAAGGCAAATCAGATATTTTGACTAGTTAATATAGAAACAGTCTCTATATTCTTCTAATTAAAGAATAAGATGAGGGGGTAGCTTTATGTTTAACCAGGTAGAACATTTATATATTCATGTTTGCATTTTTCCTAGAGAATACTTAATATATTTGAAATAATAGCTTGGCTTAGATAGAGGAATCTGACACCTATAAACCTACGTGAGTGTGTTTCTAATGTAGTTATGTAAAGTATTTTAGAGGTCATTTTTCTAAAGGAAAAAGTACATATCTTTAGATCAAATCATTATAAACCCTGGGAAAAAGGACCTGGCACCTGCAGGTTCTTGTTAGGTCTTGCTTGTTTGTAGCTAGAGAATTGTTCTTGCACTAACATGCCAAAATCCTCCCCATAAATTCTGTTGGAAAGCAGTCTACAATTTGAAGCTACTTATTGCTTCATAAAGTCTAGCAGCTCCTGTATGTTTTCTATGCAAACTAAATAAATCTAGCAAGGTGGATCTTGCGTTTAGAGTTGGATACAGTTGCATCTTTTACTTAAAATGTTTTACTTAAAAGTTGGAAGCAATGTTTGTATGCAGCTTTAATACCGTGTGAACAGTATTTTCTCATGTACTGTAGATTTGTAAGAATTTAAAATGGAATTCAAAATGGAATGTCAATGTTAACATTTGTATCAATCTTTTTATTAAAGCCCCGAAAGGACCCTATTAAGTAATATAAGTAGTGACAATGAAGAATGGTAGACTCTTTTTTGAAATCACAATGGAGATTGATTATAGAATGATTTGTTGGAAATGATTATTTCATAGATTATTCCTCTTATTTTCATTTTGTTTTACTTTATTATTGGCATTGCCAACTAGCAAATTCCAAACATTATTTGTTCAATATTATTAAACAAAAATCTTTTAAAGTAGGACATATTTTTCTTCTTTGGTGGAAGCATATATATTACTGTACTTATAATTAATATTGCTTTTAGGAAATGGGATAACTTGGCTTATATATGTCTGAGTGGAACTTAAGTTTTTGGCAGTATAGAAGAGGCAAATATGAATTAGTGAGAGGCTGGGGTTGTAGCTCAGTTGGTAGAGTGTTTGCCTCGAATGCACAAGGCCCTAGGTTCAATCCCCAGCAACACACACACACACACACACACACACATAAATTAGTAAAAAATCTAAATTTAAGTTTTAATTATAAAATTATTGTATTGATAATAAAGGCTACAACATGAAATATATTACTGGTTAGAAATTCTTAGGGGATTTGAATTAGAATAGTTAGAAACATCTTGTACTCTGCTTCACTCTGATGTGCAGCGCAATGCTTAAGGATACTTGAAAACAAACAAAATTTTACAGAAAAATGTTATTTATACTGTTGGTATCATAAAGCAATATGATACCAAATTTCATTAATTCAGGAATCACTTGTTGTGACTAATTTGTTCTAGATACATTGAAGAGACCAACAGTAAAATTCACACAAGCCAGAGTTTTAATGCATTTGAAGGTAATTTTTCTGAAATTTTGGTCCTTTTTTTTAAGGAAAAGAATCTACCAATGCCAATATTTTCATAAAATGGTCATTTATGGGTTTATTAAATGTGCATTTATTGAGCCCTTTTCTTTCATCACAGTGGCCATAGTTTTATTCATTTCTTTTGCATTGCTTCCCTTGTTTCTGTTCATTATTATTCAGTGTCCCAGAATTTCATTTTCCTCTAGAGGTGTATTGCATGCAGGTAGTAGCAGCGTTACTGAAAAGATGTATGTCTCAAATTTTAATGTGATCTACTCATTTACTTTATAATTTCAGAAAGAGG
The DNA here is from genome assembly GCF_964194105.1 of Spermophilus citellus. Classification (NCBI taxonomy): domain Eukaryota; kingdom Metazoa; phylum Chordata; class Mammalia; order Rodentia; family Sciuridae; genus Spermophilus; species Spermophilus citellus. The sequence goes on along the minus strand of NC_138182.1, from coordinate 69,003,232 downwards.
TGTCAAACCCTTTAGTGTATGCCTTTCTATAGAATCTTTGACATTTACTTAAGTTTTATGCACACACATAAACACACACAGATATGTTATCTGGCTTTTTTCCAGGAAATTACAAATGGAAAGGATGAAATTGGTAACTATGACCTCTTCTTACAAGTATATAACATTGTATTCAATACTCTGATTTACCTCTGGAACATCAATTTTTGATAATACGCAGAGTATTTACCAAACAGGTAAGCTCACAAGTTCCTAAGTGTCTAGTGTTTTTTATTGAGATTTCATTACACTGGCGTGATTGATTGAGTTATTGTGTAGATAGTCCAATTTGGATTGCAGCCCCTTCCCCTTTCTCCATAAGTAGGTCTGATCTGTAATTAATAATCCCACTCTCTAATCCCATGATCAGTCTTTCTGGCATGGCCAGTCTATAAATTGTCTAGGACCCACTATTTTCAAAAAATATGAAATGTGCTTCCAGGGGGCCCTGTGAATACAAAGGTACCTATAAATAGGGAAATTAGCAGCTACCTGACTGCTAAATAGGGATTTAGCAGTTACCTCTCAGGAACTTGGGCAAATCCTTATCTCACATACTCTGTTCCCCTGAAAGTATATGTGTTATTAGGGGCTTACAATTTATATATATATATATATATATATATATACACACACACACACACACACACACACACATACATATATACATACACACATATAAAATATTATATAATTATATAAGTTATATATATTCTCATTCATATCTATATCTATATCTATATCTATATATCACACTTGAATGCTGTGAACATTGAGCTTTTGATTCAGAACTTTCCTGTGCTATTAGTTATGTGGCTTGGATAAATAACTTGTTTAAGCCTCAGTATTCTTGTTTGTATAATGGAGCTAATAGCATCTACTTATTAGAGAAAAAATAAAGTTGTTTTACAGTGTGTCTGCTCATAAAAAGTGTTCTGTTAAATGATAACTATTATGTTGTACATATTTATACTTTAAAAAAATGCTAATTTTTTCCCTGTTACTTAGGAGCGTACAACTAGGACTGTCTTCATCCAACTTAAAACACACACACACCCACATACACACACACACACATACACACACACACACACACACAAGCACACACACATTCTATGTATATGAAAATATTTTGAATCTTTTTTGGAATATGTATATATATAATTATGCTTAAAATATTATATATTATATTAAATATATACCATATATAATATTTATGTATGTTTTACATGTACCTTATAATTTGTGCATTTATAGCATATATTACATAAATATATTTGTATTAAATATAAACAAATATTAAATATATTTTAAGTTACATAGCTATACTTTATATTAAATAAATTTGTTATACACTAAGTATATTAAATATAGAATATTTAGGTTGAAAAATATATTTAAGGTTTTATACACACACACACACACACACAGAAAGAGAGAGAGAGAGAGAGAGAGAGGAGGGGAGGGGAAAATTTTGTCAGGACGTTGATAATATGATTGTTTTGACATTTGGCCTTTTTTTTTTTTTTGTTAAGCCAAGTAATGACCGGTGTTTAAGCTGTTGTGCTTGAATTAGTCTTATGTTTTTTTTGATAACATCTGTAAATTGATTCCTACATGTAGGATATCATATCAAATAAGTAAATTTCTTTGTGACCATACCTTGACTAGTTTTATGTTCTCTTTCTCTTGACTGCTTTCATTATGCTAGTTACTTGAGATTTGACTGTATTTTTGTTAGTTGCTTACATTTGTTATGTACATATTTGTGTTTATTCTTCCTTCTAGGTAAACTCAATATTCCAAGTGTTTTATAATCTGTGTATAACACCTGAGATAACTCATTAAATTCTGTTGTCTGCCCAGAAATTGGAATTTAGATTAACTTTTGTACTCCTTTCACAATACTAGAATTTATGATTAAAAATATCCTAACTAATGAAAGCTCCATGTGCTCAGAAACTGTGAACATATGATATGAACATATCTTTCTGATACTACATGCATTTCTTTCTAAACTTGTCACGTTAGTTGACAAAGCTGAATTAAAACACCAATTAAAAATGAAGAAATATAACTTGAAACCTTTAGTAACTGTAGCAGTAAAAACAATAAAAATGAGTTCGTGGTTTATGGAAGAACCATTTTTATTTCATAGTTTTCTAAGAACCTGCCAGTTAATTTTTATGATTAAATATTAACCCACATTCCATTGCATAACCATTCCATACAAGTTGTTACAAATTATCACAGTGTTTTTCTCCAAAAGAAGCTGGAGGAGGTTGAGCTCTATCTTTAAAGACTTCAATCCCTGATATGTGAGTGAAGTGGAGGAGTGAGGTAATTATCTGGATCACAGTAGATAAGATAACATTGAGTTGTGGTTATCTAGACATGTCAAATGGAAATCTTTTTCTCTTGGTAAAGTATGGGTTTCCACCTTTCTGTGTGGCCTGTTGGTATGATGGGGAAAACTGAAGTGGAGTCCAGGGGAAGTGTCTTGAAGTCTGAAGCCTCTTGCTCAACTTCTTTAACCAGAGCAACCAACTTTATTTATGTACTGAGTTTCTATGAAGGATGTCATTGGAAAGCATTCATTCTGTGAGTCCAAAAACAAGGCTGATGTAGAAACCATTGGCTTCACAGAACATTTAAGGATTTTTAACATAAGTTGAGCAATAGAAAATTATGCTAGAACATCGAGAAGTAATTGCAAGGGAGAGGCAGTGCAGATGGCAGGGGAGAGATTAGTTTTCTTTCCACACACCACAGTGAAAATGAGAGGAACTGAATGTTTGTGTGACTGCTAGCCATATGCTATTTGCTGAAGTTATATTGTGCTCTTTTTAAAAAATTGAGGTAAAATTCATCTAGAATAGAATTAATTATTCTCCTATTCTTTTGTTACATTCATAATGTTGTACAACTGTCACGTCTATCTAGTTCCAAAACATTTTTAACACTATGTTGTAGTTTTATATTTATTCACAGAGCTTATTTATACTGTGCTTCTTTCTAAAAAGGGCTTGGGAGTGGCTTCTAATAAAAGCTATTAATAAAATAGATGGATGTTCAGAACCAGAGAAAGATGAGGGAAGCTACTATATTATCTGTGTTAATGTAGTTTTTATTCAACATCAGGTTTGACTCTGTAGCCTTTCAACAACAGAACATAAAACTACCTCTGATATTATCTGAAAGGAGAGAATACTAGCTCCTCAGAGGAAAGAGTTTTTCTTGACCCTCAGTTCTAAATGAAATTTCTCAATTGGGACTTGTGACATTGAGCAATTATAGTTTCACAGAATATACTGAAGCATTTTTAGTATTTCTTTCTTTTTTTTTTTTTTTGGTAATAACCTTCAGTGAAAGTAAAGGGCCTAGTATGATTCTGTGAGGCAATGATAGAAATTTTAGAGATAGCAGAACCATAAATATTTGACCTTTCCTTGCTTGGTCCCAAATTAGTCCAGATTTTTAAAAATGTTTTTATTAGTGCATTGTAGTTATACATAATAGTGGAGGTCAGATTATTTATTTTTTAAACTACACGTGGATAGAATGTAAGGTTGTAAGGAGGTGCTGGAGAAGGCTTCCTTCAGCAGGAGCCCTTGTGGCTAAGGTAGAAACCCCTGCTAGGGGTGGAGCCAGGTTGAGTCAGGGGGGATGTTGTGTATTTATTAGGAGAATGTCATAGCTTGACGGCTAAAATCTTTTCTACGTGTTTATACAATGAGGCATAGATATTATGAAGCCTCAGTTTACACAAAGATTCACAACTTATTAAAGAATTTACTTCTCGTAATCAATGGATATGGTGCACGGCAAATGTGGGAACAACTAGAGGATGTTTATAGGCACAAATTACTTATTAGATTTGGTATATTTATTGTCACTGGTGGGAATATGGTAGGATTAAGGTAGTTTTAGTGATTTTATACATCTGCTTTCAAGTTGCCTTTTTTCCCCTTAGTTTTGCTCCCCCCCCATAATTTTATTGGTGTATTATGGTTTTACATCATGTTGGGATTTGTTGTTATGTATTTGTACATGCACACACTATAACAATATAATTTTGCCAATATAATTTACTATTATTTTCCATTTTCTTCCCTTCCTCTCTCCCCCATCCCTTTCCTTATCAAGGTGCCTTTCTTAAAGGTTTTCCTGATTCATAGTACAACCAGCATTTTATGACAGTTCCAGTTTCATGGCACATTTGGAAGCACTGAATATAATCATTTTACTCTGCCTTCTAATGTAATGCAGGAAAAAAAACACATTTTTTTTTTGGTACTGGGGCTTGAACCCTGGGGCATTTAACTACTGAGTCACATCCCAGCCCTCTTCATATTTTATTTAGAGATAGGGTTTTGCTAAGGCTGAGGCTGGCTTTGAACTCCTGATCTTCCTGCCTTAGCCTTTGGAGCTTCTGGGATTAGAGGTGTGCACCACTACACCTGCAAGAATTCTTACTGTTACTTTGATTTTCTAAATGTGGTTGCTGAAAGCCATGGCTTGTATTTAGTGACATCAGACTGTATAAACTGATGGGCAAGATCTCTGTATATTTTACCCCCCAATTTTTAATTTCAAATATTTCAAGTCTACGAAAGATGGAAAAATGAAGATGGTATTTTCTTCATGTAGGTTCACCAGTTGTTAACATTTTGAGACATCTGCATTATCCACTTTATTAAATGTGGAACAACTTGAAAGTTATAGACATGATATTAAGTATGCATTTTTCTAAAATGAGGACATTTTCATTCATTCCATAATCGCTGCAACAGTATTATAGTTAAGAAATTTAAAAACCAAACCCCTATTTCTCATCATGCACAAAAATCAACTCAAAGTGGATCAAGGACCTAGGAATTAGAACAGAGGCCCTGCACCTAATAGAGGAAAAAGTAGGCCCAAATATTCATCATGTCAGATTAGGCCCTGACTTCCTTAACAAGACTCCTAAAGCACAAGAAATAAAATCAAGAATCAATAAATGGGGTGGATTCAAACTAAAAAGCTTCTTCTCAGCAAAAGAAACAATCAATGAGGTGAGCCTACATTTTGGAAGCAAATTTTTGGCACATGCATGTCAGATAGAGCACTAATCTTCAGGATATATAAAAAACTCAAAAAACTTAACACCAAAAAAAAAAAATCAATAAATGGACTAAAGAACTGATGAGACACTTCTCAGAAGATACACAATTGACCAACAAATATATGAAAAAATCTTCAGCATCTTTAGTAATTAGAGAAATGCAAATAAAAACTACTCTAAAATTTCATCTCATGCCAGTCAGAATGGCAGTTATCAAGAATACAAACAGGGCTCGGGATGTGGCTCAAGCGGTAGCGCACTTGCCTGGCATGCATGCGGCCTGGGTTCGATCCTCAGCACCACATACAAACAAAGATGTGCCCGCCGAAAACTAAAAAAACAAATATTAAAAAAATTCTCTCTCTCTCTCTCTCTTTAAAAAAAAGAAAGAATACAAACAACAATAAGTGTTGTGTTGGCAAGGATGTGGGGGAAAGGTACACTCATGCATTGCTGGTGGGACTGCAAATTGGTGCAGCCAATCTGGAAAGCAGTATGAAGATTCCTTAGAAAACTTGGAATGGAACCACCGTTTGACTCAGCTATCCCACTCCTTGGTCTATACCCAAAGGACCTAAAAACAGCATACTACCATTATGCAGCCACATCATGTTCATAGCAGCACAATTCACAATAGCCAAACTGTGGAGGCAACCTAGATACTCTTCAGTAGATGAGTGGACAAAGAAACTGTGGTATATATATACAATTGAATGTTACTCAGCAATAAAAGAGAATAAAATTATGGCATTTGCAGGTAAATGGATGGAGTTAGAAATATCATGCTAAGTGAAGTAAGCCAATCCCAAAAAAACAAATGTTTTGTCTGATAAGTGGATGCTAATCCATAATGGGGAGAGAGTATTGGATGAGTGGAGGAACTTTGGAGGGGGCAAAAAGGAGGTACAGAGGGGGATTGGGGGCAGGACAGATGGTAGAATGAGACGGATATCATTACCCTAGGTACATGTATGATTGAACAAATGCTGTGATCCTACTTTGGGTACAACCAGAGAAGTAAAAAACTGCTCTATTTGTGTACAATGAGTCTAAGAGCATTCTGCTGTAATCATGTATAACTGATTAGAACAAATAAATAAATTAAAAGAAATTTAATGTTGACATAATAAAATTTTCTGATATGTAGTCTATGTTCAGATTTTCCCAATTGTTTCAGACACGTCCTTTGTAGCTGTTTTTCTTTCCTTTTCCTAATCCAGGATTCTAATGAGAATCTTGCCTTACATCTGGTTGTCATGTCTCTTTAGTCTTCTTTAATCTAGACAAAGTCACTGGCTGCTTTGTTTTGTAGTGCTGGGGATTAAATTTAGCCCCTCTTGCATGCTAGGCAAGCATTCTATCACAGAACTATGTCCCCAGCCCCTGGCTGTTTTTTATCTTCCATAATATTGATAGGTTTGAAACGTAAAAGCAAGTTTTCTTAGAGTGCTGGGTAGTCTGGTTTTGTCTGGTTGCATTTCCTGTTAACTTCAGGTTAAACATAATGTCAAGAATGTTATATGAATGAGGTTATGTTCTTTCCATTTCATTATATCTTCAATAACCAGATTAAGATGGTATTTTCTAGATCATTTCATCTAAAGATAACTTTTCTTTTCTCCTTTGTAATTAATAAACTGTGGGATGATAGTTTGAGACTGTAAATATCCCCTTTGGGGACTCTTTAAGTCATTGTATTGCTACTGCCTCACTGCCTCCTACAGGGCATGTCATGAAGTAAATGTGAAATAAGAGTTCATTGAATGAATGAATGAATCAGTTGGGATTCTTTCTTTCAAGTTGACTGCAATGTTAGATTGCATTTATGTCAAAATTTGTACGTTTTAGAGAGTATTTTCCTTTTAGAATGAAAATATAAATTAAAATTAGTATTTTTTTAATGGTGTGGGCCTGAATAGATGTGCTAAAGAAAATCTAAGCTATAGGGCACGTGAAATAGTGGGCTTTTTGCAAGAAACACACTGTTTTGGTAGTGAGAAAGCATATTCACACTTTTCCCCAATGGATCTGAAACACTTCCCCAGGTCATATTTTAGAAAGTAATAATCTTTAGCAATCCTCACCCCCTTTACAAAATTAAATATAGCAGATTATGTGAAATTCTGCACAAGTTGCTCCAATTTATTAACTCCTAAAATGTGAAAATCATAATATAGCTTGTGCAGTGCACACACACAATGGGAAGAGTTAGTGTGTATACATTCACACATTTGAACTGTATTTTATATATATATATATATATATATATATGATTATAATTAAATATCAATTACATTATTTTTACTATATATGATATCAACATGTGTCTATATATCATAAATGATTTTAATATAATAAATAGTTTTAGTGCAGTTCTTTAAGAGTGGATGAGCAGTGGTACAATAGTGCCCTGGCATTTTGAGGATTACAAATTAATAAAGTAATTCATTTTGTATTGTTTTGTTTGAATGCACAAATAATATCAATTGAATGTTACTTAGAAATTATTGTGGGGAATAGATACTATTCTGACTTTTTTACAGTCAGAAGACATTTGCAATAGGAAATGACAATATTGTTGAAGGAGCTGGAAGAGTAGTAAAGTTATGGGTTAGCAGTAGATGTTTGCATTGACTGTTTCACCACTGAGACTGTGATCAAGGGTTCTGGAATGTGCATTTCCAGGTCCCAAGATGAGAGCATCCCAGGTGGCAGCATGAGTGGTGGAAGAAAAGTCCAGTGCTACCTGGGCAGAGGTCTAGTTTAGGATTGCACTGGGCCATATGGATGGGCATCCTGGGAAGTTACTGAAGATCCTTGACTTACATGTTTTTTGGAGGTAGAAAGAATACAGATATCAAGTGTGCATGTAACAAGCCATTTCAGAACATTAATAGTAGAAGTAGAATTTAAATCCAGAAGTAACTTTAGGAATAGCCTACTTCAATTGCCTCGCTTCAAAGATGAAATAATAGGAGTGAGATGATTTTGTCCCATCATAGATACCTGGGCTGAGAACAATTTGAGTTTAGAAAACCTTTAAAAACTGATCAACTAGTCCTGATATTTTGATGGATCTTTATGTTGATGATTAAGATAATCGACATAACGTATTGTAGTGAGTTCTGAAGAAAACAAAACAAACAAAACTTATAGTAACCTGATCTGGTTATTTCTGATTTATTTTAAAAATCAGAAATGTCCAGAGGTGTGTAGACTGTCCATGAACAGCTACTGCACTACTGAATTGGGTGCCCCCTAGTGGTGTGGGTTACCCTAAAATAAAGGTGGGCATCTGCAATTTACCTATATTTCATTTATTTCCAAAATGCACATTTTTCCCACCTATTGTGTCTTTATATTTTGAATGTATCTTGCAATGTATGACTATCTGGTTTTGGTTAAGGAAAGTGATTATATGCAGGAGAGTTAACTGAAGTGGTTTGTTCCCAAAGCAACTGTAACTTAGAATTCCCAGGAAAACTTCAAAGATTTCTGTGCTCTGACTCAGGCCCATTGAATCAATTATCATTTAACTAGATTGTGAAGTGTTATGTAGTCATATTTCACAACTTTTTTTTATCTGTTTACATTTTTTAAGGGAGTAGTGAGTGGTAAATTCCATTTAGACTTGAAACATTTTCTATCATTAGTCTATGTTGTGTGTGGATAAACTGTAAGATAACCAATCCAAATTTTTTCTTTTATACCGGTAACAGCAAATTGGATGAAATGAATATTGGCATTGCCAAATGCTACTCTGGATAAATGCTAATTTCAGTGCTATAGGACCTTACATTTGTGGAAAATTTCACAGTGTATAAGGCATTTTGCATATGTTATCTCATTGGATCCTTGCTGTGGTTTCTGAGGAAAACTTAAAAAAAAAGCAGATTTTATTATTTTGGGTCAAATGAGAAAATAACATTCAAGGTCAATAGTCAATTCATACTGGGGACAATACTTTACCTCTAGTATGCCACACAGACAGGGAAATGTGCTGTTCTACATATTTTAAGATGTTGGTTTTTCAAGTACAATATAGAGATTATTTAAAATTTTACAAAAATGATGTAAAACTGAGAAATGACATTTATTTTTCTCTGTTCTGATTCTGTTCTCTGATACAGGAATGATATTATGAAGAGAGTCCAGTTTCAGGGTGAAGGAAAGCAAATTTAGGTGGAAAAACTTTTTGTGATTTGGATTGACATTCTTCTTTTTCCCTCATTGAGAATCACTGATGTGGAAGAAAAGAAGGTGGGCCAGTCCCAAGCTATTCTCTCAGAGGTGACTTTAGCTCTGGAAGGGTCTGGAAGGTGGTATTTGATTGGTGCTCTGTTCTAATAGGAAACCCAGCTCTCATATTCTGGGCACATTCAGATGAGAACTTGTGCAACAATTTGCTTGATTTGTTCACATCTGGCAGTGTATTTTAATTTATGTATAATTATGTTTTTGTATAATGGTCTATTGAGTTTTTGCAGATGATTACTGTATAATCAAAATACAGAACTCTTATCAAGTTCATGTGGAAAACACAAACATTTTCTGACTAGAAACCAGATATCTGGCATGTCTAACCGTCTTTGTGGGTCTGGGATATTTTTATTTTCCTATAGTAAACTTTAGAAACTCTGTGACAAATTCTGCCTTTTGTCCTTTTTTGTCTTATTTAAAATTTTTTTTAATTGTTGATAGATCTTATTTATTTATTTATATGTGGTACTGAGAATTGAACCCAGTGTCTCACACATGCCTGGCAAGTGCGCTACCTCTGAGCCCCAGCCCCAGCCCCTCCTCTTATTCTTTTTATTGGTATTTATAGTTGTACATAATGATGGGATACATACACACACTCTAACCATATAATTTGGCTAATATCATTCCCCAGTATATCCCCTTACCTCTCTTTCTTTCTCTCTCCCCTCCTACGACACTTCTTGATTTAACCCAGGAATGCTTGACCACTGAGCCACATTCCCAGCCCCTTTTATTTTTTATTTTGAGACAGGGTCTTGCTAAGTTGCTCAGGGCTTTGCTAAGTTGCCAAAGCTATGCTCAAATTTGTGATCCTCTTGCCTCAGCCTCCCGTGTCTCTGGGATTACGGTGGACTTGCCTTTTGTTCTCGATGGCTAACTTCAACAGGGAAAAGGTCTGTACAGTTAATTGTCAGTGACATACTGAAGCCACTGTTTGCTTTCACATTTCTACCTGCCTGCATCCAAGTAGGGGCCTTTGAACTGAAGTAACTAATTACTTATCTAAGCCCTGAAGAGCTATGATAAACTTCACAAAATAAACAGAGCAATGATACATGTAGCAGGCTATCAAAGCCTTTCATCAGGCAGAGTGGTGAAACTATTTTTAGCATAGAGTAGGCCCAGAGAAGAGTTCCCAGCCAAGGCAATTCCTGGAGCCTAGTCTGTTTTCTGACCCCCCTTCACAGTTTTTTCTTCATTTTTGAAGTCCTAGTCAGTCCCATTCAAATGTTAGTTTTAGATTACATTATTCCAGAACCAAATTAAGGTGATTTTGACTTATTTTTTATTTTGGAGTAACCATAGCATAGCATTGCTCTGTTTTGTTATCGTTGATAATTAGGAGATTTTTTTTTAATTTAGATTTTTTTCTTTTTAATTTATACATCAAATCATACTTATGGAGTACAGTATATTTCAGTACATGTATATAATGTAGTGATCAAGGTCATTAGGATCTTAATAGTAACCTTAATAATCATAAGAGCTATGAGTAGCATGTATGAACACTGATTCTTTGTTAGGTTCTCTGTTGAACATTTTTAAAAGTTCTAAGATGATTTCTGTGGGTCACTTTTATAATAGTGCTATTTCATAAACACAGAAGCACGTTTTGAGAGGTTAAATCTGAAGATCTGTGCTGAGAACTAAAGTCTACTTCCTCTTTTCTGAAACCTAATATTTTTGTTTTAAGCTTCCCCTGTATAATTGAGGAAGTAAAAAAAAAAAACAGTACATGCATGTAAATATTATGAACAATATAAATTGTTCAGATAGTTTCTGAAACCAACATCTCAGTAGCTGTGAAACGGGAATTTTAAATTGCCATTGTTAATTAAGTTCATTTACCTTAGTTCCCCTGAATTCAGTGAGCATAATATTGGCGGATAGCTAAACCATACCATTAAGATACAAAGAGGGGTGAGGATCTACTTTGTGTTCTTATAGATGAGACAGACACATGCATGTTAAGCTATAGTATAGATCAGTTTTCTTGGCTTTCAGGGGAAAAACCACAGTGGGAGCAACAATGACATGATTGATTTTTCTGGCAGGTTTTGGGAAGGCTATAGAGATGCCATTCTGTTTCTGTGTTTACTGATCCTGTTCTGGTTTGGCAGTTTTAAATTGGTTCAGTGTTATTACTGCTTTGTTTCTCAACAAACTAGCTGCTGTATATAGTCCAGGTGTAGTTCGTGGGCTATGAAAAATATTTTTCATCTTTTTATAGATATTAAAGATATAATGCTTTTAAGGTACCTATGGGGAAAAGGATTTTGAATCCCCTTTTCCTGAAGAATGTAATTTCTTCCACTTTTATTATTTTGAAGTTTATTAGATTTCATTTTTGAAAAGTGCATACATAATTTTTTTTTGTTTTCTTATGGTATGAATTTGGTACCTACTTTTAAAAGTATGATTTCTAGAAGAGTCTCTTGAAGTAGAGATTTTGCACATTATATATACAGTTCTACAGTTTTATATATTTCAAAGGTGTGCATCATGTTTTGTTCTCTTTTTTATCACCTAGGATTTTACATAGCACCTGCCTGATTAAAAAAAAAAGATCACTGAATGTGAATACATATTAAGGCATAGCGGTGTTCCAGAAACATCCAGGCCCAGTGTCTGAGAACTGAGTGCAAGGTGCTGTGAGACTGAAGAAAGAAGCCTACCACATCCACGATTGTACAAAGTGCAATTTATTGGGGAACCTAAGTCCAAAGCATGTCTTAGGTGGTAGCAAGTCCAGTGGATCCCTGCTGTTTGAGTCAGAAGGAAGGCGTCTTATAAAGTAGATAGGACAAAAGTGACTTCATCTGAGCTTGAATGTACCTGGTTTATCTCAGGCTAATATCAAAGATGTCAAACATATTACTGGGTATGATGGTGCCAGGGTCCTGTGGTCAAGTTCCATATTCCACTTTAATGGTTTCATTTATTTAAACTGGCAATCTGTGCTAGAAAACCCATGAAGGTTACTCAAGGCAGTCATGGTTATGACTCAAGATGGCTGCATTCAGGTCAGGCTACTCCCAACAGTTGATAAAATAATTAGGACACATTCCAAAATATATATTCTTTTACTTTCATTCTAGTCTTCATATCACCACCCAGTATTTTTTTCCTCCTAGATGTGTATCAACTACTCCCATTGCTTAATGCCCCCTGCCCCTTCCTTTTATTCCTTGAAGGGTAACGTTTAGTTTTGTGTGTGGCTTGTTGCTTGCTTCTTGATAGGACCTGGCTCAGTTTAGCCTGGTACTTCTCCAGGTATCTATCCCCATTTGAAGAGTTTGCCATTTCACTTGTGTACTTTCCTCCCCTAGTTGAAATGTCTTTCAATTTTTTTTTCTCCAATTACAGCATGTATCACATTATGGTAACTGTTAAATCACTTGTATATCTCTTTGGAAGCACTTAAAGGTGATTTCCACCTTGATATGTTTATATTATTCATCTTTTAATTGCCAGTGTCTATGACACAGTAGAATTAAAAATGCTTACCTAATGATTGTGTGCTGTCCTCAGAGTCCTGTAGGATTATTATGTTCATTAAGAATAGGATAAAAGATACTGTCAAAGCTAGATGTTAATTTTAGTGTTTAGTATATTATTTTCTAAGTAGTTTTGGGTATTTTATATATACTGGTTAATTTTTATATTGGCTCACTTTATAGTTGTAACTAGTAAAATTGACTATTGCTACTGCAACAAATTACTACAAATCTAAAACTACACAAATTTATTTATTACCTTACAGTTATGGAGGTCATTTATCTGAAACAGGTCTTACAGAGCTAAAGGCAAGGTGTTGGCAGGACTGCTTTCCTTCTGGCTGCTCAGGGGAGAATCTGTTCTTACTTTTTCTAGTTTCTCTAGGCTGCATGCATTCCTGGGTTTATGGCTACCTTCCAGCCATTGCGTCACTCTGACATCTGTTTCTGTGGTCATTATCTCCTTCTCTGACCCTCTTGCCACAACTTTCCTTTATAAGGACCCTTCTGATTACATTAAGTCCACTGGGAAAATCTAGGGTAATAGCCTCACCTCAAGGTTTATAATCTACATCTACAAGGTCATATAATATGTCAGGGATAGGACCCATTTTATGGGGAGGCTCATCATTCTGCCTATCATACAGGTTTAACTTAATTGAAAACTTACCTGTTTTCCTAAAGAGTTAAGCAGAAATAGTAATTAAAAGAAAAAAAAAACAGATTGAGGACTTTATATACTTATACCAAGATTTGGATATAGTCAGTGCTTTAAAATTTCTGTCAAATTACTCTCCATTTCAGACAACCTTATTATTTTGTATAATTAACAAAATATCTTTGAGTGAGTAGTGTGATTTGCACTGGAGAAGGAACACAAGTTGAAAAGATCCAGTATCTTAGTTTTGTTGAATTGTAGGTAGCATATTCAGGCATATGACAAAATACTAAGTTTGAACTGTGAAAAGTAAAGGTTATGAATTTTGTCACAATACTTGACCTTAAATTAATTGAATTCAGCATAAATATTGTAAAAATGAAAATTTATGTATAAAGCTTAACATAATGAAACTTAGATGTGGTAAATTTCGCTTAAGGTCTCCCTAAGAAAATGTAATTACCTCTTGGATGAGGAGCAAAGTACTTTTCTGGATAATTTCTCAGTGATGGACATATTTACAGATTTTCAAACAGCAGCTTTGTTAGTTCTGTTGGTTGAGCTCATCTTGACCTGCAGTAGCTAGGTCATTTGTTCTCAAAATATTTGATCCACTTATTGTGCAAAATTTTTGGTACTAAAAAAACTAGTTTTCCATTTCCCTTTAGCCACATTTTTTTGTTTTTTTTTTTTTTTTTTGGAACTGGTGATCAAACCCAGGGCCTTGGGCATACTAGACAAGCACTCTACTCTGAGATATATTCCCAGCTCTATAAATACTTTTATCTCGTATTATGTGCTCTTTTTATTACATAAATATCGGAAACTGTTTAGCTTTTCTTTTTTTTTTATTTTTTATTTATTTATTTTTTTTAATTCTTATTTTTTTTTTTATTGGTTGTTCACAACATTACAAAGCTCTTGACATAACCCACTTCATACATTGGACTGAAGTGGGTTATGAACCCCCAATTTTACCCCAAATGCAGCTTGCAGAGTCACATCGGTTACACCTCCACATTTTTACATAATGTCCTATTGGTAATTGTTGTATTCTGCTACCTTTCCTATCCCCTACTATCCCCCCTCCCCTCCCCTCCCAGCTTCTCTCTCTGCCCCATCTACTGTAATTCATTTCTCTCCTTGTTTATTTTCCCATTCCCTCACAACCTCTTGTATGTAATTTTGTATAGCAATGAGGGTCTCCCTTCATTTCCATGCAATTTCCCTTTTCTCACCCTTTCTCTCCCATCTCATGTCTCTGTTTAATGTTAATCTTTTCTTCCTACTCTTCCTCCCTGCTCTGTTCATAGTTGCTCTCATTATATCAAAGACGACATTTGGTATTTGTTTTTTAGGGATTGGCTAGCTTCACTAAGCATAATCTGCTCTAGTGCCATCCATTTCCCTGCAAATTCTATGATTTTGTCATTTTTTATTGCTGCATAGTACTCCATTGTGTATAGATGCCACATTTTTTTTATCCATTCATCTACTGAGGGGCATCTGGGTTGGTACCACAGTCTAGCAATTGTGAATTGTGCTGCTATGAACATCGATGTGGCAGTATCCCTGTAGCATGCTCTTTTAAGGTCTTCAGGGAATAGTCCAAGAAGGGCAATAGCAGGGTCAAATGGTGGTTCCATTCCCATCTTTCCCAGGAATCTCCAAACTGCTTTCCAAATTGGCCTCACCAATTTGCAGTCCCACCAGCAATGTACAAGTGTACCCTTTTCTCCACAACCTCTCCAGCACTTATTGTTGTTTGACTTCATAGTGGCTGCCAATCTTACTGGAGTGAAATGGTATCTTAGGGTGGTTTTGATTTGCATTTCTCTGACTGCTAGAGATGGTGAGCATTTTTTCATGTGCTTATTGATTGATTGTATATCCTCCTCTGAGAAGTGTCTGTTCAGGTCCTTGGCCCATTTGTTGATTGGGTTATTTGTTGTCTTATTGTCTAATTTTTTGAGTTCTTTGTATACTCTGGATATTAGGGCTCTATCTGAAGTGTGAGGAGTAAAGATTTGTTCCCAGGATGTAGGCTCCCTGTTTACCTCTCTTATTGTTTCTCTTGCTGAGAAAAAACTTTTTAGTTTAAGTAAGTCCCATTTGTTGATTCTTGTTATTAACTCTTGTGCTATGGGTGTCCTATTAAGGAATTTGGAGCCCGACCCCACAATTTGTAGATCGGATCCAACTTTGTCTTCTATCAGATGCAGAGTCTCTGGTTTGATATCAAGTTCCTTGATCCATTTTGAGTTAACTTTTGTGCATGGCGAGAGAAAGGGGTTCAGTTTCATTTTGTTGCATATGGATTTCCAGTTTTCCCAGCACCATTTGTTGAAGATGCTATCCTTCCTCCATTGCATGCTTTTAGCCCCTTTATCAAATATAAGATAGTTGTAACTTTGTGGATCAGTCTCTGTGTCCTCTATTCTAAACCATTGGTCCACCCGCCTGTTTTGGTACCAGTACCATGCTGTTTTTGTCACTATTGCTTTGTAATATAGTTTGAAATCTGGTATCGCTATACCGCCTGATTCACACTTCCTGTTTAGAATTGCTTTTGCTATTCTGGGTCTTTTATTTTTCCATATGAATTTCATGATTGCTTTGTCAATTTCTACAAGATATGCCGTTGGGATTTTGATTGGCATTGCATTAAACCTATAGAGAACTTTTGGTAATATCGCCATTTTGATGATGTTAGTTCTGCCTATCCATGAACAGGGTATGTTTTTCCATCTTCTAAGATCTTCATCAACTTCTCTCTTTAGGGTTCTGTAGTTTTCATTATATAAATCTTTCACCTCTTTTGTTAGGTTAATTCCCAAGTATTTTATTTTTTTTGAGGATATCTTGAATGGAGTGTTTTTCCTCATTTCCGTTTCCGAAGATTTGTCGCTGATATACAGAAATGCCTTTGATTTATGCGTGTTGATTTTATATCCTGCCACTTTGCTGAATTCATTTATTAGTTCTAGTAGTTTCTTTGTAGACCCTTTTGGGTCTTCTAGGTATAGAATCATGTCATCTGCAAATAGTGATAATTTAAGTTCTTCTTTTCTAATTTTTATGCCTTTAATTTCTTTCGTCTGTCTAATTGCTCTGGCCAGTGTTTAGAGAACTATATTGAATAGAAGTGGAGATAGAGGGCATCCCTGTCTTGTTCCGGATTTTAGAGGGAATGCCTTCAACTTTTGTCCATTCAGAATGATGCTGGCCTGAGGCTTAGCATAGATAGCTTTTACAATGTCAAGGTAGGTTCCTGTTATCCCTAATTTTTCTAATGTTTTGAACATAAAGGGATGCTGTACTTTGTCAAATGCTTTCTCTGCATCTATCGAGATGATCATATGGTTCTTATCTTTAAGTCTATTGATGTGGTGAATAACATTTATTGATTTCCGTATGTTGAACCATCCTTGCATCCCAGGGATGAATCCTACTTGGTCATGGTGCACAATTTTTTTGATGTGTTTTTGTATTCGATTCGCCAGAATTTTATTGAGGATTTTTGCATCTAGGTTCATTAGAGATATTGGTCTGTAGTTTTCTTTCTTTGAGGTGTCTTTGTCTGGTTTCGGAATCAGGGTGATGTTGGCCTCATAGAATGAGTTTGGAAGAGCTCCCTCTTTTTCTATTTCCTGAAATAACTTGAAAAGTATTGGTTTTAATTCTTCTTTAAAGGTTTTGTAAAACTCCGCTGTATATCCATCCGGTCCTGGGCTTTTCTTGGTTGGTAGTCTTTTGATGGCTTCTTCAATTTCATCCATTGATATTGGTCTGTTCAAATTGTGTGTATCCTCCTGACTCAGTCTGGGCAAATCATATGACTTAAGAAATTTATCGATGTCTTCACTATCTTCTATTTTGTTGGAATATAGGTTTTCAAAATAATTTCTAATTGTCTTTTGTATTTCTGTAGGATCTGTTGTAATATTGCCTTTTTCATCCCGTATGTTAGTAATTTGAGTTCTCTCTCTTCTTCTCTTCGTTAGCATGGCTAAAGGTCTGTCGATCTTATTTATTTTTTCGAAGAACCAACTTTTAGTTTTGTTAATTTTTTCAATAGTTTCTTTTGTTTCAATTTCATTGATTTCCGCTCTAATTTTAATTATTTCTAGCCTTCTGCTACATTTGCTGTTGTTTTGCTCTTCCTTTTCTAGGGCTTTGAGGTGAAGTGTGAGCTCATTTATTTGTTGGTTTTTTCTTTTTTTTGAGGAATGACCACCAGGCGATGAATTTTCCTCTTAAAACTGCTTTCATTGTGTCCCATAGATTCCGATATGTTGTGTCTGTATTTTCATTTATCTCTAAGAATTTTTTAATTTCCTCCTTTATGTCTTCTGTAACCCATTGATCATTCAGTAACATATTGTTCATTTTCCATGTGATGTAGGATTTTTCCTTCCTTCTTTTATCATTGATTTCCAGTTTCATTCCATTATGATCAGATAAAATGCATGGTATTATCTCCACCCCTTTATATTTACTGAGGGTTGCCCTATGGCATAATATATGGTCTATTTTTGAGAAGGATCCATGTGCTGCTGAGAAAAAAGTATATCCATTTGATGATGGTTGATATATTCTATATATGTCAGTTAAGTCTAGGTTGTTGATTGTGATATTGAGTTCTATAGTTTCTTTATTCAATTTTTGTTTGGAGGATCTGTCCAACGGTGAAAGAGGTGTGTTGAAGTCACCCATAATTATTGTGTTGTGGTCTATTTGATTCTTGAACTTGAGGAGAGTTTGTTTTATGAATGTCGCAGCACCATTGTTTGGTGCATAAATATTGATAATTGTTATGTCTTGTTGGTGAATGGTTCCTTTTAACAGTATATAATGACCTTCTTTATCCCTTTTGATTAACTTAGTCTTGAAGTCGATTTTATTCGATATGAGGATGGCCACTCCTGCTTGCTTACGAGAACTGTGTGCGTGGTATATTTTTTCCCATCCTTTCACCTTCAGCTTGTGTATGTCTCTTCCAATCAGATGTGTCTCCTGGAGGCAGCATATTGTTGGATTTGTTTTTTTAATCCATGATACCAGCCTATGTCGCTTTATTGGAGAGTTTAGGCCGTTAACATTCAGAGTTACTATTGATATATGGTTTGAACTTCCATCCATGTTTGAATGTTTATCCTTTTTTTTTTTTTAAATATTTAGTTTGTTTCTCCGTGATTATCTTTCCCCTCGCCCTCTGTCTTTACTGAGGCACTTCCCACTGATGGTTTTGGTTATTGTTTTTCATCTCTTCCTCGTGTAGTGTTTTGCTCAAAATGCTTTGCAATGCAGGTTTTCTGGCTGCAAATTCTTTTAGCTTTTGTTTATCATGAAAGATTTTTATTTCGTTGTCGTATCTGAAGCTTAATTTTGCTGGATACAGAATTCTTGGTTGGCATCCATTGTCTTTCAGTGTTTGAAATACGTTGTTCCAGGATCTTCTCGCTTTCAGCGTCTGTGATGAAAAATCCGTTGTCAACCTTATTGGTTTACCCCTAAATGTAATCTGTCTCTTTTCTCTTGTAGCTTTTAATATTTTCTCCTTGTTCTGTATATTGGATAGCTTCATAACAATGTGTCTTGGCGTTGGTCTACTGTGAATTTGTGTGCTCGGTGTCCTGTATGCATCTACAATTTGTATATCTGTTTCCTTTTTTATTTCTGGAAAGTTTTCTGTAATTATCTCATTCAGCAGGTTATTCATTCCCTTGGCATGAATCTCTGTGCCTTCCTCTATCCCGATGACTCGTAAGTTTGGTTTTTTTAAGTTATCCAAAATCTCTTGGATGTTTTTCTCGTGATTTTTAACCAGCCTATCTGAGTTGGCTAGACTCTTTTCAAGTTGATATATTTTGTCTTCATTATCTGACGTTCTGGCTTCTACTTGCTCCACTCTGTTAGTGATACTCTCGATTGAGTTTTTAATTTGGTTTATCGTTTCCTTCATTTCTAGAATTACTGTTTGATTATTTTTTATAATCTCTATCTCCTTATAAAGATGCTTAACTTCTTCTTTTAGCTGTTTATGTAACTCATTCTCAATGTGTTCTTTCGCTGCTTGAATTTGCTGTCTCGTATCCTCTTTGAGGTTCCATTCCATCTGTCTAAGGTGTTCCTTGAGGTCTTTATATGACCATTTTTCTGATGACTCTAGGTCCTCTTGAATATTTAGGCTGTCCTGCATTGCTTGTACTCCTCTTCTTCCTTGCTTCTTGAAGCTGCTCATGTTGCTTCTTGTTCTGGTTGACTGCTGGGTTACTGTTATTTTCCTATAAATTTATTTGATGCAGATCCCTGCAGGACCCCTCTTCATGGAATTCTGCTAGAAGTTCCTAAGTGTGAAGACTGCCGCTGTTCCAAAGGGTCTTTTTGATCCCGTTAGTGCAGAGACATCAGAGTCGCTGCTTCCTCCTCGGCGGCCATCTTACCCCTCTCGAGAGAGAATTTTTTAATATTTATTGTTTAGTTTTCAGCGGACACAACATCTTTATTTGTATGTGGTGCCTGAGGATGGAACCCAGCGCTGTTTAGCTTTTCTAAAATGTGAGTCACAGGATTAATCATGTTTTACTTGTAGTAGATGAGGGTAACATAAACTGCTGCAAAGGATAAGTAAAGGGACATACTGTTTTTCAGGATGAAAAGTCATAATATCATAAAAGTTTTTTGTAATGTTGTACTACGTGTGATCTGAAATTTCAAATGCTGGGGCTTTTGTGTTCTCTTGGATATACCATGGTTACAGAATTTGGATGTAAATTACTGGTTGTGCTTCCTGAAAGGACAAGTGCCTTGAAGGACATGGACTGGATTGGCCCCTTTTTGTACATCTTGGATGGAGTTCTTTTTTCTTTTGTCCTTCCTTAGGCATTTGCAAGTGACTTTTAGGCTTTTGTTAAGATGATTATTTTGGGAGCAACTGACGTTCAAAGGCATAGTAATGAAATCTTTTTGGAGTAAATTGGACATAAATATTGCTCAAATGAATCATTTGGAGTTTGTTTGTGTGTTTTTATAACATGGTTAGGTTAATAGAGATGCTTCCTTTATTCTTTATCAGAACTTTCTAGGAATTACAAGGAAAATCTAGTGGGATATGCAGAAGGTGTTGTGCTTCAAGAGGAATCCTTGACTGTGAGAATTCTAAAGGTGAAAGTTGTCCTTTGAAAGGGCAGTTCACCATCATTTTAATGATCAAGTCTAGCAGTAGAAAAAAGTTTAAGTTATTGGAAAATTGGAGTGTGATAGGAGAATCTGCATTTTCTTTTTGCCATGTTTGTTTAACTTTTGACTCTCTTCTAGGCTAAGAACAATTTCCTTGATTGTAACAATTGAAGATATCTACATGTTTTTAGAAAGGATTTAAAAAATAGGATTATTAGTAATAGCAAGCACAACTCTGCCCCTTAGGCAGCCCTCTAATGGCAATCAGGAAGAAGTAGTGCATGTTCAAGTAGTTCATGGTTTATATCAGCACCTTCTCACTGGGAGAGTCAGGCCACTTAACAGCCTGCTCAGTTTTATAGGGGAATTAGCTGCTACTGGTGAGTTAACTATTCTCTGACAGTCAGCCACTGGAGAACTGCCAAACTTTTCAGGACATCAGCTACTTTTCAGTGAATCAAATTAAAGAAGTTCTATATTTGAGATTTCTGGAGAAGCTAGAAATAACCCCACATTTAAAAAATTATGTGTAAAGAGAATATCACTTCAAAGAATTTAGCTCCATGGGAAGAATTCCACTGAACGCAGGCAATGTGTATACCATAGACAACTAAAGTAGCTTTAAAAAAACTTTTTGTTTTAAAACAAGATAAGATTTATTTAGAAACATTGAAAGAATGGTGCAAAGAATGTTTATACTCCCTTGGCTCTCATTTCACATTTGTTAACGTTGCCAAATTTGCTTTGTAATTCTCTTGCAATATATTTCTACATTACTATAAATTTTTGAACTCTTTGAAAATAAGTTGCAGACATAATACCTGCGTCCCCTTTAATATTTAATTAGGTTTTCATTAAAACAAAGACATTGTTAGATAACCATGATGCTACCTCACAATCAGGTAATAAATATCAATCTATTATTGTCATTTAATCACTGACCCCATTCACATTTCACCAGTGATTTCTTTCTTTCTTTTTTTTTTTTGGTACCAAGGATGCACTCAGGGATACTTGACCACTGAGCCACATCCCCAGCCCTATTTTGTATTTTATT
The DNA here is from genome assembly GCF_964194105.1 of Spermophilus citellus. Classification (NCBI taxonomy): domain Eukaryota; kingdom Metazoa; phylum Chordata; class Mammalia; order Rodentia; family Sciuridae; genus Spermophilus; species Spermophilus citellus. The sequence continues at coordinate 68,981,429 of NC_138182.1, read as the reverse complement.
TAGAGATAGGGTCTCACTGAGTTGCTTAGCGCCTTACCATTGCTGAGGCTGACTTTGAACTTGTGATCCTGCTGCTTCAGCCTTCCAAACTGCTGGGTGCCGCAGTCTGGCTGGGCACAATTCAGGAGCCACTTGTCAAAAGAAACTAACTTTATTTTTAGAACTACAAACGCCAAACAAAACAGCTCCTCAGGAAAAAACCCTCAGAGCCCAACTGCCACCACTGGCTTCCCCAAGCCTCTCACCCCCACACAAACCTCACTACCTCCCACAATCCTCCTGCTCTTGAGGCTGATTGGCTGGGTTGCATGGGCGGAGCCAAAGAAGTCCCCTAAGAGCAGCTCCGTGGCGGAGCCAATCAGCTTGATGTTGCTGGGGCCGCTGTGAGCCAATCATCAGCTGGCAGTCTGAAGGGCAGGGAAACAGCCCAATGAACATCACCGCAGAGGAGCCAATCAGCTAGATGTTGCTGGGGCCGCTGTGAGCCAATCATCAGCCGGCAGCTGGAAGTTTGCTGGCAGCTGGAAGTTTGCTGGGGCCCATTTGGCTGTGGCTCTCAACAGCTGGGATTACAAGCATGCACTACTGAGCCCGGCACAAGTGATTTCTGTGATACCTTTTTTCATTCCAGGATTTGTGTCCAGTCCATTTATTTATTTTGTCTAAATCTTTTTTTTTTATTGATTGTTCAAAACATTACAGAGCTCATGATATATCATCTTTCATACATTTGACTCAATTGGGTTTTGAACTCCCATTTTTACCCCAAATACAAATTGCAGAATCACATCGGTTACACACTCACATTTTTACATAATGGCATATTAGTGACTGTTGTATTCTGCTACCATTCCTATTCCCTACTATCCCCCCTCCCCTCCCCTCCCCTCCCCTCCCCTCCCCTCCCATCTTCCCTCTCTACCTCCTCTGCTGTTGTTCGATTCTCTCCCCTTATTTTTTCCCTCCCCCTTGCCCCTCACAAACTCTTATAATTTTGTGTACAATTGAAGGTCTCCTACCATTTCCATATGCTTTCCCTTCTCTCTCCCTTTCTCTCCCCCCATTTGTCTTTGTTTACTGTTAGTCTTTCCCTCATGCTCTTCCTTCCTGTTCTGTTCTTAGTTGCTCTCTTTATATCAAAGAAGACATTTGGCATTTGTTTTTTAGGGATTGGCTAGCTTCACTTAGCATAATCTGCTCTAATGCCATCCATTTCCCTGCAAATTCTATGATTTTTGTCATTTCTTAGTGCTGCATAATACTCCATTGTGTATAGATGCCACATTTTTTTTTATCCATTCATCTATTGAAGGGCATCTATGTTGGTTCCACAGTCTAGCTATTGTGAATTGTGCCGCTTTAATCATTGATGTGGCAGTATCTCTATAGTACGCTCTTTTAAGGTCCTCAGGGAATAGTCTGAGAAGGGCGATAGCTGGGTCAAATGGTGGATCCATTCCCAGCTTTCCCAGGAATCTCCATACTGCTTTCCAAATTGGCCTCACCAATTTGCAGTCCCACCAGCAGTGTACAAGTGTACCCTTTTCCCCACATCCTCGCCAACACTTATTGTTGTTTGACTTCATAATGGCTGCCAATCTTACAGGAGTGAGATGGTATCTTAGGGTAGTTTTGATTTGCGTTTCTCTGATTGCTAGAGATGGTGAGCATTTTTTCATGTACTTGTTGATTGATTGTATGTCCTCCTCTGAGAAGTGTCTGTTCAGGTCCTTGGCCCATTTGTTGATTGGGTTATTTGTTTTCTTATTGTTTAATTTTTTCAGTTCTTTGTATACTCTGGATATTAGGGCTCTATCTGAAGTGTGAGGAGTAAAAATTTGTTCCCATGATGTAGGCTCCCTATTTACCTCTTTTATTGTTTCTCTTGCTGAGAAAAAACTTTTTAGTTTAAGTAAGTCCCATTTGTTGATTCTTGTTATTAACTCTTGTGCTATGGGTGTCCTATTAAGGAATTTGGAGCCCGACCCCACAATATGTAGATCGTAGCCAACTTTTTCTTCTATCAGATGCAGTGTCTCTGATTTGATATCTAGCTCCTTGGTCCATTTTGAGTTAACTTTTGTGCATGGCGAGAGAAAGGGATTCAGTTTCATTTTGTTGCATATGGATTTCCAATTTTCCCAGCACCATTTGTTGAAGATGCTATCCTTCCTCCATTGCATGTTTTTAGCCCCTTTATCAAATATAAGATAGTTGTAACTTTGTGGATTAGTCTCTGTGTCCTCTATTCTGTACCATTGGTCCACCTGCCTGTTTTGGTACCAGTACCATGCTGTTTTTGTTACTATTGCTTTGTAGTACAGTTTGAACTCTGGTATCGCTATACCTCCAGATTCACACTTCCTGCTTAGAATTGCTTTTGCTCCTCTGGGTCTTTTGTTTTTCCATATGAATTTCATGATTGCTTTATCTATTTCTACAAGAAATGCCGTTGGGATTTTGATTGGCATCGCATTAAACCTGTAGAGAACTTTTGGTAATATCGCCATTTTGATGATGTTAGTTCTGCCTATCCATGAACAGGGTACATCTTTCCATCTTCTGAGATCTTCTTCTCTCTCTCTCTTTAGGGTTCTGGAGTTTTCATTGTATAAATCTTTCACCTCTTTTGTTAGGTTGATTCCCAAGTATCTTATTTTCTTTGAAGATATTGTGAATGGAGTGGTTTTCCTTATTTCCATTTCAGAGGTTTTGTCGCTGATATACAGGAATGCCTTTGATTTATGCATGTTGATTTTATATCTTGCCACTTTGCTGAATTCATTTATTAACTCTAGCAGCTTCTTTGTAGACCCTTTTGGGTCTTTTAAGTATATTATCATGTCATCCGCAAATAGCGATAATTTGATTTCTTCTTTTCCTATTTTTATGCCTTTAATTTCTTTGTCTGTCTAATTGCTCTGGCTAGTGTTTCAAGAACCAAATTGAATAGAAGTGGTGATAGAGGGCATCTCTGTCTTGTTCCAGATTTTAGAGGGAATGCCTTCAGTTTTTCTCCGTTTAGGATGATGCTAGCCTGAGGTTTAGTATATATAGCTTTTACAATGTTGAGGTAAGTTCCTGTTATCCCTAGTTTTTCTAGTGTTTTGAACATAAAGCTATGCTGTACTTTGTCAAATGCTTTTTCTGCATCTATCGAGATGATCATATGGTTCTTGTCTTTAAATCTATTGATGTGGTGAATAGCACTTATTGATTTCCGTATATTGAACCAGCCTTGCATCCCAGGGATGAATCCTACTTGATCATGGTGCACAAGTTTTTTGATATGCTTTTGTATTCGATTCGCCAGAATTTTATTGAGAATTTTTGCATCCAAGTTCATTAGAGATATTGGTCTGTAGTTTTCTTTCTTTGAAGTGTCTTTGTCTGGTTTCGGGATCAGAGTGATGTTGGCCTCATAGAATGAATTTGGAAGAGCTCCTTCTTTTTCTATTTCTTGAAATAGCTTGAAAAGTATTGGTATTAATTCTTCTTTGAAGGTTTTGTAGAACTCTGCTGTATACCCATCCGGTCCAGGGCTTTTCTTGGTTGGTAGTCTTTTGATGGCTTCTTCTATTTCTTCCTTTGTTATTGGTCTGTTTAAATTGTGTGTGTCTTCCTGTCTCAATCTGGGCAGATCATATGACTTAAGAAATTTATCGATATCTTCACTATCTTCTATTTTATTGGAATATAGGGTTTCAAAATACTTTCTAATTATCTTCTGTATTTCTGTAGTGTCTGTTGTGATATTGCCTTTTTCATCCCGTATGTTAGTAATTTGAGTTCTCTCTCTTCTTCTCTTTGTTAGCATGGCTAAGGGCCTGTCTATCTTATTTATTTTTTCAAAGAACCAACTTTTAGTTTTATCAATTTTTTCAATGGTTTTTTTTTTTGTTTCAATTTCGTTGATTTCTGCTCTAATATTAATTATTTCTTGTCTTCTACTACATTTGCTGTTGTTTTGCTCTTCCTTTTCTAGGTTTTTGAGGTGTAGTGTGAGTTCATTTATTTGTTGGTTTTTTCTTCTTTTGAGGAAAGAACTCCAAGAAATGAATTTCCCTCTTAAAACTGCTTTCATTGTATCCCATAGATTCCGGTATGTTGTGTCTGTATTATCATTTGTCTCTAAGAATTTTTTTATCTCCTCCTTTATGTCTTCTGTAACCCATTGATCATTCAGTAACATATTGTTCATTTTCCATGTGATGTAGGATTTTTCCTTCCTTCTTTTATCATTGATTTCCAATTTCACTCCATTATGATCTGATATGGTGCAAGGTATTATCTCCACGCCTTTATATTTACTAAGAGTTGCCTTGTGGCATAATATATGGTCTATCTTTAAGTAGGATCCATGTGCTGCTGAGAAGAACGTGTATCCACTTGATGATGGTTGATATATTCTATATATGTCGGTTAAGTCTAGGTTATTGATTGTGCTGTTGAGTTCTATGGTTTCTTTATTCAGTTTTTGTCTAGAGGATCTGTCTAATGGCGAGAGCGGTGTGTTGAAGTCACCCATAATTATTGTGTTGTGGTCTACTTGACTCTTGAACTTGAGGAGAGTTTGTTTTATGAACATTGCAGCTCCATTGTTTGGTGCATACAAATTGATAATTGTTATGTCTTGTTGGTGGATGGTTCCTTTTAACAGTATATAGTGTCCTTCTTTATCCTTTTTGATTAACTTAGGTTTGAAGTTGATTTTATTCGATATGAGTATGGCCACTCCTGCTTGCTTCTGAGGGCCATGTGAGTGGTATGATTTTTCCCAACCTTTTACCTTCAGCCTGTGTATGTCTTTTCCTATCATATGAGTCTCCTGAAGGCAGCATATTGTTGGATTTGTTTTTTTTCATCCAGGTTACTAGCCTATGTCTCTTGATTGGTGAGTTTAGGCCATTAACATTTAAGGTTACAATTGAGATATGATTTGTACTTCCAGTCATGTTTATTTATTTATTTATTTTAGTTTGGCTGGTTTTACTTTTTGGTTATTTTCCTCCCCCTTTACTGAGATACCTCCTGCTGTTAGTTTGGGGCACTATTTTTCAATTCCTCTTCTTGTAGTATTTTGCTCAAAATGCTTTGCAGTGCTGGTTTTCTTGCTGTGAATTCTTTTCGCTTTTGTTTATCATGAAAGATTTTAATTTTATTGTCAAATCTGACTAAGTCTTTTTTAACCTGAAAGTTTCTTAGTCTTCTTTTTAATTTTTGCAGAGTACCAGTTATTTTTGAACAGGAATTTTTAGGCTGTCCCTAGACTCCTGTTTTAATTTGTTACTCCCTGTTTTATCAGTGAGAAACCTGTTTTCCTATTATCCTTGACATATTTACTTATTTGCTTCATCTCCCTGGAGGTAACAAAATGTCTGATCAAACTAGCTGCTTTCTTAGTTCTCCTTGCTTAGTGTCCTGATCGCATATCAAGGCCTCCTGAGTGTCAGCCTCAGTGCTGGCAGCTTCACACAGATGTGCAGATGCCCAAGAAGAAAGAGAGTAGAGCTGTCTTCTGTGGCATGTTCAAACTGGTTGCATTGGGTTGCTTTATTTAATCCCATATTTAAAATTTGATTTTAGTTTTTGGTGGTGTTAGGGATTAAACTTGGCCTTGTGCTTACTAAACACGTGCTGTACAACTGAACTCTACCTCTGACTTTAATCTTACCTTTTTAAAGGAAGCAATAGAAACAACATGATGTCCCATGGTAAAGATTATTGCTTGTCTTAGCATTTAAATATCTACTATTTAAAAATTGTAAAGATTAAATTAGAAAACACTGTTACAAAGAATTATTACTGATCAAGTCTTCTCTTGAAGTTTTCCTGAATAAATGATGTTATCTCTATTCAAGATCATTTAATTATATCATATATCAGAATTTTTTAAATTGTAATTTTGCGTATTGAATTTTTATTCTCTCCTCTTCCTATGGTAAATATAATTAGAAGCAATACAAGCAACCACTTTTAGATCTGTGAAATTCTCAAAACTCTTTTTTGTTCTACAGATATTAAAATATGCAAATTGTATTTCTTGTTAGGCTGAGTCTGCATTATCAAAACATTTAAAAACCCAATGTAGGGGCTGAGATGTGGCTTAAGCGGTAGCACGCTCGCCTGGCATGTGTGCGGCCCGAGTTCGATCCTCAGCACCACATACCAACAAAGATGTTGTGTCCGCCGAGAACTAAAAAATAAATATTAAAAAAATTCTCTCTCTCTCTTAAAAAAACAAAACAAAACCCATTGTATGAAATATGTTTAGTTATCCGCCTGAAGCAGGTCAATTTATTATTGAGGCTCTTTTTATTTTTTGTACAAATCAAGACAATTTGGTGTCATGTAAGTCTTAGAGGTAGCCTAATAGATGAATCAAGTGTGTTAGGAAAGATCTGTCCATTCCATAGGTGATTTATTTAAGGAGTTAACTAGTATTCTTTGATTTTATCTGACAAACACATACGTCAACATTTGTAATAGGGAAAAGCAGGTTGTATTTTCATTCCTTGGCAAGGGGGAAAGTAGATGGTTTTTATTCTGTGACTTAATACTGTGTCAATACTTCAAACTGATCTGTGAAGGGAGGAGTGGCAACGAGTCCTTTTAAAAGACCCCACTTGCACACCTCCTGAGAGTATTCCACGGCCCGGCAGCAGGGTGCAGGGAACCTTTTGGAAAAGTGTACAGGAGTATGGGAGAAAACAAGAGCAAGGCTTGCTGCTGTAGCCAAAGTGGGGTCTCAGGAATGGGTTGGCAGTACATGGGTGCCACGGCATGAGAGGGAAAAAGGCTCAAGCACAGCAGGTACTTGGTATTTACTGAATGGCAGGGAAGGATGGGTGAGGATTGAGGCAGTGAGCTTTGGTGAAAGAGGAGCTTCTGCATGGTATTCCATCCCCCTCTTCTTTTTACTACTCTTATGAGAGGCAGCAAGCAAAGCATACAGGCACCATGGTAAGATGGGGACTTTTCAAGCTGTTTGAATCTGCAGTCTAAGTCTACTTATCTGTAATATGAAGAAAATGATACTTATAGTTATTAGGATAAAGTATATCAGGCATTTAAAAATATCAGTCCCCCTTTTCTACCTTTTTTTTTTTTTTTTTTTGGTACTGGGGACTGAACCCATGGGTGTTTAACCACTGAGCCACATCCCCAGACCTTTTAATTTTGAGATAGCATCTTGCCAAGTTGCTTAGGGCCTTGCTAAATTGCTTAGACTGACCTTGAACTTGAGATCCTCCTGCCTCAGCCTCCCACACTGCTGAGAATACAGGCAAGTGCCACCACACCCGGTCCTTTTCTGCTTCTTTACCTGTGAATAGTTACTCTGCTTTAAGTATTAACTACACAACAGAATGACTTTCTCAGTGCTGTTTCCAACTGCCACACTTCCCAATTCTCAGCTTCCTGTCAGTGCCAGTAGGTTGCTGGTCACTGTGTCCTCTTTGTAATCCTTAATGTGCCCGTCTGCTTCACCCAATGTTTCATTCCTCGCGTGGTTGTTGACATTCCTGTTGTGTGTGGCTATTGTTGTTTTGTCTGCTCAGAACCAAAGTCTGCTACAGGAAACCACTGCCTCAGAACATGGAGTTTTCTGTAAAGTTTTCAGTCATGGTCCTCCTACCAGGTCTCTGGGGACATAGAACTTCACCTGGGCAGTCCTTTTACCCGTTGGTTTCAGCTTACTTCAGGGATGAGCCAGACCAGGTAGAACTCTTCCCTGGATACTTCACCTTTTAGCCCATTTTCTGGTCACAGAACTGGAGGGGTGATGTTTCCTCCTGTCTATGAAGCCAGCTCCACCAGAAAAACGTGTGCTCTTTCTTTGCTTAAACTAGTTTGAGTTGGATAATTGCTGCTTTTCACCAAAGAGTATAAACTTGGCCTGGAATCTTCCTTCTCATTTTTATTTTAGTTACGTAAGTTTTATTCACCCCTCTAGGCTCAGTTCAAGCAAATTGAATCCTTCTAAAAATTTTACTTTTAACCCTTAGACTGGACTGAGGCTTCTTTTTTCGTAGTTTTCAATATTTCTTTTTTAATATGTAACACATCATTTTAAAACTTATTTGTGCACAAGTATAAGTCTCATATTAGAGTCCTAGAAATCCTTAATACTGGTACATATTTAGGCATACTGTAGGTACGCAATAGATATTTGTTGAATCCACTGAATGACAAGGTAATGATTTACCTTCTTCTGAACAATATGGAAATAGTTTCTTAGTAAAGGTCTTGAGCAACCAGACTGCAATATCAAATTCCCTGTATTTACTTTTATCATTACAGTTCTTGCCTAAATCTGATCATTAAGAAAATTTAGAAGGCCAAAAGAAAATGTCCAAAAAGTTTTCTATGGTCCTTTTACTCATATACTTGATAAGTTTATGACACCTGTTTCCTCTTAGTTCTCAAGAATGAAAATTGGATGGAAATAGCCAAAACTCAGATTGTTCATAGTATTAATTTGTATACAATATCACTCCCATCTACATATCAGCTACTAACTTATACCAGTTATAATTTCTAGATAGTCTCTTATAATTGATTGTTTGAAGGAATTTAGTAAAGCCAATTGACAGCCTGGTTTTCCTTCATTCTTTCTGGAACACCTCCAGGAAGAGCGTTAGCATTAGCTTGCCATGGATGTCTGTTTGCCGGTCACCCCTAGAGCTGAGTTTGAGTCCAGTTCATTTTAAGCCCCAAAGCTTGACTCTGAAGGAGAATCATGCAAGGATATTCTCAGTTATAAGGGCAGTATTATGGGTGGAGCAGTGTGGGAAGGCAAAGTGTGAGCAAACACTCAGGGATGGAACTGTTTTTATTGTCTATATTAAAAGCAAGTGTGTGTGTGTGTGTGTGTGTGTGTGGGTGTGACGTTGTGCCAGAGGAGCCCTAATTCCACATCATGAACAAGCCTTAAGGAAGCAACTGTTCATATCTACACAGATTAGCTGGGAAATAAAATTCAAAGCAGAAACAGCCGTCTGCATGTATAATAAACATTTGGTAAGTTGTGATTTCTCCATCTGTCCCCTGATGAGCATGGAGTACTGGGCTGGTATGAAGCTGTGACACTGAATAGGAGAAGTACCCTCTGCTGTGGATGCCAGTTCCTCATTCTGCTCTATAAATTCAAGTACTGACCCTCTGGTCATGTTTGGAAACAAGGGAAATTAAGAAGAAAAGAGATTTGGGAATATATGCTTGGGGTGGGGTGAGGGGACAGTGTTAACTGTTTTGAAAATGGCCTGTTTAACTTAGTATTCAGAAAAAGCCACTTGTTTAATTTTTTTGAAGGAATGAAATGATGCTAACCTCCATTATTCAGAGTGGAAATTTGTTAACTTGAAAACCGTACATATTTACAGGGAGAAGGGAATGTCTTCTAACATAAGTCTGTGTAATTTTTGTTATTTCTGTCAAGATTACAGAGTAAGTTTGTCATTTCCAAATTACAATGAGATATAGCTATAGATACTGTGGAAATATTTAATGTAAACATGGATTCCCAACTGATATACATATGTCAGAATTTTCTTTTTTCTTTTTTTTTTTTCATGCTCATTGGTCTGCTTGCTATAGTGAGTGAGTAAATCACCCTGCTTAGTCTGGAAATTTAGAGTAAAATGCCTTTTTCCAACCTAGCTCATTCTATGTAAACTATATCTAGTTTTCCTCCTTTTCCTTTTGGAATACATTATTAGGTAAGATTACAAAGTTCATCTGAAAAATCTATCCATTCTATTTATGTTCTGCAGGACTAGTCTATGCTCTGAAATATTTATGGATTCTTAGACTAAAGTATTTTGAAACTTCTCTTTGTGTTTCAGTGTCTTTTGGAGGATGGGTTCTATGAGAAATTCCAGATTTTTTTTTCCCCCAAATTTCCCTTCTTAAAATTTTTCCAGGGCTTGGGATATAGCTCAGTTGGTTAGAGTGTTTGCCTTGCATGCACAAGGCCCTGTGTTCAATCCCCAGTATCACCAAAAAAAAAAAAAAAAAAAAAAAAAAAAATCTAAATGTTCCCCTAGGTGTTTTTTCCCCCCCCTTTCTTTAACCCCTTTTATGAAAAGCAGTTCTACATAAATTTTTAAAATATATCTTTTTAGTTGTAGATGGACACAATATCTTAATTTTTTTCTAATGAGGTGCTGAGGATCGAACCCAGGGCTTCGCGCATGCAAGGCAAGCACTCTATACCACTGAGCTACAACCCCAGCCCCATGTTCTATATAAATTTAAAGAGCATTTTGGGATTAAATTTAAATTTAAATTAATACCTTTAATCAGGATTTTTTTTTTTTTTGGAAGAAAAGCTGTATAGGATTCTAATCTAACAGAAATATAAATGCCCAGTCATGAACGTTCAGACAGATAACACCACATTTATCAAACCCGAAGCCTTAGACCAGAAGATCCGGAAAGCTTTGGATCAACTGGGATCACTCTGTTTTGTAAACATGCCTCAGAAGCTCTATTCCATATTCGAACTTCAAGTCTATTAATTGAACTGTGACTGGACTGGACTCTTCTTTGTGAGTAGATGAAAATAAGATATTCAGTGGTGGAATTTATAGAGAGGGGGAGGAATGTTTTGCCTTGGTAAGCTGTTGATTTGCATTATGAGTTACTTAAGTTTACAGAGTAGAGCAAGACATTTATCAACACTCAACTTTCTTTGCTCAATGTACCTGAAAGGGAAAGCCATCAAGCGAAGGATACCATGGATGTGAATTACTAACAATGTAAAAATGTTAATATTTATTTGGTCATGGTACTTCTTACTGTTCTGTGCAGTATTCCTGAATCTCTTGATTCTACTTTTGTATGATTTTCTTTAGAGATGGGTATTGGATAAGAACTTAGTACTGACCTAGTCTTCATTAAAATTGGAGTATTTCTGTTTTTTCCAAATGTCTTAATTTTACTTCAACACTGGAAGAAAATCAAAGTAGTAGCTAGTATTTTTGTTCTGTTTTGTTTTTTCCCTAAAATGATAATTATATGTAAATTTGAAAGCACACACAGAAAAATTTATACTTTTGTATCTAGTATCAGTATAAATGTAAAAATTTGAATGGGAGGATACACACCAAATTCATGCTAAGGATTGCCTCTGAGGGGAAAGGAAGATGAAAGGTACTGGGAATCAGGACAGAGAAAGTCTCCTTAGGTCAGTGCTATAGACCTAAAGTGTAGGTCAGAGGTTCCCAGCACCTTTATAGTTTCATTAACTTTTTCAGTGACTCCCAAACCAAAAGTAAATGCAAAATAGTTCCAAAGTAATTAGATCTCTCCCCCCAACATCCTTACTAGCATTTAAAGTAGCTAGTATTTTGGGACACGGTTTTTAAAGCACTTTGATCTAAGCCATATCATTTGAAACTCTTGAGAGCTTGTTAAGTTGAGAGGACAGGTGTATATGTATATATATATATTTTTTTTCTTTTTCTTTTTTTCTTGCAGTTATGGCAATTAAATCCAGGGGTTTTCTATCACTGAGTTACATCCTCAGCCTTGTATATTTTTTTGTTTTGAGATAGGGCCTTGCTAAGTTGCTGAGACGTGTGATCTTCTGCCTCAGCCTCCCGAGTTGCTGGCATTGTAAATATGTGACACCACACCCAGCTAGGGCAGATGTATTTTTTTTAAAAATATTTTTTAGCTACACGTGGACATAATATCTTTTTTTAAAATTTGTTATTGATTTTCTTAAAAGACAGAAAGAGAGAGAGAATTTTTAATATTTATTTTTCAGTTTTCAGTGGACACAACATCTTTATTTTATTTTTATGTGGTGCTGAGGATCAAACCCAGAGCCCCGCGCATGCCAGGTGAGCGCGTTACCACTTGAGCCACATCCCCAGCCCTGATTTTTTTTTTAAATACACGACAGCAGTGGATTGCATTACAATTCTTATTACACATATAGAGAACAATTTTTCATATCTCTGTATATAAAGTATGTTCACGCCAGTTCATGCCTTATACATGTATTTTTTTTTTTGCATTACAATTCTTAATACACTTATATACCACAATTTTGTTTATTCATTTTTATGTGGTGCTGAGGATTGAACCCAGTGCCTCACATGTTTCGAGTCAAGCGCTCTGCCACTGAGCCACAACCCCAGCCCCAGGGCAGATGTCTTGATTTCACTTCTATCGATGTGAAAATAAGCTTGTGTATGCAGTGTTAAGTGCAGTGACGGGGCTAGTGCATAGGATATGTATTTTGATTATCATTTCTAATAAAGTATGTTTCCTTTACCATTGAGACTGTTAATTTAAAAAAGGATATTAAATGTCACAATATATTGTAAGAGGATTTTTTTAAATAACTAAAAACATTCATAAACATGAGTAACTTGATTTATCAATAATACTTGATTAAAGTATAGGGAACCCATTTTTTACTCTAAGACATACACAGTCTTCTACCACAGCCATAGGTTTGTAGTGAAAAGGTTCCCTTTGCCAGGAAGCATGTCCCCATGAGTCTGGCTCTTTCACTGGTGGCCTAATGAAAGTGGAGACTAGGAGGGAGTTCAAAGCTGGGGATGCAGATGGCAGAGTTTCAGTCAGGCACCAGAAACTGTCCTGCAGCTTTATGACTGCATTCTTCCTTGTTAAAAGAGCTGTCCCCAAAATCTTTCCCGTGGCCACTTGATCCACTTGTTTCTTAATTCCTTTAAAAAGCACTGAATATTTTTATCTGAAAATTCTCCCAATCTACTAAATATTTTCTTTTGGGTTAATGGGCCCTTCTAGGAAAGGCACTTAATACCTCAGTTTTGAGAGTTGAGTTTTTTTTTTTTTAATCACCAGATAATTTAAATCAAAATTTGACTGTCTCTAAATTTTTCATTTTGCTTTATTTTGTGTTATTACAGCTTTGGATATATTCTGTATGATGTGTTTTATATTAAAATGAAAAATGGAAATGGCAGTTCAGCACTGGCTACTGAACAAACCAAGGAATACTAAGTTTTATGTTTTGTGTGCACTATTGCAGAGACTACCCCAAATTCTTGAGTGTAGTGCAGTGGCACTGATTGTTATGGATCCTAGTGTGAAAAAAAAAAAAAACCAAGATAGGAAGTTAATAGACAACCAATGGGGAAGGCTGCCTTTGAAGAGCCTAGCCTTGGAAGAGGATGCGCCTTTGTTTTTCTGTTTTAATAATCTGGAATACAGGTATCCCTCATTATCAAGATATGTTTTATCCAGATGCATAAATTGAATAGATTTGCACAGGGAAGTGGACTCACATTTTAATTTATATGATGGTATTGGTAAATGATAGACCTATGAAAGGTACAAATGTACATGGATTATACTACCCTGGGCCATGCTCATGGACATAATTTCCAATATGAGTGAAGGTCCTGTGCATGCTTGCATTGTTAACCTCTGTGTTTATCTACACATGCACGTATCCATGCATAGACCGCATATGTCTGCAAATACAGGGGCATAAAATGCTAAATTTGAGTTAATTAGTATTCTGATAGTTCTTGATACTCATAAACTATGTCTGATGTCTGTTGTTGGTTTCATTCTTCTGTGTGATTTTATGATATAAAAACATGATTTTATTTTTCATTGATACTAAAAAAATAAAAAGAATAAATATAGGCTCACGCAGAGCTAGGACTGCTGCTGTGTGACTGTAATGATAATCTGGGATGTGTTCTGAGCAATTTGTAGTAGTTGGGAGGTTCAGCAGTGACAGATTCCAGAGGTTTATTCTTATCTCCATAGGATGCTTGGGTTTGGGTGGGGGCTACTGTGGTTATTGCTGCTCTGAAAGTTAGCCCTGTTGTCCCAAAGACCAAAGTTGTGATGGTTGGGGATGTGGGAGCACAGGAGGTGTGTGACACAGGCTCACAGCAAAGAGTCTCATTCTCCTGTTACCTCTCCCTTAGTCTTCCTTGTGTGTGTTTATAGTGAGCCACTGACCAAAAAGCTAAAGCTTTTGTAATTGCCTCAGATAAGAGTGATTTCATCACAAAATGAAGAAGATGAGCGAATCTAGGGAATTATGCTACCACAATCTATTTTGGAAAAAAACTGTTCCTTATCTATCTATTTTCATTTCTGTTGTGTTTGGTCCTCTGGCTCTATACATAGAGTGATTTAGTTTATAAGTTTTGATTTTATTTATAAAAGCTAAAGCAAACTATTAATTCCTAATTTATTTTTCTAGAAAAATCTAGTAAAGATTCATGTCAGCTAACATCATGCTGATTTTATAATACTTACTGTGTGTGATTTTAAAAGTAAAGGTAGAGAAAGAAACATGCTGGAAGGATATTGTTATGGTTTGGATGGGTGAGACAATGCAGGAAGGTTGGGAGAGCCTTAACCCATTCAGTGAATTAATCACCTGATGGGATCAATTGAGTGGAAACTGAAGGTGGGTAGGGTGTGGCTGGAAGAGGTTGGTTATTGGGGGCCTGGCTTTGGGGTATATATTTGTATCTGGCAAGGGGAGATCTTTCTCTCTGATCATCACGTGAGCTGCTCCCCTCTGCCACATTCTTCTGCCATGATGTTCTACCTCACCTGAAGCGCGGAGGAACGGAGCCTGCTGTTAGTGGACTGAAAACTCTGAAACCACGAGCCCTCAAACTTTTCCTCCTCTACAATTGATCTGGTCGGGTCTTTTAGCTACAGTAGCAAAGAAACTGACTAAAACAGGTGTGTGTGTGTGTGTGTGTGTGTGTGTGTGTGTGTGTGTGTGTATGAAAATTTCCTGGGAAAACTTTACATTTTCTTTCCTTGAAAACTCCAACCCTCCTTCCCATCAGGGATTGAATTCAGGCCCTCACACATGCTAGGTAAGTGCTCTACCATGAAGCTATATCTCCAGTCTTCTGGGTTTTTGTTTGTTTGTTTGTTTTTGAGATAGAGTCTGGCTGTCTTCCAGATAAGCCTCATGCTTGAACTTCCTGCTTTAGCCTTCCCAGTAGCTGAGATCACTGGCATGTGCCACTGCACCTGGTTCTTTAAACATCTTATTTGGCTGTTCATATCAGACTTAAGCCTAGAGTGATACAAAAGCAGGTGTGTGTGTTTAAGGTCTATCTTAGGAGCTGAAGTGTTTATACTGTATTTGAGCTTTGCTTGCTTTATTCTTTGTCTCCACCACCCCAAATCCTTCCAAACCATAATGAACAAACCCCAGAGTACTGATGTGTACCATTACTGAAGGGTGCATTTTATATCTCCTTTAAGTTCTAATACTTAAGCATATTAAGTGCTTGCTTCCTGGCTTTATTTTTGTAGTTCTTACTCTTACAATTTATTCTTTATTTGAGGCCTCACTCTTGTTGATAAATACATGAGAGGAATGTTTCCCAAAGTATATCAGAAATCAATGAATGCTTCACAAAATAAATTAATGAAAAAATTTTGTATTTTTATGTTGATCTTCTAAGCTACCCAGAACAAAGGAAGACAGAAATGTAGTCCTTAAAGACCTTTCACTTGAATGTTGAGAGGGAGGCAGGGATGAGTGAGACACATGGTCTTGCTCTTCCAAGATGTTCTCAGGCTACGGAGGAGTGTGATGTAGGTGATTCACTGTAGGATGAATGCAAGAGAAATGGGAAGGGCTGATTATGTCTGAAGCTTCATGTAGGGGCTATGGTAGTGTGAGATTGACTGGCTGCTCTGAAAGTTCTGTCTGAATAATATTGTTGATATGCACACGTGCTTAAATGTTTTGCACTTATTGACTCTTTCTACTTTTGTTTAAAAGAGTCTTGGTTTTCCCTTTCATTTAGCTTTTTTTTAGTTGTCAATGGACCTTTATTTAATTAATCAGTCAATTAATTAATTTATTTATATGTGGTGCTAAGGATAGATCCCAGGGCCTAACATACGCCAGACAAGTACTCTACCACTGAGCTACAACTCTAGCCCTCATTTAGTTTTGATTATCAAGAGCCTTTTGTGGTTATTAACACACACTGGATTGTATAACACTGGTACCAAACCTTTGTAGGCGTGTGTTTCATCCTGTAAGATGTTGAGCTAGAGGCAAATAATTCCTAAGGTCTCATACCAGTGTTACCAAGAAATCAATTCAAATGTGAGATGAATAAGAACAAGCATTGTTTGGTTTAGATGCATTTATTATCATATGTCTGGAATTACAGACTTAGCTACAGCCAGTCATAACAGTAAGGGCTAATTTCTTCCCACTTATAAGTTAAATCCATGTTTTCTGTGAAATCAGTGATTTCACTGTGTTTTTAAATGAAAGAATTGATTTTGCATAAGCATTATTAAAAATGACTTTACCCCTCTTTCTCCATATCCTCGCCAATACTTGTTATTGCTGGTCTCTCTCTTTCTTATATTTTTCCTTGTGGTTCTGGGGCTTAAACCCATGGCCTGGGAAATGCTAGGTAAGCACTCTACCATTGAGCTACAACCCCCAGCCTTCACTGTCCTTTCGGCAATAAACATCCTAATAGACAAGGCGAGAGCTTATTGTGATTTTAGTGTTCATTTCTCTGATTAGTGATGCTGCACATTGTTTTCATATGTCTGTTCACCATCTGTATGTCTTCCTTTAAGAAATGTTTATTCAAATCCTTTCACCATTTTTTAATTGGGCTGTTTAATTTCTGTTATTGATTAATTTCTTACACATTTTGGATTAACTGCTTATTAGATGTATAGTTTGCAGATATTTTCTCCCATTGCATAGGTTGTGTCTCTACTCTGTTGTTTGTTTCCTTTGCTGTGTGGAAGCTTTTTAGTTTTGAATAGTCCCATTTGTCTACTTTCGCCTTTGTTGCCTATGATTTTGGGTTCCTATTAAAAAATATCATTGTGTGGATCAGTGTTTTGGAGCTTTCCCCCATGCTTTCCCATTATGTCATTTAGTAGTCCTATAATTCCAGGTCTTATATTTAAGCCTGTGATCCATGTTGAATTTATTTTTGTAAGTGGAATGAGATGAGGGTCTAATTTCATTCTACCGTATGTGGATATCCAGTTGTCATAGCATCTATCCTCACCGTGTGTTTGATACCTTGGTTGAAGATTAACTGACCAGGAATTTGTGGATTTATTTTTGGGCTTTCATTTCTGTAGTATAGAGGTGTGTACGTTATACTGAGGATTGAACCCAGGGGCACTTCACTAAGCTACATCCCCAGCCCTTTTCAATTTTTTTTTTTTTTTTTTTTTGAGACAGGGTCTTGATTGTGATCCTCCTGCTTCAGCCTCCTAAATCGCTGGGATTACAGGGATGTGCCATCACACCCAAGCCAGCCAAAGTAGTCTTGAGCTAAAAGGACAAAGCAGAAGGCACCATAGTCTCATTTCAAAATCTGCTACAAAGTTATAGTTGTCAAGACAGCATAGGACTGGTTTAAAAGCAGACAGGTAGCCAGGTGCAATTACGCATGCCTGTAATCCCAGACTCAGGCAGGCTGATGCAGAAGGATTGTCAGGTTAGAGGCTAGCCTCACAATTTAGCAACCCCTGTCTCAGTGTAAAATCTGAAAAGGGCTGGGGGTACCGCTTGGTAGTATAGTGCTTGTGAAGCATTCTTGACTCTGGGTTCAATCCCTACTAGAACAAAACAACAGCAACAAAACCAACTGTTTTTGCTGTTCAGATTCTCACAGGGTTCATATGAATTTTAGTATGTCTTTTCTATTTCTGTGAAAAATGTCATTGGAATTTTGATAGGGATTTCATTGATTTTATCTGTAGGTGACTCTGGTAAAATGGGCATTTTAACAATATTAATCATAAAAATTATTTGAAAAAGCAATTACAAAAGAATCCAATATTATTAAAAGGTTTTAAATTTATGAAGAGATTGTTTTCTTAGAACAGTTCTCCATTCCTATTTCTTTTCAAATTGTGATAAAATCACATAATATAAAATTTGCCAGCTTACCTGTTAACAATACAGTTTAGTAGTGTTAAGTTTGTTTATAATTTGTTGTGCAATCTCCAGAATGCCTTTCATCTTGCAAAACTGAAACTACCCAGGGGACAACGACTCACTATTCTTCCTTACCCAGCCATAATTTTTTAAAAAATTACCTTTTATTGATAGAGAATAAAAACTTATTGTATGAAGTAGAACTGAAACCCCAAAATGCACTATACGAAGAATACCACAAAATGGAGACTAAACGGAAGAGTAGCTGTGGAGTTGTCCTGTAGTGGAAATGTTTGTTAATGGACTTGGAGAGAAGCTTCCTTCTGCTTTCAACACCTAGAAGCAGTGCAGGAATTCAGATTTACAGAACTGATTTTCTCACCTGCTTTGATTTGCTAGTTAATCTCCTCCAATTTAACTTTATTATTTAATCTCATTTTTTATTGTGCATGTCTATTTTACCCCCAATTTTAAAGGAATACTTTCTTTTCTTTAAAATTATTTTTTTTAAACTTCCTTAGGAAGATATTGACCTTAAAGTTTTTTTTTTTTCCCTCCCCAAACAGTGCTTTCATTTATTGCTGGAATAACTGGGCAAAATTAAATGTTATTCTATGACTTTGTTTAGAAATAAATTACATAGCAATTTACTGAGATATTTTTGGAAAACTTACCAAGTGGTTTTAAAAAAACAGGAAACACTAAAATATTTAGATATCTCTAAATATAAAAATTAATAGAAATATATTATCCAAATCCCCCCAAACTGTAGCAACTTTCTGTTTATGGATAGTAAATCTTAGATCTCTATTTAGGCCTTGTTTAGGATAAATTAGGTTTCTTTTGTAGTTTTCAATTTAGAATATTATTGTGTTTTGAAACTCCCCTCCTCTTAAGATGAACTGTGCTATCAAGTCTCTGTAGTGTGTATCCTCTGTTGACTGATCACTCAGCTGGAGTGCAGGGCTAAAATTGAACTGATATTTTTGAAGTTAAATTTGAACAAAACTAAGGTAAATCAAAGAATTCTTGGTAAATAGATGTTGGCTAGACACACATATTAATGGAAAACTAAGGCAAAAATGTATTTTTTAAAAAATCCAGGGCTGGGGTTAAAGCTTAGCAGTAGATCACTTGTTTAGTCAATCCATAACAACTCTTTCTCTCTAAAAGGAACTGAATACTTGATTGGATTGTCAATTTTTGTTTGCACTGACAAATTATCAAATTAAAGATAATCTTCCTAGCATACATAAGGCCCTGGATTCCATCCCCAGTACCACCAAAACCAAAAACCCTAAGTAGTCTATGAAATTTAGAAGGGAAATTTCCCCACCCCTTGAAATTCCATTTTTTTACTAGGAAAAATGTTACCTGATACTACTTTTAACATAAATGCTTAGAGAAGATTCTTTCCCCAGTCTTCCTGGCACAATGATGAAAGATGATTCCGTAAAAATGTAATTACAAGTACAATGATTTTATAAAAGATGGATTTAAATATTGTGAAGGGTTGAATTTTTGAAAGGATTTTCTTTGATAATAAAAACTTTCTCAATAGTTTACAATGGATTTTCATTGAGTTAAAATTTAATTAATTTTTACACTTGACTACTGAATGAATTTTCGCCTGACACAAAGGCAGTGTGCTTATCAAGGATGAAAGTAAATGAACTGCTATCTGGAGAGTTTCACATCTTGGTTACCAGAGTGGAATGCTCATGATTTCACAATTGTCACAGGGCTGTGACTTTCTGAATTCAGGCTTGAATTACTTCCCCACCCCCCCACCCCCGACATTTTCTCACCGCTATTTTTTGTTTAACCCATATCTTCCATGAGACATGAGGAAAAATGGACATATCTTTGCTTCGTTTTTTACAATATGGGCCACAATATTAGCTTCTTGGACTAAGTTCTGTGTGTATCACAGTAGTGACTTTCAAGACCATATTTAACAAATGAAGTGTGCAGTTGAGTACATACCCTTTATTCAACACATATAAAGGGTAAAAAGTGTCTTTGTAGAACATTGGGTGAAATGGAATAAGAAAATTCATTCCATTGACAGTAAAGTCAGAATAATTAACTTTAAAACAAATATGTTGTATAGATTAGAATGTGGTGATCTTTTGCTAAGTTGTCACTAGTAAAGTACTTCTTTGTTTTTAAATCTAAAATTTAGTTAAAACATAGTTTCTCTTTGACCAGTCTATAAGATGCTGATTCATACCATGTTTTCTTCTAAGACTCTACACAACTAATAGAAGTACCTCAGTGCTCCTTTGAAGTCTAATTGTTTTTAGCAAAAATAATTATTTTGGAGTTCTTGTTTCAGAACACTTTGTAACAGGAAAACATGTATAAATATCCTCCCCAGGAAAATTTAGTAACAAGAGTTTCCAATCCAGGACTCCTTCTACCAGGCCCCCAGGGGTTGTGAAGATGAGTGCAGCCCAACTCTGATGCTCAACAACTGCTGTGAACTCAGTTGGCGGATAAACTGAGGGAGACTGGAAATGGGATGGGAAAGATTAAAACTCCAAACAGCAATGTCCCCTTGGATGTGGAGATCTCAAGTGGCCAAAAAGGTCAGAAAAGGCTTGGTGACATCCCTCAAAATCCTGTGCACCAGAGTGAGTCATGCAGAAGGACCTCAGATACTTGTGTTGAAATGATGCTCTGTGTTGCCCACCCATTTCTTTCTTTTCTCAAGGAAACATGGATACAAGTGTGGTCAGCCTGCAGAGATTTTTGTAGTGCTTTGTTGAGGACATGAGTAGGAGTTTCTTCTGACCTATAATCCTCTACTTTGTTTTTATAGATCTGAAATGTTTTAAAAAATTTTAGTGCAATGTAGTTATGCATAATAGTGGGGTTGACATATTCATAAATGTATATAATCTAGTTTTCTTCATGTCAGTCCCCAGTACTAACTACCCCTTTCCTCTTTTCCTCCCTCCCCTGATCTGCTTCTTCTACTCTGTTGGTCGGTCCGTCTGTCTGTCTGTCTGTCTATCTATTTATTTGATTTTGTTTATTTATTTTTATGTGGTGCTGAGGATTGAACCCAGTGCCTTTCATGTGCTAGGCAAGTGCTGTACCCCTGAACTACAACCCCAGCTCCTCTATTTATTTTTTGATTGGTGCATTATATGTAAAATTAGATCGCATTGTGATTTCTTCTTCATTCGTCTACATAGCATAATTTGACCAACTTTATTGCCTAGTTCTTCCCCTTTGCCTATCCTCCTCGTCTCCCTTGGTCCCCTGCTTCTACTCCACTGCTCTCCCTTCTGTTTTCCTGAGACCCCTCCTCCCAGTTTTAATATTTTCTCTTCAGCTGCCATATATGAGAGAAAACGTTCGACCCTTGCCTTTCTGAGTCTGGCTTGTTTTGCTCAGTATGATGTTCTCCAGTTCTATCCATTTATCAACGAATGCCATCATTTTATTCTTCATGGCTGAGTAGAGCTTTATTACGTATATATAACACATTTTCTTTATTCATTCATCTATTGATGGGCACCTAGGCTGGATCCAAAACTTGGCTGTTGTGAATTGTGCTGCTATAAAATTTGGTATGCATCTATCAATGCAGTATACTGATATTAAATCTTTTGGATGAAAACCAAGGAGTGGGATAGCTGAGTCATATGGTAGTTTCATGCCTAGTCTTTTTGGGGAATCTCCATACTGCTTTCCAGAATGGTTGTACTAATTTGTAATCCCACCAACAATGTATAACTGTACCTCCCCCCCACATCCTCACTAACAATTATTGCATTCTTGATCATAATCCTTTATATTTTAAATGAAGAAAGATGTTTTTGTTGTTGACCGTCCAAGGTTAGGTTCTTGATAACCAGAATTAAATCTCCTCAAATCATTCCCACTTTGAATAGCTGCTTTGCATTTTGTGTTTACTCAAGACCTCTTTTCTTTCTTTCTCCTCCCCTTGCCTCCCCATTGGCCAGGCTAGTTTTAAACTCCTAGGTTTAAGTGGTTTTCCTGCCTCAACTTCTTGAGTAGCTGGGACTATTGGTACAGGCCACTATGCTTGCAAGATCTGTTTTCTAAAGTCTCATTCAACACTAATATATACTCTGTTTCTCCTCTAGAATTTGTTCACACTTAACCATGAATAATTTCCTCCTTAATATTTTCTTGGGCTATTTGTCCTCTCTTCTAGTTCCCAGAGCATCTGTATACACCAATTGTTTTACTCAGCTTTTTCATTGCTATGACTAAAGACTTGACAAGAACGACACAGAGGAGGAAAGGTTTATTTTGGCTCACAGTTTCAGAGGTTCAGTCCTTGGTTGGCTGACTCTATAGCTCTGGGCCCAAGTGAGGCAGAATATCATGATGGAAAAACATGGTTGAGAAGTGCTTCTTAGTTCATGACAGCCAGGAAGCAGAGAGAGTTCTGCTCACCAAGACAAAATGTAAACTCCAAAGGCATGCCCCAGTGAGGTATGTCCTCCAGCTTTACATTACCTACCTATAGGTACTGCTCAGTCAATCCGTATCAGTGGGTTAATGCAATGACTGGGTCATAACCTCATAATCTAATCATTTCACCTCTGAACTTTTTGCATTGTCTCACACTTGAGCCTTTTGTGGACATCACACATCCAAACCATAACATTGCTATATTTAGGTGTAACAGTTATTGTTGGGCAGAAAGAATTCACAGGATCTCAAGAAGCATAATTGTGTGGCATAATTTGAAAGTCTATGTTATTTTGGATTAGGGTCAAGGAAACACTTTAGTAGAGATCTGATGGTTACTCCTGATGGTGCATATCTTCTTGGAAGCAGAAGCGTCTGCATTTCTCAATTCCTTGCTTATCTGCTTGAACAAATCCCCACTTGAGGACCATGTTGTTTTATTTTTGCATTGATTTCTTTTTTCCCATATTTTTATCAGTGCATTATAGTTGTACATAATGGTGGGATTTGTTGTTATGTATTTGTACATGCACGCAATATAACAACGTAATTGGCTGATATCAGTACCCAGTATTTCCCCCTTTCCTCTAGAGGAAGGTGTAGTTTTAAACCATAGAAGGAAGGATACACATTGTAGATTTTTAAAATTACTTGCTGATATAGCATGCTAAAAATAAATTCAAGCCTTTTAAAATGTAACAATTATACTGACTCCATACTTAACATTTACATACCATAAACTGATGCTTGTGTGTGTGTGTTTATGTATGTATGTATGTGTGTGTATGTATGTATGTATGTGTATATGTATGTGTGTGTGTATATATATATATATATATATATATATATATATATATATATATGCCACTGGACTGGGGATTGAACCTAGGGGAACTTTACCACTGAGCTACATCCCCAGCCTTTTAAATTTTTTTTTTTTAATTTTGAGACAGGATCTCGGTAAGTTGCTTAGGGCCTTGCTAAATTGTTAAGGCTGGTCTTGAACTTGTGATCTACCTGCCTCAGTCTCCCAAGTCACTGAGATTACGGGCGTATGCCACCCTGTCCTGTACTGACATGTTTTTGACTATAACTTCTGCTTTGAACTGTGGGTGCTGTGGAGTTAGAAGGCTGAGATAGCTGGTGGGAAGTGGCAGTCCTCATTCATTGGAACTTCTCTGGGGGCCAAATTTATCTTGCATAGGAAACATCTCTTTTTCATTCTCATTTCCATTGTTTTGCATAGTGCTGATTCTCCTTCCCTTCTGGAAGTTTGCAATATCTCATTTCTTAGTTTGCTACTGAGAAATTTTTCAGATCTTTCCATCCTTGCCTGGTCTGTTCTCTTTCTGCCAAAGTGTGTTACTTGCCACTCTTCAAATACTTTCCTTTCCTTTCCTCTTTGTTTCTTTGGGCAGTGTTCTTCCCATTTCTGCAGAATAAAATCCTGCCCTTCAAAAGCTAGCTCCTTGCTACTTCCTGCACAAGGCCTTCCTATTCTTCCAAAAATGAAACCCTGCTAGTGGCATAGTGTTCTTTTAGTGTTTCTCATATTTGGCCTTCTGGTCTGGTTATTGGTTTGTCTTATCACCCCTCTGAGAAAAGGCATTATATCCTATCTTTGGTTTTATATGTCTATAGCATGTAGCCTGATAATATGCACTGAAAGTAATCACTCAGTAAAGAATTTTGGATTTAATGAAACTTGTGTGCAATGTGTTGGTGATTAGGAGAGTGCAATTGGTGTGTGCTGTTCACTTCTGCCCCACCCTTTGGCTGTCTGTATTGTACCTCCTTATATTTCCAGGTGGTTCTTATACATTTCCTATTGTAATTTAAGAAAGATACCTAGCTGGAAGAATATTTTCCTTCATTTAGGGAAATCCTAGGTACAGGGTGAAAATGTTGCAAAACATTTCAACAGCCTTTTATTTTCTCCCCTCTAGCAGTGGAATGGGAAGAAGGAAGTACTAGAAAGAGACCAAGTGATTACTTAAAAACACCTTTTAGATTGAGACTTAATTTGACCAGCAAAATAAGCTCCAGCAAAACTTTCTTTCATTATTATTATTATTATTATTATTATTATTATTATTATTATTATTTGTGTGGTACTAGGAATTGAATCCAGGGGTGCTCTACCACAGAGCTACATCTCCAGCTCTTTTTAGTTTTTATTTTGAGACAAGGTCTCACTAAGTTCTTTAGGGCCTTCCTAAGTTGCTGAAGCTGGCTTTGAACTTGCAATCCTCCTGCCTGAGGCTCCTAATCCGCTAGGGTTAAAGGTGTATGCTGCTGTTCAGCGACAGCAAAATTTAGGCTGTTATATAATGAAATTATGAAAATGATTTGCAAATAGTATAGAGGCTAAACAAAGTCTTATTTGAATTACTGCAAAAATACCTTGAGTTATATAATATCTCTTTCTCTCTCTGCGTGTGTGTGTGTGTGTGTGTGTGTGTGTGTGTGTGTATGGGGCAAGGGAAAAATATGAATAATTTAAGATACAAACTTATGAATTAGTGATCCCAACCTTTTGGAAGTTATGACACCAGTTGATTGTGAAATGGGGCTTATTGATTTTGAATGGCCTTTGTATGCCTTTTTTTTCCTTTTTCCTTCCCAAATCCCTAGTTTAGGGCATTTTATACCTGAATTACTGGTGTAGCATCCTAACTGGTCTGCTTCCTCAGTCTTCTCTTCCCATAACCTCCCCCCCCCCACATGCACATATACACCCACAAGCCCACATCTCCCTTCTCCCCCACTTCCTTTATACTGCCACCCCACTCCTTCAGTTGATTTAGCTCATGGTCAAATTAACTGTCAGAATCTACTTCCTTCATTTCAGCATAAATAAAGTTTAAATAAAAGTTATTTAAACTTTTCCTTCCTTTAAGTTGTTTTTGTCAGTTATAAAAATTTTTCAGTGGATGGTTGGTTCCTCTTGCTTAGTAGGATATGACCTGGACTTCAGTCTGACTGTAGGGAGTGCACCTTTCATTTAGTTGGTTGTGAATTCTTTCTCTGCTGTGTCCCTGGATATTTGTGTGTAGAAGGAGATTTATGAGCTCATTATGGAGACTTTCTACAGAATGATTTCTGTTTAACAATGTCAGCTGTTTTTTGTTGTATCTAGAATTCATTCTGGATGGCAAATGACCTAGGATTAGAATCTTCCCTGTGTCATGTTGAAAACTTGAGAATGAACTCAACTCCATGAATGTGGTTGTACCCTTTATGGTAACATAAAGTGATAAAATGCTTCTAACTGCTAATATGGTTACTTGACTGCCTGCATGTCACTGTGAGCCCAAGCATCGCAGTGTTAAGTACAACTTAAGAACTGATGTTTTTTCCATCATAAGCCCAATCTTTTGTGGAATCCCTCTTGACATTGTGGAAACCCAGTTGAGAAATACTGCTGTAGAAAGAGATTCGTGTTTGGTTTTGGTAATTTGGGATACTGTAGGGAACCAGGAAGCCTTGCAAGCAAGGCTTCATTGAAGCAAGGTGTTCTAGGAATACAAACCCCAATGGAACTGTTATGGTTTAGATATGAGGTGGTTCCCCCAAGGCTTCCGTGTTAATGTAGGAATATTTAGAAACCAAATAATTAGATTGTGAGAGCTGTAACCTAGTAAGTCCATCCTAGTTCGAATGGACTGGGTAGTAACTGCAGGCAGGTGGGGTATGGCTGGAGGGGGTGGGTCACTGTGAGTATTCTCTGGAAGGATATATTTTTCCCTGTGGCCCCTCTCTTTGCTTCCTGATCCCACTATGAGGGACTCTTTGCCCATGATGCTCCTCCTCAGCTTGGTTCCAAAGCAATGAAACTGGCTAAGATGGACTAAATCTCTGAAACCACAAGCCAAAATAAACTTTTCCTCCCTTTAAGTTGTTTTTGTCAGGTATTTGATCACAGCAATAAAAAGCTGACTAAAAGCATAGGATGGGAGTATAATAATCAGTCTTTTATACACCGATGAAGCCACAGATCACATAACTAAAATCTTGACAGCATTAGAAAGACTTTTTGTTGTTTAGTCCATGGTCTGCAGAATCCATTGTTCTGGGATCAAGATGAGGCAGAACATCATAGGGGAAGGGCCCCATGCAGGAAAGCTGTTCAGGACATGGCAGCCAAGAAGAAGAAAGCGGGGTGAAGTGGGCATATGGAGGATGCAGCCGTCCAGGGCACACCCATTGTGACCCACCTCCTCCAGCCATGTCCTGCCTGCCTACAGTTACAACCTAGTCAGTCCCTTCAAATTAGGATGGACTGGTTGGGTTATAGTTCTCACAATACAGTAATTTTACCTCCCAACATTTCTCCATTAACACAGGAGCTTTGGGAGGACATCTCATATCCAAACCATAGCAGATGTCCAGAGGCAGAAGGAACTCCATTTTTTTAAGACCAATAGTTTGGCCTTTTGTTCTTAAAGTTTTATATTTACACATGGCACAGGTTTAACACAGATGCTGGCAAAATTGAATAGGCAAGGTTTGAGGTTTGAAAAATAGAATTTCTATATATTGGATGCTGAATGAACAGTAACCTTTGATAAATTTTTGGTACTTAGTTTAAATTTTCATTCTTCTATGAAATAGCTAATACCCAATAAGGAGACCGGTTCTGGGTATTTATTTTCCCAGTGGACTAGTTCTGAAGCTGAGATTAGCTTGTCTATTGACTAATGGGAGCTTTGTGCATGACCCTAGTTATCTTTCAAATCCGGTCAGCCACACCAATGCACTTAGTACTCGGGCACCTATTATGGGGTACAGAATGGCCTTTGTATGCATTTTTTTTCTTTTTCCTTCCCAGATCCCTAGTTTAGGGCTGGATCATCTCATACCCAGATTACTGGAATAGCATCCTAACTGGTCTGCTTCCTCAGTCTTCTCTTCCCTAAACACACATGTGCACATATACACCCATAGACCCATATCCACCCACCTCTGTCCCTTCCTCATACTGCCACCCCACTTATTCAGTTGATCTAGCTCATGGTCAAAATAACTGTTTTAATCTACTTCCATGATTTCAGCATCCTAAAATATTTTCCGTGGATGGTTCCTCTTGCTTAGTAGGATAAGCAAGAGAAACTATAGGCAGCTCACCTTTCATTTCCTTTGGTTTTAAGTCCAGATCTACATATTAGGTCATATGTATGGATGTTCTTTACCTTCCCTAAGCCAGTAGCCCACATTAGCATTATTGACATCATTATTTGTAAAACTCGAGAGTACTTAGTTTCTATATTTACATTTAAAATACAAACCACTCTGGAGGCAATTACTTTTACCCACCACTAAGAATACTGCAGTTTTTGGCTGTTCAGTGCTTCTGGGTAGCCCCACTGTGGCCCTCTCTGGCTCTTCTCCATCCTGTGTGCCCTGAGGGCACCTTGCACTTCCCTTATAAAGGCATTTGCCACACTGTACTGTACCCACTTGCTTTCTTTCTATATCCCCTGTTGGACTTGGAGCTCTATGATGGCAGAGGACCATTCCTGTCTTGTGCGTCATTCTGCCGTCTAGCACAGTGCCTCACAGGTTATAGGTCACAGAAGAAATACTCATTGAGGGAATGAACTTTGTAGATACGACTCTTACTCAAGAATGGGGATGTTGATGGGTGCGGTGGCGCATGCCTATAATCCCAACAGTTCAGGAGGTTGAGACAGGAGGACCTCAAGTTCAAAGCCAGCCTCATTGATTTAGCGAGGCCCTAAGCAACTCAGTGAGATCCTGTCTCTAAATAAAATAAAAAATAGGGCTGAGACATGGCTCACTGGTCGAGTGCCCCTGAGTTCAGTCCCGGGTTCCCCCACAGACCCCTCACCAAAAAAAAGAAAAAGAAAAAACTAGGATGTTGTGGATTGTGATAGGCAGCTTCCCTGCAGCAATGTGTTGGAAATTGGATGTTAATAGGTTTGGAACTCCTCTAAAAGTCTTCCCGTATATTCTAAAAAAACTTTTCCAATTAGTATTTTTTTTTTTGATGATGACCTAGAAATACCTAATGACTTTATTTCTTCTTTTTGTTTGTCTGTTTGAGATTCACTGAACTCGTGGATAAGGTTTATTTTGCCATTTGACCTTACTTTAAGGGCAGTAATACTGTGGAAGCTGTTTGAGGGTTACTTAACTAGGTTATACATTATTTTAAAAACAAACTGTGGTATGAGGTAGAAAACTTGTGTTATCATTCAGATTTGAGTTCTGTGTGAGAGGAAGCAAAATCCATGGATTGGGAGGATAGAACCCAGACTCCTACAGCTCTTCCAAATTTTCAGGCTCTCTTCCTTGTGGTAGACAGTCTTCTTTTCTCCCTGCCTTGCCATGAGGTCTCTCCTGTCCTTGTGCCGCCCCAACCTAGGTTTGGATTACCTGCTCAGTGTTTGGAGTAGTTAGACTAGAGTCATTTCTATAAGTGAATCTTAGCTGATTGATTAATCTGTAGTCTTTTGAAAATTTGTGGGATTAATCGAAGTTAATATTACAAACAGGCATTGCTTTTTGAGTCCTAAGAGTGTTTGTAAGCATTATGTTGTTCCTTGATCCAGTAGCTAGGGGCTATCTCCACAGCTTCATAGGACAATTTTGGTGTTATTCTTTGAAACACTTGTGTCAAATGGTCTCTGCCATTGAAGCATTTTAGGAAAAGTCCTTTTCTTCAAATATGTATGGGTTTGAGAATGATACTGAAGATCCCTGGGGCAGACACACTGAAAGCATGAGTTGGATTTTATTGTAAGACCTCTTCTTTATCCTATGTGGTTATAGTTCCATTTTATTGTATTATATCATGAAGGTGGAAAGAGGGGTATCATGCTTTTCATTTTACTCTATCTTATCTGCATCAGAATATAAATGAATGTCATATTTCCCATATGCTGACCTTTTAGCCCCAGTAAAGCAAAGGAGCAGTAGGAGAGAAGAACATTTAAACCATTTGTTGTTAAACACGTGGCACAACATTCATCTACTTTTAACTTCCTAGCTTTTGTCCCTTGGATTCATGGTGTATGTGAAACATCTTGCACTTGAAGTTGGTTGAAATATTTTGTATCTATGCTTAAAGATAGATGGGAATTTTCTCCTTAGTATTTCTAAATTAGTTTTTTCCCCCACATTTATTTTCCATGTGGTATCCCTGAAAAGAAAAAATAGGCATTATTATTTTTTTATTGATTTTATTTTTTAAATACACAACAGCGGAATGTATTACAATTCTTATTACATATAGAGCACAATTTTTCATATCTTTATATATAAAGTATGTTCACGCCAATTCATGTCTTTATACGTGTACTTGGTTTTTTTGCATTACAATTCTTATTACACATATATACCACAATTTTTCATATTTCTGTTTGTATATAAAGTATGTTGACAACCAATTCATGTCTTCATACATGCACTTTGGATAATGATGTCCATCACATTCCACCATCCTTGCTAATCCCCTGCCTCCTCCCTTTCCCTCCCACCCTCTGCCCTATCTAGAATTCTTCTATTTGTCCCATGTTCCCTCTCCCTACCTCATTATGAGTCAGCCGCCTTATATCAGAGAAAACATTTGGCATTTGTTTTGAAAAAAAGGCATTTTAAAATTTTTGGTCACCAAGTGCAATCTGCTCATCAGGTAGAGGCACTAATTCTGTGCGGCATGCCATGACCCATCTTCTTAAGCAAATATAGCATGTGTAGAGTTTATTTATAGTTTTGACCTTTAGTCTTCATTGGCTTTTATTTTATTTGGGGCATGATTCATTAGGGTGATGGGTTGTAATAGTTAAGGGTCAGCTGAGGAGAAGGAGACAGAAGAAGAAACACTGCCGTAACCTTTGCATGCTAATGGGATGTGTCCACACCTGGGTTACTGTGTGCATTGTGGTGACTGTGGTTTAGGCACATATAATTCAAGGGCAGACCAAAAGCTTAGGAACTTTTAGTATGCCAAGAGCAGAAGGTCATGATATATACTAAATATTACCTGCTTAAGCTACTGTTAACTGAGTGATTATCATGAACATACACTTTGCTTTATATACGCCCTTATGACTGCTCTGGGAGTGCTGCTGTTTCCTTTGTACAAAGCAGGCAATGGAATTCAAAGTTAGTGGAAAATCAAGATAGATAAACGAATTTGGTGGACAGATTTTAAAATCTTGATTCTGAGAAAATCTGTTAAAAAGTTTTAGCAAATGGGTCAGAACATGTGAAAGAAGTTTTGCAGGAACTTTTACGGCTTTTAGATAAGATTTGCTAAATTTATTAATTGAAATGATCTAAGTGTTTAAAAAGAATCTGGAGTTGTGAGAACATGCATGTTCTCTTTGGAGGTCTTTGTTCACAAAAGAATATTGAGTCATTAGGGAGCTTTGTGTTTTTGTTTCTTAAAATTGTATTTAGGATTTTGTATGTTTTACTGTGAAGCTTCACTAAAAATCAGTCTGAATCAGCGCATGGAATGAGCTAAATTAATCTTCAAAACTTAAAGAAGGAGCCAATACTTTATGTTATCTATTAGAGTATTTTGAAGGGGGAAAATCACTAATGAGTCTTTTTGAATAAATGTACACTGGAAAGTAATACAAGTTTGATTCAAAATGGACCACTGAAATGGAACAACAAAGTAACTGTGAACCCAGCCATTTTTCCCTATTTTAATGCGATCACTCTGTTTAAAATGGATAAAAATTTAAATCTAGAACAAAATTCATAGTAGAAAAATTTAAAGCCAAATTGAGCAAAGATGGAAAGTTTGCATGTAATCAGTCATCACTGGACTATGAACATTGAAATTGTTGAAATTCTGATATATATACCCTCTAGCCTCAAAAACTTAATCACATGTGTATAATTATGTGAAGATAAGTTTATATATTTGAAGTATAACTTTCAATAGAAGACAAAACTGGTAACTGACCAGTTGCTCTGGAAAAACTGGATTAATATTATATGCACACACATGTGTTTATATTATATGTACACACACACACACACACACACACATGTGCAATACATATTTGTAGAGTGAGTATAGGTGAAGTGATTAAGACCTGAAATTTCCATCTGGCACTTACCACTTTTTATAATTATCTTTTTTTTTTTTTTTTTGTGGTGCTGGGGATTGAACCCAGGGCCTTGTGCATGCGAGGCAAACACTCTACCAACTGAGCTGTCTCCCTAGCCCTATAGTTATCTTAACCACTGTCTCCTTACACATACTTTACTATACATCTAGATTGGAAAGGAACTCTATACAGAAGATGTAATCTTGTATGTTTTATAAATGCCAAAAATGACATTCGGGAAACACTTCAATTTATAATAAGAAAATACTTGGTAGTAATTTTAACAGAATTGCTACATTTGTACACTGAAAACTACATCATTGAAGAACACTAAAGAAGTTTTAATTTTTTTGTATTGAGGATTGAATCTAGGGCGCTTCACCACTAAGCTTCATTCCCAGTCCTTTTTATTTTTTTTAATTTAAGGCAGGGTCACTAAATTACCCAGGCTGGCCTTTAACTTGTGATCCTCCTTCCTCAGCTTCCTGAGTCACTGGGATTACAGGTCCACTACATCTGGCCTAAGAAGGATTAAATAAATGGACAGGCATTCCATATTCATGGATTGGAAGCATACTGTTAAATTGATATCCTTAACTGGATCTACAGATTCAATTCGTTCTCTATTAGAATCCCAGAGAGCTTTCTTACTGAAATTGACAAGCTGATCCTAACATTCACATGGAAAAAGCAAGGCTCTAGAGTACCCACAACAATATTAAAATAACTGTACAAATTTAGAGGGCTCACATTTAAAGATATAAAACTCTTAGAAGAAAATACAGGAATAAACCCTTATGATTTTGGATTAGTTGGTGATTTTGACCCCAAAAACACAAAAAAGAGAAAAATTGATGTTGGACTTCATTAAAATTAAGAACTTATTTTTTTTATTAGAGTATGATGGTTATACATAGTAGTTGGGTTCATTTTGGCAAAATCATACATGCATGGAATTTGATTTACTCTCTTTCACTCCCTATTCTCCAACTTTCTCTTCTTTCCTCTCTCCTCCTGTTCTTCTTTTACTCTACAGATCTTTCTTTCACTCATTTATTTAATTTTGATTGATGTTTTCTAGATAAGGAACTTAAGTTTGTAGTTTTCACCATCAAGAAAATGAAGAGACACAATAAATAGGTGAAGGAACTGAGCAGACACTTCTCAGAAGAAGATATACAATTGATTAACAAATACATGAAAAAATGTTCAACATCTCTAGTAATTAGAGAAATGCAAATCAAAACTACTCTTAAGATTTCATCTCACACCAGTCAGAATGGCGGTTATCAAGAATACAAAGAACAGTAAGTTTTAGTAAGGATGTGGGAGAAAACGCACACTCATGCATTGCTGGTGGTACCGCAAATTGGTGCAACCAATCTGGAAAGAAGTATGGAGATTCATTAGAAAACTTGGAATGGAATCACCACTGGATCCAGCTATCCCAGTTTTCAGTCTATACCCAAAGGACTTAAAAACAATATCCTATAGTAATGCAGTCACATCAATGTTTATAGCAGCTCAATTCACAATAGCCAAACTGTGGAACCAACAGATGAATGGATAAAGAAACTAGTATATATAGACAATGGAATATTACTCAGCAATAAAAAGAATAAAATTATAACATTTGCAAGTAAATGGATGGAGTTGGAGAATACCATGCTAAGTGAAGTAAGCCAATACCAAAAAAACAAAGGTTGAATGTTGTCTCTGATAAGTGGATGTTGATCCATAATGGCGGGGGGGGGGCATGGGAAAAAAGGAAGAACTTTAGGTAAAGGGGAGGGAGGGGACAGGAGGAGACATGGGGGCAGGAAAGATGGTGGAATGAGACGGACATCATTACCCTAGGTACATTTATGATGGTACATATGATGTGATGCTAAATCATGTACAACCAGAGAAATGAAAAGTTGTGCTGCAAAATTGTGAACAAGGAATCAAAATGCATTGTGCTATTGTACAAACCTAATTAGAATAAATCAATTAATTAATCAAAATTAAACAAAAAGAAAATGAAAAAATAACCCACAGTGTGAGAAAATATTTGTGTATCATATATCTAAAGGGACAAGTAAATAAAATACATAAACAATTCTTAGGACTTAATAAAGATCCAGTTATAGAATGGAGTATTTGAATGGATATTTTTCCCAAAGAAGATAGGCAAGTGACAATAAGCACATAAAAAGATGCTCAGTATTATTTTCCATCAGGGAATGCAGCTCAAAACACAATGAAATACTACTTCACACCTATCAGAACAGCTATAATCACAAGGACCAACAATAATAAATGTGGGTGAGAAAGTGGAGAAATTGGAACTCTCACATGCTGTTGGTGCACTCACTTTGGAAAACAGTCTGGCAGTTCCTCAAAAGGTTAAATGTGAAGTTTTACCATGTAACTTAGCAATACCACTCCCATGTGTTCAAGAACAACGAAAATATAACTCCATGTAAAAAATTATGTATAACTGTTCATTATAGCATTACTTATAATTGCCAAAAAGTAGGAACAACCCAAATATCCAGCAGGTGATTAATGAATAAACAAAATGTGACATATCCATACAATGGAACAGTATTTGGTGATAAAAAGAAAGTACTGGGGCTAGAGTTTTGGCTCAGAGGTAGAGTGCTCACCTAGCATGCGTGAGGCACTGGGTTCAAACTTAAGCACCACATAAAAATGAAATAAAGATATTATGTCCACCTACAACTAAAAAATAAATATTAAAAGAAAGTACTTATATATGCTATAACATGGTCGAACCTCAAAAAGTGTTTAAATGAAGGAAGCCAATCAAAAGACACATTCTGTATATGACACTATTTATGTAAGATGTTCAGAATAGTCAAGTCTATACATGCAGAAATTATATTGGTGGTTGCCAGGATTGGGGGAAGTACTAAGGTCAGTTATGGAGGCAGAACTGGTAAGAGGTGCAAGGTTTCTGTATGGAATGATGAAAACATTTTAAAATTAGATGATGGTGATCATTTTGCAACTTTGAAGATATATATAAAACCAGTGAATTGTATGCTTCAAGAAGGTGAATTTATGGTATGTATGTTATATATTCATAAAGCTATTAGAAATATGATAGCTAATTTTCTGAAATTTTTCTTGCTTATTCCTCTTTTTTTATTTTTATCTATTTCATTTTTCTCTCTTTGTCCTATCTTGCTTCAGTTTGATCCCATGCCTGCTTTAGTCAGCTTTTTTCACCCTTGTGGCCAAGTGACCCAACAAGAACAACTTTAGAGGAGGAAAAGTTTATTTGGGGGCTCACAGGTTCAGAGGTCTTAGTCTATAGATAGCCAGCTCTATTCCTCGGGACTCAAGGTGAGACAGAACATCATTGCCAGAACGTGGTGGAAGAAAGCAGGTCAGGACATGATGATCAGGAAGGAGAGAGGGAGAGAGAGAGAAAGATTGAAGAGAGAGAGAGAGAGAGAGAGAGAGAGAGAGGGGGAGAGAGAGGGAGAGAAGGCTCCACTATTCTATTCAGGGACAAAATATATGCCCTAAAGGCACTCCCCCAGGGACCCACTTCCTCTAGCCCCACTTTACCTACCTATTAAGTTACCACCCAGTTAATCCTCATTAGGGGATTAATTCACTGATTGGGTTAAAGTTCTCATAACCAAATCATTTCACCTCTAAACCTTGCATTGTCTCACACATGATCTTTTGGGAATATCTCACATCTAAACCATAACAATACCCAACAGTTTCTTGTCAGTCTAGGTTCCTGTCTTAGATGGGAGTTTGGGATGGTCAGTTTCCAGAGTTGGGCCTGTTAGTGCTTGCTGTGGGCCCTTTCCAATCAGCTGTTGACTGGAAAGAAAAGACCCTTCCAGTGTCAGCTGCTCTGCTCAGACTGGCAGGCCATGATTTATAATGGGTATCTGTGCCTTCTCTGGGCTCTCGTGTTTCCAGGTCCATGAGACACCCTGTTGCTTCCATTTGCTTCTTTCTTCTCATTTTCAGATCTGGAAGGAATTGTTCTGGTGAAAAAAAGAATATCCACTTGAGAGATTTTAAAGTCCTTGAGGAAAGAGCTCATGGTTTATTAATCTTTTTAAACCCAGCATCTAGCATAGGCCCTGGAATCAGTAAATACCCAGATAAGCACTTGCTGAATAAATAGATGTGCAGAGATGAATGATTGCTCAAATGACGTGGGCTAGAATTTGTAGCTGGTGCCACTTACAGTGTTGACAAGAAGGGGTCTGGATGCCTAGTGTCTCCTCCTTCCATATGCAGATCAGAAACCCTTGTGAAGCTTTGGTCAGCTCCTCAGCATTCAGCTTTACATGCCTCAGTTCATCAAGAGCTCTGGATGGCATGTAACTACCATGTTAGGTCTCCAGTTGCATTCAGTTGTTAATGATCTAAGTTGCTCACATTCTGCATGCACTTGAGTGAGCCATTAATTGACCCTTGGGTCCTGAGCCTGGTTTCCAAATATCCATGGCCTTTGATTCCTTGATTTCTGCCCTGAACCTCCCTAAATCTTGCTTGTGGGTAAACCAATTGAATATATATAGAGTGTAGTCATGCAGGACCTTTGCCTGAGTTTTCCTGAGCTTTCTGTCCCTAGTAAATTTCTTTCATTTATTCCACTCTCCCATTACAGATAAAAATGTCAGTAAACAGAACCATATATTTCACAGAGATGAAGTGCCCAAATGACCTATGTTCAGAAACGACTTCTGACTAGATTGCCTTGGGCTAGCTACTGAGATGCACTAAATGCCTCCTGATCCACTTACCCTCAACACTTACCTTCCAAGGTTTCATTTCCTTGTTGCTCTGGGTTTTGCTGCATTTTCTTTGAGAAAATTGTGCTGAAGTAGAAATGAAGGACAAGGGCATAAAATGTGCCCTCTGTTGAGGACAGGATATTTATTGGTGTTTTAACAAGGCCTGCAGAGCTTTAACTCTTAAGTGGAGTCATGTGGGAAACTTAAATACCTGAGCCATTTTTCAAGCCCAGGTGATTCACAGTGGTCTTGCTCATAAGTAATTTATGTAAATCATGAAATTACAAGGAACCCAGTGTTTTCTGTGGCTTCTGAAGGGCTGTGAAGATTTTTATTTTATTTATTTATTTTGGCTGTGAAGATTTTAAATGTTAACTTTTCTGGCTTGAACTGCTGAATGTGTTTCTTAACAGAGTCCCTTGACAGATGTTAAAAGGAAGAGACATGAAGCCGTGGAGCCCTCACAGGGGGATACTTTTAGACACTGGAGTTGTTTGAAAGACCTGGGTGAACTAATTTGGTTATGGCTAAGAACCTCTCCCTCCCATGATAATGCTTGTCATGAATATCCCTCTTAAAATAATGGAGGGAAGAGAGATGTGCAAAGAATGCAGACATCTGTACTTAACACACACACACACACACACACACCCATGACATTGACATTCTGAATTTAAATGAAGAATTATAATCTTAGTATTCCATGTTCAAAGTCATTTTCATTTGTTAATTTAACTCTTTAAATGCTGTCTTGGCTTTGATATTTCCTGTATTGTCATTTACAATCTTTCCTGAATAATAAAACATGATTATTCAATATAAAAAGCTTATACAAATAGAGTTTATATAATATAATAGTAGGAAATGAAAACCCAAATCATTTTGCACTTTTTCTTTTTAACCTAGTAGTCCATGGTCTTTCTGGATTGGTGAGATTTGATTGCCTGGATTCTCCATTTTTGTATCAATAAGGATATTGGATACGTGATGGCCCATATATAAGAAAGATGTAAGGGATGCTGCAGCCTTACCCAGACAGTTTGTTCTTGTCAGTCCCTTGCCTACATGAAGTGCCAGTACCTAGAAGTCATTCAGTAGCTGTCATATCAGTTGCACAGCTGCTGGTGACATGGAGAAGCAGCAGCAGCTGATGGACAAGTGTGACCATCCTCATTCCTGTGTGTGGGTGGAGGACAGCAGATGGTCCTATTTCTGCAATTGTTTCTAACTATGTGGGTTTACCTTTACGTGTTTCCTTTTAAAGTCATAACAAATGATTTTAGTGAAATGTTTTGAAAAATGATTTAGATAAATATAAAGAAAAGATGACTTACCTATTGTCCCTCATTACCCAAACATGATTACTGTTAATATTTTATTATATTTCTTTTTAAAATGCCTTCTATAAAATGTGTAGTTAGAATCTTTAAAAAATTTTTTTTAATTTGTTCTACTCAGTTGTACATGACAGCAGAATGCATCTCGATTTATCTTATACAAATGAAGTGTGCAACATTTCAGTTCTCTGATTGTACAAGGTGTAGGGATGCACCATTTGTGCAATCATACACGTACCTAGGGTAATGATGTCTATCTCATTCCACCATCTTTCCTGTCCTCATAACCCTCCTCACCCTCCCCTTTATCCAATCCAAAGTTCCTCCATTCTTTTCATGCTGCCCCATCATAGATAAGCATCCACTAATCAGAAAGAAAAAAAGATTCTGAGCTCTGTCGCTACCTTTTAAAACTTGAAGAATTATATTTACAGTATATCTCAAAACCAAGTTTGTTCCTGATAAGTGCATTAAAAGAAGTTTATGAAGTTAATATAGTAATATGTGTATATAATGTACAACATGTTTAAAATAGTAAAACGTAAGTGACCATACATTATTAAGTTAATATAGCATACCCCAAATCATAATTGGGTTCAAATACTGTGATTGAATGATATTTCAAAGTACTTCTCAAACATTATTATACTGTTCTATTTACATATAATAAAGATCTTCTTAAGTTTAAAGTATAAAAAAATGATTTATTAGAAATACCATTTTACTCACTGGGATTATGGCTTAGTGGTAGAGTATTTACCTAGTATGTGTGAGGTACTGGGTTTGATCCTCAGCACTACATTAAAAAGTAGATAAATTAACAATGTTCTTTTTTACTCCTTTTAAAATTTATTTTTGATTGGTATTTTCTACATGTACTTATAGGTGAAATTCTTTTTGGTACTTTTTATATGTTTATAACATAATATTGTTAAAATTCATTCCATATTTCTTCCCCTTTCCCTTCTTTCCTCCTTTCCTCCCTCCCTCCCTTTCATTCTCCTCTTCCTGCTCCACTGAGCTTCCCTATATCTTTATGATATCCTATACCTTCCCTCTCCACCTTCTTTTTCTTATTTGGATCTAGCTTCCATATATGAGAGAAAACTTTTATCTCTTGATTTTGAGTCTGGTTTATATCACTTAGTGTGATTTTCTTCATTTCCATCCTTTTACCAGCAAATGCCATTATTTTGTATAAACATTTAAGTGCTTTATCATCATAGTATGCTGATTTTATATGGATAAACATGGAGGAGTGGGATAGTTGGGTCATATGGTGGTTCCATTTCTGTTTTTTTGAGGAATCTCCATATTGCTTTCCATAGTGGTTATACTAATTTGAAGTCCTACTGGCAATGTATTAGTGTACCTTTTCCCTCACATACTCACCAGCATTTATTATTGTTCATGTTCTTGATAAGATGAAATCTTAGTGTAGTTTTGATTTGCATTACCCTAATTACTAGAGACGTTGAACATTTTTTTTCTAATTTGTTGGCTATTTGTATTCCTTTGAGAAATTTCTGTCTAGTTCTTTGCTCCATTTATTGATTGGGTTATTTGTTTTTTTGGTATTGAGTTTTTGAGTTCTTTATATATCCTAGATACTAATCCCCTGTCAGAGAAGTAGCTGGTAAAGATTTTTTTTCTCGTTCTGTAGGTTCTACAGAAATATTTGACATTTTTTTTTAAAAGGAAGAATAGATTCCTGGAAGTGGAATTACTGGATTAAGTTGTATGAAGATATTAAACATTCTGAGCAGGATTTTTTTTTTTTAAACCAAAAGCCTAGTCTAGTTTAGAGTCATACCATTGGTATATAGTGCCTGATTTATCCTGGACTTTCTCCAGGATGGTGTATAATCTGTTGTTTCATAATCTTTTCCCCAAACTGCATCTTTTAGATTTAATCTTTAATTTCTTTAATTAATTTTGAATTTAAACACTTCTCCCTTATGTTTCTTTTATTACTTTTCTTTAGAATTATCTGACCTACTTGAGTGTGTGTTTTTCTTGTCAGTTTGCTTTAGCTCTTTAATTAGTAAACACAAAACCTTCAAATAGTAAGCACAAAAAAAGATGGGACATGGGGCTAACTAAGTACTCTTTTATAATGCTGCTGTGGATGAAACTAGGAAGAGGAAAAAAAGTATAACTATGATAAAAGCTAATCTAGGTGAAATTTGTATCATAAGAAAATACAGAAGTAATTAATAGTAAATAGGAAATTGTTTTCTTTGTGTATGTGTTAATTGTTTTGTAACAACATGTGAATTTTGGAAATGTAGGAGTTGGTAAACAAAACTATTTACTCTTCCCTCTTTTTATTCTTTAAGGTATTTTCTAGGTTGAAAATAGTTTATTGTACACAAAATACCCCTGAAACATTTAGAATGTAGTTTATTTAAGCAATTTTATAGTTAGATCCTATAATAAAAATATTTGTTTAGTATTAATGAAAAACTATCTTTAGCAAGTAATTTTATTACTAGCCAGTGAATATCTTAGTCCTTTCTCTTTTCCCCAAAGGCCACACAAATATTTCTCTTAGCCCATTTTGTTCCATTGTCCTCAGATGTGGAATACTTATAAAAACTTAAACTGAGCAATGAATATACCACTTGTCATGACTTTGCAATAATCAGTATGTCTTTAGAGGTCTGTTCTTTTGAAAAGAGGAATAGGTATATGATTACAGTATTTGAAAAAGTATATGAAAATATATAAAGGATTTATAAGCTCTAGATTATGGTTGTAATCTATTTTAATACACCTGTGTCAATTTCCATGAAATACAGAATTGAAAACTTGGGGTTTAATGCGATAAAAGTAGATAGGAGTGAGAAGCCCTGGTGGCTACTATCGAATGGGAGGGTGACTGTAGATAACAATGTACTGTATATCCACAGCATTAGAAGAAAGGATTTGGAATACTTTCGTAAAGAAATGATAAATGTTTGAGCAGATGTGTTTACCCTGATTTAAACACTATGTAGTGTATACACATATTGAAATACCATATGGTATGTACAACTTTAATGTTTTTATGTATCAGTTTAAAACAAATTTAATAAAAAATAAAATGAATAATGTTGTGATGTTGGGGATCTGGTAGAAGGTGAGGATTTTTAAGTGCCTTGACCCTGAATCTTTTAGCACCCTGCCATGTACAGGAATATGTCATACTCCATGGGTGAGAGGCAGTTCAATCTCCTGTTCTGGTTTGTTTTGGAACAGTCCCTGAGAGAGGGGCCCTGGAGACAAAGGGGCTGTGTGTTCTTTCCTCATGACTGCAGATGCCAGACATACTGTGATCTTGGACTGTGGAGCTCATTAACTCAGAGCCTGATGACTGGCAGGCTTCAATTTCCTCCTATCTGACAGGGTATGGAGGGTGTTTAGATGCCTGTGTGTGTGCAACTTTACCACTCTGTGAGTTGCCTTTCCTCCATTTGTGCTTTTAGGAATCACATAGTTTTAGAAATGAGTCTCCTATATCTTCTTACTTATGCCATCTTTATAAATTTAATCCTTTATTCTCTGTTAACCTGAATTAAAATACACATACAAAATAATTTATTAGAAATCTTTTCATAAAAGATTGGGAGAATGTGCATGGGTGTGTGTGTGTCTTTGATTAAGGGCAGGAGAAAACGTGGACATTGAAATGGTTTTTAGAGTAAAAGTGTATGTACTAAATAAATATATGAAGTGAGGCAGGAAAAGTGACCTTTTAAATAAGGAATGTGATTAGAATGCTCAACTTAAAATGTTTTATCCTTTTCTTTGAACTATTCCCTGAAAATGGAAGTATTTATTATATTAGAGTCATTATTATGGAAATAGCTTGTTTTTGTATTACAAGAATTGCAAAATGTTCTGTGAAATATTCTGTTCAGTTCTTTGGAATTTTTCTGCCAAAGCTTAAGGGTAAGGGAAAATGAAGGTGTATACCTGGGAGGGAGTGGGGACTTTTGCAGTCTGCTACAACTATGACAAACAACAAGGATTGCTTGTTAGTGTGGATTGTAGTTAATCTGTAATACATCTTATTTTGATATAAAATGTTTTAAATTGCTAACCAGTAAAAATATTTTAACCCTCTTCCCTCCAGTTTATGAATTACAGTGATTCTACTAGAATATGAGCTGTGTTTATCCTTGACTTTGGGGCACCCATGGCTGACTGTTAGGCATCCTGCATAGTACAGCAGCTCAGATAGGTAGCTTTGTAGTGGTTGGAAGAAAAACAGCTCCAGATCTTTATGTTTTAGGAAATTCCAAGCAGAATTTTTATTTGAAGTGTCTAAACAAAAGTCCACAGATTTTCCTGATTAGAGTAATTAGTTAAAACATCCTTACATTCATTTAACAACCGTTCCAGCCTCCAGGACTGTGAAAGTGTCTCTCTTTGCGGAGTTCACAGTAAAATCTCCCCCATGATTTCTGGTTTGACAGATGGGTCAAAAACTAGTTGAACTTGTTTGTTGCCTTTATTCTCCAGTAGCTTAAAAAAAAAAGTAAACAAATCCAATCTGAAAGCATCTTTGTTATCTGGAAAATAAGTCTACTGCATTCTGCAAGTGAGAGAACCTGTATTAATCTGTATTTTCAGTTATAAAATTTATATGTAAAATATATAATTTATTGCTGAAAAGAGGCTTTCTTTTTGCTAGATTATTGTTATTTTTAAATTTTGTACTTAAATCTCGATAAGAAAGAGTAGATGTGTACTTCTTGTGCAAAGGCAAAATGCTGTGTTCTTTCTGATTTAACATTGCTTTCAGCTGTTGAAGAAGCTGCCATTATAATGCCAAGGTCACTTGGTGCTAGGGACTGACTGAAAGTAGTCCTAGGCTAGGAAAGTATCTGACTCGAAAACAGCCTATG
Source organism: Spermophilus citellus (assembly GCF_964194105.1). NCBI lineage: Eukaryota > Metazoa > Chordata > Mammalia > Rodentia > Sciuridae > Spermophilus > Spermophilus citellus. The sequence goes on along the minus strand of NC_138182.1, from coordinate 68,938,943 downwards.
TAGACATGTAACAGCAGATATTTTTGCCACTCTGGGCTTCCGCCATGGGAGCCACCATGGTGGGGAAGCTGAGTGTTTGTGAAAAAAACTGACTTAAGGAAGAAAGGGGGACAGATAAGGGAGTCCATCCTGGCAAGCAGACTCAAGAGGAGAGCTGGGGCAGGGAAACATATTCCCTTTTGAAACATATTTTTCTTCTTTTCTGACTCATTTTTTAACAAATGCATTTTGAGAATTATAGCATGTTTAAGATGGACGGGAGATAAGGAGAACATCTTGTTTTTGTCTAACATGATATTAACTAAGGGAAACTGCAGCTTATTTAGTGGCTTGGATAAGTTCATAGGGTTAATTAGTGGTGGGTACCATGTACTCATTTTAATTCTGAAAACTTATTCTGGGTTTTCCTATTAGATCAGTGCTCACTGATCATGGGAGATAGCAGATCATAAAGCTGGAGAAGTGGTCTGTTGACAAATTGTGGAAAACACTGTGGGTCATGCTGAGGAATTTTGACTCATCCTGTGTGTGATGGAGAGCTAGCAAGGATTTTAAGCATGGACAGGGCATTAGATTTGCATTTAGGAAGAATATTGACTATGATTTGGAGAGTGGGGTATGTTGGGGGTGGTGGCAGGGGTGAATGAGTGAAAGTATATATTAGTCAGCTACTGAGGATAATAAAAAAAAAGATAAGATAGTATATAGCCTGGGAGTGGAAAGGAGGGAATGGCTAGAGCTGTTAGAGAGGTAGAGAGACAGGACTTAATTATTTGTTAATAATAATTATTTGTAATTATTAGAAGGGGTGAAAGTAGACAGAATTTCTTTCTATGTTTTTTTGTTTTTTTTTTGTTTTTGATTCCAGGAATTGAACTCAGGGATACTCCACCAGGGAGGCACACGCCCAGCTCTATTTTGTATTTTATTTAGAGACAGGGTCTCACTAAGTTGCTTAGTGCCTTGCTTTTGCTGAGGATCACTTTGAATTTGTGATCCTCCTGCCTCAGCCTCCCAAGCCACTGAGATTATAGGCATCCATCACCATGCCCAGCAGTAGAGAGAACTCTTAAGTGTTTTGGTTTTCTTGGGTTCCTAAACCACCTAATGGCTTAAACCAACAGCAGCTGTTTATTTGCTTGCTATTCTGCCATTAGGGCAGGGCTTTTTGAGGGTGTCTCCCCTTTGCTCCATGTGGCATCTGCCAGCGCTGGGATTTTCAGGATGGCTTCTTCACCATCTGGTACCTCAGTTGAGATGGCTCTGCCATCGAGGGGCTGGCCAGGAATCCCTTGTCTGGCTTTAGCTTCCTCCCAACATGTTGGTCTCATGGTAGTCTGACTTCTTACAAGTGGCTAGTCTTTTCTCAAAGCTTAAAAGTCCAAGCCAAAGGCCTTCCTAATACTAGGGTTCAGAAGTCTCAGAACTTTAGTTTGACTGCATTCTGTGGTGAGGGCAGTCAACAGAGCCAGAACAGATTCAAGATGGGGGAAAGCAGCTCCCATCAAAGAATTTGTGGACACATTTAATCCACCACAGTCTACCAGGAATTGTTCACATTCCTTCACAGGCAAAATGTACCCACCCACTCCAAAGATGCCCAGCAGTCTCACCTATTACATCAGGCTGAGACTCAGTATCAGAATTTCATCTGTTAACCATATCTAGGCGCAGAGGAGAGGGTTGGGAATGATTTTTCAGGTACAAGTTCTCATGAACTAAAAGGACAAGTTATCTGCCATCTCATCCCACTCCTTGGATACAAATAGTCAAAACAGGGACAGATAAACAGATACTCCTGTTCAGAGTGATGCACAGAGTATCTAGAGCCATATACCAGATACTAGTCCACAGCAAGTTTGAAAGCTCGTTCCTCCTCTTCTGGGGACAGGGAATGGAGCCTCACTGGAGTGCAGTTCTCACTGGGAATGGTTTTCTGCGGTTCTTGGCACCGTCTTCTGTGGCATCCTTCTTTTCCAATAAAAAACAGCTGATGTTTGCAGCTGGAGCCTTTTCATCCTGCTTCCTACTCATAGAATTTTGGGAGTCCAGGGCCCTCTTTTTACTTTGGGAGGTCTCATTTCATTTTAGTTCAAGCTAGGATAGCTCCTGAAAATTTCTAGGACTTCCTGTACATTGAATTAAAATCTACTCTGACAAATTCACATCAGAAGTATCTTTGAGATGCATTGTTTCTTTAGACTGGGTGGTGAGTTGCTGTGGTCATGGGTTGCGGTGCCTGAAAAGTTTTACAAGCCCCTGTGACTAGCAGAGTGGGTCTAAGAGGGAGGTCCTCAGATCTTTGGCTTTTCTAAGTTTTAGTTTTTTGATATTTGTCCTCAGGCTTTTTTTTTTTTTTGAGGGGCGTCCTCAGGGATTGAACTCAGGGACACTCATCCCCAGCCCTATTTTTGTATTTTATTTCAAGACAGGGTCTCCCTGAGTTGCTTAGTGTCTTGCCATTGCTGAGGCTGGCTTTGAACTCGAGATCCTACTGCCTCAGCCCAAGCCACTGGGATTACAGGTGTGCACCACAGCGCCCTATTTTGGTCTTTGCCTAACACTATTTTTCATTGTGAGAGTTATTTGCTGAAAGAGATTGTGGATAAGAGGCAGTTTTACTTTTGGACCCTTGAAGTCCTGGCTCTTTTATGATCTCCTCTAATTTTGGCTTGGAAACTCATAGTTTCTTCTTAGCTTATCTTGCTTCTTTCCTACTTTATTATAGACAGCCAAAAGAAGAGTTCATCTTTCAGTTTTCTGCCTGGGAATCTCCTTAACTCAATCCCCAGTTTCATTAGCTGTCTTTCTACAGTGACATGACTGCAGACAACAGCTTTCCTCATTTCACAGTCCACACCTTGCATCCTCTTTTCACCAGCTTTTGTAACAGTTCCCATCCTGCCCTTCCAGTTCCCCATACTAGTCTCCTGGCGCCTCTTCCAGCCTCCACAAATTGCCCCATCCCCAAACCAGTGGTGTCTGTTGTCTGTTATGGCAGACCCCCCCCCCTCTAGATTCTGATTTTCATTTTGTTTATTGCATGACAAAACATTCTCAATGTAGTGGCCTAACGTGACAGCCACATCTGTTCACTCCCTACCCTGCAATCTGAGTCCTCCTTGGTGAGAATAGCCCATAGCCACACCTGGCATCCACTGCAACTGGAAGTTCCAAAGTGGCATTGTCACTCTTATGACTAGAGTCTTAGCTAGTTGCCTGAAACATCTGGGGACTGCAGGGTATCTGTTTCTTTCTTGTGTGTGAGTTTTATACCGGCTGGCTTGGCCTCCCTCACTGCATGGTGGCCTTGTGGCAGTCTGACTTAGGTTGCAGCTACTGACATTTTTTTTTTTTCTGAGTGCAAAAGGAAGCAGCCAGGCCTTCTTAGTGCCTGGGCTTGGAAGTCCCAGAATGTCTAACTGCATCTGTTGGTCAGAGTGGTCACAGGGCCAGCCCTGATTCAAGGAAAGGTATATAGTCTTACCCATCAATGGGACAAGTATAAGGAATTTGTAGCCACCTCTAATCCACTGTTCTAGGTCAAGTCCCAGGTTCTTCTGATTTAGGTAACCTTTGTAGATTTTGATACTTTTCACTTGAATTAGGTTTCCTGAGGAAATTCATAGTTCATTTATGGATATACTTCAAAGAAGCCAACTCCAAAACAAAAAAGCAAAGCAAAACAAACAACCCCCCAAACAAGCCAAAAAACCCCATTCTAAGCTCCTAAAAACAGAAAGGAAAAGAAACAAAGAAATCTTGCTAGATTTGTGGCCTGATGACCCTCTGTCTTGCCTGCTTACCTTGTTACTATTTTCCTAACTTCTGCCCTTTTTTTTTCTCTGCTTCTTAGTTTAACAGTGATGGACAGTATTTCTTAACAATTCTGTGTCAATTCACCATCTTTCCTTGTTTCTTTTTCCCTTCCCTTCCACTTTCTAGTTTCTCATACGTGCTCTTTATTTTTTGTGCTGTTAAAATTGATGTCAATGTATTATGAAGTGTCCATAATCAACCATGCTTTGTGGGTTGATCATTTAGTAATAGGTTTAATGCTATTGTGACTGTGTAAATATTTACAGAAGAGCCAGTGTGCCATGATTATATTTCTTTTGTTGTGCAACTTTTGTTTTCTGGAGTATCTATTTACCAATTTTTTTTCTTGCCTTCTCTGCTTTATTCAGACCCTTAATTTTTTCTCACATCTCAAGCATTCTAACTCATCACTGAAATATTCATTCATTTCCAAGGTACGTATGAACTAGTTCTGCTCTCTTATGTCAGTGGGGACCCCATGGCTGGTCTGAGGCACAATCCTCAGGGTAGGTTCACTTTTCCTACATCCTACGGCTTCCTGTTTCTTATTTCACTCTTCTCTTTTGCTCCAGCCTATCTTGAGATAGGTTCTCCAAGGTGCTTTGATGGGTAAACTTTCCAAATCCTTCCTTGTCTAGGAAGTGGCTATTCTGTGATCGGATTTGTTTTCAACCTTTTATAAAAAGAAATACCTAAGCACTCTGACCATTGTCTCCTAAGGATGCTGTACATATGTAAGGAGATATAATGCCTTGTTTCCCCCAAATCTATTTTATGATCTTCTGTTTGTCTACTTCATTGTTGTTTGTTTGTTTATTGTTGTTAATATTTTTGAATTTTAGAAATCACAACAAGATATCACTTGTGGGGCTTTAAAAATCGATAATTAATTCCACTAGATGACAAATGTATAGAATCCTCTCCAGATGGCTTTGCTGGGAAATCATTATTGTATAGCAAACAGGCCTCTTTTAGAGGAAACCACAAAATAGTGAATGAGTATCCTTTTCATATTCTGTTTTTGAGAATCTCTTTGTTCTTCCCCTGGTGGTGGGGGACTTCAGACTTTTGCTTTGGGAAGGATTATCTCTGTAGATGAACTTGGGCTTCATCATTTTAAAACAGTTCACGGGGCCTCGCATGTGCTGCTCTTCAGGTCAGTTCTGCTAGCCCTCCTTTGGAACAGCTGCTGGATATAAAGGTTGAGCTATAAACTCCATTAACAGCATTTATGGCTAGAAGAAAAATATGCTTTATTGTTTTAGTATAATGAATGGAACTGTCTAGGAGGCTGTACTAAGTGTATTCTGCCTCTGTGGAGGCGTGAAATTTGCACCTTGTGATTTTTAATGAAAGAAACAGGGCTAAATATTCACCCTTTACATAAATTATAAGCAGGTGAAATAAGCCTGTGGCAAACATTGCTTGAAAGCAGGCACTGTGTTAATAGCAGGTCATGAGACAGACTAGGACTCTGCAGGGAAGTCCAGAGCTATTGGGTTGCAAAAACAACCCGGTCCTGTGTATAAATAGGGAAGCTCAAATCAGCCAACCAATGAGAATGGAAGGAACACAAATATTAACTGATTTGGAGCCGAGATACATACCAGGGTATCATTTATTTTCACTAGTCGATGATGAACCTCATAAACTGTTTGTGAGTTTGCTATTTCTAGTAACTCATTGAGTAATAGTAATCTACAAAGAATCTTTATAAATAGCATTTGCTAGTATATAGGGATTTTATTATAATCATGGGGAAATAGATTTCATATTATGGTCCTTGCAGTTTACCACTCACTTGGAAAAAAAAAAAGAGTTTGGGAAAGGAAACTTCTAGTTGGAACTCAGTCTTTTTTCACATGTTCGTTTCTGTGTAGATACTGCCTGGGTAAGAGCAATGGCCACCAGGAAGAATGAGTAAGGAGGACGCAGTGGTGGTGTGTGCTTCTCAGACCTGCCTTATCCACTGCTGGGCAGATACCAACCAGTACATTTCAAGAAATTTCTACTATTGTCCTTAGTCCATTACAGGACCAATGTCATTCAAATAACTGATAATTTTTTTTTTTTTAAGAAAGTAAATTTAAATGTGGAAAACTCACTTCTTATTTCAGACACTTCTGTGTGCAGGCACACTTATGTATTTAGTGCCATTATTCTGATTGTCAATCATCGTTTCTATACTTGGTTGGTACCTTCTATACTGGACGTATTCTTGACAAAGGGCAGTTGTTTTCTTCCCTGCTGTATACTCTACCAAATTTTAGCAACGTTTTTGCACATTGGAGTTGCTCAATAAATGTTTGTTGAATGAAATTAATTAGCTACAGTCCTGCGGCTGTTATTATTTTCTTGTAACTTAGTCGGCTATATTGAAAACACAGTACTGTTGCCCCTAGTTCTCGGAATCATTGCTAAGAACATACTTGAGTTGCAGTTAATGACAATGAACAGTGAGTGAACAAAACAACCAGCTATGTACCGTACTTTGTGATATTTTCAAAGAATGACCAACCAAATGCCTACTGAGCCTTCATAGGTAGTGGCCACAGGTTTGAAATGGGGCTTGGGAGAGACAGTAAGGACCCACCCGTTGCATTGGTCTCCCGGCAAAGGGAAATGAACTGTCGCCATTTGCAAGAGATACCACCATGGCAGAGAACTGACGTCATCAGACTGCGGCGGAGGAGATAACTTCATTGAAACCTGCGGCTACAGGTGTGTAATTCCCTAGCCTTCCCTCTGCACACATCGGGGAAACCTTAAGGGCCCCTCACAGCTCTCCCGTGAGCACGATAGCCAGACCCAGGGAATCAGAGGTGGCGCGGGACCCGCGGCGCGGGACTGCCGCTCCCACCAGTGCTGACAGCTGAGGTCTCTTGCACCAGATACCGGGGGAGTGGCTACCGGAGGGCAAGTAAAATTTGCTGAGGATTCTCAGCCCCAAGCTCTACAAACTTAGGGTCTGAGGGAATGGCAAACTGGAAGAGTGTGCCCAGTCGTTCATGAAAACAGGGCTCCCGGGAGCAGCAGACCTGGCGTGTAGCCAGTATTGTGGTGAGCGGCACCCGTGAGAGGGGCCTGGCTAGAGGAAAAGTGGGAAGTGACTAGACACAAGAGGAGGCCCTAGACACTCAGGATTGGAGACTGGCCCAGTCTGGGAGGAGCTGCTGCACAGTGATTGGTTCCCGCGTATTGACAGGAGAAACTTGGCCTGGTGGGCACAGCGCCACCTACTGGAAGAGAAATTAATCAAACTCTAAGACTGCATTTATTAGTTTTTTTTTCTTTTTTGCTTTTCTCTTTTTTTTTTTTTGATTTGGGTTTTTCTTCCATTTTCATTTTTCTTTCTTGTTGTTTTTTTCAATTTTTTTTACAATTTTTTTTAAATTTTTTTTCTTCTAATTTTAATTTTAATTTTTTTATTATTTTTTTAAATTTTTTTTCTTTTTATATTTCCTATTTTTTTCTTCTTTTGTTTTTTCATTTCTTTTCAATTATCTTATCCCCCCTTCCTTGAATTCTACCTGCTTACTCTCATTCTCTTTAGTGACTTCTTCCCTTCCCTTCTAATACCTTTCCTCCCAAGCATCTAATAAATTTATAGGAGTAAACAGTAACTCATCAGTCAAACAGAACAAGAAGTAACATGAGCAGCTTCAAAAAGCAAGGAAGAAAAGGAGTACAAACAATGCAGGACAGTCTAAATATTCAGGAGGACCTAGAGTCATCAGAAAAACGGTCATATAAAGAACTCAAGGAACACCTTAGACAGATGGAATGGAACCTTAAAGAGGATACGAGACAGCAAATTCAAGCAGCGAAAGAACACATTGAGAATGAATTACATAAACAGATAAAAGAAGAAGTTAAGCATCTTTATCAGGAGATAGAGATTATAAAAAATAATCAAACAATAATTCTAGAAATGAAGGAAACGATAAACCAAATTAAAAACTCAATTGAGAGTATCACTAACAGAGTGGAGCAAGTAGAAGCCAGAACGTCAGATAATGAAGACAAAATATATCATCTTGAAAAGAGTCTAGCCAACTCAGAAAGGCTGGTAAAAAATCAGGAGAAAAACCTCCAAGAGTTATGGGATAACATAAAAAAACCAAACTTACGAGTCATCAGGATAGAAGAAGGTACAGAGATTCAAACCAAGGGAATGAGTAACCTGCTGAATGAAATAATTACAGAAAACTTTCCAGAAATAAAAAAGGAAACATATATACAAATTGTAGATGCATACAGGACACCGAGCACACAAAATCACAGTAGACCAACGCCAAGACACATTGTTATGAAGATATCCAATAAACAGAACAAAGAGAAAATATTAAAAGCTACAAGAGAAAGGAGACAGATTACATTCAGGGGTAAACCAATAAGGTTAACAACGGATTTTTCATCACAGACACTGAAAGCAAGAAGGTCATGGAACAATGTATTTCAAACACTGAAAGACAATGGATGCCAACCAAGAATTCTGTATCCAGCAAAATTAAGCTTCAGGTACGACAACGAAATAAAAATCTTTCATGATAAACAAAAGTTAAAAGAATTTGCAGCCAGAAAACCAGCATTGCAAAGCATTTTGAGCAAAACACTACACGAGGAAGAAATGAAAAACAATAACCAAAACCATCAGTAGGAAGTGCCTCAGTAAAGACAGAGGGGGAGGGGAAAGATAATCATGGAGAAACAAACTAAATTTTTTAAAAAAAGGATAAAAATCAAACATGGCTGGAAGTACAAACCATATATCAATAGTAACTCTGAATGTTAATGCCTTAAACTCTCCAATAAAGCGACATAGGCTGGCTTCATGGATTAAAAAAACAAATCCAACAATATGCTGCATCCAGGAGACACGTCTGATTGGAAAAGACATACACAGGCTGAAGGTGAAAGGATGGGAAAAAATATACCATGCACACGGTCCTTGTAAGCAAGCAGGGGTGGCCATCCTCATATCGAATAAAATCGACTTCAAGACTAAGTTAATCAAAAGGGATAAGGAAGGACATTATATACTGTTAAAAGGAACCATTCACCAAGAAGACATAACAATTATCAATATTTATGCACCAAATAATGGTGCTGCGACATTCATAAAACAAATTCTCCCCAAGTTCAGGAATCAAATAGACCACAACAAAATAATTATGGGTGACTTCAACACACCTCTCTCACCATTGGACAGATCCTCCAAACAAAAATTGAATAAAGAAACTATAGAACACAATATCACAATCAATAACCTAGACTTAACTGACATATATAGAATATATCAACCATCATCAAATGGATATATTTTTTCTCAGCAGCACATGGATCCTTCTCAAAAATAGACCATATATTATGCCATAGGGCAACCCTCAGTAAATATAAAGGGGTGGAGATAATACCTTGCATTTTATCTGATCATAATGGAATGAAACTGGAAATCAATGATAAAAGAAGGAAGGAAAAATCCTACATCACATGGAAAATGAACAATATGTTACTGAATGATCAATGGGTTACAGAAGACATAAAGGAGAAAAATCAAAAAATTCTTACAGATAAATGAAAATACAGACACAACATATCGGAATCTATGGGACACAATGAAAGCAGTTTTAAGAGGAAAATTCATCGCCTGGTGGTCATTCCTCAAAAAGAGAAAAAAACAACAAATAAATGAGCTCACACTTCATCTCAAAGCCCTAAAAAAGGAAGAGCAAAACAACAGCAAATGTAGCAGAAGGCAAGAAATAATTAAAATCAGAGCGGAAATCAATGAAATTGAAACAAAAGAAACTATTGAAAAAATTAACAAAACTAAAAGTTGGTTCTTCGAAAAAATAAATAAGATCGACAGACCTTTAGCGATGCTAACGAAGAGAAGAAGAGAGAGAACTCAAATTACTAACATACGGGATGAAAAAGGCAATATCACAACAGATGCTACAGAAATACAGAAGACAATTAGAAATTATTTTGAAAACCTATATTCCAATAAAATAGAAGATAGTGAAGACATCGATAAATTTCTTAAGTCATATGAATTGCCCAGACTGAGTCAGGAGGATACACACAATTTGAACAGACCAATATCAATGGATGAAATTGAAGAAGCCACCAAAAGACTACCAACCAAGAAAAGCCCAGGACCGGATGGGTATACAAAGGAGTTTTACAAAACCTTTAAAGAAGAATTAATACCAATACTTTTCAAGTTATTTCAGGAAATAGAAAAAGAGGGAGCTCTTCCAAATTCATTCTATGAGGCCAACATCACCCTGATTCCGAAACCAGACAAAGACACCTCAAAGAAAGAAAACTACAGACCAATATCTCTAATGAACCTAGATGCAAAAATCCTCAATAAAATTCTGGCGAATCGAATACAAAAACACATCAAAAAAATTGTGCACCATGATCAAGTAGGATTCCTCCCTGGGATGCAAGGATGGTTCAATATACGGAAATCAATAAATGTTATTCACCACATCAATAGACTTAAAGATAAGAACCATATGATCATCTCGATAGATGCAGAGAAAGCATTCGACAAAGTACACCATCCCTTTATGTTCAAAACATTAGAAAAACTAGGGATAACAGGAACTTACCTCGACATTGTAAAAGCTATCTATGCTAAGCCTCAGGCTAGCATCATTCTGAATGGACAAAAGTTAAAGGCATTCCCTCTAAAATCTGAAGTAAGACAGGGATGCCCTCTATCACCACTTCTATTCAATATAGTTCTCGAAACACTGGCCAGAGCAATTAGACAGATGAAAGAAATTAAAGGCATAAAAATAGGAAAAGAAGAACTTAAATTATCACTACTTGCAGATGACATGATTCTATACCTAGAAGACCCAAAAGGGTCTACAAAGAAACTACTAGAACTAATAAATGAATTCAGCAAAGTGGCAGGATATAAAATCAACACGCATAAATCAAAGGCATTTCTGTATATCAGTGACAAAAGTTCTGAAACGGAAATGAGGAAAAACACTCCATTCACAATATCCTCAAGAAAAATAAAATACTTGGGAATCAACCTAACAAAAGAGGTGAAAGATTTATACAATGAAAACTACAGAACCCTAAAGAGAGAAGTAGAAGAAGATCTTAGAAGATGGAAAAATATACCCTGTTCATGGATAGGCAGAACTAACATTATCAAAATGGCGATATTACCAAAAGTTCTCTATAGGTTTAATGCAATGCCAATCAAAATCCCAATGGCATTTCTTGTAGAAATAGATAAAGCAATCATGAAATTCATATGGAAAAATAAAAGACCCAGAATAGCAAAAGCAATTCTAAGCAGGAAGTGTGAATCAGGCGGTATAGCGATACCAGATTTCAAACTATATTACAGAGCAATAGTGACCAAAACAGCATGGTACTGGTACCAAAGCAGGCGGGTGGACCAATGGTATAGAATAGAGGACACAGAGACTAATCCACAAAGTTACAACTATCTTATATTTGATAAAGGGGCTAAAAGCATGCAATGGAGGAAGTATAGCATCTTCAACAAATGGTGTTGGGAAAACTGGAAATCCACATGCAACAAAATGAAACTGAATCCCTTTCTCTCGCCATGCACAAAAGTTAACTCAAAATGGATCAAGGAGCTTGATATCAAATCAGAGACTCTGCGTCTGATAGAAGAAAAAGTTGGCTCCGATCTACATATTGTGGGGTCGGGCTCCAAATTCCTTAATAGGACACCCATAGCACAAGAGTTAATAACAAGAATCAACAAATGGAACTTACTTAAACTAAAAAGTTTTTTCTCAGCAAGTGAAACAATAAGAGAGGTAAATAGGGAGCCTACATCCTGGGAACAAATTTTTACTCCTCACACTTCAGATAGAGCCCTAATATCCAGAGTATACAAAGAACTCAAAAAAATAGACAATAAGATAACAAATAACCCAATCAACAAATGGGCCAAGGACCTGAACAGACACTTCTCAGAGGAGGATATACAATCAATCGACAAGTACATGGAAAAATGCTCTCCATCTCTGGCAGTCAGAGAAATGCAAATCAAAACCACCCTAAGATACCATCTCACTCCAGTAAGATTGGCAGCCACTATGAAGTCAAACAACAACAAGTGCTGGCGAGGATGTGGAGAAAAGGGTACACTTGTACATTGCTGGTGGGACTGCAAATTGGTGCGGCCAATTTGGAAAGCAGTTTGGAGATTCCTGGGAAAGCTGGGAATAGAACCACCATTTGACCCAGCTATTGCCCTTCTCGGACTATTCCCTGAAGACCTTAAAAGAGCATGCTACAGGGATACTGCCACATCGATGTTCATAGCAGCACAATTCACAATAGCTAGACTGTGGAACCAACCCAGATGCCCTTCAATAGATGAATGGATAAAAAAATGTGGCATTTACACACCATGGAATATTACGCAGCACTAAAAATTGACAAAATCATGGAATTTGCAGGGAAATGGATGGCACTAGAGCAGATTATGCTTAGTGAAGCTAGCCAATCCCTAAAAAACAAATACCAAATGTCTTCTTTGATATAATTAGAGCAACTATGAACAGAGTAGGGAGGAAGAGCAGGAAGAAAAGATTAATATTAAACAGAGACATGAGGTGGGAGGGAAAGGGAGAGAAAAGGGAAATTGAATGGAAATGAAGGGAGACCCTCATTGCTATACAAAATTACATATAAGAGGTTGTGAGGGGAATGGGAAAATAAACAAGGAGAGAAATGAATTACAGTAGATGGGGTAGAGAGAGAAGATGGGAGGGGAGGGGAGGGGGGATAGTAGGGGATAGGAAAGGTAGCAGAACACAACAATTACTAATAGGGCATTATGTAAAATTGTGGATGTGTAACCGACGTGATTCTGCAATCTGCATTTTGGGTAAAATTGGGGGTTCATAACCCACTTCAATCTAATGTATGAAATACGATATGTCAAGAGCTTTGTAATGTTGTGAACAACCAATAAAAAAATAAAAATAAAAATAAATAAATAAAATAAAAAAAAAGAATGACCAAGCAAGTCCACCTTCCATATTATTTGAAATACAATTATTTGTGCTATTGAATAATAAGATGAATATCCTGGCAAGTCTTTGCCATATAGGTAGTTCTTGCTGAGCATTTCATTTTTCTTTTCTGTATTTTTTTTAGAAGTTTTAAAACTATACAACTGAAATATCTGGCATACCGATTTAATACACATTTCAAAAATGCCATGGTTCTTTTCATCACTCTCAATGCTTTTGATGACCTCTCGTTTGGTAATGTTATTTATTATTTAGAATTCATGGGGGTTAATGGCAAGGTCTAAAACTTGAGGAATCTAAACTGTGGTTCTGCCAAACTTACGTAAATAAATAAGGAAGTAAAATGATAATATGATTTGAGCTCAAAATAAGTGGGTCTGAGACAAAAGTTAACTTGCATTTAAAATATCAGAGTTTGGGCTTCAGATCTGTGTTTACTAGTTGACCTTTACTTTTCCAATTATGTTAGTCCTGCCTCCCTACTAAGGTAATTGTAGGAGTCAACTTAAAATTAGTTGAAAAGCACCTTTTAAGCTATTAAGCTGTATACGTAAGGTTATAATTACCAAATCATATTATGTAACCCTTGTTTCAAAGCAGCTCAGGTAGATGTTTTCAGGAACCAAATCATTGTGATAGACTGACCCATATTCTTCCTGTAACAAGGTAAACATCAGTGTTATTCTAAAAAGACTTATATTATTTATGTCATTTAAAAAATTTTACTGAAGAACATGGAGCCTATAAATTTCCTAGATGTGGGTAACCCCCAAACTGCTGTGTTGTTGGAAAACCTGCTCTTTGTAGAGCTGACCTGTACATAGCAAGCCAAGTGGCTGTGAGTGGTTTATGTATTCTCTAGTGAATTGTGTGCAGTGAAAGAGATCCATTCTTTCATACTTGTAAAATGTTTATACCAGGATCTGGCAGACAATCTTCCCTATGAAGTTTTTATTATATAAATATTAGGTATTGTTGAGCGACTAGCACCTGGACAGGGTAATTCTTCCTGCACGGGAGGGGATAAGCCACCTGAAAAAATTAAACTCTGAAATAGTTAGTGAAGAAATAAAAGACAAGAGAAATAGTTTTAAGGGAGCCCCTGATCGACCAGACCACACCAGAGCTGGAACTGAACAATTAGAAAATGGCTCAGGTGGTTTATTGAAGGGTGTACATCAAAGGCAGGGATAAGGTTTCAGGGGTACAGTCTTGCTTCATGATGTTTTGCAATCAGCAGGTTGATTGGCATCTTGGCAGGCTACACCCATTTCTGAGAGGCTGTGTGGGACCTGACAGAGCTGAATAGCAATTCATGTGTATTTAGGCAGTCTTAACTAGCAGGTTTGCCACGGGAAGTTCCCCGATACCAGATTTTTCTACTCACTTGCTATGATGCCAGTTTGGTCCACACATAGTTCATGGATGGGTCTTATCAATTAGGAACCAAGAAAATGTGAAGTATTCGACTAAAAAGGTGGTTTAGTGTAATAAACCGACTTGGCAGAATAGGGATCCAAGGAGAATGCGAAGGGTTTGGCATTGTCTAAGGAATGGCCATCTACTTCCTGTTTAGGGAACTTGGCAGCAAAAGGAAGGAAAAAATAATAAAGAAATTTGAGTAAGATCAATCAAAGGCTGTGTTTATTTTAAATTTATTATTATTTTTTAAGATTTCAAAAAGAATGGAGCCCACAGAAGAGAAAAGATTAGAGATCTTCATAACCCACTTGAATCAAAGTGTGAAATATGATATATCAAGAACTATGTAATGTTTTGAACAACCAACAATAAAAAAGAAGATTAGAGATCTTAAAGAAGCATCTGGTAGGATATGGAGTCCCAGTGCAGGGCAGGTGGATTAGGGGCTTAGGAAAAATGAATGATGACTCTAGAGAAGGGAAGGAAAGTGTCTTCAGGGGTTAGAGGAGAGCAAGAGAAAATTGCTGCGAGGCAGTGAGATCCTGCAGTGGAAGGGGAGCTCTTACAAGTGCCAGTGAGCCGAAAGTGGATTGTCTGTGGTGAGGACCTGCCCTGCTAGTTTCGAACAAGGTAACTAGAAAATGAATGAGTAGTAGTAGGTGATTATCTGAGGGAGGGGAGGGAGGACGAGTATTGGTAACACAGTAGAAATGAGGTGTAAAGGAGGATGTAGCTATTTTGGGAACATATTGTTTGAATTTTTAATACGACTTTTTGTGGTCATTTGCATGCATTTTAAAATATGACTGTTTGCTTATTAACTATTAACTATTGCAAATAACTAGTTCCAAGGGGCTTGTATTTTAGTGAGAAAAGACAGATACTAAAAAGTAAGGAGGTGAAATACATAGCATTTGTGGTGATACGTGTTTAGGAGACTGGGGTCATAGGATGCTATCAAAAGAGAATACTCCCCATTATCTGAAAAGGCCCTTAGGATCCTCCCTTTTCCAAACTATGGGACCAGCCTAAGTGTTCATCAGTGGATGAATGAATAAAAAAAAATGTGGTATATACACACAATGGAGTTTTATTCAGCCATAAAAAAGAATGAAATTATGTCATGGCAGGAAAAGTGGGTGGAACTTGAGACCATTATGTAAAGTGAAATAAGCCAAACTGAGAAAGTTAAAGGTCATATGTTTTCTCTCATATGAAAAAAATGAGAAGCTAGAGGGAAAGAAGGAAAAGAAAGGTGTATGTGTGGTGTATCTCATGAAAATTAAAGGGAGATCAATAGAGTAGAGGAAAGGGAATAGGGAGGAGGGAAGAGAGGAGGGAAAGGGGAATACTGGGGAATAATATTGGCCAAATATTGTTACATTGTGTGCATGTGCGATTATGTAACAAATCCCAAAGTTATAATAATACAATAATTAAAAATAAAAATCCTCCTGTTTACACTTACATATATTTGTATGAGGCTGAACTTTCTTCATGTCATAGCAGATTGAATGCAGAATCAGATCAGAGAATACAACTGCATATTATTAAGTCAGACATTAAAGAGATTTACAAAAATGTAAAACAATGCCAGTATTCTCTTACTAAATTTTTGTTTTGGAAAATGAAGACATTTTTGTAAAAAAAAGTATCCTGTAGGTTAATATGTAATGACATTTAAAAAACTTTTTTAGTTGTAGATGGACATAACACTTTTATTTTATTTATTTTTTCATGGTGCTGAGGATCGAACCTAGATCCTCACACATGCTAGGAGAATGTTCTACCACTGAGCCACAACCCCAGCCCCATGACTTATTATTTTAATATTTGAAAATTTCTCAGTCAAAATTTCTTAAGTGTTAATATTGATACATAAAGCCAAACATGCTAAGGATCCTTCAACAATTTTATTTAATTTATTTTTTGGTACCAGGGATTGAATCCAGGGGAAGCTCTGAGCCACATCTCCATCCCTTTTTTATATAGTTTTTAGACACAGCATCTTTCTGAGGTCCTTTGGGACTTGCTAAGTTGCTGAGTCTGGCTTTGAACTTGTGGACATTCTGCCTCAGCCTCCTGAGCTACTGACCTTCAACAGTTTTAAACAGAGAAAATTGCCATTATAGAAAGCACTTTAAAAATGTTGAAGATTTAAATTATTGACATGGAAAAATATCAAAGCTACATTTTCCAATATAAAGGAAGTTATAAAACTATGGGTTTAGAACGACTCTATTTATTCAGATTTTTATGTTATTTTTACTCTTGAGAGATGTGTAGAGAATGTTTACTAAAATTTCATAGGGTTTTCTCTGCATATTTTCTTTGTATTTGTTATTATGCTTTTATTATTTTGAAATAAACATGTATCATTAAAGAAAACAAAACTATGTTAGAAACCACATCTTATAACATTTATCATTTTTATAAAAACTGTGAAGCTGTATAAAAAGTGTATCATTTTGTCCATAAAAACTGCTCTCATAGTGCATTTGTCTGAGGTATGAAATTATTGTGAGCTCTGGTCCAGATCTATTGCCCAACACTTTAATATGGTCATTTGAATTAATGTGTTTGAGATGATGTCATTGGTAACTTGACCCAGCAGATCTAGATATTTGATAATGTATCAGTGTGTTAACAGCTATCTGTTTGTTATTTGTTTAATATTCATGAATAAGCCTTTTGCGGTAGAATTAAACTCATGATGTTAACGAAAATACCATAAATTTTTAAGATCAGAATTTGGGGGCTTTGTGCACACACAGTTAATCTCAGGCTAAGACTGTCAACACAAACCCAGTATTTGATGTCTGTTTTGTGTTATAATCACAGTCTTTGATTGCATCCTTCTTTTAAGGTTGGAAAATGTCATATTCACTTTCTTTTCAGTTAATGAGATTTTGTGAGTTAAGTAAATGTGCAAAAATCTGGGACAATTTCTTATTAGTAAAATGAGGACAATAATAGAATTACCTCAAACGTTTATAAAGATTGCAGGAGATAAAATATATAAAGCATTTGTAACAGGGCCTAACTCATAACACATATTTGATAAGTGATAGTTTCTTATATAAAAGAGCACATAGTCTGTCCACAGCAGATATTATTTACAGTGTTTAATTTGTTCAACTATTCACTTACACATTGTTGATGTGTTATGATACCAGTGGTCTCCAGAGGGTATTACCAGCTTCATTTTTAGGGCAGGCAACTGTGCTGAGCTAAGGCACTTCATTTGATTAGTTCTATTTTCTCATGTAAAAAGCACTCTAGGTTCAGCACAATCACTATTTTCTCCTTGATTCTCGTCTGTTCATTTGTTCATTCATTTTGCAAATATCTATTTAGTGCTCACCATACACTAGATAAAAAGGCAAGAGACACATCTGTGGGAGAAACATGTCATTGAGTGACTAAATATAGCTGGATAAGTGCTTTGTTGGGGAAGCCCTGGGCACAGTGGGGGATCATGTTGCTGTGACATGGTTGGGCACCAGTTGGAAAGGACCAGGAAGGGGAGTTTTCCTGAGGGGCATGTGGGCAGAAGGGCTTCCCAGGCTGAAGAGCAGGGCACGCTTTGTTCTTACCAGCTGTTCCTGTTCTCTGAGGACATCTTATCACCTGCTGATATGCCTTAGAGGCCTTGTGCACAGAAGATTTGTTTGTGATATTTTATGTTCTTCACATTCTATTCACTAGTCTAAAAGGGAGCATATGTGTTTATCCAGTATTTATCTATTGTTGAAATGTCATTTTCCCAATATTTGTATATTGCTGAAAATTTTAGGAATATTTAATGAGGCAAGGAGGTTTCTAGAAATTTTCTCAAGATTTTTTTCTTTTAACCACAACTGAAGTTTTTTAAAATGTAAGAATGACTTTTGTTTATTTCGGAGATGATGAGGAATCTATCTCTACCAAATTATTTTTTACTGAGTCATTCCCCCAAACTTGTAGGTTAAGCATACACAGACTGTTCAACTGGTATCCGTATAAACAAATCTTTTATTGGCATTGAATTTTCAAATCTTTGGGTTCATGTTATTTTTTTTTTTTTTTTGCAGTGGAATTTTCTAAAACTGTTATTTTCCATCATCTTTTCATGTTCCCAAATTGAAGTAGAAGTTTTGAAAAATTGTTGTGTTACTAGTAGGATGATTGGATGCATTGCTGCAAGGGATCCTAAAAGGAGTGTGTGTGGTCACTAGAGATAAGTTTAGAAATGGGTTGAAAGCTGGAGAGCAAGTGATGAGAAAGAATGACTTAGGAAGCCAACGGTTGATGTGCCTAGGAAATTTATTCAGGTTGAACATCCCTAGGATGAAATCTGAGATGCTCCAAAATCCCAAACTCGCTGAGTGCAACATGACACCACAAGTGGAAAATTCTACACCTGACCTCAGTGACTGGTCACAGTCAAAACATAAATGCCCTAAATATATTGTCTAAATTACTTCAGGCTCTGCGTATGTGAAACAAATGGATTCCATGTTTAGACTTGGGTTCCATTTCAAATATCTCATTAGGTATATGTGAGTATTCCCTAATCTGAAAAAAGTCCAAGATCCAAAACACCTCTGGTTCCAGATGTTTCAGGTAAATGAAGTTGTGAGGTAAAAGGACACTAATCCAGGAATATAGAATCTTGTAGGAGGAACAAAGGAAGAAATAGATTGTGTACAAGTTCAAATGTATGAAGTCCCATGAGGATAAAAATAAAATATTTTAGCTGTTTATTGAGTGCTTACTAAAGGCTGTGGATGAGATAGGAGTGGTATCACTTCTACTTAAAGAATTCAGGGTAGGGTTTCAATAGACACTGTGACATCTAACTTGAGACTAAAGGATTTATTGAAATAGAATTCTAATGCACTGCTGTCCAGCTAAATATAATGTGAGGCACAGGTGTAACTACATTAAAAGAAGCAGGCAAAATAAATTTTAATAGTATTCTTTGAACCCAGCTTATCTAGAATGTTGTAATTTCAGCATATAATCAGTACTAAAAAATCACTGAAATATTTAATATTCATTGTATTAACTCCTTGAAATCTGCCATGTATTTTACTTGTACTCAGTACAACTCAATTCAGAAACTAAATTTGCATCAGAAATACTTGATCTATATGTAAAGTTTATAAAGTTCAACAGTTGAAAGATAATATTAATATGCACCATTTCTTCCCATCATATTTTTGTTTTCTAATAACTGAATAAGGCATGTTTCAAAATATAAATATAAATTAACTAAAGTCAATTAAAATATAAAAATTCCTACTATAGACAAACTGAGCTCATCTCTCCACCAGTCTCTAGAAGTCACCATATTGGATTACGTAGTTTTAAAGACATTGAAAAGAAAACTTTTTGGTCTGAGGAAAGAGTTCATTGGTAGAGTGCTTGCCTCGCCCATGCAAGGTCCCGAGTCCAATCTCCAGCCCTTGGGGAAGAACAGAGAAAAAAGCTTTCATAGGCAGAACTTAAAATATGCAAAGGTGTAGAGAGTAAAGTATGGGCCATGTACATGAAGCAGTAAGCAGACCAGGGTTAAGGTAAATCTCTCAATTTAATTGACACTGTGTAATCATTGAATAAATTTATTGTGAAAAAATTTATAAGGAGAATGAGAGCATACATATTTTTATTTAGGCTGATTCATCTGACTGGATCATTTAAGAGTGCAATGAAGAAACAAGGGGAGGGAGAGAGATTGGAGGCAGGAATGCCAACCAAGACCAATTCCAACTACAAAAATGCTCAAGAGATCCCTATTCTAAAAGTTTCTCTCTATTTTATAGATGGTGATACTCAAGAGAGGTCATAAAGTGTGCCTAAAATTATATCCATAGTTAGTGATCAAGCTGGGAATGGAACATGGCTATGTCTTAACTGTAAAATTTGTGACCCAATCATAATTAGGCAGAGTGGATGTTACAGAGAGGGCATTTGGTTGTAAAAGAAAAGGGGTAGGAAGGACCTCTTTCTAGAGCAGATGTTCTCTTCCATCCATTTGGATGATGAAAACTCTCCCAGTGGCAAAACACTGGGAATTTTGAAGCCTACCTCAGGTTTATTTTGGTAGGACTCCCATACGACATGACTTGTGGAAACCTAGGTATAGAATAATGAGACATGAGTTTAATTGCTATTTCCTTTCTTCATAGGTAATAGATAAAGTGTGGGAATAGAAAATGCTGAGGAGGTGGAGGGAAGAAAATTGGGAGTTGATTGTTTATAAATTTAGTGTTATATTCCTTAAGGATAATCCTTATCTAGCTCAGTAGTATTTTAGAGACAGACATCTCAGATTAAAAAGTGTCTGCCTTTTATTAGAAGTGTGAGATGAACAACAGTGATATACCTAAACATTAGCATTCATTTGCATATCTTAATTTTACCAGCAATGATAATGTATTATTTAGTTGATTAGATCAGCTGAAAGTAGGAGTTTTGGTTGAGCCAGGATAAAAGGGCACTCTTTGAAGCTGATAAATTATTTTCTGAATAAGACTCTGTAAGACTGTAAGGAATTCTGCATCAATTAACCATCAAATATCTTTTTTTAAAAAAATATTTATTCTTAAGTTTTAGGTGGACACAATTTCTTCATTTTACATTTATGTGGTACAGAGGATCGAACCCAGTGCCTCGTGCATGCTAGGTGAGCACTCTACCATTGAACCACAATACTAGCCCTGATTAACCATCAAATATCTTTAATAAGAGTGTTTACTCTTTGCTCAACATGTTGGTGGGTCTATGTTTGTAATAGACGTAAGTCAAATACATATTGTAGCACATGAGATTCATATTATATAAGATATTGTTGAATCACAGCCTAAAACATTTAATTCAGCTATCAAATATTCATTGAGTACTCAACTCATGTTAGACGTTGTGGCAGACATGGAGTATAAATGGTGAAAAAAACCAGACATCTTTCCGATGTCATATTCCTTAAGATGACAGACTTTAAACAGTTAAAGTTGGCAGACTTTAAACACTTGCAAAAATGAATATACTCTGATATATTGTGGTAATGCTTGGCATTGAGGATGTTGATTTCATTGAACATTGGAGATTCGCCTCCTTACATAGTTGTATTTAAAAAGCCATGTATGTATAAAAGTTCACATTTGTGTAAGTCAAGTACTAATTTAGATATATGACTTTGAACTAGTCATTTAGTTTCTGTAAAAGCCTTCATTTTCTTTATTACAGAGTAATTTATAGAGGATATTTGTGATAAATTTAGACATGATGTTACATAATTGAATGCTTACATACTGTTTTTTTTTTGTGTGTGTGTGGGTGTTCTCAAAACCTAAATCACTTTGTCTCTGAAAGTAGAAGCTAAAGATTTGTTAAATAATAAATTTACTCAGTTGGTGTCAATAACTATAAAGTTGCCATACTGGAAAATTTGTTCTGTAGTGAACTCTATTATGCTGAACACACACACACACACACACACACACACACACACACACATTGATAGAATATCAGTAAGACTTTTTTGATGTATAAATACATTTCATTTGTATGTTAATAAAACCTTTATATATACTCACAGCAAGCACATGTAAACAGGTTTTAAAATGGCAGTGTGGCCTTTAATGCCAGATATAATGGATAAAAGACAGCACTCATTGGTAACTTTGCCTGTATTAGACCTACATAAGCTTTCATTTTGTAAACTTTTACATAGTGACCCTGCATCTAATAAAAGAAAAAATAGGCCCAAATCTTCATCAAGTCAGATTAGGTCCTGACTTCCTAAATCAGATTCCTAAAATGCAAGAAATAAAATCAAGAATTAAAAAATGGGATGGATTCAAACTAAAAAGCTTTTTCTCAGCAAAAGAAACAATCAATAACGTGAAGAGAGCCTACAGAGTGGGAGAACGTCTTTACTACATGCACATCAGATAAAGCACTAATCTCCAGGATATATAAAGAACTCAAAAAATTTAACACCAAAAAATAAATAACCCAATCAATAAATAGGCTAAGGAACTGAACGGACACTTCTCAAAAGAAGCAATACAAAATGAAAAAATGTTCAACTTCTCTAGTAATTACAGAAATGCAAATCAAAACTTCTCTTAAGATTTCATCTCACTAGTAAAATAAATATGTTTGTACACATACACACACATATGCAGAGATGCTCATTGGTTTAAAATGGAGTTACATCCTTATAAACCTATCAGAAGCTGGTTTAAGTTAAAGATGTATTTAATGTACCTTACCCACAGAATATCAGACCCTACCAACACCATGAGCTGTTGCGTAGTTGGCTGATGCCATTACTGAGCACTGACAATACTGTATCCCATATTAATACTCCAGAAAAGATTATAATTAAAAAATTTAAATATGGTTTCTAATGAATGTGCATGGTTTCATGACATTGTAAAGTAAGTTGAGTGAGGACCATCTATCCCCTTACACATACACACACACACACACACACACCACACCACACATAGAGGAAGAAATGTTTGTGAGAATGCTTGGTTTATTAAAAATATCTTTTCACCTGTTTAAAAAAAAGAAATCTGGTTGCTGGACTGGGGTTGTGGTTCAGCAGTACAGCACTCACCTTGAACATGTGAGACTGTGGGTTTGATCCTGAGCACCACATAAAAATAAATAAGTGAAATAAAGGTATTGTACCAACTACAACTAAAAAATAAATATTGCCGCAGTCTGGCTGCAGCAAAATAACCGAGGGGTGACGAACAACTTGTGTAGATTGAAACAGCAGGAGTGGGAGCCGTTTATTGTAGGACAGGAGTGGTATTTATACATTCCACACAGCTTATCTTAATTAGCATAAACTAGATACATCAGTCAACCAATAAGAAATCTCCACACTTAATGGCTCACTGGCCTTACTTCACAAACCACTCCCTCTGGCATTTTGCCAGGCGCCATCCTGACTTGTTTACAGACTCTAACAAAATATTAAAAAAAAGATTTCATCTCACACCAGTCAGAATGGCAGCTATCAAGAATATAAACAACAATAAGTGTTGGCAAGGGTGTGGGGGGAAAGGCACACTCATGCATTGCTGGTGGGACAGCAAATTGGTGTTGAAAGCAGTATGGAGATTCCTTAGAAAACTTGGAATCGAATCACCATTTGACCAGCTATCCCACTCCTTGGTCTATACCCAAAGGACTTAAAATCAGCATATTATAGAGACACAGCCACATCAATGTTCATAGCAGCTCAATTCACAATAGCCAAACTGTGGAAGCAACTTAGATGCCCTTCAATAGATGAAATGGGTAAAGAAACTGTGGTACATATACACAATGGAATATTACTCAGCATTAAAAAAATAATAAAATGATGGCATTTCCAGGTAAATGGATGGAGTTAGAGAATATCATGCTATGTAAGCCAATACCCCAAAACCAAAGATTGAATGTTCTCTCTGATAAGTGGATGCTGATCCAAAATGGGGGGAGGGGAGAATGGAGGAACTATGATTGGGCAAAGGGAAGCAGGCATGGGGGTAGAAAAGATGGTGGAATGAGATGAACCCCATTACCCTAGGTATGTGTATGACTGCACATGTGGTGCGACTCTAAATTGTGAACAACCAGAGAAATGAAAAATTGTTCTCCATTTGTGTACAATGAATTGAAATGCATTCCGCTGTCATGTATAACTAACTAGAACAAATAAAAAGATTTAAAAAAACCTTTTACATAACAGACAAAACTCAGACAATCATTTAGTTTTTAGCTGTATACATCTCTAGTCACATATATTTAGGGTGTAATAACCTAAAATAACCATTTATTTAACCAGTTGTGGAGTTACAATTTAAAAGACTTTAAAATGGGTATAAACCGTAATTCTTTTAAGACTTAGTTTTCCCAACCTATGAGACACAAAAAATTATCTTAATAAGCAAGTCAATGTTTTAAGAAACCCTCTTTGTTAAACCTACAGAATTAGACATTGCTCTATGTCGGTACATTAAAATCTGACCTTAGGAAAAAAAAACTTTTAAGTAATTGTGCAGATTATAACCAACTTAATCACATATACAAACTTTTTTTTTTAATTTTTTATTGGTTGTTCACAACATTACAAAGCTCTTGACATATCATATTTCATACATTAGATTGAAGTGGGTTATGAACCCCCAATTTTACCCCAAATGCAGATTGCAGAATCACATCGGTTACACATCCACAATTTTACATAATGCCCTATTAGTAATTGTTGTATTCTGCTACCTTTCCTATCCCCTACTATCCCCCCTCCCCTCCCCTCCCAACTTCTCTCTCTACCCCATCTACTGTAGTTCATTTCTCTCCTTGTTTATTTTCCCATTCCCCTCACAACCTCTTATATGTAATTTTGTATAGCAATGAGGGTCTCCCTCCATTTCCATGCAATTTCCCTTTTCTCTCCCTTTCCCTCCCATCTCATGTCTCTGTTTAAAGTTAATCTTTTCTTCCTGCTCTCCCTCCCTACTCTGTTCATAGTTGCTCTCATTATATCAAAGAAGACATTTGGTATTTGTTTTTTAGGGATTGGCTAGCTTCACTAAGCATAATCTGTTCTAGTGCCATCCATTTCCCTGAAAATTCTATGATTTTGTCATTTTTTATTGCTGCATAGTACTCCATTGTGTATAGATGCCACATTTTTTTTATCCATTCATCTATTGAAGGGCATCTGGGTTGGTTCCACAGTCTAGCTATTGTGAATTGTGCTGCTATGAACATCGATGTGGCAGTATCCCTGTAGCATGCTTTTTTAAGGTCTTCAGGGAATAGTCCGAGAAGGGGAATAGCTGGATCAAATGGTGGTTCCATTCCCAGCTTTCCCAGGAATCTCCAAACTGCTTTCCAAATTGGCCGCACCAATTTGCAGTCCCACCAGCAATGTACAAGTGTACCCTTTTCTCCACATCCTCGCCAGCACTTGTTGTTGTTTGACTTCATAGTGGCTGCCAATCTTACTGGGGTGAGATGGTATCTTAGTGTGGTTTTGATTTGCATTTCTCTGACTGCTAGAGATGGAGAGCATTTTTTCATGTACTTGTTGATTGATTGTATATCCTCCTCTGAGAAGTGTCTGTTCAGGTCCTTGGCCCATTTGTTGATTGGGTTATTTGTTATCTTATTGTCTAATTTTTTGAGTTCTTTGTATACTCTGGATATTAGGGCTCTATCTGAGGTGTGAGGAGTAAAAATTTGTTCCCAGGATGTAGGCTCCCTATTTACCTCTCTTATTGTTTCTTTTGCTGAGAAAAAAACTTTTAAGTTTAATTAAGTCCCATTTGTTGATTCTAGTTGTTAACTCTTGTGCTATGGGTGTCCTATTAAGGAATTTGGAGCCCGACCCCACAATCTGTAGGTCGGAGCCAACTTTTTCTTCTATCAGACGCAGAGTTTCTGATTTGATATCAAGCTCCTTGATCCATTTTGAGTTAACTTTTGTGCATGGCGAGAGAAAGGGATTCAGTTTCATTTTGTTGCATATGGATTTCCAGTTTTCCCAACACCATTTGTTAAAGATGCTATCCTTCCTCCATTGCATATATAGCCCCTTTATCAAATATAAGATAGTTGTAGCTTTGTGGATTAGTCTCTGTGTCCTCTATTTTATACCATTGGTCCACCCGTCTGTTTTGGTACCAGTACCATGCTGTTTTTGTCACTATTGCTCTGTAATATAGTTTGAAATCTGGTATTGCTATACCGCCTGATTCACACTTTCTGCTTAGAATTGCTTTTGCTATTCTGGGTCTTTTATTTTTCCATATGAATTTCATGATTGCTTTATCTATTTCTACAAGAAATGCCGTTGGGATTTTGATTGGCATTGCATTAAATCTATAGAGAACTTTTGGTAATATCGCCATTTTGATGATGTTAGTTCTGCCTATCCATGAACAGGGTATATTTTTCCATCTTCTAAGATCTTCTTCTACTTCTCTCTTTAGGGTTCTGTAGTTTTCATTGTATAAATCTTTCACCTCTTTTGTTAGGTTGATTCCCAAGTATTTTATTTTTTTTGAGGATATTGTGAATGGAGTGTTTTTCCTCATTTCCGTTTCAGAAGTTTTGTCGCTGATATACAGGAATGCCTTTGATTTATGTGTGTTGATTTTATATCCTGCCACTTTGCTGAATTCATTTATTAGTTCTAGTAGTTTCTTTGTAGACCCTTTTGGGTCTTCTAGGTATAGAATCATGTCATCTGCAAATAGTGATAATTTAAGTTCTTCTTTTCCAATTTTTATGCCTTTAATTTCTTTCGTCTGTCTAATTGCTCTGGCCAGTGTTTCGAGAACTATATTGAATAGAAGTGGAGATAAAGGGCATCCCTGTCTTGTTCCGGATTTTAGAGGGAATGCCTTCAACTTTTGTCCATTCAGAATAATGCTAGCCTGAGGCTTAGCATAGATAGCTTTTACAATGTCAAGGTAAGTTCCTGTTATCCCTAGTTTTTCTAATGTTTTGAACATAAAGGGATGCTGTACTTTGTCAAATGCTTTCTCTGCATCTATCAAGATGATCATATGGTTCTTATCTTTAAGTCTATTGATGTGGTGAATAACATTTATTGATTTCCGTATGTTGAACCATCCTTGCATCCCAGGGATGAATCCTACTTGATCATGGTGCACTATTTTTTTGATGTGTTTTTGTATTCGATTCGCCAGAATTTTATTGAGGATTTTTGCATCTAGGTTCATTAGAGATATTGGTCTGTAGTTTTCTTTCTTTGAGGTGTCTTTGTCTGGTTTCGGAATCAGGGTGATGTTGGCCTCATAGAATGAATTTGGAAGAGCTCCCTCTTTTTCTATTTCCTGAAATAACTTGAAAAGTATTGGTATTAATTCTTCTTTAAAGGTTTTGTAAAACTCTGCTGTATACCCATCCGGTCCTGGACTTTTCTTGGTTGGTAGTCTTTTGATGGTTTCTTCAATTTCATCCATTGAAATTGGTCTGTTCAGATTGTGTGTATCCTCCTGACTCAGTCTGGGCAAATCATATGACTTAAGAAATTTATTGATGTCTTCACTATCCTCTATTTTATTGGAATATAGGTTTTCAAAATAATTTCTGATTGTCTTCTGCATTTCTGTAGCATCTGTTGTGATATTGCCTTTTTCATCCCGTATGTTAGTAATTTGATTTCTCTCTCTTTTTCTCTTCGTTAGCGTGGCTAAAGGTCTGTCGATCTTATTTATTTTTTCGAAGAACCAACTTTTAGTTTTGTTAATTTTTTCAATAGTTTCTTTTGTTTCAATTTCATTGATTTCTGCTCTGATTTTAATTATTTCTTGCCTTCTGCTACATTTGCTGTTGTTTTGCTCTTCCTTTTCTAGGGCTTTGAGTTGGAGTGTGAGCTCATTTATTTGTTGGTTTCTTCTTTTTTTGAGGAATGACCACCAGGTGATGAATTTTCCTCTTAAAACTGCTTTCATTGTGTCCCATAGATTCCGATATGTTGTGTCTGTCTTTTCGTTTATCTCTAAGAATTTTTTGATTTCCTCCTTTATGTCTTCTGTAACCCATTGATCATTCAGTAATATATTGTTCATTTTCCATGTGATGTAGGATTTTTCCTTCCTTCTTTTATCATTGATTTCCAGTTTCATTCCATTATGATCAGATAAAATGCATGGTATTATCTCCACCCCTTTATATTTACTGAGGGTTGCCCTATGGCATAATATATGGTCTATTTTTGAGAAGGATCCATGTGCTGCTGAGAAAAAAGTATATCCATTTGATGATGGTTGATGTATTCTATATAAGTCAGTTAAGTCTAGGTTATTGATTGTGGTATTGAGATCTATAGTTTCTTTATTCAACTTTTGTTTGGAGGATCTGTCCAATGGTGAGAGTGGTGTGTTGAAGTCTCCCATAATTATTGTGTTGTGGTCTATTTGATTCTTGAATTTGAGAAGAATTTTTTTTATGAATGTCGCAGCACCATTATTTGGTGCGTAAATATTGATAATTGTTATGTCTTGTTGGTGAATGGTTCCTTTTAACAGTATATAATGACCTTCTTTATCCCTTTTGATTAACTTAGTCTTGAAGTCGATTTTATTCGATATGAGGATGGCCACCCCTGCTTGCTTGCGAGGACCGTGTGCGTGGTATATTTTTTCCCATCCTTTCACCTTTAGCCTGTGTATGTCTTTTCCAATCAGATGTGTCTCCTGGAGGCAGCATATTGTTGGGTTTGTTTTTTTAATCCATGATACCAGCCTATGTCGCTTTATTGGAGAGTTTAAGCCATTAACATTCAGAGTTACTATTGATATATGGTTTGAACTTCCATCCATGATTGATTGTTTATCCTTTTTTTAAAAAAAAAAAAATTTAGTTTGTTTCACCATGGTTGTCTTTCCCCTCGCCCTCTGTCTTTACTGAGGCACTTCCCACTGATGGTTTTGGTTATTGTTTTTCATTTCTTCCTCGTGTAGTGTTTTGTTCAAGATGCTTTGCAATGCTGGTTTTCTGGCTGCAAATTCTTTTAACTTTTGTTTATCATGAAAGATTTTTATTTCGTTGTCATACCTGAAGCTTAATTTTGCTGGATACAGGATTCTTGGTTGGCATCCATTGTCTTTCAGTGTTTGAAATACATTGTTCCATGACCTTCTTGCTTTCAGTGTCTGTGCTGAAAAATCCGTTGTTAACCGTATTGGTTTACCCCTAAATGTAATCTGTCTCCTTTCCCTTGTAGCTTTTAATATTTTCTCTTTGTTCTGTATATTGAATATCTTCATAACAATGTGTCTTGGCGTTGGTCTACTGTGATTTTGTGTGCTCGGTGTCCTGTATGCATCTACAATTTGTACATCTGTTTCCTTTTTTATTTCTGGGAAGTTTTCTGTAATTATTTCATCCAGCAGGTTACTCATTCCCTTGGTTTGAATCTCTGTACCTTCTTCTATCCCGATGACTCGTAAGTTTGGTTTCTTCATGTTATCCCATAACTCTTGGATGTTTGTCTCGTGATTTTTTACCAGCCTTTCTGAGTTGGCTAGACTCTTTTCAAGATGGTATATTTTGTCTTCATTATCTGACGTTCTGGTTTCTACTTGCTCCACTCTGTTAGTGATACTCTCAATTGAGTTTTTAATTTGGTTTATCGTTTCCTTCATTTCTAGAATTATTGTTTGATTATTTTTTATAATCTCTATCTCCTGATAGAGATGCTTAACTTCTTCTTTTATCTGTTTATGTAATTCATTCTCAATGCGTTCTTTCGCTGCTTGAATTTGCTGTCTTGTATCCTCCTTAAGGTTCCATTCCATCTGTCTAAGGTGTTCCTTGAGTTCTTTATATGACCATTTTTCTGATGACTCCACGTCCTCCTGAATATTTAGGCTGTCCTGCATTGTTTGTAGTCCTTTTCTTCCTTGTTTTTTGAAGCTGCTCATGTTACTTCTTGTTCTGTTTGACTGCTGGGTTACTGTTTACTCCTATAAATTAATTTGATGTTTGGGAGGAAAGGTATTTGAAGGGAAGGGGTGAAGTCACTAAAGAGAATGAGAGTAGGCAGGTAGAATTCAAGGAAAGGGGGGATAAGAGAAATGAAAAGACTAAAGAAGAAAAAAAATAGGAACTAAAAAAGAAAAAAATTAAAAAAAATAATAATAATAATTAAAAAAAATAATTAAAAAAAATTTAAATTAAAATTAGTAGCAAAAAAATTTTTTTAAAAATATTTTGTAAAAAAAAAAATTAAACAACAAGAAAGAAAAAAGTGAAACTGAAAGAAAAACCCAAATCAAAAAAAAAAAAAAAAAAGGAGAAAAGAAAAAAAAGAAAAAAAAAACCCTAATAAATGCCGTCTTAGAGTTTGATTAACTTCTCTTCCAGTAGGTGGCACTTTGTCCACCAGGCCAAGTTTCTCCTGTCGATACGCGGGAACCAATCACTGTGCAGCAGCTCCTCCCAGACTGGGCGAGTCTCCAATCCTGAGTGTCTAGGGCCTCCTCTTGTGTCTAGTCACTTCCCACTTTTTCTCTAGCCAGGCCCCTCTCACCACAATACTGGCTACAAGCCAGGTCTGCTGCTCCCGGGAGCCCTGTTTTCATGAACGACTGGGCACACTCTTCCAGTTTGCCATTCCCTCAGACCCTAAGTTTGTAGAGCTTGGGGCTGAGAATCCTCAGCGGATTTTACTTGCCCTCCTGTATCCACTTCCCCGTAGCTGGTGCAAGAGACCTCAGCAGTCAGCCCTGGTGGGAGCGGTAGATCCGCACCACGGGGACCCGCACCACCTCTGATTCTCTCGGGCTGGCTGTAGCACTCGTGGGAGAGCTGGGGGGGCCCTTGCGGGAGAGCTGGGAGTGGCCCTTAAGGTTTTCCCGATGTGTGGAGAGGGAAGGCTGTGGGATCACACACCTGTAGCTGTCGGTTTCAACGAAGTTATCTCCTCCACAGCAGTCTGATGACGTTGTTTCCCTTTGCTGGGCTACCAATGCAACTGGTGGGTCCTTACTGTCTCTCCCAAGCCCCGTTTCAAACCTGTGGCCACTACTTATGAAGGCTCGGTAGGCATTTACCTTCGTATGATGAGAAGGGCTGACCAGTTGTTTCAGCCGGATGGATTAATGCCGAGTCATAGCTGTTTGTCTGCGGGAAGCAGGTGACCGGGAGTTTGAATTCATCGGATCAGGGCTCAGTGCGTGTTCTCGGTTCACTTGGATTTTAAATTGTCTCTCATCTTATCAGCTGTTTCATTTAATTCGGCAGCTCATTCGCGCGGTGAAGAGTCTGCTCTATGATGCTCTGTGGGAGGCGGTGGCAGCAGCGGCGGCGGCAGCGGCCTTCGGGACCCCCGGAGAGGGGGTGCGGGTTGGGGGAGGGGAGGCGGCGCCTCGGGCCGCGGGGGCCGGGTACCGGACACGCGGGAGAGCGGGCGGGGTGGGGGAAAGAAATTGAAATCTAGATTTAGAGACTGAGCTTGGGAGGAGAGACAGCTGGGGTGAAGCAAGGCGGAGAGGCGGAGAGGAGAAGGAGATGGGGCCGATAGAGCCGTGCACCTGGGGCTGCAGCCTTACTGTTCGCGCTGAAGTTGTGATGGATTCCCTCCACCTTGGCTCATGACTTGATGTTTTCAATCACAGGCCTAGGCTCCGTCCCAGGCATCGGCTCCGCGGGGCTCCGGCGGTGCGGGCCTGGCAGCGGCGAAACCACACTCAGCCGCCCAGGGACCTTGGGGGTGCTCGAGCGGCGGGCGCCGCGGACTGCTCGAGCGGCGGGCGCCGCGGACTTACATATACAAACTTTTGAGATCTACTTTCTACAAACCTTTTGTACCTCAAACATATAAAAGCACACTTAATAGACATAAACATAATGTCTTATAGAATTTTAGAAGCCAAGAGTACTTGAATTTATATTTAGCAGTTGATATTTATGTATCTTAATTTTGCAAATTAATTAGATGTCTCATTAACAAACATTTATGAAGAAACATTTAGTTAACTTTAGGTTACCCATGGAAACTAAGATATTAGACAAAACTAACACTTTCAACTACCAGTTTTCCTACCAAAAAAAAAAATCCTTAAAAGCTATGGACCTTGGGCTGGGGATGTGGCTCAAGTGGTAGCGCACTCGCCTGGCATGCGTGTGGCCCGGGTTCGATCCTCAGCACCACATACAAACAAAGATGTTGTGTCCGCTGAAAACTAAAAAAAAAAACCATAATATTTAAAAATTCTCTCTCTCTCCATCTATCTCCCTCTCTCTCTCCCTCTCTCTCTCTCTCTCTCTCTCTCTCTCTCCTCTCAAAAAAAAAAGCTATGGACCTTGTATTTTCAATATTTTATAAAACCCAATGCTTTCTTGATTTTCAGGCCACCGGAAAAATATGTGAGTTAGTGATTTCAAAAAGATCTTTACTTTTACTAACTTAAATGGACTTTCTAGTTAACATTTTTTTTTAAGTCACATGAACCAAAAGGCATTTGATTCTTTTTATTTTTTATGTTTTAATTCATAAGCACTCATTTATCTATAAGCCAATTTTGGTGCCACGTATATACGCAATATATAGACATAAGCATAAATGTCACACAGCAAACAATACACAGATACATACTAATATGCATAAAACGGAAAGGAAACAGATTTTGCAGCTTTTTACTAGGTATTGGGTCTCCATAGGTAGGAGATGAAAGTGCTACAGATGTTTATTATGGTGTCTCCTATATTTAAACCTTTAAAAATTCAAACAGAGCCCAGTACAGATTTTGACATTGTGACTCAAACATAGATAGGGCCTGTGCACTTGGAGATATGAGGAGAAGAGTATGTCAGCTGTGGTGGACACTTAAAGGGTCAGGTGGCCACTCATCCTCCATTGGGGCAGACTCTCTTTCCTTTTTCAGTATGTTTGAGAGTTAACCTTTGAATAATTGGCCTCTGAGTAAAGACAGCATATAGAAAGAAAGAAAGAGAGAGAGAGAGAGAAAGAAAGAAAGAAAAAGGGCCTAAAAATCTCAAGCTAGACAAAACAACCAATTAGAAAAAATATCTATTAATTTAGACGTGTTGGACTGGAGGTGATTTCATGAGAAAAACTGAGCTCAGAAGAGACAAGGGTGTTTTTTTTTGTTTGTTTGTTTAAACTAAAACCAAAACAAAACTACCCATAATTACTCCCGTAAAGGAGAACATGATTGTCTTTATCAGAGTGTACTTTTGGAATCATATTAGGCTGCCCGCCCAGATATTGAAAGAATGTGGGAGCCCATGAAGTCTTTGGGAAAAGATTTTTAAGAAAAAAATGTGTCCATATGGGATCTTTCCATTTTTCTACCCTGTGCTCATTTGGAAAGAAGAGAAAACACCATGGGAATTGGGGGTGTCCTTGATATTCCCAGGCCTGTCCTGTGAGCTTCCTGAAGCTGAGGTCCCTGTGATATGGGGTGATGTGGGTCTCTTAAACATCCTCAGAGGTCTAGGTCTAGTGCAGTCAGCCTCTCCAGATTCCTTTCCTCTGTATCCCCCTTTCTCTAGCCTTTGGGGAGGAAGTTACTGAGGGGGCCAAATTCTAGAATATAAGATGATAAAACAGCTGTTTATGTCCCACTGAGGCCTGAATTTGAAAGTAACACTTTTCCCCCTCTGCTCTTGAACCAGTTTGGGCCACTGTTCTTGCACATGGAGCTGTAAGATGGTGAAATTGTTAGAAATAAAGAGGTGCTTCAAGAAAGCAAACTCGTGCAAAAGCGGGTGGGCAAGGCAAACCTTTACTTTTGGCAGAAGGATGCGCTACCAGAACCTGGCCATCAAGTGTGCCTGGGCAGGCAGTCCACCTGTGTGTTTCTCTAACCTAATGCAGCACTGACCTTCACTCTGATTCAAGGAGTTTGGGGTTATAATATAGTATAATATAATATAATTATATTATATTATATTATTTACATTATATTATTCCAGCCAATTGGAAAAAATATCTGTTAATTTAGACATGTTGGATCCGAGGTGAATTCATGAGAAAAGCTGAGCTCAATTGTCCTTTCTATTTGTTTTTAGGAAAAACAAAACAAAACAAAAAAAACCAACCAACCAACCAAACAAAAAACTCTCTTGTCTCTTCTGAGCTCAGTTTTTCTCGTGAATTCTCCTCTGGTCCAGCACATCTAAATCTATACGATTGGCTAATTTTAGAATTAGGGCCGGCAAAAGGGAATGGCTACAATTGGATCTAAGTAAGGCTAAGTACTAGATGATGAAAATGAACCACGAGACTTTCTATTTCTCACAAATCCCCACCCCCTGCACCTTTTCTTTTTATACTTTTTGGTTTTATTTTCTTTGTACCCTTAGACATAAAATTTTTAAGGTGGAAATCTCCCCTAGTAATAAATTTTCTCCTTTTTAGCAGTTCAGATAGCCATCCTGGTGATAAGGAGCACTTGGTAAGGTCCTTTCTAGCTTGGGAGAAGACTGTCTTCTTTCCAGGTCTTGATTAAAATCAGATTATCTAGGATGGCACATCGGTGCAACCATTATGGAAAGCAGTGTGGAGATTCTCAGAAAACTTGGAATGGAACCACAATTTAACCCAGCTATCCCACTCCTCGATTTATACCCAGAGGACATAAAATCAGCATTCTATAGTGACACAGCCACATTAATGTTTATAGGAGCTCAGTTCACAATAGCTAAATTGTGGAACCAACCTAGATGCCCTTCAACAGATGAATGGATAAATGAAATTATATATATATATATATATATATATATACACACACACACACACACACACACACACACACACACACATACATATATATGTATATATATACACACAAAAAATGGAATATTACTTAGCCTTAAAGAAGAAGAAATTATGGCATTTGCAGGTAAATGGATGGAGCTCGAGACTATCATACTAGGTGAAATAAGTCAATTTCCCAAATCCAAAAACAAATATATTCTCTGATAGGTGGATGGTAATTTACAATAAGGGGGTGGGGTCTAGGGAAGAATAGATGTACTAGGGATTACACACAGAGGAATGAAGGGAGGAGAAGGGATATGGGGGTAGGAAGGATAGTAGAATGAATCAGACATTATTACCCTATGTGCATATATGATTACATGACTGATGTGATTCTACATCATGTATAGCCAGATGGGTGAGAAGTTGTCCTCCGTGTGTCAAAATGAATTCTACTGTCATGTATAACTAATTAGAACAAATTAAAAATTAAAAATCAAATTGTCAGGGTGGAAGTGATGAATCATAAATTCTAGAAAGGGAGTCTGAGAAGCAGTTTATTATAATAATCATATCAGCCTTACATTTTGTTTGCTGTATAGGTGATGGCTTATTTTAATTAGGTTGTCCTATTAGAAGAAATACTTATTTAAAACATTAACAGGCAATAGTTATAAAGTTCTATAAGGAAAATAAAAAATGAAATTAACAAGATTAAAAATATTCAGCTTGTATAATAGCTTTGAATTCCTTTTGGGCCTTTTTCTTATGCTTGCCAAATTGATATTCAACGGAGGAGGCCCTTTCCAATTGTTTTTTCCTTTTCTCTCCCTTTCTGAGACTAAGGGAGAGAGTAGAACCCAAGTTTCACAGCGGCTTGGATTTAAACCTGACGTTTTTCCCTGCTTTGGTCTCTAGCCTGTTCGGGTAATTGCTTATATGTCTGGTTGTAAGATGGATTTATAGTTTATGCTTCCCTAAAGAGTTATCTCTCTCTTTTTCCTCCAACTAGTATTTGGGTCAAACTTGAGTAGAGCAAATATGAGGCATTTTCCCCTAGGGTTTGAGGGCCAAAGGGATTCCAGGGAATATGAGTGCACGTGCCAGATGGAGTGTGACCCACCAAAAGACAAGGGGGAAGAGGCGTCTCTTGGCATCCCACCATTGTCTCAACCAGATCAGGGTGCTCTTGATCTTCCGTGGACCTCGAAACCATTGGCAATCATTCCTTGAGGCCTGACTAGGACTCTTGTGTCGGCCTGATTAGTCGCCATTTATTGGCCCAAGACCTAAAATCTGCCCGTGTGTGTGTGTGTGTGTGTGTGTGTGTGTGTGTGTGCGCGCGCGCGTGCGTGCTTCAGAAAATGGAGAAACCCTTATTTTTGTACTGTGTTTACCCCCAATTATGAAAGCATTGTAGACAGCGTTGAGTGTCCCAGAGGAGACGGGCCAAGAACTTTTCTGGCTGTTGTGCTCAGGGAGGGATGTGTTCTTGAGAGCCATGTGCCCTGAACAAGATTTAAGCCTTTCCTGGTTTCCGTATTTGTCATCTTACTCATAATTAGAGCCATTAAAGTTCTGTCCTAGTTGTAAAAAGGAAGCTGATTTATAGTACCAGGGATGATGTCACCATTGTAACAGACCCAAAATTTGAGACGTGGAGGAGGGAAGGAGCAGATGGTTGACTCTGCTCTCCTTATTTAGCCTAGTAGGTAGGTGGGTAGTGGACACAATGTCAGAGCAATTAAAATGAGAGCCACAGGGGGTTTTTCTAGGGAAACTGGCAAGGCTAGAAAACTAAGGACCCATTATTCTTCCTAGTAGAATAAGACCATCTTTTCCTGTAGTCTGATAAAGTATAAACCAACAAAACTGAGGGTCAGGGGGACAGGGTCTCAGATTGAGCTCCATTTTTGGGGGGTAGGTTGTTGCAAGGCAGAGTAAGAGAATGGAAGGGGCAACTCATTCGCATACTGGTGGATTGACAGGTAGGGCCCTGCCACAGAATCAGCAGATTAGGCTGAGAAGTCACCTCAGCCTGTGACGGAGTAGCTCCCTGAGTGAGGCCCGCCCTCTACCATCAGGTGAGAGGCCATGAAAAAGAGATTAAAGTGGAGAAGGAGCTTCCTTGTGTGATTAATTGGCTTTCTGCCATCTCTAGAGACCCTGAGTTCACACTGGGGAGTAGCCTAGACCAGAGATTTAGGGTGCTTCTGAGAGAGACTGAAGCAAGATCAGTTATAGTTTGTGCTTCTCTCGGGGCCATCTCCTCCTGTCCTTGAACCTGTGTTTGGGCTGGATTTGAGCACAATTCTTTCCCAGGGTCTCAGGGTCAAAGGCCTCCTAGTGTAGGAGTGCTTGTGCCAAATGGAGTATTGCCCACGTAAAAGACAAAGAGGAAGAAGGTGTCCCTCAATCCCCTGTGGACCTTAAAGCCATTGGCAAATACCTCTTGACACTTGCTTTGGACTCTTGAGCCAGTTGAATTAGTCACCGTCACCTATGCATCAAATTAGTCACCGTCACCTATGCGTCACTCAAAGTTCCCTCTTTGTCTTGTGATCCTCAAAACACGAGGAATCACACATTGAGGCGGCTTTGAGCTAGTCAGGTTAGTTCCTCGTACTGAAGCTTTACCCAAAATAATTTTTTCCTTTGTGTCTTTTCCCTCTTTAAAAGGAGAAACCCTGTTTTTCTTTGCACTGTGTCTACCCCAAATTAATGAGGCACTATGATGAGATTGAGCATCCCAGAGCAGACAGGCCAGTAGCTTTCTCAGCTCTGGTACTAAGGGAAAGACATGTTGCTGAGGGCCATGTGTCTGGACAAGCCTTTCCCCATGTGGATCATTGCCATGTTGCTGTCTCTATAAAAATGTAAGTTAAACACCACCAGAATGACAGGTTCTATTTGGAAAAAATGTTTATAAATTTCCATGGTGACTATAGATGTAGCTTACTGATATTATCACTGGAAGTGCTTTGCTATTTTGGGTGACAAGGAATAGTTACTCCCATGGCTGTCTTTGAGGGTTGGTAATAGAGTTTCTCTTTCTTCAGTTGGGATAGTTTTGAAGCACCCAGTCGGATCTTCTTTTTATTAATACATGTTTTTGCAACTTTGACTTGAGTCCTTTCTTTAGAATCATGCCATGATTGAAATACTTTGACTTACTGATGTAAGCTACATTATCACTTCATACAGGCCCATTATTAGCAATCACTAAACAACTTTTATCAAACTGCCTTTCCTTTGTTGAAAAGCCAAGACTGATGCCTTTTCTCTAATGCATCCCTGATAATTATAACAAGAATACAAATTGTTTCTGATGTCTCTTCTTTTGAAATAGAAGTTTAAACTAGGCACATGGCCACCGAAAGCCAATACTACATTTTTAAGCAACTCTTATTGCTAGAGGTTCCTCGGTTAATGGTCAGTGGAGCCCAAGTGGATTTATTGTATGACAACTTCCTTAAGAAACCTTCCTGAAGAGATTGTCTATTGTGTGTGTCTGTGGGGGGCGAGGGATACCCATTTTTCTCTTTATTCATTCTTTCTTCAGATTCTGATGCTTAGAATACAGTTACCCCTATTTTGGACCATAGGGTCAAAGCCTTCAAGGTAGAAAAACAAGAAAGAAGGAACCTGAGTTTTTGATAACCTGAGGATATGATGAAGTGCCAAAACAGCCCCTCAGCCCTAACGGTACATTTAAAATAGAGGGAAATAACTTGTTGTGTGTTATCAGTTGCTGCTCTGGATTTCAGTCAGGTAAATTATTGAATCCATTCCCAGTGATTGGGGTCCACACATTATATGTCATGTTGACGGATTCCTTAACTGCTGTTTATGAAGATGGTAGTTTTAGATACTGTTGGCTGTGTTAGCATATGTTCTTATAGACTGTATACTAGGTAGGACTCTTAAAGACAGGGGTGAAAACCACACCACCCATGTGAAAGGATCCTGGGGTGGTGTCCAGAATTGTAGGAGGCCAGAAGTTCATCTTTCAGCCTGCAGCCAGGGACATGACCCCACCAGGACTCCTTTCCCTTTCTTGGGTTTACTTCTTTTTGCCTCTTGGTTTCACTTACTGCAGACTGGCTTTTTCTGGGGAAGGTATGTGGCCATCTCTGGTACTAGGCTAACTCAGATGGGAAAACAGCTGCCCCTCAGCTTCTGATGGAAAGATATTAGGGAACAACTCAGACTGATCTGGCTGGGTCACATTCCCATCTTGGTACATGTCATAGAGCAGCTTGTATTTCGTGCTCTTTATTGTGGTCACTTTGTGAGGGTTGGGGAGATTGGAGCAGGGGAGGGTGCATGAATTGGCAGAGTTCACTGAAACCATTTGTTCCAAGTAATGGTGGATACTGTTTAGATAAACCAGTGCCTATTACAGCAAAATCATTCATAAGATGATTTTCAGTTAGAATCATCTTATTCTTTCTTGGAAGAAAGATTCATGTGTAAAAAGTTAGGGCTGTTAATTTTCTTTGAATTTGGCTTCTGACTTTGAAGTTGTGACATTTGGAAAAATTGAAGCTAAGATAGATAAATCCCTTATTTGGAAACATTAAAAATGAATTCTGGCCATTTTATCACACCATACAGTTTAACATTAGTAACCACTGAAAAGATGTCCTTAATTTCTTTTATCTTTGTTCCTATTGATTATAATGGTAATATTGGTGAATTGCTATAATCATGAATCCTTTTAATATAGATGTTAATATAGAAGTATTTTGGATATTAGAGTATTACATCCTGAAAAAAATATTTTAATGCCACAAAATCAATTTAAACTTCCAAAGAAAGAGCTGATTTAAGGAATTAAAAATCAACATGGTTGACATACATGAAATTAAAAAATTTTTTTAGTTGTTGATATACCTTTATTTTTTATTTATTTATATGCGGTGCTGAGAATTGAACCCAACACTTCACACATGCTAGGCAAGTGTACTACCTTAAGCCACAGCCCAGACCTTGATATACATGAAATTTGAAAAGTAAAAAAATGCCTTTTGGCATACTGAGTTACCAAGGTTTACTTAAAATCTTAACAAATCATGAACATCAATTCATTGAAAGGTAATGGTGTCACAGGGCTGAGCTTTGCTGAGGGGAGAAGATACAGTGTGCTCTTTCAGGTTACTTTCAAGTGAAATAGTAACATTTCAGAGACCTCAAAGCTAGAAGTTTATTGCTTGTGACAGTGCATATCATATTTATTAATCTGGTTTCAAGTCAGATGTCCATGAGGTACATTGGAGCATGTTCCTTTTCCAAGGAAGAAGGAAAGACCTCAAGTTTTTCATTTTCCACAATTAAAGATAACAGGAAGATCATGATGTTTGAGGTTAACTTGGAGTACACTTTGCCTTGGTGTAATTTTGCCAGATCACACAAGGGGAGGGGAGGAGGGCTTTGATATTTTTTAACAGTCCATGTCAGCTCCAAAGATGTCCTTTGTGATCAGACACTTTCCTAGGTAATGTTCAGTGTACTCCCAAACAGGAGGAAGGAATGAGGACCAAAAAGACAATCTTGCTGCAAGACATCATAGTATGAATTTTTCATTGTCTGGAGCAGCTGTATCAGGCGCACTGTGTTATGACTCTTGTTTCCAGGAGTTTAATTCTACTATGAGGGTTGGTGACAGTGCATTATAGAGCTTCCAAAATGAACAGTGGAGAACAGTGCTCTTCCTTTATCCGTGAAAGGTACCAGTCCTGGTCAGAGATTAAGGGTCTGGTTGCTTCTGTTGCCCTTCCTTGAAGCCCACTTTTGTAGAGAGGCATTTCATCGTGTTTTCGTTTTTATCCTTGGGTAGGATGCCATTAGGGTTTTTCTTCTTCAAAGAAGGGAGACATTCGTACCTTTAGTGATTCATGGTAATGTTTACAAGTAACTGAAGTCTTGGAATACGTATCCAAGAAATGTCGTATTACTTTTCATTTGCAACGTGAAAAATCTGTTGTGGTGGTATAAATATCTGAAGTAGTATGGAAGGGCCAGGACAAAAATAGGTTTCTGAGAAATGTGTGGCATTTGTGTTTCCTGATAATATTACAACTTTATCTACTGATCTCAGCGAGAACTTGTGGTGTCCAGATCCCTCTGGGCTTAGCCTTCGCTCCTTTGCCTCTTTCCCAAGGCCCGTACATTGCACAACCAAGCCTCCCTCACAGGCTTGTTTCCTTGTGAGTTCAGAGATCTCATGAGTGAAGCTACTTACTAACCACCCGGTTTTCCATTTTGTTTAGATGGCCTTATACTTTCATAAGTCCTGATAAAGGAAAAGATCCTTTATTTATTATATCCTATTTGAAATCACTTAACAGATCAGATTGTCAAATCCTGATTGTTATAATTTTTTCAGTCTAACTTTGTTAACCTACTCATTTTATCTCCAAATTTGTTTAATTAGATAAAATTCCAGTCAATTTGATTCCTAGTAGTTAATTTTATAAACCTAAAATGTGAACAATTATAATAATGTTTTATAAAGTGGCATTTTTTTTCTGTATTATATGATACTGTTTTGAATTTTGTTTTTCCCTGTCCTAGTTCATGTAGGAAAGAGCCCTCTAGTGTTCGTTGGAGGAAATACAACTGGTATTGAACTAACATCTGGTCCTCTATATTGCCCCAGAGGTGACAGTGGGGTTAACACATTGAATCTTCCCAAGTTAACCAGTCATTGTTGTTATGGGTGGATTCGTGTCTGCCTTCAGAATTCATGTGTTGAAGTCCTAATTCCCCCCCAAGGCAGAGGCAGATTCTGGCAGAGGACTAGCAGTCTGAAGATAGTTATCATTTTAACATAGATATTTAGCCCACCCCGTAAAACTGTATATTATTAATATCTGAAGAATTGAACTGTATACTTTTAAAAAAGAGTGATGGGCTGGGATGTAGCTCAGTGGTAGAGTGCTTGCCTAAATTTTTGTCTGAGTTTGATTCTTAGCACCACACACTAAATAAAACAAAGCACATAATAGGACCGATTTGATGAGTAAGAAGCATCCTGTTAAATAAATAGGTGTTAGTTTGATCTCACAATGTGGGTGCTTTGTGCTTGTGTAGAGGGATATGCTATGTTTCAAAAACATGGTTCTCCAAGTTTCATTTAAGGGCTATTTTCAGGGCTATTTTCTTAGATGCTCCTACTGTGTTACAATTGAAAATTGAAAGATTAACCTTCTTGATTACATTTATAATCAGTATTATTTTATCGCTTTGATGACTTTGTTTCTCATTTCACCTTTAAAAAGCACATCCATATCCAGGAAAAGAAATACAGAATTATTTTTCACAAGTGATAAACAACTTTATCATCAACTGTGCTGTTTGTAAAATAGTGGCTTTTGCCTAATTACATGCAAACTTTTTCCAAAATGTATTCCTTATAGAAATACAATTTATATAGACTAGCTCCCAGTCTCTTCCTGGGCATGGAAAGCAGTTTATCTGCATGCTTTCATTTCATGGTACAGATTTTCTCTTCATCTTGCCTGATTCCTGAGCTTATCGAAGATGCTTGAGATAGATCTGTAGTGAAACCTTAGGTTAAAATGCAAATGGCCCCAGATGAGCTCAGAAGGGGTGGTTTGAGGATCCCAAAGACAACTTCAACTCACAATTTAGCCCACAGTCAGCCTTGAATTAAATTTAATGAGCCAGGACTGGGATTGAGCCTCAGCGGTAGAGCGCTCGCCTAGCACAGGCGGGACCCGTGTTGGATCCTCAGCAGCACATAAAAAATAAAGGCATTGTGTTGTGTCCATCTACACCTAAAAATAAAGAAAAAAAAATTAATGTGCCATGTCCAATATTCTATTAGATCTTTCTCCCCATCTTCATCTCAGCTCATGAGCATGCTTTCTGTTTTACGGAGGAAATGGAAAGTCAGAGGAGAAAGTCTAATATTGGCCCATATCTCTTTATGTTCTGCCTTTTCTCTTTCCAATAAATCGTCCCCACCCTTCACTCGGTTCAGTCTGTTCCCTTGCCCACTGAAGAACATTGCACCGGCAATCCTGCCCTCTTTATCTGGATCTTCTAATTCACTCTGGGGTCTTCTCTTTTGGAAATGGTCATTTCTTCCTTTCTTCCTTCTCTGAGAGAACCCTTCTTGACTCACTTATTCATCCAGTTCCTTCCACAGTAGCTTCTCTGTTCTTATTGTTTGGGGATTTCATTCTTTTTTTTTTTTTTTTTTTTTTTTTTTTTTTTTTTTTAAAGAGAGAGTGAGAGAGGGAGAGAGAGAAAGAGAGAGAGAGAGAGAATTTTAATATTTATTTTTTAGTTATCGGCGGACACAACATCTTTGTTGGTATGTGGTGCTGAGGATCGAACCCGGGCCGCACGCATGCCAGGCGAGCGCGCTACCGCTTGAGCCACATCCCCAGCCCCGGGGATTTCATTCTTGAAACCATCTTTTGAATAGATTTCCAGTAAGATTTTTGCCCTTAGCCCTTCCACCCCCACCACAACTTTTTCTTGCAAAGTCATGCATGTTCTCACATCGGTGACTCCCTTCCTCTTGGATACCTTTCTTACCTGGCTTCAGGATACCATACTCAGCGGGTTGTACCCTGGCTCTTGCTGTTTTTTTTTTTTTTTCCTTTGTTCACATCACTTCATCATCTAAACTATAGAGCATCGTGTGCCTCCGGGTTTGGTCTCTGGAAAAACTGCTTTCTCTGCCCAGCTCTCTCTGTATCGGTCCTTATCCCTTCTTTGTCATCTATATTTATTCTTGATAAAAATCCTTTAATCTCATGGCCGAAAATGCCCTCTCTATCCAAGAGTTTTCTATTGCAGCCTACGTCTCTCCTCTGAGCTCCAGACACATATTCAACTACCTCCTGACATCTCTCTCTGGATGTCCATAAGCTTCTCAAAATTAACATGTCCAAAACTCAGCTCCTGTTCGCTTATGCCATACCCTTCCCCTGACCTATTTCATTGCAGTTCCATTTTTCTGATGCCTCTAGCCAAAAACAGT
Source organism: Spermophilus citellus (assembly GCF_964194105.1). Lineage (NCBI taxonomy): Eukaryota > Metazoa > Chordata > Mammalia > Rodentia > Sciuridae > Spermophilus > Spermophilus citellus. The sequence continues at coordinate 68,895,367 of NC_138182.1, read as the reverse complement.
GAAGTCGTCCTGGCCTCCTCCCCTCTCCTACACCCCATATCAGATCCACCAGTAAATCATGTTGTCTGTACCTTTAAAAGTCTGTCACCTCCCTGGCAGTAGCTCCTGTGTGAGCCACCAGTGGTTCACCCTCCTCCAGGGCACTTGTCCATTTTCCTCACAGGGATCCTTTGAAAACAGCTTCAATCATGTCATTTCTGCACTCAGCACCCTCCCAGTGGCTTTCTGTCTCACTCAGAGTAAAAGCCAAAGTGTGTTCAAGACTCTATGGGATTTCCAGCTCTCCTGTCTCCTGCGGTTGCCTCATTTGTCGTCTGCTCCCTCCCTTGCACCCAGGCCCACTGGCTTTGTACAGGTTCCTGAGCATGTTCCAGGGCCTTGATGTTCTGTCTGCCTAGAATGTTCCTCCCCCAGATATTTGTAGGGCTCCTGTCCTTGCTGACCTTAGATTTTTTCCTCAGGTATCATCTTATAGAGAATCCTTTCTCTAAAGTTGCAATGATTCCTCTGCAAATGTTCTGTCCTTCTCAGTTTTTCCATTCCTTGTGTTATTTCTTCACTGTCTAAAATATTTGATATTTTACTTATCATTTATTATTTTTTTCTCCCTTTCCCCCACTTAAATTTCAAGAGACAGAGATGTTTACTTAGCAAAAGCTTCTTATTTCTTTCACACTTTCCCAGCACACGTCAGAATTATGTTTTAGACTTAATTAATCATCGAATGCTTTCATTGTTTCAGCGTTTTTAGGCATCTTTGCACATTTAGTTCTATTTTCCCAGCTTTACCTCTGAGATAAGCATTGCGATTTCCATGTTGCAGATGATAAACCTGAGACAGAGAGGAGAGTGGTGTCTTTTTTTATAGACACTAATGGGTCTGGAGTGCAGCCTTAAACAGAGGACCTCTAACTCCATGTTATGTTGGCCTCTGATTTTGCTAACTCGAGCATCAAGGCAGCAGCAGTTAGACAAGTGCTGAGCTGTTAGTATGTTTGGAGCAAAGTGGCTAAGAACTAAAGCCTGGACTGAGAGGAACTGTGTTGGCGCCTAGCCCAGGGATCAAAGACAAAGCTACTTGTGGGACTCTGGTTTAAATCACAGAGATACTGTACCCTGCTTTCTTTGGCCCCAAATAGCTTAGTCTTTCCCAATCTCATTATTTTCCTCTTCATTGGTTTAGCTTTTGATGTAGACAGTTTGTTTCCACATCTGTAAAACAAGATAGGAGGGGACCAGTGATTTTTTTTTTTAAGGGCACCTTTGGTTGTATAATTCTGAGATATTAAAGTCACTGTGCTACTCTTGTTTGTTTTGATTCTCAGTCAAAATGAAAGGTCATTTTAATGTGGAAACTTTAAAATAATAATTTAGATTCTTAACTCATTAAATACAAAGGATCTCTGAAGTACTTTAGGATGAAAGTTAAAATGAAATGGTCAGACAGTGTCACTTTAAAAATGACAACATGAAATATGCTTCCGAGGCACCTGAGGCTGGAAAAATGTTTCCTTAATACAAATGAACTGTTTCATGACCTGGGTAAGCCTTCCATCATTCTCCATTATTGGAAAATTAGATTTTGAAAAGCCTAATAGAAATGATACATCAAATGACCAAATTAGTCATTTCTTAAAAAAATGCTAAATTTTACTTCATACCATTGTACTTTTGGCTTTTTCCTTGGTTGCCTGGAGACTCTACAAACTATTCTTCATCGTTTCTTAAGTAAAGCAGAATCATAAAGGAAATCTATACTTCCCCTAAAGACATGCATTGCTTCCAAAACAAATATATTTCTTTTCCATACTAACTCTGAGGGAGAATAATTTAATTATCCATATTAGGAATTTATTTCAGCTTGTTTGTTTCCTCTTATTTTTCCCCCTTAACTAAGTCTTATAATTATTATAAAAAGGTTAATAATGAACCAAGCAGTTAAGAAGCTCATAGCAATTGTAGAAGATGGAGCAATTGCTATTTTTTGTTTAAACATATTTTAGGAATGGTATTCTCACATTCATATTTGTATTCTCTTAAACATATTTACTGAAGTTCATTTGAACTCTGTAGGGAAAAAAACCCAGAACATTATATCATAGATTAATCTTCTCATGTCACCACAATTAGTAATTGTTGGACACTTGTGATTATTTAAACAGTATAAGAAAGGCAGTGGTCATCAAAATTAGAGTGGTTCTTTTTAAAGGAAGCTAAAACTTTTGCTCTTTGGTCCTGAACAATCTGTGTATTTCCTGATTGTAGACTCAGGAAATACTTAACTTTTGAAGCAATAACGGTTTCTCTCTTGGCTGCATAGTGATAATGTGGACTTAATTACAATGAAACTACCGTTGGCTTATATAAAAAGAGAATTTCGTAAGTGCGTCAAAGTTCTAAAAATGAGGACGACATCAGTTTGACCTGTGCAGTGTGTTTATGAAAGACACCAGTGTTCAAGTGGCTTCCTGATCAGAGGTATATATATATATTTTTTTTTCAGTGCTTTTTATGGTATCCAGATTTTTTCCCCATGTTTGTATAAATCTTTAAAACATCAGCGTGAGGTAGTTGTAGAATTTGTTTCCTTTTGAAATTGGGTGAAATGTAGTTTTAAAAATACCGGTGGATCTCTGGGAGCGTGATAAGTAATTATTATAATATTGCCTTGCATCAAGGAATCTGGCAACAAATTTTTGGTCTAGTCTGAGCAATTGCTTTAATGTCTGATTCTTGGTACTTGAATCTCAGCTGTTTTATTGAAGTCATTGAAGGTGTAAGGACAAAATACTTGCTAAAGGTGGCACTGTGCTTTTTAAAAATGCCATGAGACATTTGCAAAAAGCTCTGTTTGTTTTATTGTTTGTTAATTGGTTAGTGTGTGTTAATGAAAACAATACCCAGCATTTCTGGTTTAATAATTAACATTAATTTTCCTTTTCTTGAATGTATGTTATTTTACTCTAAAAGTAAATACAGAATTGAATCTAGGTGAAATCTTTTTGACCATCTATATCGTTCCTCCTTCATGTTGCTCTAGGAAAAAACTCTAGTCTGCAGAGGTGAAACACCGCCTCTCAAAAGTACTGAGCAAAAGATTGGTATAGCTGGAGATAGAATATAAACCTCTTAGTGCCTAGTTTTGTGGACTCTTTTTTGTTGTTTACATGGTGCCACAGAGTGAAAACCTTGCCTTAGATTGGCTGTACATCTGCATCCAGCTATGGGATTTAGGCAGAGTCTGTGCAATGGAGTTATTTGTAATTAGAATATGAATAACTAGAACACATAGTTGGAGTAGGTAGGTGAGGGGCTCTGTAGCATTTGGAGACATTCTGGAAACACCATCACTTTCTACTTTGGGTGAACAGTGAGCACAGTGAGGAGACATGGCTTTCCATTTTTAAGAGGGCCAGATCTCTTAAATCATCAATATATAATTCAAGACAATTTACGAATCCTGTTTCAATCCTGGAGAACTTACATCAGCATTCTGGGTAATTGTCTACTGCTTTGCATATGCCTCTGTTTGCTGATCACATTTATTCAAGTTCTTCTGAGCACAGACCATTTTCCTAGTGGTTGCATGGAAGAGCTTTAGGAAGAAACAAAATCATCTCAGCTCAGTCTTTCTCACTTAAATGCTTACAGTGTAGTGGTACAGGAAAGAGATGCTGGAAAGATACAAACATACACAAAGGAATCAAGTTCATTCAACAATATTTATAATTGTACAGATAAACTTGGTGGTAAATGCTGCTGGAAGAGAATTCTGATATTTAAAACACTATGTATATGATAGAGATGTTATTTCTCATGGATTCTTTAAGTAAATGCCTCGCATGTTTTTTGAGTTCTCTAATAATCAATTTTTTCTTCTATTATGGATATTTTACATTATCAGTGTTTTCCTTATAGTGTGGGATGAGTGTATAGACAGGGCTGTATAATGCTAAATTTTATACTGTAACTTTCACGTAAAGATTAGCAGGAACAGAGCTGAATGTTGTTAGATCATTTTCTCAATTAGAGTCTCTGCATAGCCAGTCATTGAAAGTTGAGCTTAGTCACAGCCTGGGAGAAGGTATTAAAGTAACTAGAATCTGTTTCATGGTATAAACACCTCAAATTATTGGAAGATTAATTTACCTGCTCAATTCAGAATTTAAGATGATAAGCTTTGCTTATATAAATTGGGTCATTTTCTGAATTGCATTTAGGTGTTGAGTCTTGTGGCCACAAGGAGGAGTCCTGGGTAACTATAGAACTTCCATAACTAATCAGATTTTCACTTGAGAGATATCAATATAACAGTAGTGGAAAAAGGCAACCAAATAATTCAGAGGATTTGACATGACTAAGGAGGAACTGGCCACTTGTGCATTCTCACTTGTAGACTGTGACTCTTCAGGCAGCACCCAAATAATACCAACAGTTGTAATAAGATAAAAACATCTACAGATTTTTTTTAAAAAGGCCTACAGATAATAATTCTGATTCTCTAGGAGGCTTAGGAGCACATAGGTTAATAGTTAGATGAAAAGTGTTTTATGAACCTGAGTAATGAGGGCGAATACATCATTCTGTTAGGGCTTTGCTGAGTCCCCTGGAATCATCTGCCTTTTTGCAGGGTCGAATATCTCCTCACTTACGGTCCCATGCTTTGGTCTCCATCAGGTGGTTAGAGTACACGACAAGAAGAAAATGGCACAGGGCTAAGACTGCTAGTTAGGTGTTAGCACAGACACCTGGCTGTGTCCCTGAGACATGTTGAATTGTTCAGGGTGAGTCATCGAACCTTCTGTACGAGGACTTTATCCTTTCATACGAAATAGACGGGCCAGCTGAAATTCTTGCAATTTTTCAACTTTGAATGCTCTAGCAGTGTATCCCAAGTAATTACGTGAAATAAACTAAATTTCTAGTTTTAAAATTGGTTCTAGAAGATGTAAAGACATATCATAGATGTCCAAATATGAAGCAACCCTGAACATAAGTGGTTTTTGCCTTTTTCCAAAGATAACAATTACTAAAAAGTTTTTTTGGGGGGTACCAATCACTTACTGAGACCCTATTATGTACCAGGAATTATTCTAGGCTCTGGGGAAATAATGGGACACAATGGAAGAAGAAAGGAAGAAAAATTATGACCCTCTTAGAAGCCATACCGAATGGTAAAGATGTTACGCACTGTGGGGAGCAATGGAGCAGGGGAAAATCCAGAGATGCTGGCTTTCTCTGTGTGTGTGTGTGTGTGTGTGTGTGTGTGTGAGCAAGTGTGCACACGTGCGTTGAGTGGGAGACACATGGGGGCACCGTCTAACAAGTTGAGCTAGAGTCAGGTGGATATTTGGGGTAGGAGCCTAGTGTTCAGAGAATTTTAGGTAGGCAGCTGCCTAGCATGTTGAAGAACTAGCAAGGAGGCCAGTGTGGGTGGAGCAGAGTAGGTGGGAAGAAAATATAGTAGGAGATAAGATCAAGAAGAGTGAAAAATTGCAAAGTAACCATCTAAAGTCTGATGAAAGATGTGTAACTACTGACTGTGCAGATTTAATCTTTATGTCATACGTGGTTGGTAAGGACCACGTAGGGTGATGCAAGGATTGTGGGTTTTACCGTTTAGAAATGGGGAGCTATTGGAGGGTTTTGCAGGTGAGTAATGTAGGAGGGACAAAATTTCTCTTTTATTCTGTTAGGTTCCCCAGCAGGGACTGACATGAGACATAGTAACATGTGATAAACATACAAATTTTATTTAGTAATTTTTAAATGTGACCCCTTACGAGAAAATACAAAGACCTAAAGAAGCAGTCAGGGTAACTGTTTTCATAGTAGGTTAGACAGAGAGTAGTAAATTATGAAAACCAGCCAGGACAAAGGGTTTGGGACATGGTGATTAATTGTGTAAAAGGGACTAAGAGATGGGCTATTTTAATGTGGCTTGTTTGGCAGGTTACTCTTGACCTGAACCCTTCCTTCCTTTGGTTCTGGGGGGACATCTTTCATGTGGGAGATGTCTTCTGCTTTCAGGAGAAAAAGGAGGGTCAGAGTGCCCTTGTTGCATCTGCTGTAACTCACCTGCTGTTATTTCAAAATAATGGACATGCCAATGTGACACATTTTGGGGTGGCATGCTTTGGTTTTCTAAAGAAACATGCAAGAAGTTTAAGAAGGGTCATTTTGGCTTTTGAAAGGAGGTTGAGGGATGTCTAGGAAACCTAGTTAAAGTGTACTGCAGTAGACCAGGTCAGAGGTGATGAGTGGTGTCACTCTGTACGCATGTATCACATTTGCTGTCTGTGTTCACTTGTTGATGGGTATTTGGGTCATTTTCAGTGTTTTGATATTGTGATCAAAGTTGGTATGAAGTTTTGCACACAAGCCCTTGTGTGGGCATATTTTCTAGTCTTAGAAAAATCTCTAGGAGTGGAAGGGCTGGTTGTGATGTAGATCTGTGTTTAATACCAAAGAAACTGCCAAAGGGCTTTTTAAAGAGTGTGTCATTTTACATTCATTCTGCATACAGTGTATGAGAGTTCCACTTGTTTCACACCCTTGCTGGCACTTACTTTTTTGATGTTAGGTTTTCTAATAGCAGCAGTGGTATCTGGTTGTGGTTTTAGTTTGAATCTTCCCTAATGGCTAACACTGTGTGTTGGGTTTTAATCTCTTTATCCAGAATGTTTGTTTTATCCTCATTGTTGGAACTTTGGTTCCTTTCTGTTAAAACTCATTAAAACTTTTAGAAGTTATCAAAAGATATATTATGTTTTATTAAAAGTTTATAGTAGCCTATATAGTCTTATGGTTTTGTTTTTGGAAATTAATTCATTTAAAGTGAGAGAGTATAATACTGGTATTAAGTTTCAATCTATTTATTCATTCATTCATTCATTCTGGTACCAAGGTTTGAAACCAGGGAACTCAATCACGAGCCACATCCACAGCCCTTTATATTTTTTATTTTGAGTCAGGGTCTCATTAAGTTGCTTATGGCCTTACAAAATTGCTGAGGCTGACTTTGAACTTGTGATCCTCTTGTCTCAGCCTACTAGGTTTGAATTTTAATAAACTTACATTGAATTTCAACTTTACCTTGAAGTCATTTTTGTCATATAGCATAATTTAAGTTTCTGCTTTATCTTGTGCAGGGTTTATTGCTTCCTATGTTCTGCCATTTAGGGTGAAAATCCATTTCATATGATAATAACAGGTCTAGGTAAACATAAATCATCTGAGAATTTTCTGCTGAACAGGAGTTTCAATTTTTTTCCTCAGGTTCCTGATGTAATCAGCAGTATAAGGCAGTTATCCAAAGCAGCCATGAAAGAGGATGCCAAACCCAGCAAAGATAACGAGGATGCCTTTTACAACTCTCAGAAGTTCGAAGTCCTGTACTGCGGAAAGGTGGTGGTGACTCACAAGAAGGCCCCATCCAGCCTCATTGATGATTGCATTGAGAAGTTCAGCCTGCACGAACAGCAGCGCCTGCGGCTGCAGGGCGAGCAGCAAGCGGATCCCGGCGAAGATCTGGTGGTCTTCGAGGCTGAGTCGCCTGGGTCCCCAGGAGACAGCTTGCCAGAGGAGGTGGAGGGCCTTGCCAACAGCCGCCCTGCGCTGCCCGCGGTGGCCAGCCAGCCCGCCCTGTCCAGCTCCCGTGTTTGTTTCCCGGAGCGGATTTTGGAGGACTGTGGCTTTGATGAACAGCAGGAGTTTCGGTCTCGGTGCAGCAGTGTCACCGGAGCCCTGCAAAGGAAAGTTCACGAGAACACCCAGAAATCACAGCCTCGAAGGAGACACGCGAGCGCGCCCAGTCACGTGCAGCCCTCGGATTCGGAGAAGAACAGAACGATGCTGTTTCAGGTACCAGCACCCGGTGCTCCCGGCCGGCTCCAGCACACGTGGCTGGACAGGGCACTTTCCTGCCTAGTTCTTCCTGCTCACTCCAGTAGTTGTGAGAAAGAATCCAACTTTCATGTGTTTTCCCCTCAAATGCAGATAGTCCCCGTGGGGAAAGAGCGCACAGGAAACCTAGAAGGCGAGAGAGGTAGACATAGAGCATGGGCTGCAGCCAGGAGAGGAAGAGGAGGAGAAAGGGCTAATGAGAGGAGTGTCATGGTGACCTGGTGGAACCAGGGATGGATCACTCAGTATTCCATGATTAGTCCTGTGATGGATGCTCTTCCTACCTATCACCATTGTCTTGAGTTGATTCTTAAAGATTTTTTTTTCTTTTCTTTTTAAAATAACTGCAGAGAGACAATCTTTTCAGGATTTGAAGAGGCAATCTAGGGGTATTATTTGGCATGGAGAGAAAAGATGATCTTTCTAGAGAGAAAGATGAAAGCTCCACAGACTGCTAAGTGTATTTCAGAAGAGAACACATCAACTTACTCTGCATACCAAAGGGAAGGTTAGAGAAACACGACTGGCCCTCATCGTCCACTGGATTGATGATTGAGTGATTTGATGCCAGCCATGTGATGGGTGTAAAAAAAAGAGTTCTTAATTCTAAAAGTGTTTTTGAATGTCCTGCAGGGTACAGAAAATGTCAAACTCTACTTAAAGAACTTAAGTTACAACAGTGTTTTGTAGATGGTCTTTCATCTTCAGCTTGTTAACATTTGAGTTTTCTAGAAAAAACAGAATGACTTCCCTTTTATTCTGCTTTAAAGAACCCCAGAAGGAAATTCCATGGTGTACTTCAGTAAAGAGTCCCAGTGCATAATATTTGCTTTATCAGAAGTTCATGTTAAAAAAAAAGTGCATCCTGTCCCCACCCTGCAAAAAAGTTCATCTTTTTCGGGGCCAGGGGTCCTCTAGGCTCTTGGTTAATGATTAATGTGCCTCTGGTCTTTCCTTTGGTGATATGTTTAAGTAAGTTTTCGGGCTGTCACATTTTCTCTTTTTCTTAACAAGTCATAGTTCTTACTGTTAATTTTTCTGAATGGCTATTTAAAAAATTTTTAACTTAGTTCAGTTATGTTTATATCATTTCATTGAGTATTTGGGAGAAAGAATGATTATAGTATAAATAAATAATTGATACTTTCAGAAATTATGAAATGAGGAACGATGGCACATTTTTTGAAAGGTGATTTCTCATCTGAAAAATATTTTTTTCATCTCATAATTTAAGAGCAATTTAATTTTCATTATCTTTGACAAAGAAAAGGAATATTTTGATATTACAAAACTGATATTTGGAGTCAGAATATTGGTTTGAGGGGTTGGGGTTGTGGCTCAGTGGTAGAGTGCTTGCCTAGCACATGTGAGGCACTGGGTTCGATCCTTAGCACCACATATAAATAAATAAAAGTTTTGTGTCCACCTACAACTAAAAAATATTTTTTAAAAAATACTGGTTGGATTGCATGTTGGAGAACATGTGGATATATCAGGAATTTGAATCTATTATTGCTATTTGAATATTTAGTAGTAAAGTAAGATGTTAGATCCTTGTGAGTTGAAATTAACTGGAGTACTTTTATTTTCAAGGTTGGGCGATTTGAGATTAACCTTATCAGTCCAGACACAAAATCAGTTGTGCTAGAAAAGAATTTTAAAGATATCTCCTCTTGTTCTCAGGTATGTATTGAGTTGTAAAATAGTTTTTGAAGAAACCCATTAAGTTTTTTTTTCCACAATTATCCACAGAATAACTGGGCATAAACTCCCTCACATTTTAATGTTCTTTAATTTTTACTTTTTTAAAAATAAAATTTGTTATGAAAAATTAAAATTTGTTCATTGTTTATGTAACAGATCCTGTCCAGGTCCCTTAGTGTCCATCCTAACATTTGTCTTCATACTAATAAGCTCTTTCTCTTTGTCATGACACTTCATCAAATCCCTTCCACTGCTGGAATTTTTTGGTGGTGAATTCTTTTCAAAGTACTTCACAGTTAGTGTTCCTTAACCTTGGGCAGTGGGACTTGTGGGTATAACTGAGTCATATTTGCTCTTTATACCATAGCAGGTAGTAAAAGGAGAACTAGGGTTTTCAGCTTCTGTTAATGTAAATTTTAAATTTTGAAAAGAACATTTTTAGTATTTTTGTTCTTTTATTTTTAATTCACAAACTATGTATTTAAATGTTGTTAAAATAATTGATACAGCCAAATGTGTACAAGATTATAATGTTAGGGAGTTATGGCTCAGTGATAGAGCACTTGCCTAGCGTGTGTTAGGCACTGGGTTTGATTCTCAGCACTACATATAAAATAAAGGTCCATGGAAAACTTAAAAAATATATATATTTATATAAGATTATAATGTTAGGCATAAACTAGCATCCTAAGGACCCAGGGATTGATAGTATTTTTTTCTATTATATGGATACACAAAATTATTTTGTATGTATCAACATTCTGTACTCTAGTCACTTAGTGACACATCATTTTAAGAGGAACATATATTATGCATTTCTAAATTCCGATTTTAAGGACACAGAAATGTGGTAGAAATTCTTTTTGGTACCAAAGAATTTTGGAAAATTCTTAATTTACCCGAGAAAGAACTCATTAAGTATCCTTATGATATGTTTACTGGGAATTTCTATAAGATCATAAGCTCCACGAAGGCAGGTATTTTATGCTTTGATGTCCTATTCTGTGAGATGTTAGAATAAAATGAAACTGTTACCTTAGGTGTTTGGTAAATGTTGAGTGAATGGGCCCTTTCTACATAGTGGGCCTTGTGCAAGTGCTGGAGAGAAAGCACTACATAAACCAGGTGCAGTTCCTGCCCCCACAGTACCAAGAGACATCCTTAAAAGCACATGTGTTTCTATGCCCCCGTGTTCCCCAAGTCTCTAAGAAAAATAGTGCTCATGGAATATCCAAAAGAAACCAGTTAAAAAAAATTGGAAGAAAAAGAAGATCCAAATATATAAAACTGGAAGTTCAAATACAATTTTGCTCTTCTTTTTTTATTAAAGGCAAGCTCTGATATTGTGGTTGAGGAGAAGAATTAAACAAAAGCATGAGGGAAATTGGTGGAAAGTTCTCTCATTACAGTACCTCTTTCCATGGACTCAAGCTGATACAATGCCACTGTATTAAGAAATAGGCCTGTTTTTGAGTTCTGCACACCTACAAATGTTTCTTTCTTTAAAATCTGTATGACTGTTTTCCTGGCAAGCATGGAGAATAAGGGAGTGGCTTTTTTTTTTTTTTCTGGGAATATTGCCAGCACCTGAAGACCTGCTGAGCTAATGAGGTTCTGTGAATTTTTCCTATTTAGTACTAAGTTAGTAGAGACTATTCCCACCACACTCCGCTGGTGCTGGAGATGGAACCCAGGGCTTCACAATATGCTAGGCAAGTGCTCTACCACTGAACTACACCCCAGCTCCCAAAGATAATCCTGAATCACTAATGAGTTGTACCACACTGCAACCTTATCCCTCCTTAGCAACCCAGCACGGTGTCTCATATCTAGCAGATTAGCTAGGTTTAAGCACAATTCTAATTCTAGAGTCTGTTTTCTTCTCACTTAGATTTAGGTGATTTTAAGACAATTTTAAACTTTTTGTCTATCTTGCTTTTCAAAGTACTGTGCTTGCTATTAAAATAAGGTCATCTACTTATTGGTATGCATGCCAATTTTTTTAAAAAAATCCATCTTTTACCACTGAGGCTCTTTGAGTGTCTATAAATAGATATTCTAGTATTTCATTCATATTTCAGCAAATTGCATAGTATTTGAATATTGTCAGTTGTAGTTTTCTTCAGATTCTTAGCTACATATAGAAGACTGCTCTTCTAAGAAGACAATAAATTGAAAACTGTTACTTAGAAACATTGGAGTAGTGGATTTATTACAAGGTTCAGTGGATCATGATATCAGTATTTTTCTTCCTATGGCTCTGAGTCAGAGTGTTTATCAGAAACAAAACAATCTGAGCTGGTCTCGTCCTTTGTATTATGAGTCAACAGGCCATGTGTACATTTGCTATGACATTATGTTCCCCATCACTTTTCTGTGAAGGAGAAATTCCTGAAACTGGGAAGGTGTAGAAGCAATGTTGATTCCCATGGTTGTTAAAAGGACATGTTCCCATAATTTCGGTATTATTCTTCTTTCCCCTCATCTAGGGTATAAAGCACGTTGATCACTTTGGCTTTATCTGCCGGGAGTCTCCAGAGCCTGGGATGAGCCAGTACATTTGTTATGTGTTCCAGTGTGCCAGTGAATCTCTGGTGAGTGGTGTTAATGCTGACCGTGTGCTTCTGCCAGCACATCTCTCTTACAGAAGGCTTGTCTTTGTGAACCCAGGCCTCAGAGGGAAAAGAAGAGGGCATCTAGGAATATATTTTTACCCTTCCAGGCAGCACCGAACTAGAGAAACAAAAACTAATTGCCGTGGCAGTTTTTAATTCTGGATATACTTTTCATGGATTTAACAAACCCAGTCATGGTACCAGGAGTAGTTTTAAGAGATCGGAAAAGACTAGTAAGAGAAAAAGCTGTTGCTTTTTCCATTGCTCAGATAACAAGATGGGAAAAGCAATCACTTCACCTCCAAACCCTCTTGCATTGTCTCACACATAGCTTTTGGGAGACCCCTGATAACTAAACCATAACAACAGGTAATCCAGCCCAGTATCTCTACCAGGGAAACACATCTTCTTAGGAATAAGTAAATAAGCAAGGCAGTAATATCCTCATTTCCTTGGTGCATCTTATAGTTCCCCTGCCTTCACGTTCCCAGTGGAGTAATGAAAAAGTGAGAATGGATTGGTATGAAGGAACTTTTTGACTAGGGCCCCCAGGTCTCCACATTTTTTTCTAGGGAATATAAAATTTCTGTCCCTAATAGCTTCTTTTTCTAGAAAGTTCCATACGAGTTTCACTTTCCCTCTAGATAATTAACCATACTTAGGAAATAATCATCCACATTGATTCCAGGTGATCTGTGTTGACTAGGTTCACTTTAGGATGTGAGATAGAAATATGAGGGTGGTCGTTAGATAATAATAGTGGAAGGCATGGGGGTGAGTGAACACCCAGTGGGTAGAGGGAAAGAGAACCATTGACAACACTAGAAAAATATAGCCATGTAAGTTTGGTAGCAAAGGATAACATAAGGAGTGTGGCCACCTGTGTCATACTCCTTACTCACCCCTGGCACTCATACCTCCCTCCTTCCCACCTTGTCCCTCCTCTTGTCTAAGGCTGATCCTTCTACCATGTTCTGGATCCCATCCTGCCCTGCCTTTTCAAAACCTCTTGTGGATCCCCTAGTTTTTATTTAGGCAGCACCATTTACCCAACTCTGTAACTTAAAGACCTTAATGCATTCCGTCACCTTCTGCATCCCGTTGTTTGCCAACACCTGTTGATTTGAAGATAGACACATCCCTTTCTTCCATCCTCCTTTTCCTCTGCGCTCTTTCTGGGGATTCTTCTTTATGTAGACTCCTTTATTAGTGATCTTCATGTTCCTTCTGCCACCGGGTTAATCTGTCACCTATAAATTTTCCACATTAAGTTGGAGTTTTATTTCTCACCAGATCCCACAGGAGCCTAGTATTCACTTTCTTATTAAGGGATGGTAGCTAGATGGTCCAGCATGGGGTGGGCTGCCTTCCTTCTTTCTCAACCTCTTGTGCTGTGATTCTCCACACACACTGCAGTGCCGTGCCCTTCACAACTGTGCCTTCACCCAGGTTATTCTGTCACAAGCTGTTTTCTGAGCCAAACCACAGAGACTGGTTTGATCATTGGTGTCATTGTGCTTACAGAAACCAGCAGGTGATGAAATGCATGGGGCATACATGTCAGCAAGGATCCCCCCTGCCCAGTACTGGGGATTGAAACCAGGGCCTTGCACATACTAAGCCAGAGCTCTACCACTGAGCTGCACTCCCAGCCCCAGCCTGAGATCTATGATTTCAATGAGTGTCCAAAGGCCCCTGGAGGCTTGGGGGAGTGCAGCTACGGTTCAGAGGTCACTGTCCACTCTGTAGAGTGAGGAGACGACTGTGGCCAAAGAGGCCACAGCCAGGGCTTACTGCTTCCAATTCTACCAGGCTGAGTAAGGGGACCATGGGGGCCTCCAGGGGTCACCCTCTGCTCTACAAGGAGATTGTGCAGGACTGGAGTTGCCTCTTTAGTGGTCAAGCAGGTGTGGGCCCACCTTACCATAATCTGAATGCCCTTCCCCTTGTTTTTATTCAAGACCCAGCCAAAATAGCACACCCTTCTGAAGGCTTTTGAGTCCCTTTTCTGAGGAATTGAGTCTTTTACTGTCCTGTCATTAGGACTCTGACTACACTCTGAACAAGTCTCTTACAGTTCCTGCCAAACAACGGTCTTCTTTTATCTGTTTGCATTACTAGCCGTTCCCCTGTGAAGTTCACAGTTTGGCTTATTTCTCATTCAAGTTATCTCCTTGTACTGTTTTTGATAGTTGGTTTCTTTCTTTCTTTGTGGGGATTGTATCAGGGCCATGTGTGTGCTGGGCAAGTGCTGTACCACTGAGCTATGTTCCCAGCCTGGTATTTTCATAGTTTGAATGATGGAGTGAATGTATTGCTCTTAACTTCAGGCATTTTCCTGGTGTTGGCCAGTCTCTGCTCACTGCATCCCTTGCATGAAAAGGAAGGCTATGTAAACCCCCTTTTATTTCCATTTTCTTTCATAGATTTTTAGTGTCCCCCCCACCTCCAATGCTTGTAGAATGGGTTTTGAAATGGAATTGCAGAAGGTCTTGGACATGCTGTCTTTCCATCTATCATGCACTGTGACTAAGGCAACAGACTGCACTGGCTGCAAATGCCCTTCTGTTACTTAAACCATTTTCAGAGTCCAAGTTTTAGCCTCATTATTCTTAAGAACAGCCACTGCTAGGATCTTTCAAACCCTATTTAATTTTATCACTAATCCTCTTAAAATGAATAGTGAGACATCAGAGCTGCAAGCCAAAAGAAACATTAAGTGTACATTTCGTGCATAATAGAGGGATGGCCCAAGCAGCCAACAAACAGAGCAAAACAAAATAGCCAAATAATGTCAGTTCAAGCAGTGTTAGATTGATTGATGTGGCTTGGCAGTTGTAGAAGACAAAAATATTTCAAAAGGAGTGCATGCTGACATCTTTTCTGAGTAACAGGAACACACAATTAGCATTTTCTTTTGCTTCTTTGTAACAGTTGTTATGAGTTGGTAAATACTATAGTATTCTGAAGGGCTCCAGAGGGTTGCGGTTAAGTTCAAATGCTTAGTGATCCCTCTTGCTTCCTCCTTGAAAGAGCATTAAGAGCTCATCTTGTCTAACCAACTCTTCAAATTTGTAGAAAATAATTCATTAAAAGTGCTTTCTCCAAAATTGATTTTTAAAGAGTGTGAAAAAAACAAAGAATATCTAAATTCCACAGATGCAGAGAAAACTATTCAGGGAAAGTATAACCAAAAGGAAGAAGAAAGGGAAAAAAAAATCCATGTTACCCAAGACTCAAAATTTATATGATATTAATAATTAATGAAATAAGCATGGTATTCATTATAAATAGAATATTAGCATATTGATAGGAGAATGAGGTATACAGTCTAGGAAGTTATCTTTCTCTTATATCTGGTATTGATTAAACTAAAAATTAAATCTCTATTAAGGAGCAAAGTTGAGAAGATAGCAGGTAAAAAGACAGGTTCAAGTTTGAGATCTGTGATTTCAATGGTAAGGAAAAGTTGCCGATGTTTCAGGAATGAGCAATTATCTATGGAATGTTTTTCATCTGAGTAAAAATGCGAGTAACTGGAATTGTTTAGCCTAGGAACTATGGGAGGAGACTTTCGGCATACAAGTGGTCACGTGAGAATTTACACACAATATAAATTGTGACAGAGAGGCTTAAAATCTAACAAACATAGAGAGCACTTCAATATGTGGGTGACTGGTTAGCACTAAAGTAGAACATTACCTTGTTAACAGTTGTTAAAATGGATCAGTGCCATTCTTTATTGAATACTTTGTAAATTTAAAATTTCCCAGAGAATTAGACTAGATGATCTTTTGAAGTCTTTACACAAGTCTATTATTCTTAGAGACTTACTTTAAAATGCTATGTAATACCTAAATTTGGTTATAATGCTTACGAGTATTTATTATATATTTTCTCCTTCATATCATAAATTAGCTTTATTTGTCCAATCTCATGCTTTTCACTGGGATTGTGATTTTTGTCAGATGGTAATGCCAAGAATACTTTCCTTTGGTTTGTATATGATTGATTTGTCTTTGCTTATTCCTTAGCATTTAACCTTTTTCATGACTTATAGTTTTCTTTTGTTGTTGTTGTTTTGTTTTGGTATTCTTAGTGTACTAATTTGAACCTTTGGTTGTTCTGATCTCATGATAGAATATATAGGCCATCTGGAAAAGGTTGTGGACTTCAGCAAACAAAACATTTAACATTTTATTAGTCAAAGTGTAATACTTGTGGCCGGGAGAAGTTGGTAGACACATTTTAGACACTTTTGAAATGGCTTCTTGTTTCATCTAGAAATAGAGAATACAAACATTCAGTATTTCCACAAGAGGCTTTACAAGGCAGTATAATTAAATGACAGATTACCAAAACTAAAGCTATTTATGTTACTAAGCCAATTTCCAACCCCTTCAGTGTCTCAAGTAAAGGAGAAACAAGGAAATAGAAATAAATGGATATCTGCATAAATAATTAAATTACCTTAGAATATAAAACAAAGCAAATAAAATCAGAATGCAAAGCATTAAACATGAATCACATTTAGTTTTAATATTAGAAGTATTTATTTTTAATTATAGTATAAGATCACATGAACAATTCATTTTTATTGATGGAAAGTGAAATTATTCATAAACCTTTTTAAGATTGGTAATATAATAAAGCATAGCATTAACGGCTGACTGCTTAGTGTTTGATCTTTTATTTCAGTAATATTTGGAGAGCAAAGTTTCTTTATATTCCAGGTTCCTCATATACTGAAATGCAGAAGTAGATTAAATTCTTTAGATAATGACTTATTCTTAAACTAGGCCATAGGGGAAGGGGAAAAATAAAGTTAAAAAAGAAAAAGTGGATTGCCAAGTATGACCAATGGTTTTGAATATCAAAGCTAGTTGGGATGAGGCCCTTAGAATTCAATAGCTCTGCCATGTAGGTTTCAGAATTTGATCTACGTTCTAGAGTACGTGAAAATCACATCTTTTTTTTAAAAATATTTTGTTTATTTAGTTGTAGTTGGACACAATACCTTTATTTTATTTTTATGTGGTGCTGAGGATCAAACCCAGGGCCTCGAATGCACTAGGCGAGCGCTCTACCACTGAGCCACAATTCTAGCCCAGAAAAATCACATCTTGTATTGGTGATTAGGTCACTGAAAAGGAAGGTGCAGCCTGAGGGGTTTAACAGTGCCTAAGGATGAGCTGTTAGTTGGTTTCAAAGAAGCAACAGGAAACTAAAAGGCTAGATTCAATGTTCTGGACTGGGTCAGTGGAAGAGCAAGAAAGAAACCAGCTGGATATTTGCAAGCTGCTGGCTTAACATTGAGACCCAGCTTCTAGATATCCAGATGTCAGAACTGTTGTAATTCAGAAGTGCAGTGGTAATCCATGGGAAGCTGTGGAGGTAAGACCAGCAATGATCATAAACATTTCCCACTGTTATTTACATTGATCTTATTTTCCCCCAGAACTTCATTTAAACACTTACTTTGTTTATTTTTCTATTGAAAGTGATCCAGAATTTGCAGGGAAATGGATGGCACTAGAGCAGATTATGCTTAGTGAAGCTAGCCAATCCCTAAAAAACAAATACTAAATGTCTTCTTTGATATAATGAGAGCAACTATGAACAGAGCAGGGAGGAAGAGCAGGAAGAAAAGATTAACATTAAACAGAGACATGAGGTGGGAGGGAAAGGGAGAGGAAAGGGAAATTGCATGGAAATGGAGGGAGACCCTCATTGCTATACAAAATTACATATAAGAGGTTGTGAGGGGAATGGGAAAATAAACAAGGAGAGAAATGAATTACAGTAGATGGGGTAGAGAGAGAAGATGGGAGGGGAGGGGAGGGGGGATAGTAGAGGATAGGAAAGGTAGCAGAATACAACAATTACTAATAGGGCATTATGTAAAACTGTGGATGTGTAACCGACGTGATTCTGCAATCTGCATTTGGGGTAAAAATGGGAGTTCATAACCCATTTGATTCTAATGTATGAAATATGATATGTCAAGAGCTTTGTAATGTTTTGAACAACCAATTAAAAAAAAAAGAAAGTGATCCAGAAGAATAAACAGTTAACACAAGTGAATGTTGAACCGCTTTTGTTGTTCCTTATATATGGCAGGCAAAACTTCCAAAGAAGTCTTTATCTGATAAATCACTTGATTAAATCGAGTCCTGATCTACTAATTACTCTGTCTATGATAGGGTAACCCTCCATGGGATTTGAAAGTTGCATTCAAGTAGCTGACCAGTATTATATATATTACACATATTGAAATGATCTTATTTCATCCACCGTCCAATTATAATAGATGCAAGGTCTTACTTTTCAAGTTTAATATTTTGTCTCTGCCAGCTCTGTAGTCATCAAAATTCTATTATTTATTATTTAGTCAGTAAAGGCTCACATTGCCATTGGGTTTTTAGTGTTTCCAAGCAAGCCAACTTTTATCGACCTGAGCTTTGTTCCTTCTCATAGGTCGATGAGGTAATGCTGACTCTGAAGCAAGCGTTCAGTACGGCTGCTGCCCTACAGAGTGCCAAAACGCAGATCAAGCTGTGCGAGACCTGCCCCATGCATTCTTTGCATAAGCTCTGTGAGAGGATTGAAGGTACAGTATAACTTGGCCTTGGCAGAAGAGGAGTTTGCTTTGGCATTTGAGAAATGAGAAAGTCCCTACTGTCATTGAATACTTCTTTGTTTCTATGTGAAATGAGAACTCAAAGAATCAATGCTCATGTCCAGTCAGTTCCAAATGTGCTGTCAGTCTCTTAGATGCTTGACTTTCTCTTCTTTTTTCCTTCTGAAGGCAAACTCAAGGAAGGGACTTGTATTTCCCACAGTTCTTAAGACTCTGCTATAAACACAGTTGGAACTGACCAAATATTTGTTCACTGAATGAAGAGAGCAAAAACCATCACAGCTGTTTAATTCTTTCTTTTGTTTCCTCTCACTTGTTAATGTGTCTCTTTTCTCTAAAGGTTTAGAGCTGTGTAAAACTTGTTTGACTTTTAAGAAGTATTTGGGAATGGCAGAGATAATGGAGGTGCTCTCCTGTGTTTTGAGGAGGAGTGAGGGCCTGAGGGAGAGGTGGCCCCGACTCATCTTTCTTCTCATCTTTTCCTAACAAAAAAAGGATGAAAATTACTGCACAGGAGAGGAAACAATAAACGCTCGTCAAGTGTCTGCCGTGGACCAGCCAATGCGCTGGGCACTGGGTAGGCAGACATGTTTGAGACATGGACTGTGCCCCCAGAAGACTTTTGGCCAAGAGAGAGCAAAAGTCACGTGAGCAAAGAAACACAATTCAGTATGATAAGTGTTACAGTAAATGGAAAGAGTGTGAACCCCAGAATAGCAAGGAGTTGGCTGTAGTCATTGAAGATGCAAGTTGTGGTTTCTATTCTGCAGGAAACAGAATCTGAGGCCCTTGGCAGCAACAGTGATCAACAGCAGTTATTTGTTGACTATCCAGACAATTGTGTGACTCAAACTATTTCAATTCAGATTTTAAAATTTACAATTCTAATTTTATAGGATGCACATTGTTTTCAAACTTATAACATGTTTGCAAAAATGGAACATTCTGTTTTGAATGGTTGAGGGAGTGTTATTAATCTGTGACAGGGGTCAGGGGCTGATGACAGAGGAGATGGTGTTAGATTAATTAGCTATCCAAAGGGGAAAGATCCCTTTCACTTATTCAACTAACAAGACATTCTAGATGGATCCAAGTCCTCAGTGTAAACAATCCAAATATTAAACTCATTAAAATAAAACAAGAAGAACATTCTTATTACTTAAAAAAGGAGGGAGAGCTTTATTCAAACACCAATGCAGGAACTATCAAAAGACATCCACAGATTTGACTTGACAAATTGAAGTGTTTATCTAACAACTGCTTATTTGGAAATAGAATGATAAGGAACAAACAAGGCAGTAGCAAAGCAAAGTACAAATCCAGAATTTGTAAAAACTTTATAAGAAAATGATAAAAACAACTCAGTAGGAAACTGCAAGTCACCTTAGAAAATACTTCTCATAAAAGAAAATTAAAAGGTCAAATAATGAAAGTGAAAAGTTGCTGAGTTCACTGGATGTCAGAGAAATGAAAATAAGAACAACAGTAAGATACTCATCAGGGTAATGTTAAGAAAAATGTTATAGATTTTGGTAAATCTACATAATAATGATGGAGTATAAATTGGTGTAGCCGTATTGGGGAGATAACTAATATAAACTCATTAACCTGAAATCGTGCATACCCTGTCAATCAGAATTTCCATGTTTTGATCAGAGATACAAATATGGGTGCCCAAACTGACATTTTCATGGTTGTATTATTTTTAAATAATGGAAAATTAGAAAAAAATTAAATTTTATCAGTATCATTATTGAAGCACTTTTATATCATGAAGCAATTAATGAGAATAAATTTGAACTGAATGGCAACATGGATATCTCCTGAAATTATATTGTTGAATGAAAAAAGAACTTGCTGAACAATAATATATACAGCATATATATTATATCTTGAAAAATACATATAGGAATAATACAATATATTACTTTTAAAAATCTTGATTTTTTTAGATTTATGGAAAATTTGAGAAGAGCTTCCAAATCTTCCTCCCCCATTGTAAACATCTCATATAGCCCAGCACAATGATCCAAACCAGAAATTAACATTGGCAGGATGCTGTTATCCAAATGGAATGCTTCATTTGATCTTCACCAGTTTTCTGACTAACACGTTCTTTTTGGCGTTGGGGTCCAGGCATGGTCCCACAGTGTGTGGGGTTGTTACTTTGCCCTGGTCTCTCACAACCTGCATGCACTTTTTGTCAGTCTTCCTTATCATCTGGGGATGTGAATCTGTGTCATAATATATGGAGAACCTTTTGAGACTTTTCCAGCAATTAATAAGCTAGGGTCATGAGTAGTTTCTTCAATCATAACAGATTTTACTTTTCTGTATGTAATCATGAAGACTGTCATGGAAGTTTGTTGTGTTGTAGAATGAAAGATGAAGGTGAGCAGTTTGCAGACACTGTTCTTCTTGCCATTTCATGGCACACAGTAGCTTAAAAACAGGTGTACTTGTAGCACACTGACAGTGGATCAGCTGTGTTCCACATTCTGGCAGAGAATTTTACTTTAAACCAAAACAAAAACAAAAACAATGTTTTAATACTTAAATATTTAAGCAGTTGTTTTTAAAACAATTTAAAAATGATTCTCTCCTATTTATTCCATGTGCACTATCTATCTGTAGAGATCTAAACAGCTTTTTACTTCAAAAAAGGGCAAAATGTGAACAAATCATTTTATTTCAGTTACCTCCCACCTCATATTTTCTTAGAAATAAATGCAATTAGAAAACTGTACATATATTCATAATTCAAATTATGATATTATTTATTTCTAACCTCTGATATAACTTAGCAAAATAATTTTTTTAATTACTTGTCTTACTCTTTGTAATTAATAATAATGAGTACATGGTTTAACACCAAGTAATAATGTATTTAATTAAAACCTGAGAAAGAAAACCTTATAATCGTGATTTTAAAAATGCCAGTCCATGCATAAGGTTTATTTAATATTATATATAGCTACATATTCTATTTATAGTAAAACTTGTGGTAGTTCTGTAAGTGACACCTAACAATGCAATGGAACTCTTCCTTAAAAACAGATGGGCACTTGAACCATTGTAAATGTGAATTAAATTTCCCTTTAAGAAAAAATTGCAGAAATGTTTTCAGGGAAAATTTCCCCCCAAGGACTTGATATAAATTACATATGGGAATTAGAAGGATTTGTTAATATCACACTGTAAGGACGTAAATAACCTTCTTGGTAAAATAATAGCACTAAAAGTGCACTGAATACTAAAGCCATCCTTGAAACCTTATTCCTGCGGAAAGAGCCCCCCATGTTGGGGAGAGAGCCTGACTCAGCTCTAGTACAATAAAACATTATAATTATTATTTTTTCAAATGTCAAGTTGTAAGCCTAGATATTTTGGCCACAGTTAGCGTTTAGCTTCTGTTCCTGTGGCACGTCCCGGGATAATGCTCATCTGCCTGTGAGGTGCCTCACTAGGTTTGTTAGTGTTTTAAGTGGTATGCTTGGCCTCACTTAGAAGTTCTTTGTCAGTGATTCCAACTCCAGGTTTGCCGTGGAAGGCTATTGATTTTGGTGGAGAGTTTTGTTACCAGGTTTTAATCATCTCGATGTCCTGCTCCAGGGTTTGTTGGAGGCAGGAACACATCTCCCAGAGGAGACGGAAGTGGAGAGCCTGCTGGGGAGGAGTGAAGTGCAGCCCAACAGACTTAGATCTCCAGGCAGCCTCTGCTCACGATTTCCCTCATCCTTTCCCTCAGGCCTTTACCCCCCAAGAGCCAAGCTGGTGATACAGAGGCATCTCTCATCACTGACAGATAATGAGCAAGCTGACATCTTTGAACGAGTTCAGGTAACATTATATGTAGTTCTCATAAATAAAATATAAGGAAAAAGAGGTGGATCCTGTTGTTGCCTGTTCCTTTTTTTGTCCCTCTGTTTGAAGTGAAAGCTGTGTGTCCTATAGGACTACTTGGTAGAACCAGAAAGCCATTGTTACATTTCCATCTTTTCTGTTAGACTCAAATTGAGTGAAAAGAAAGATGAGAGGAGCTGTGTTGCAAGTGTACTCTTGATTTGTCTGTTGAACAGAAAATGAAGCCGATCAGTGACCAGGAAGAGAATGAGCTTGTGATTTTACACCTCAGGCAGCTGTGTGAAGCCAAGCAGAAGACACATGTGCACATTGGGGAAGGCCCAGCGGTGAGAAGATGTTTTTTCCTTTGACCTATTTTTGTTTATGTATTTATTTAAAATAACACAGAAAAAAAATGAAAGAAGAGTATTTCCTTTGTGCTCTCATCTTCTGTAGGGCTAAATACCAGCATTTTAAGAGTTTATTTGGAAATTTTAGCAGGTACTGGCACATTGTGATAAAATAATCATAGTTTTATAATGTAAAAGAACTTGTGATTTTTTGGTTTTTTAAAAAACAGATATATATATATTTCATCATGTAGAGTGAGCATACATTGTTTTAGATGTGGGAAAATTTATCATTTTAAAAATATTCATATGAAAATTGTATTTCATCAAAAGCTTAGACAGCCCAAGTGGTAAAAAACAAAAATGAAGACCTCAGTTGTCCCTCGTGAGTGGCCACCCTAGCTGCAGATGGAAGGATGACTTTTCTATGCTGATGGTTTAGAATTTATTCCCATCTTACAGAGATAAAATCTGTAAGACCACCACAACAGCATCAGAGTGGATTATCACGTTTTTAGCTCTTATGGATACAAATGCCCTCTGTTGTTGATTCACTACTTTTCTTGCATCCATAACTTCTGGAATGATCTGACGGAGCTGATGCTGGTGTGGACTTTTATTCCCTCTCACTTAGACTAGGCAGAAGCCTTTCAGTCTGATTTTCATGACCTTTAGGTGTTTTTTAAATGCTTCTTGGAGGTAAATTTCCCTAAAATGACCTTCACAAAGATGACCTTCAGATGACCTTCACAGAGATGCTTCTCTTTTTAAAAATTCGAATCAGTGTTCTTCCTGTTTGTCTGGCACTTAAGACTGTTCACATTGTTTATGCTCCAGCCTCACTTTCTCATGTTACTCTCTACTGCTCACTTATCTTGTAGCTCCTGACTCTGTCCCTTCAGCAATCTAGTCATTATAATTTTGCCAACAACCACCCCCAGCTCTGGGGAAGTCATTCTCTCTGTTCTCCTACCTGTCTGAGCACCATGTATCCCTTTCTCCCTGACGGCTGAGACAGAAAACCAATCTTCCGCTTTCTTCCTTGATACTTACCTGTGTTTTGTGTTGTTATTCCTTACCACAGAAAATTATAAGGTTTCTTTCTTGAAAATTGTCATGTACCTAAGGACCATGTAGTATGCACAGGAGCCACTTACTTCCATGGGATAAAATATGTGGAGGATCTAATATGTTGGACACATTATAGACTCTCATTTGGTTTAGTACTATCAGTAAATACTTACAGATCTTAAAGGATAAATAACCTATTCACAAATGAAAATGGAATAATATAACAGAGGCATTACTAGGATCAAATTTTGCTTGCAAGCTGCATTGTTCTTTGGAACTCATTTTCTCTGTTTTCCTTGCTAATTTGGATATAAAACATGCACCTTTGAAAGAGATGGTGGTACTTTAACTAGAATAACAGCAGAAAAAATTGACGTCTCAAATTTAATATCCATTAAATGAAGCAGTAATATGTTAGTGGAAAGGAAAGGCATGAAGAAAAGATCTTAGTTCTGTCTTTTTTATTACTTACAACATTAAGCATGAAACATAATCTTTGTGTTCACAGTGTGGAACCCAAATTATTACTTCTTAACGGGGCTACTGAAGAATTCTTGTGTTTTTTTAATGGCTTAGTTTTAAGCCTGTATTTAAAGCCTCATTTAACCTTGAGTATGTCTAAACTAAAATTGCTATGTTTTTCTTTCTCTAGACTATTTCAAATAGTACAATCCCAGAAAACGCAGCAAGTGGTGGAAGGTTCAAACTTGACATTCTGAAGAATAAAGCAAAGAGATCCTTAACTAGCTCCCTGGAAAATATCTTCTCAAGGGTAAGGATAAACTGAGGATCTGTTAGTTAAACATGTCTTTGTTTTCTGACTGTTTGGCTTTATTCTTAGCTAGCTCACCCAAGATTTACTTTAAAAAGTACAAAAAACCTATTAGGATAACTTTAATTTAGTTAACTCTTAAGATAATCTGCCGAAATAAATTTTCTTCTGAGATCTAGATTTGATCTGGGGCCTCTCATATGTGAAATTGAGCAATAGAGATTTACTAGTAGAGACATGTATAGAAAGGGGCCATAGAATACTGAAGCTCAATACTGTAAGAACTTCTTATCATTTGTCATAAACTTAAAAAGAAACCTGCCCTTCTTTGGCCCATTCTTAAGGGTTGATAGAAAATGCTGAAAATAGCATAAATTAGTGGAATTTTTTTAAATCTCATTTAGTGAATTTACATATTTTATTTAAATATAGGCAAAATCTCTTCCCTTCCTTTTCATTTTCCTCTTCCTGAATAATTTAGTCCTAAAGCTGTAAGTCAGCATCTTAGGGCAGAGAGTAGGGGTGGCTCAGAGCAGAAAGACACAGAACCCATGGAGGGGTTTGGGGCTTGGGAGCCAGAATGGTGAGGGGGCTGTTGGCAGAGTAGAGCAGCCTGTTTTGGGCCAAGGAGGGCTTGCCTGTAGAGGGAGGGCCCATCACAGGCAGCAGAACAGAGTTAAGGTAGAAGTGTTCCTATACAGGGAGGTAGAGTCCAGGCAGAGTGAGGAAATGCACCTGGGGGATGGCAGCCTCAATATGGGGTGTTGCAGCCTGAGGGGGTTGAGGAGAGTGTTCACATAGTGGCAGTTGTAGAACTCAGTCACACGCAGGGGAATGTCCAAATAGGTAAATATGTTAAGATATGGGTTCCAGGGAGAAGGGAACTGCAAGTATGAAAAGAGGAAATCTGAATGAACCCTGTGTTATTGGATTCAATATGCACTCAGAGATGGTTGTGTGTATTTGTGTGGGTATATTTTGTGTGCGTGTGTGTGTACATTCAGCCCTTGGCTTTGTTCACTGAGAGAACTTGGGAGTTGTTCTTCTGAACACATCAGATAATAAGCCTGGTTGGGTGGAATCTAGCATCTGTATTATTATTGTTGTTGTTGTTGTTATTATTATTATTATTATTTGATACTGGGGATTGATCCCAGGGGTGCTTAACCACCAAGCCACATGCCCAGCCCTTTTTATATTTTATTTAGAGACAGGGTCTTGCTGAGTTGCTTAAGGCCTTGCTAAGTTGCTGAGGCTGGCTTTGAACTTGAAATCCTCCTGCCTCAGCCTCCCTAGTCACTGGGATTACAGGCATGCACCACCAAACCCAGCTAGCATCTGTATTTTGTATCTATCCTCCTGCACTAGTAGGAACCAGGGTCCTGGGAGAAGCAGTTCTAGAGCTGCAGGAAAAGTACAAGTACTGGTGACATCTGACAACAGTGTGACCATCCAAGTAAATGACAGCAATGTAATAATTCTATGACCCATTGAGTAAAGTAGGAACCATAAATTTATTCTGAGATGAACTTCAGCACACTGAACATCTGCACATGAGTAGGATGCAACAGGGAAGCAAGTAACTTCAGATCAGAGAGGGCTGCCAGACACGACCTTGGTTGAGTGATGACTTGAACCTCATCAGCAAAGCAACACACTGAAATCCTGTGCCACCTGACAGAATGGACAGAGCACAGCTTCAGAGGTCTGACAGCCACAGAGGCAGCTCTTGAATCTAATCAAGAGAAAACACAGCAAACCTAGACTGAGGGACAATGTACAAAATAACAAGCCTATTATCATCAGAAGTGTCAAGATCCTGAAAGTCAGGAAAAGACTGAGGAATTGTTTAGACTGAAGGAACATGAAAATTTGTGGAGCAGGAAATTCTGAATCCCATTCTTTTGCTATAAAGGCTGTTGCTGGGACCATTGGAGTTGGAATGAAGTCAAAGAACAAAATGGTATTAATGTATCTATGTTAGTTTCTTGTTCTTGAAAATTGCATTTTAATGGTGTAGAATTCCTGAATTCCTTCTTCATAGGAAATGTACACTGTAATACTGCAGGATGAAGGAAACTTGTATCCCCCATCCAGATTATTCACTTATAGATTTGAGGAAAAATGTTTTGTACTGAAGTGTTAACTTTTCTCTACATTAGAGATTGTTTCCAAATGATACATGAAAAATTGATTATAGTAAACTTGTCACATGCTCTACAAAGCCCACGTGGGATTTTTTTGTTTGTTTTTTTGGTTGTTTATCATGTGGATAAATATTGCAGACAATTAAAGGGTCATAAATACTGCCACGTGCTATCAATAATGCAGATTGGGTGTATACAGATGGGTGGTAGGTGTTTTAATTCTATTGAATAGTTTCACAAGGTGTTCTTGATGACTTGTTTTTAAGTCAACACCTTTCTTAACTTTTCTGCTAACAGAATACGAACATTTCGCCTGCAGTCTGTAATTATATTCTTCAGTGATCTCTATGTGCCTTTGAAGAAGCAGATGGGGATATAAATTCTCAGACGTTGAGAAGGGTTCTGAAGGAATGATTTAACTCTCTTTGCAAATGTGTGGGGTTTTTTGGTGTGTTTGTTTGTTTGTTGGAGATGAACCCAGGGTCCTGCACACACTAGGTAGGTGTTGCTTTTTTTTTTTTTTAAACAACTGTTTAACATGAATAACATTATGAGTCCATAAAATAGTTGGATACACTTTGAATTATTCCTTGTTTATTCAATAGAGCATTAAGGACATAGTGTTCCTAGTTTTCTTTCTTTGCTGGAGCTCAAAACACTTTTACAGGTATTTCTCTTAATGATTGAGATTCTTCTTGATTTTAACAAAAGCCCTGCAGCAAGGGTGGTCAGCTGTGAATGCCATTACCTTATCAGTGGAAAACAGACTCTTAGAAAAGAACCTCTAAGAAGTTTGTCAGAAATATGTAAATGCAGCTGTCCCTAAATTTTTCATGCCATTTGTCCCCCCCCCATTTGTTACTTCCTTTCTTTCTAAATCCAGAAATGAACCAACATCCATTCATCGTCATCTAGGAACACTGATGTATTTGTGTGTGTGGAGCCAAATTTTAAGTCATCTTCTACTCCTAGAGAAGAGGTGAAAAGGAGATGTTTAGGGTTTTAAGACTAAATAGTCAGCAAATGTTGTCACTGGATTAAAGAGACTTCAGGTCGTCAGGAATAAGGCTGCATTTGAAGGCAGTACAGTGAAGTGGTTGTGTAGCCAGAATGCCTGGTTAGAACCCCGCTTTATCTCTTATTACCGGGGCATGTGGTTTGTTCTCCCCAAACTGATGTTGAATTTTAATCCTCATGTCAGAGATTAAGAGGTAGAACTAGGTAGGACCTTTAAGAGATGCTGTCATGAATTAATTAATCCATTCATGCTATTAAGGGGTTAATAGGTTATTTTCAGAGAGGGTCTGCTATAAAAGCCAGTTTGGTCAGGTCTCTTACAGTTTCCTGTCTGTTGCCACATGATGCCCCGGACTACCTTTGACTCTGACAGCAAGGAAGTCATGCCTAGATATGACCTTTTGACCTTGAACCAGAACTGTGAGCCAAAAAATAAGCCTCTTTTCTTTATAATTTATCCAGTTGTGATATTGTATTAAATTAACTTTGTAACTTCATCTAACTTTATAATATATCTAGTTGTGGTATTGTATTGTGGTAATGTATTGGACTAAGATATAGAGTAACCAGGTTCCTTCTCTTGCTGAACTTGAGTTTCCTTACCTGTGAGATGAAAGCAAGGGTGTTCTTAACTGCCTAAGGACTTGGTGAGGAAGGAATGAGGAGGTTTATAGGAAGTGCTTGGAATTGGCAGAGAGTTAGCCAAAAGGGTAGCTGTGATGATTAAGACAATTTTGTGTACAGAGGAGCAGTTAACTCTGAGCTGCTGTGTGACCATGTTGGAAAAGTGCCTCTTTGAATTCTTTTGTTGATTCTATGACATGCCAAGTAGCATTTGTTGGAATTCACCAATGTGTGGGTTATACAATTATAAGGTTTCCGTCGTAATTCAGTTTTATTGAGTTATGCCACTGGGAAAAATTGCTCACGATACATGGCTGAGAAAAGAGCAGATGGCAGCGTAGAGCTTTGACGGGAATGCACGTTAGCTGGTGAGTCATTCGTTTGCACGTGCCCTTTGTGAGGGCCAGGCCACACTTGAAGCATCACAATCCTTAGAGAAAATTCAGAGGACAGGCCTGGAGGATCTGAGAGTTAGACTTTGGAGAATGTACCGTAAATCAAGGCATTTCTCTTTCTTTTAATCTTTTATAGGACAGATAACATTAATAAGTAAGTTAAATAACATTAATAAGTAAGTTAAATATTTCTACTCATTTTTGTTTTCATTTTATTTTTTGTTGTGGTAAGATATACATATAGTAATATAAAAAGTCCCATTTTAACCACCTGAAATGTACAATTCAGTGGATGTGAGCACATTTATTTTGTTATACAACCATCACCACCATCCATCTCTAGAACTTTCTCCCTCTTGCCAATACTCATCTTCCTTTTACTCTCCCACACCCCAGTTCCTTATAACTATCATTCTACCTTCTGTTTCGGAATCTGTCTGCTCTCAGTGATTCATTATAAGTAGAATCACACAACATTTGTCTTTTTGTGACTAGTTTATTTCGCTTACTAAAACTTCTTCAAGTTTTATCCACGTTGTAGCACTTATCAGAATTCCTTTGTTTTTAAGGACCTAAAAACAGCATACTACAGTGACACAGCCACATCAATGTTTATAGCAGCCCAATTCACAATACCTAAACTGTAGCACCAACCTAGATGTCCTTCAGTGGATGAATGGATAAAAAAATGTGACATTTATACACAATGGGATATTACTCAGCACTAAAAAAGAATAAGATCATGGCATTTGCAGGGAAATGGATGGCATTAGAGAAGATTATGCTAAATGAAGTTATCGAATCCCCCAAAAACAAATGCCGAATGTTTTCTCTGATATAAGGGGGATGACTCAAAATGGGGTGGCGGGGGAGAGCATAGGAGGAAAATTACCTCTAGATAGGGAATAGGGGTAGGAGGAAAAGGGATGGACAAGGGGAATAGCTAGGATGGTGAAAGGAGACAGTCATCGTTATATAAAATACATGTATGAAGGTGTGAATTTGGTATCAACATACCTTATATACAGAGATATGATAAATTGTGGTATAAAGGTGTATTAAGAATTGTCATTTTTTAGTGCAGAGTAATACTCCATTGTGTACAAATGCCACATTTTTTTTTTATCCATTCATCTATTGAAGGGCATCTAGGTTGGTTCCACAGTCTAGCTATTGTGAATTGTGCTGCTATGAACATCGTTGTAGCAGTATCCCTATAGTATGCTCTTTTAAGGTCTTTAGGGAATAGTCCAAGAAGGGGAATAGCTGGGTCAAATGGTGGTTCTATTCCCAGCTTTCCAAGGAATCTCCATACTGCTTTCCAAATTGGCCGCACCAATTTGCAGCCCCACCAGCAAAGTACAAGAGTACCCTTTTCCCCACATCCTCGCCATAACTTGTTGTTGTTTGACTTCATAGTGGCTGCCAATCTTACTGGAGTGAGATGGTATCTTAGGGTGGTTTTGATTTGCATTTCTCTGACTGCTAGAGATGGTGAGCATTTTTTCATGTACTTGTTGATTGATTGTGTGTCCTCCTCTGAGAAGTGTCTGTTCAGGTCCTTGGCCCATTTGTTGATTGGGTTATTTGTTGTCTTATTGTTTAATTTTTTTGAGTTCTGCAGGGAAATGGATGGCACTAGAGCAGATTATACTAAGTGAAGCTAGCCAATCCCTAAAAAACAAATTCCAAATGTCATCTTTGATATAAGGAGAGCAACTAAGAACAGAGCAGGGAGGAAGAGCATGAGAAGAAGATCACCATTAAACAGGGTTGAGAGGGGGGAGGGAAAGGGAGAGAGAAGGGAAATTGCATGGAAATGGAAGGAGACCCTCATCGTTATACAAAATTACATATAAGAGGAAGTGAGGGGAAAGGGGAAAAAACAAGAGAGAGAAATGAATTACAGTAGATGGGGTAGAGAGAGAAGATGGGAGGAGAGGGGAGGGGGGATAGTAGAGGATAGGAAGGGCAGCAAAATACAACAGACACTAGTATGGCAGTAGGTAAAAATGTGGATGTGTAACCGATATGAATCTGCAATATGTATATGGGGTAAAAATGGGAGTTCATAATCTGCTTGAATCAAATGTATGAAATATGATATGTCAAGAGCTTTGTAATGTTTTGAACAACTAATAAAAAAATTAAAAAAAAGAATTGTGTGCAAAAAATAAGAGTGCTCATGTATAATGGCATAATTTGGTGTCAATATACTTTATATACAAAGTTACGAAAAATTGTGCTGTGAATGGATAATTATGAATGTAATGCACTCCACTATTATCAGGTATGTAAGAAATAAATTTAAACAAAAAAGAATTCCTTTGTTTTTAAGGCGAAGTAACATCTCCATTGCATGTATACACCACATTTAGTTTAGTTTATTCATTCATCTGTCAGTGGACATCTGGATTACTTCAACATTTTAGCTCTTGTGAATAATGTCCTGGATATGGGCATTCAGATATCCAGATCTCTGCTTTCAGTTTGTTTTCAGTTTTCCAGAAGAGGAATTTATTGATTCGTGTAGTAATCATATTTTTTACTTTGTGTAGGCCCACCATATTGTTTTTCATAATGGATGTACCAGTTTTTATTCCCACCAGCAATCCATAAAAGTTACATTTTTTTTTCCACATACTTGCCAACACTTGTAATTCTGGGCTTTTTTTGTTTGTTTAATAAATAGTCATCCTAATGCGAATGTCCACTTTTATTTTAACAAAGTACTTATTTCATAGAAACAAGCAGTTAAATGAATGGTTCAGGCTCCTCAATCTTGGTTGTATGACAGTATCATCATATCATTTATGGAGTTTCCAAAAATACAGATCTGTGGGCCCAACCCTATACTCAAAATGTATCAAAATATCAGGTGTGGGACTGCGGCACCTAATTTAGAAGTTCTATGAATGACTCTGATGTACTCTCTTGGTTTTGCAACTTAACTCACTATTGTCTTTGCTCTAGGATAGCCATTTGTGTTTGTTGGTTTTTTGTTTTGTTTTTAGAGGATCCCTTATGACTTTTATTTTTATTTTAATTTTTCATGTTTTTGGCCATTTGTTTTTAAAGTATTGTCACACATAAACAGCATTAGTATCATCTGGGAACTTCTTAGGCATATAAGTCCTGGCCTTCTTTATCAGAATTTCTAGAGTTGGGTCCAGTAACAGATGTTTAGCCCTTCAAGTCATCTTGATGCCCAGCAAAGTTTGAAAGCTGCTATTCTAGACAAGTCTAATTCTTAAGATATTAACATTCTAAATAAGGAATCAGCATTCACTAACATCAGCTACCAGAATTTAACACAGTGTTTCTTAAGAATTTTATTAGAAAGATAATTTAAGTAGGTGATCAAGGGACCTGAAGGCAAGATCCTTCCCTGTCAGGCTTATGTTTACGAATTTGCGTTTATTTCCCTTTTCTAAGCCATAGTTTCACCATTTGTAAAATGTGCGTAGTAATCCTGGCTTACTTTATCATGAGGATTAAGTGTCAGTATATTGGGAAAAAATGACACTATACATCTGAGGTGGTATATTCAGTGATTA
Source organism: Spermophilus citellus (assembly GCF_964194105.1). Taxonomy (NCBI): domain Eukaryota; kingdom Metazoa; phylum Chordata; class Mammalia; order Rodentia; family Sciuridae; genus Spermophilus; species Spermophilus citellus. Next base: position 68,862,727 of record NC_138182.1, on the reverse strand, counting down.
GCTCTAAAACTCTGTCATTTACAAAATAGCAAAAGGGTATTTAGAGCGCTGTTCTCTTTATCTCCGTTTAGTACCCTGGCATCCTGCACAGTACTTGCATGGCCACCTTTGAAGTGTCTCCTCTGCATGCCTTGAATTGCTGTGGTGACTCTCTCAGCAAAGGCACAGCCATTCTATTTTGGTCAAGGTGGATACTGTAGCTTTTGTGTTCCAAAGCCATGCCAAATGCCATAAATTTTGTGAACTAACAAGGTCTCGCTTGCATCATGTGCTGCAGAAAGGACTTGTTAGGAAGGCTGGCATTTTTTTCTTGTTGTATTAAATGGTATGTAGCAAAAGGGGTTTTGTGTCCTACAACTTGTCACCCCCACCCCTGAGTTTTATAGCAGAAGAGTCACACTCCAGTCGTAGAGTTGAGCTTATCATGGCCTGCCATTTTTACGTGGCAAAATATTTTACTTAGCTGACTATAGGTGTTTATGCAATAGGATCCATTTTTTTTAAATGCTTAGAAGCTTAGTTCATTAGTATTAAAAAGTGGGTCTGAGGGAAAGGGCACAACAAATGAATTACCAAATCATAATAGAGTAAAATTGCAAGAGCTGTCTGTTCAAAGGTAAAGGACAGAGTCTTGGGTTCTGGTTGTTTGTTGCTGTTTTATAAGTTGAAATTTTTTAAAATGGAAATACTTAATATATTGTGTGAGTCATTTTGAAAAAAGTCCTTATTTCATGCTTTCTTCAGAGTAGCATCCATGGTCTTCTGGTGGAAACGAGTGAATTAATAACAGTCATAGAGAATGATCTTAAAGTATGCTTATTTCTCTTTGTGCAAAAACAACACACACACATATGGATAAAATACCTTAATGAGTAAAATATGTGATTTAAATTGCTTTTCTAGTACTGGAAATGGCTTGGTACCCATGACTACTTTCTCTGTTGTGACCAAGTAACATGTTTGAGATATCAGACAAGTTGGGTGTATAAGTACTGGCTAAAAATAGCAGAGAGCAACTTGATGTTTACTGTACTGTCCTCTTGGTTACACAACTCACCCAGTAATTTATTAGCCACAAATACAGTTCATTATTAAAAGTATGTTAGTTTTAGCATAGAACTGAAGAACTGAGAGAACTTGATAAGATTTTGGGGTATTTGTAAAATTCTACTTAACTGACTAGGCAAGTTAGTTTTATTTGTGATTCTACGTTCATAAAGTTCTACCTTAGGGAGTCAGTACTGAGAAGAAGTTCAAGGGCTTCACCCAGAAATGGAGCTTTCTCTGTTCACATTGCTGCTCTTAACTGGCTGTGTGAACTTGGATCATAGAATCTGTCAGAACTTGACTCCTTGTCTGTGAAGTTGAACTAATAACTATACCTACTTCACAGAATTGTTGTGAAGATGAAATAAGACAGTTAATACAGTGTGAAATGTTTGCATAGTATATGGCCCATGATAAGTATTCAGTAATAGTAGATGAAGCTATGAATTTTATTATTGATATAGTTGTTATATAGAGTACCTATAGAAATAGAAAACTATAATTAGGCCTAGTGCCATGGCTCACACCTGTAATCCCAGCAACTTGGATAACTGGGGCAAGAGGATCGAAAGTTCAAGGTCAGCCTCAGCACCTTAGCAAGACCCTCTATCAAAAAAAAAAAAAAAAAAAAGAAAGAAAGAAATAGGGATGTGGTTCAGTGGTAAAGTATTCCTAAATTCAATCCTCAGCATCAAAAAAAGAAAAAGAAAAGAAACTATAATTATCATAGTATAGATGAATAAGTATTGCTTCTGTGAAATAAAATAGGATACTATCATTATAAAGCAGCCAATTGAAAACAAGAAAGAACACTTAAATTTTTCTTGTAGGTGACATAAAAAGCAAAATTCAATACAAGTCTAGGAAACTAGAGTTGAAAATTATCTTTTAGAAGATAGAATGAAATAAAAAAGTAGTGAAAAATAGAACAAGGTTAAATAGTTAAAGGATCAGTCTGGAAACCCCAAAACTGAAAGTTAGGAACTCCAGAAAGAGAACATGCCTGCAGGAAATTTTCAAAGAAAGAACTTAAGATTTTCTTAGAACTAATGAACATGAGTTTCCAGATTTAATAGGCCCAGAGAGTGCACATTAGAACAGCTGAACAAAAGTCATGCCAAGGCACATAGTTGTGAAATTTAGAATTCCCAAGGGTAAACTTAGATTCTGTTCCAAAAAGAAATAGCAGGGCATACACACAGCCTTTAGATTGACCAAGACATTAGACTTCTGAACTGAAGGACATTGAGCAATAACTAACATGGCATAAAGGAATGTTTCCAACCAGAATTATGTATTCAGCCAAACTGTTAATGAAATACATGACATTCACAGACATGCAAATTAAAATTACCTCCCAGTCTCCCTTTTCTCAGAAAACACCCGGAGAATGTCCTCCACCTAAATGAGGAAGTAAACTGAAAAAGAGAAAGACAGGGGATCAAGGAGACAGAAATTAAAACATAGAAGGTGAAAGTAGATTTCTACACTGATAGTGAAGAAAATGCTCGGAAGATCTGTAATGCAGGGCCAGATTGCAGCAAGAAGACGGGTTTCTATAATAAGTAGTTCAAAGATACAGGGAAAAAACCCCTATAATTAATGAATTATGTGATGAGTGATTAAATCCCAATCTGCTGGAGAGTTTTACAATAAATTTGTGATTTCTGAGCAGTCATTAACTCCGTGAGAAATAAAGTGTACAAGACATGAGATGTAATCAAATGTAATTATAGTAAATATGTAGCTTATCTGCAAATAGTGTTTAAAAATCATAATAATTTAAGCACAAAATACTGATTCAACTGATATGTGTTGTAACTATATTGAGGGAGAAAGGCAAGAGAGAAGTGTGTGTATGTGTGTTTAGAGTGGGTGGGGAATGAAGTAAGAGTATTAACTTCTCATTAATATGTAGTGCCTAAAGTGGAAAGACTCAAAAATAGTATTATGAGCTGAACATCAGAAGCATCAGTATAAATAATTTAAGATTTGCTTTGGGGAGTGAGACTGAAAGTGTGGAGAAGGGGTTGGTGGTCTCCAGTTTTTATTACAAGCTTTGGTAGTACAATTTGACTTTTGAAACTTTGGGCAGGTTATTACTTTGATTAAAAATTAAAATGATGGGCCAGGATTGTGGCTCAGTGGTAGAGTACTTGCCTAGCATGTATGAGGCAATCCACATGTATGGGTTCAATCCAAATAAATAAATAAATAAACAAATAAAATAAAGGTATTGTGTACATCTACAATTAAAAAAAAACATTAAAAAATTGAAATTAAATTTAGTCTTCTCTGTCTCCCAAATTAAACCAAGGTATGTGTGGAGATCCTTCAATACTGTGAAGCACTGTGCAGATGTTGTGCATGCTTTTATTTTATAGAATCACTGTCACATCAGCTTGGCTTGTACTTCCCGCTCATTCCTGTTAGAACTTTTTCGTGTGTTGCAGGAGTTTATAGAACTCCTCAGTCTGTGCTGTGTCTCTTAAGACCTTCTGAAGGATGTGGCTCAACCTGCCTTTGTATTCTCTTTCCTTCACTAGTTAGCTGCAGTTTCTTCCTATGTAAAGTGAGGGGATGAGACATAATGATTGGTCAGATCTCTTTTTTAGATTATCTTTGAAATTCACACCACATGGAAAGATCAAGAATCAGTTTGCTAGTAATGAAGCTGGCTGATACCTAATCTTCTGGAATGAAATGACTTACCGAAGTAGTTTTGCATTATGGAATAATGAATAAAGCAAAATTAATAAATTTTGAAAGTCCCTTTTTCTATTTCTTAAAACCTGTTATAATCCTATAAGGTGGAGCTTAAGGTCTGTAACATGTGGTGTGGACAATGTATGTATTAAACTTGATCTTTGTAACTTTTCTGGTTTTTGCTCTACCCTCCACATTTGTGTTTTATCTGTGTGAGATTCAGAGTTACAGGAGTTCTCACTGATCTCATAGATGAATAATGTTTAACCTTGTAACCAAAAGAGTTCAAAAAGCTTGATCTGAGTATCTTGTTCTCTAATAGTTGATTAAGAAATAATGGGAATGGGGGCTGTTTCTGTTTATCCTGCTATCATGGATGTTAAAATAGCTGAAAAGTTTGAGAGAACCACAAATGGATCGATTTAATGCTCACATGGAAAGGTGACCTCGAATTGCCTTCTATAGTTTTGAAATAAAAATCCAAGCTGTATAAGGAGTTAATTTTATTCTCTTCACTCAGGGAGCTAACAGGATGAGAGGTCGGCTTGGAAGTATGGACAGCTTTGAAAGGTCTAACAGTCTTGCTTCGGAGAAGGTATCTAATCTGATCTCCTTTGTTTACCCAAAATTGCAATTTAGTAAAAGCCAACACCAATATCATAATATGCCTGCCTCGTTATTTTATTATGAGTTCTTTATGGCTTTCAAAATATAAACATTGAGGTTTTGTTATTTTTTTTTTTATTTTATTGTTGGTAAAAGTAGGCCCTGACTGTAAACATGCTAGTCTTTGTTCAGAGAAGCCTTCTGCTGGGACACATGTCTCATGCAGATCGTGTTCTCACACACTTGTCACTTTTTGTAGGTGGTATGCTTTGGGGGACAGTGTATGAGCAACAATTAATCCAGAGCCATAGAAAACCAGCCATCTAATTGCTATACTTGTACAGTGATTTTTTGGATTGTTGTGTTGTTCTCTTCCCATATTACCATTTTCTTCCTGTTTTATCATTTCAGCTGCAACTTTAGCCTCTCTTCTACCTCACAGATAACTCCCCCCAGGTTTGGTTTCCTGTTTTCTGCATTGTGTAACATGTAACCCGAGGCATAGGCAACCTTTCTTTAATGGAAAAATGTTTAAATATTTTTATTAAACTTTTTGTTGATGGAGTTTGGGGACTTAGTCTGACTACATATGCCTCTGTTGTCCCTAACCCAGGTTTATCAAATGAAACATTTTTACAGTGGTGCCTGTTCTGGAAAGTATGCATACCTGACTGAATTGAAAGATTTATGGTATCTGTTCATGCAACAGGAGACACATTCCAGCTCAGCTCGCCTTTCTTTCATTTCCTGTTTTTGTGTCTTTTAAAAGAACTTTACCTCCGGGAACATGTAGTTGAATAGAAACATCCAGAGTGAAGGAAGATACCAGGCTTGATTTTATTTTCCCTCAGGCTTTGCCACGAGACTTGGACATTTAGGCATTGTGATATCATTTTGACAGTACAGGAAGCGTGCTGCGATATGCCACGGAAATTAGGAGATGGGTTAACACAGACTCCACCCTCATTTGGTCATGGTCTCTTTTCATCTCCCCAACAACAGTGAGAAAAGCACAGTAGCTGTAGCATTTTACCACTGGAGTCAGGGGAAAGAATACCTTTTCTGATCCCTTTCACTTTCTGGCCTATCTTTTGGATGCTGTCTTACAGCTGCTTATCAGAAGTGGGCTGTGGTAAGACTGATTAGCCTTCACCAGGGATTGAGTAAAAAAGAAAAAAAAAATAGTTTTGTCATGACTCAGGAAGAAGATGAGGCACCCTGTCCCCATTGAGCCCTGATCTTCTGCAGGTCAACTGCGAACCTGGTAGGAAAGAGAGACCCCTTGTGCTTGCGTTTCAGGACTACTCGCCAGGGGACTCTCCTCCAGGGACGCCACCAGCCTCTCCGCTGTCCTCTGCTTGGCAAGCATTCCCCGAGGAGGATTCTGACTCCCCACAGTTTCGAAGACGGGCTCACACGTTCAGCCACCCTCCTTCAAGCACAAAGAGAAAGCTGAATTTGCAGAATGGGAGGGCTCCCGGGGTGCGCTCCCCTCTGCTGAGGCAGAGCTCCAGCGAGCAGTGCAGGTAAGTCAGGCCTCTCCCCACAATGTGAAATCAGATTCCCATGTCACCCTGTGTCGGTCACTGTGGAGTCTGGGTCGATTGTGACTTCCTGCTCTAGCCAACTTTTCAGTTTTTAGAAAGAACATAAAAATAAACTGAATTTCTTTACCTCAGTGATTAAGGGAAGTGGGTCAAGGTCAAAGTGTATTCATAGAAAAGAGTTAATGCACTCATTTCATATGGATGAGAACTTTTTTTCCCCCCAAGAAAAATAGAGAAAACACGATATCATGCAGTTGTTTTGTCTGAAAACTTACTGACAACACATATTACTCAGTGTCTTCTTAATGATGGCTGTCAATAAGCAAAGTCAGCAAATTTAAAAATAACAAAGCCGTAGAATTTCCTATTGGCCTACAGTAAAATTCCAGGTTTTAAAAAAAGTCACTTAAGTTACCTTCATACATGAGATAATTTTTGGCTGTATTTTACTATTAGTAAAGCTAAATATGAAAAGCACTACAAATTGTATCGAAACTAAAGCAATATTAGAAAGAAGACTAAATATACCCTAATTATAGTCAGTGGCCATTAGAAATTATCTTAGGTGGTATTTAAAAATAATTTAATAAAATTGTTTGTTATTTGGTAAGAAGTAGTAAAAGGAATAAACCTAGAAATGACCCTATTTCTTGCTGTGTAGCATAGATCCCAATTTATATCTTTTTATTTATTTATTTTTAATTTTTTCCCCCAATTTATATCTTAGAAATAATTTAGTTTCTCTTCTTTACCTGTGAGTCTGATACAAAAAAATAAGGTTGATTGCCAGTTGCCAGTTGGAAATAAAATAAAACTTGAAGTAAAAATTCCAGAAAGGCTAATACTTTATAGCCAATGTTATCAGATTTACTAGCATGTTTTTAAGGTAACAGTTTTATTCTTGTTGTTTTCTGAATGATTTCAAAATCTACAAATTAGATATTATGGTATGAACAAACATTTGTCTTCAGTTTGTTTTGTGTGTGAAGGAGATTAAGTATTCACAGGCAACCATGATTTTTAAAAAATGATTATTTATAATTTTGTATTTACCCAACATAATAAATCTCTCCCCCCCCGCCAGAAATAATTACTTTTTAAAAGTGTTATTGTATTTTTGTATACCTTTATTTTATTTATTTATTTTTAATCGGTACTAAGGATCTGATCAACCTAGTGCCTCACACATGCTAGGCAAGTGCTCTACCACTGAGCTACAAATTTTGTAGCAGGAACAATTACTTTTAAGAATTAAAACCATCAGTTGTTTTAGACTATAAATGATATTGCACAATTTGTAATGTATAAGTTCAAATAATTTCTATCAATATAAAAAGATGTCATTTATGTCCTTATAAAAACTTACCGCACAAATTATTGTCTATAAAAAGGAAAAAGAGCTATATGGGAGATTTAGGGCTCTGGATTGAACCATGGTGGCACCATTTCACAGGCTTCAGGAGAGAGCACAGCCATTAATCTTTGTTAAGCCAGAGGTATTATGGTGACTTCCAACAAGCAGACATGTTGCTGTCAAAGAGTTAGTTAGAAGGGTTTAGATCTTTAAAATAGTTTTTGAACTGCTCATAATCAGTTTTTCATTCTGGACCTTGTTTTCCTGTAATTATTTGTGCTTCCCTAGTTTTTCCCCTTGAATTATCTTTTGCATGTAAAGACAAGCAATTTTTATCCTAAAAGTGTTAAGAATTTTTAAAGAGATGAACACTGATGGATAGAGATACTGCATAGATGAGGAATTCAATTCGTGCAAAAGTGACAGTTCAAGCCCGGTCACCTCAACGGAGAACTGCATGCTTTTTTTGAGTATAAGATTCAGCCCTGATCCTTTAAAGGAAAGGTTAAATTAATAGCAAGAACCTGTTTATATGCTTTTTCATAGTGAATGAAGATTTTGCTAAAATATAAATTAAGACAAATCTGCTGTATTTTCTGTATTCAGCATTCTTCCACCAGTTCGACGTATGCACAAGGAGAATAATTCTTCCTCCAGTCTTCCAAGTCTTCACACTTCCTTCTCTGCCCCTTCCTTCACTGCCCCCTCTTTCCTGAAAAGCTTTTACCAGAATTCAGGTAGACTGTCCCCACAATATGAAAATGAAATCAGGTGAGATCAGTGTCCTCTGTTTGCAAAGCAAAATTTTCTGCAGTGATATACTGATAAGTTACTAAAAAGTGGCTGATTAATTTTGGAGTGACATTTATGCATCCTTCTGTGTGCTTGTTCTAATCTGTTTCTAATATGTTGACTTTAATTCCAATTAATTTAAAAATGAGTAGTTTCAAATCTTTTTATGACATGATTGTCTTTTTAAATTAATTTTTAAAAAATTATTTGTATTTCTTTGCCTTGGAGCCCAGAGTCTAAACTTTGTATTGTTTGGAACAAGACCTGGTGCTAACACATACTAAGTAAACTTGGACCAATCATGCTTTTTTTTTTTTTTTTTTTTTTTTAAGCTCTCTGGATATGTTTCATAGAACCCCAAAGCCACTGATTGAATTAGACTAAAGATTTAAGTGAAGTATGTCTTAAGTTCTAAGTATGTAGAATATTTCTTAGGTACTTTTTTGATTTTTCAATGACAGACTTAACTTTCTGAAACTTAATGTACATCAAATAAATGGATACAGGATCATGTTGATAGCAGCTCTGAACTAGCATAAGGGATCTCTTCAATCTTGTAGCTATTCTGTTTTGTTTCATATTTGTCCCCAATAGAGAAAACGTGTAGCCTGTTAAAACTTGTTGCTTGCTCTTTTAGCTATGCAAAATTAGATGTGGTTATTCTTGGAGAATTGCCTCCTTTTTAAAAATGGAAATAAATACGTGAAATTATACCAGTCATTCGAATTCTTAGTGAAGTGTTGCACAGCTCTGGAATGTGGTGGAGTAGGAGTACCCTTTAAAGGGGTTATTGTTGACCTAAGCAGTCTGTGAGATGCATTCCTTTTTGATTTAGTTTGGTTCACATGTTTTTTTTTTAATCAATAAATAGTATTCTATTTGATACATCAGAGTTTTCTACCTTCTTGCTGATGGACATTTGGGTTTGCTTTTAGTTGTTTGGTGATTGGCAATTTTTGTAGTCAAGGAGAGGAATGCATGTTTCAGCTAGGCTTGGTGTCACTAAAATCTTCTTGAATATTCTTTTGGCCTATTTTAATTTAGACTTAGAATATTCTAAAAGCTAGCACTATAACTAGATAACCCTCATTAGCTGGTTAAATTAGACTAATACTTGAATTATTTCTGATTATCTTTTACCTGAGTGGCAATTTTTTTCACTCTAAGAAAGATAATTAATTTGGATTATATAATTATGAATCTGAAGTTTGCTCTGAATTAGCACAGAACTTACAAGGCCCTGGGTTCAATCCCAGCACTACCAAAAAAAAATAGTATAATATATATGGAATATGCAATGAATTTAAAGAACCAAGACTGTACGTGCATAAAAATCTAAGTTTATCATAATACCACCTACTAGTAAGAATGGAACCATCAAACCTTGTTTCAGTTTCTTATTGTTATACTAGTTAAAGTGAGCATACAAGAATCCTTATTTCTTTCCTACAAAGTAACAAATAGAGATAGCCTTTGGGAAGGTCAAAAGTCTACTATAAATAGAATATAGAGTACAAAAGAAGTGGCTTACTTTTTAAAATATTGCTTATATTGTTTAATAAGGTTGTGTATTTGTTTTCAGTAATTCCTTCTTAGGCCTGTGTAGTATTATTGCTACTAGTGTTCCAGAGCCCTTGATAGCTCAGTCCTAACAGAAGGATTTAGGGTTAGGTTGAAAAACTTCACCTTTTAGTAGCTATTTTATTTGAAGGGTTATGTTTAAAATACAGAGACCTTTTCAATTTACAGGATCTAACATTCTGTTTTCTACTCTATTAAATGTTTTTCTTGGTTATGAGAAATTCTAAAAACCAGAGAGTAGTTTTTTTTTCTTTTACACTTTTCTACATTCATTTAATTTGACATCATAGAATCAGTAGGCCAAAAGTATACTTACAACATGAAAACACTTTCACTGAAAAGTGCACTGATCCTAAGTATACAGCTCAGTGGATCTCCAGTGACGCTCCATTACGTCACTACTGCCCCGGGCTATAAGCAGAAGGCTTTCAGTGCCACTCTCTTCTTCCCATCCTGTCACCATTATGCTGGCCTCATATATCATAGGTTAGTTCTGTCTGGTTTTGAGTGTTATATAATCGGAATGATACATTATCTGTTCCTTTTTTATTTGGCTTCTTTTACTGACTTTAGGTTGTGAGGTTCATTCCTGTTTTTATGTGTACTTTATTCATTTTTAATACTGTATAGTATTTCATTTAATAGATCACAGTTTATTCATGCTCTTTTGAATGGACATTTGGTTGTTTCTAGGCTTTGCTTTTGAAAAGAGTTCTGTCTTAACTGTTATCTATGTATCATTTATTGTATATATGTATTATTGGTGAATACCTACACAGTAATAAAATTATTGGACAAAATGCACGCTTAGGTTATTTTAACTAGTAGGTGACTTAGACATAGTTGCAGTCTTGGAGAGAGTGACTTTATGTTTGTACTTTGAAATAATTTCAGATTTATAGAAAAGTTGCAAAAATAGAGGATTCCTTTTAATCCTTTATCTAGATTAATCCATCTTGATATTTTGCTACATTTCTGTGTCATTCTCTTTGTCCAGGTACATATCTATTTCTGCATTATATGCACATACATATTGCTTCATTTTGAGCCGTTTGTGAATAGGTTTCGTGTATCATGTCTTTTACTCTTGATACTTGAGGAGGGTGTATTTCCCAAAAACAAAGATATTCAAGAGCTTGGTTTGATCCAGTGTTTTTTGAATTGTGCATCTCACATTGCCACTTGTTTCAGAGTGAACATCATGTATACACAGTTACCATGATTTCTGGAACTATTCAGAATAGGGAGAGGAGGAGATTCATAATACTACCAATTGTAATTTGCTTGTCACTTGGTACCTAATATCGTTTTTGCATAAAATGGATTTCTAAATATGCATAACCAAGTAGGGAATAAGATAGGGTAGGATGTGGGCTAGCAATACTATTACTCTTTTAAAAGAATACTTACTTGTAATTTTAAATTCAAGTTAGGCATACTTCTTTAGGACCACTGTCCTGAATTTCTGCTGAGCAGGAGGAGCCAAGATCTTTTTAATATCATGGTTTGTTGGCTAGTAGATCAATTTGCATGAAATTGAAATGATAGAGGGAAGGGAATAAGCATATATTTTTGTTTTATCAGACTTTGAATTAATTTTTGAAAATTTAACATTTTATTATCCAGTGATTAAATTATAATTTTGTATGGTGATATATTTTTATGACATATATATTCTTTCTATCAACAGGCATCTTTATTACTCCTTATAACTGCTTCTAAGGTTTTAAGCTTGTATTTTAAAAAAATTACTTGTATTACAGTTCATTGGTCAAAAGTAAATGATAATTTTTTAGAGTGACAGTCATTACTTTTATTTACTTAAAAAGCTTTTCATGAGAAAGTAAGGTTTTTGCTAAAGTGCTTGTGCTACGGTTTTGGTTTTATAGTTCTCTTGTATTCATTGATAAAAATCGCATAACTGTTCATTACAGTTCATTTATTGAAGTAACCTTATTGATGACTTAAGGAAATGTATTTTTATTCTAAGTTCTGATTTTGGACATATATCTCTCTGCTAATACATTCCTTGTTTTCCTGTTGTACTAGACAGGACACTGCTTCAGAATCAAGGTGATTAGAGATTAAATATTTTCATTTAAAAAATTCACAAATTTTCCCACTGAATGCCATCATTAATCCAAGAAGCAGTTTTGGTTGTCTCCTGAATGCATGCTGGTCTCCTGGGTGCTAAGTCTACACGGTAGAGAAATGTGACCCTTGGCATAATCAAAGATCATGAATTATCATGTAAAGTGTGGATTGCAAACAGAAATCCTTTTTCTACTCTATTCCATGTTGAAATTTCCTTAGAACTGTGCTGTGGCCTTCAACCAAAGCCTAATCTTAATTTTAAATTATTAAAAGTTTAGTTGGGAGACACATATGTCCATCTGAGGAATTTCTTCCAAGTCCCAAGAAGATGAAGAAATGATTTATCCTAAAGTAACATACTTGTAAAATGGAATCTGGTTTTCACCTGATGAGGAATATTAATTTTTTTTCTGTTCCTCTTAATTCCTGTCATTTTGGTCACTGTGAGACCCTGGTAAAGCCTTGTGGATGTCCTTTTGGTCTGGACACAGGGAAACATCTTATTATTGATGCCTCACCATACAGCTTTTTTTTTTTAGTAACAGCTTTTCCTTGGATTCCCCTGCACTCTGTGGAAAATGTCCAGAATCACTGCTCAACAACTCAACTGCAAACATTTATCTGCTTTGCTTCTGTTTCTACACTATATCACAAGTCTCATGAGAAACATATGTGGCCATCTTCCTATTTGTGACCACTGACATTTAGATTTCTTGGTAGCTACAATAACAACATAGTATTATAGATTATGCTAGAATGAAACATCAAGGAGAGAAAAGTCCTCAGAGAAATATTTTGGCCATATTGCTAAGATAAAAAGTGATTTTGTTTTTGAGACTTGTTAATTGACCTATACACCCCCCCCCCCTTTTTTTGGTGGGTTGGATATGTGATCATTTCAAGAATACTTTTTATCTGTTTTCAAAAGTCTGGTAGAGATGTTTGTTTTGTCTTGTACCCTTTTAGGTTCTTACCATGGGCATAAAACTTGATCTGCTTATTACTTTTAGAGATTATCTGGCCTATAGTTTCCTTATTTTACACATGGTTAGATTGAGCCCCAGAGAGGTTTTCTATTGTGGTGGATATCATTTTCCTTATCTTAAGTTATCATATGTACCACACAGGCATGTTTTAAATTCCGAGGCGCAAAGCATTTTTAAACATCTGCATTCAGTGTGTAGAGTTTAGGAAAAAAACCCTTTGTTCTCCTCTCTCTTTTTGCCTACACATTGTTCCGCTGACTCATCTGTCTCTTTTGACTCACAGCTCAGCTACCACTTATTGATTTCCACTAGAGTGGTTCAATCTCAATGTTATTTAATTAGTAAAGATTTTCCATAGGCTGACAGATGTGTACCTAGTTGAAAACCAGAACTTTGATATAAACTCTTACTGCACTGGAGGCAATTATGAGTTAAATTGTACTGTGATCCTATGGAATAAACTAAAAAATTTTATCAATATATTGTTCTATGCAGGCTTGAAGGCATGGAAAAGAAAGTGTCTTCATCTTTCCATTAAATAGTTCCCTCCTATAGGGAAGGAAATAAAAAAATAAAAATTAAAACGAAATAAATTAATCACATTTTGTTCTATCTTGCGTTGTAATAGGCTGCAATCCAGCTAGATTTATCTAGTGTGTTGTCATTTATTTGGGCTTTGTGATGCTGGTAGTTAAAGTTTGGTGCTAGGGCGTTGGGTGGTGGGATGGGAGACAGTCTGCTGCTCAGCAGAACACATTTATGAAGCTGGCAGAAGAGCTGACTTTTATACAGAGTGTATCTGTGTTGGCCTTGTGAGAAAATGACCGTTCAAACACCTTCATCAGGTACAATGTTCAATGCGTTGATTCTTACCCAAGCAGGCACATGCATTAAAAGTTATGTTAACTTAAGAAGTAAGATGTTAACAGTAGATATAATGAAGATTACAACTGTTCAAGGTCATATTAAGAAGTCATCTTATGCCAGGCATGGTGGCACATGCCTGTAATCCCAGCGGCTCGGGAGGCTGAGGCAGGAGGATACCAAGTTCACAGCCAGCCTCAGCAACTTAGTGAGGCCCTAAGCAACTCAGTGAGACCCTGCTTCTAAATAAAATATGAAAAAGAACTGGGGATGTGACTCAGTGGTTAAGCATCCCTGGGTTCAATCCCCAGTACCAAAAAAAAGAAGTCATCTTGAAGCTTTAGGGGGTTCACATTTTATCCATAACTTTAAAAAATATTTTTAGTTGTAGATGGACACAATATCTTTATTTTGTTTATTTCGTTTTTTTCTGTAGTGCTGAGGATCAATTCCAGTGCCTCATGCGTACTAGCCAAGTGCTCTACCACTGAGCCACACCCAACCCCAACCTTATCCATAACTTTTGATAGATGCAAAATGCCCCTCTCAGCCTACATGATTATAACATATAATGTGGCTTATTTTCTCCCCTTGTAAAGCTCTCATTTGTGTCCATGGATTGTGGTTCTCAGTTAGTTGGCAAATAGTAGTAGGAAGTACATATTGAATACACCAACACAGAACTGGGCAAGAATTCTCCAAGTTGTACTTCCTTCCTAGCTACTCATTTTTTAGTTCATAAATTTCTGCTAGAGGAAATACTGGCACAGAAGACTCTTCCTGAATATTCTTTTTGGGGAAGCAACTTAATAATGTACATGTTTACATTCTAAAACACAGACGAAGGTGGCAAAGATTATTTGGGAAATAAGGGAATGTCTATAATTTGTTTCATGACTTTAAAAATGTAAAGATAATAAAGTAGCAACATATGTATATTATACTATATTAAGCTGTTTTGTTTAAAATCAACAAGAATATTCATTATGAATTGCACTTATTTCAGAGAAACTGAAGTGAGGCATTTACACAAATAAAGCACCTTTTAGTGTTTTGAAGTTATTTCTCTGCTGAAATAGATCATTTCATTCAAAAGTGGAAAGAAAATTACCCAACCAAGAGACTTATTGCTGACTAGAGACTAATTTTTTTTCCATCCAAAATACAGAGAATTTTGGGGGTCCGACAGCTTTGTTTTTATGTCCTATAGAGTTTTACAGGAACTAATGCAGAGTATTTACACTGGCATGATAAAGCATAGTGCCTCCATGTTGGATTCTGGATTGCCTGGCTTTGAGTCCTGGCTCCATTGTTTGTCATCTGATTGACTATGGGAAGTTACTTAGATGCTTTCTACCTTAGGTTTCTTACCAAAAATGGGAAGAGTAATAATACCTACCATAGATGGTTGCTGTGAGGACAAAATTATTTCATACTTGTAAGATGATTACATGACTGCTGTGTAGCATGAGCTTTCTGTGAGTCTTAATTACCACTATTATTATGACAATGGACACCATGTTATCTTCTTTTTTTTTTTAACTCAGAAAATAGACATTCTACTTGACTTCCATGCTAAGTTTAATTAAAGAAGTTAAAGTGAAAATGAATGTTGTAGCCAAAATGAAAAATAAAAACAAAAGAAATGTCACCTCCCAGTGTAGTTTCCAAGTTGAGACATACGAATTTCAATGCACAGTGTTTCATATGGTTTTGATTCTTGAAATTGCCACCTTAAGAGTGTCAGATTGTCAGCTACATCAGTGAGCAGATGTTAGCTGCACATGAGCACTACTGGCTGAAACCTTATCTGGAACCTGATTTTCTCATACATGTCTCCTCTTATGAAATGAAGCAGATTAGCTCTCACGTATCTGGGCAACCACACTACTTTTTGAGGATGTAGTTTTTTAGTACAAGATAAAGGATCAATGATGTGTTATGTTAAGTTCCCCTTTTTGGTGTATTATTATCTTTTATTTTGTCTACTAATTTTTGTCTATTACTGGTTGTTAAATTCCAGACGTGGGTAGAGAGTTTTTCACTTAGTAGTTTATTCAATTATAGGGCTTAAAAATTTAGAAGTAATACAATTTTTAAATATGCAGGAATAGACTAATGTCAGGGTAATTTCTGCAACTAGTTTATAACATATTCCCCCCCAAAGCTTGAATTTTGCAGGTAGTAATGAAACTGATATGGGTACCACTCACTTTGATTAGTAGTACTTTCTAAACACTTACTATATCATAACAGTGAATTTTTTTCAAAAATGATGTTTTAGTTTCAGCATAAAAATATGAACATTTAGAATTCTTTCATTTGGTTTATTCTGATTTCGTTTATTAGCGCTACCAGAAAATCAGGAGAAATGAATACTTGTAGAACATTTACCCTTTGAGGCATTGAAGTAGGTACTTTAATAGAAGTATTTCATTTAGATTTCAAAGCATAAATTGTAAATTTGAAGCCCTCCTATAGGGAAGGAACTACACTTGCTAGGAAAAAAAGGTGCTTTTTGTTGTTGATTAACAATCTTGTCATTATGTACTCTACCAGTGCCATCAACAGCTTAGTCTGTACTTTTGGGAAACAGCTACCAGAACTTTCTGCCAGAAAGATTTAAACTTATGCCTACTAATCAATTAAGAAGGTAGACCTCAGCCATATTTTTTACTCCATTTTACTTAAGCTTCTAAGCTAATATTTCATATGGTTATATAAAGCATTAATTTATTCAAGGGTTATTTCTTTAGTGCTTACTATTTATTACAGTGGGAGCTAGCAATTTACTCCTGAACTGGGTAGTTAGCAAATAATTCAGGTGAGATACTGTTACAAATGTTAAGGTACAGACTACTCTGAGAGTATTATCAAGATGTACACATTATATAGAGAACATTTGAATCACAGAGAAAGTAATATTTGAATGACTGCTTTCCAAAGGAGAAATAAAGATGAATCTATTTATTCAGTATTGTAGGGAGTTTTGAACCTTGGACACCTAATAGGGTTACAATTTTATGTAGGATACATAACATGTGACTCTATTGACATGTATATCTCAGCTACTTCCTCAAATAGCATAACACAACATGACACTTGATATCTGCATATCAGCTCAGAGGTATGTCCTTTTCTTAATCTTAGATTAGCTAAAGTAATATTTTAGGAAGATAGATCCCAGATTGGAAATAACTGAACTGCCTGATAACTGTAAGTATGGATACACAGAGTGAATAAAAACATAACAGGAAGGAACAGAATTGTATTAATTGCCTCAGCATTGTTGAGTTCCTCCAAGTGCCTGAGAGGCTGTGGCTTTTCTAGCTGGGTTTCATTTCTGTCCTAAGTTCTGAACTTCTTGATTATACCCAAAGTCCCATAGCTTTCATTTGTGGGTATCACCGTTTTATAAATGTTATCTTCATCATTCTCTTAGGAGAACTTAAAGACTATGAAACTATAGACAGATAAAATATTCCTACCATGAACAGCAACAATGATTGTATGGTCTTTTAGTTATACAGTTGGTCTCAAAAGTAACTTCGAGTCATTATGACCTCTTATTGCAGATAGACCTCATATAACCCAGAGTGAACTTTCTTAAAAAATGAAATATTTAAAGAAGACCAGTATTTCCACATGGGAGTTTGTCACAAAGCACTGACATAGAATAATGTGAGATCTTCCCCCAGATGAAGAAGAAAAAAAGTTGGGAGTGGTGAAGAAGAGTCAATTACTTGAACTCCAGAGGCCTCCTGGAGGACTTTTGACAGTAGAATTTCTGTATACTGTTCCCTGATTGAGAGTCACAATTCATGCCAGTCTTAAAGGAGTCCTGCTGTAAAGAAATCTGGTTAATATATTTTTTTAAAAAAAACTTAGCCTATTTAAAATTATTTGACCATATATTTTTTTTCTTACTATACCAGCCAGCATTTCCCATTCTTCTGTATTTGGGTTCTTTTCTGCCATGATCCAACCATCGGTAGCTAACAATTTGTAGATCTTAATTCTGTAGGAGCTATAGCAAAAGCTTTCTCAGAGCATCTTATTAAATATCTAGATTGTTTAGAATAAGCTATGGGTTTTATTTCTTTGGCAAAGCAAGACTTCATTACTTAAGCAACCTTTAGTGCCCTGTGTAAGTGCTTCTGTTGCTCAAATTAGAGGCAGTACTGGTTGGCTACTGAGGAATGAGTAGAAATAGGTGAGCTTTTCATGACCCAGCTGTGTCCTGGATTGCAATTTTCCCAGGATGCGCTGGCCTG
Source organism: Spermophilus citellus (assembly GCF_964194105.1). Lineage (NCBI taxonomy): Eukaryota > Metazoa > Chordata > Mammalia > Rodentia > Sciuridae > Spermophilus > Spermophilus citellus. The sequence goes on along the minus strand of NC_138182.1, from coordinate 68,844,876 downwards.
GGTGACCAATGTGCTCATGCCACGTTGCTCCATGGTGCCTGTGCCTCGTGCTTGCCTGCGGCAGAACTTGTGAATGGCTTGTGCTACCATTTCATTGCGAAGTACCATGTTGTGCAGCTTTACAAATTTTTATATTTATTGGCATTCCACAGTGATGGAGAAGGGAGGAAAAGGACCTCATCCACCTGCAGCAACGAGTCCCTAAATACTGGAGGAACCCCTGTCACTCCTCGCAGGATCTCCTGGCGGCAGCGCATTTTCCTTCGCGTTGCATCGCCGATGAACAAATCTCCCTCTGCAATGCAGCAACAAGGTATGTGTGTAATTGCTGAGGAGTTTCTCCCTGTGAGTGCTGTGAATTTGGGAAGGCAGTGGAAGTGGTTTGTGTATAAAAAGATGTAAGAGATTCGAGTGGAGACATAACTTCTGTATCTGATAGATAGGTATCATCACAACCCATTAGACTTTAGGTACTTGTTTTTTTTAAAATTTATTTTTATTAGTTGCACATGTCAATACAATGATCTTGACATACATTTGAATCAAATGGGGTATAATTTCTCATTTTTCTGAGTGTACAGGTTGCAGAATCACATTGGTTATACAGTCACGTATATACATACAGCAATACTAATGTCTATTTTATCGGTACTTGTTTTTGAATGAATGAGAGTGTGGGTTGCCAAAACCTGCTTTGGAATCTACTCCACAATGTGCAGGGAACTATGATAGTGCTGCAGAAGAAGTTGTAGATTTCTTCTTCTTCTTTTTTAATTATTAGAAAAGCAATACAGAATACAGTCTTTTATGAGAGTCATGCATAAAATAAAATGACAGAGAAATGAACAGTAAAAACTGGAAATATCACACTAGGCAAATATCAATTAAGAGAGCATAGCAGCTTTCTTCGAATACTAGACCCTTTAGAAATTAAAGCAAAAACATCCAGAGGGACAAAGTAAATGTAGCACAAATGAAAAGGGAAACAATACTGAGAACATGAATTATTATATAGCCTTAGGAGCTAGAAAATGATACTTAAAAGAATTTGAGAATAAATAAATCAACTTCTCTCATGAGAGATTTTAATATATTTCCCTTTGAAAATTAAATATAGATAGTATTGGAGTGGTACAATTGAACAAGCTTGATCTAATATTTATATAGAACTTTGCCTCTGTAGAGAAAATTTATCCATTTTTAGCCACATGTGACACATTCATAAAAATGGATTATGTACTTGGCCAAAAGATATTTTAATAAATCCCAGACAATCATGATTATGTGTATTATATTCTCTGACCATAGTGCCAAAATAAAAAGAAATGAAGGAAGGAAACAAGCATGGAAGAATGAATTAAAGACAGCTAGGGTTATGGATGTGGCTCTATGGTAAATCACTGCCTACCATGTGACAGGTCTTGAGTTCAATACCCAGGACTGCAAAGAAAAGAAGGACAACTGAAAATTTTTATGTGTTTGGAAACTATACTCGTAGAATGTAGAAGGAATAAAATATGATAACCTGTGCTCCGCATTTAGTATTTTGAGGGTAATTCACAACTGTGAATGTGTTCATCTAAAATCAAGAAATCCAAAAGTCACATGTACTGGGTATTCAACTCAAGAAGCTGGAAAAGAATTAAAAGTAAAATCTATGAACAACCAAAACCAGAGGAGGTAAATAATAAGGGTAGGGGCAGAGATCAGTGAATTACAATGAGAAAAAAAGAAGAAAGCAGTTGGCATTGCTAAAGATAAAATTAACTCTGCCTAGGATGGAAGAGACAGCTTCACAGAAAAATTGAATATTTAAACTCATCCCTGGAAGAAACTTGTCTTAGCAAAGTTCTAGAGTTGTGTGAGAGGACGTTGCAGGTCAGAGAATTGTGAGAAACTTTGCATGATGGGGCAGAGGACAGGAGCTTGAGACATGAGGCTGGAAAGGTGATTTGAGGCCAGAGTCTGGCGAGATTTATATTATTCCCAGTAGTCTGCACTTGGTCTCTCTGATGCAGTCATCGAGATGTTTTAAGAGATATGATTGTGTTTGTTAATAGGAAAATAATTGGCAGTATGCAGGGAACGGAGAGAATGAGCTGCAGGGGATCAGTTAAGGAGACTTTGCAGGGGGAGGGAGCAGCGGGCCCTGTGAGATGTTCAGCCAAGAAGGACAGAGCATCGCTCAGCTGCTGCTCTCCTGGAGGATTCTTGACAGGAGGCATGGACCTTAGGAGATCTCCAGTACCTACTACCCATTCCTGTTTTGCACCAGAGAATATACATAGGTAAACTGCAGAAGTGTTGGACTTTGGGGAAAGGCCAGTTTATTTTGGAGCGACTCCCTTACAGGTCTTTTTGTGTAAAAAGAAGAAGTGGTGAAATGACATATGCCTTTGTTTCACTGTCAGAGGGAAATCTGGAAGGGGAATTCAGCCTGGTAAATTTACTTCAATTGCTAGTTCCAGAAACAGTTGTTCTTGGGAAAGTGGCTCTGTGAACACCTTTAAATGTGGAAGATTAAGATGAGAGAACGTTACTCTAAAGGAAGCTTCTGTAGTCTGAGCTACTACTAAGGAATGCCGCTCACTGTTTTCTTCTCTGCAGATGGACTGGACAGGAATGAGCTGCTGCCACTGTCCCCTCTCACTCCCACCATGGAAGAGGAACCGCTGGTTATATTCTTATCTGGTGATGACGACCCAGAGAAGGTCGAAGAAAAAAAGAAATCGAAAGAACTAAAGAGTTTATGGAAAAAAGCTATACACCAACAAATCTTGTTGCTTCGAATGGAAAAAGAAAACCAGAAACTTGAAGGTTAGCTATTCAAACAGGGCAAATGTTACACACACCCTCACACTCTTTCTTGGGTCGTAAATATCTATTGATTCTAATTATTTTCATGAGACTTGGGAAAGATCAGCTAAAGATCTTTGCATCTTTGTTTGATAGAGTTGAAACATCAGAAGACTATGGGAATATATGCCTAATAAAGATTATAGGTCACAGGGATTCAATGTATTTTACATGACTGAAAACTTAATATCATTGTGCATTACTCAAAAAAAAAAAACCTTAAATAGGAAAAAGTATACTTTATTTTTTTAAATATAATTTTCAACTTGCAGGATAAATGATATTTATAATGAGTGAAACGTTCTTGTTTTAAATAAGTTATTTTTCTGTTATATCTATTTTAACTGTTTAATTATAATTGCCTCTTATAAAATCAGAGTTCCTATTTTTTGTTAATGCTTTATAAATTTTCTTTTTAAGAAATCATAGTCAAATTGTTAAATTTACAGCCAAATAATTTATAATAACTATTGTTTTATTTGTGGTACTGGATTGTTGGGTTTTTGAACACTAAATGCTTTAGAATGTGTTTTTCAGCTTCTTCCAAAAATGATTCAGTTTGCTTCTGTTCTGATATAATCACACAATAAGATGTCCAGATAGTACAAAAATGCAAAAGGTATATAAATATCATTATCTTGGGCAAATTGCTTCTGAGAAGGCCCTTGGCTTTATATCTTATTATGAACAATTTAGGCTAAAGAGACCCAGTGACTCTTACGACTATTGTCAAATGAACAATACAGGTTTTTCTCTCACTTGCTTTTATTGTGTTGTCTTCCAAAAGTTTTTTTTTAATGCAGATTTTCACATTTCTAAATTCATTATCTGTGTTAAGATTCTTATTAACACACCTATTGTTCACTTTTTTATTTTAATAATATTTTGCTTACAAAGGCATAGTTTCTTTTTTGTTGTTATTTTCTTAGCAGATAAAATACATAAAATGCTAAATATCCTTAGGAAATAAATCTTTTAAAATTAATAATTCAATTAATTGTTATTGACACAGCTTTGAAAAGTTCTGTTTGATAAATTGTATATGAACTCAAGCTTCTCAAAGATTTCTGCAGGAATTGCATTCATATTTTTAAGCAGTTGGTTACATCTTGAATTAAATCATAAACAGAAAAGGATGTTGAAAAAAAGAGGGTTACCATTTCCTTAAAATATTTAAAACATGAAATTACACTTCAGTTGGGACTTAGGTACAAATACAATCTTACAATAAACATCAAAGGATGGTTTTACAATCATAGACTATTTGAGGGAGCAGGGCCTTAGGGATTGTTTAGCTGGGTTCTTCCTTCTGTAGCGGAGTTAGTGACAAGCTTGGGGAGGCTAAGGAATTAACCCAAAGTCACATAATCACATAAACCAGCAGAACAAGTTCTGGGACTCGTGGCTCTTTGGTTTTTCTGAATATGCTACAGTATTGCTTAGCTATGTGTGCTCATACAAAGAAATGGAATGTTTTAATATAAATGACCACAAGTATGTTTTGAGGTCAGTTATACTATATAGTTTTGAGGGTAGGAGAGGCGATTTTAGAATATCTTACCAGAAACCTTTATCAGTTCTGCGTATACTTCTTTACTTAAGTAACAAAGGCATAAATATAGTTTATTAAAATTTGAGCCAGTTGATAATCATTTCTTGGTGGTTTTGTATTCCTGCCTAGTGAACCAGTTGTAGGGAGATAGATATTAACTGATCTTGCCATTTTATCCTTAGGGCCTACTGAATAATAGGTGATTATTTTAAACACACTAAAGAAAGTTCGAGAAAAATATCTGAGGGAATGTTATACTTTCTTCACTGTGAAGCAAGTCATTAGTGAAACTACATGTAGGATGGTATTATTGTTAATAGGTATTGGTTAAGGAAATAGAAAGTGAGAGGCAAAGCTAAACTGTGTTAGACAGCCATCTAGTGGTAGCCAGGGGGGATATTTTTGTAGCATGATATATCTTTTTTCCATCATTTAATCAGGGATTTTTACTGTCCTGGTTGAAGAGCAGTCTGTTTTAAGACATTTTGATTCTTTGAAAATGGTTTCAAAGACACTAAGTAAAGGGTAACATTCGTTCTGTTGTTTTTGTGCTGTCGAGGACTTTGGATGCATGACAAAGATTTGTGTTGCAGAAGGTAAGGGCCCGGGGTGGGGGCACTCCGATAGATTCCTGGCCATGGGACCCCAATGAAAGGGTAAAGACCCTCATCTGTGTCTCTTTCCTTCTCCCCTTTGCAATCTATTATTCAAGATCAAGATGAGTCAAGATAATGATAGATTTTGTGAACACTTTTTTTTTTTTTTAGTGAGCTGTGGGCCTATCTTTTATATCAACAAATTCGAGATAATTCTGTATTAGTTAAAAAGTGGAATTAGTGTTAACTTCAGTGAAGTGGGTTTTCCTTTTTAAGATTATTAAAAATGGAGGCTATGGAATGTAGCTCAGAGGTACGTGCATATACATGAGGCTCTGAATTCAATCCTTAGCACCAAAACCAGAAAAATGTTATTAAAAATGAACACAGGAACCTACTATTCTTAGGAGATATATGAATAAGTTTGAAAGTAGTTATAGAAATTTATGAGGTTGGGATGGTCAAATATTTTACAAGTTAGCATGAGGTCATGTCTTCTCATATGTCTTGTCTCTCTTGTCTTCTCATTTGTCATCTGAAACATTAACACTTTAATGGTACTTAAGACAATGTGAGCTGTCACTGCTGAGACAACCCCATTTGTCAAGAAGTTAAAATTTATACTGAAACTCCACTAAGCACAACACTCAAGCATATTGGCTATCAAAGCATGTTGGCTATCATGCTTGAGTTTTGTGCTTAGTGGGGTTACAGTATAAGACAGAGTAATATCTTCTTAAAAAGTTTTTGCTTGTATTTTTTCATGGAAATGACTGAAAGTTTGAGAACTTTTAATATTATCCTCAATTTTATTCTTTGAGTAAATATTGGTCATGGATTCCCAAAAGTCATTGATATGTTTTTACTAATGCAGTATTTTAAAACGGTTATTCTAAGACACACTGGTCTTAATAAATCCTTTTTCTTTTTTTAGCAAGAAGAGATGAACTTCAGTCCAGAAAAGTCAAGTTAGACTATGAGGAGGTTGGTGCATGTCAGAAGGAGGTCTTAATAACCTGGGATAAGAAGCTGTTAAACTGCAGAGCTAAGATCAGATGTGACATGGAAGATATTCACACTTCTCTAAGAGAAGGTACTTGGGATAATCTCTGGAATCTTTTTAAAGAAAAGCCTCAGATTTTTTTTTTAACAAGTTGTGCATCTCAGTAATAATTTTGTCTTTGTGTTTAGCTTATAAAAAAGGAAAGTAATGTGCTTCTGCCTGCAACTTGGTGACATGATTGGTAAGAAAATGGTGCTGATGGAGGTCCTGTCCCAAGGAGGCAGCAGGATGCCCTTATGCTGGCTCTACTGTGTCAGCCAGCTCTTTTTAGCTTTTATTGTTTGCCAAAGAAGAATCACATGCCTTGGTACAAATCTTTGATCGCTTCCAGAAAACTAGTTCAGATTTACAAACTGGGCTCATTTCCACAATTTGTTCGGAAGTATTTGTTTACATATATGTGTATATTTATATGAAGGTATAGATTCACTCACAATATCTGAATTTATAGGTAAGATTTATATTCTGATGAATTAACCAAGTTTCCCTCTCCATTTATTCCTTCATTTATTTTAGAGAAATTGCTTGTTTAAAGCCATTGAATTTATTGTTGCTTGATAAACATTTTAAATTAATTAATTAATTAATTAATTTCTAGAGATTGAACCCAGGGATGCTTTACCACTGAGCCACATTCCCAGTCCTTTTTATTTTTTTGTTTTGAGGCTGGGTCTTGCTACATTGCTGGGGCTGGCCTTGAACTTGTGATCCTTCTGCCTCAGCTTCCCAGGTCACCGGGATTATAGAAAACATTTTAAGTTTAAAATGAAAACTAATGTTTGAATATTTTAGGTACAATTTCTATGACTCACATTAAATATACTAAAATGAGAATTTCCATGACTTGCACAATATGAGTGTAAAATAAAAATCTGACAGATCAATCTTATTTTCTTTTTTCTCTCTAAAATTTTGCTTAGTATTGGGAATTATATGCTGTCATTCATTCATTCCCAAATATTTAAGTAACAAGGTCCAAGAATATAAGATGAAAGTAGACTTCCATTCCCAAGGAGTTCACCATCAAGGTTGGGAAGTATACAAATATACAGTATAAAGCTAACTGTAGTTCAATATGGTAATGCTACAGTATGAATGGTGTGTGAAAAGGAAGTGACTATGTCGCTTAGAGATGTTAGGGAGGGCTTCAACGGAAAAAGTGATATTCATGATCATCTATAAAGAAGAACAGAAATACTTGAGGCCATTGAGAGAGAGAGACAGAGAGAGCGAGCGAGCGAGCGAGCGAGCGTGTGCATAAGCGCACGCACGAGCTCTTAAAATTCCATAAAAGCAACAGCAGGAGCTAGAAATTGGGAAAGTGAAAATAACCACAAACTTATAGTGTTTGTCAGGGAATGGGGCTAAATGGGGCTAAAAAAGAGAGCTTGGTTGGCAGCACCCTCTGGGCGGCAATGCTTCCAGCTTTTGCAAACACTGGCATTGCTGTCAGAGGAGGTTGCTCTCGTCAAACCTTCCCTTAACCAGCTGGAGCTCAGGGGCCCATTCAGATCCATTCTATTTGAAATAAAAACTCTCAATGAGGGAAATAAAAAGTTGGCTTCCCTGTACAGAACTGAATCCTGTCCCTCCCATGCTTACTTCCTGTGAAACATAAAAATATAGTTGTAGCATACTTTGAACTGCTTGTGATACCCTTTGATTTTTCAGGCATGATTGAGTCAAAGTTTCATTATATGTACTCAGTATTTTTTTTATTGAAGGCTGAGTGACATTCTTGGTTGCCTCCAGGATGTCCTCATCTTGTGTTTATTATTTTTTTTATTATTTTATGATTACATACAATGATATTTAATTCTTTTTTGCAAAGTTACTTGTGGATGAAAAATAGAAAAATTGTAATATGAGGATTAACATCTGTGGCTGTCTTTGAGCTACATAAAAAGTAGAAATAGGCAGTAATACATTTTTGGATTTCAGAATTTGGCTGTTGAAGCCAGACTTTCAGAGAGCTGATTCTGTGCCATCCCTTATTAGCTGTGGGAACTCAGGCAAATTGCATAATCTCCCACCTCAGCATTTCTGGGTGTAAAGTGGGAATAATAGTGGTTACCTACTTCTTAGGATTGTTCTCTGAGTGCACATATGAGACTTGGTGGCTAACACCCTCAGTAAAATCTTTAATTAGGTGCTCAGTGTTGCCCAATGACTGTCATTGTGGCCCCAGTTATTATTTGAAAACTTTCGTTCATGAGACATCAGGAGCTATAGGGTAACACTTGTCAAACAGTGGTTCAGGCAGTACATTATACCACGTAACTGTGACCTGGGGTTGACAAGCCGTCCAGTCCAGCTGCCTATTTTCAAGAATTAAATAGTTCTTTGACTGCAAGTTAGCAACTTGATTTCAGAGTTAAAAGCCTGACCTTTTTTCATTTTTTTTTTTAAATATTTCTTTGATTGTAGGAGTTCCCAAAAGTCGACGAGGTGAAATTTGGCAGTTCCTGGCTTTGCAGTATCGCCTGAGACACAGGTTGCCTAACAAGCACCAACCCCCAGACACATCCTATAAAGAACTTCTGAAGCGGCTCACTGCCCAGCAGCATGCTATCCTTGTGGATTTGGGTATGTGCGTCATGTTGATTGTAATTAACAAAAGAGAGCAGGTTTGGGGCTTTGTTGGTTGGTTGGTATCAGCAGAACTGCAGACCTTCCTCTCTGGGGTAAGTTAGCATTAAATCTGATCGAAGACACCATAAATGCCTGAGTCTAAAATGAAGTTTTCATCCCCAAACTTGCCCTCTGAAAAAGGTACTGTAAAGAGTGGTCTCTGTGTTTTGAATAACTGACTTTTAGGATAGACAATTATATCTTAATCAGTGCTGGTTTCAAAATAGGTTAAAAGAGGACCAAAAAAATTTAGCAAAGTTGTACCCTCGACCTATGGCTGAAAGCAAGCCTATAGTTATCACTTTAAAAAGTAATATAGAGGGCTGGGGATGTGAGTCAGAGTATATAGCACTTGCCCAGTATGCTCCTGGGATTGATTCAAGCCCTTGATTCAAGTCCCAGCACTTCAAAAAACAAACAATACAGGGGTTACCTGTCTATAACCTCAGGAGTGATTGGATGGCATTTGATAAGACCGCAAGTGGACAGCTCAGAGGGCAGAAAAATAGGCCCAGCCTGTTTCTTTATAAGGAAATATTAGAGATGGAGGGAGTCACTGTCCACATCCCAGGGACAAAAAATATCAATACAATAAATGGTTATGCTGTAGGCATCATGGATACCTACCTCTCAGATGGATGAAAAATTAAGTTACTAATGAAAGAATGGGTACTTATGACCTGAGGGAGGATTTCCAGTGACAGCATCATAAAGCAATCTTTTTAATGCTGAATTTCAAATAATTTATGAAAAATAAAATCCAATGATTAAAAATATTATATTGTCTCTCCTTTCCCTAAATTAACATGTTTTGTGTATTTTATTTTAAAATACCTGAATATTGTCCATTGGTGTTTGACTATTTCATCTGTACTCCTAAAAGGTGATTATTGCCATTGGCCAGAAATGTTATTCGAGCTCATGAGGTAAACAGGAGATTACCTTATATTTGGGGTCATTTCATATTAGGGCATATAAAAAAAATCACTGGCTAAAATCTAGTTTTTACCTCTGTTCCTTTTGGATGACAAACAGCTTTTCTTGGGGAAGGGCCCAGCTTAATTAAATACTTTTTGAGCCCAGTAGAATTAAAATGGAAATTTTATAGAAACACTAAAAACTTGAGTTCTTGTTTTGATTCTACCACTAACTGTGGTCCTAGATTGCTTTGCTTCTGAGTTGCAATTTGCTCTTGTTAAATGGAGGCATGAACTAGGCAATCCCTGGGATCCCTTGCAGAGCTGTAGTTCCAGGATGATATGCTGGTGATGAAAAATAGGATTGAGGTATTGCAATCAGGGTTAGTCAAGATTTGCTAGCAAAGAGGGAGATGAGATCAGGTAACAAGGAAAGGCTGACAAATATGGAGCTGGACTCAGCTTCTTGGATAGTGTATTTTTAGTTTTTGTTTGCAAAAATGTTAAGTGAGAGAGTAAAATGATAATTTGAAAATTGCTTATTTTGCTCTACTTGTAGCCATCTGTGTTTCTGCAGCATATTTTTGTTATTTTCTCATTTCTTCTCCTTACTCTGCAGAATTAATCTTATCAGTTCCTGGAAAAAAATCACTTTTAAGCATATGTAGTAGAAAACATGTAAAAAATCTGACATTCTTGCAAATTCTAACTGACTTGAGTAATCATTTCACAAGGAAGCTAGTAACATCCCCTTCATTTTTTTGTGGTATAAGACAAGTCCCAAAGCAACATGTACAGTTTTGGTAGAGAAGATGGATCTGATTTAGTACCTGGCACCAGCTCTTTAGTGACATAGGACTGTGTTTGTTTGCTAACTGGTGTTTCTGTGCTGTTTTTTACCCAGAGGTAAATTTGGAGGGAATTTATTTGAAATCAGCTCTACCCTTTATGCTCCTTGTCCTCCTCAGATATATTATATATATAACATAGATATGGATATAGCCATATATGTGTATACACACACACATGTGTGTGTGTATATTTTTTGGAGATAATGAAAAAAGAAAAGGGATCTACATGGTTCATGAAGGCATTGTAAGAAACACAGAACAAAGGATATTTTAAAAAGAAATATTTCCCAAATGACAAACTGAATATAAAGTGAAACAAAACCACAAAGCCCTTCCAATATTAAAATTATAAGAAAAGCAGCAATAAATCTGTTTATGACTACTAAAATTTTAAAATTTATTTTTCTCCCCCTTGGTGCTTGGGGATTGAACCAAAGCCTCTTGTACATGCTAGGCAAGCACTCTGTCACTGGGCTAATCTTCCAGTTGTAAAATTTCCTTTCCAATATTATGATCCTTCTTATATAAGTTCTGACTCCAGTTAGAGGGTGGTTTTTATATGGATTTAGAATTTGTCCTGATATATAGTCAGAATACATTTTGAGTTCTATTCTCTGGCAATCTCTCCTGGATATGTTGTTTGTTTGTCTGGGGATTTTCATTGTCTCCTGTTGTTTGGTGGAAGGAATACTGGTTAGTATAAAATGTTTGCCCCTGTACCATATATATGGAGGTGGGATGGGAGCCTGGCAAGTACAACTTGGGGCTTGAAGCAAAGAGAGAAATTATAAGATGAAAATTCCAAGAAGCTGTCACCAGTTTGGGAGGGTGCTCATTTGTTCCTGAAGTTCACCAATTTGCATTTGCACCCTGGTCTCCTCTAAGAGGTATTCTCTTTCTTTGCAGGAAGGACATTTCCTACTCACCCCTACTTTTCTGTACAGCTTGGGGCAGGGCAGCTGTCACTCTTTAACCTCCTAAAGGCCTACTCTTTGCTGGACAGTGAAGTGGGCTACTGTCAGGGGATCAGCTTTGTGGCTGGAGTCCTGCTTCTGCACATGAGTGAAGAGCAAGCCTTTGAAATGCTGAAGTTCCTCATGTATGACCTAGGCTTCCGCAAGCAGTATAGACCTGACATGATGTCGCTACAGGTGAGGCTGTGGTTCTTCACAAGGAGTACAGGAGGCAGGAGGCTGTCACCAGAAATCTTGGTCTTCTAAATTACAGTTCAGATTTAAACAAGTTTGGTCCCATTGTCTTTAAGAGTGTGGGATTTGGGATTTTGCTAAGTACCCAATTACTTAACAGTGCCTATGGGGAGTGCTCACCAGGACACATAATTACAGTGATTTGATTCCTGGTTGAAGACTGTTCATAGGTCTGTTTAATAATGACTATGGAGTATTTTACTTTTTACTTTATTTTGAAAATAAATGTTATATTGGATAGGATGCATTGACATCATTGTGAGGAATTAAATAGCTCTGATTTTCAGAGACAGCAGTTTGATAGCTATCATTAGAATTCCAAAGAATGGAAGGTACCTGTGAGTAGTGTTTGATTTTGGTCCAGAGACAGAAACATGGCTTGCTGTTGGTTTTAAAATACAATGATTTTTCCATTTAAAAATTCCTCATTGAGCTGGAGATGTATCTCAGTGGTGTATCTCAATGGTAGAGTGCTTACCTACCATGCATAGGACCCTGGGTTCAATTCCCAGAAACCCACCCACACCCCCCCACCACACACACACACTCTCATCAATTTGATATGACAAACGTCCATGTACATAGGATTTATACATTAACTTAATAAGGCATATAGTTACCAAGAAATATTTTATGTCTCTAATTTTGAAATTGTAGATGTTTAAAAATCTTTGATGATAGCCAGGCACTGTGGCTCACACCTATAATCCCAGGGACTTGGGAGACTGAGGCAGAAGGATCCCAAGTTCAAAGCCAGCCTCAGCAACTTAGTGAGACCCTATCTCAAAATAAAAACTTAGAAAAGGGTTGGGGATATGGCTCAAGGGTTAAGTGCCCCTATGTTCAATCCCTGGTATCCCTTCTTCCTCAATCCAAAAAAAAAAAAAAAAAAATCATTGATGGCAGCATCCTAGGCTACAAAATCAGGGACCTTAGGAGAGTAGACCTTTATGCTTTATAAAGTGGGATGTAGCACCTTTTCACTTTCTAGAGCAGGAAGTGGGTGGTTTTGGTCCAATCAAGACTTTCACAAGTATGCATAAATGCCTGCCGCAGTGGGTCAGTATTCTGTTAACAGGATTTCTGATTTCTTTCTTCACTGTTGGTGTGCTGGGACACTCCTGGCTTTCTGTTTCAGTTATCTTATCTGTAAAATGAGGGGTTGAGGTCTTTTTCAACTTTAAATGTCTATATTTTATCCCATTGTGTTTCTACTTATTTTGTGAAGTCTGTGGTCTCTTTTTCTATCTTCTCTCCCCTGCCTATCTCTCTGCCTTTCTCCCTCTAGTTCTAATTCTTCCATCTGAAGATCTGCCTTGCTATCAATAAAGTAGAGTTGAAGTTATTTGTTTTTAGCAAGTAGGAGTTTATTACCAGGGCTTTCTTTGAAGGAAGCTTGAATTTTCACCTTATCTGCCCAAATATACCTTGAGATCCTCAAATCCAAGTTTAGAAAGTAGAAGGAAATAAGTAGCTCATTGATCATGACTTATTGAGAGAATAATCTCATTTTTTTATGTCTCACAGTGGCTTGGATTTATTTATTTATAATAATCTCATTTAAAAAGATCTTTTATGTTTGACTCCAGCTAAGCTGCTTCTTTTATAGTTATGATTTCCTGTGGCTCTTTGATTCCTTCCTTCACAGCTTGTGTGGAAACTTAGTTTTCAAAGATATATCAATGTTAATGTCAATCACCTAATTAAAACTTCCTATTTCCCCACTGGACAAATCTATATGTTTATAGAACCAATAATGTTAATATAAGTAACAAATACTTTTTCCCTTTATAAGCTTATATCAGACCAAGTAATTCACAGATAATTAACAGCCTAATTATGCAACTTAAATAGCTAGATTATTATTAATTATATTGTTCATGCAACATAGGTGTGTATCAGGAGAAACATAAGGGTCAAACATAGCTGGCTGTATTTATATATAGTATTTTATGACTTTTTTTTTCCAAATAAGTCACCTTACTTTTAGTTTGTACTCAGGAAACTACTGTTGAATTTATGGTATAATTGGTTATTTGTATTTTCATAGAGCTACCTATGTAGGGTGATACTTGAAGAATTTCTTCTAAAGAAACTCTACTAGATTTAATAAAATAATGCATACACGTCACAAAATATTAAACATATGTAACTGATCAAGAAACGTTATTTTTTAACTCTGTGGATCGAAATTTAAATTAAAGTACAATATATCGTTATTGCTATAACTTTGGCAATATAGACATAGAGTTTTTTTGTTTTAGTTCTTATATGATGTCTTCATAATGTTCTTGAAATGCCAGTAATCAACTTGGTGGCCAAATGAAATAATTTCTTTTAATTCTGGAAGCATTTAGAAACAACTGCACTAACTATTTTAATCCCATGAAAAATATGTTGCTTAAATAACTTGGGTATTAGAAGAAATACCTAAAGCTTCTGGCCCCAGGACATTTTAAACTTCTGCTGTATCACAGTAGCATAGGATGTCACAAATCAGATGCTGAGCCCAGCAAATAGAGGCAAGCTTTGTTTCTACACTGAACATCGTAGATATCTTAAAATGGGTGCTTTTTTGGAACGGATCCAAAATTAGAAGGTACTTTCTATGGAAATTCAAAGCCAGGATAGTTCTGATTAAATTACATAAGCAATTCCATGTGTATGTAAATGATCCCTAAACACACATGATAGAAGACCTTGCTCAAGATATTTACATGGACTTATAGTAACTTGTTTTATGAACCTCAGTAACATGAACTTGGACTTGAATATCCACTTTAAATTGAAAAAAAAATAAAGTCCTACTCATTTTTATTATTTATTGAGTATATAAGAATTGTTATGAAATATTAAAGTATTAAAATTCCAATGTACACTCAGATAAGTGCATCATATTTAATTTTTCTTCTCCACATTAACTTTAGATTCAGATGTACCAGCTGTCCAGGCTCCTTCACGACTACCACAGGGATCTCTACAATCATCTTGAAGAAAATGAAATCAGCCCCAGTCTTTATGCGGCTCCCTGGTTTCTCACACTCTTTGCCTCTCAGTTTCCATTAGGATTTGTAGCCAGAGTTTTTGGTAAGAGATACTTGCAACCTAACGAGACAGTGCTATTGATTCTAGGTAACATCCTTCTAGCCATGTGATGCCTTGAATATTTTATCATGTGTTATACAGGATAGCACATTGCTGCACTATTGTTTGGAGAAACTTTGTCTTTCTTCAGTCATAGTGTTCAGCACTAGGCGGGAGAGGGGGACCGTATGTCATGATCTAGGCTCCCTTTGGGGGCCCTTAAACCTAGTAACAAGTCTTTAGTTTGGTTTATCTATTGTTTGAAAAGCCAAAAAAAAAAAAAATAAAACAACAACTATTCACTAGAGGTTCGTTCTAATGATGTTGTTAGGATCATGGTAGCCTCAGAAAGGGCTTACACAATTTTTATGTTCTGTTCATCTATTTAGAAGCCATGGTCAAGTCGTCAGTACTTGTTCATGGCTGTGCTTTTGCTAGATTGGAGCTTTTTTTGTCAAATTGTGAGTATTGATACAATTGTAGGTCATTACTAGCATTTTGGAAAAAGAAGAAGAATAGAATTCATTGAAATTTATCAGGATATTACAAATAACATGGGAAAAATGCTATTGGGAGAAACTTTGGTTTTGAAGACATAGGTGTAATGTGTATACCTATACCAGATTATAATTCTTTGTGTCTTTCTTTGCAGGGGGCTATGGTTTTAGAAGTTAAGCACTATATTAGAGGGAATGCAACCTATAGACAGAGTTTAGCGAGAGGGAGAAATCAGATTGTATTAAATCAGATGGTCACCAGATTTCTCTTGTTTATTGAACACACATGGTTGCTTTTCTCCAGTGAAGTGTACTCTGGAGTTTGTGTTCCTATTAATGAATCTTTAGAAATCCTTTTATGTATGCATTTCTCAGAAATATATAAAATCTCTTTGTATATGTATTTCTATGTCAAGTTGAAATAGTGTTTCAGGCCATCTCTTCGACTTGCCCTTGGAAGCTTGCCATCAGAGCTCAAGAACCAAGTATCCCCAGTAGTCTTGCTTCTTGTTATGAGATCCTGATGGGAGCTGTCAGCTGGACAATAGTTGCTCAATTCTTTTCTTTGAATTTAGTAGAAAATAGAGACTGTCAGGAAGGGAAAGATGTGTGAGCAAGAAGAGGAACCACGTTTTTTCTTTCACAGTTCCTTTCTTTTTAAAAATTTTTTAAAAAAATTTGTTTTAATTAGTTATACATGACACTAGAATGCATTTATGCACTTTGACACATCATACATAGATGGGATATAATTTCTCATTTTTCTGAGTGTACATGTTGCAGAATCATATTGTTCATGTAGTCACTATATACATAAAGTAATAATGTCTGTTTCATTCTACTATCTTTCCTACCCCCACATCCTCTCCCCTCCCTTCCCATCACTTCCCTCTACATAATCTAAGGTAAAGCTGTTCTTCCTAGTACCTCTCACCCTATTGTGAATTAACATTCGAATATTAGAGAAAACATTCAGCCTTTGGTTTGGTGGGATTGGCTTATTTACTTAGCATGATATTCTCCAACTCCAACCATTTACTGGCAAATTCCATAATTTTACTCTTTTTTTTTTTTAAAGCTGAGTAATATCCATTGAGTATATATACCATATTTTCTTTATCCATTCATCTATTGAGGGACACCTAGGTTGGTTCCATAGTCTAGCTATTGTGAATTGAGCTGCTATAAACACTGATGTGACTGTGTCACTATAGTATGCTGATTTTAAGTCCTTTGGGTATAAACTAAGGAGTGGTTATGCTGGGTCAAATGGTGGTTCCATTCCCAATTTTTTGAGGAATCTCCATACTGCTTTCCATAGTGGCTGCACCAATTTGCAGTCCCACCAGCAATGTATGAGTGTAGCTTTTCCCCCACATCCTCGCCAACATTTATTGTTGCCTGTATTCTTGATGATTGCCATTCTGACAGGAGTGAGATGAAATCCTAGAGTAGTTTTGATTTGCATTTCTCTAATTGCTAGAGATGTTGTACACTTTTTCATATATTTGTTTATCAGTTGTATTTCTTCTTCAGTGAAGTGTCTGTTCAGTTCACAGTACCTTCTTTATAAAAAGACTTTGTGTTGTATATTATTGATAAAATAATGGCATATATTGAGAAATATATTCATACAAATGATTTGCTGTTTTTCAAAACTATTGCATGTTTGCATTTGCAAGGAAGCAGAATTTGGAATAAGGGTAACTTTTCTGATTTAGATTATAATTTTGTTATTAGTTTTGATTTTTCTTTTAAGATTTTTAATTTTTTTTGATCTAATATAAATTTAATTATATAGTAACTGTCTCATTTACTTTTTATTATAAGATTTTGAATAGTAATAATTGGCTGTGTTGATTTGCTTTTATGTTCTGTTGTGAAAAAATCTAAATATCAGTTGAAGGTGTCTAGTCTCATGAATTTGCTGTTAAAAATTATAAGAAACACATAGACAAACAGATATATATTTTTTCCTCTGTTCCTCTAGCTTTATCTGAGATTCCTAATAAAGTAAGGGGAATAAAGTAAGGGGAATAGTCACACATTAGCCATATTATTATATTTTTAAATTAGGTGATTTTGATCAGTTTTATTTTGCAAAATATTCTTTGGTTATGTTGAAATAATAAAACGAGTACCTTTAGCACAAAGAATATGCCTTTGACAATAGTGAATGAATAATTTCAGTCATGAAATTATCATCTCTTCTTTTAGATATTATTTTTCTTCAGGGAACTGAAGTGATATTCAAGGTTGCACTCAGCCTTTTGAGTAGCCAAGAGACTCTTATAATGGAGTGTGAAAACTTTGAAAATATTGTTGAATTCCTTAAGAACACGCTACCTGATATGAATACCTCTGAGATGGAAAAAATTATTACCCAGGTATGACTTGAATGATAATAGTAAGATTATATAGCAGTTTCTCTGCTGATTATATGGTAAATGCTTTAGCATACAAGTACAGTTTTGCTTGACAGGTATGTTTTTTAACTTTGATCAGATATATTTTATTTAGAAATTATGCTATTGTGAAATTTTTATATTGTGACATTGTTTATCTGACTGTGCACAGGAGATGTGATTTAGTGTTACATATTTGGTTTTTCAGGAATACTTTTCATTGAAACTGAAAATAGAACTCACAATCAGGAAGATCTGAGAATAAAATGAGATCTCCTTGCCTTTGTATTTTTAATTTTGTTGTAAAATATAGAAGGAGGTCATAATGCAGGTGTGCAGATTTTGAAATTAGAAAGTATTGGGTTTGCACCATCTTCTAGCTTTTTTTTCTCCAAGAAATGTTTTTTGCTGACATTATTATCTATTAGTTGGTCTCCTATTAGTTGTGTGGCTTGCAAATATCACCCTAATCTTCAGAACCCTAGTTTTCTCAGTTCCAAAATGGATCAGTACTGACCTAAGAAGTTTTGTGAAACTTAATAAGGAGACATCGTCTCCCTCTGATGATTCAGACAAAGGAAACATTTATAGAGGTGTGGGTGGCTTAAGGGAATCTGGCATCTGTGTCCAGGTGCCCAGGAACTATAAGCAAGGGGAAGCTGTTCCTCCCTGGTGCTGAGAGGGCATGTGAAGGACATAAGGTGTTACCAGAATCAGTGGGAGCCAGAAATGTGAAGGAGGGGATCCTTTCACAGTTACTGTGCTCTTAGTAAACTAAGTAGGATAGGATTAGAAAAGAAGGACATGTACCCTTCTGATCTCCAGCTAGCACCTCCCATTGACCAAGCCCAACCAGAAGCCAGCCAGAAAGGAATTGTGGGGCATGTGGTTCACAGGAGTCTGCCTCCTGGTGCATAGTAGAAGGAATGATCCAAAAAGCAAATGGAAAGTAATCTGCACACCATGTATCTAGTCCTTGGCTCTTCATGGAGACCTGGTGAGTGGTAGTCATACATTGATGCTGTTCAGATGAAGTGAACAAACTAAAGACCAGATTGGTAGAACGCACAGTAATGCTTTGTGAGCACTGATAAAGTTCACTACTTTTCTGGAAGCTCTTGGGATAGCAGAAAGAAGACGAGAGTTTAGAGAAGAGAAAGTAAATTTGAGATTTGTTTTGGTGACTCACCACATAATAGTCATTTTGAGGAATTACAGCCTCTCTGAGTCTCAGCTTCCCTACAAAAAGGGAAGAACAATAATCAAATCCTATTATGTCTTCATATTATAAGTTAAAGTATTTTATATACTATAATGTGAACTCCTGTTATCACATATAGGATTATCTTTCCATTGCATGGAACCTAAACCACAAGCAGAACATTCTGTAAATATCCAATAATAGTTCTTTATTTGTTAAGATACTCTAAGTGGAGAAGGGTAGCTTTTATTTACGTATTTACTTATTATTTGAAAATATCTTTTGACTGGCAAGCAGTCAGAGATTATGCTTTTGGGATTTGAAATCAGATATTACTTCAGTTAACGAGGTCTAGGGGTGTAGCTCAGTGGTAGAGTGCTTGCCTAGCATGTGCAAGACTCTGGGTTCAATCCCCAACACTGCCAATTAAAACAAAACAAAAAGCTAATGAGGGAATTGCTTGGTTTTATATATTACTACTAGGAAGTGAGTATGGGTAGAATTTATAGGCAGATGATTTGGGATTTGATGTTAGAGAGAGCTGCCTAACAATTAGAATTGATTAATTGGAATGAACTGCTGGTATTGGAGGAGATCTTGATGGGCTTTATTTATGAACACTGTAGAAAAAAAGTATTAGATGTTTTTCCACGTCAGTCAATACATATCCATATGATCACTTTTAGTGGTCATGTAATAAATAGTGCAGTGTATCTTCACCTGCTAGGCAAGGAAGAGCGTGCCTGTTTGTGAGGAAGATGAGTTAGTCTAGAAACCCCTTATATAAAATTCTAATATTGTCCTCTAACTCTTAAACAGATAGTCTTCCTATTTGGTGATAATCTGGGAGAATATTAGCATCTCTAGTAAAACCTTACAGCTCTGGACAGTGCTCAGGGTGTGTGTTTTTGAGGTTTCTCTTTGTGGTAGAATATATAAATGATTCCCCAGAGGCTCACATGGAAACCATTTATTAAAGACTTCTCTGCTCCATTGACAAATACATTAGAAATACTTTCGTTCTCTGTAGTATAGAAATTCACTATTCAATTTTGCTTACTAATTAGCAGCAATTATCTCTAACATAATTACTCAATAACTGATGTTGTTTATCTGGTATACTACATTTCAGAAGACAGTTTCTAGATTATAAATATCTTAGTTGCAAAATACTCTTGGAAATTAATTTATTCTCATGACTCTGTCTCATCAGAATGTTTCAGTTGTATAAAAATATTCTGTGTTCTTATATAATAGTCTAATCTATATCCAATTTGTTCCTGCATTGATAGTCACACCTATTTTTTCCTTTTGTGTGTTTTAATGTTCTTCATTAATAAATATTGGAAGTAACACGAAGTATGCCAGTACAGAGATCATAGCTTATATCATATAATACCATAATCTTTTGAAGGCCAGACTAACCTCTGGTGTTTCTGTGGCAGGTGTTTGAGATGGATATTTCTAAACAGTTACATGCCTATGAGGTGGAATATCACGTCCTGCAGGATGAGCTTCAGGAATCTTCATATACCTGTGAGGATAATGAACCTATAGAGAAGCTGGAGAGGGCCAATAGCCAACTGAAAAGACAGAACATGGATCTACTAGAAAAATTACAGGTAAAGAGAGAAACACTTGACCAAAGAAGTGCATGAATGCATCCTTCACACACAGAAACTATACTGGGAATAATAGGTTTGTGTCTGTAGATCCAGCCACTGCTAAGGGCTCATGTATCAGATTGTGTTCAAGTACCCTGGGGCTATGAATGTACTTATGGATTCAAATATCACTTGGAAGAGAAAAAATGCATACCCCTCCAAATGGTGGAATGGCAGTTCAAAACAGAATATGGTTAAATTCTTATTGAATATTAGACACATTTGGCTAAGATCAAGGGAAAAAGAACTGAATATGAGACATTGGGAAAGCTTGAGCTGGTTCTTGGAAGCAGGAAGTGAAGAGGGCATTTACACTGGGCCCCCAGGAGGGTGACACCAATAGGGAGGATGTGGCAGAGCACAGAGTTAGCTTGGTATTAATTTATGAGTTATATTAGGAGAGGTGAGGTAAATATGATGGAGGTTGAGGTGTAGGTGACTTTTCATGTCAGATCTAAGAGCATGGCTTTAAATCTTGTTAAGAGGGAACTCTTTCAATGTTTTTGAGTCATACATTAGAAAGAAGAACCTGAAAATCTTTTTTTTTTTTTTTTTTTTTTTTTTTAAGAATCTGAAAATCTTGATAGAGACATTAGGATGGGGAGAATGTAGGGAGGCCAACTAGAAGACATTTTCAAAGATCTGATTGGGGATGATAAGAATTATCTAGAGTAAAACAGAAAGGGGCAGAGAAGTAGACTTTTGGAGTGAACTGAATAAAAACATGTAACACATAGTTCCTGCCATCTAGGAGTTTACAATTACTTGAGAATATGAAATATCAAATATTTATTTATAAATACATATTACAAATGCAATAGGCACTTTATTATACAGTAGTAGTCTGCGTCTGCGGTTAGTATGATGTGTGCTCTGTGTCCATGCCTTGAGGAGAGGCCCTTAAAAGTACTTGAGGAGTGGAGGATAGTAGGTATATTAGTCTTGTTTTCTGTCTTCAATGAAATACCTGAGTCTGAGTAACTTATAAAGAAAAGATTTCCCAACTCACACTTTTGGAGGCTGAAAATCTAAACAGTGTGGTGCTAGCTCATGCAACCCCCCCCATCCCCCGCTGTGTCACATGTCAGAGGTCATCTTGGTGAGACTTTGTGGGAGAGGGTGTGATCATATGGTGAAAAAGGAATCCAGAGGCACTGGGAAGGGCCAGTCTTGCTCTTTGGTAACAGCCCTTAAGAACTAACCAGGGTCCTATCAAATCTACCTTGTTCCCTTCTGGGGTAGCCCCCCGTGACCTAAAGACCTGCCTCTCAGTCCCACCTCGTCAAGGCCCCACCACCTTACCTTGTAATATTGCCACACTGGGGACCAACCTTCCAACACAGGAGCTCTTGGGGGATATATCTGTATCCAAACCATAGCAGCAGGCGACTCTTCTTCAGGGAGATGAGCTCTGAGTTAGAGCTTAAGTGCCTAATGGCCCCTTGACTTCTGTCCACCCACACCCCTTTTCTGCCCTGCCATTTACCCTGCCTCCAACCTAGAAGACTCTCAAACCCTGCTTCCATTTGGTGAGTCCCCTGTCAAATTCAGCTGGGAGGGAAATAGGTTAGAAACAAGGGGTTTCTAAAGTAGTTTCTCCCCTAGAATAGGAACACCTAGTTTCCCTCATTGTATCTCACATCAGCTCTGGTCCATAGAAACTTTGATCATTTTTCCTATTCAAAAATGAGCCAACATGGTGTATTTAAAACAAAAACAACAATTGGCATCTCGTCCCTTATTTTATTCAGATATTTCAACCATGACAAATTGAGCATTTCCTAGCTGGGGAAAGCTAGCTGGCACTTAATCTAAGTTAAAGCTTGCTCTTAATTGTTACAGTCTTTTTCTCTGACACTTCCATGTAGTCGTCTCTAAGTTTCTTGAGTACACCATAAAAACTGCTGGAATCCCAAGTATGTGTTTCAAGAACCTGCATGTCCAGTGAGAGGGCAGAAAGCTTCTTTGAGCACTGGAGGATGGTTTCAGGAATCCCATTTCGCCTTCAGCCAGGCCAGACCCCACTCCTGCAGGGAACCCCAGTGGGCATGGAGTGAGGACCCCAGCATTGTGGGGTGATGATTTAGTATTGCATTATTAGTATAATCAGTGAGAAGACATCAGTCATATTAGTGCAATAGTTATATTTTTGAGCAATCTAAAAATATCCTTTTTACACACTTCACATAAAATTTTACTAAGTGATTTTATATCAGTGATTACTACAGACATGGGGCCTGGCTGCTGCTGTCATTAAGAACTAGATTCTTTACATTTTTCACTTGGATAATTTTACTCCTCCCTCCCCTCCAAACAGGTGGCTCATGCTAAAATTCAAGCCTTGGAATCAAACCTGGAAAATCTTTTAACTAGAGAGACCAAAATGAAGACTTTAATCCGGACCCTGGAACAAGAAAAAATGGCTTATCAAAAGACAGTGGAGCAGATCCGGAAGCTGCTGCCGGCCGATGCTCTAGCCAACTGCGAAATGCTGCTGAAAGAACTAAACTGCAACCCGAACAACAAAGCCAAGGCAGGAAATAAGCCATAATTCAAGATGTGCTGTCTCAGCACAAAGTGCTCCTTAGCCTATTAGAGAGGAAGAGCCCGTGCGCTGCTGGCCCAAGCTGGACACTGAAGCTGGGCTAACCACCCAGTGCTGGTGCTGAGCCCGCCAGCAAGTGGCCCTCGCTCTCATCAGAGCACGCCCATCCCAAGCCGTTGTACATGTACACAGACACTCTTGTTGCTGAACTCTGTACATACATATGAAATGGATCTAAAGAGTTCATACTTTCAAATAAAATGAGTAGACATATATTTAGAGCATTTTTTTTTTTAGTCAGAACTTCATGAAATCCACACCAAAGGGAAGTTCAAGTGAAATTTCCCTTGGACACATGTGAAGTCCTTTTGTCTTTTTAGTGAAACAAAGCTAGAGCATCTTTGTATATTGAAATATACTTGAAAAAAATGAATGTATTTTTTTCTCCAAAGAACAGCATGTTTCACACAATGGTGGGAAGGTGGAAATGTTTATGTACCTTCGTGTGTACCTGTCCTAAATTCTACTGACATTGTCTGAATGCGGAAAATGAGTGGTTGCCAGTCATGCTGTAGTGAGTGTTTTGGGAAGGTGGGGGGCCTTTTCGTCCTGCCTGCTTTGTGCCAATGAGCATGTTACATCTTCATGTATTTTGAGTCTGGTGAGGCTTTGCTTTAGACACAAATAAGGAGAAAGCAGGACATCTTGGCTGAGTCTGCCCAGCTCAAGGTAAAAAAGGATGTTGCTAATTTTTTAGCAAATAAGACCAGCATTATGACTCAGACTGAAAATATCAGGCCTTGAAAATATAATTTAGGATCTAAATTGTCTGGGTTAGCTTTCTACCTTTTTATTTAAATAACTTCTGCAGTTGTGAACAGTTACTTGGTGCCCCAGTAACCAAGTGACACAGATTGGCTATTTCCCCACCAAATTGTAAAAGCCCACAATTTAGTTCTTTTAACCTTCAATTTTAGGATAAGGAAATGCAATTATGATTGATTTTTCCTAAAGAGGACATACTATGTTGAGATACTTTTTTTTTTTTTTTTTGGCCAATTGACAGAATCTAATAAGCTATTAATCATCTTCCCCTTTCATGGGAAACTTGAGGAGAACTGTGAAATGTTTAGGAAAAACTGTTGAAATCCACTGGGAGGAAAGGGGAAAGTGGCACCCAGCCCAACCTAAACCTACAATTCTGATTTGGACTCCCAGCTTCCGCTGCCTGCAAATAGCTCGTTGGAAGACATTCATGCATGCTGGGTATATGGAAGGGAAGTCGTTTTTCAAAGTACACGTGCAATTCTCCCTTTGAGAGAGGATTTTACGATAGTGCCTCTGAAAATCAGTGCAGTTTTTTTGCCTTTCCAAACTATTTATCGGCACTGCTTTTTGCAGCACTTTGATTTTCACAGATGGATTATTTGGGGGTAATTTTCTTCAAAGAGAGTTTGTTATACACAAGCTGAAATGTATTACAGAGTTCAAGAGTAAAGCTCTCAAGGTTTCAGAAAATCGCCATGAACAGATGACAGACACACATGAAACCCTCTTACCACTGGAAACAGTGAAAGTAGGATTCTTGTTGAAGATC
The DNA here is from genome assembly GCF_964194105.1 of Spermophilus citellus. NCBI lineage: Eukaryota > Metazoa > Chordata > Mammalia > Rodentia > Sciuridae > Spermophilus > Spermophilus citellus. The sequence continues at coordinate 68,820,209 of NC_138182.1, read as the reverse complement.
AGCATGCCATTGAATCTCAGCGGTTTCTTTTTTTTTTTTTAATTGGTTGTTCACAACATTACAAAGCTCTTGACATATCATATTTCATACATTAGATTGAAGTGGGTTATGAACCCCCAATTTTACCCCAAATGCAGATTGCAGAATCACGTCGGTTACACATCCACAATTTTACATAATGCCCTATTAGTAATTGTTGTATTCTGCTACCTTTCCTATCCCCTACTATCCCCCCTCCCCTCCCCTCCCAACTTCTCTCTCTACCCCATCTACTGTAATTTTTTCCCATTCCCCTCACAACCTCTTATATGTAATTTTGTATAGCAATGAGGGTCTCCCTTCATTTCCATGCAATTTCCCTTTTCTCTCCCTTTCCCTCCCATCTCATGTCTCTGTTTAATGTTAATCTTTTCTTCCTACTCTTCCTCCCTGCTCTGTTCATAGTTGCTCTCATTATATCAAAGAAGACATTTGGTATTTGTTTTTTAGGGATTGGCTAGCTTCACTAAGCATAATCTGCTCTAGTGCCATCCATTTCCCTGCAAATTCTATGATTTTGTCATTTTTTATTGCTGCATAGTACTCCATGGTGTATAAATGCCACATTTTTTTATCCATTTATCTATTGAAGGGCATCTGGGTTGGTTCCACAGTCTAGCTATTGTGAATTGTGCTGCTATGAACATCCATGTGGCAGTATCCCTGTAGCATGCTCTTTTAAGGTCTTCAGGGAATAGTCCGAGAAGGGCAATAGCAGGGTCAAATGGTGGTTCCATTCCCAGCTTTCCCAGGAATCTCCAAACTGCTTTCCAAATTGGCCGCACCAATTTGCAGTCCCACCAGCAATGTACAAGTGTACCCTTTTCTCCACATCCTCGCCAGCACTTGTTGTTGTTTGACTTCATAGTGGCTGCCAATCTTACTGGAGTGAGGTGGTATCTTAGGGTGGTTTTGATTTGCATTTCTCTGACTGCTAGAGATGGAGAGCATTTTTTCATGTACTTGTTGATTGATTGTATATCCTCTTCTGAGAAGTGTCTGTTCAGGTCCTTGGCCCATTTGTTGATTGGGTTATTTGTTATCTTATTGTCTAATTTTTTGAGTTCTTTGTATACTCTGGATATCCAGAGTATACAAAGAACTCAGCGGTTTCTTAAAAGACAATGACTTGTTTTAGTAAGTCAAGTTAATATCACTTCTAGGTTCTAGAAAATGCTGATTCTAGGTACCCCATTCACTTGGGGACCAACAATTGACTAATAACAAGATTTCTTGAAAATCTCTCTTTAGAAGGTGTTTTTTTTTTTTTTTTAATTTTCCCCTATCAAGAGTAATATGACATGGGCTGGGGTAGTAGCTCAGTGGTACAGTGCTTGCCTTGCACACGTGAGGCTCTGGGTTTGATCCTCAGCACCATATAAAAATAAATAAAAATAAAGATATTATGTTCATTTACAACTAAAAAAAATTTAAAAAAAGAATATGACAATATCATCTCACTCTATGGTGAGACAAATTGCCTTATGGGTGTGGTGATACAAGTGATAGCCAAGAAGTCTTCAAGTTGGGGGAGGAAAGCTTTTCTTTTTGTTATTCAGTTTAAAGTAAACTTTATTCTGGATGTTTAATGCCAGCATTATGAGTTATATTATGGTGTTCAGAGATTAAGGTGACTTGGATACAATGTTTTCTTTTGAAAATGAATTTTCTTTCTCATTTGTGATTTTTAAAAATGTCCCACCAGTTATGCTCCATGCATTTTACATCTTCATCCGGTTAATGTAATGTCTGGTTCATTTCCAATAAATACATTGTTAAAGTTTTCTTGACCTGTTGATTTTAGTACTCTTTGGGGAGATACCTTTAAATAAAACCTTCATGGGTTATATTATTACTATTTAAAGTTGCTATACTGATATTCTTCCTTATGGAATCCCATACCACAAAGATAATGTTGAAACATTTATGAGAGCATGTTATTACCATTTTCACTTTTTTTTCCTCAATCAATGAAGCATTTTGCTGCTGATTATGGAAAGAAAAAGGCAACCACACTGACAGATTTTCATTCTACTCTTTTTTATGTTCTAGGTCCTCTCGTAGCAAGAAAGAGAATATGAAAAAATAAGAATTTTAATTGGAAAAATTGCTTCTGTATACTGAAGGGCATTTACCGATGGATATGATATGAATGTGTTTGCTTAAAAATAGATCTTTGGAATATTCTTAAATTTGCAATTAAATGCTAAGAGCCACAGCCAAGTCATATGATGCATGGCATTTTTGGTTGAAAGGTGACCCAGCTAGCCATTGAGATGATATGATTATGTTAAGATCTGCATTCAGATGGATATTGGACTCCTGCTGTCCACCTCGGCCTGCTGCGGGACTTCTGGAGAGTTCCCATTGGTTGGGGAAGTACAGTAGGAGGGAATTCCGGGGGAGGACCTTCCTCTGGGGTTCCGCGAAGGCCGCGTGGGTCTATCGGGATTCTTCCCAGGGGCGTATGGGGCGTTGGCGGCAGTTTCAAAAACTAAAGTTTGTTCCTGCTTGAGTGGCTTGTGATTTTGTGCCTAGCCAGACTGCGGCAATTAAATACAAGGAAGGATACTATGTCATGCTGCTAATTTTAGGACTAAAATTTTTAACTATCTTTCAATGTAGGTGGGAATTAAACATTTTGAAAGGAGGCAGTGTAGGCTTAATAGTATAGTCTCTTAATAACCATATTGATTTACCCATTTAATTACCAATCTGTTTCTCACAGTCCTGGAAGAAGAATAAAAAAAAATCTATCCTCTGATAGTGTGAAGTTATTTGGTCCTCTGCCATGATGTGAGGATCTTAACTGTGACATAATGAGAAAAAGCACTGAATTTAGGGTGGAAAATTCTAGACCTGAATCTTGGTTTAAGTACTGGTATTTATTCATTCCACAATTAGATTTTGTGAGCAGATTCCAGGCTGGATGCCAAGTATCCAAAGGTGGAAGAATTATAGTCCTTGTTCTCAAAGAACTTACAGTCTAGGTGGGAAGAAGGGGTTAATTAGAAAACAAGAGAATTTGTACTGTAACAGGTGGGTAAGGTAATAGGGACAAGAATCTCTGCATTCCACAAAGGGAAAGGGCTGGGTAGCACCTGGAGTGGGTGTGAAAATGGTTTGGAGGAAGGGAGGCTTGATTGGGAATCTGCAAAAGCCAGCAGAAGTTGTGTAAAACAGTGTATGAATGAGAGAAGATGGCACGGAAATCAAAACTAATTCCTTAAGCCTTAGTTATTCTACTGAATGTAGTCCCATGAGGGTGTAGTGGGAGAGGAGTCTCCTTACAGACAAGAACTCTCACAAAAGGGCCTCACAGACCATGCGAAGGAGGCTGAGCTCTCAAGTAGCAGTAACATGAAGAGAGACAGGTTTGCTGCCATCCATTTGATACATTTGGGTAGAAACTAGGGAGAAGGACTGCAATGAGGCAAATGCGATAGAAATCCAAGTCAAAATTAGTGAGAACCTGACTTAGGGCCCTGGACTCAGGAGTCAATTTTGCTTGTCCCTTTCCCTGCTGTTTTTGTCTGCACAGTATTTACCCATTTTCCCCATTCACCCAGCAGCTACCTAAGTGCATGTCCTTGTTCTAGTGGGTTAAACAGGCCATTTCTGATTTCTGGGCGCAAGCTCATAAGCCACAGATATTAAGGTACTTGTCTCTTGTTTCGCACAGTAACAAATGCAAGTAGAGGGTGGAGTTGGGTGGCTCAGAGGAGATGCAAGCAGGATCTAGGATCGTGATGGAATTAGCTGAAAGCTTAGGAAAAAAAGCAGAAGAACTGTGTCTAGTGGGGACTTGGGGAGCAGAATTCTGTTTTACTCAGTAACCTTTTCTCCCTGCAGTCTACCTGCAACACTCAGTACATGTCAATATCTTGGTGCTCCACATGTGGAGCCAGAATTCCTTTGATGCTAATCCTATACCAAGGTATGTATGGCACCAGAGGACGTGTAAGGGAAGCCTGCCAAATATGGGTTAGCATCTCTTACTTGGATTGCTTCTTGTCATTAGCGTCCTTTACCTCAAGCAAAGGGACCTTCCTAAAAACATTAACCTTATTAAGTTTGTCTTTAGCCTAAAGCCCCTTTTCAAAGGCTTTCCCTTTCTCCCAGGATCAAGCCCAACCTTTGACATAAGAGTCTCCCTAATAAATAACCTGTCAGGGTCTCCTGCTTCTGTCTGTGTCTTGTGCTCTGTTCTGGGCAAATGGTACACTCCATCCCTCTGAGCCAGAGGTCCTTCAGCTTTGCAGAGACTGCACTCTCAACAGAGGGGCTGGAGTGCACCTTCCTTCCCACATCCCGCTGGGCTCCCTCCTTCAGGATGTCCTTGGGTCTCTGTGGCTGGGTGAACCCCAGGGAGGGGTGTCATAGCCTTAGCAAGGGGAAGATGGCTGCTGGACTTCACAGACCTCTCTACACCCCCAAATGAGGTGAAGCAACTAAAAGCCAACTTCCTAGTTACACTGCTACAAAAACATGCTAATGGATGTCGGGTACATTGAGAGGTAGGTTAATTGTATTTAGCATTTTATGTTTCTTGATGGCCTAGTGTGGGTCAAGCACTTTGCTAGAGGTTGGGACCTCAAAAAGGTCTTGATTGAATCAGTTATTATCTGACAAATGCACCTTTTTATGAAAAAAAAAAGCAAACAAAAAATCCAAATGTGTGGAGCAACATTTTGTAAATTGTGAAAGCATTCTACTGCTTCCTCCTTATCATAAATGTTATATGCTGTGTAGGACGTACAATTTATATCATATATAATGTATTGTATTGTTTCTTACACCCCAGACTAAATATATTACATTAGGTAATGGGAATATAATAGGTCTGTTGCACTGAATAATCCAGGAGCATTATTTACGTAGATTAGAGTGTGGATTGTGCTCTCTGGAGCTGTTTAACAAAGCAGTCAATAAGATATTTTGCATTTTATATAATGTACAGATTGTACTAAGAACAAAGACCCACTTGTCCCACACATGGGGCCATGTTCATAATGAATACTGAGTAGCAGTATTCATTGGTATAGTTTTGTATCCAAGAGACTCTTTTTTTTTTTGCATTACAATTCTTATTACACATATAGAGCACAATTTTTCTTTTCTCTGGTTGTATACATAGTATATTCACACCAATTCATGTCTTCATACTTGTACTTTGGATAGTAATGATTATCACATTCCACCATCATTAATTACCCCATGCCCCCTCCCTTCCCTCCAACTCCTGTGCCCTATCTAGAGTTCATCCATTCCTCCCCATGCTCCCTCTCCCTATCCAACTATGAATCAACCTCCTTATACCAAAGAAAACATTCGGCATTTGGTTTTTTGGGGATTGGCTAACTTCACTTAGCATTATCTTCTCTAACTCCATCCATTTACCTGCAAATGCCATGATTTCATTATCTTTTATTGCAGAGTAATATTCCATTGTGTATATGTGCCACATTTTTTTTAACCATTCATCTATTAAAGGGCATCTAGGTTGGTTCCACAGTTTAGCTATTGTGAATTGTGCTGCTGTAAACATTGATGTGGCTGTGTCCCCCATAGTATGCTGTTTTTAAGTCCTATGAACTTTTCAATAGATGATTTCTATCTCAAGACTCTTTGAACTTTTCCCTTAGAAATGCTCACTTTATTTATTTTTTTTTTTGAGCAACCTTAAACTATCATGATGGTCACCCATCTTAATCAAGTGCCACAGTGGAATACCTGCCTGACTTCTGTGTTGGGGACATAAGGCTCTGCAGAGTTGGTGCTTTCCCTTATCATGACAAGCAATAAGCTCAGTTCTGTCTTATCAACGAGTTGGTAACAAATGGCACTTGATAATAGTAGCAATATTGTACCCATGTGCTTTAGAGCATGCATGCTGTTATTTTGTGTTTTTCCATTGTTCTTTATCTTACACTTAATTTCTGTTTTCTTTTTCTGGTCCCGTTTTCCTATGCTCTCTGTTTCAGATCTCTCAATAATTCTCATTATTTCATATCATGATTGGTGGCTCCTAGGTATAGATGACCTTCCTAGATACCAACATAGAATACAGAAAAAAAACACACTCTGGTTCCAACTAAATATTTTATTTACTATCAAGTAAGTAAGGTCTATAAATTTTAATACCTGGGCTGCACCATAAAACATCCCTGAAACCTCTTAAATAAGAGAAAATATGAGATTCTTTGAAGTGAAATCAATAATCTTTGCTCTCATCTGTAAGGTCACTTTAAGCAGAATACTTTCTGGATTTGAAAGATTTGACTGTGATCTAATTAAATATATTTGCATCACTAAAGAAAGATTAGGTGGGGTTAATCCAAAAAAGATTGGTTAGTCTTAGATACAAAAAAGAAAACCGGGCAGGTTTTTTTTTTTTTTTCACAATTTATACCATTTTTTTTTTATTTTATTTTTTAATTATTTTATTGTTGGTTGTTCAAAACATGAGGAAAACTAACCGGGCAGGTTTTGACAGATCCAGCTGGAAGGAATCTTTGCCAAGCCCCTTGGCAAGTCTGCTCTTATTGTTTAAGTAAGTACAGGGAGTCCTGAGCTCAGAATGCTTGTGCTGGTCCGTCAGACAAGCCTGTCTCCACTCTGAGACTGGTGCCTTATTTTTAGCTGGTTCCCTAAGCATCCAACTCATTTGCTCCCCTTGTTTAAAGTCTATGGCCTCAAGGCATCCTTCTATTTATGATTTAGCTTTGTCTCTCTGTCACCAATAAATATTAGGTTAGTTATACAACCGCAAATATTCAAGTCCCTGCAACAATTCTATTTTTTTCTATATAAATGAAAGGGATTCCAGAATTATAAAATTGTGATAAAATGTGTACAACATAAAATGTAGCATCTTAGCTTTTTTTTTTTCCCTAAGTTCAATGGCATTAACTACATTCACTTTGTTGTGTGACCCTCACTGCCACCCCAGCCCCTTACAATTTCCATTCTATTTTTGTTTCTGAATCCGAGGACTGGGCACCTCACCTAAGTGGAATCATGTAGTATTTGTCCTTTGGTCACTGGTTTCTTTTACCCAGCGTGTGATGTTTTCCAGGTTCATCCATGTTGTAGCATGTGCCAGAATTTCCATTTTTTAAAAATCTGAATAATATTGCGTTGTATGGATACATACCACATTTTGGTTTTTTGTTCCTCTGTAGATAGAATGCTACACTCTGTAGACGGTCCTCTGTTAATGCATTTCTTCCACCTTTTGACTGTAGTGGATAATGCTGCTATATATCAATATATCAGTCACAGGAGCTGGGATTTTGTGAATTCACTCATGAAGAATAAATCTGTGGTTTGTGACCTGGTGAAATCAAACTGCTCAGCCTTCAGAGCCCTAAACTGGAACAGTTGCAGAAGAAATGACACTTTGGGTGAGTTGTTGTTATTATTATTACATGAAAATAACCCTAGAATGCCCAAGCCTGATGTTGGGCAAATTGTTTTTTTCAGTAATGATACTGATTCGAAAACACTGGAGACTAGTATTTTTTTCTAAGAGATATTTAAATGTTGCTAGTATTCAACTTTTCTCTTGCAAAATGAAATTCTGAAGTGGTCTGAGGTTTGCCTTTTGAAATTAAGTTAATTTGTGAATTCACAGTGGCCCATCTCAATAGAACATGCTATTTTTCAGAAATAATCATGGCAGTTAAAATATTACACTCTGTTTGGGAATATCTCAGAAATAAGACGTTTCAAAATGGAACTACAGTATTTCCTATGTTGACTTTCACTGACTTGTGCACATTCAATTTACTTTATACATCTATGTTCTGTTTTGTCTAGCAAATATATTACTTTGTTCCAGTCCCCTTTGCTCCCTAATTTAGCCTTTCTATAGTAAATTTGGTACTTAGAGGAAGGAATCTATTTAAGTCTATTAAAGTCTGTTAAAGCTGTTTAAGTCTATTAAAGCTTATGTAATTAGCACATTCACTAGTACTTTAATAGCACTTATATTTAAAATCACAAGGCAAGGCCGGCAGAGAGGTACCGGGGACCCCAGTGAGTTAATATACTTGATTTTCTTCCCATTCCTTCCGAAGTTTAACTTATAATCAGCTATATGTACCCAACTGTCCCATATATCAAAAGAATATGGGAAAGGATTACAGACATAATACAAGGACAAAGTAGAAAAATAAATTTGCTTGCGTTTGTATTTTCTGTTCCTCTCTCTTCCCAAGCTAGGGGAAGTGGTAGAAAGAGTTATTAAGAGCAGAGTCCTCTGCCTTGAAGGCACTATCACAATCGAAACCCCACTTCCCCTAAGAAGGGGCTCATACTTTGAAGGATCCTGGTGGATGGTAGCCACACAGGGCTCTACGAGTGCAGGCTCCCTCTTCCTGCAACAGCAGTCAATGTGAGTGAGCCCTCATGATTCTGTGGGCACTGTCTTCAGCTAGGCTTACTGGTGTGCCTGGTCAATTATTGCATTTTTTGCTTTGATAATTGTTTCCATTGTTGGTAGCATCTGTGCGATCTAGTTCCCATGGCTCTGTAGCAGGGGTACTTGTATTACCTCGGACTTCCCCCCAAATTTATTCCTGGACAATGCTTGTAAGTGCTAAAGTTCTGCGGTCAGATAGGTTAGGGAGACAGAATGGCTTAAGGGACATTACACAAAACTATTCCTTTCAGGGCTTCCCAGATCCTTTAACCCCTGCAACTCCTCAAGAAGAACATGGAGTGGCAAGGAGGCTGAGTAGTCCAGTGTTCAGAGCACAAGGCCTTTCAACATGTAGATTCAGGTAAGCTCTGGATCCTCCACTTACCTACTATTGACTTGGGCAAGTCCTCAAACTTTCAAGAAGCTGGGCATCCTTACCTGTGACACGGCAGACTTAAATTAAGCCACTGAGGTCCATCAGCTATGATTTCTGAAGATACTGATTTTCCCAAAACTCCAGGTAAATTATACAAGGCACATGGAAAGAGAATTCTGGTTTTGCTTTCAGTCTATGATAATCTGTCTTTGCCTTACAGTATTTATTTGTTTTTTAAAAAAATACCATACAACTAACTAGTGATTTAAGTAAATAATATTTTATGCCAGCCATTTTTTCCCTAAGGATATGATTAGCCTTCTTATTTGCTTTTTGTTTTTAAATAAATAAATGTGTAAATCACTCCCCCTTCATTCCTAGTATTGGCACCTAATGACTGTATTTTAAAAATATAGTCTTGCCCTCATTGGAGTAGAGAAGGTAGAAAGCGATATATTCGAGAGGAAGATGGTGGCAATGGGAGTGCATCACCCCAGTGCGCCACGTCACTGTGCGGGAGAAAGACGAGGTGAAATGGCTGAAGGCTACCTTGTTGGGAATTTCCAGTGAAATCGAGGTGCTCCAGAATCTAAAGGACGGATTTCCAGTGTGTGGGATTCGACTGCGGGGGCTCGGTCGCGGGCGATTTCTCCGCACGGAGGGTAGCGGAACCTGCTCAGCGGACCGCCCCGCGGATGGAGTCTGGGGCGCGCGCTGAGTAGCGGCGAGGTACCGAAGCGGGAGTACAGCGATGCGGATTCTGGGGGCTCCTGCCAGCGGTGCACTGGCCGTGCTTAGTGCTGAGTTCCGGCTTTGAGACAGAGGAGAGAAGCGGTCCAGTTCGATTCTCGACACCGGTCGGACCACGGAGGAGGACAGCAGCCGCCATCTTGGAGAGCTGATATAATGATCCCTGTTTTCTACTGATCTCAGCTCATTCAACTACGGAACAGGTGATTCCAGGCTGGTATTTGCCTGCGTCTCGCAGACAGATCGCTTAGGCTCGGGACTGGAGAGCCTGAGGAGAATACTCTTCGGGGCTCACTCCTGGCAAGGCGTGCGCCAGGCTTCGAGCGGCCAGATTATGGTTCCCCGGACTGCTGTGGCCCAGGGCGGGGGAACCTGCGGGGACTGCGTGCCGACGCCAGCTCCAAGTGGAACGTGCGCTGAGGAGCGGCTGGGCTCTGACTCCCGGAACAGTTTTGGCCCGGGGCTGGGGAGCCCGCGGGGACTGCGTCTTTGACCCTGATCCTAGCGGAGCGTGCACCGAGCTGGGAGAGTTTGGAACGGCCAGGCTCGGGCTCCCGGGGCTGCTTTGGCCTGGGGCTCGGGAACCTGCGGGGGTCGCTCTGTGGAGCTAGCTCCTAGAAGAGCGTGGCTGGGATCGGAGAGGCCGGGTTCTGGCTCCCGAAACTGCTTTAGCCCAGGGCTGGGGAACCTACGGGGACTGCGTGCTGACGCCAGCTCCAAGTGGATCGTGCGCTGAGGGGCGGCGGGGCTCTGACTCCCGGAACAGTTTTGGCTCGGGGCTGGGGAGCCCGCGGGGACTGCGTCTTTGACCCTGCTCCTAGCGGAGCGTGCACCGAGCTGGGAGAGTTTGGAGCGGCCAGGCTCGGGCTCCCGGGGCTGCTTTGGCCTGGGGCTTGGGAATCCGCGGCAGTTGCTCTGTGGAGCCTGCTCCTAGAAGAGCGTGGCTGGGATCGGAGAGGCCGGGTTCTGGCTCCCGAAGCTGCTTTGGCCCAGGGCTGGGGAACCTACTGGGTCTGCTTCTCGGTCCGGGTCCTGCTGGGTGCTGTGGGGGCCTGGGGGGCAGAGTGGAACTGCCACCTGCGCCCAGAGCAGGCCAAGTGACCCGCCGGCGTGGTATCACGACACCCCAACTGCAGCTGGGGCCGAGGAGAGTAGCCGCCCACGCCTGGAACAGGACCAGTGACCCGACTGCGCGGTAGCCAAGTCACCCCATTTGGAGTGGGGGCTGTGAAGAGCTGCCGTCTGAGCCTGCAAGGTAAGCAGACCTGCGACCCACTGGCAGGACAGGCCCGGCAGCCTGCCAGTGTGGCGGACAAGTAGCATCGAGGAAGTCACGTCACACTGGTTGGAGTGGGAGTTGAGCAGAGCCTCCGCCCGTGGGCGGAAAAGGCCCAGCGACCCATTGGAGAGGCAGTTAGGTACCCCCACTGGGAGTGGGGGTTGAGCAGAACTGCCGCCCGAGCCCGCAAGGTAGGCAGATCTGCGACCCACCGGCGGAACAGGCTTAGAGGCCGACCAGCGTGGTAGACACGTCACACCAATTGGAGTAGGGGCGGAGCAGAGCGGCCGCCCACATCCGGATCAGGTCCAACGACCCGAGGGCGTGGTAGTTATGTCACCACAATTGGAGTGGGGGCAGAGTAGAGCTGCCGCCCGCGCCCGCAGGGTGGGCAGACCTGCAACCAACCAGCGTGGTAGATATATCACCCTAATTAGAGGAGGAGCACAGCCACTACCCGCCCTGCAAGAGAGATCTCCCAACTATACAAGAGCAATATAAATAAATAGGGGGAAAATTTCAAAAACACAACAATTTCACCAAGCAGAAAGAAACGCGAGCAGTATGAAACGACAAGGAAAGAAAGGACCACAAGCAATGCAGGTCAGCTCAACTCTAGAAGAGGTAATAGCTGCAACAGATGGAATGTCTGATAAAGAGTTCAGGATATACATGCTTCAGATGATCTGGAGTCTCAAGGAAGACACGAGACAGCAAAACCAGACAATGAAAGATCACTTTGACAAGGAATTACATAAACAAATCCAGGAAGTAAAAGACCAATTTCACAGGGAGATAGAGGTAATAAAAAACAAACAAATAGAAATGCAGGAAGCAATAAACCAACTTAAAACCTCAATTGACAATACTACCAGCAGAGTAGATCACTTAGAAGATAGAACATCAGACAACGAAGACAAAGTATTTCAACTTGAAAAGAACATAGACAGCTCAGCAAGTCTGCTAAGAAACCATGAGCAGAACATCCAAGAAATATGGGATAACATTAAAAGACCAAACTTAAGAGTCATTGGGATTCAGGAAGGCACAGAGCTCCAAACCAAAGGAATAAACAATCTATTCAATGAAATAATACGAGAAAACTTCCCAGACTTGAAGAATGAAACAGAATCCCAAATCCTAGAAGCCTACAGGACGCCGAAAGTGCAAAATCATAAGAGATCCACACCTAGACACATTATAATGAAGATGCCCAACATACAGAATAAGGAGAGAATTTTAAAAGCTACAAGAGAAAGAAAGCAGATTACATTTAGGGGTAAACCAATCAGGATAACAGCTGATCTCTCAACACAGACTCTGAAAGCTAGAAGATCCTGGAATAACATATTTCAAACACTGAAAGAAAATGGGTTCCAACCAAGAATCGTGTATCCGGCGAAATTAAGCTTCAGGATGGAAGATGAAATTAAAACCTTCCACGATAAACAAAAGTTAAAAGAATTCACAGCTAGAAAACCATCTCTTCAAAAAATCCTTGGCAAAACATTACAGGAAGAGGAAATCGAAAACAACATTGAAAACCATCAGTGGGAGATAGGACAGTAAAGGGGGGAAAGTAATCAAAGAGGAAAACAAATCAGGTTTAGTAACATTAATAAACAAATATGGCTGGAGGAACAAACCATATCTCAATAATAACCCTAAATGTTAATGGCTTAAACTCACCAATTAAGAGACACAGGCTAGTTGAATGGATCACAAAACAAGACCCAACAATATGCTGCCTACAGGAGACGCATTTGATAGGAAAAGATATACATAGACTGAAGGTGAAAGGCTGGGAAAAATCATTCCACTCATATGGACTGCGGAAACAAGCAGGAGTGTCCATACTCATATCTAATAAAATAGATTTCAAGCCAAAGTTAATCAAAATGGATAAAGAGGGACACTGCATACTGCTCAAGGGAACCATACACCAACAAGACATAACAATCATAAATATATATGCCCCAAACAATGGTGCAGCTACGTTCATCAAGCAAACTCTTCTCAAGTTCAAGAGTCTAATAGACCACTATACAATAATCATGGGAGACTTCAACACACCTCTCTCACCACTGGACAGATCTTCCAAACAAAAGTTAAATAAGGAAACTATAGAACTCAATAACACAATTAACAACCTAGACTTAATTGACATATATAGAATATACCACCCAACATCAAGTAGTTACACTTTTTTCTCAGCAGCACATGGATCCTTCTCAAAAATAGATCATATATTATGTCACAGGGCAACTCTTAGACAATATAAAGGAGTAGAGATAATACCATGCATCTTATCTGATCATAATGGAATGAAACTGAAAATCAACGACAAAGGAAGGAAGGAAAAATCATGCATCACTTGGAGAATGAACAATAGGTTACTGAATGATCAATGGGTTATAGAAGACATTAAGGAGGAAATTAAAAACTTCTTAGAGTTAAATGAAAACACAGACACAACATATCGGAATCTATGGGACACATTGAAAGCAGTTCTAAGAGGAAAATTCATTGCTTGGAGCTCATTCCTTAAAAAAAGAAAAAAACCAACAAATAAATGATCTCATATTTCATCTCAAAATCCTAGAAAAAGAAGAGCAAAACAATAGCAAAAGAAGTAGAAGGCAAGAAATAATTAAAATCAGAGCGGAAATTAATGAAATCGAAACAAAAGAAACAATTGAAAAAATTGACAAAACCAAAAGTTGGTTCTTTGAAAAAATAAATAAAATCGACAGACCCTTAGCCATGCTAACGAAGAGAAGAGAGAGAACCCAAATTACTAACATACGGGATGAAAAAGGCAATATCACAACAGACACTTCAGAAATACAGAAGATAATCAGAAATTATTTTGAATCCTTATACTCCAATAAAATAGAAGATAGTGAAGGCATCGATAAATTTCTTAAGTCATATGATCTGCCCAGATTGAGTCAGGAAGATATAGATGACCTAAACAGACCAATAACAATAGAGGAAATAGAAGAAACCATCAAAAGACTACCAACTAAGAAAAGCCCGGGACCGGGTGGGTATACAGCAGAGTTTTACAAAACCTTTAAAGAGGAACTAACACCAATACTTTTCAAGCTATTCCAGGAAATAGAAAAAGAGGGAGAACTTCCAAATACATTCTACGAGGCCAACATCACCCTGATGCCTAAACCAGACAGAGACACTTCAAAGAAAGAAAACTACAGACCAATATCTCTAATGAACCTAGATGCAAAAATCCTCAATAAAATTCTGGTGAATTGGATTAAAAAACATATCAAAAAAATTATACACCATGATCAAGTAGGATTCATCCCTGGGATGCAAGGCTGGTTCAATATACGGAAATCAATAAATGTTATTCACCACATCAATAGACTTAAAAATAAGAACCATATGATCATCTCGATAGATGCAGAAAAAGCATTTGACAAAGTACAGCATCCCTTTATGTTCAAAACTCTAGAAAAATTAGGGATAACAGGATCATACCTCAACATTGTAAAAGCAATCTATGATAAGCCACAGGCCAGCATCATTCTGAATGGAGAAAAATTGAAGGCATTCCCTCTAAGATCTGGTACAAGACAGGGATGCCCTCTCTCACCACTTCTGTTCAACATAGTCCTCGAAACACTGGCCAGAGCAATTAGACAGACGAAAGAAATTAAAGGCATAAAAATAGGAAAAGAAGAACTTAAATTATCACTATTTGTAGATGATATGATTCTATACCTAACAGACCCAAAAGGGTCTACAAAGAAACTATTAGAGCTAATAAATGAATTCAGCATAGTGGCCGGATATAAAATCAATACGCATAAATCAAATGCATTCTTGTATATCAGCGACAAATCCTCTGAAACAGAAATGAGGACAACTACTCCATTCACAATATCCCCCCCAAAAATAAAATACTTGGGAATTAACCTAACAAAAGAGGTGAAAGACCTATACAATGAAAACTACAGAACCCTAAAGAGAGATATAGAAGAAGACCTCAGAAGATGGAAAAATATTCCCTGTTCATGGATAGGCAGAACTAACATCATCAAAATGGCGATATTACCAAAAGTTCTCTATAAGTTCAATGCTATCCCAATCAAAATCCCAACAGCATTTCTTGTAGAAATAGATAAAACAATCATGAAATTCATATGGAATAATAAAAGACCCAGAATAGCAAAAACAATGCTAAGCAGGAAGTGTGAATCAGGCAGTATAGCGATACCAGACTTCAAACTATACTACAGAGCAATAGTAACAAAAACAGCATGGTACTGGTACCAAAACAGGTGGGTGGACCAATGGTACAGAATAGAGGACACAGTAACCAATCCACAAAACTACAACTATCTTATATTTGATAAAGGGGCTAAAAGCATGCAATGGAGGAAGGATAGCATCTTCAACAAATGGTGCTGGGAAAACTGGAAATCCATTTGCATCAAAATGAAACTGAATCCCTTTCTCTCGCCATGCACAAAAGTTAACTCAAAATGGATTAAGGAGCTCGATATTAAATCAGAGACACGGCGTCTGATAGAAGAAAAAGTTGGCTATGATCTACATACTGTGGGGTTGGGCTCCAAATTCCTCAATAGGACACCCATAGCGCAAGAGTTAACAACTAGAATCAACAAATGGGACTTACTCAAACTAAAAAGTTTTTTCTCAGCAAAAGAAACAATAAGAGAGATAAACAGGGAGCCTACATCCTGGGAACAAATCTTTACTCCACACACTTCAGATAGAGCCCTAATATCCAGAGTATACAAGGAACTCAAAAAATTAGATAATAAGATAACAAACAACCCAATCAACAAATGGGCCAAGGACCTGAACAGACACTTCTCAGAGGAGGACATACAATCAATCAACAAGTACATGAAAAAATGCTCACCATCGCTAGCAGTCAGAGAAATGCAAATCAAAACCACCCTAAGATACCATCTCACTCCAGTAAGATTGGCAGCCATTATGAAGTCCAACAACAACAAGTGCTGGCGAGGATGCGGGGAAAAGGGTACACTTGTTCATTGTTGGTGGGACTGCAAATTGGTGCAGCCAATTTGGAAAGCAGTATGGAGATTTCTTGGAAAGCTGGGAATGGAACCACCATTTGACCCAGCTATTCCCCTTCTCGGTCTATTCCCTAAAGACCTAATAAGAGCATGCTACAGGGACACTGCTACATCGATGTTCATAGCAGCACAATTCACGATAGCAAGATTGTGGAACCAACCTAGATGCCCTTCAATAGATGAATGGATAAAAAAATGTGGCATTTATACACAATGGAGTATTACTCTGCATTAAGAAATGACAAAATCATAGAATTTGGAGGGAAATGGATGGCATTAGAGCAGATTATGCTAAGCGAAGCTAGCCAATCCTTAAAAAACAAATGCCAAATGACTTCTTTGATATAAGGGGAGTAACCAAGGACAGGGTAGGGACGAAGAGCTTGAGAAGAAGATTAACATTAAACAGGGATGATAGGTGGGAGGGAAAGGGAGAGAGAAGGGAAATCGCATGGAATTGGAAGGTGAGCCTCAGGGTCAAACACAATTACATATAAGAGGAAAGGAGGGGTAAGAGAAAAATAATACAAGTGAAGAAATGATTTACAGTAGAGGGGGTAGAGAGAGAAACGGGGAGGGGAGGGGAGGGGAAGGGGGATAGTAGAGAATAGGATAAACAGCAGAATACATCAGTCACTAGAATGGCAATATGTAAATCAATGGAAGTGTAACTGATGTGATACAGCAATCGGTATACGGGGTAAAAATGGGAGTTCATAACCCACTTGAATCAAATTGTGAAATATGATATATTAAGAACTTTGTAATGTTTTGAATGACCAACAATAAATAAAAAAAAATGAAAGGAAAAAAAAGTTAAAAAAAAGAAAGCGATGTATTCTTTCTTCTAATTTAAACACAAAAAGAAATTTTATTTTAAAATTTTATTTAAAAAAAAAACTCTACAACTTGAAAGATTAAGAAAGGCTTTGTATCACCAAATGTGTTTCTATAAGTGCTTCTCTCAAATGTTCCCTTCATAAATCTATACACAATTTTTGTCCCATAGGTAATAGTCATTGCCATTCCATAAATGAATTGCATTTGGCAAATAGAGAAAGACCTATGTATAATGAAGTTCTTCTGTTGGCAGTTTGCTGTCCTGCCTCTTTCTTCCCACATTAGTGGGGAAGGTGTGTTTTCAAAATCATAAATAGCAAACACAGCCGATAGTGAAGTAAATTGCAGGGTACGTTATTTTGTTCATTCAACAAAGATTGAATGAACACCACTGGGTGCCAGCTAGTGTGCTAAATGCTCAGAATATAGTTCAGACAGATAGTCAGGTAGAATGTTGTGAGATACGGATCAGGATAGATCAGCTCCACTTCATTCAGTTGGGACATTTACTAGAATGCTTGACAGTAACTGGTGAAGTTGTTCATGACACAAGGCAGAAAAGACATAAAAGTTTTCCAGGTTTAGGTCAGAACTAAGTCTGTAAGCTTAAGAGGCACAATTAAGAGGACATAAAAGGAAGTTATAATGCAAGTGAGACAGTGCAGGTACTTATTATTTGTGTGGAGTGGTCACATCAGCAGCAAATTTCGAAGATGTGTTTTCCATTCTTGACCCCGTTTTCCCCCAACCCCCAGCCTGCTCACCACATAATGTACTGTCTCAAATATCAACCATCTCACACATACTCACACACACAATCGGAAAAATGTACTCTTTCCCTAATCTGAAAACACAACAATATATGAGATTAATGAGTCATAAATGCAGCCTTATTAATTGCAGTTATAAAATATATGATGTTTCCAGTTTGTCTTCTCTCTAAATAGGGCTGTCTCTGCTACTGCTGTGACTACTTGTAGCAGTAGGTCGCTGTGCAACTATGAAAAGACAGAAAGATGATCTGATTAATGAGCAATTACACCATAATTGAGGAAGTAAAATATGAAAATAGAGTGACCCTAAGCGAGATGAACCATGAACATCTCCCTGCAGAGTTTTTTGCTTTGCCAATCTGGCTTCATGAAAATGGCATAAATCCACCAGTTCTAATGGATTTGAAAATTGAGAGAGTGAAGGAAAGGCTTCTGATGTCATATTAATGAAAACAATGACCAAGAATAGTAATGATTGCTTACTAAATCAGTGCATTTTACGTGCATTGTCTCTATTTTTTTTGCAATAATTTTATGGAATAAAATACAATTTATATCCTTATTCTACAAATGAGAAAAGCAAAATAATGCTGCCAGTAAAGTGGGGAAGGTGGGACTCAATTTCTGTGTGATCTGCCTGCAGAATTGGTCGTCTCAATGACTTGGCTGTGCTTGGGGCTTCAAGTTTTATCTATGTTGCATCATCTCCAAGTCTCAGAAAGTCTTCAATTGTTTCTTTTGCATTTGTTCAAGCCTTGGTTCTATAGTGATAAATAATTTAAGAAAGATTCAAGAAGGGAATAATGCATAAAGAGGGAAGTTTGGAGGATGAATGAGAAGAGAAGAAAGAAAACAGTAGCAAGGGTTCTTCTCATCTCTGATGACCTGCACTGTTCAAAATCTATGATGAACAGAGCCTTCAATAAAGCAGAGAGTGACTGTAAACCCCTATCAATTTCTCACTGGATCCTGTATGCAAATGAATGTATAGCAGATAGCAATTAATGTTTTCTTTGGATTCTGGGCATGATTAATTAGGTAAATGCCAGTTGAACAAAAGATGGAGGTTGACTCATTGTGGATAACTTCTGTGTTAATATAACTTAAATGAAAGCCATTTCAAAGCATTTTATCGACGTGTTTGTGTTGGGTTCTCTGATACCTACTTTCTGTGCGACACAGTTACATCACCTCTTCTTACTTTGTTAGATTACATTGTACAGTCTAGGACTAGTGTCAATGAAACTCAACTTGAGAGATTGTGCCTTAGTTTGTATTAATAACTTCATCTTCAGAGCTTTGAATAGAAGGAATAATCAATCATAAAGTGTGATTTAAAGGGCACTGGCTAATCTCAGGCATGTTTGAAATTTGCATTATTCAATTCTTTTCCTATGACATTTACTGAATGTCTGATATGTGCACTGTACTAGGTGAGAGAAATGCAGATACATATTTGCATTTCAGTTTGGTGAATCCCATAATACGATATGATTACAGCTTTATTTATACATGATTAATAAATGATTAGTTGTGTCCAGGATGCTGGAAGGAAGGCAACAGGACAGGAAAGCAAAATAAATACCTTTTAGAAGAGTTAGAAGAGGATCCAAGGTGTGAGTTGGGAGACGGGGGAAGGGCATGGCACAGGGACATCAGCCAGGCCTTGGTATTCCTTGATGAGCTTTCCTAAAACACTACACCCGCTGACTAATTCTGCTTCCAAGTACTATGATACTGAGGAAGATGGTAATCAGATACGAGATCCATTGATGCCACATATTCTTTTTCTAATAAAAACAATTACAATCAGGGGTAGATTATTGTGAAGCCAGTGTTTCAACGTCTCTTATTTGCAGGAGGTCTTTCCAAGACTCTATATCTAATTCCATATTAGTAAGTTCATATCATTCCATTTTAAGGGGGACACCAAATTATATAAAATTTAGATCCCATAAAACTCAGGTCTGTCCCTGGCTACCATTTATTCTATGGTGTATTTAATCAAGAGATGTAAACCACAGAGTAATTTGAGCAGGAAATATTTAACATAATGTAATAAGGAACAGGAAAAATGGGGATTTGCCAGAGGAGTGAAAAAAAAAATAACTTTAGAGACTACAGAATAGTGTGGGGACGGGAAGGATGGTGGAATGAGATGGATATAATTATATACATGTATGATCACACTACTGGTGTGACTCTGTGCCACGTACAGTCAGAGGAAGGAGAATTTGTGCTCCATTTGTGTACAATGTGTCAAAATGCATGCTACTGTCATATATAAATAATTAGAATAAAATTTAAACTAAAGAAAAAAAAGAATACATAATAGCAGATAAGTGGGGGGGGGCAACCCCTAAGGGCTTGTGAGAAGCTAAGGAAGTAACAGACCTGCCCCTCCGCCGACCCTCACCCCAAACCCGAGATCTAGACTTTATGGGAAAAGGGTTGTGGCTCCCTGGGTGGTGGAGATATTAATTAGTGAGACTGTGAGGTCCCCCAGAAAGGCTTCCAGGCAAACCACCCATTTGGGAAGGTGCCAGGCCAGGGGCACTTCCCTGAGAAACTGTCAACGGGAGTGGGGAGAAATGCCAGGCAGGGGTGGTGCCATGTCCTGCTGTCCAACTAGTGCCATGGGAGCCAGGTTCTGTAGGAAGTTGCACCAGGTGGATGAGCCTCCCAGAGGGGTATCATGGAAGCAGAAGGCAAAACCCCTTCCTCCTGCGGGGCCCTTCCAGCCTTGTTCACTGACAAGGTTCAAATGTTATTATCATACAAGCTACAAGTGAGAAATACGGGATCTGGATTCACAATGGCCAATCAAAGGATAAATGGTGTGAGTGGAGGTCCAAGGGAATCCATTGATAATGGGCACATATGGTTTCCATGCGTAAGCCAGGCTTGCTATCATCTCATTCAGCTCTCAGAAGAAGCCTGTCTATCCCAGGTGTTACTGGCATGAGGCACCGCTTTGAATCTGAGTATTTCTGAATGTTCTGACAACCATGGATTTGGGGTATGCAGTGAGGAGGACCACATAGGAGGTATTTCTCATCAGACTATGTTTGAGGGTCACCTAGAAGAGACTAGAAGGAGAGCAGCTTATGGGATCATTGAACATTTTGACTTTCTGAGAACAAACACCAGTAAACACCCTTTTAACTCAGCAACAGAGATTTGTACTTGGCTTCAAATATGGAATATTCAAGACATGCAGTAGGAGTTTGGCTATTAGGATTTAATTAAAGCATTCCAATTCTGTTGGGTTTAGCCTTTAAACCGTGACTGTTGACATAACCTGCCACTCCCCACTTAAGGGTTTAGTCGTAAATAAGACTGATGGTTTGGAGGCTTGTCTTTCCCTTCAGGAAAGGTGTTCCCTTCAGGGTATGTGTTAGAGGTGTGAATCGAAAAATATCCTTTCAAACAAGTTTGCATCTAGCTTCAAACAATTTTTATATTTAAAGTATATAAGTCCTCTGGGTATAGACTGAGGAGAGGGATACCTGGGTCAAATGGTGGTTCCATTCCCAATTTTCTAAGAAATCTCCATACTGTCTTCCAGATTGGCTGCACCAATTTGCAGTCCCACCAGCAGTGTATGAGTGTACCTTTTTCCCCACATCCTCGCCAACACTTATTGTTGTTTGTAAACATAATAGCTGCCATTCTGGCAGGAGTGAGATGAAATCTTAAAGTAGTTTTAATTTGCATTTCTCTAATTGTTAGAGATGATGAACATTTTTTCATGTATTTGTTGATTGATTGAATATCCTCTTCTGAGAAGTGTCTGTTCAGGTCCTTGGCCCATTTATTTATTGGGTTATTTGTTTTTTTTTTTTTTTGATGCTTAGCTTTTTGAGTTCTTTATATACCTTAGAAATTAGTGTGCTATCTGATGTGTGAGGGGTAAAGATCTGCTCCCAAGATGTAGGCTCTCTATTCACCTCACAGATTGTTTCTTTTGCTGAGAAGAATCTTTTTAGTTTGAGTCCATTCCATTTATTAATTCTTGATTTTAATTTTTGTGCCAAAGGAGTCTTGTTAAGGAAGTTGGATCCTAATCCCACATGATGGAGATTAGGGCCTACTTTTTCTTCTATTAAATGCAGAGTCTCTGGTTTTATTCCTAGGTCCTTGATCCATTTTGAGTTGAGTTTTGTCCTCAGTCTATAACCAAAGGACTTAAAAACAGCATACTACAGGGACACAGCCACATCAATGTTTATAGCAGCACAATTCACAACAGCTAAACTGTGGAACCAACCTAGGTGCCCTTCAATAGATGAATGAATAAAAAAATGTGGCATATATACACAATGGAATATTTACTCAACAATAAAAGAGAATAAAATCATGGCATTTGCAGTGATGTTAGAGAAGGTAATGCTAAGTGAAGTTAGCCAATCCCCAAAAACCTAATGCTGAATGTTTTCTCTGATATAGTGTTTCATTTCATGTATAACTAATATAAACACAATTTTTAAAAAACAAATCATATTTATCTGGGGATGAGACCAGACTGCAGCATTTTTTTTTAACCTCCAAGAAACCACAAAATGTTCAGTTCTCAAAATTGCTGGGCATTACCCAGAGAAGCCTCTCCTCTTCTATACATGGTTTGATTTGTTAGAAACAGACAGAACTCTGGTGCCTTAATGTTTAGCAAGTTCCCCCATTGCTCTGAGGGTTCAGATCAACCTTTAGTTAGATGAGCTTGGATTTGGCAGTTCTGCCACGTGCCAACTGTGTGACTTTAAACAAATTATTTAAACTCTCCAAGCTTAAAGGAGGCTGATTCAGAGTGGGGTAGGGAGGGGGAGAGTGAGAGAAATAAACAAACTCTAGATAGGGCAGAGGAGTTGGAGGGGAAAGGAGAGGGCATGGGGTTATTAATGATGGTGCAATGTGATGGACATTATTATCCAAAGTACATGTATAAAGACATGAATTGGTGTGAATATACTTTGTATACAACCAGAGATAGAAAAAATCATGCTCTATATGTGTAATAAGAATTTTAATGCATTTAGCTGTCATATGTAAATAAAAATTAATATAAAACCACTTAAATTTTTAAAAGTATCATAAGGATGTCTTTCATCATAGAATGGCATATTGAATGTTATTCCTAGAATTACCACTAGATGGCACTGTTGTCTTAATTTATTCTCCTTGATCTTGGAATAAACTTCACAGGATGGCAAGCTACTTGAAGAAAAGTAGTTCACCATTTGGTTTCCAAGTAAACTAGCTCCAATGTAAGAAAATTTAGCTGTTTTAGGAATGCCTTCAGGGAACTACTTCATTCTCCTTTTGTAACATACCTAAAACTTAATTCTCTTTATTGTCGATGAATTATTTCATATCATTTCTATATTTTCAGTACTTCTGTTTAAAAGCTTTTCCCTCCCCTGTGTTCTCCATGGAGATGAGGAAAAACAGATCATCTTCCTATATATAAAAATGCTTCAAAAACAGGCCAACATAAAATTGATTTTAATCTTTTTTTTCCTAAGGCAAAAATAATGTAATTTCTTTTAACTCTGAGCACATTTCTTACCAGCCACTGTACCTAACTTTTAATGATTTTAAAAATCAGATCTGGGATTATGGATTCCAACATATTCCAAGAATCTGGGTTTTGCTCATGGTCAATTTGTTTGCTGGTTTTCCAGAGTTTCAGCCATGTGACCTACCAACAGTTTCTTTGGTTCTCAAATACAGAGAATGAAACGAATATGGGCTTCAGCTGAATATTTCCTTCTGCTGTTGATAAAAGAGTTTGAGTGGGCAGGGACGTGTCAGTGCTACTTGTCCCAGACAGACCATCAGGTTCTTTCTCACCTCGGACTCTACACTGGTTATTCCAGCTAACCGGAAGCTCATGAGCCCCCACCCATGCTCTTTCTTCTTGTCTAGTCTCTGAGCATCTTCAATCTGAGAATAAACATCATGTTCTCAGGAGTCACTGCCACACACACCCAGTCGTATGCTCTGTGCTGTTCTCCCTTGTACCTTGTGTTTGTCCGTTGTAGAATTTTGCACACGTGTAGTGATTTCATTATTTGTGAGCATTTGTTGAACGTCTGTTTTCCCTCCATTACACTCCACCGAGTTAGGGATAAGGTCTATTTTATTTATCTACAAAGCCCCAGCACAAGTAGGAACTTAGCATTTCTATTTCAACTAACTACTCAGCTTACTTTGTACTCTTTTCTTTTCTGGGAAGATAATGATTCTTCCTAGGGCAATTGTCAGGAATCAGGAAGTAGACAGGAATGTGACGTGTTGGAAGATCTTGAAAAATGGAAACAGACCTGTGTTGGGAGCTATATGGGCAGTACAGATGGTCGTACACACCTGTCTGGTGATGAAGGTTAGGATCAGAATTTAGATTTTGTACTATGGACAGTGAACACTATTGGGGTGATTTTAAGAGGGGAATGATGCAGTCAAATGGTTATCATCTACCAGGAATGGTGAATGGGTCTTGAAGACAAAAGCCATTTGTATCTGACAGCTGTAGTAGTAATCTATTAATTTTTTTAAGTTTGTAGATGGACACAGTACCTTTATTTATTTTTATGTGGTGCTGAGGATCAAACCCAGTGCTTCACTCATGCTAGGCACAACCTAGCTGAGCCACAACCACAGCCCCTGTAATAGTAATCTTGACTTCGTGCCTGCCCTTCCTTTGTATTTTCATCTCCAGCTGAGATTTTTTTTTATTGGTTGTTCACAACATTACAAAGCTCTTGACATATCATATTTCATACATTAGATTGCAGTGGGTTATGAACTCCCAATTTTACCACAAATGCAGATTGCAGAATCACGTCGGTTACACATCCACAATTTTACATAATGACATATTAGTAACTGTTGTATTCTGCTACCTTTCCTATCCCCTATTATTCCCCCTCCCTTTCCCTCACCTCTTCTCTCTCTACCCCATCTACTGTAATTCATTTCTCTCCTTGTTTATTTTCCCATTCCCCTCACAACCTCTTATATGTAATTTTGTATAGCAATGAGGGTCTCCCTTCATTTCCATGCAATTTCCCTTTTCTCTCTTTCCCTCCCATCTCATGTCTCTGTTTAATGTTAATCATTTCTTCCTGCTCTTCCTCCCTACTCTGTTCATAGTTGCTCTCATTATATCAAAGAAGACATTTGGTATTTGTTTTTTAGGGATTGGCTAGTTTCACTAAGCATAATCTGCTCTAGTGCTATCCATTTCTCTGCAAATTCCATGATTTTGTCATTTTTTAGTGCTGCGTAATATTCCATGGTGTACAAATGCCACATTTTTTTTTATCCATTCATCTATTGAAGGGCATCTGGGTTGGTTCCACAGTCTAGCTATTGTGAATTGTGCTGCTATGAACATCCATGTGGCAGTATCCCTGTAGCATGCTCTTTTAAGGTCTTCAGGGAATAGTCCAAGAAGGGCAATAGCAGAGTCAAATGGTGGTTCCATTCCCAGCTTTCCCAGGAATCTCCAAACTGCTTTCCAAATTGGCCGCACCAATTTGCAGTCCCACCAGCAATGTACAAGTGTACCCTTTTCTCCACATCCTCGCCAGCACTTGTTGTTGTTGGACTTCATAATGGCTGCCAATCTTACTGGAGTGAGATGGTATCTTAGGGTGGTTTTGATTTGCATTTCTCTGACTGCTAGAAATGGTGAGCATTTTTTCATGTACTTGTTGATTGATTGTATGTCCTCCTCTGAGAAGTGTCTGTTCAGGTCCTTGGCCCATTTGTTGATTGGGTTATTTGTTATCTTATTGTCTAATTTTTTGAGTTCTTTGTATACTCTGGATATTAGGGCTCTATCTGAAGTGTGAGGAGTAAAAATTTGTTCCCAGGATGTAGGCTCCCTATTTACCTCTCTTATTGTTTCTCTTGCTGAGAAAAAACTTTTTAGTTTAAGTAAGTCCCATTTGTTGATTCTTGTTATTAACTCTTGTGCTATGGGTGTCCTATTAAGGAATTTGGAGCCCGACCCCACAATATGTAGATTGGAGCCAACTTTTTCTCTGATTTGATATCAAGCTCCTTGATCCATTTTGAGTTAACTTTTGTGCATGGCGAGAGAAAGGGATTCAGTTTCCTTTTGTTGCATATGGATTTCCAGTTTTCCCAACACCATTTGTTGAAGAGGCTATCCTTCCTCCATTGCATGTTTTTAGCCCTTCCTCCATTGCATGCTTTTAGATAGTTGTAACTTTGTGGATTAGTCTCTGTGTCCTCTATTCTATACCATTAGTCCACCCACCTGTTTTGGTACCAGTACCATGGTGTTTTTGTCACTATTGCTCTGTAATATAGTTTGAAATCTGGTATTGCTATACCGCCTGATTCACACTTCCTGCTTAGAATTGCTTTTGCTATTCTGGGTCTTTTATTTTTCCATATGAATTTCATGATTGCTTTATCTATTTCTACAAGAAATGCTGTTGGGATTTTGATTGGCATTGCATTAAACCTATAGAGAACTTTTGGTAATATCGCCATTTTGATAATGTTAGTTCTGCCTATCCATGAACAGGGTATATTTTTCCATCTTCTAAGATCTTCTTCTACTTCTCTCTTTAAGGTTCTGTAGTTTTCATTGTATAAATCTTTCACCTCTTTTGTTAGGTTGATTCCCAAGTATTTTATTTTTTTTGAGGATATTGTGAATGGAGTGTTTTTCCTCATTTCCGTTTCAGAAGTTTTGTCGCTGATATACAGAAATGCCTTTGATTTATGCATGTTGATTTTATATCCTGCCACTTTGCTGAATTCATTTATTAGTTCTAGTAGTTTCTTTGTAGATCCTTTTGGGTCTTCTAAGTATAGAATCAGGTCGTCCGCAAATAGTGATAATTTAAGTTCTTCTTTTCCTATTTTATGCCTTTAATTTCTTTTGTCTGTCTAATTGCTCTGGCTAGTATTTCAAGGACTAAATTAAATAGAAGTGGTGAGAGAGGACATCCCTGTCTTGTTCCAGATTTTGAGGGAATGCCTTCAACTTTTGTCCATTCAGAATGATGCTAGCCTGAGGCTTAGCATAGATAGCTTTTACAATGTCAAGGTAAGTTCCTGTTATCCCTAGTTTTTCTAATGTTTTGAACATAAAGGGACGCTGTACTTTGTCGAATGCTTTCTCTGCATCTATCGAGATGATCATATGGTTCTTATCTTTAAGTCTATTGATGTGGTGAATAACATTTATTGATTTCCATATATTGAACCATCCTTGCATCCCAGGGATGAATCCTACTTGATCATGGTGCACAATTTTTTTGATGTGTTTTTGTATTCGATTCGCCAGAATTTTATTGAGGATTTTTGCATCTAGGTTCATTAGAGATATTGGTCTGTAGTTTTCTTTCTTTGAGGTGTCTCTGTCTGGTTTCGGAATCAGGGTGATGTTGGCCTCATAGAATGAATTTGGAAGAGCTCCCTCTTTTTCTATTTCCTGAAATAACTTGAAAAGTATTGGTATTAATTCTTCTTTAAAGGTTTTGTAAAACTCCGCTGTATACCCATCCGGTCCTGGGCTTTTCTTGGTTGGTAGTCTTTTGATGTCTTCTTCAATTTCATCCATTGATATTGGTCTGTTCAAATTGTGTGTATCCTCCTGACTCAGTCTGGGCAAATCATATGACTGAAGAAATTTATCGATGTCTTCACTATCTTCTATTTTATTGGAATATAGGTTTTCAAAATAATTTCTAATTGTCTTCTGTATTTCTGTAGCATCTGTTGTGATATTGCCTTTTTCATCCCGTATGTTAGTAATTTGAGTTCTCTCTCTTCTTCTCTTCGTTAGCATCGCTAAAGGTCTGTCGATCTTATTTATTTTTTCGAAGAACCAACTTTTAGTTTTGTTAATTTTTTCAATAGTTTCTTTTGTTTCAATTTCATTGATTTCCACTCTGATTTTAATTATTTCTTGCCTTCTGCTACATTTGTTGTTGTTTTGCTCTTCCTTTTCTAGGGCTTTGAGATGAAGTGTGAGCTCATTTATTTGTTGGTTTTTTCTTTTTTTGAGGAATGACCACCAGGCAATGAATTTCCCTCTTAAAACTGCTTTCATTGTGTCCCATAGATTCCTATATGTTGTGTCTGTATTTTCATTTATCTCTAAGAATTTTTTGATTTCCTCCTTTATGTCTTCTGTAACCCATTGATCATTCAGTAACTTATTGTTCATTTTCCATGTGATGTAGGAATTTTCCTTTCTTCTTTTATCATTGATTTCCAGTTTCATTCCATTATGATCAGATAAAATGCATGGTATTATCTCCACCCCTTTATATTTACTGAGGGTTGCCCTATGGCATAATATATGGTCTATTTTTGAGAAGGTTCCATGTGCTGCTGAGAAAAAAGTATATCCATTTGATGATGGTTGATATATTCTATATATGTCAGTTAAGTCTAGGTTATTGATTGTGGTATTGAGTTCTATAGTTTCTTTATTCAACTTTTGTTTGGAGGATCTGTCCAATGGTGAGAGAGGTGTGTTGAAGTCACCCATAATTATTGTGTTGTGGTCTATTTGATTCTTGAACTTGAGGAGAATTTGTTTTATGAATGTCGCAACACTATTATTTGGTGCATAAATATTGATACTTGTTATGTCTTGTTGGTGAATGGTTCCTTTTAACAGTATATAATGTCCTTCCTTATCCCTTTTGATTAACTTAGTCTTGAAGTCGATTTTATTCGATATGAGGATGGCCACCCCTGCTTGCTTACGAGGACCGTGTGCGTGGTATATTTTTTCCCATCCTTTCACCTTCAGCCTGTGTATGTCTTTTCCAATCAGATGTGTCTCCTGGAGGCAGCATATTGTTGGATTTGTTTTTTTAATCCATGATACCAGCCTATGTCGCTTTATTGGAGAGTTTAAGGCATTAACATTCAGAGTTACTATTGATATATGGTTTGTACTTCCAGCCATGTTTGATTATTTATCCTTTTTTAAAAAAAATTTAGTTTGTTTCTCCATGATTATCTTTCCCCTTGCCCTCTGTCTTTACCGAGGCACTTCCCACTGATGGTTTTGGTTATTGTTTTTCATTTCTTCCTCGTGTAGTGTTTTGCTCAAAATGCTTTGTGATGCTGGTTTTCTGGCTGCAAATTCTTTTAACTTTTGTTTATCATGAAAGATTTTTATTTCATTGTCATACCTGAAGCTTAATTTTGCTGGATACAGAATTGGTTGGCATCCATTGTCTTTCAGTGTTTGAAATACATTGTTCCATGACCTTCTTGCTTTCAGCGTCTGTGATAAAAAAATCCATTGTTAACCTTACTGGTTTACCCCTGAATGTAATCTGTCTCCTTTCTCTTGTAGCTTTTAATGTTTTCTCTTTGTTCTGTATATTGGATATCTTCATAACAATGTGTCTTGGCATTGGTCTACTGTGATTTTGTGTGCTCGGTGTCCTGTATGCATCTTCAATTTGTATATCTGTTTCCTTTTTTATTTCTGGAAAGTTTTCTGTAATTATTTCATTCAGCAGGTTACTCATTCCCTTGGTTTGAATCTCTGTACCTTCCTCTTTCCCGATGACTCATAAGTTTGGTTTTTTTATGTTATCCCATAACTCTTGGAGGTTTTTCTCGTGATTTTTTACCAGCCTTTCTGAGTTGGCTAGACTCTTTTCAAGATGATATATTTTGTCTTCATTATCTGACGTTTTGGCTTCTACTTGCTCCACTCTGTTAGTGATACTGTCAATTGAGTTTTTAATTTGGTTTATCGTTTCCTTCATTTCTAGAATTATTGTTTGATTATTTTTTATAATCTCTATCTCCTGATAAAGATGCTTAACTTCTTCTTTTATCTGTTTATGTAATTCATTCTCAATGTGTTCTTTCGCTGCTTGAATTTGCTGTCTTGTATCCTCTTTAAGGTTCCATTCCATCTGTCTAAGGTGTTCCTTGAGTTCTTTATATGACCATTTTTCTGATGACTCTAGGTCCTCCTGAATATTTAGGCTGTCCTGCATTGTTTGTACTCCTCTTCTTCCTTGCTTTTTCATGGTGCTCATGTTACTTCTTGTTCTGTTTGACTGCTGAGTTACTGTTTACTCCTATAAATTTATTTGATGCTTTGGAGGAAAGGTATTAGAAGGGAAGGGAAGAAGTCACTAAAGAGAATGAGAGTAAGCAGGTAGAATTCAAGGAAGGGGGAATAAGAAAATTGAAAAGAAATAAAAAGATCCAGCTGAGATTTTTTGAGGTTGTTTATACCATGCTTTAGAATTCTTGCACACAAATGGGGATGATGACAATAATGACAATGATGATGATATTATCACAAAATAATATCTAATATTCGTTGAACATGTACAATGTATCAGGCACTGGACTAATCCCTTTTTAAGCATTATATCATTGATCAAATATTAGCATACGTAAACACTAATTCAAAGGGCCTCATGTTAAGTACTTCTAGTTCTCACTCTCAGAGTTTCTGATTCAATAGGCCTAAAAATTTGTATGTTTCTGACCAGACCCTAGGTGATATTGATGCTGTTGATCCAGGGACCACACTTTGAGAACTCCACATAGTGTCATTTAAATGTCAATACAACTGTAAAAGATAAGTACCACAATTATCTCCTCTTTATAGATAAGGAAACGGAAGCTTGGAGAGTTTAATAACTTGTTTAGAGTCACACAGCTGGCACGTGGCAGAACCGCCAAATCCAAGCTCATCTAACTAAAGGTTGATCTGAACCCTCAGAGGCATGGTTCTCAAACTTCTTGTGCATCACAATCAGGGGGGGAACTTGCTAAACATTCAGGCACGAGAGTTCTATCTGTTTCTAACAAATCAAATGGTGTAGAGGGGAGGACAGGCTTCTCTGGGTAATACCCAGCAATTTTGAGAACTGAACATTTTGTGATTTCTTGGTAGTTAAAAAAAATGCTGCAGTCTGGTCTCATCCCCAGATAAATTTGATTTTTTAAAAAATTTGTTTAAATTAGTTATACATGACAGGAGAATGCATTTTGACACATTTTACACAAGTGGAACATAACTTCTCCTTCCTCTGGCTGGACATGGAACAGACTCACACCAGTAGTGTAATCATGCATGTATACAGGGTAATAATGTCTGTCTCATTCTACTGTCCTTCCCATCCCCACTGTCCGACCCCTCCCCTCACTCCTTCTGCACAATCCAACGTTCCTTCATCCTCCCCCCCACCCTTGCCCCCACCATGGATCAGCATCCACTTATCAGAGACAACATTCGGCCTTTAGTTTTTTGGGGATTGGGTTATTTTGCATGGCATGATATTCTTTAGTTTCATCCACTTACCTGAAAATGACATAATTTCATTCTTGTTTAAGGCTGATTAACATTCCATTGTGCATATGTATCACATTTTCTTTATCCATTCATCTATTGAAGGGCATCTAGGTTGGTTCCACAGTTTAGCTATTGCGAATTGTGCTGCTATAAACATTGATGTGGCTGCATCACTGTAGTATGCTGATTTTAAGTCCTTTGGGTATAGACTGAGGTGAGATAACTGGGTCAAATGGTGGTTCCATTCACGTTTTCTAAGGAATCTCCATATTGCTTTCCAGAGTGGTTGCACCAATTTGCAGTCCCCCCCAGCAATGCAGACATAATCTGATTTGTTTGAGCTTCATGGTGGCTTGGGAATTAGGACTTTTAAACTCTTACCAATGTGATTCAATGTGCAGCTTGGGAAGAGTGAGAACCACTGTACTAAGATTTTGTCTCCTGAACTTGACTTTTCATCTCTTTGAAACACTTGAAAAGGAATTCAGTCTGCAAAGAGGTTAAAGCCAGAAGAGACTGAACACGAGGCTTTACTAAGGAGTCTTGAAGCGGGGAGATTGGGTTTACGTTGTTCTCATTTACTTTGTAACCTCAAGTGACTCACCAAAAAATCTTCTGATAGGGGCTGGGGTTGTAGCTCAGTGGTAGAGCACTTGTCTAGCATGTGTGAGGTACTGGGTTTGATTCTCAGCACTGCATAAAAATAAATGAATAAAATAATGGTTCATCAGTTTCTTAAAACAATGTCCTGAGCTACAGTTTCTTCATGTATAAAATGCAAAAAATACCTCAAGTTCTCTGTTATCCCTGCAGGAGGGCTGTGGATGTAGCCCAGTGGTAGACCACCTGCTTAGTATGCACAGGGCCCTGGGTTCAATCCCTAGCACTGCAGGGAGAAAGATAGACAGAAAGATAGAAAGAGATATCCAAAGAGACCTTTCATCAAGGATCTGTCCAAGCTGGTAATAAGTGAGGTCTGTTTATCTTTTCCTACATGCAGAAGTCATAACACCCAGCTTATATTCAGGTAATTATGTCAAATGTATTTTCTTGAATTTTTTTGGGGGGCAGGCATAAACAGAGACAAAATCTTTTTCATATCATCAATCTGCTTTCCTGAAAGCACCAAATTACGGGCAGGACTAATGCATTGAGAATGCTTAGTGCCAGTTTATTGTGGCTTGGTATGACATATCGCCAGCTGAAAAGCCATCACAGAGGGAAAAAAGTCATTCACAGTCTAATTTAAATAATGGCCACATCTTTTCAAGGATGACAGACTGTGACAGTTTATAGGTTTTAGATGGTGACTCCTGCACTTTGTAAAAACAGATCAGCTGCCAGTGGACCTACAGTTATTGCGCCCTCCCCCCTTCCCGTTGTGAATTTTTAAAGGGAAATTGTGTGGGCAGTTGTTAACTGCAACCAGATAAAGTTTGATGAGTGAATGGATCTATCAAGTGACTTTACTTTTATAGTATTAGCTGCTTATAAAACTGCAAGTTCTGTGGCCCCCCTTTCCCACTTTTAAGTATCCATACTGTCTTCTTAGAGAAGAGGTAGAAAATAATGGGGAGGAGCTGAAGGAATATCTCTTTGTGAAGATGGAATTGGAAAGTTAGAAATTATCTTATCTCTTCTGTAGTAAAGCACCAAGTTAACTCCAGGAGGCCAGGAAGGCATGGTGTGGTGGGGTCGCCTAACACCTAGACGAGAGTGCACAGAATCCCCTTTTTCTTTCTTCAAGGAAAGGTAGTCTTTACCAGTGCTTCCATAGAAACAGACTTTTCTCTATGCAAAGTATGTATGTAAAGATGGACAAGGGGCCTGCACTGCATACCTTGTGCAGCCTGCTCACAGGCAAGGGGCCAGAGCCTCCCATGGAGTAAGGCCCACCCTCCCATTATCCTGGGGAAAAGGGTTCTTTGCTCTGTATTTAGAGTGAAGGGGACAGAGATCCAAAGTTGGAATAATAATAACTACTGTTTGCAGAATATTCTAAAAGATTATCAAAAGTTCCTTACTAAACTCTGCTAAAAGGAGCTGTTGTATCAGGTCCTAAATTGTCAAGGTACAAAGATTATACTTAAAAAAAATGTTCTTTTGAGAGATTTAGCCATAAGCTGCTAAGTATCAAATCCAGTAGCATCAGTCAGTGTTCCTCTGACTCGGGCACTAACACTTACCAAATTGTGTTGGAATTGATTGTTTTCCCTACTATACTCTCAAACCTTTGAGGTAGGCAATGCATTACTAATCAGTACCCGGAGTGCTGGTACATAGTAGGTGTTTGAAAAATGTTTATTGAATAAGTGAATAAATATCTGAATCAATGTATAAAAACCCAAGAGAAAAATCAGCGATTTAAAAAAAAAATTGTATTTTTAAAAATTGTATGTTCTCTTTTTAAATTCATCATACATAATCATAATCATACATAATCATACTTTATCAGTATGATTGTTACTTTATGTAATTTTATCAGCATGGAAATACAAATAGCCTTCCTCTCCTCAAATCTCTTGTGATTCCAGAGTTGTATTTTAGGAGAAAGTTTTTTGTACCTTTCTAGAGGACAAAGCCAGAATGGTTCCTCAGCCTCAGGGGTGTTGTTCAGTGTAAAAGTTCCAGCAACAATCTGATCTATTCAATGGCGGGTCCTGTTTTCAGCAGTTGTTGCTCTGGTTAATTGGACCCATTTCTTTTCTTGTTTGCTTTCTTTATTGCACGACTTCTCTGGACCACAGGCAGTTCTAAGAGCACTACCTCAGGTTCTCTGTTCCCCCTGCAGTGAGGCAGTGATCTGTGGCTGCTTGTGATCTCCACATAGGCCTCAAGGGGCTTTATGCTCAGAATCCAAGCTCACCACTTTTGTGTTGGTTTAATTGGATTTGCATAACAGGTTAGGTCTTGAGGACCTTCTCAAGACCTTCAGCCACATTCTGGGCTGGGACAAACCCTCCCCAGACTTCAGGCTCTTCCTTTGAAAGAAAGACTCACCACAGACTTCCCCTACCCTTCTGGAGAGCTCACCTGGAGCCCTTATAGTCCCTACAGGGCATTGACAAGAATATCCCAAACATTCTAATAATGTTGAACTTCAAAAAGAGAAAAGGTCAGATTCATCTTCCTTTCTTCCCAGGAGTCTCCTAGACCTTGGTGTGAACTTGTACAAATGCCGACTCCATCTACAAAGGGATATAGAGAGGGAAGACAGTCACTCCCCAATGATTCTGTTATGATATTCCCCCATAATAATAGACACCTGCTAGCCTTAATTTTGACCAACCAAGATGGATTGGACAAGTGACTTATCCTTGGAAAAGTTCGCTCCAAGATGTCTCATTATGTGCATAAATTTAAGAGTTATAGGAACAAACGCTTATTTTAAAATTTCTTCTCAACTCTCTCTTTCTCTCGGAAAGTCCACAGTGTTAACAGTAATCATACCTGGATAATAGGATTGCAAAATATTTATTTTGTCAAATAAATACATGCTATTTGAACAATAGAATGTTAAATATTGATAAAACAAAGAAATAAGAAGCAAATTAATCAAATAACTGTAGAGTGAAAGACATAACCATAAGTGCAGAGCTGGAAGTTTTCTTTGAAAAATAAAACATAGCATTGTCTATAGGTTTTATCTTCTGTTACTTGAAGCCCAACAATAAGTGAGTTTATAAAAATTTCTGTACTATTTGAAGGTGTTAATGACAACCCATGCACACAACTAAAGACGTTGGTCTGCTTATTTGTGTTATGGTAGTTTGAATACATATAAATTTAAACTATATTTCTTGCTCTATTTTAGAATTTACTATTATTATTTTTGCTATATATATATGAGAGAGAGAGAAAAGAAATTTCAAAACTTTTATTGCAGAAAGAACAAAAGCATTGCTTCCACTTGTGTTTACATACCATTTTACTGTCAATCTAAAATTTTCTAAGGTCTTTGAAGATATGGTGGAAAAATAAGACTCTAACTCAACTTCCCACTATACACTCACAACACAGATCACTTTTGTGACCCCCAAAGGCATAATATCCAAGCAATCAATTCTGCTGCAGACATCAGCTGGGTGTCCTTCAATTCGATTCTGATACTGCCTGGACACAGCCTCGGGTTGAGATACCTGTGCTTTTCTGTACGTCAGGGATCTCCCATTTCCTCTTTGGGTTCAGTTAATTTTCTGAGCTGCTCAAAGGCCTCCCCCGGTTGCCTGGTTCATGAGAGAAGATAATACAAAGGATACGAATGAAGAGATGGAGGGGCAAAGCATGCGGGAAGGGTGCAGAGCTCCCATGCCTTCCCCGGGCACCACCCACTGGGAACCTACACGTGGTCAGTTCTCTACTTTCTTGGAACATGTTTCTTCTGGGTGTTTTATGGAGATTTCATCGCATACTTAATTCTCATAGACGATGTGGGGAAACCCAGCCAATCCTTCTTCTTGAGCACGGGGCAGGATGCCCTCTCAAAAGGGGGTCTTAATATTTACTATCAGACAAGTTAGTTCAGAGAATTTCTTTTCGGCTGACTCCAAGGCAGTGGAGGATTAGAGTTTCTGTGACCTGAATTGGGGCAAATAAGTCTAGGTTCTATGGCTTTCCTGTGGAGGGGATCATCAACCTCCACAACTGTGGACAAAAACCCAAAACTACCTCCTCACAGTGTGTTTTCAGGAAGCCTGGAGAAATATTTCATGCCATTATTTTCATTTATATTGTTATTTTATTTTAAAAAAAAAATTTATGTTTTTAGTTGTAGTTGGACACAAAACCTTTATTTTATTTATTTTTATGTGGTTCTCAGGATCGAACCCAGGGCCTCACACATGCTAGGCGAGTGTTCTACCACTGAGCCACAACCCCAGCCCCTATATTGTTATTTTAAATGTAATTTTAGGTGTTGCTTTAATCTCCAAACATATCATCAAAATAAAATGCTCCCAGAGAAACACTTTAGTTGTAGATCAGAGAACATTTTAAGAACAGAGAACACATTTATTGGTTGAATTACCCTTCAGTACCCTGGTTTACATGCTAAATGATGTCCAAACACTCGGGAAAGACAACATATGCAGAATGTGCTCTTGGTTAGCTAAAATCTGAAATCCCTAACATCAGTTCAATATGGTGAGAGAGCAGCTCATTTACTCCTCTGATTTCCATGGAGCTGGAGTTGCGACAGCGAGGCCTGTGATAACTCACCCTCCCGCACAGCTGGGAGGATGAGAAAAATGATTTCATTAGGAAGAAGATTCCAAATTGGAAGCGAGTTGCTTTTACAAATTTCATAATAAAAACTGATTTTTGTGCTTTCCATGTGCTTATTCTGCAAATGTGTAGTGCATTTCTGTCTGCTAGGTTTAATTTTCTAATTTGGGTCTGGTTTGTACGTGAAACTGATTTGAATAAGTTACAGGAAGGTTGTTAAGGCGTCTTCGGGGGGAGTTGGAGTGGCTTAGTCACAGGAACTTCATTATCTTCTAAAGGCTATCTGCTCTCAAATGTCACCAAATTCAGTGGGCAAGAGATCCCTTGTATTATGTCATACCCATTAGATTATTTCATGATTCAATGAGTCACAGAATCAGGATTGTTTTAGTTGGGAAGGACTGTGGTGATTTATCTAGTCCAGTGGTTACAAATTGGCTGGAAATGGAGGTGGAGGATGGGTGGGCAAGGAAAACAGTATAAGACTCAGCTTAGAAGCTTTTCCAAAACCCACATGACAGACCTTTCTGATCATCTCCTCCTCCCTCCGACATGGCAGGTAAGAATCCCTCCAAGGTGGGAATATATATATTTACAGGAACTTCTTAGGGGATTCTGATGGTATTCTCTAAATTGAGGGGATTCTGATGAGAACTCTAAATTTTATATTCATGTGTAAATAGAAGGAGAAAAGAAATTGTAGAAAGGTAAAGTAAATTTCCAACATGAACAGATTCATGGCCAGCTATCTAATTCATTGGCTCTTTCTCTTTAAAATATTTTGAAGGTATTAAGTATATCAATATATCACTCAAGTAATCTCTTTATTTTTCTTCAGAAAAGGCATATACAGTCCAAATGTTGATATAATTGTGTTTGGTTCTTTCCCAATTTGGGAAGGTGTAAGGCAAGTTATCATATATGTAGACAGGAGCAGGCATCCAGTGATAATTCTTTATGAGGGACTGTCTTTTTCTTTTTCTTTCTTTCTTTTTTTTTTTTTTTACTGTCCTCCTGTTCTTAATAGGGACAGACCATTCAGTCCCTGTATCTTTCCATGAATACCCCTAGATAAACTGTTAAAGTTATATTTTCTTGAAAATGTTAAATATTTAAGTCACAAGTCTATGAACTTACATTATCGAATGATTTCTCTATCATTTTTACTTTATAAATAAATAATAACGACATAAATATGCACCAACTATGACCAGTTTGTTATGAGGTTTAATATTAACTTCCAGTTCTTTCTTATCAAATCAGCATAGGCAATACTTAGCTAGTACACCTAACAGAATAGCCTGGCTTCTACGTCAGGAAAGCCTCTTTTTCTTTCTGGCTTTGTTGATCCTTTCCTGTAAACTCATCACATTTTATGCTCCGCTATTTTTAGGAATCCTATTACAAAATGTGGAAGTTGAACTTTGCTCGTGTACTCATTCAGTGTGTGGTATCTATATACTAAATTTTGTTCAAGAATGTTGATTTTTTAAAATAAAATGTTTTGTAAAAGGCTGAGTGCCTGGCTCACTATAAAATATTGGAATATGATTTCTGTCTCTCTTTAACCTGATTGCTTAGTCTCTAGGTACTTTACCACTTGCCAAATTTATCAAGTTTAATGCTAGCAGATGAATTTAAATCTTTTTAGGTGGGGAAAAAATACTTCCTGCTTAAAGTATCAACAGAAAATGAATGCCTTATTGAATAAAAACAAAACAAAAACAAACTTCAGCTATTTATCCAGGCTTAAAAGCCTTGCTATTTAAAACTTAAGGAGTTTACTTGAGCAACAGCAATACATGAATTGGGCAGCTCCAAAGGGGAAGTGGTTCAGGGGCTCTGCAGAAGCTGATTGAAGTGGAAACTATTATAGGGTGAATGCAGGAGCAGAGTGGTGAAATTACTTG
Organism: Spermophilus citellus; assembly: GCF_964194105.1. Classification (NCBI taxonomy): domain Eukaryota; kingdom Metazoa; phylum Chordata; class Mammalia; order Rodentia; family Sciuridae; genus Spermophilus; species Spermophilus citellus. The sequence continues at coordinate 68,782,165 of NC_138182.1, read as the reverse complement.
ATGGGTTAAAGGGGAGCAGTAGCCCTATGTGGACAGTTAAAGTGGTAAAGTCCCTAGTTAGAGGTTAGTTGACAGTTTAATTTTTTTTTTTTACTTGTAGATGAACACAATACATTTATTTTATTTATTTATTTTTATGTGGTGCTGAGGATTGAGCCCAGAGCCTCACACATGCTAGGCAAGGGCTCTACGGCTGATCTACAACCCCAACCCCAGTTGCCAGGTTTTGATTGGTTACACTTAAGTTACATTTTCTTAGAATCTGACGGATTATGATGAGTTGGGTAGCTGTTTGCTTATGTTGGAACCCAAGGCACTTGAGCTTGTCACTCTGATGGCCTTTCAAACAATTATTTTAATGGGAGTTAACAGCAAAAATAAGTTTTTATAAAATGCTTCCATGACTCAAACACCACAGGCAACGAGCACAAGGTATTTTAATCTGTTGCCTACTTGTTTTAACAATTCTATTAACTGGCAATGATTAGTAATTTGCACAAATCTCCTGAATTATTTCAACAACAAATCTGTGACATTTGTCATGGAGTTCGCTTCAGAAAACTGAGCACAAACATTTTTAATATGTATCAGACAGTGGAAGAAAGCAATAAGAAGAGAAATGTCAGTCTCTTGTTTTAAAATTTCAATAAATCTGGATTTTTGACCTTACCTACCCAGTACACTATCTGTCATGAGAGAAATAGTTTTTGTCTTATCTTGCTGAAATGTTTTTGACAGATGTAAAAGATTAAAAAATACCTCTTCTACAAGCTAGTTTTTTTTTTTTCAGGCTATAAATCGACAACATTTCTTCACAAATTTGGAACTCCTTCAAGACAAAACTATTCTTGAGGAACTCATGAAGTACATGACTGTAAATACCATCCACATGTTGATGTCTTCTCAGCTCTAGCTTTTTTTCCTGGATTCTAGACTCAAATATCTAATATCTATTTAACATTTCCAAATTTTTGATTCTCCTGCCAAGCAGTCTTTTTTTTTAAATTAGTTTTCAATAAATGAAACTAAAGTTCAAAAATTTGGATTGTTTTTGACTCCTTTCTTAATTTCAGACTCTGTGTGAAATCCTTTAGCAAAACCTGGTGACTCTCCCTTCTATGTGAATCCTAAATAAGCCAACTTCTCAGCCACTCTATTGTTACTACACTGGTCCAACATAACCTCTAGGGTGAGCCTCTGTAAAACCTCTAAGTAGATTTTCCATTTGTAACTTTAATAGTCTATTTTAAACATAGCAGCAAGTCAGATCAACCCATGCATCCTTCAACATTCCTTTGGGGGGGGTGTTCCCATCTCAGTAGAATTGGGCCCCAAAGTCCTTTCCATGACCTGCAGACCCTACATTCATCGCTCCAGTTCCTTTTCTGTACTTACCTCCCACCCTCCTCTACACTGGCTCACTTGCTCCTTCCCCTGTGGCTTTCTTATTGCTCCTCAAACACGTGCCTACAGTCTTCTGAGATGCCACTTGTCCCCATAGAAGACTGCCCACACAGAGTCCTTCTGAGGAAGACTCCTATTGTTTCTGCTTCAATGTCCCTGTCTCTGGCTGAGTCTCTTGAACTCCTAGGAATTATCAAACTCCAGGGGCTGTCTCCAACTTTCCTGGACCTAAATAAGCCAATGGCTAATCTCTGCCACCTCCATGGGAGTGATTGCCTGTGGTTGCCTTTCTATCAACTAGACTGTATCACTGTAGGGAAGAAGCTCACTTGTTGAAAATTGGTAGTAATGCAAATGACTCTGGTCCATAACAATGCAAATAAATTTTGACTACTGGCCGTAGTCTCGACTCCTTCCTGAATAAAACATGATCATAATATTCTATTTTATTGCCATATGAGATGACAACCAGTTTTGCATCTATTAGAAAATTTATTTTTGCATTCTTGTTGTTTTTATTTATATACATGCACAACAGAATATGTGCACACATGCATATACATATATATTTATATATCTGTTTTCCCCCATTAATGAGGGGGTTGAATAAAAATGGATGGGATAATTTTATATTGGTTGGACAGTCATGTTTTGAGTATTTTGAAAACTGTCCTTTAGCAAAGTGTTCATGTCTCTTTCGAGTTTTTGCTCTCTTTCACTGGGGAAGCACCTTTTGATCTTACAAGTAAAGAACATTGTAATTTCTTCTTGAGTCGTATGATATTATCCCCAAGCTGAGGAGTCTCATTGTTAAAGCTGAGGTGAGTGTAAGGGAGTAAAATGAGGCCCATAGAGGCTCTTTTTTCAAATATGACCATAACATCAATTTACACACCTGCAAGTGAATAATGATTCCTTAACATTAACAAGTGAGATTCCTGATGTTTCATGTATATTTAAAATAGTTCCTTTGAAGCAGGATCCAAATAGGGTCTATACATTGCAATTGGCTGAGATTCCAAGTCTCTTTTAATTCCAAAGCTCCCAATACTTCTTTTTATTTTTCTAGTAATTACATTGTTGACAAAACAATGTCTCTATTTCATCTTGTAAAGTTTTCCCATAACTTGGATTCATTGGTAGTACCTTTATGCTATTCTTGTCTGTGTTGTCTACAAACAGGATTTAGATTGAGAAGTCTGATCAGACTTAGTTTTGATTGTTGGGGGGGGGCAAGACAACTTCATAGGTGGGATGAGTAAGGTGATGCACACCTGTAATCTCAGTGACTTGGGAGGCGGAGGCAGGACGATTGCAAGTTTGAGTAAGCAAATTAGTGAGTTCCTAAACAACTTAGTGAGACCCTGTCTCAAAAAAAAAAAAAAAAAAAAAAAGAACTGGGTAGCTCAGTGGTTGAGTGCCTATTGGTTCAATCCCAGGTATAACAAACAAAAACTTCATAGGTGGTGTTGTATACTTCCATTAATAGAGTCTCAAATAACTGGATTGTCTCTGTTTTTGTGATGTTAGTAGCCATTATCACTGTTTAGATTTACATATATAAAATTCTTAAAAATTAAGGATGAACCTTGGGATTTTTACATAGATGTTATCAATCTCACTTTTCTCCTAGGTTTCCTCTTCTCCTCTTCTTGGACATGTTTCATAGTTGTGGTGGAGTGGTAAAGTTTTTCCCAAGAAGTGAATTCCTTCTTAGGAACAGTCAGAACCAGGTGGAGGTTGAAAATCCCAGGTAGGGGATCAGAAGGTACACAGGAGGGAGATAAGAAGGAGTATGAGTCTGCCAATTTTTCCCTACAAGATGTGAGGGTGTCTGTGTGCTTGGGTGAGTAGAGTGTGGGGAAGAACAGAGGGGAGATATGCTCAGGAAAAATGTAAATGTAGGACCTATGGTGAAAGATCCCACCATGTAGAATTTCCAAAAGTTTTAAGTCAGTGATTAGGTCAGATTTGTTTCCAGAGCTCTTCAAGTTCCCATGCATGCATCTCTGACAGGGAAAGCTCTCCAAACAGGGTATAAACAACAGAAATGATTTCGCACAGTACTGAGGCTGCAAAGTCCAAGACCAGGGTGCCAGCAGATTCAGTGCCTGGCGAGGGCAATGAATTCATGGTTCATCGATGGCCTCTCTCTCTGTGCAAGGTGGAAGGAACATACAAGATCCCTTATGCCTCTTTTACAAAGGCACTGATCTCATCATGAGTATTCTGTGCTCATGACCTAATCACCTTCCAAAGGCCCCACTTCCTAACACCATCACATTGATGATCAGGCTCCGACATGTAAATTTGGGGAAGACCCAAACGTTCAGACCATGGCACGGCCAGTCCTTCCTCTTGCCCAGGCTATACCCTCAGTGTGCTCCTTCTCTTTCTGGGGAATAAATCCATGAGTTTCAGGTCATGGAGAAAAATACCTAAGTAGAAATCCAAACCCAATTTTGCTCTTTTCAAAGTCTTTTGCTACCTCGGTTGAGAGAATCTTCAAGAGCCTTCATACCCTCACCCTTACTGTGGGATGGGAGAAGGAGAAATCAGGCATGCATCTATTAAATTATTTTTCTTG